>NC_091264.1:8770000-10020000 GCF_042477335.2 Ovis canadensis
GGAAAGGCCAGTCCCCATGCGAGTTCCTCGGGGGCCTCTCGGGATTCCTCTCCCGTCGATGCCGGGGCCTAAGACCTTATGTGGAGTCGGGGCCGGAACCTGAGGATTCCTCTCCAGTGCTGACATGGATCTTGGGGTACTTCTGGAGTCTCCCCAGGGGAGTCAGTCCTCATCTCGAATGCGGGCATGCACTTGCGCTTTCCTCCAGAGCGGTAGCAGCAGTGTCACGCAGTCCGCCGCGTGGATCAAAGGATCTATGGTTTTCCCTCGAGTGTTTCTCACGAGGCTTTCCCACGAGGTTTTCCCACTGGGCTGTGCCACGTGCACACGTTGTGGGAGTCGATCCTTGGCTTGAACGTCAAGGCAGTGCAGGGATAACAGGTTCCTCTGGAATGGACTGACACATCTGGGGGACTCTTGGAATGGTGGCACGACCCTGGAGTTCCTCTCGCCTTTCCTGTGGAGAGCGCCTCCTCTTGAGATGCGACGGGAACGCCGGGAATTCCTTCCCTACGAAACAGGGAAAGGATCCCTCATCTCGAGCTACGAGGCGAAAACGGGGCTCGCCTGGATGTGTGCGGGACCCTCGTGCTTCCTCTCGAGTGGAGACGAGTATGTCGGGGAACTTCTTGAGTTGCAGCAAGGGTGTGAAGGACCCTTTGGAAGTTCCAGCGGTTAGACGTGATTAGCCTCGAGAAGCCTCAGCGGAAATGGGCCTCATCTCTCCTGGAGGGCAAAACCTCCTGGATTTTCTCGAGTTGCGGCAGGTGCTCTCGACTTACGACGGGGACCTCAGGGACCCGCTCTGGTGGCCTCAGGAAAGGCCAGTCCCCATGCGAGTTCCTCGGGGGCCTCTCGGGATTCCTCTCCCGTCGATGCCGGGGCCTAAGACCTTGTGTGGAGTCGGGGCCGGAACCTGAGGATTCCTCTCCAGTGCTGACATGGATCTTGGGGTACTTCTGGAGTCTCCCCAGGGGAGTCAGTCCTCGTCTCGAATGCGGGCATGCACTTGCGCTTTCCTCCAGAGCGGTAGCAGCAGTGTCACGCAGTCCGCCGCGTGGATCAAAGGATCTATGGTTTTCCCTCGAGTCTTTTCCACGAGGCTTTCCCACGAGGCTTTCCCACAGGGCTGTCCCACGTGCACACGTGGTGGGAGTCGATCCTCGGCTTGAACGTTGAGGCAGTGCAGGGAAAACAGGTTCCTCTGGAATGTACTGACACATCTGGGGGACTCTTGGAATGGTGGCACGACCCTGGAGTTCCTCTCGCCTTTCGTGTGGAGAGGGCCTCCTCTTGAGATGCGACGGGAACGCCGGGAATTCTTTCCCTTCGAAACAGGGAAAGGATCCCTCATCTCGAGCTAGGAGGCGGAAACGGGGCTCCCCTGGATGTGTGCGGGACCCTCGTGCTTCCTGTCGAGTGGAGACGGGTATGTCGGGGAACTTCTTGAGTTGCAGCAAGGGTGTGAAGGACCCTTTTGAAGTTCCAGTGGTTAGATGTGATTAGCCTCGAGAAGCCTCAGCGGAAATGGGCCTCATCTCGCCTGGAGGGCAAAACCTCCTGGATTTTCTCGAGTTGCGGCAGGTGCTCTCGACTTACAACGGGGACCTCAGGGACCCGTTCTGGTGGCCTCAGGAAAGGCCAGTCCCCATGCGAGTTCCTCGGGGGCCTCTCGGGATTACTCTCCCGTCGATGCCGGGGCCTAAGACCTTGTGTGCAGTCGGGGCCGGAACCTGAGGATTCCTCTCCAGTGCTGACATGGATCTTGGGGTACTTCTGGAGTCTCCCCAGGGGAGTCAGTCCTCGTCTCGAATGCGGGCATGCACTTGCGCTTTCCTCCAGAGCGGTAGCAGCAGTGTCACGCAGTTCGCCGCGTGGATCAAAGGATCTATGGTTTTCCCTCGAGTGTTTCTCACGAGGCTTTCCCACGAGGCTTTCCCACAGGGCTGTCCCACGTGCACACGTTGTGGGAGTCGATCCTCGGCTTGAACGATAAGGCAGTGCAGGGAAAACAGGTTCCTCTGGAATGGACTGACACATCTGGGGGACTCTTGGAATGGTGGCACGACCCTGGAGTTCCTCTCGCCTTTCCTGTGGAGAGCGCCTCCTCTTGAGATGCGACGGGAACGCCGGGAATTCCTTCCCTACGAAACAGGGAAAGGATCCCTCATCTCGAGCTAGGAGGCGAAAACGGGGCTCCCCTGGATGTGTGCGGGACCCTCGTGCTTCCTCTCGAGTGGAGACGGGTATGTCGGGGAACTTCTTGAGTTGCAGCAAGGGTGTGAAGGACCCTTTGGAAGTTCCAGCGGTTAGATGTGATTAGCCTGGAGAAGCCTCAGCGGAAATGGGCCTCATCTCGCCTGGAGGGCAAAACCTCCTGGATTTTCTCGAGTTGCGGCATGTGCTCTCGACTTACGACGGGGACCTCAGGGACCCGCTCTGGTGGCCTCAGGAAAGGCCAGTCCCCATGCGAGTTCCTCGGGGGCCTCTCGGGATTCCTCTCCCGTCGATGCCGGGGCCTAAGACCTTGTGTGGAGTCGGGGCCGGAACCTGAGGATTCCTCTCCAGTGCTGACATGGATCTTGGGGTTCTTCTGGAGTCTCCGCAGGGGAGTCAGTCCTCGTCTCGAATGCGGGCATGCACTTGCGCTTTCCTCCAGAGCGGTAGCAGCAGTGTCACGCAGTCCGCCGCGTGGATCAAAGGATCTATGGTTTTCCCTCGAGTCTTTCCCACGAGGCTTTCCCACGAGGCTTTCCCACAGGGCTGTCCCACGTACACACGTGGTGGGAGTCGATCCTCGGCTTGAACGTCGAGGCAGTGCAGGGAAAACAGGTTCCTCTGGAATGGACTGACACATCTGGGGGACTCTTGGAATGGTGGCACGACCCTGGAGTTCCTCTCGCCTTTCCTGTGGAGAGCGCCTCCTCTTGTGATGCGACGGGAACGCCGGGAATTCTTTCCCAACGAAGCAGGGAAAGGATCCCTCATCTCGAGCTAGTAGGCGGAAACGGGGCTCCCCTGGATGTGTGCGGGACCCTCGTGCTTCCTCTCGAGTGGAGACGGGTATGTCGGGGAACTTCTTGAGTTGCAGCAAGGGTGTGAAGGACCCTTTGGAAGTTCCAGTGGTTAGATGTGATTAGCCTCGAGAAGCCTCAGCGGAAATGGGCCTCATCTCGCCTGGAGGGCAAAACATCCTGGATTTTCTCGAGTTGCGGCAGGTGCTCTCGACTTACGACGGGGACCTCAGGGACCCGCTGTGGTAGCCTCAGGAAAGCCCAGTCCCCATGCGAGTTCCTCAGGGGCCTCTCGGGATTCCTCTCACGTCGATGCCGGGGCCTAAGACCTTGTGTGGAGTCGCGGCCGGAACCTGAGGATTCCTCTCCAGTGCTGACATGGATCTTGGGGTACTTCTGGAGTCTCCCCAGGGGAGTCAGTCCTCGTCTCGAATGCAGACATGCACTTGCGCTTCCCTCCAGAGCGGTAGCAGCAGTGTCACGCAGTCCGCCGCGTGCATCAAGGGATCTATGGCTTTCCCTCGAGGCTTTCCCACGAGGCTTTCCCACAGGGCTGTCCCACGTGCACACGTGGTGGGAGTCGATCCTCGGCTTGAACGTCAAGGCAGTGCAGGGAAAACAGGTTCCTCTGGAATGGACTGACACATCTGGGGGACTCTTGGAATGGTGGAACGACCCTGGAGTTCCTCTCGCATTTCCTGTGGAGAGCGCCTCCTCTTGAGATGCGACGGGAACGCCGGGAATTCTTTCCCTACGAAACAGGGAAAGGATCCCTCATCTCGAGCTAGGAGGCGGAAACGGGGCTCCCCTGGATGTGTGCGGGACACCACGTGCTTCCTCTCGAATGCAGATGGGTATGTCGGGGAACTTCTTGAGTTGCAGCAAGGGTGTGAAGGACCCTTTGGAAGTTCCAGTGGTTAGATGTGATTGGCCTCGAGAAGCCTCAGCGGAAATGGGCCTCATCTCGCCTGGAGGGCAAAACCTCCTGGATTTTCTCGAGTTGTGGCAGGTGCTCTCGACTTACGACGGGGACCTCAGGGACCCGCTCTGGTGGCCTCAGGAAATGCCAGTCCCCATGCGAGTTCCTCGGGGGCGTCTCGGGATTCCTCTCCCGTCGATGCCGGGGCCTAAGACCTTGTGTGGAGTCGGGGCCGGAACCTGAGGATTCCTCTCCAGTGCTGACATGGATCTTGGGGTACTTCTGGAGTCTCCCCAGGGGAGTCAGTCCTCGTCTCGAATGCGGGCATGCATTGCGCTTTCCTCCAGAGCGGTAGCAGCAGTGTCACGCCGTCCGCCGCGTGGATCAAAGGATCTATGGTATTCCCTCGAGTCTTTCCCACGAGGCTTTCCCACGAGGCTTTCCCACAGGGCTCTCCCACGTGCACACGTGGTGGGAGTCGATCCTCGGCTTGAACGTCAAGGCAGTGCAGGGAAAACAGGTTCCTCTGGAATGGACTGACACATCTGGGGGACTCTTGGAATGGTGTCACGACCCTGGAGTTCCTCTCGCCTTTCCTTTGGAGAGCGCCTCCTCGTGAGATGCGACGGGAACGCCGGGAATTCTTTCCCTACGAAACAGGGAAAGGATCCCTCATCTCGAGCTAGGAGGCGGAAACGGGGCTCCCCTGGATGTGTACGGGAACCCACGTGCTTCCTCTCGAGTGGAGACGGGTATGTCGGGGAACTTCTTGAGTTGCAGCAATGGTGTGAAGGACCCTTTGGAAGTTCCAGTGGTTTGATGTGATTGGCCTCGAGAAGCCTCAGCGGAAATGGGCCTCATCTCGCCTGGAGGGCAAAACCTCCTGGATTTTCTCGAGTTGCGGCAGGTGCTCTCGACTTACGACGGGGACCTCAGGGAACCGCTCTGGTGGCGTCAGGAAAGGCCAGTCCCCATGCGAGTTCTTTGGGGGCCTCTCGGGATTCCTCTCCCGTCGATGCCGGGGCCTAAGACCTTGTGTGGAGTCGGGGCCGGAACCTGAGGATTCCTCTCCAGTGCTGACATGGATCTTGGGGTACTTCTGGAGTCTTCCCATGGGAGTCAGTCCTCGTCTCGAATGCGGGCATGCACTTGCGCTTTCCTCCAGAGCGGTAGCAGCAGTGTCACGCAGTCCGCCGCGTGGATCAAAGGATCTATGGTTTTCCCTCGAGTCTTTCCCACGAGGCTTTCCCACGAGGGTTTCCCACAGGGCTGTCCCACGTGCACACGTGGCGGGAGTCGATCCTCGGCTTGAACGTCAAGGCAGTGCAGGGAAAACAGGTTCCTCTGGAATGGACTGACACATCTGGGGGACTCTTGGAATGGTGTCACGACCCTGGAGTTCCTCTCGCCTTTCCTGTGGAGAGCGCCTCCTCTTGAGATGCGACGGGAACGCCGGGAATTCTTTCCCTACGAAACAGGGAAAGGATCCCTCATCTCGAGCTAGGAGGCGGAAACGGGGCTCCCCTGGATGTGTGCGGGACCCCACGTGCTTCCTCTCGAGTGCAGACGGGTATGTCGGGGAACATCTTGAGTTGCAGCAATGGTGTGAAGGACCCTTTGGAAGTTCCAGTGGTTAGATGTGATTGGCCTTGAGAAGCCTCAGCGGAAATGGGCCTCATCTCGCCTGGAGGGCAAAACCTCCTGGATTTTCTCGAGTTGCGGCAGGTGCTCTCGACTTACGACGGGGACCTAAGGGAAAGGCTCTGGTGGCCTCAGGAAAGGCCAGTCCCCATGCGAGTTCCTCGGGGGCGTCTCGGGATTCCTCTCCCGTCGATGCCGGGGCCTAAGACCTTGTGTGGAGTCGGGGCCAGAACCTGAGGATTCCTCTCCAGTGCTGACATGGATCTTGGGGTACTTCTGGAGTCTCCCCAGGGGAGTCAGTCCTCGTCTCGAATGCGGGCATGCATTGCGCTTTCCTCCAGAGCGGTAGCAGCAGTGTCACGCAGTCCGCCGCGTGGATCAAAGGATCTATGGTTTTCCCTCGAGTCTTTCCCACGAGGCTTTCCCACGAGGCTTTCCCACAGGGCTGTCCCACGTGCACACGTGGTGGGAGTCGATCCTCGGCTTGAAAGTCAAGGCAGTGCAGGGAAAACAGGTTCCTCTGGAATGGACTGACACATCTGGGGGACTCTTGGAATGGTGTCACGACCCTGGAGTTCCTCTCGCCTTTCCTGTGGAGAGCGCCTCCTCTTGAGATGCGACGGGAACGCCGCGAATTCTTTCCCTACGAAACAGGGAAAGGATCCCTCATCTCGAGCTAGGAGGCGGAAACGGGGCTCCCCTGCATGTGTGCGTGACCCACGTGCTTCCTCTCGAGTGCAGACGGGTATGTCGGGGAACTTCTTGAGTTGCAGCAAGGGTGTGAAGGACCCTTTGGAAGTTCAATTGGTTAGACGTGATTAGCCTCGAGAAGCCTCAGCGGAAATGGGCCTCATCTCGCCTGGAGGGCAAAACCTCCTGGATTTACTCGAGTTGCGGCAGGTGCTCTCGACTTACGACGGGGACCTCAGGGACCCGCTCTGGTGCCCTCAGGAAAGGCCAGTCCCCATGCGAGTTCCTCGGGGGCCTCTCGGGATTCCTCTCCCGTCGATGCCGGGGCCTAAAACCTTGTGTGGAGTCGGGGCCGGAACCTGAGGATTCCTCTCCGGTGCTGACATGGATCTTGGGGTACTTCTGGAGTCTCCCCAGGGGAGTCAGTCCTCGTCTCGAATGCGGGCATGCACTTGTGCTTTCCTCCAGAGCGGTAGCAGCAGTGTCACGCAGTCCGCCGCGTGGATCAAAGGATCTATGGTTTTCCCTCGAGTCTTTCCCACGAGGCTTTCCCACGGGGCTTTCCCACAGGGCTGTCCCACGTGCACACGTGGTGGGAGTCGATCCTCGGCTTGAACGTCAAGGCAGTGCAGGGAAAACAGGTTCCTCTGGAATGGACTGACACATCTGGGGGACTCTTGGAATGGTGGCACGACCCTGGAGTTCCTCTCGCCTTTCCTGTGGAGAGCGCCTCCTCTTGAGATGCGACGGGAACGCCGGGAATTCTTTCCCTACGAAACAGGGAAATGATCCCTCATCTCGAGCTAGGAGGCGGAAACGGGGCTCCCCTGGATGTGTGCGGGACACCACGTGCTTCCTCTCGAGTGGAGACGGGTATGTCTTGGAACTTCTTGAGTTGCAGCAAGGGTGTGAAGGACCCTTTGGAAGTTCCAGTGGTTAGACGTGATTGGCCTCGAGAAGCCTCAGCGGAAATGGGCCTCATCTCGCCTGGAGGGCAAAACCTCCTGGATTTTCTCGAGTTGCGGCAGGTGCTCTCGACTTACGACGGGGACCTAAGGGAAAGGCTCTGGTGGCCTCAGGAAAGGCCAGTCCCCATGCGAGTTCCTCGGGGGCGTCTCGGGATTCCTCTCCCGTCGATTCCGTGGCCTAAGACCTTGTGTGGAGTCGGGGCCGGAACCTGAGGATTCCTCTCCAGTGCTGACATGGATCTTGGGGTACTTCTGGAGTCTCCCCAGGGGAGTCAGTCCTCGTCTCGAATGCGGGCATGCACTTGCGCTTTCCTCCAGAGCGGTAGCAGCAGTGTCACGCCGTCCGCCGCGTGGATCAAAGGATGTTTGGTTTTCCCTCGAGTCTTTCCCACGAGGCTTTCCCACGAGGCTTTCCCACAGGGCTGTCCCACGTGCATACGTGGTGGGAGTCGATCCTCAGCTTGAACGTCAAGGCAGTGCAGGGAAAACAGGTTCCTCTGGAATGGACTGACACATCTGGGGGACTCTTGGAATGGTGGCATGACCCTGGAGTTCCTCTCGCCTTTCCTGTGGAGAGCGCCTCCTCTTGAGATGCAACGGGAACGCCGGGAATTCTTTCCCTACGAAACAGGGAAAGGATCCCTCATCTCGAGCTAGGAGGCGGAAACGGGGCTCCCCTGGATGTGTGCGGGACACCACGTGCTTCCTCTCGAGTGCAAACGGGTATGTTGGGGAACTTCTTGAGTTGCAGCAAGGGTGTGAAGGACCCTTTGGAAGTTCCAGTGGTTAGATGTGATTGGCCTCGAGAAGCCTCAGCGGAAATGGGCCTCATCTCGCCTGGAGGGGAAAACCTCCTAGATTTTCTCGAGTTGCGGCAGGTGCTCTCGACTTACGACGGGGACCTCAGGGACCCGCTCTGGTGGCCTCAGGAAAGGCCAGTCCCCATGCGAGTTCCTCGGGGGCCTCTCGGGATTCCTCTCCCGTCGATTCCGGGGCCTAAAACCTTGTGTGGAGTCGGGGCCGGAACCTGAGGATTCCTCTCCAGTGCTGACATGGATCTTGGGGTACTTCTGGAGTCTCCCCAGGGGAGTCAGTCCTCGTCTCGAATGCGGCCATACACTTGTGCTTTCCTCTAGAGCGGTAGCAGCAGTGTCACGCAGTCCGCCGCGTGGATCAAAGGATCTATGGTTTTCCCTCGAGTCTTTCCCACGAGGCTTTCCCACGAGGCTTTCCCACAGGGCTGTCCCACGTGCACACGTGGTGGGAGTCGATCCTCGGCTTGAACGTCAAGGCAGTGCAGGGAAAACAGGTTCCTCTGGAATGGACTGACACATCTGGGGGACTCTTGGAATGGTGTCACGACCCTGGAGTTCCTCTCGCCTTTCCTGTGGAGAGCGCCTCCTCTTGAGATGCGACGGGAACGCCGGGAATTCTTTCCCTACGAAACAGGGAAAGGATCCCTCATCTCGAGCTAGGAGGCGGAAACGGGGCTCCCCTGGATGTGTGCAGGACCCCACGTGCTTCCTCTCGAGTGCAGACGGGTATGTCGGGGAACTTCTTGAGTTGCAGCAATGGTGTGAAGGACCCTTTGGAAGTTCCAGTGGTTAGATGTGATTGGCCTTGAGAAGCCTCAGCGGAAATGGGCCTCATCTCGCCTGGAGGGCAAAACCTCCTGGATTTTCTCGAGTTGCGGCAGGTGCTCTCGACTTACGACGGGGACCTCAGGGACCCGCTCTGGTGGCCTCAGGAAAGGCCAGTCCCCATGCGAGTTCCTCGGGGGCGTCTCGGGATTCCTCTCCCGTCGATGCCGGGGCCTAAGACCTTGTGTGGAGTCGGGGCCGGAACCTGAGGATTCCTCTCCAGTGCTGACATGGATCTTGGGGTACTTCTTGAGTCTCCCCAGGGGAGTCATTCCTCGTCTCGAATGCGGGCATGCACTTGCGCTTTCCTCCAGAGCGGTAGCAGCAGTGTCACGCAATCCGCCGCGTGGATCAAAGGATGTTTGGTTTTCCCTCGAGTCTTTCCCACGAGGCTTTCCCACGAGGCTTTCCCACAGGGCTGTCCCACGTGCACACGTGGTGGGAGTCGATCCTCAGCTTGAACGTCAAGGCAGTGCAGGGAAAACAGGTTCCTCTGGAATGGACTGACACATCTGGGGGACTCTTGGAATGGTGGCATGACCCTGGAGTTCCTCTCGCCTTTCCTGTGGAGAGCGCCTCCTCTTGAGATGCGACGGGAACGCCGGGAATTCTTTCCCTACGAAACAGGAAAAGGATCCCTCATCTCGAGCTAGGAGGCGGAAACGGGGCTCCCCTGGATGTGTGCGGGACACCACGTGCTTCCTCTCGAGTGCAAACGGGTATGTTGGGGAACTTCTTGAGTTGCAGCAAGGGTGTGAAGGACCTTTTGGAAGTTCCAGTGGTTAGATGTGATTGGCCTCGAGAAGCCTCAGCGGAAATGGGCCTCATCTCGCCTGGAGGGGAAAACCTCCTAGATTTTCTCGAGTTGCGGCAGGTGCTCTCGACTTACGACGGGGACCTCAGGGACCCGCTCTGGTGGCCTCAGGAAAGGCCAGTCCCCATGCGAGTTCCTCGGGGGCGTCTCGGGATTCCTCTCCCGTCGATGCCGGGGCCTAAGACCTTGTGTGGAGTCGGGGCCGGAAACTGAGGATTCCTCTCCAGTGCAGACATGGATCTTGGGGTACTTCTGGAGTCTCCCCAGGGGAGTCAGTCCTCGTCTCGAATGCGGGCATGCATTGCGCTTTCCTCCAGAGCGGTAGAAGCAGGGTCACGCAGTCCGCCGCGTGGATCAAAGGATCTATGGTTTTCCCTCGAGTCTTTCCCACGAGGCTTTCCCACGAGGCTTTCCCACAGGGCTGTCCCACGTGCACACGTGGTGGGAGTCGATCCTCGGCTTGAACGTCAAGGCAGTGCAGGGAAAACAGGTTCCTCTGGAATGGACTGACACATCTGGGGGACTCTTGGAATGGTGTCACGACCCTGGAGTTCCTCTCGCCTTTCCTGTGGAGAGCGCCTCCTCTTGAGATGCGACGGGAACGCCGGGAATTCTTTCCCTACGAAACAGGGAAAGGATCCCTCATCTCGAGCTAGGAGGTGGAAACGGGGCTCCCCTGGATGTGTGCGGGACCCCACGTGCTTCCTATCGAGTGCAGACGGGTATGTCGGGGAACTTCTTGAGTTGCAGCAATGGTGTGAAGGACCCTTTGGAAGTTCCAGTGGTTAGATGTGATTGGCCTCGAGAAGCCTCAGCGGAAATGGGCCTCATCTCGCCTGGAGGGCAAAACCTCCTGGATTTTCTCGAGTTGCGGCAGGTTCTCTCGACTTACTACGGGGACCTCAGGGACCCGCTCTGGTGGCCTCTGGAAAGGCCAGTCCCCATGCGAGTTCCTCGGGGGCCTCTCGGGATTCCTCTCCCGTCGATGCCGGGGCCTAAGACCTTGTGTGGAGTCGGGGCCGGAACCTGAGGATTCCTCTCCAGTGCTGACATGGATCTTGGGGTACTTTTGGAGTCTCCCCAGGGGAGTCAGTCCTCGTCTCGAATGCGGGCATGCACTTGCGCTTTCCTCCAGAGCGGTAGCAGCAGTGTAACGCAGTCCGCCGCGTGGATCAAAGGATCTATGGTTTTCCCTCGAGTCTTTCCCCCGAGGCTTTCCCACGAGGCTTTCCCACAGGGCTGTCCCACGTGCACACGTGGTGGGAGTCGATCCTCGGCTTGAACGTCAAGGCAGTGCAGGGAAAACAGGTTCCTCTGGAATGGACTGACACATCTGGGGGACTCTTGGAATGGTGGCACGACCCTGGAGTTCCTCTCGCCTTTCCTGTGGAGAGCGCCTCCTCCTGAGATGCGACGGGAACGCCGGGAATTCTTTCCCTACGAAACAGGGAAAGGATCCCTCATCTCGAGCTAGGAGGCGGAAACGGGGCTCCCCTGGATGTGTGCGGGACACCACATGCTTCCTCCCGAGTGGAGACGGGTATGTCGGGGAACTTCTTGAGTTGCAGCAAGGGTGTGAAGGACCCTTTGGAAGTTCCAGTGGTTAGACGTGATTGGCCTCGAGAAGCCTCAGCGGAAATGGGCCTCATCTTGCCTGTAGGGCAAAACCTCCTGGATTTTCTGGAGTTGCGGCAGGTGCTCTCGACTTACGACGGGGACCTCAGGGAAAGGCTCTGGTGGCCTCAGGAAAGGCCAGTCCCCATGCGAGTTCCTCGGGGGCCTCTCGGGATTCCTCTCCCGTCGATGCCGGGGCCTAAGACCTTGTGTGTAGTCGGGGCCGGAACCTGAGGATTCCTCTCCAGTGCTGACATGGATCTTGGGGTACTTCTGGAGTCTCCCCAGGGGAGTCAGTCCTCGTCTCGAATGCGGGCATGCACTTGCGCTTTCCTCCAGAGCGGTAGCAGCAGTGTCACTCAGTCCGCCGCGTGGATCAAAGGATCTATGGTTTTCCCTCGAGTCTTTCCCATGAGGCTTTCCCACGAGGCTTTCCCACAGGGCTGTCCCACGTGCACACGTGGTGGGAGTCGATCCTCGGCTTGAACGTCAAGGCAGTGCAGGGAAAACAGGTTCCTCTGGAATGGACTGACACATCTGGGGGACTCTTGGAATGGTGTCACGACCCTGGAGTTCCTCTCGCCTTTCCTGTGGAGAGTGCCTCCTCTTGAGATGCGACGGGAACGCCGGGAATTCTTTCCCTACGAAACAGGGAAAGGATCCCTCATCTCGAGCTAGGAGGCGGAAACGGGGCTCCCCTGGATGTGTGCGGGACCCCACGTGCTTCCTCTCGAGTGGAGACGGGTATGTCGGGGAACTTCTTGAGTTGCAGCAATGGTGTGAAGGACCCTTTGGAAGTTCCAGTGGTTAGATGTGATTGGCCTCGAGAAGCCTCAGCGGAAATGGGCCTCATCTCGCCTGGAGGGCAAAACCTCCTGGATTTTCTCGAGTTGCGGCAGGTGCTCTCGACTTACGACGGGGACCTGAGGGATCCGCTCTGGTGGCCTCAGGAAAGGCCAGTCCCCATGCGAGTTCCTCGGGGGCGTCTCGGGATTCCTCTCCCGTCGATGCCGGGGCCTAAGACCTTGTGTGGGGTCGGGGCCGGAACCTGAGGATTCCTCTCCAGTGCTGACATGGATCTTGGGGTACTTCTGGAGTCTCCCCAGGGGAGTCAGTCCTCGTCTCGAATGCGGGCATACACTTGCGATTTCCTCCAGAGCGGTAGCAGCAGTGTCATGCAGTCCGCCACGTGGATCAAAGGATCTATGGTTTTCCCTCGAGTCTTTCCCACGAGGCTTTCCCACGAGGCTTTCCCACAGGGCTGTCCCACGTGCACACGTGGTGGGAGTCGATCCTCGGCTTGAACGTCAAGGCAGTGCAGGGAAAACAGGTTCCTCTGGAATGGACTGACACATCTGGGGGACTCTTGGAATGGTGGCACGACCCTGGAGTTCCTCTCGCCTTTCCTGTGGAGAGCGCCTCCTCTTGAGATGCGACGGGAACGCCGGGAATTCTTTCCCTAAGAAACAGGGAAAGAATCCCTCATCTCGAGCTAGGAGGCGAAAACGGGGCTCCCCTGGATGTGTGCGGGACACCACATGCTTCCTCCCGAGTGGAGACGGGTATGTCGGGGAACTTCTTGAGTTGCAGCAAGGGTGTGAAGGACCCTTTGGAAGTTCCAGTGGTTAGACGTGATTGGCCTCGAGAAGCCTCAGCGGAAATGGGCCTCATCTTGCCTGTAGGGCAAAACTTCCTGGATTTTCTAGAGTTGCGGCAGGTGCTCTCGACTTACGACGGGGACCTCAGGGACCCGCTCTGGTGGCCTCAGGAAAGGCCAGTCCCCATGCGAGTTCCTCAGGGGCGTCTCGGGATTCCTCTCCCGTCGATGCCGGGGCCTAAGACCTTGTGTGGAGTCGGGGCCGGAACCTGAGGATTCCTCTCCAGTGCTGACATGGATCTTGGGGTACTTCTGGAGTCTCCCCAGGGGAGTCAGTCCTCGTCTCGAATGCGGGCATGCACTTGCGCTTTCCTCCAGAGCGGTAGCAGCAGTGTCACGCAGTCCGCCGCGTGGATCAAAGGATCTATGTTTTTCCCTCGAGTCTTTCCCACGAGGCTTTCCCACGAGGCTTTCCCACAGGGCTGTCCCACGTTCACACGTGGTGGGAGTCGATCCTCGGCTTGAACGTCAAGGCAGTGCAGGGAAAACAGGTTCCTCTGGAATGGACTGACACATCTGGGGGACTCTTGGAATGGTGGCATGACCCTGGAGTTCCTCTCGCCTTTCCTGTGGAGAGCGCCTCCTCTTGAGTTGCGACGGGAACGCCGGGAATTCTTTCCCTACGAAACAGGGAAAGGATCCCTCATCTCGAGCTAGGAGGCGGAAACGGGGCTCCCCTGGATGTGTGCGGGACACCACGTGCTTCCTCTCGAGTGCAGACGGGTATGTCGGGGAACTTCTTGAGTTGCAGCAAGGGTGTGAAGGACCCTTTGGAAATTCCAGTGGTTAGATGTGATTGGCCTCGAGAAGCCTCAGCGGAAATGGGCCTCATCTCGCCTGGAGGGCAAAACCTCCTGGATTTACTCGAGTTGCGGCAGGTGATCTCGACTTACGACGGGGACCTCAGGGACCCGCTCTGGTGGCCTCAGGACAGGCCAGTCCTATTGCGAGTTCCTCGGGGGCCTGTCGGGATTCCTCTCCTGTCGATGCCGGGGCCTAAGACCTTGTGTGGAGTCGGGGCCGGAACCTGAGGATTCCTCTCCAGTGCTGACATGGATCTTGGGGTACTTCTGGACTCTCCCCAGGGGAGTCAGTCCTCGTCTCGAATGCGGGCATGCACTTGCGCTTTCCTCCAGAGCGGTAGCAGCAGTGTCACGCAGTCCGCCGCGTGGATCAAAGGATCTATGGTTTTCCCTCGAGTCTTTCCCCCGAGGCTTTCCCACGAGCCTTTCCCACAGGGCTGTCCCACGTGCACACGTGGTGGGAGTCGATCCTCGGCTTGAACGTCAAGGCAGTGCAGGGAAAACAGGTTCCTCTGGAATGGACTGACACATCTGGGGGACTCTTGGAATGGTGGCACGACCCTGGAGTTCCTCTCGCCTTTCCTGTGGAGAGCGCCTCCTCTTGAAATGCCACGGGAACGCCGGGAATTCTTTCCCTACGAAACAGGGAAAGGATCCCTCATCTCGAGCTAGGAGGCGGAAACGGGGCTCCCCTGGATGTGTGCGGGACACCACGTGCTTCCTCTCGAGTGGAGACGGGTATGTCGGGGAACTTCTTGAGTTGCAGCAATGGTGTGAAGGACCCTTTGGAAGTTCCAGTGGTTAGATGTGATTGGCCTCGAGAAGCCTCAGCGGAAATGGGCCTCATCTCGCCTGGAGGGCAAAACCTCCTGGATTTTCTCGAGTTGCGGCAGGTGCTCTCGACTTACGACGGGGACCTCAGGGACCCGCTCTGGTGGCCTCAGGAAAGGCCAGTCCCCATGCGAGTTCCTCAGGGGCCTCTCGGGATTCCTCTCCCGTCGATGCCGGGGCCTAAGACCTTGTGTGGAGTCGGGGCCGGAACCTGAGGATTCCTCTCCAGTGCTGACATGGATCTTGGGGTACTTCTGGAGTCTCCCCAGGGGAGTCAGTCCTCGTCTCGAGTGCGGGCATGCACTTGCGCTTTCCTCCAGAGCGGTAGCAGCAGTGTCACGCAGTCCGCCGCGTGGATCAAAGGATCTATGGTTTTCCCTCGAGTCTTTCCCCCGAGGCTTTCCCACGAGGCTTTCCCACAGGGCTGTCCCACGTGCACACGTGGTGGGAGTCGATCCTCGGCTTGAACGTCAAGGCAGTGCAGGGAAAACAGGTTCCTCTGGAATGGACTGACACATCTGGGGGACTCTTGGAATGGTGGCACGACCCTGGAGTTCCTCTCGCCTTTCCTGTGGAGAGCGCCTCCTCTTGAGATGCGACGGGAACGCCGGGAATTCTTTCCCTACGAAACAGGGAAAGGATCCCTCATCTCGAGCTAGGAGGTGGAAACGGGGCTCCCCTGGATGTGTGCGGGACCCACGTGCTTCCTCTCGAGTGGAGACGGGTATGTTGGGGAACTTCTTGAGTTGCAGCAAGGGTGTGAAGGACCCTTTGGAAGTTTCAGTGGTTAGACGTGATTAGCCTCGAGAAGCCTCAGCGGAAATGGGCCTCATCTCGCCTGGAGGTGAAAACCTCCTGGATTTTCTCGAGTTACGGCAGGTGCTCTCGACTTACGACGGGGACCTCAGGGACCCACTCTGGTGGCCTCAGGAAAGGCCAGTCCCCATGCGAGTTCCTCGAGGGCCTCTCGGGATTCCTCTCCCGTCGATGCCGGGGCCTAAGACCTTGTGTGGAGTCGGGGCCGGAACCTGAGGATTCCTCTCCAGTGCTGACATGGATCTTGGGGTACTTCTGGAGTCTCCCTAGGGGAGTCAGTCCTCGTCTCGAATGCGGGCATGCACTTGCGCTTTCCTCCAGAGCGGTAGGAGCAGTGTCACGCAGTCCGCCGCGTGGATCAAAGGATCTATGGTTTTCCCTCGAGTCTTTCCCACGAGGCTTTCCCACGAGGCTTTCCCACAGGGCTGTCCCACGTGCACACGTGGTGGGAGTCGATCCTCGGCTTGAACGTCAAGGCAGTGCAGGGAAAACAGGTTCCTCTGGAATGGACTGACACATCTGGGGGACTCTTGGAATGGTGGCACGACCCTGGAGTTCCTCTCGCCTTTCCTGTGGAGAGCGCCTCCTCTTGAGATGCGACGGGAACGCCGGGAATTCTTTCCCTACGAAACAGGGAAAGGATCCCTCATCTCGAGCTAGGAGGTGGAAACGGGGCTCCCCTGGATGTGTGCGGGACCCACGTGCTTCTTCTCGAGTGTAGACGGGTATGTTGGGGAACTTCTTGAGTTGCAGCAAGGGTGTGAAGGACCCTTTGGAAGTTTCAGTGGTTAGACGTGATTAGCCTCGAGAAGCCTCAGCGGAAATGGGCCTCATCTCGCCTGGAGGTGAAAACCTCCTGGATTTTCTCGAGTTACGGCAGGTGCTCTCGACTTACGACAGGGACCTCAGGGACCCGCTCTGGTGGCCTCAGGAAAGGCCAGTCCCCATGAGAGTTCCTCGGGGGCCTCTCGGGATTCCTCTCCCGTCGATGCCGGGGCCTAAGACCTTGTGTGGAGTCGGGGCCGGAACCTGAGGATTCCTCTCCAGTGCTGACATGGATCTTGGGGTACTTCTGGAGTCTCCCTAGGGGAGTCAGTCCTCGTCTCGAATGCGGGCATGCACTTGCGCTTTCCTCCAGAGCGGTAGGAGCAGTGTCACGCCGTCCGCCGCGTGGATCAAAGGATCTATGGTTTTCCCTCGAGTCTTTCCCACGAGGCTTTCCCACGAGGCTTTCCCACAGGGCTGTCCCACGTGCACACGTGGTGGGAGTCGATCCTCGGCTTGAAAGTCAAGGCAGTGCAGGGAAAACAGGTTCCTCTGGAATGGACTGACACATCTGGGGGACTCTTGGAATGGTGGCATTACCCTGGAGTTCCTCTCGCCTTTCCTGTGGAGAGCGCCTCCTCTTGAGATGCGACGGGAACGCCGGAATTCTTTCCCTACGAAACAGGGAAAGGATCCCTCATCTCGAGCTAGGAGGCGGAAACGGGGCTCCCCTGGATGTGTGCGGGACACCACGTGCTTCCTCTCGAGTGCAGACGGGTATGTCGGGGAACTTCTTGAGTTGCAGCAAGGGTGTGAAGGACCCTTTGGAAGTTCCAGTGGTTAGATGTGATTGGCCTCGAGAAGCCTCAGCGGAAATGGGCCTCATCTCGCCTGGAGGGCAAAACCTCCTGGATTTTTTCGAGTTGCGGCATGTGCTCTCGACTTACGACGGGGACCTCAGGGACCCACTCTGGTGGCCTCAGGACAGGCCAGTCCTATTGCGAGTTCCTCGGGGGCCTCTCGGGATTCCTCTCCTGTCGATGCCGGGGCCTAAGACCTTGTGTGGAGTCGGGGCCGGAACCTGAGGATTCCTCTCCAGTGCTGACATGGATCTTGGGGTATTTCTGGAGTCTCCCCAGGGGAGTCAGTCCTCGTCTCGAATGCGGGCATGCACTTGCGCTTTCCTCCAGAGCGGTAGCAGCAGTGTCACGCAGTCCGCCGCGTGGATCAAAGGATCTATGGTTTTCCCTCGAGTCTTTCCCCCGAGGCTTTCCCACGAGGCTTTCCCACAGGGCTGTCCCACGTGCACACGTGGTGGGAGTCGATCCTCGGCTTGAACGTCAAGGCAGTGCAGGGAAAACAGGTTCCTCTGGAATGGACTGACACATCTGGGGGACTCTTGGAATGGTAGCACGACCCTGGAGTTCCTCTCGCCTTTCCTGTGGAGAGCGCCTCCTCTTGAGATGCCACGGGAACGCCGGGAATTCTTTCCCTACGAAACAGGGAAAGGATCCCTCATCTCGAGCTAGGAGGCGGAAACGGGGCTCCCCTGGATGTGTGCGGGACACCACGTGCTTCCTCTCGAGTGGAGACGGGTATGTCGGGGAACTTCTTGAGTTGCAGCAATGGTGTGAAGGACCCTTTGGAAGTTCCAGTGGTTAGATGTGATTGGCCTCGAGAAGCCTCAGCGGAAATGGGCCTCATCTCGCCTGGAGGGCAAAACCTCCTGGATTTTCTCGAGTTGCGGCAGGTGCTCTCGACTTACGACGGGGACCTCAGGGACCCGCTCTGGTGGCCTCAGGAAAGGCCAGTCCCCATGCGAGTTCCTCGGGGGCCTCTCGGGATTCCTCTCCCGTCGATGCCGGGGCCTAAGACCTTGTGTGGAGTCGGGGCCGGAACCTGAAGATTCCTCTCCAGTGCTGACATGGATCTTGGGGTACTTCTGGAGTCTCCCCAGGGGAGTCAGTCCTCGTCTCGAATGCGGGCATGCACTTGCGCTTTCCTCCAGAGCGGTAGCAGCAGTGTCACGCAGTCCGCCGCGTGGATCAAAGGATCTATGGTTTTCCCTCGAGTCTTTCCCCCGAGGCTTTCCCACGAGACTTTCCCACAGGGCTGTCCCACGTGCACACGTGGTGGGAGTCGATCCTCGGCTTGAACGTCAAGGCAGTGCAGGGAAAACAGGTTCCTCTGGAATGGACTGACACATCTGGGGGACTCTTGGAATGGTGTCACGACCCTGGAGTTCCTCTCGCCTTTCCTGTGGAGAGCGCCTCCTCTTGAGATGCCACGGGAACGCCGGGAATTCTTTCCCTACGAAACAGGGAAAGGATCCCTCATCTCGAGCTAGGAGGCGGAAACGGGGCTCCCCTGGATGTGTGCGGGACACCACGTGCTTCCTCTCGAGTGGAGACGGGTATGTCGGGGAACTTCTTGAGTTGCAGCAATGGTGTGAAGGACCCTTTGGAAGTTCCAGTGGTTAGATGTGATTGGCCTCGAGAAGCCTCAGCGGAAATGGGCCTCATCTCGCCTGGAGGGCAAAACCTCCTGGATTTTCTCGAGTTGCGGCAGGTGCTCTCGACTTACGACGGGGACCTCAGGGACCCGCTCTGGTGGCCTCAGGAAAGGCCAGTCCCCATGCGAGTTCCTCGGGGGCCTCTCGGGATTCCTCTCCCGTCGATGCCGGGGCCTAAGACCTTGTGTGGAGTCGGGGCCGGAACCTGAGGATTCCTCTCCAGTGCTGACATGGATCTTGGGGTACTTCTGGAGTCTCCCCAGGGGAGTCAGTCCTCGTCTCGAATGCGGGCATGCACTTGCGCTTTCCTCCAGAGTGGTAGCAGCAGTGTCACGCAGTCCGCCGCGTGGATCAAAGGATCTATGGTTTTCCCTCGAGTCTTTCCCACGAGGCTTTCCCACGAGGCTTTCCCACAGGGATGTCCCAAGTGCACACGTGGTGGGAGTCGATCCTCGGCTTGAACGTCAAGGCAGTGCAGGGAAAACAGGTTCCTCTGGAATGGACTGACACATCTGGGGGACTCTTGGAATGGTGTCACGACCCTGGAGTTCCTCTCGCCTTTCCTGTGGAGAGCGCCTCCTCTTGAGATGCGACGGGAACGCCGGGAATTCTTTCCCTTCGAAACAGGGAAAGGATCCCTCATCTCGAGCTAGGAGGCGGAAACGGGGCTCCCCTGGATGTGTGCGGGACCCACGTGTTTCCTCTCGAGTGCAGACGGGTATGTCGGGGAACTTCTTGAGTTGCAGCAAGGGTGTGAAGGACCCTTTGGAAGTTCCAGTGGTTAGACGTGATTGGCCTCGAGAAGCCTCAGCGGAAATGGGCCTCATCTTGCCTGTAGGGCAAAACTTCCTGGATTTTCTAGAGTTGCGACAGGTGCTCTCGACTTACGACGGGGACCTCAGGGACCCGCTCTGGTGGCCTCAGGAAAGGCCAGTCCCCATGCGAGTTCCTCAGGGGCGTCTCGGGATTCCTCTCCCGTCGATGCCGGGGCCTAAGACCTTGTGTGGAGTCGGGGCCGGAACCTGAGGATTCCTCTCCAGTGCTGACATGGATCTTGGGGTACTTCTGGAGTCTCCCCAGGGGAGTCAGTCCTCGTCTCGAATGCGGGCATGCACTTGCGCTTTCCTCCAGAGCGGTAGCAGCAGTGTCACGCAGTCCGCCGCGTGGATCAAAGGATCTATGGTTTTCCCTCGAGTCTTTCCCACGAGGCTTTCCCACGAGGCTTTCCCACAGGGCTGTCCCACGTTCACACGTGGTGGGAGTCGATCCTCGGCTTGAACGTCAAGGCAGTGCAGGGAAAACAGGTTCCTCTGGAATGGACTGACACATCTGGGGGACTCTTGGAATGGTGGCATGACCCTGGAGTTCCTCTCGCCTTTCCTGTGGAGAGCGCCTCCTCTTGAGTTGCGACGGGAACGCCGGGAATTCTTTCCCTACGAAACAGGGAAAGGATCCCTCATCTCGAGCTAGGAGGCGGAAACGGGGCTCCCCTGGATGTGTGCGGGACACCACGTGCTTCCTCTCGAGTGCAGACGGGTATGTCGGGGAACTTCTTGAGTTGCAGCAAGGGTGTGAAGGACCCTTTGGAAGTTCCAGTGGTTAGATGTGATTGGCCTCGAGAAGCCTCAGCGGAAATGGGCCTCATCTCGCCTGGAGGGCAAAACCTCCTGGATTTTCTCGAGTTGCGGCAGGTGCTCTCGACTTACGACGGGGACCTCAGGGACCCGCTCTGGTGGCCTCAGGAAAGGCCAGTCCCCATGCGAGTTCCTCGGGGGCCTCTCGGGATTCCTCTCCCGTCGATGCCGGGGCCTAAGACCTTGTGTGGAGTCGGGGCCGGAACCTGAAGATTCCTCTCCAGTGCTGACATGGATCTTGGGGTACTTCTGGAGTCTCCCCAGGGGAGTCAGTCCTCGTCTCGAATGCGGGCATGCACTTGCGCTTTCCTCCAGAGCGGTAGCAGCAGTGTCACGCAGTCCGCCGCGTGGATCAAAGGATCTATGGTTTTCCCTCGAGTCTTTCCCCCGAGGCTTTCCCACGAGACTTTCCCACAGGGCTGTCCCACGTGCACACGTGGTGGGAGTCGATCCTCGGCTTGAACGTCAAGGCAGTGCAGGGAAAACAGGTTCCTCTGGAATGGACTGACACATCTGGGGGACTCTTGGAATGGTGTCACGACCCTGGAGTTCCTCTCGCCTTTCCTGTGGAGAGCGCCTCCTCTTGAGATGCCACGGGAACGCCGGGAATTCTTTCCCTACGAAACAGGGAAAGGATCCCTCATCTCGAGCTAGGAGGCGGAAACGGGGCTCCCCTGGATGTGTGCGGGACACCACGTGCTTCCTCTCGAGTGGAGACGGGTATGTCGGGGAACTTCTTGAGTTGCAGCAATGGTGTGAAGGACCCTTTGGAAGTTCCAGTGGTTAGATGTGATTGGCCTCGAGAAGCCTCAGCGGAAATGGGCCTCATCTCGCCTGGAGGGCAAAACCTCCTGGATTTTCTCGAGTTGCGGCAGGTGCTCTCGACTTACGACGGGGACCTCAGGGACCCGCTCTGGTGGCCTCAGGAAAGGCCAGTCCCCATGCGAGTTCCTCGGGGGCCTCTCGGGATTCCTCTCCCGTCGATGCCGGGGCCTAAGACCTTGTGTGGAGTCGGGGCCGGAACCTGAGGATTCCTCTCCAGTGCTGACATGGATCTTGGGGTACTTCTGGAGTCTCCCCAGGGGAGTCAGTCCTCGTCTCGAATGCGGGCATGCACTTGCGCTTTCCTCCAGAGTGGTAGCAGCAGTGTCACGCAGTCCGCCGCGTGGATCAAAGGATCTATGGTTTTCCCTCGAGTCTTTCCCACGAGGCTTTCCCACGAGGCTTTCCCACAGGGATGTCCCAAGTGCACACGTGGTGGGAGTCGATCCTCGGCTTGAACGTCAAGGCAGTGCAGGGAAAACAGGTTCCTCTGGAATGGACTGACACATCTGGGGGACTCTTGGAATGGTGTCACGACCCTGGAGTTCCTCTCGCCTTTCCTGTGGAGAGCGCCTCCTCTTGAGATGCGACGGGAACGCCGGGAATTCTTTCCCTTCGAAACAGGGAAAGGATCCCTCATCTCGAGCTAGGAGGCGGAAACGGGGCTCCCCTGGATGTGTGCGGGACCCACGTGTTTCCTCTCGAGTGCAGACGGGTATGTCGGGGAACTTCTTGAGTTGCAGCAAGGGTGTGAAGGACCCTTTGGAAGTTCCAGTGGTTAGACGTGATTGGCCTCGAGAAGCCTCAGCGGAAATGGGCCTCATCTTGCCTGTAGGGCAAAACTTCCTGGATTTTCTAGAGTTGCGACAGGTGCTCTCGACTTACGACGGGGACCTCAGGGACCCGCTCTGGTGGCCTCAGGAAAGGCCAGTCCCCATGCGAGTTCCTCAGGGGCGTCTCGGGATTCCTCTCCCGTCGATGCCGGGGCCTAAGACCTTGTGTGGAGTCGGGGCCGGAACCTGAGGATTCCTCTCCAGTGCTGACATGGATCTTGGGGTACTTCTGGAGTCTCCCCAGGGGAGTCAGTCCTCGTCTCGAATGCGGGCATGCACTTGCGCTTTCCTCCAGAGCGGTAGCAGCAGTGTCACGCAGTCCGCCGCGTGGATCAAAGGATCTATGGTTTTCCCTCGAGTCTTTCCCACGAGGCTTTCCCACGAGGCTTTCCCACAGGGCTGTCCCACGTTCACACGTGGTGGGAGTCGATCCTCGGCTTGAACGTCAAGGCAGTGCAGGGAAAACAGGTTCCTCTGGAATGGACTGACACATCTGGGGGACTCTTGGAATGGTGGCATGACCCTGGAGTTCCTCTCGCCTTTCCTGTGGAGAGCGCCTCCTCTTGAGTTGCGACGGGAACGCCGGGAATTCTTTCCCTACGAAACAGGGAAAGGATCCCTCATCTCGAGCTAGGAGGCGGAAACGGGGCTCCCCTGGATGTGTGCGGGACACCACGTGCTTCCTCTCGAGTGCAGACGGGTATGTCGGGGAACTTCTTGAGTTGCAGCAAGGGTGTGAAGGACCCTTTGGAAGTTCCAGTGGTTAGATGTGATTGGCCTCGAGAAGCCTCAGCGGAAATGGGCCTCATCTCGCCTGGAGGGCAAAACCTCCTGGATTTTCTCGAGTTGCGGCATTTGCTCTCGACTTACGACGGGGACCTCAGGGACCCGCTCTGGTGGCCTCAGGACAGGCCAGTCCTATTGCGAGTTCCTCGGGGGCCTGTCGGGATTCCTCTCCTGTCGATGCCGGGGCCTAAGACCTTGTGTGGAGTCGGGGCCGGAACCTGAGGATTCCTCTCCAGTGCTGACATGGATCTTGGGGTACTTCTGGACTCTCCCCAGGGGAGTCAGTCCTCGTCTCGAATGCGGGCATGCACTTGCGCTTTCCTCCAGAGGGGTAGCAGCAGTGTCACGCAGTCCGCCGCGTGGATCAAAGGATCTATGGTTTTCCCTCGAGTCTTTCCCCCGAGGCTTTCCCACGAGCCTTTCCCACAGGGCTGTCCCACGTGCACACGTGGTGGGAGTCGATCCTCGGCTTGAACGTCAAGGCAGTGCAGGGAAAACAGGTTCCTCTGGAATGGACTGACACATCTGGGGGACTCTTGGAATGGTGGCACGACCCTGGAGTTCCTCTCGCCTTTCCTGTGGAGAGCGCCTCCTCTTGAGATGCCACGGGAACGCCGGGAATTCTTTCCCTACGAAACAGGGAAAGGATCCCTCATCTCGAGCTAGGAGGCGGAAACGGGGCTCCCCTGGATGTGTGCGGGACACCACGTGCTTCCTCTCGAGTGGAGACGGGTATGTCGGGGAACTTCTTGAGTTGCAGCAATGGTGTGAAGGACCCTTTGGAAGTTCCAGTGGTTAGATGTGATTGGCCTCGAGAAGCCTCAGCGGAAATGGGCCTCATCTCGCCTGGAGGGCAAAACCTCCTGGATTTTCTCGAGTTGCGGCAGGTGCTCTCGACTTACGACGGGGACCTCAGGGACCCGCTCTGGTGGCCTCAGGAAAGGCCAGTCCCCATGCGAGTTCCTCAGGGGCCTCTCGGGATTCCTCTCCCGTCGATGCCGGGGCCTAAGACCTTGTGTGGAGCCGGGGCCGGAACCTGAGGATTCCTCTCCAGTGCTGACATGGATCTTGGGGTACTTCTGGAGTCTCCCCAGGGGAGTCAGTCCTCGTCTCGAGTGCGGGCATGCACTTGCGCTTTCCTCCAGAGCGGTAGCAGCAGTGTCACGCAGTCCGCCGCGTGGATTAAAGGATCTATGGTTTTCCCTCGAGTCTTTCCCCCGAGGCTTTCCCACGAGGCTTTCCCACAGGGCTGTCCCACGTGCACATGTGGTGGGAGTCGATCCTCGGCTTGAACGTCAAGGCAGTGCAGGGAAAACAGGTTCCTCTGGAATGGACTGACACATCTGGGGGACTCTTGGAATGGTGGCACGACCCTGGAGTTCCTCTCGCCTTTCCTGTGGAGAGCGCCTCCTCTTGAGATGCGACGGGAACGCCGGGAATTCTTTCCCTACGAAACAGGGAAAGGATCCCTCATCTCGAGCTAGGAGGTGGAAACGGGGCTCCCCTGGATGTGTGCGGGACCCACGTGCTTCCTCTCGAGTGGAGACGGGTATGTTGGGGAACTTCTTGAGTTGCAGCAAGGGTGTGAAGGACCCTTTGGAAGTTTCAGTGGTTAGACGTGATTAGCCTCGAGAAGCCTCAGCGGAAATGGGCCTCATCTCGCCTGGAGGTGAAAACCTCCTGGATTTTCTCGAGTTACGGCAGGTGCTCTCGACTTACGACGGGGACCTCAGGGACCCACTCTGGTGGCCTCAGGAAAGGCCAGTCCCCATGCGAGTTCCTCGGGGGCGTCTCGGGATTCCTCTCCCGTCGATGCCGGGGCCTAAGACCTTGTGTGGAGTCGGGGCCGGAACCTGAGGATTCCTCTCCAGTGCTGACATGGATCTTGGGGTACTTCTGGAGTCTCCCTAGGGGAGTCAGTCCTCGTCTCGAATGCGGGCATGCACTTGCGCTTTCCTCCAGAGCGGTAAGAGCAGTGTCACGCAGTCCGCCGCGTGGATCAAAGGATCTATGGTTTTCCCTCGAGTCTTTCCCACGAGGCTTTCCCACGAGGCTTTCCCACAGGGCTGTCCCACGTGCACACGTGGTGGGAGTCGATCCTCGGCTTGAACGTCAAGGCAGTGCAGGGAAAACAGGTTCCTCTGGAATGGACTGACACATCTGGGGGACTCTTGGAATGGTGGCACGACCCTGGAGTTCCTCTCGCCTTTCCTGTGGAGAGCGCCTCCTCTTGAGATGCGACGGGAACGCCGAGAATTCTTTCCCTACGAAACAGGGAAAGGATCCCTCATCTCGAGCTAGGAGGTGGAAACGGGGCTCCCCTGGATGTGTGCGGGACCCACGTGCTTCCTCTCGAGTGTAGACGGGTATGTTGGGGAACTTCTTGAGTTGCAGCAAGGGTGTGAAGGACCCTTTGGAAGTTTCAGTGGTTAGACGTGATTAGCCTCGAGAAGCCTCAGCGGAAATGGGCCTCATCTCGCCTGGAGGTGAAAACCTCCTGGATTTTCTCGAGTTACGGCAGGTGCTCTCGACTTACGACGGGGACCTCAGGGACCCGCTCTGGTGGCTTCAGGAAAGGCCAGTCCCCATGAGAGTTCCTCGGGGGCCTCTCGGGATTCCTCTCCCGTCGATGCCGGGGCCTAAGACCTTGTGTGGAGTCGGGGCCGGAACCTGAGGATTCCTCTCCAGTGCTGACATGGATCTTGGGGTACTTCTGGAGTCTCCCTAGGGGAGTCAGTCCTCGTCTCGAATGCGGGCATGCACTTGCGCTTTCCTCCAGAGCGGTAGGAGCAGTGTCACGCCGTCCGCCGCGTGGATCAAAGGATCTATGGTTTTCCCTCGAGTCTTTCCCACGAGGCTTTCCCACGAGGCTTTCCCACAGGGCTGTCCCACGTGCACACGTGGTGGGAGTCGATCCTCGGCTTGAAAGTCAAGGCAGTGCAGGGAAAACAGGTTCCTCTGGAATGGACTGACACATCTGGGGGACTCTTGGAATGGTGGCATTACCCTGGAGTTCCTCTCGCCTTTCCTGTGGAGAGCGCCTCCTCTTGAGATGCGACGGGAACGCCGGAATTCTTTCCCTACGAAACAGGGAAAGGATCCCTCATCTCGAGCTAGGAGGCGGAAACGGGGCTACCCTGGATGTGTGCGGGACACCACGTGCTTCCTCTCGAGTGCAGACGGGTATGTCGGGGAACTTCTTGAGTTGCAGCAAGGGTGTGAAGGACCCTTTGGAAGTTCCAGTGGTTAGATGTGATTGGCCTCGAGAAGCCTCAGCGGAAATGGGCCTCATCTCGCCTGGAGGGCAAAACCTCCTGGATTTTTTCGAGTTGCGGCATGTGCTCTCGACTTACGACGGGGACCTCAGGGACCCACTCTGGTGGCCTCAGGACAGGCCAGTCCTATTGCGAGTTCCTCGGGGGCCTCTCGGGATTCCTCTCCTGTCGATGCTGGGGCCTAAGACCTTGTGTGGAGTCGGGGCCGGAACCTGAGGATTCCTCTCCAGTGCTGACATGGATCTTGGGGTATTTCTGGAGTCTCCCCAGGGGAGTCAGTCCTCGTCTCGAATGCGGGCATGCACTTGCGCTTTCCTCCAGAGCGGTAGCAGCAGTGTCACGCAGTCCGCCGCGTGGATCAAAGGATCTATGGTTTTCCCTCGAGTCTTTCCCCCGAGGCTTTCCCACGAGGCTTTCCCACAGGGCTGTCCCACGTGCACACGTGGTGGGAGTCGATCCTCGGCTTGAACGTCAAGGCAGTGCAGGGAAAACAGGTTCCTCTGGAATGGACTGACACATCTGGGGGACTCTTGGAATGGTGGCACGACCCTGGAGTTCCTCTCGCCTTTCCTGTGGAGAGCGCCTCCTCTTGAGATGCGACGGGAACGCCGGGAATTCTTTCCCTACGAAACAGGGAAAGGATCCCTCATCTCGAGCTAGGAGGCGGAAACGGGGCTCCCCTGGATGTGTGCGGGACACCACGTGCTTCCTCTCGAGTGCAGACGGGTATGTCGGGGAACTTCTTGAGTTGCAGCAATGGTGTGAAGGACCCTTTGGAAGTTCCAGTGGTTAGATGTGATTGGCCTCGAGAAGCCTCAGCGGAAATGGGCCTCATCTCGCCTGGAGGGCAAAACCTCCTGGATTTTCTCGAGTTGCGGCAGGTGCTCTCGACTTACGACGGGGACCTCAGGGACCCGCTCTGGTGGCCTCAGGAAAGGCCAGTCCCCATGCGAGTTCCTCGGGGGCCTCTCGGGATTCCTCTCCCGTCGATGCCGGGGCCTAAGACCTTGTGTGGAGTCGGGGCCGGAACCTGAGGATTCCTCTCCAGTGCTGACATGGATCTTGGGGTACTTCTGGAGTCTCCCCAGGGGAATCAGTCCTCGTCTCGAATGCGGGCATGCACTTGCGCTTTCCTCCAGAGCGGTAGCAGCAGTGTCACGCAGTCCGCCGCGTGGATCAAAGGATCTATGGTTTTCCCTCGAGTCTTTCCCACGAGGCTTTCCCACGAGGCTTTCCCACAGGGCTGTCCCACGTGCACACGTGGTGGGAGTCGATCCTCGGCTTGAATGTCAAGCCAGTGCAGGGAAAACAGGTTCCTCTGGAATGGACTGACACATCTGGGGGACTCTTGGAATGGTGGCACGACCCTGGAGTTCCTCTCGCCTTTCCTGTGGAGAGCGCCTCCTCTTGAGATGCGACGGGAACGCCGGGAATTCTTTCCCTACGAAACAGGGAAAGGATCCCTCATCTCGAGCTAGGAGGTGGAAACGGGGCTCCCCTGGATGTGTGCGGGACCCACGTGCTTCCTCTCGAGTGGAGACGGGTATGTTGGGGAACTTCTTGAGTTGCAGCAAGGGTGTGAAGGACCCTTTGGAAGTTTCAGTGGTTAGACGTGATTAGCCTCGAGAAGCCTCAGCGGAAATGGGCCTCATCTCGCCTGGAGGTGAAAACCTCCTGGATTTTCTCGAGTTACGGCAGGTGCTCTCGACTTACGACGGGGACCTCAGGGACCCGCTCTGGTGGCCTCAGGAAAGGCCAGTCCCCATGCGAGTTCCTCGGGGGCCTCTCGGGATTCCTCTCCCGTCGATGCCGGGGCCTAAGACCTTGTGTGGAGTCGGGGCCGGAACCTGAGGATTCCTCTCCAGTGCTGACATGGATCTTGGGGTACTTCTGGAGTCTCCCTAGGGGAGTCAGTCCTCGTCTCGAATGCGGGCATGCACTTGCGCTTTCCTCCAGAGCGGTAGGAGCAGTGTCACGCAGTCCGCCGCGTGGATCAAAGGATCTATGGTTTTCCCTCGAGTCTTTCCCACGAGGCTTTCCCACGAGGCTTTCCCACAGGGCTGTCCCACGTGCACACGTGGTGGGAGTCGATCCTCGGCTTGAACGTCAAGGCAGTGCAGGGAAAACAGGTTCCTCTGGAATGGACTGACACATCTGGGGGACTCTTGGAATGGTGGCATGACCCTGGAGTTCCTCTCGCCTTTCCTGTGGAGAGCGCCTCCTCTTGAGATGCGACGGGAACGCCGGAATTCTTTCCCTACGAAACAGGGAAAGGATCCCTCATCTCGAGCTAGGAGGCGGAAACGGGGCTCCCCTGGATGTGTGCGGGACACCACGTGCTTCCTCTCGAGTGCAGACGGGTATGTCGGGGAACTTCTTGAGTTGCAGCAAGGGTGTGAAGGACCCTTTGGAAGTTCCAGTGGTTAGAAGTGATTGGCCTCGAGAAGCCTCAGCGGAAATGGGCCTCATCTCGCCTGGAGGGCAAAACCTCCTGGATTTTTTCGAGTTGCGGCATGTGCTCTCGACTTACGACGGGGACCTCAGGGACCCACTCTGGTGGCCTCAGGACAGGCCAGTCCTATTGCGAGTTCCTCGGGGGCCTCTCGGGATTCCTCTCCTGTCGATGCCGGGGCCTAAGACCTTGTGTGGAGTCGGGGCCGGAACCTGAGGATTCCTCTCCAGTGCTGACATGGATCTTGGGGTATTTCTGGAGTCTCCCCAGGGGAGTCAGTCCTCGTCTCGAATGCGGGCATGCACTTGCGCTTTCCTCCAGAGCGGTAGCAGCAGTGTCACGCAGTCCGCCGCGTGGATCAAAGGATCTATGGTTTTCCCTCGAGTCTTTCCCCCGAGGCTTTCCCACGAGCCTTTCCCACAGGGCTGTCCCACGTGCACACGTGGTGGGAGTCGATCCTCGGCTTGAACGTCAAGGCAGTGCAGGGAAAACAGGTTCCTCTGGAATGGACTGACACATCTGGGGGACTCTTGGAATGGTGGCACGACCCTGGAGTTCCTCTCGCCTTTCCTGTGGAGAGCGCCTCCTCTTGAGATGCCACGGGAACGCCGAGAATTCTTTCCCTACGAAACAGGGAAAGGATCCCTCATCTCGAGCTAGGAGGCGGAAACGGGGCTCCCCTGGATGTGTGCGGGACACCACGTGCTTCCTCTCGAGTGCAGACGGGTATGTCGGGGAACTTCTTGAGTTGCAGCAATGGTGTGAAGGACCCTTTGGAAGTTCCAGTGGTTAGATGTGATTGGCCTCGAGAAGCCTCAGCGGAAATGGGCCTCATCTCGCCTGGAGGGCAAAACCTCCTGGATTTTCTCGAGTTGCGGCAGGTGCTCTCGACTTACGACGGGGACCTCAGGGACCCGCTCTGGTGGCCTCAGGAAAGGCCAGTCCCCATGCGAGTTCCTCGGGGGCCTCTCGGGATTCCTCTCCCGTCGATGCCGGGGCCTAAGACCTTGTGTGGAGTCGGGGCCGGAACCTGAAGATTCCTCTCCAGTGCTGACATGGATCTTGGGGTACTTCTGGAGTCTCCCCAGGGGAGTCAGTCCTCGTCTCGAATGCGGGCATGCACTTGCGCTTTCCTCCAGAGCGGTAGCAGCAGTGTCACGCAGTCCGCCGCGTGGATCAAAGGATCTATGGTTTTCCCTCGAGTCTTTCCCCCGAGGCTTTCCCACGAGGCTTTCCCACAGGGCTGTCCCACGTGCACACGTGGTGGGAGTCGATCCTCGGCTTGAACGTCAAGGCAGTGCAGGGAAAACAGGTTCCTCTGGAATGGACTGACACATCTGGGGGACTCTTGGAATGGTGGCACGACCCTGGAGTTCCTCTCGCCTTTCCTGTGGAGAGCGCCTCCTCTTGAGATGCCACGGGAACGCCGGGAATTCTTTCCCTACGAAACAGGGAAAGGATCCCTCATCTCGAGCTAGGAGGCGGAAACGGGGCTCCCCTGGATGTGTGCGGGACACCACGTGCTTCCTCTCGAGTGGAGACGGGTATGTCGGGGAACTTCTTGAGTTGCAGCAATGGTGTGAAGGACCCTTTGGAAGTTCCAGTGGTTAGATGTGATTGGCCTCGAGAAGCCTCAGCGGAAATGGGCCTCATCTCGCCTGGAGGGCAAAACCTCCTGGATTTTCTCGAGTTGCGGCAGGTGCTCTCGACTTACGACGGGGACCTCAGGGACCCGCTCTGGTGGCCTCAGGAAAGGCCAGTCCCCATGCGAGTTCCTCGGGGGCCTCTCGGGATTCCTCTCCCGTCGATGCAGGGGCCTAAGACCATGTGTGGAGTCGGGGACGGAACCTGAGGATTCCTCTCCAGTGCTGACATGGATCTTGGGGTACTTCTGGAGTCTCCCCAGGGGAGTCAGTCCTCGTCTCGAATGCGGGCATGCACTTGCGCTTTCCTCCAGAGTGGTAGCAGCAGTGTCACGCAGTCCGCCGCGTGGATCAAAGGATCTATGGTTTTCCCTCGAGTCTTTCCCACGAGGCTTTCCCACGAGGCTTTCCCACAGGGATGTCCCAAGTGCACACGTGGTGGGAGTCGATCCTCGGCTTGAACGTCAAGGCAGTGCAGGGAAAACAGGTTCCTCTGGAATGGACTGACACATCTGGGGGACTCTTTGAATGGTGTCACGACCCTGGAGTTCCTCTCGCCTTTCCTGTGGAGAGCGCCTCCTCTTGAGATGCGACGGGAACGCCGGGAATTCTTTCCCTACGAAACAGGGAAAGGATCCCTCATCTCGAGCTAGGAGGCGGAAACGGGGCTCCCCTGGATGTGTGCGGGACCCACGTGTTTCCTCCCGAGTGCAGACGGGTATGTCGGGGAACTTCTTGAGTTGCAGGAAGGGTGTGAAGGACCCTTTGGAAGTTCCAGTGGTTAGACGTGATTAGCCTCGAGAAGCCTCAGCGGAAATGGGCCTCATCTCGCCTGGAGGGCAAAACCTCCTGGATTTTCTCGAGTTGCGGCAGGTGCTCTCGACTTACGACGGGGACCTCAGGGAAAGGCTCTGGTGGCCTCAGGAAAGGCCAGTCCCCATGCGAGTTCCTCGGGGGCCTCTCGGGATTCCTCTCCCGTCGATGCCGGGGCCTAAGACCTTGTGTGGAGTCGGGGCCGGAACCTGAGGATTCCTCTCCAGTGCTGACATGGATCTTGGGGTACTTCTGGAGTCTCCCCAGGGGAGTCAGTCCTCGTCTCGAATGCGGGCATGCATTGCGCTTTCCTCCAGAGCGGTAGCAGCAGTGTCACGCCGTCCGCCGCGTGGATCAAAGGATCTATGGTATTCCCTCGAGTCTTTCCCACGAGGCTTTCCCACGAGGCTTTCCCACAGGGCTGTCCCACGTGCACACTTGGCGGGAGTCGATCCTCGGCTTGAACGTCAAGGCAGTGCAGGGAAAACAGGTTCCTCTGGAATGGACTGACACATCTGGGGGACTCTTGGAATGGTGTCACGACCCTGGAGTTCCTCTCGCCTTTCCTGTGGAGAGCGCCTCCTCTTGAGATGCGACGGGAATGCCGGGAATTCTTTCCCTACGAAACAGGGAAAGGATCCCTCATCTCGAGCTAGGAGGCGGAAACGGGGCTCCCCTGGATGTGTGCGGGACCCCACGTGCTTCCTCTCGAGTGCAGACGGGTATGTCGGGGAACTTCTTGAGTTGCAGCAATGGTGTGAAGGACCCTTTGGAAGTTCCAGTGGTTAGATGTGATTGGCCTTGAGAAGCCTCAGCGGAAATGGGCCTCATCTCGCCTGGAGGGCAAAACCTCCTGGATTTTCTCGAGTTGCGGCAGGTGCTCTCGACTTACGACGGGGACCTAAGGGAAAGGCTCTGGTGGCCTCAGGAAAGGCCAGTCCCCATGCGAGTTCCTCGGGGGCTTCTCGGGATTCCTCTCCCGTCGATGCCGGGGCCTAAGACCTTTTGTGGAGTCGGGGCCAGAACCTGAGGATTCCTCTCCAGTGCTGACATGGATCTTGGGGTACTTCTGGAGTCTCCCCAGGGGAGTCAGTCCTCGTCTCGAATGCGGGCATGCACTTGCGCTTTCCTCCAGAGCGGTAGCAGCAGTGTCACGCAGTCCGCCGCGTGGATCAAAGGATCTATGGTTTTCCCTCGAGTCTTTCCCACGAGGCTTTCCCACGAGGCTTTCCCACAGGGCTGTCCCACGTGCACACGTGGTGGGAGTCGATCCTCGGCTTGAACGTCAAGGCAGTGCAGGGAAAACAGGTTCCTCTGGAATGGACTGACACATCTGGGGGACTCTTGGAATGGTGGCATGACCCTGGAGTTCCTCTCGCCTTTCCTGTGGAGAGCGCCTCCTCTTGAGATGCGACGGGAACGCCGGGAATTCTTTCCCTACGAAACAGGGAAAGGATCCCTCATCTTGAGCTAGGAGGCGGAAACGGGGCTCCCCTGGATGTGTGCGGGACACCACGTGCTTCCTCTCGAGTGCAAACGGGTATGTTGGGGAACTTCTTGAGTTGCAGCAAGGGTGTGAAGGACCTTTTGGAAGTTCCAGTGGTTAGATGTGATTGGCCTCGAGAAGCCTCAGCGGAAATGGGCCTCATCTCGCCTGGAGGGGAAAACCTCCTAGATTTTCTCGAGTTGCGGCATGTGCTCTCGACTTACGACGGGGACCTCAGGGACCCGCTCTGGTGGCCTCAGGAAAGGCCAGTCCCCATGCGAGTTCCTCGGGGGCGCCTCGGGATTCCTCTCCCGTCGATGCCGGGGCCTAAGACCTTGTGTGCAGTCGGGGCCGGAACCTGAGGATTCCTCTCCAGTGCTGACATGGATCTTGGGGTACTTCTGGAGTCTCCCCAGGGGAGTCAGTCCTCGTCTCGAATGCGGGCATGCATTGCGCTTTCCTCCAGAGCGGTAGCAGCAGTGTCACGCAGTCCGCCGCGTGGATCAAAGGATCTATGGTTTTCCCTCGAGTCTTTCCCACGAGGCTTTCCCACGAGGCTTTCCCACAGGGCTGTCCCACGTGCACACGTGGTGGGAGTCGATCCTCGGCTTGAACGTCAAGGCAGTGCAGGGAAAACAGGTTCCTCTGGAATGGACTGACACATCTGGGGGACTCTTGGAATGGTGGCATGACCCTGGAGTTCCTCTCGCCTTTCCTGTGGAGAGCGCCTCCTCTTGAGATGCGACGGGAACGCCGGGAATTCTTTCCCTACGAAACAGGGAAAGGATCCCTCATCTTGAGCTAGGAGGCGGAAACGGGGCTCCCCTGGATGTGTGCGGGACACCACGTGCTTCCTCTCGAGTGCAAACGGGTATGTTGGGGAACTTCTTGAGTTGCAGCAAGGGTGTGAAGGACCCTTTGGAAGTTCCAGTGGTTAGATGTGATTGGCCTCGAGAAGCCTCAGCGGAAATGGGCCTCATCTCGCCTGGAGGGGAAAACCTCCTAGATTTTCTCGAGTTGCGGCAGGTGCTCTCGACTTACGACGGGGACCTCAGGGACCCGCTCTGGTGGCCTCAGGAAAGGCCAGTCCCCATGCGAGTTCCTCGGGGGCGCCTCGGGATTCCTCTCCCGTCGATGCCGGGGCCTAAGACCTTGTGTGCAGTCGGGGCCGGAACCTGAGGATTCCTCTCCAGTGCTGACATGGATCTTGGGGTACTTCTGGAGTCTCCCCAGGGGAGTCAATCCTCGTCTCGAATGCGGGCATGCATTGCGCTTTCCTCCAGAGCGGTAGCAGCAGTGTCACGCAGTCCGCCGCGTGGATCAAAGGATCTATGGTTTTCCCTCGAGTCTTTCCCACGAGGCTTTCCCACGAGGCTTTCCCACAGGGCTCTCCCACGTGCACACGTGGTGGGAGTCGATCCTCGGCTTGAACGTCAAGGCAGTGCAGGGAAAACAGGTTCCTCTGGAATGGACTGACACATCTGGGGGACTCTTGGAATGATGTCACGACCCTGGACTTCCTCTCGCCTTTCCTGTGGAGAGCGCCTCCTCTTGAGATGCCACGGGAACGGCGGGAATTCTTTCCCTACGAAACAGGGAAAGGATCCCTCATCTCGAGCTAGGAGGCGGAAACGGGGCTCCCCTGGATGTGTGCGGGACACCACGTGCTTCCTCTCGAGTGCAGACGGGTATGTCGGGGAACTTCTTGAGTTGCAGCAAGGGTGTGAAGGACCCTTTGGAAATTCCAGTGGTTAGATGTGATTGGCCTCGAGAATCCTCAGCGGAAATGTGCCTCTTCTCGCCTGGAGGGCAAAACCTCCTGGATTTTCTCGAGTTGCGGCAGGTGCTCTCGACTTACGACGGGGACCTCAGGGAACCGCTCTGGTGGCCTCAGGAAAGGCCAGCCCCAATGCGAGTTCCTTGGGGGCGTCTCGGGATTCCTCTCCCGTCCATGCCGGGGCCTAAGACCTTGTGTGGAGTCGGGGCCGGATCCTGAGGATTCCTCTCCAGTGCTGACATGGATCTTGGGGTACTTCTGGAGTCTCCCCAGGGGAGTCAGTCCTCGTCTCGAATGCGGGCATGCACTTGCGCTTTCCTCCAGAGCGGTAGCAGCAGTGTCACGCAGTCCGCCGCGTGGATCAAAGGATGTTTGGTTTTCCCTCGAGTCTTTCCCACGAGGCTTTCCCACGAGGCTGTCCGACGTGCACACGTGGTGGGAGTCGATCCTCGGCTTGAACGTCAAGGCAGTGCAGGGAAAACAGGTTCCTCTGGAATGGACTGACACATCTGGAGGACTCTTGGAATGGTGTCACGACCCTGGAGTTCCTCTCGCCTTTCCTGTGGAGAGCGCCTCCTCTTGAGATGCGACGGGAACTCCGGGAATTCTTTCCCTACGAAACAGGGAAAGGATCCCTCATCTCGAGCTCGGAGGCGGAAACGGGGCTCCCCTGGATGTGTGCGGGACCCCACGTGCTTCCTCTCGAGTGGAGACGGGTATGTCGGGGAACTTCTTGAGTTGCAGCAAGGGTGTGAAGGACCATTTGGAAGTTCCAGTGGTTAGATGTGAATGGCCTCGAGAAGCCTCAGCGGAAATGGGGCTCATCTCGCCAGGAGGGCAAAACCTCCTGGATTTTCTCGAGTTGCGGCAGGTGCTCTCGTCTTACGACGGGGACCACAGGGAACCGCTCTGGTGGCCTCAGGAAAGGCCAGTCCCCATGCGAGTTCCTCGGGGGCGTCTCCGGATTCCTCTCCCGTCGATGCCGGGGCCTAAGACCTTGTGTGGAGTCGGGGCCGGAACCTGAGGATTCCTCTCCAGTGCTGACATGGAACTTGGGGTACTTCTGGAGTCTCCCCAGGGGAGTCAGTCCTCGTCTCGAATGCGGGCATGCACCTACGCTTTCCTCCAGAGCGGTAGCAGCAGTGTCACGCAGTCCGCCGCGTGGATGAAAGGATCTATGGTTTTCCCTCGAGTCTTTCCCACGAGGCTTTCCCACGAGGCTTTCCCACAGGGCTGTCCCACGTGCACACGTGGTGGGAGTCGATCCTCGGCTTGAACGTCAAGGCAGTGCAGGGAAAACAGGTTCCTCTGGAATGGACTGACACATCTGGGGGACTCTTGGAATGGTGGCACGACCCTGGAGTTCCTCTCGCCTTTCCTGTGGAGAGCGCCTCCTCTTGAGATGTGACGGGAACGCCGGGAATTCTTTCCCTACGAAACAGGGAAAGGATCCCTCATCTCGAGCTAGGAGGTGGAAACGGGGCTACCCTGGATGTGTGCGGGACCCCACGTGCTTCCTCTCGAGTGGAGACGGGTATGTCCGGGAACTTCTTGAGTTGCAGCAAGGGTGTGAAGGACCCATTGGAAGTTCCAGTGGTTAGACGTGATTAGCCTCGAGAAGCCTCAGCGGAAATGGGCCTCATCTCGCCTGGAGGGCAAAACCTCGTGGATTTTCTCGTGTTGCGGCAGGTGCTCTCGACTTACGACGGGGACCTCAGGGACCCGCTCTGGTGGCCTCAGGAAAGGCCCGTCCCCATGCGAGTTCCTCGGGGGCCTCTTGGCATTCCTCTCCCGTTGATGCCGGGGCCTAAGACCTTGTGTGGAGTCGGGGCCGGAACCTGAGGATTCCTCTCCAGTGCTGACATGGATCTTGGGGTACTTCTGGAGTCTCCGCAGGGGAGTCAGTCCTCGTCTCGAATGCGGGCATACACTGGCGCTTTCCTCCAGAGCGGTAGCAGCAGTGTCACGCAGTCCGCCGCGTGGATCAAAGGATCTATGGTTTTCCCTCGAGTCTTTCCCACGAGGCTTTCCCACGAGGCTTTCCCACAGGGCTGTCCCACGTGCACACGTGGTGGGAGTCGATCCTCGGCTTGAACGTCAAAGCAGTGCAGGGAAAACAGGTTCCTCTGGAATGGACTGACACATCTGGGGGACTCTTGGAATGGTGGCACGACCCTGGAGTTCCTCTCGCCTTTCCTGTGGAGAGCGCCTCCTCTTGAGTTGCGACGGGAACGCCGGGAATTCTTTCCCTACGAAACAGGGAAAGGATCCCTCATCTTGAGTTAGGAGGCGGAAACGGGGCTCCCCTGGATGTGTGCGGGACCCCACGTGCTTCCTCTCGGGTGGAGACAGGTATGTCGGGGAACTTCTTGACTTGCAGCAAGGGTGTGAAGGACCCTTTGGAAATTCCAGTGGTTAGACGTGATTAGCCTCGAGAAGCCTCACTGGAAATGGGCCTCATCTCGCCTGGAGGGCAAAACCTCCTGGATTTTCTCGAGTTGCGGCAGGTGCTCTCGACTTACGACGGGGACCTCAGGGACCCGCTCTGGTGGCCTCAGGAAAGGCCAGTCCCCATGCGAGTTCCTCGGGGGCCTCTCGGGATTCCTCTCCCGTCGATGCCGGGGCCAAAGACCTTGTGTGGAGTCGGGGCCGGAACCTGAGGATTCCTCTCCAGTGCTGACATGGATCTTGGGGTACTTCTGGAGTCTCCCCAGGGGAGTCAGTCCTCGTCTCGAATGCGGGCATGCACTGCGCTTTCCTCCAGAGCGGTATCAGCAGTGTCACGCAGTCCGCCGCGTGGATCAAAGGATCTATGGTTTTCCCTCGAGTCTTTCCCACGAGGCTTTCCCACGAGGCTTTCCCACAGGGCTGTCCCACGTGCACACCTGGTGGGAGTCGATCCTCGGCTTGAACGTCAAGGCAGTGCAGGGAAAACAGGTTCCTCTGGAATGGACTGACACATCTGGGGGACTCTTGGAATGGTGGCACGACCCTGGAGTTCCTCTCGCCTTTCCTGTGGAGAGCGCCTCCTCTTGAGATGCGACGGGAACGCCGGGAATTCTTTCCCTACGAAACAGGGAAAGGATCCCTCATCTCGAGCTAGGAGGCGGAAACGGGGCTCCCCTGGATGTGTGCGGGTCCCCACGTGCTTCCTCTCGAGTGGAGACGGGTATGTCGCGGAACTGCTTGAGTTGCATTAAGGGTGTGAAGGACCCTTTGGAAGTTCCAGTGGTTAGACGTGATTAGCCTCGAGAAGCCTCAGCGTAAATGGGCCTCATCTCGCCTGGAGGGCAAAACCTACTGGATTTTCTCGAGTTGCGGCAGGTGCTCTCGACTTACGATGGGGACCTCAGGGACCCGCTCTGGTGGCCTCAGGAAAGGCCAGTCCCCATGCGAGTTCCTCGGGGGCCTCTCGGGATTCCTCTCCCGTCGATGCCGGGGCCTAAGACCTTGTGTGGAGTCGGGGCCGGAACCGGAGGATTCCTCTCCAGTGCTGACATGGATCTTGGGGTACTTCTGGAGTCTCCCCAGGGGAGTCAGTCCTCGTCTCGAATGCGGGCATGCACTTGCGCTTTCCTCCAGAGCGGTAGCAGCAGTGTCACGCAGTCCGCCGCGTGGATCAAAGGATCTATGGTTTTCCCTCGAGTCTTTCCCACGAGGCTTTCCCACGAGGCTTTCCCACAGGGCTGTCCCACGTTCACACGTGGTGGGAGTGGTTCCTCGGCTTGAACGTCAAGGCAGTGCAGGGAAAACAGGTTCCTCTGGAATGGACTGACACATCTGGGGGACTCTTGGAATGGTGGCACGACCCTGGAGTTCCTCTCGCCTTTCCTGTGGAGAGCGCCTCCTCTTGAGATGCGACGGGAACGCCGGGAATTCTTTCCCTACGAAACAGGGAAAGGATCCCTCATCTCGAGCTAGGAGGCGGAAACGGGGCTCCCCTGGATGTGTGCGGGTCCCCACGTGCTTCCTCTCGAGTCGAGACGGGTATGTCGGGGAACTTCTTGAGTTGCAGCAAGGGTGTGAAGGACCCTTTGGAAGTTCCAGTGGTTAGACGTGATTAGCCTCGAGAAGCCTCACTGGAAATGGGCCTCATCTCGCCTGGAGGGCAAAACCTCCTGGATTTTCTCGAGTTGCGGCAGGTGCTCTCGACTTACGACGAGGACCTCAGGGACCCGCTCTGGTGGCCTCAGGAAAGGCCAGTCCCCATGCGAGTTCCTCCGGGGCCTCTCGGGATTCCTCTCCCGTCGATGCCGGGGCCTAAGACCTTGTGTGGAGTCGGGGCCGGAACCTGAGGATTCCTCTCCAGTGCTGACATGGATCTTGGGGTACTTCTGGAGTCTCCCCAGGGGAGTCAGTCCTCGTCTCGAATGCGGGCATGCACTTGCGCTTTCCTCCAGAGCGGTAGCAGCAGTGTCACGCAGTCCGCCCCGTGGATCAAAGGATCTATGGTTTTCCCTCGAGTCTTTCCCACGAGGCTTTCCCACGAGGCTTTCCCACAGGGCTGGCCCACGTGCACACGTGGTGGGAGTCGATCCTCGGCTTGAACGTCAAGGCAGTGCAGGGAAAACAGGTTCCTCTGGAATGGACTGACACATCTAGGGGACTCTTGGAATGGTGGCACGACCCTGGAGTTCCTCTCGCCTTTCCTGTGGAGAGCGCCTTCTCTTGAGATGCCACGGGAACGCCGGGAATTCTTTCCCTACGAAACAGGGAAAGGATCCCTCATCTCGAGCTAGGAGGCGGAAACGGGGCTCCCCTGGATGTGTGCGGGACCCCACGTGCTTCCTCTCGAGTCGAGACGGGTATGTCGGGGAACTTCTTGAATTGCAGCAAGGGTGTGAAGGACCCTTTGGAAGTTCCAGTGGTTAGACGTGATTAGCCTCAAGAAGCCTCAGCGGAAATGGGCCTCATCTCGCCTGGAGGGCAAAACCTCCTGGATTTTCTCGAGTTGCGGCAGGTGCTCTCGACTTACGACGGGGACCTCAGGGACCCGCTCTGGTGGCCTCAGGAAAGGCCAGTCCCCATGCGAGTTCCTCCGGGGCCTCTCGGGATTCCTCTCCCGTCGATGCCGGGGCCTAAGACCTTGTGTGGAGTCTGGGCCGGAACCTGAGGATTCCTCTCCAGTGCTGACATGGATCTTGGGGTACTTCTGGAGTCTCCCCAGGGGAGTCAGTCCTCGTCTCGAATGCGGGCATGCACTTGCGCTTTCCTCCTGAGCGGTAGCAGCAGTGTCACGCAGTCCGCCCCGTGGATCAAAGGATCTATGGTTTTCCCTCGAGTCTTTCCCACGAGGCTTTCCCACGAGGCTTTCCCACAGGGCTGGCCCACGTGCACACGTGGTGGGAGTCGATCCTCGGCTTGAACGTCAAGGCAGTGCAGGGAAAACAGGTTCCTCTGGAATGGACTGACACATCTGGGGGACTCTTGGAATGGTGGCTCGACCCTGGAGTTCCTCTCGCCTTTCCTGTGGAGAGCGCCTCCTCTTGAGATGCGACGGGAACGCCGGGAATTCTTTCCCTACGAAACAGGGAAAGGATCCCTCATCTCGAGCTAGGAGGCGGAAACGGGGCTCCCCTGGATGTGTGCGGGACCCACCGTGCTTGATCTCGAGTGGAGACGGGTATGTCGGGGAACTTCTTGATTTGCAGCAAGGGTGTGAAGGACCCTTTGGAAATTCCAGTGGTTAGACGTGATTAGCCTCGAGAAGCCTCAGCGGAAATGGGCCTCATCTCGCCTGGAGGGCAAAACCTCCTGGATTTTCTCGAGTTGCGGCAGGTGCTCTCGACTTACGATGGGGACCTCAGGGACCCGCTCTGGTGGCCTCAGGAAAGGCCAGTCCCCATGCGAGTTCCTCGGGGGCCTCTTGGCATTCCTCTCCCGTTGATGCCGGGGCCTAAGACCTTGTGTGGAGTCGGGGCCGGAACCTGAGGATTCCTCTCCAGTGCTGACATGGATCTTGGGGTACTTCTGGAGTCTCCCCAGGGGAGTCAGTCCTCGTCTCGAATGCGGGCATGCACTTGCGCTTTCCTCCAGAGCGGTAGCAGCAGTGTCACGCAGTCCGCCGCGTGGATCAAAGGATCTATGGTTTTCCCTCGAGTCTTTCCCACGAGGCTTTCCCACGAGGCTTTCCCACAGGGCTGTCCCACGTGCACACGTGGTGGGAGTGGATCCTCGGCTTGAACGTCAAGGCAGTGCAGGAAAAACAGGTTCCTCTGGAATGGACTGACACATCTGGGGGACTCTTGGAATGGTGGCATGACCCTGGAGTTCCTCTCGCCTTTCCTGTGGAGAGCGCCTCCTCTTGAGATGCGACGGGAACGCCGGGAATTCTTTCCCTACGAAACAGGGAAAGGATCCCTCATCTCGAGCTAGGAGGCGGAAACGGGGCTCCCCTGGATGTGTGCGGGACCCCACGTGCTTCCTCTCGAGTGGAGACGGGTATGTCCGGGAACTTCTTGAGTTGCAGCAAGGGTGTGAAGGACCCATTGGAAGTTCCAGTGGTTAGACGTGATTAGCCTCGAGAAGCCTCAGCGGAAATGGGCCTCATCTCGCCTGGAGGGCAAAACCTCGTGGATTTTCTCGTGTTGCGGCAGGTGCTCTCGACTTACGACGGGGACCTCAGGGACCCGCTCTGGTGGCCTCAGGAATGGCCAGTCCCCATGCGAGTTCCTCGGGGGCCTCTCGGGATTCCTCTCCCGTCGATGCCGGGGCCTAAGACCTTGTGTTGAGTCGGGGCCGGAACCTGAGGATTCCTCTGCACTGCTGACATGGATTTAAGGTACTTCTGGAGTCTCCCCAGGGGAGTCAGTCCTCGTCTCGAATGCGGGCATGCTCTTGCGCTTTCCTCCAGAGCGGTAGCAGCAGTGTCACGCAGTCCGCCGCGTGGATCAAAGGATCTATGGTTTTCCCTCGAGTCTTTCCCACGAGGCTTTCCCACGAGGCTTTCCCACGAGGCTTTCCCACAGGGCTGTCCCACGTGCACACGTGGTGGGAGTCGATCCTCGGCTTGAACGTTAAGGCAGTGCAGGGAAAACAGGTTCCTCTGGAATGGACAGACACATCTGGGGGACTCTTGGAATGGTGGCACGACCCTGGAGTTCCTCTCGCCTTTCCTGTGGAGAGCGCCTCCTCTTGAGATGCGACGGGAACGCCGGGAATTCTTTCCCTACGAAACAGGGAAAGGATCCCTCATCTCGAGCTAGGAGGCGGAAACGGGGCTCCCCTGGATGTGTGCGGGACCCCACGTGCTTCCTCTCGAGTCGAGACGGGTATGTCGGGGAACTTCTTGAATTGCAGCAAGGGTGTGAAGGACCCTTTGGAAGTTCCAGTGGTTAGACGTGATTAGCCTCAAGAAGCCTCAGCGGAAATGGGCCTCATCTCGCCTGGAGGGCAAAACCTCCTGGATTTTCTCGAGTTGCGGCAGGTGCTCTCGACTTACGACGGGGACCTCAGGGACCCGCTCTGGTGGCCTCAGGAAAGGCCAGTCCCCATGCGAGTTCCTCCGGGGCCTCTCGGGATTCCTCTCCCGTCGATGCCGGGGCCTAAGACCTTGTGTGGAGTCTGGGCCGGAACCTGAGGATTCCTCTCCAGTGCTGACATGGATCTTGGGGTACTTCTGGAGTCTCCCCAGGGGAGTCAGTCCTCGTCTCGAATGCGGGCATGCACTTGCGCTTTCCTCCTGAGCGGTAGCAGCAGTGTCACGCAGTCCGCCCCGTGGATCAAAGGATCTATGGTTTTCCCTCGAGTCTTTCCCACGAGGCTTTCCCACGAGGCTTTCCCACAGGGCTGGCCCACGTGCACACGTGGTGGGAGTCGATCCTCGGCTTGAACGTCAAGGCAGTGCAGGGAAAACAGGTTCCTCTGGAATGGACTGACACATCTGGGGGACTCTTGGAATGGTGGCTCGACCCTGGAGTTCCTCTCGCCTTTCCTGTGGAGAGCGCCTCCTCTTGAGATGCGACGGGAACGCCGGGAATTCTTTCCCTACGAAACAGGGAAAGGATCCCTCATCTCGAGCTAGGAGGCGGAAACGGGGCTCCCCTTGATGTGTGCGGGACCCACCGTGCTTGATCTCGAGTGGAGACGGGTATGTCGGGGAACTTCTTGATTTGCAGCAAGGGTGTGAAGGACCCTTTGGAAATTCCAGTGGTTAGACGTGATTAGCCTCGAGAAGCCTCAGCGGAAATGGGCCTCATCTCGCCTGGAGGGCAAAACCTCCTGGATTTTCTCGAGTTGCGGCAGGTGCTCTCGACTTACGATGGGGACCTCAGGGACCCGCTCTGGTGGCCTCAGGAAAGGCCAGTCCCCATGCGAGTTCCTCGGGGGCCTCTTGGCATTCCTCTCCCGTTGATGCCGGGGCCTAAGACCTTGTGTGGAGTCGGGGCCGGAACCTGAGGATTCCTCTCCAGTGCTGACATGGATCTTGGGGTACTTCTGGAGTCTCCCCAGGGGAGTCAGTCCTCGTCTCGAATGCGGGCATGCACTTGCGCTTTCCTCCAGAGCGGTAGCAGCAGTGTCACGCAGTCCGCCGCGTGGATCAAAGGATCTATGGTTTTCCCTCGAGTCTTTCCCACGAGGCTTTCCCACGAGGCTTTCCCACAGGGCTGTCCCACGTGCACACGTGGTGGGAGTGGATCCTCGGCTTGAACGTCAAGGCAGTGCAGGAAAAACAGGTTCCTCTGGAATGGACTGACACATCTGGGGGACTCTTGGAATGGTGGCATGACCCTGGAGTTCCTCTCGCCTTTCCTGTGGAGAGCGCCTCCTCTTGAGATGCGACGGGAACGCCGGGAATTCTTTCCCTACGAAACAGGGAAAGGATCCCTCATCTCGAGCTAGGAGGCGGAAACGGGGCTCCCCTGGATGTGTGCGGGACCCCACGTGCTTCCTCTCGAGTGGAGACGGGTATGTCCGGGAACTTCTTGAGTTGCAGCAAGGGTGTGAAGGACCCATTGGAAGTTCCAGTGGTTAGACGTGATTAGCCTCGAGAAGACTCATCGGAAATGGGCCTCATCTCGCCTGGAGGGCAAAACCTCGTGGATTTTCTCGTGTTGCGGCAGGTGCTCTCGACTTACGACGGGGACCTCAGGGACCCGCTCTGGTGGCCTCAGGAATGGCCAGTCCCCATGCGAGTTCCTCGGGGGCCTCTCGGGATTCCTCTCCCGTCGATGCCGGGGCCTAAGACCTTGTGTTGAGTCGGGGCCGGAACCTGAGGATTCCTCTGCACTGCTGACATGGATTTAAGGTACTTCTGGAGTCTCCCCAGGGGAGTCAGTCCTCGTCTCGAATGCGGGCATGCTCTTGCGCTTTCCTCCAGAGCGGTAGCAGCAGTGTCACGCAGTCCGCCGCGTGGATCAAAGGATCTATGGTTTTCCCTCGAGTCTTTCCCACGAGGCTTTCCCACGAGGCTTTCCCACGAGGCTTTCCCACAGGGCTGTCCCACGTGCACACGTGGTGGGAGTCGATCCTCGGCTTGAACGTTAAGGCAGTGCAGGGAAAACAGGTTCCTCTGGAATGGACAGACACATCTGGGGGACTCTTGGAATGGTGGCACGACCCTGGAGTTCCTCTCGCCTTTCCTGTGGAGAGCGCCTCCTCTTGAGATGCGACGGGAACGCCGGGAATTCTTTCCCTACGAAACAGGGAAAGGATCCCTCATCTCGAGCTAGGAGGCGGAAACGGGGCTCCCCTGGATGTGTGCGGGACCCCACGTGCTTCCTCTCGAGTAGAGACGGGTATGTCGCGGAACTGCTTGAGTTGCATCAAGGGTGTGAAGGACCCTTTGGAAGTTCCAGTGGTTAGATGTGATTAGCCTCGAGAAGCCTCAGCGGAAATGGGCCTCATCTCGCCTGGAGGGCAAAACCTCCTGGATTTTCTCGAGTTGCGGCAGGTGCTCTCGACTTACGACCGGGACCTCAGGGACCCGCTCTGGTGGCCTCAGGAAAGGCCAGTCCCCATGCGAGTTCCTCGGGGGCCTCTCGGGATTCCTCTCCCGTCGATGCCGGGGCCTAAGACCTTGTGTGGAGTCGGGGCCGGAACCTGAGGATTCCTCTCCAGTGCTGACATGGATCTTGGGGTACTTCTGGAGTCTCCCCAGGGGAGTCAGTCCTCGTCTCGAATGCGGGCATGCACTTGCGCTTTCCTCCAGAGCGGTAGCAGCAGTGTCACGCAGTCCGCCCCGTGGATCAAAGGATCTATGGTTTTCCCTCGAGTCTTTCCCACGAGGCTTTCCCACGAGGCTTTCCCACAGGGCTGGCCCACGTGCACACGTGGTGGGAGTCGATCCTCGGCTTGAACGTCAAGGCAGTGCAGGGAAAACAGGTTCCTCTGGAATGGACTGACACATCTGGGGGACTCTTGGAATGGTGGCACGACCCTGGAGTTCCTCTCGCCTTTCCTGTGGAGAGCGCCTCCTCTTGAGATGCTATGGGAACGCCGGGAATTCTTTCCCTACGAAACAGGGAAAGGATCCCTCATCTCGAGCTAGGAGGCGGAAACGGGGCTCCCCTGGATGTGTGCGGGACCCACCGTGCTTGATCTCGAGTGGAGACGGGTATGTCGGGGTACTTCTTGATTTGCAGCAAGGGTGTGAAGGACCCTTTGGAAATTCCAGTGGTTAGACGTGATTAGCCTCGAGAAGCCTCAGCGGAAATGGGCCTCATCTCGCCTGGAGGGCAAAACCTCCTGGATTTTCTCGAGTTGCGGAAGGTGCTCTCGACTTACGACGGGGACCTCAGGGACCCGCTCTGGTGGCCTCAGGAAAGGCCAGTCCCCATGCGAGTTCCTCGGGGGCGTCTCGGGATTCCTCTCCCGTCGATGCCGGGGCCTAAGACCTTGTGTGGAGTCGGGGCCGGAACCTGAGGATTCCTCTCCAGTGCTGACATGGATCTTGGGGTACTTCTGGAGTCTCCCCAGGGGAGTCAGTCCTCGTCTCGAATGCGGGCATGCACTTGCGCTTTCCTCCAGAGCGGTAGCAGCAGTGTCACGCAGTCCGCCGCGTGGATCGAAGGATCTATGGTTTTCCCTCGAGTCTTTCCCACGAGGCTTTCCCACGAGGCTTTCCCACAGGGCTGTCCCACGTGCACACGTGGTGGGAGTCGATCCTCGGCTTGAACGTCAAGGCAGTGCAGGGAAAACAGGTTCCTCTGGAATGGACTGACACATCTGGGGGACTCTTGGAATGGTGGCACGACCCTGGAGTTCCTCTCGCCTTTCCTGTGGAGAGCGCCTCCTCTTGAGATGCGACGGGAACGCCGGAAATTCTTTCCCTACGAAACAGGGAAAGGATCCCTCATCTCGAGCTAGGAGGCGAAAACGGGGCTCCCCTGGATGTGTGCGGGACCTTCGTGTTTCCTCTCGAGTGGAGACGGGTATGTCGGGGAACTTCTTGAGTTGCAGCAAGGGTGTGAAGAACCCTTTGGAAGTTCCAGTGGTTAGATGTGATTGGCCTCGAGAAGCCTCAGCGGAAATGGGCCTCATCTCGCCTGGAGGGCAAAACCTCCTGGATTTTCTCGAGTTGCGGCAGGTGCTCTCGACTTACGACGGGGACCTCAGGGACCCGCTCTGGTGGCCTCAGGAAACTCCAGTCCCCATGCGACTTCCTCAGGGGCCTCTCGGGATTCCTCTCCCGTCGATGCCGGGGCCTAAGACCTTGTGTGGAGTCGGGGCCGGAACCTGAGGATTCCTCTCCAGTGCTGACATGGATCTTGGGGTACTTCTGGAGTCTCCCCAGGGGAGTCAGTCCTCGTCTGGAATGCGGGCATGCACTTGCGCTATCCTCCACAGCAGTAGCAGCAGTGTCACGCAGTCCGCCGCGTGGATCAAAGGATCTATGGTTTTCCCTCGAGTCTTTCCCACGAGGCTTTCCCACGAGGCTTTCCCACAGGGCTGTCCCACGTGCACACGTGGTGGGAGTCGATCCTCGGCTTGAACGTCAAGGCAGTGCAGGGAAAACAGGTTCCTCTGGAATGGACTGACACATCTGGGGGACTCTTGGAATGGTGGCACGACCCTGGAGTTCCTCTCGACTTTCCTGTGGAGAGCGCCTCCTCTTGAGATGCGACGGGAACGCCGGGAATTCTTTCCCTACGAAACAGGGAAAGGATCCCTCATCTCGAGCTAGGAGGCGGAAACGGTGCTCCCCTGGATGTGTGCGGGACCCCACGTGCTTCCTCTGGAGTGGAGATGGGTATGTCGGGGAACTTCTTGAGTCGCAGCAAGGGTGTGAAGGACCCGTTGGAAGTTCCAGTATTTAGACGTGATTAGCCTCGAGAAGCCTCAGCGGAAATGGGCCTCATCTCGCCTGGAGGTGAAAACCTCCTGGATTTTCTCGAGTTGCGGCAGGTGCTCTCGACTTACGACGTGGACTACAGGGACCCACTCTGGTGGCCTCAGGAAAGCCCAGTCCCCATGCAAGTTCTTCGGGGGCCTCTCGGGATTCCTCTTCCGTCGATGCCGGGGCCTAAGACCTTGTGTGGAGTCGGGGCCGGAACCTGAGGATTCCTCTGCTCTGCTGACATGGATTTGGGGTACTTCTGGAGTCTCCCCAGGGGAGTCAGTCCTCGTCTCGAATGCGGGCATGCACTTGCGCTTTCCTCCAGATCGGTAGCAGCAGTGTCACGCAGTCTGCCGCGTGGATCACAGGATCTATGGTTTTCCCTCGAGTCTTTCCCACGAGGCTTTCCCACGAGGCTTTCCCACAGGGCTGTCCCACGTGCACACGTGGTGGGAGTCGATCCTCAGCTTGAACGTCAAGGCTGTGCAGGGAAAACAGGTTCCTCTGGAATGGACTGACACATCTGGGCGTCTCTTGGAATGGTGGCACGACCCTGGAGTTCCTCTCCCCTCTCCTGTGGAGAGCGCCTCCTCTTGAGATGCGACGGGAACGCCGGGAATTCTTTCCCTACGAAACAGGGAAAGGATCCCTCATCTCGAGCTAGGAGGCGGAAACGGGGCTCCCCTGGATGTGTGCGGGACCCCACGTGCTTCCTCTCGAGTGGAGACGGGTATGTCGCGGAACTGCTTGAGTTGCAGCAAGGGTGTGAAGGACCCTTTGGAAGTTCCAGTGGTTAGATGTGATTGGCCTCGAGAAGCCTCAGTGGAAATGGGCCTCATCTCGCCTGGAGGGCAAAATCTCCTGGATTTTCTCGAGTTGCGGCAGGTGCTCTCGACATACGACGGGGACGTCAGGGACCCGCTCTGGTGGCCTCAGGAAAGGCCAGTCCCCATGCGAGTTCCTCGGGGGCCTCTCGGGATTCCGCTCCCGTCGATGCCGGGGCCTAAGACCTTGTGTGGAGTCGGGGCCGGAACCTGAGGATTCCTCTCCAGTGCTGACATGGATCTTGGGGTACTTCTGGAGACTCCCCAGGGGAGTCAGTCCTCGTCTCGAATGCGGGCATGCACTTGCGCTTTCCTCCAGAGCGGTAGCAGCAGTGTCACGCAGTCCGCCGCGTGGATCAAAGGATCTATGGTTTTCCCTCGAGTCTTTCCCACGAGGCTTTCCCACGAGGCTTTCCCACAGGGCTGTCCCACGTGCACACGTGGTGGGAGTCGATCCTCGGCTTGAAAGTCAAGGCAGTGCAGGGAAAACAGGTTCCTCTGGAATGGACTGACACATCTGGGGGACTCTTGGAATGGTGGCACGACCCTGGAGTTCCTCTCGCCTTTCCTGTGGAGAGCGCCTCCTCTTGAGATGCGACGGGAACGCCGGGAATTCTTTCCCTACGAAACAGGGAAAGGATCCCTCATCTCGAGCTAGGAGGCGAAAACGGGGCTCCCCTGGATGTGTGCGGGACCTTCGTGTTTCCTCTCGAGTGGAGACGGGTATGTCGGGGAACTTCTTGAGTTGCAGCAAGGGTGTGAAGGACCCTTTGGAAGTTCCAGTGGTTAGATGTGATTAGCCTCGAGAAGCCTCAGCGGAAATGGGCCTCATCTCGCCTGGAGGGCAAAACCTCCTGGATTTTCTCGAGTTGCGGCAGGTGCTCTCGACTTACGACGGGGACCTCAGGGACCCGCTCTGGTGGCCTCAGGAAACGCCAGTCCCCATGCGACTTCCTCAGGGCCCTCTCGGGATTCCTCTCCCTTCGATGCCGGGGCCTAAGACCTTGTGTGGAGTCGGGGCCGGAACCTGAGGATTCCTCTCCAGTGCTGACATGGATCTTGGGGTACTTCTGGAGTCTCCCCAGGGGAGTCAGTCCTCGTCTCGAATGCGGGCATGCACTTGCGCTATCCTCCAGAGCAGTAGCAGCAGTGTCACGCAGTCCGCCGCGTGGATTAAAGGATCTATGGTTTTCCCTCGAGTCTTTCCCACTAGGCTTTCCCACGAGGCTTTCCCACAGGGCTGTCCCACGTGCACACGTGATGGGAGTCGATCCTCGGCTTGAACGTCAAGGCAGTGCAGGGAAAACAGGTTCCTCTGGAATGGACTGACATATCTGGGGGACTCCTGGAATGGTGGCACGACCTGGAGTTCCTCTCGCCTTTCCTATGGAGAGCGCCTCCTCTTGAAAGGCGAAGGGAACGCCGGGAAATCTTTCCCTACAAAGCAGTGAAAGGATCCCTCATCTCGAGCTGGGAGGCGGAAACGGGGCTCCCCTGGATGTGTGCAGCACCCTCGTGCTTCCTCTCGAGTGGAGACGGGTATGTCGGGGAACTTCTTGAGTTGCAGCAAGGGTGTGAAGGACCCTTTGGAATTTCCAGTGGTTAGATGTGATTAGTCTCGATAAGCCTCAGCGGAAATGGGCCTCATCTCGCCTGGAGGGCAAAACCTCCTGGATTTTCTCGAGTTGCGGCAGGTGCTCTCGACTTACGACGGGGACCTCAGGGACCCGCTCTGGTGGCCTCAGGAAAGGCCAGTCCCCATGCGAGTTCCTCGGGGGCCTCTCGGGATTCCTCTCCCGTCGATGCCGTGGCCTAAGACCTTGTGTGGAGTCGGGGCCGGAATGTGGATTCCTCTCTAGTGCTGACATGGATCTTGGGGTACTTCTGGAGTCTCCCCAGGGGAGTCAGTCCTCGTCTCGAATGCGTGCATGCACTTGCGCTTTCCTCCAGAGCGGTAGCAGCAGTGTCACGCAGTCCGCCGCGTGGATCAAAGGATCTATGGTTTTCCCTCGAGTCTTTTCCACGAGGCTTTCCCACGAGGCTTTCCCACAGGGCTGTCCCACGTGCACACGTGGTGGGAGTCGATCCTCGGCTTGAACGTCAAGGGAGTGTAGGGAAAACAGGTTCCTCTGGAATGGACTGACACATCTGGGGGTCTCTTGAAATGGTGGCACGACCCTGGAGTTCCTCTCGCCTTTCCTGTGGAGAGCGCCTCCTCTTGAGATGCGACGGGAACGCCGGGAATTCTTTCCCTACGAAACAGTTAAAGGATCCCTCATCTCGAGCTAGGAGGCGGAAACGGGGCTCCCCTGGATGTGTGCGGGACCCCACGTGCTTCCTCTCGAGTGGAGACGGGTATGTCGGGGAACTTCTTGAGTTGCAGTAAGGGTGTGAAGGACCCTTTGGAAGTTCCAGTGGTTAGATGTGATTAGCCTCGAGAAGCCTCAGCGGAAATGGGCCTCATCTCGCCTGGAGGTCAAAACCTCCTGGATTTTCTCGAGTTGCGGTAGGTGCTCTGGACTTACGACGGGGACCTCGGGGACCCGCTCTGGTGGCCTCAGGAAAGGCCAGTCCACATGCGAGTTCCTCGGGGGCCTCTCGGGATTCCTCTCCCGTCGATGCCGGGGCCTAAGACCTTGTGTGGAGTCGGGGCCGGAACCTGAGGATTCCTCTCCAGTGCTGACATGGAACTTGGGGTACTTCTGGAGTCTCCCCAGGGGAGTCAGTCCTCGTCTCGAATGCGGGCATGCACCTACGCTTTCCTCCAGAGCGGTAGCAGCAGTGTCACGCAGTCCGCCGCGTGGATGAAAGGATCTATGGTTTTCCCTCGAGTCTTTCCCACGAGGCTTTCCCACGAGGCTTTCCCACAGGGCTGTCCCACGTGCACACGTGGTGGGAGTCGATCCTCGGCTTGAACGTCAAGGCAGTGCAGGGAAAACAGGTTCCTCTGGAATGGACTGACACATCTGGGGGACTCTTGGAATGGTGGCACGACCCTGGAGTTCCTCTCGCCTTTCCTGTGGAGAGCGCCTCCTCTTGAGATGTGACGGGAACGCCGGGAATTCTTTCCCTACGAAACAGGGAAAGGATCCCTCATCTCGAGCTAGGAGGTGGAAACGGGGCTACCCTGGATGTGTGTGGGACCCCACGTGCTTCCTCTCGAGTGGAGACGGGTATGTCCGGGAACTTCTTGAGTTGCAGCAAGGGTGTGAAGGACCCATTGGAAGTTCCAGTGGTTAGACGTGATTAGCCTCGAGAAGCCTCAGCGGAAATGGGCCTCATCTCGCCTGGAGGGCAAAACCTCGTGGATTTTCTCGTGTTGCGGCAGGTGCTCTCGACTTACGACGGGGACCTCAGGGACCCGCTCTGGTGGCCTCAGGAAAGGCCCGTCCCCATGCGAGTTCCTCGGGGGCCTCTTGGCATTCCTCTCCCGTTGATGCCGGGGCCTAAGACCTTGTGTGGAGTCGGGGCCGGAACCTGAGGATTCCTCTCCAGTGCTGACATGGATCTTGGGGTACTTCTGGAGTCTCCGCAGGGGAGTCAGTCCTCGTCTCGAATGCGGGCATACACTGGCGCTTTCCTCCAGAGCGGTAGCAGCAGTGTCACGCAGTCCGCCGCGTGGATCAAAGGATCTATGGTTTTCCCTCGAGTCTTTCCCACGAGGCTTTCCCACGAGGCTTTCCCACAGGGCTGTCCCACGTGCACACGTGGTGGGAGTCGATCCTCGGCTTGAACGTCAAAGCAGTGCAGGGAAAACAGGTTCCTCTGGAATGGACTGACACATCTGGGGGACTCTTGGAATGGTGGCACGACCCTGGAGTTCCTCTCGCCTTTCCTGTGGAGAGCGCCTCCTCTTGAGTTGCGACGGGAACGCCGGGAATTCTTTCCCTACGAAACAGGGAAAGGATCCCTCATCTTGAGTTAGGAGGCGGAAACGGGGCTCCCCTGGATGTGTGCGGGACCCCACGTGCTTCCTCTCGGGTGGAGACAGGTATGTCGGGGAACTTCTTGACTTGCAGCAAGGGTGTGAAGGACCCTTTGGAAATTCCAGTGGTTAGACGTGATTAGCCTCGAGAAGCCTCACTGGAAATGGGCCTCATCTCGCCTGGAGGGCAAAACCTCCTGGATTTTCTCGAGTTGCGGCAGGTGCTCTCGACTTACGACGGGGACCTCAGGGACCCGCTCTGGTGGCCTCAGGAAAGGCCAGTCCCCATGCGAGTTCCTCGGGGGCCTCTCGGGATTCCGCTCCCGTCGATGCCGGGGCCAAAGACCTTGTGTGGAGTCGGGGCCGGAACCTGAGGATTCCTCTCCAGTGCTGACATGGATCTTGGGGTACTTCTGGAGTCTCCCCAGGGGAGTCAGTCCTCGTCTCGAATGCGGGCATGCACTGCGCTTTCCTCCAGAGCGGTATCAGCAGTGTCACGCAGTCCGCCGCGTGGATCAAAGGATCTATGGTTTTCCCTCGAGTCTTTCCCACGAGGCTTTCCCACGAGGCTTTCCCACAGGGCTGTCCCACGTGCACACCTGGTGGGAGTCGATCCTCGGCTTGAACGTCAAGGCAGTGCAGGGAAAACAGGTTCCTCTGGAATGGACTGACACATCTGGGGGACTCTTGGAATGGTGGCACGACCCTGGAGTTCCTCTCGCCTTTCCTGTGGAGAGCGCCTCCTCTTGAGATGCGACGGGAACGCCGGGAATTCTTTCCCTACGAAACAGGGAAAGGATCCCTCATCTCGAGCTAGGAGGCGGAAACGGGGCTCCCCTGGATGTGTGCGGGTCCCCACGTGCTTCCTCTCGAGTGGAGACGGGTATGTCGCGGAACTGCTTGAGTTGCATTAAGGGTGTGAAGGACCCTTTGGAATTTCCAGTGGTTAGACGTGATTAGCCTCGAGAAGCCTCAGCGTAAATGGGCCTCATCTCGCCTGGAGGGCAAAACCTACTGGATTTTCTCGAGTTGCGGCAGGTGCTCTCGACTTACGATGGGGACCTCAGGGACCCGCTCTGGTGGCCTCAGGAAAGGCCAGTCCCCATGCGAGTTCCTCGGGGGCCTCTCGGGATTCCGCTCCCGTCGATGCCGGGGCCTAAGACCTTGTGTGGAGTCGGGGCCGGAACCTGAGGATTCCTCTCCAGTGCTGACATGGATCTTGGGGTACTTCTGGAGACTCCCCAGGGGAGTCAGTCCTCGTCTCGAATGCGGGCATGCACTTGCGCTTTCCTCCAGAGCGGTAGCAGCAGTGTCACGCAGTCCGCCGCGTGGATCAAAGGATCTATGGTTTTCCCTCGAGTCTTTCCCACGAGGCTTTCCCACGAGGCTTTCCCACAGGGCTGTCCCACGTGCACACGTGGTGGGAGTCGATCCTCGGCTTGAAAGTCAAGGCAGTGCAGGGAAAACAGGTTCCTCTGGAATGGACTGACACATCTGGGGGACTCTTGGAATGGTGGCACGACCCTGGAGTTCCTCTCGCCTTTCCTGTGGAGAGCGCCTCCTCTTGAGATGCGACGGGAACGCCGGGAATTCTTTCCCTACGAAACAGGGAAAGGATCCCTCATCTCGAGCTAGGAGGCGAAAACGGTGCTCCCCTGGATGTGTGCGGGACCTTTGTGTTTCCTCTCGAGTGGAGACGGGTATGTCGGGGAACTTCTTGAGTTGCAGCAAGGGTGTGAAGGACCCTTTGGAAGTTCCAGTGGTTAGATGTGATTAGCCTCGAGAAGCCTCAGCGGAAATGGGCCTCATCTCGCCTGGAGGGCAAAACCTCCTGGATTTTCTCGAGTTGCGGCAGGTGCTCTCGACTTACGACGGGGACCTCAGGGACCCGCTCTGGTGGCCTCAGGAAACGCCAGTCCCCATGCGACTTCCTCAGGGCCCTCTCGGGATTCCTCTCCCTTCGATGCCGGGGCCTAAGACCTTGTGTGGAGTCGGGGCCGGAACCTGAGGATTCCACTCCAGTGCTGACATGGATCTTGGGGTACTTCTGGAGTCTCCCCAGGGGAGTCAGTCCTCGTCTCGAATGCGGGCATGCACTTGCGCTATCCTCCAGAGCAGTAGCAGCAGTGTCACGCAGTCCGCCGCGTGGATTAAAGGATCTATGGTTTTCCCTCGAGTCTTTCCCACTAGGCTTTCCCACGAGGCTTTCCCACAGGGCTGTCCCACGTGCACACGTGATGGGAGTCGATCCTCGGCTTGAACGTCAAGGCAGTGCAGGGAAAACAGGTTCCTCTGGAATGGACTGACATATCTGGGGGACTCCTGGAATGGTGGCACGACCTGGAGTTCCTCTCGCCTTTCCTATGGAGAGCGCCTCCTCTTGAAATGCGAAGGGAACGCCGGGAAATCTTTCCCTACAAAGCAGTGAAAGGATCCCTCATCTCGAGCTGGGAGGCGGAAACGGGGCTCCCCTGGATGTGTGCGGGACCCACGTGCTTCCTCTCGAGTGGAGACGGGTATGTCGGGGAACTTCTTGAGTTGCAGTAAGGGTGTGAAGGACCCTTTGGAAGTTCCAGTGGTTAGATGTGATTAGCCTCGAGAAGCCTCAGCGGAAATGGGCCTCATCTCGCCTGGAGGTCAAAACCTCCTGGATTTTCTCGAGTTGCGGTAGGTGCTCTGGACTTACGACGGGGACCTCGGGGACCCGTTCTGGTGGCCTCAGGAAAGGCCAGTCCACATGCGAGTTCCTCGGGGGCCTCTCGGGATTCCTCTCCCGTCGATGCCGGGTCCTAAGACCTTGTGTGGAGTCGGGGCCGGAACCTGAGGATTCCTCTCCAGTGCTGACATGGATCTTGGGGTACTTCTGGAGTCTCCCCAGGGGAGTCAGTCCTCGTCTCGAATGCGGGCATGCACTTGCGCTTTCCTCCAGAGCGGTAGCAGCAGTGTCACGCAGTCCGCCGCGTGGATCAAAGGATCTATGTTTTTCCCTCGAGTCTTTCCCACGAGGCTTTCCCACGAGGCTTTCCCACAGAGCTGTCCCACGTGCACACGTGGTGGGAGTCGATCCTCGGCTTGAACGTCAAGGCAGTGCAGGGAAAACAGGTTCCTCTGGAATGGACTGACACATCTGGGGGACTCTTGGAATGGTGGCACGACCCTGGAGTTCCTCTCGACTTTCCTGTGCAGAGCGCCTCCTCTTGAGATGCGACGGGAACGCCGGGAATTCTTTCCCTACGAAACAGGGAAAGGATCCCTCATCTCGAGCTAGGAGGCGGAAATGGTGCTCCCCTGGATGTGTGCGGGACCCCACGTGCTTCCTCTGGAGTGGAGATGGGTATGTCGGGGAACTTCTTGAGTCGCAGCAAGGGTGTGAAGGACCCGTTGGAAGTTCCAGTATTTAGACGTGATTAGCCTCGAGAAGCCTCAGCGGAAATGGGCCTCATCTCGCCTGGAGGGCAAAACCTCCTGGATTTTCTCGAGTTGCGGCAGGTGCTCTCGACTTACGACGGGGACCTCAGGGACCCGCTCTGGTGGCCTCAGGAAAGGCCAGTCCCCATGCGAGTTCCTCGGGGGCCTCTCGGGATTCCTCTCCCGTCGATGACGGGGCCTACGACCTTGTGTGGAGTCGGGGTCCGAACGTGAGGATTTCTCTCCAGTGCTGACATGGATCTTGGGGTACTTCTGGAGTCTCCCCAGGGGAGTCAGTCCTCGTCTCGAATGAGGGCATGCACTTGCGCTTTCCTCCAGAGCGGTAGCAGCAGTGTCACGCAGTCCGCCGCGTGCATCAAAGGATGTATGGTTTTCCCTCGAGTCTTTCCCACGAGGCTTTCCCACCAGGCTTTCCCACAGGGCTGTCTAACGTGCAAATGTGGTGGGAGTCGATCCTCGGCTTGAACGTCAAGGCAGTGCAGGGCAAACAGGTTCCTCTGGAATGGACTGACACATCTGGGGGACTCTTGGAATGGTGGCACGACCCTGGAGTTCCTCTCGCCTTTCCTGTGGAGAGCGCCTCCTCTTGAGATGAGACGGGAACGCCGGGAATTCTTTCCCTACGAAACAGGGAAAGGATCCCTCATCTCGAGGTGGGAGGCGGAAACGGGGCTTCCCTGGATGTGTGCGGGACGCTTGTGCTTCCTCTCGAGGGGAGACGGGTATGTCGGGGAACTTCTTGAGTTGTAGCAAGGGTGTGAAGGACCCTTTGGAAATTCCAGTGGTTAGATGTGATTAGCCTCGAGAAGCCTCAGCGGAAATGGGCCTCATCTCGCCTGGAGGTGAAAACCTCCTGGATTTTCTCGAGTTGCGGCAGGTGCTCTCGACTTACGACGTGGACTACAGGGACCCACTCTGGTGGCCTCAGGAAAGCCCAGTCCCCATGCAAGTTCTTCGGGGGCCTCTCGGGATTCCTCTTCCGTCGATGCCGGGGCCTAAGACCTTGTGTGGAGTCGGGGCCGGAACCTGAGGATTCCTCTGCTCTGCTGACATGGATTTGGGGTACTTCTGGAGTCTCCCCAGGGGAGTCAGTCCTCGTCTCGAATGCGGGCATGCACTTGCGCTTTCCTCCAGATCGGTAGCAGCAGTGTCACGCAGTCTGCCGCGTGGATCACAGGATCTATGGTTTTCCCTCGAGTCTTTCCCATGAGGCTTTCCCACGAGGCTTTCCCACAGGGCTGTCCCACGTGCACACGTGGTGGGAGTCGATCCTCAGCTTGAACGTCAAGGCTGTGCAGGGAAAACAGGTTCCTCTGGAATGGACTGACACATCTGGGCGTCTCTTGGAATGGTGGCACGACCCTGGAGTTCCTCTCCCCTCTCCTGTGGAGAGCGCCTCCTCTTGAGATGCGACGGGAACGCCGGGAATTCTTTCCCTAAGAAACAGGGAAAGGATCCCTCATCTCGAGCTAGGAGGCGGAAACGGGGCTCCCCTGGATGTGTGCGGGACCCCACGTGCTTCCTCTCGAGTGGAGACGGGTATGTCGGGGAACTTCTTGAGTTGCAGCCAGGGTGTGAAGGACCCTTTGGAAGTTCCAGTGGTTAGATGTGATTAGCCTCGAGAAGCCTCAGCGGAAATGGGCCTCATCTCGCCTGGAGGGCAAAACCTCCTGGATTTTCTCGAGTTGCGGCATGTGCTCTCGACTTACGACGGGGACCTCGGGGACCCGCTCTGGTGGCCTCAGGAAAGGCCAGTCCCCATGCGAGTTCCTCGGGGGCCGCTCGGGATTCCTCTCCCATCGATGCCGGGGCCTAAGACCTTGTGTGGAGTCGGGGCCGGAACCTGACGATTCCTCTCCAGTGCTGACATGGATCTTGGGGTACTTCTGGAGTCTCCCCAGGGGAGTCAGTCCTAGTCTCGAATGCGGGCATGCACTTGCGCTTTCCTCCAGAGCGGTAGCAGCAGTGTCACGCAGTCCGCCGCGTGGATCAACGGATCTATGGTTTTCCCTCGAGTCTTTCCCACGAGGCTTTCCCACGAGGCTTTCCCACAGGGCTGTCCCACGTGCACACGTGGTGGGAGTCGATCCTCGGCTTGAACGTCAAGGCAGAGCAGGGAAAACAGGTTCCTCTAGAATGGACTGACACATCTGGGGCACTCTTGGAATGGTGGCACGACCCTGGAGTTCCTCTCGCCTTTCCTGTGGAGAGCGCCTCCTCTTGAGATGCGACGGGAACGCCGGGAATTCTTTCCCTACGAAAAAGGGAAAGGATCCCTCATCTCGAGCTAGGAGGCGGAAACGGGGCTCCCCTGGATGTGTGCGGGACCCCACGTGCTTCCTCTCGAGTGGAGACGGGTATGTCGCGGAACTGCTTGAGTTGCAGCAAGGGTGTGAAGGACCCTTTGGAAGTTCCAGTGGTTAGATGTGATTGGCCTCGAGAAGCCTCAGCGGAAATGGGCCTCATCTCGCCTGGAGGGCAAAATCTCCTGGATTTTCTCGAGTTGCGGCAGGTGCTCTCGACTTACGACGGGGACCTCAGGGACCCGCTCTGGTGGCCTCAGGAAAGGCCAGTCCCCATGCGAGTTCCTCGGGGGCCTCTCGGGATTCCGCTCCCGTCGATGCCGGGGCCTAAGACCTTGTGTGGAGTCGGGGCCGGAACCTGAGGATTCCTCTCCAGTGCTGACATGGATCTTGGGGTACTTCTGGAGACTCCCCAGGGGAGTCAGTCCTCGTCTCGAATGCGGGCATGCACTTGCGCTTTCCTCCAGAGCGGTAGCAGCAGTGTCACGCAGTCCGCCGCGTGGATCAAAGGATCTATGGTTTTCCCTCGAGTCTTTCCCACGAGGCTTTCCCACGAGGCTTTCCCACAGGGCTGTCCCACGTGCACACGTGGTGGGAGTCGATCCTCGGCTTGAAAGTCAAGGCAGTGCAGGGAAAACAGGTTCCTCTGGAATGGACTGACACATCTGGGGGACTCTTGGAATGGTGGCACGACCCTGGAGTTCCTCTCGCCTTTCCTGTGGAGAGCGCCTCCTCTTGAGATGCGACGGGAACGCCGGGAATTCTTTCCCTACGAAACAGGGAAAGGATCCCTCATCTCGAGCTAGGAGGCGAAAACGGGGCTCCCCTGGATGTGTGCGGGATCTTCGTGTTTCCTCTCGAGTGGAGACGGGTATGTCGGGGAACTTCTTGAGTTGCAGCAAGGGTGTGAAGGACCCTTTGGAAGTTCCAGTGGTTAGATGTGATTAGCCTCGAGAAGCCTCAGCGGAAATGGGCCTCATCTCGCCTGGAGGGCAAAACCTCCTGGATTTTCTCGAGTTGCGGCAGGTGCTCTCGACTTACGACGGGGACCTCAGGGACCCGCTCTGGTGGCCTCAGGAAACGCCAGTCCCCATGCGACTTCCTCAGGGCCCTCTCGGGATTCCTCTCCCTTCGATGCCGGGGCCTAAGACCTTGTGTGGAGTCGGGGCCGGAACCTGAGGATTCCTCTCCAGTGCTGACATGGATCTTGGGGTACTTCTGGAGTCTCCCCAGGGGAGTCAGTCCTCGTCTGGAATGCGGGCATGCACTTGCGCTATCCTCCAGAGCAGTAGCAGCAGTGTCACGCAGTCCGCCGCGTGGATTAAAGGATCTATGGTTTTCCCTCGAGTCTTTCCCACTAGGCTTTCCCACGAGGCTTTCCCACAGGGCTGTCCCACGTGCACACGTGATGGGAGTCGATCCTCGGCTTGAACGTCAAGGCAGTGCAGGGAAAACAGGTTCCTCTGGAATGGACTGACATATCTGGGGGACTCCTGGAATGGTGGCACGACCTGGAGTTCCTCTCGCCTTTCCTATGGAGAGCGCCTCCTCTTGAAATGCGAAGGGAACGCCGGGAAATCTTTCCCTACAAAGCAGTGAAAGGATCCCTCATCTCGAGCTGGGAGGCGGAAACGGGGCTCCCCTGGATGTGTGCAGCACCCTCGTGCTTCCTCTCGAGTGGAGACGGGTATGTCGGGGAACTTCTTGAGTTGCAGCAAGGGTGTGAAGGACCCTTTGGAATTTCCAGTGGTTAGATGTGATTAGTCTCGAGAAGCCTCAGCGGAAATGGGCCTCATCTCGGCTGGAGGGCAAAACCTCCTGGATTTTCTCGAGTTGCGGCAGGTGCTCTCGACTTACGACGGGGACCTCAGGGACCCGCTCTGGTCGACTCAGGAAAGGCCAGTCCCCATGCGAGTTCCTCGGGGGCCTCTCGGGATTCCTCTCCCGTCGATGCCGGGGCCTAAGACCTTGTGTGGAGTCGGGGCCGGAACCTGAGGATTCCTCTCCAGTGCTGACATGGATCTTGGGGTACTTCTGGAGTCTCCCCAGGGGAGTCAGTCCTCGTCTCGAATGCGGGCATGCACTTGCGCTTTCCTCCAGAGCGGTAGCAGCAGTGTCACGCAGTCCGCCGCGTGGATCAAAGGATCTATGGTTTTCCCTCGAGTCTTTCCCACGAGGCTTTCCCACGAGGCTTTCCCACAGGGCTGTCCCACGTGCACACGTGGTGGGAGTCGATCCTCGGCTTGAACGTCAAGGCAGTGCAGGGAAAACAGGTTCCTCTGGAATGGACTGACACATCTGGGGGACTCTTGGAATGGTGTCACGACCCTGGAGGTCCTCTCTCCTTTCCTGTGGAGAGCGCCTCCTCTTGAGATGCGACGGGAACGCCGGGAATTCTTTCCCTACGAAACAGGGAAAGGATCCCTCATCTCGAGCTAGGAGGCGGAAACGGGGCTCCCCTGGATGTGTGCGGGACCCCACGTGCTTCCTCTCGAGTGGAGACGGGTATGTCGGGGAACTTCTTGAGTTGCAGCAAGGGTGTGAAGGACCCTTTGGAAGTTCCAGTGGTTAGATGTGATTGGCCTCGAGAAGCCTCAGAGGAAATGGGCCTCATCTCGCCTGGAGGGCAAAACTTCCTGGATTTTCTCGAGTTGCGGCAGGTGCTCTCGACTTACGACGGGGACCTCAGGGACCCGCTCTGTTGGCCTCAGGAAAGGCCAGTCCCCATGCGAGTTCCTCGGGGGCCTCTCGGGATTCCTCTCCCGTCGATGCCGGGGCCTAAGACCTTGTGTGGAGTCGGGGCCGGAACCTGAGGATTCCTCTCCAGTGCTGACATGGATCTTGGGGTACTTCTGGAGTCTCCCCAGGGGAGTCAGTCCTCGTCTCGAATGCGGGCATGCACTTGCGCTTTCCTCCAGAGCGGTAGCAGCAGTGTCACGCAGTCCGCCGCGTGGATCAAAGGATCTATGGTTTTCCCTCGAGTCTTTCCCACGAGGCTTTCCCACGAGGCTTTCCCACAGGGCTGTCCCACGTGCACACGTGGTGGGAGTCGATCCTCGGCTTGAACGTCAAGGCAGTGCAGGGAAAACAGGTTCCTCTGGAATGGACTGACACATCAGGGGGACTCTTGGAATGGTGGCACGACCCTGGAGTTCCTCTCGCCTTTCCTGTGGAGTGCGCCTCCTCTTGAGATGCGACGGGAACGCCGGGAATTCTTTCCCTACGAAACAGGGAAAGGATCCCTCATCTCGTGCTAGGAGGCGGAAACGGGGCTCCCCTGGATGTGTGCGGGACACCACGTGCTTCCTCTCGAGTGCAGACGGGTATGTCGGGGAACTTCTTGAGTTGCAGCAAGGGTGTGAAGGATCCTTTGGAAGGTCCAGTGGTTAGATGTGATTGGCCTCGAGAAGCCTCAGCGGAAATGGGCCTCATCTCGCCTGGAGGGCAAAACCTCCTGGATTTTCTCGAGTTGCGGCAGGTGCTCTCGACTTACGACGGGGACCTCAGGGACCCGCTCTGGTGGCCTCAGGAAAGGCCAGTCCCCATGCGAGTTCCTCGGGGGCCTCTCGGGATTCCTCTCCCGTCGATGCCAGGGCCTAAGACCTTGTGTGGAGTCGGGGCCGGAACCTGAGGATTCCTCTCCAGTGCTGACATGGATCTTGGGGTACTTCTGGAGTCTCCGCAGGGGAGTCAGTCCTCGTCTCGAATGCGGGCATGCACTTGCGCTTTCCTCCAGAGCGGTAGCAGCAGTGTCACGCAGTCCGCCGCGTGGATCAAAGGATCTATGGTTTTCCCTCGAGTCTTTCCCACGAGGCTTTCCCACGAGGCTTTCCCACAGGGCTGTCCCACGTGCACACGTGGTGGGAGTCGATCCTCGGCTTGAACGTCAAGGCAGTGCAGGGAAAACAGGTTCCTCTGGAATGGACTGACACATCTGGGGGACTCTTGGAATGGTGTCACGACCCTGGAGTTCCTCTCGCCTTTCCTGTGGAGAGCGCCTCCTCTTGAGATGCGACGGGAACGCCGGGAATTCTTTCCCTACGAAACAGGGAAAGGATCCCTCATCTCGTGCTAGGAGGTGGAAACGGGGCTCCCCTTTATGTGTGCGGGACACCACGTGCTTCCTCTCGAGTGCAGACGGGTATGTCGGGGAACTTCTTGAGTTGCAGCAAGGGTGTGAAGGACCCTTTGGAAGGTCCAGTGGTTAGATTTGATTGGCCTCGAGAAGCCTCAGCGGAAATGGGCCTCATCTCGCCTGGAGGGCAAAACCTCCTGGATTTTCTCGAGTTGCGGCAGGTGCTCTCGACTTAGGACGGGGACCTCAGGGACCCGCTCTGGTGGCCTCAGGAAAGGCCAGTCCCCATGCGAGTTCCTCGGGGGCCTCTCGGGATTCCTCTCCCGTCGATGCCGGGGCCTAAGACCTTGTGTGGAGTCGGGGCCGGAACCTGAGGATTCCTCTCCAGTGCTGACATGGATCTTGGGGTACTTCTGGAGTCTCCCCAGGGGAGTCAGTCCTCGTCTTGAATGCGGGCATGCACTTGCGCTTTCCTCCAGAGCGGTAGCAGCAGTGTCACGCAGTCCGCCGCGTGCATCAAAGGATCTATGGTTTTCCCTCGAGTCTTTCCCACGAGGCTTTCCCACGAGGCTTTCCCACAGGCTGTCCCCCGTGCACACGTGGTGGGAGTCGATCCTCGGCTTGAACGTCAAGGCAGTGCAGGGAAAACAGGTTCCTCTGGAATGCACTGACACATCTGGGGGACTCTTGGAATGGTGTCACGACCCTGGAGTTCCTCTCGCCTTTCCTGTGGAGAGCGCCTCCTCTTGAGATGCGACGGGAACGCCGGGAATTCTTTCCCTACGAAACAGGGAAAGGATCCCTCATCTCGAGCTAGGAGGCGGAAACGGGGCTCCCCTGGATGTGTGCAGGACCCCACGTGCTTCCTCTCCAGTGGAGACGGGTATGTCGGGGAACTTCTTGAGTTGCAGCAATGGTGTGAAGGACCCTTTGGAAGTTCCAGTGGTTAGATGTGATTCGCCTCGAGAAGCCTCAGCGGAAATGGGCCTCATCTCGCCTGGAGGGCAAAACCTCCTGGATTTTCTCGAGTTGCGGCAGGTGCTCTCGACTTACGACGGGGACCTCAGGGACCCGCTCTGGTGGCCTCAGGAAAGGCCAGTCCCCATGCGAGTTCCTCGGGGGCCTCTCGGGATTCCTCTCCCGTCGATGCCGGGGCCTAAGACCTTGTGTGGAGTCGGGGCCGGAACCTGAGGATTCCTCTCCAGTGCTGACATGGATCTTGGGGTACTTCTGGAGTCTCCCCAGGGGAGTCAGTCCTCGTCTCGAATGCGGGCATGCACTTGCGTTTTCCTCCAGAGCGGTAGTAGCAGTATCACGCAGTCCGCCGCGTGGATCAAAGGATCTATGGTTTTCCCTCGAGTCTTTCCCACGAGGCTTTCCCACGAGGCTTTCCTACAGGGCTGTCCCACGTGCACACGTGGTGGGAGTCGATCCTCGGCTTGAACGTCAAAGCAGTGCAGGGAAAACAGGTTCCTCTGGAATGGACCTACACATCTGGGGGACTCTTGGAATGGTGGCACGACCCTGGAGTTCCTCTCGCCTTTCCTGTGGAGAGCGCCTCCTCTTGAGATGCGACGGGAACGCTGGGAATTCTTTCCCTACGAAACAGGGAAAGGATCCCTCATCTCGAGCTAGGAGGCGGAAACGGGGCTCCCCTGGATGTTTGCGGGACCCCACGTGCTTCCTCTCGAGTGGAGACGGGTATGTCGGGGAACTTCCTGAGTTGCAGCAAGGGTGTGAAGGACCCTTTGGAAGTTCCAGTGGTTAGATATGATTAGCCTCGAGAAGCCTCAGCGGAAATGGGCCTCATCTCGCCTGGAGGGCAAAACCTCCTGGATTTTCTCGAGTTGCGGCAGGTGCTCTCGACTTACGACTGGAACCTCAGGGACCCGTTCTGGTGGCCTCAGGAAAGGCCAGTCCCCATGCGAGTTCCTCGGGGGCCTCTCGGGATTCCTCTCCCGTCGATGCCGGGGCCTAAGACCTTGTGTGGAGTCGGGGCCGGAACCTGAGGATTCCTCTCCAGTGCTGACATGGATCTTGGGGTACTCCTGGAGTCTCCCCAGGGGAGTCAGTCCTCGTCTCGAATGCGGGCATGCACTTGCGCTTCCCTACAGAGCGGTAGCAGCAGTGTCACGCAGTCCGCCGCGTGGATCAAAGGATCCTTGGTTTTCCCTCGAGTCTTTCCCACGAGGCTTTCCCACGAGGCTTTCCCACAGGGCTGTCCCACGTGCACACGTGGTGGGAGTCGATCCTCGGCTTGAACGTCAAGGCAGTGCAGGGAAAACAGGTTCCTCTGGAATGGACTGACACATCTGGGGGTCTCGTGGAATGGTGGCACGACCCTGGAGTTCCTCTCGCCTTTCCTGTGGAGAGCGCCTCCTCTTGAGATGCGACGGGAACGCCGGGAATTCTTTCCCTACGAAACAGGGAAAGGATCCCTCATCTCGAGCTAGGAGGCTGAAACGGGGCTCCCCTGGATATGTGCGGGACCCCACGTGCTTCCTCTCGAGTGGATACGGTTATCTCGGGGAACATCTTGAGTTGCAGCAAGGGTGTGAAGGACCCTTTGGAAGTTCCAGTGATCAGATGTGATTAGCCTCGAGAAGCCTCAGCGGAAATGGGCCTCATCTCGCCTGGAGGGCAAAACCTCCTGGATTTTCTCGAGTTGCGGCAGGTGCTCTCGAGTTACGACGGGGACCTCAGGGACGCGCTCTGGTGGCCTCAGGAAAGGCCAGTCCCCATGCGAGTTCCTCGGGGGCCTCTCGGGATTCCTCTCCCGTCGATGCCGGGGCCTAAGACCTTGTGTGGGGTCGGGGCCGGAACCTGAGGATTCCTCTCCAGTGCTGACATGGATCTTGGGGTACTTCTGGAGTCTCCCCAGGGGAGTCAATCCTCGTCTCGAATGCGGGCATGCACTTGCGCTTTCCTCCAGAGCAGTAGCAGCAGTGTCACGCAGTCCGCCGCGTGGATCAAAGGATCTATGGTTTTACCTCGAGACTTTCCCACGAGGCTTTCCCACGAGGCTTTCCCACAGGCCTGTCCCACGTGCACACGTGGTGGGAGTCGATCGTCGGCTGAACGACAAGGCAGTGCAGGGAAAACAGGTTCCTCTGGAATGGACTGACCCATCTGGGGGACTCTTGGAATGGTGGCACGACTCTGGAGTTCCTCTCGCCTTTCCTGTGGAGAGCGCCTCCTCTTGAGATGCGACGGGAACGCCGGGAATTCTTTCCCTACGAAACAGGGAAAGGATCCCTCATCTCGAGCTAGGAGGCGGAAACGGGGCTTCCCTGGATGTGTGCGGGACACCACGTGCTTCCTCTCGAGTGGAGACGGGTATGTCGCGGAACTTCTTGAGTTGCAGCAAGGGTGTGAAGGACCCTTTGGAAGTTCCAGTGGTTAGATATGATTAGCCTCGAGAAGCCTCAGCGGAAATGGGCCTCATCTCGCCTGGAGGGCAAACCTCGTGGATTTTTTCTACTTGCGGCAGGTGCTCTCGACTTACGACGGGGACCTCAGGGACCCGCTCTGGAGGCCTCAGGAAAGGCCAGCCCGCATGAGAGTTCCTCGGGGGCCTCTCGGGATTCCTCTCCCGTTGATGCCGGGGCCTAAGACCTCGTGTGGAGTCGGGGCCAGAACCTGAGGATTCCTCTCCAGTGCTGACATGGATCTTGGGGTACTTCTGGAGTCTCCCCAGGGGAGTCAGTCCTCGTCTCGAATGCGGGCATGCACTTGCGCTTTCCTCCAGAGTGGTAGCAGCAGTGTCACGCAGTCCGCCGCGTGGATCAAAGGATCTGTGGTTTTCCCTCGAGTCTTTCCCACGAGGCTTTCCCACAGGGCTGTCCCTCGTGCACACGTGGTTGGAGTCGATCCTCGGCTTGAACGTCAAGGCAGTGCAGGGAAAACAGGTTCCTCTGGAATGGACTGACACATCTGGGGGACTCTTGGAATGGTGGCATGACCCTGGAGTTCCTCTCGCCTTTCCTGTGGAGAGCGCCTCCTCTTGAGATGCGACGGGAACGCCGGGAATTCTTTCCCTACGAAACAAGGAAAGGATCCCTCATCTCGAGCTAGGAGGCGGAAACGGGGCTCCCCTGGATGTGTGCGGGACCCCACGTGCTTCCTCTAGAGTGGAGACGGGTATGTCGCGGAACTGCTTGAGTTGCAGCAATGGTGTGAAGGACCCTTTGGAAGTTCCAGTGGTTAGATGTGATTAGCCTCGACAAGCCTCAGGGGAAATGGGCTCATCTCGCCTGGAGGGCAAAACATCCTGGATTTTCTCGAGTTGCGGCAGGTGCTCTCGACTTACGACGGGGACCTCAGGGACCCGCTCTGGTGGCCTCAGGAAAGGCCAGTCCCCATTCGAGTTCCTCGGGGGCCTCTCGGGATTCCTCTCCCGTCGATGCCGGGGCCTAAGACCTTGTGTGGAGTCGGGGCCGGAACCTGAGGATTCCTCTCCAGTGCTGACATGGATCTTGGGGTACTTCTGGAGTCTCCCCAGGGGAGTCAGTCCTCGTCTTGAATGCGGGCATGCACTTGCGCTTTCCTCCAGAGCGGTAGCAGCAGTGTCACGCAGTCCGCCGCGTGGATCAAAGGATCTATGGTTTTCCCTCGAGTCTTTCCCACGAGGCTTTCCCACGAGGCTTTCCCACAGGGCTGTCCCCCGTGCACACGTGGTGGGAGTCGATCCTCGGCTTGAACGTCAAGGCAGTGCAGGGAAAACAGGTTCCTCTGGAATGCACTGACACATCTGGGGGACTCTTGGAATGGTGTCACGACCCTGGAGTTCCTCTCGCCTTTCCTGTGGAGAGCGCCTCCTCTTGAGATGCGACCGGAACGCCGGGAATTCTTTCCCTAGGAAACAGGGAAAGGATCCCTCATCTCGAGCTAGGAGGCGTAAACGGGGCTCCCCTGGATGTGTGCAGGACCCCACGTGCTTCCTCTCGAGTGGAGACGGGTATGTCGGGGAACTTCTTGAGTTGCAGCAATGGTGTGAAGGAGCCTTTGGAAGTTCCAGTGGTTAGATGTGATTGGCCTCGAGAAGCCTCAGCGGAAATGGGCCTCATCTCGCCTGGAGGGCAAAACCTCCTGGATTTTCTCGAGTTGCGGCAGGTGCTCTCGACTTACGACGGGGACCTCAGGGACCCGCTCTGGTGGCCTCAGGAAAGGCCAGTCCCCATGCGAGTTCTTCGGGGGCCTCTCGGGATTCCTCTCCCGTCGATGCCGGGGCCTAAGACCTTGTGTGGAGTCGGGGCCGGAACCTGAGGATTCCTCTCCAGTGCTGACATGGATCTTGGGGTACTTCTGGAGTCTCCCCAGGGGAGTCAGTCCTCGTCTCGAATGCGGGCATGCACTTGCGCTTTCCTCCAGAGCGGTAGTAGCAGTGTCACGCAGTCCGCCGCGTGGATCAAAGGATCTATGGTTTTCCCTCGAGTCTTTCCCACGAGGCTTTCCCACGAGGCTTTCCCACAGGGCTGTCCCACGTGCACACGTGGTGGGAGTCGATCCTCGGCTTGAACGTCAAAGCAGTGCAGGGAAAACAGGTTCCTCTGGAATGGACGGACACATCTGGGGGACTCTTGGAATGGTGGCACGACCCTGGAGTTCCTCTCGCCTTTCCTGTGGAGAGCGCCTCCTCTTGAGATGCGACGGGAACGCCGGGAATTCTTTCCCTACGAAACAGGGAAAGGATCCCTCATCTCGAGCTAGGAGGCGGAAACGGGGCTCCCCTGGATGTGTGCGGGACACCACGTGCTTCCTCTCTAGTGGAGACGGGTATGTCGGGGAACTTCTTGAGTTGCAGCAAGGGTGTGAAGGACCCTTTGGAAGTTCCAGTGGTTAGATGTGATTGGCCTAGAGAAGCCTCAGCGGAAATGGGCCTCATCTCGCCTGGAGGGCAAAACCTCCTGGATTTTCTCGAGTTGCGGCAGGTGCTCTCGACTTACGACGGGGACCTCAGGGACCCGCTCTGGTGGCCTCAGGAAAGGCCAGTCCCCATGCGAGTTCCTCGGGGGCCTCTCGGGATTCCTCTCCCGTCGATGCCTGGGCCTAAGACCTTGTGTGGAGTCGGGGCCGGAACCTGAGGATTCCTCTCCAGTGCTGACATGGATCTTGGGGTACTTCTGGAGTCTCCCCAGGGGAGTCAGTCCTCGTCTCGAATGCGGGCATGCACTTGCGCTTTCCTCCAGAGCGGTAGCAGCAGTGTCATGCAGTCCGCCGCGTGGATCAAAGGATCTATGGTTTTCCCTCGAGTCTTTCCCACGAGGCTTTCCCACGAGGCTTTCCCACAGGGCTGTCCCACGTGCACACGTGGTGGGAGTCGATCCTCTGCTTGAACGTCAAGGCAGTGCAGGGAAAACAGGTTCCTCTGGAATGGACTGACACATCTGGGGGACTCTTGGAATGGTGGCATGACCCTGGAGTTCCTCTCGCCTTTCCTGTGGAGAGCGCCTCCTCTTGAGATGCGACGGGAACGCCGGGAATTCTTTCCCTACGAAACAGGGAAAGGATCCCTCATCTCGAGCTAGGAGGCGGAAACGGGGCTCCCCTGGTTGTGTGCGGGACCCCACGTGCTTCCTCTCGAGTGGAGACGGGTATGTCGGGGAACTTCTTGAGTTGCAGCAATGGTGTGAAGGACCCTTTGGAAGTTCCAGTGGTTAGATGTGATTGGCCTCGAGAAGCCTCAGCGGAAATGGGCCTCATCTCGCCTGGAGGGCAAAACCTCCTGGATTTTCTCGAGTTGCGGCAGGTGCTCTCGACTTACGACGGGGACCTCAGGGACCCGCTCTGGTGGCCTCAGGAAAGGCCAGTCCCCATGCGAGTTCCTCGGGGGCCTCTCGGGATTCCTCTCACGTCGATGCCGGGGCCTAAGACCTTGTGTGGAGTCGGGGCCGGAACCTGAGGATTCCTCTCCAGTGCTGACATGGATCTTGGGGTACATCTGGAGTCTCCCCAGGGGAGTCAGTCCTCGTCTCGAATGCGGGCATGCACTTGCGCTTTCCTCCAGAGCGGTAGCAGCAGTGTCACGCAGTCCGCCGCGTGGATCAAAGGATCTATGGTTTTCCCTCGAGTCTTTCCCACGAGGCTTTCCCACGAGGCTTTCCCACAGGGCTGTCCCACGTGCACACGTGGTGGGAGTCGATCCTCGGCTTGAACGTCAAGGCAGTGCAGGGAAAACAGGTTCCTCTGGAATGGACTGACACATCTGGGGGACTCTTGGAATGGTGGCACGACCCTGGAGTTCCTCTCGCCTTTCCTGTGGAGAGCGCCTCCTCTTGAGATGCGACGGGAACGCCGGGAATTCTTTCCCTACGAAACAGGGAAAGGATCCCTCATCTCGAGCTAGGAGGCGGAAACGGGGCTCCCCTGGATGTGTGCGGGACCCACGGGCTTCCTCTCGAGTGGAGACGGGTATGTCGGGGAACTTCTTGAGTTGCAGCAAGGGTGTGAAGGACCCTTTGGAAGTTCCACTGGTTAGACGTGATTAGCCTCGAGAAGCCTCAGCGGAAATGGGCCTCATCTCGCCTGGAGGGCAAAACCTCCTGGATTTTCTTGAGTTGCGGCAGGTGCTCTAGACTTACGACGGGGACCTCAGGGACCCGCTCTGGTGGCCTCAGGAAAGGCCAGTCCCCATGCGAGTTCCTCGGGGGCCTCTCGGGATTCCTCTCCCGTCGATGCCGGGGCCTAAGACCTTGTGTGGAGTCGGGGCCGGAAACTGAGGATTCCTCTCCAGTGCTGACATGGATCTTGGGGTACTTCTGGAGTCTCCGCAGGGGAGTCAGTCCTCGTCTCGAATGCGGGCATGCACTTGCGCTTTCCTCCAGAGCGGTAGCAGCAGTGTCACGCAGTCCGCCGCGTGGATCAAAGGATCTATGGTTTTCCCTCGAGTCTTTCCCACGAGGCTTTCCCACGAGGCTTTCCCACAGGGCTGTCCCACGTGCACACGTGGTGGGAGTCGATCCTCTGCTTGAACGTCAAGGCAGTGCAGGGAAAACAGGTTCCTCTGGAATGGACTGACACATCTGGGGGACTCTTGGAATGGTGGCATGACCCTGGAGTTCCTCTCGCCTTTCCTGTGTAGAGCGCCTCCTCTTGAGATGCGACGGGAACGCCGGGAATTCTTTCCCTACGAAACAGGGAAAGGATCCCTCATCTCGAGCTAGGAGGCGGAAACGGGGCTCCCCTGGATGTGTGCGGGACCCCACGTGCTTCCTCTCGAGTGGAGACAGGTATGTCGGGGAACTTCTTGAGTTGCAGCAAGGGTGTGAATGACCCTTTGGAAGTTCCAGTGGTTAGATGTGATTGGCCTCGAGAAGCCTCAGCGGAAATGGGCCTCATCTCGCCTGGAGGGCAAAACCTCCTGGATTTTCTCGAGTTGCGGCAGGTGCTCTCGACTTACGACGGGGACCTCAGGGACCCGCTCTGGTGGCCTCAGGAAAGGCCAGTCCCCATGTGAGTTCCTCGGGGGCCTCTCGGGATTCCTCTCCCGTCGATGCCTGGGCCTAAGACCTTGTGTGGAGTCGGGGCCGGAAACTGAGGATTCCTCTCCAGTGCTGACATGGATCTTGGGGTACTTCTGGAGTCTCCGCAGGGGAGTCAGTCCTCGTCTCGAATGCGGGCATGCACTTGCGCTTTCCTCCAGAGCGGTAGCAGCAGTGTCACGCAGTCCGCCGCGTGGATCAAAGGATCTATGGTTTTCCCTCGAGTCTTTCCCACGAGGCTTTCCCACGAGGCTTTCCCACAGGGCTGTCCCACGTTCACACGTGGTGGGAGTCGATCCTCGGCTTGATCGTCAAGGCAGTGCAGGGAAAACAGGTTCCTCTGGAATGGACTGACACATCTGGGGGACTCTTGGAATGGTGTCACGACCCTGGAGTTTCTCTCGCCTTTCCTGTGGAGAGCGCCTCCTCTTGAGATGCGACGGGAACGCCGGGAATTCTTTCCATACGAAACAGGGAAAGGATCCCTCATCTCGAGCTAGGAGGCGGAAACGGGGCTCCCCTGGATGAGTGCGGGACACCACGTGCTTCCTCTCGAGTGGAGACGGGTATGTCGGGGAACTTCTTTAGTTGCAGCAATGGTGTGAAGGACCCTTTGGAAGTTCCAGTGGTTAGATGTGGTTGGCCTCGAGAAGCCTCAGCGGAAATGGGCCTCCTCTCGCCTGGAGGGCAAAACCTCCTGGATTTTCTCGAGTTGCGGCAGGTGCTCTCGACTTACGACGGGGACCTCAGGGACCCGCTCTGGTGGCCTCAGGAAAGGCCAGTCCCCATGCGAGTTCCTCGGGGGCCTCTCGGGATTCCTCTCCCGTCGATGCCGGGGCCTATGACCTTGTGTGGAGTCGGGGCCGGAACCTGAGGATTCCTCTCCGGTGCTGACATGGATCTTGGGGTACTTCTGGAGTCTCCCCAGGGGAGTCAGTCCTCGTCTCGAATGCGGGCATGCACTTGCGCTTTCCTCCAGAGCGGTAGCAGCAGTGTCACGCAGTCCGCCGCGTGGATCAAAGGATCTATGGTTTTCCCTCGAGTCTTTCCCACGAGGCTTTCCCACGAGGCTTTCCCACAGGTCTGTCCCCCGTGCACACGTGGTGGGAGTCGATCCTCGGCTTGAACGTCAAGGCAGTGCAGGGAAAACAGGTTCCTCTGGAATGGACTGACACATCTGGGGGACTCTTGGAATGGTGGCATGACCCTGGAGTTCCTCTCGCCTTTCCTGTGGAGAGCGCCTCCTCTTGAGATGCGACGGGAACGCCGGGAATTCTTTCCCTACGAAACAGGGAAAGGATCCCTCATCTCGAGCTAGGAGGCGGAAACGGGGCTCCCCTGGATGTGTGCGGGACCCCACGTGCTTCCTCTCGAGTGGAGACGGGTATGTCGGGGAACTTCTTGAGTTGCAGCAATGGTGTGAAGGACCCTTTGGAAGTTCCAGTGGTTAGATGTGATTGGCCTCGAGAAGCCTAAGCGGAAATGGGCCTCATCTCGCCTGGAGGGCAAAACCTCCTGGATTTTCTCGAGTTGCGGCAGGTGCTCTCGACTTACGACGGGGACCTCAGGGACCCGCTCTGGTGGCCTCAGGAAAGGCCAGTCTCAATGCGAGTTCCTCGGGGGCCTCTCGGGATTCCTCTCCCTTCGATGCCGGGGCCTAAGACCTTGTGTGGAGTCGGGGCTGGAACCTGAGGATTCCTCTCCAGTGCTGACATGGATCTTGGGGTACTTCTGGAGTCTCCCCAGGGGAGTCAGTCCTCGTCTCGAAAGCGGGCATGCACTTGAGCTTTCCTCCAGAGCGGTAGCAGCAGTGTCACACAGTCCGCCGCGTGGGTCAAAGGATCTATGGTTTTCCCTCGAGTCTTTCCCACGAGGCTTTCCCACGAGGCTTTCCCACAGGGCTGTCCCACGTGCACACGTGGTGGGAGTCGATCCTCGGCTTGAACGTCAAGGCAGTGCAGGGAAAACAGGTTCCTCTGGAATGGACTGACACATCTGGGGTACTCTTGGAATGGTGTCAGGACCCTGGAGTTTCTCTCGCCTTTCCTGTGGAGAGCGCCTCCTCTTGAGATGCGACGGGAACGCCGGGAATTCTTTCCCTACGAAACAGGGAAAGGATCCCTCATCTCGAGCTAGGAGGCGGAAACGGGGCTCCCCTGGATGTTTGCGGGACACCACGTGCTTCCTCTCGAGTGGAGACGGGTATGTCGGGGAACTTCTTGAGTTGCAGCAATGGTTTGAAGGTCCCTTTGGAAGTTCCAGTGGTTAGATGTGGTTGGCCTCGAGAAGCCTCAGCGGAAATGGGCCTCCTCTCGCCTGGAGGGCAAAACCTCCTGGATTTTCTCGAGTTGCGGCAGGTGCTCTCGACTTACGACGGGGACCTCAGGGACCCGCTCTGGTGGCCTCAGGAAAGGCCAGTCCCCATGCGAGTTCCTCGGGGGCCTCTCGGGATTCCTCTCCCTTCGATGCCGGGGCCTAAGACCTTGTGTGGAGTCTGGGCCGGAACCTGAGGATTCCTCTCCAGTGCTGACATGGATCTTGGGGTACTTCTGGAGTCTCCCCAGGGGAGTCAGTCCTCGTCTCGAATGCGGGCACGCACTTGCGCTTTCCTCCAGAGCGGTAGCAGCAGTGTCACGCAGTCCGCCGCGTGGATCAAAGGATCTATGGTTTTCCCTCGAGTGTTTCCCACGAGGCTTTTCCACGAGGCTTTCCCACAGGTCTGTCCCCCGTGCACACGTGGTGGGAGTCGATCCTCGGCTTGAACGTCAAGGCAGTGCAGGGAAAACAGGTTCCTCTGGAATGGATTGACACATCTGGGGGACTCTTGGAATGGTGTCACGACCCTGGAGTTCCTCTCGCCTTTCCTGTGGAGAGCGCCTCCTCTTGAGATGCGACGGGAACGCCGGGAATTCTTTCCCTACGAAACAGGGAAAGGATCCCTCATCTCGAGCTAGGAGGCGGAAACGGGGCTCCCCTGGATGTGTGCGGGACCCCACGTGCTTCCTCTCGAGTGGAGACGGGTATGTCGGGGAACTTCTTGAGTTGCAGCAATGGTGTGAAGGACCCTTTGGAAGTTCCAGTGGTTAGATGTGGTTGGCCTCGAGAAGCCTCAGCGGAAATGGGCCTCCTCTTGCATGGAGGGCAAAACCTCCTGGATTTTCTCGAGTTGCGGCAGGTGCTCTCGACTTACGACGGGGACCTCAGGGACCTGCTCTGGTGGCCTCAGGAAAGGCCAGTCCCCATGCGAGTTCCTCGGGGGCCTCTCGGGATTCCTCTCCCGTAGATGCCGGGGCCTAAGACCTTGTGTGGAGTCGGGGCCGGAACCTGAGGATTCCTCTCCAGTGCTGACATGGATCTTGGGGTACTTCTGGAGTCTCCCCAGGGGAGTCAGTCCTCGTCTCGAATGCGGGCATGCACTTGCGCTTTCCTCCAGAGCGGTAGCAGCAGTGTCACGCAGTCCGCCGCGTGGATCAAAGGATCTATTTTTTTCCCTCGAGTCTTTCCCACGAGGCTTTCCCACGAGGCTTTCCCACAGGTCTGTCCCCCGTGCACACGTGGTGGGAGTCGATCCTCGGCTTGAACGTCAAGGCAGTGCAGGGAAAACAGGTTCCTCTGGAATGGACTGACACATCTGGGGGACTCTTGGAATGGTGTCATGACCCTGGAGTTCCTCTCGCCTTTCCTGTGGAGAGCGCCTCCTCTTGAGATGCGACGGGAACGCCGGGAATTCTTTCCCTACGAAACAGGGAAAGGATCCCTCATCTCGAGCTAGGAGGCGGAAACGGGGCTCCCCTGGATGTGTGCGGGACCCCACGTGCTTCCTCTCGAGTGGAGACGGGTATGTCGGGGAACTTCTTGAGTTGCAGCAATGGTGTGAAGGACCCTTTGGAAGTTCCAGTGGTTAGATGTGATTGGCCTCGAGAAGCCTCAGCGGAAAGGGGCCTCATCTCGCCTGGAGGGCAAAACCTCCTGGATTTTCTCGAGTTGCGGCAGGTGCTCTCGACTTACGACGGGGACCTCAGGGACCCGCTCTGGTGGCCTCAGGAAAGGCCAGTCTCAATGCGAGTTCCTCGGGGGCCTCTCGGGATTCCTCTCCCTTCGATGCCGGGGCCTAAGACCTTGTGTGGAGTCGGGGCCGGAACCTGAGGATTCCTCTCCAGTGCTGACATGGATCTTGGGGTACTTCTGGAGTCTCCCCAGGGGAGTCAGTCCTCGTCTCGAAAGCGGGCATGCACTTGCGCTTTCCTCCAGAGCGGTAGCAGCAGTGTCACACAGTCCGCCGCGTGGGTCAAAGGATCTATGGTTTTCCCTTGAGTCTTTCCCACGAGGCTTTCCCACGAGGCTTTCCCACAGGGCTGACCCACGTGCACACGTGGTGGGAGTCGATCCTCGGCTTGAACGTCAAGGCAGTGCAGGGAAACCGGTTCCTCTGGAATGGAGTGACACATCTGGGGGACTCTTGGAATGGTGTCACGACCCTGGAGTTCCTCTCGCCTTTCCTGTGAGAGCGCCTCCTCTTGAGATGCGAAGGGAACGCCGGGAATTCTTTCCCTACGAAACAGGGAAAGGATCCCTCATCTCGAGCTAGGAGGAGGAAACGGGGCTCCCCTGGATGTGTGCGTGACCCACGTGCTTCCTCTCGAGTGGAGTCGGGTATGTCGGGGAACTTCTTGAGTTGCAGCAAGGGTGTGAAGGACCCTTTGGAAGTTCCAGTGGTTAGACGTGATTAGCCTCGAGAAGCCTCAGCGGAAATGGGCCTCATCTCGCCTGGAGGGCAAAACCTCCTGGATTTTCTCGAGTTGCGGCAGGTGCTCTCGACTTACGACGGGGACCTCAGGGACCCGCTCTGGTGGCCTCAGGAAAGGCCAGTCCCCATGCGAGTTCCGCGGGGGCCTCTCGGGATTCCTCTCCCATCGATGCCGGGGCCTAAGACCTTGTGTGGAGTCGGGGCCGGAACCTGAGGATTCCTCTCCAGTGCTGACATGGATCTTGGGGTACTTCTGGAGTCTCCCCAGGGGAGTCAGTCCTCGTCTCGAATGCGGGCATGCACTTGCGCTTTCCTCCAGAGCGGTAGCAGCAGTGTCACGCAGTCCGCCGCGTGGATCAAAGGATCTATGGTTTTCCCTCGAGTCTTTCCCACGAGGCTTTCCCACGAGGCTTTCCCACAGGTCTGTCCCCCGTGCACACGTGGTGGGAGTCGATCCTCGGCTTGAACGTCAAGGCAGTGCAGGGAAAACAGGTTCCTCTGGAATGGATTGACACATCTGGGGGACTCTTGGAATGGTGTCATGAACCTGGAGTTCCTCTCGCCTTTCCTGTGGAGAGCGCCTCCTCTTGAGATGCGACGGGAACGCCGGGAATTCTTTCCATACGAAACAGGGAAAGGATCCCTCATCTCGAGCTAGGAGGCGGAAACGGGGCTCCCCTGGATGAGTGCGGGACACCACGTGCTTCCTCTCGAGTGGAGACGGGTATGTCGGGGAACTTCTTTAGTTGCAGCAATGGTGTGAAGGACCCTTTGGAAGTTCCAGTGGTTAGATGTGGTTGGCCTCGAGAAGCCTCAGCGGAAATGGGCCTCCTCTCGCCTGGAGGGCAAAACCTCCTGGATTTTCTCGAGTTGCGGCAGGTGCTCTCGACTTACGACGGGGACCTCAGGGACCCGCTCTGGTGGCCTCAGGAAAGGCCAGTCCCCATGCGAGTTCCTCGGGGGCCTCTCGGGATTCCTCTCCCGTCGATGCCGGGGCCTATGACCTTGTGTGGAGTCGGGGCCGGAACCTGAGGATTCCTCTCCGGTGCTGACATGGATCTTGGGGTACTTCTGGAGTCTCCCCAGGGGAGTCAGTCCTCGTCTCGAATGCGGGCATGCACTTGCGCTTTCCTCCAGAGCGGTAGCAGCAGTGTCACGCAGTCCGCCGCGTGGATCAAAGGATCTATGGTTTTCCCTCGAGTCTTTCCCACGAGGCTTTCCCACGAGGCTTTCCCACAGGTCTGTCCCCCGTGCACACGTGGTGGGAGTCGATCCTCGGCTTGAACGTCAAGGCAGTGCAGGGAAAACAGGTTTCTCTGGAATGGACTGACACATCTGGGGGACTCTTGGAATGGTGGCATGACCCTGGAGTTCCTCTCGCCTTTCCTGTGGAGAGCGCCTCCTCTTGAGATGCGACGGGAACGCCGGGAATTCTTTCCCTACGAAACAGGGAAAGGATCCCTCATCTCGAGCTAGGAGGCGGAAACGGGGCTCCCCTGGATGTGTGCGGGACCCCACGTGCTTCCTCTCGAGTGGAGACGGGTATGTCGGGGAACTTCTTGAGTTGCAGCAATGGTGTGAAGGACCCTTTGGAAGTTCCAGTGGTTAGATGTGATTGGCCTCGAGAAGCCTAAGCGGAAATGGGCCTCATCTCGCCTGGAGGGCAAAACCTCCTGGATTTTCTCGAGTTGCGGCAGGTGCTCTCGACTTACGACGGGGACCTCAGGGACCCGCTCTGGTGGCCTCAGGAAAGGCCAGTCTCAATGCGAGTTCCTCGGGGGCCTCTCGGGATTCCTCTCCCTTCGATGCCGGGGCCTAAGACCTTGTGTGGAGTCGGGGCTGGAACCTGAGGATTCCTCTCCAGTGCTGACATGGATCTTGGGGTACTTCTGGAGTCTCCCCAGGGGAGTCAGTCCTCGTCTCGAAAGCGGGCATGCACTTGAGCTTTCCTCCAGAGCGGTAGCAGCAGTGTCACACAGTCCGCCGCGTGGGTCAAAGGATCTATGGTTTTCCCTCGAGTCTTTCCCACGAGGCTTTCCCACGAGGCTTTCCCACAGGGCTGTCCCACGTGCACACGTGGTGGGAGTCGATCCTCGGCTTGAACGTCAAGGCAGTGCAGGGAAAACAGGTTCCTCTGGAATGGACTGACACATCTGGGGTACTCTTGGAATGGTGTCAGGACCCTGGAGTTTCTCTCGCCTTTCCTGTGGAGAGCGCCTCCTCTTGAGATGCGACGGGAACGCCGGGAATTCTTTCCCTACGAAACAGGGAAAGGATCCCTCATCTCGAGCTAGGAGGCGGAAACGGGGCTCCCCTGGATGTTTGCGGGACACCACGTGCTTCCTCTCGAGTGGAGACGGGTATGTCGGGGAACTTCTTGAGTTGCAGCAATGGTTTGAAGGTCCCTTTGGAAGTTCCAGTGGTTAGATGTGGTTGGCCTCGAGAAGCCTCAGCGGAAATGGGCCTCCTCTCGCCTGGAGGGCAAAACCTCCTGGATTTTCTCGAGTTGCGGCAGGTGCTCTCGACTTACGACGGGGACCTCAGGGACCCGCTCTGGTGGCCTCAGGAAAGGCCAGTCCCCATGCGAGTTCCTCGGGGGCCTCTCGGGATTCCTCTCCCTTCGATGCCGGGGCCTAAGACCTTGTGTGGAGTCTGGGCCGGAACCTGAGGATTCCTCTCCAGTGCTGACATGGATCTTGGGGTACTTCTGGAGTCTCCCCAGGGGAGTCAGTCCTCGTCTCGAATGCGGGCACGCACTTGCGCTTTCCTCCAGAGCGGTAGCAGCAGTGTCACGCAGTCCGCCGCGTGGATCAAAGGATCTATGGTTTTCCCTCGAGTCTTTCCCACGAGGCTTTTCCACGAGGCTTTCCCACAGGTCTGTCCCCCGTGCACACGTGGTGGGAGTCGATCCTCGGCTTGAACGTCAAGGCAGTGCAGGGAAAACAGGTTCCTCTGGAATGGATTGACACATCTGGGGGACTCTTGGAATGGTGTCACGACCCTGGAGTTCCTCTCGCCTTTCCTGTGGAGAGCGCCTCCTCTTGAGATGCGACGGGAACGCCGGGAATTCTTTCCCTACGAAACAGGGAAAGGATCCCTCATCTCGAGCTAGGAGGCGGAAACGGGGCTCCCCTGGATGTGTGCGGGACCCCACGTGCTTCCTCTCGAGTGGAGACGGGTATGTCGGGGAACTTCTTGAGTTGCAGCAATGGTGTGAAGGACCCTTTGGAAGTTCCAGTGGTTAGATGTGGTTGGCCTCGAGAAGCCTCAGCGGAAATGGGCCTCCTCTTGCATGGAGGGCAAAACCTCCTGGATTTTCTCGAGTTGCGGCAGGTGCTCTCGACTTACGACGGGGACCTCAGGGACCTGCTCTGGTGGCCTCAGGAAAGGCCAGTCCCCATGCGAGTTCCTCGGGGGCCTCTCGGGATTCCTCTCCCGTAGATGCCGGGGCCTAAGACCTTGTGTGGAGTCGGGGCCGGAACCTGAGGATTCCTCTCCAGTGCTGACATGGATCTTGGGGTACTTCTGGAGTCTCCCCAGGGGAGTCAGTCCTCGTCTCGAATGCGGGCATGCACTTGCGCTTTCCTCCAGAGCGGTAGCAGCAGTGTCACGCAGTCCGCCGCGTGGATCAAAGGATCTATTTTTTTCCCTCGAGTCTTTCCCACGAGGCTTTCCCACGAGGCTTTCCCACAGGTCTGTCCCCCGTGCACACGTGGTGGGAGTCGATCCTCGGCTTGAACGTCAAGGCAGTGCAGGGAAAACAGGTTCCTCTGGAATGGACTGACACATCTGGGGGACTCTTGGAATGGTGTCATGACCCTGGAGTTCCTCTCGCCTTTCCTGTGGAGAGCGCCTCCTCTTGAGATGCGACGGGAACGCCGGGAATTCTTTCCCTACGAAACAGGGAAAGGATCCCTCATCTCGAGCTAGGAGGCGGAAACGGGGCTCCCCTGGATGTGTGCGGGACCCCACGTGCTTCCTCTCGAGTGGAGACGGGTATGTCGGGGAACTTCTTGAGTTGCAGCAATGGTGTGAAGGACCCTTTGGAAGTTCCAGTGGTTAGATGTGATTGGCCTCGAGAAGCCTCAGCGGAAAGGGGCCTCATCTCGCCTGGAGGGCAAAACCTCCTGGATTTTCTCGAGTTGCGGCAGGTGCTCTCGACTTACGACGGGGACCTCAGGGACCCGCTCTGGTGGCCTCAGGAAAGGCCAGTCTCAATGCGAGTTCCTCGGGGGCCTCTCGGGATTCCTCTCCCTTCGATGCCGGGGCCTAAGACCTTGTGTGGAGTCGGGGCCGGAACCTGAGGATTCCTCTCCAGTGCTGACATGGATCTTGGGGTACTTCTGGAGTCTCCCCAGGGGAGTCAGTCCTCGTCTCGAAAGCGGGCATGCACTTGCGCTTTCCTCCAGAGCGGTAGCAGCAGTGTCACACAGTCCGCCGCGTGGGTCAAAGGATCTATGGTTTTCCCTCGAGTCTTTCCCACGAGGCTTTCCCACGAGGCTTTCCCACAGGGCTGACCCACGTGCACACGTGGTGGGAGTCGATCCTCGGCTTGAACGTCAAGGCAGTGCAGGGAAACCGGTTCCTCTGGAATGGAGTGACACATCTGGGGGACTCTTGGAATGGTGTCACGACCCTGGAGTTCCTCTCGCCTTTCCTGTGAGAGCGCCTCCTCTTGAGATGCGAAGGGAACGCCGGGAATTCTTTCCCTACGAAACAGGGAAAGGATCCCTCATCTCGAGCTAGGAGGAGGAAACGGGGCTCCCCTGGATGTGTGCGTGACCCACGTGCTTCCTCTCGAGTGGAGTCGGGTATGTCGGGGAACTTCTTGAGTTGCAGCAAGGGTGTGAAGGACCCTTTGGAAGTTCCAGTGGTTAGACGTGATTAGCCTCGAGAAGCCTCAGCGGAAATGGGCCTCATCTCGCCTGGAGGGCAAAACCTCCTGGATTTTCTCGAGTTGCGGCAGGTGCTCTCGACTTACGACGGGGACCTCAGGGACCCGCTCTGGTGGCCTCAGGAAAGGCCAGTCCCCATGCGAGTTCCGCGGGGGCCTCTCGGGATTCCTCTCCCATCGATGCCGGGGCCTAAGACCTTGTGTGGAGTCGGGGCCGGAACCTGAGGATTCCTCTCCAGTGCTGACATGGATCTTGGGGTACTTCTGGAGTCTCCCCAGGGGAGTCAGTCCTCGTCTCGAATGCGGGCATGCACTTGCGCTTTCCTCCAGAGCGGTAGCAGCAGTGTCACGCAGTCCGCCGCGTGGATCAAAGGATCTATGGTTTTCCCTCGAGTCTTTCCCACGAGGCTTTCCCACGAGGCTTTCCCACAGGTCTGTCCCCCGTGCACACGTGGTGGGACTCGATCCTCGGCTTGAACGTCAAGGCAGTGCAGGGAAAACAGGTTCCTCTGGAATGGATTGACCCATCTGGGGGACTCTTGGAATGGTGTCATGAACCTGGAGTTCCTCTCGCCTTTCCTGTGGAGAGCGCCTCCTCTTGAGATGCGACGGGAACGCCGGGAATTCTTTCCCTACGAAACAGGGAAAGGATCCCTCATCTCGAGCTAGGAGGCGGAAACGGGGCTCCCCTGGATGTTTGCGGGACACCACGTGCTTCCTCTCTAGTGGAGACGTGTATGTCGGGGAACTTCTTGAGTTGCAGCAATGGTGTGAAGGTCCCTTTGGAAGTTCCAGTGGTTAGATGTGGTTGGCCTCGAGAAGCCTCAGCGGAAATGGGCTTCCTCTCGCCTGGAGGGCAAAACCTCCTGGATTTTCTCGAGTTGCGGCAGGTGCTCTCGACTTACGACGGGGACCTCAGGGACCCGCTCTGGTGGCCTCAGGAAAGGCCAGTCCCCATGCGAGTTCCTCGGGGGCCTCTCGGGATTCCTCTCCTTTCGATGCCGGGGCCTAAGACCTTTTGTGGAGTCGGGGCCGGAACCTGAGGATTCCTCTCCAGTGCTGACATGGATCTTGGGGTACTTCTGGAGTCTCCCCAGGGGAGTCAGTCCTCGTCTCGAATGCGGGCATGCACTTGCGCTTTCCTCCAGAGCGGTAGCAGCAGTGTCACGCAGTCCGCCGCGTGGATCAAAGGATCTATGGTTTTCCCTCGAGTCTTTCCCACGAGGCTTTCCCACGAGGCTTTCCCACAGGGCTGTCCCACGTGCACACGTGGTGGGAGTCGATCCTCGGCTTGAAAGTCAAGGCAGTGCAGGGAAAACAGGTTCCTCTGGAATGGACTGACACATCTGGGGGACTCTTGGAATGGTGTCACGACCCTGGAGTTCCTCTCGCCTTTCCTGTGGAGAACGCCTCCTCTTGAGATGCGACGGGGACGCCGGGAATTCTTTCCCTACGAAACAGGGAAAGGATCCCTCATCTCTAGCTAGGGGGCGGAAACGGAGCTCCCCTGGATGTGTGCGGGACCCCACGTGCTTCCTCTCTAGTGGAGACGTGTATGTCGCGGAACTTCTTGGGTTGCAGCAATGGTGTGAAGGACCCTTTGGAAGTTCCAGTGGTTAGATGTGATTGGCCTCGAGAAGCCTCAGCGGAAATGGGCCATATCTCGCCTGGAGGGCAAAACCTCCTGGATTTTCTCGAGTTGCGGCAGGTGCTCTCGACTTACGACGGGGACCTCAGGGAACCGCTCTGGTGGCCTCAGGAAAAACCAGTCCCCATGCGAGTTCCACGGGAGCCTCTCGGGATTCCTCTCCCTTCGATGCCGGGGCCTAAGACCTTGTGTGGAGTCGGGGCCGGAACCTGAGGATTCCTCTCCAGTGCGGACATGGATCTTGGGCAACTTGAGGAGTCTCCCCAGGGGAGTCAATCCTCGTCTCGAATGCGGGCATGCACTTGCGCTTTCCTCCAGAGCGGTAGCAGCAGTGTCACGCAGTCCGCCGCGTGGATCAAAGGATCTATGGTTTTCCCTCGAGTCTTTCCCACGAGGCTTTCCCACGAGGCTTTCCCACAGGGCTGTCCCACGTGCACACGTGGTGGGAGTCGATCCTCGGCTTGAACGTCAAGGCAGTGCAGGGAAAACAGGTTCCTCTGGAATGGACTGACACATCTGGGGGACTCTTGGAATGGTGTCTCGACCCTGGAGTTCCTCTCGCCTTTCCTGTGGAGAGCGCCTCCTCTTGAGATGCGACGGGAACGCCGGGAATTCTTTCCCTACGAAACAGGGAAAGGATCCCTCATCTCGAGCTAGGAGGCGGAAACGGGGCTCCCCTGGATGTGTGCGGGACCCACGTGCTTCCTCTCGAGTGGAGTCGGGTATGTCGGGGAACTTCTTGAGTTGCAGCAAGGGTGTGAAGGACCCTTTGGAAGTTCCAGTGGTTAGATGTGATTAGCCTCGAGAAGCCTCAGCGGAAATGGGCCTCATCTCGCCTGGAGGGCAAAACCTCCTGGATTTTCTCGAGTTGCGGCAGGTCCTTTCGACTTACGACGGGGACCTCAGGGACCCGCTCTGGTGGCCTCAGGAAAGGCCAGTCCCCATGCGAGTTCCTTTGGGACCTCTCGGGATTCCTCTCCCGTCGATGCTGGGGCCTAAGGCCTTGTGTGGAGTCGGGGCCGGAACCTGAGGATTCCTCTCCAGTGCTGACATGGATCTTGGGGTACTTCTGGAGTCTCCCCAGGGGAGTCTGTCCTCGTCTCGAAAGCGGGCATGCCCTTGCGCTTTCCTCCAGAGCGGTAGCAGCAGTGTCACGCAGTCCGCCGCGTGAATCAAAGGATCTATGGTTTTCCCTCGAGTCTTTCACACCAGTCTTTCCCACGAGGCTTTCCCTCAGGGCTGTCCCATGTGCATACGTGGAGGGAGTCGATCCTCGGCTTCAACGTCAAGGCAGTGCAGGGAAAACAGGTTCCTCTGGAATGGACTGACACATCTGGGGGACTCTTTGAAAGGTGGCACGACCCTGGAGTTCCTCTCGCCTTTCCTGTGGAGAGCGACTCCTCTTGAGATGCGACGGGAACGCCGGGAATTCTTTCCCTACGAAACAGGGAAAGGATCCCTTATCTCGAGCTAGGAGGCGGAAACGGGGCTCCCCTGGATGTGTGCGGGACCCTCGTGCTTCCTCTCGAGTGGAGACGGGTATGTCGGGGAACTTGTTGAGTTGCAGCAAGGGTGTGAAGGACCCTTTGGAAGTTCCAGTGGTTAGATGTGATTAGCCTTGAAAAGCCTCAGCGGAAATGGGCCTCATCTCGCCTGGAGGGCAAAACCTCCTGGATTTTCTCGAGTTGCGGCAGGTGCTCTCGACTTACGACGGGGACCTCAGGGACCCGCTCTGGTGGCCTCAGGAAAGGCCAGTCCCCATGCGAGTTCCTCGGGGGCCCCTCGGCATTCCTCTCCCGTCGATGCCGGGGCCTAAGACCTTGTGTGGAGTCGGGGCCGGAAACTGAGGATTCCTCTCCAGTGCTGACATGGATCTTGGGGTACTTCTGGAGTCACCCCAGGGGAGTCAGTCCTCGTCTCGAATGCGGGCATGCACTTGCGCTTTCCTCCAGAGCAGTAGCAGCAGTGTCACGCAGTCCGCCGCGTGCATCAAAGGATCTAAGGTTTTCCCTCGAGTCTTTCCCACGAGGCTTTCCAACGAGGCTTTCCCACAGGGCTGTCCCACGTGCACACGTGGTTGGAGTCGATCCTCGGCTTGAACGTCAAGGCAGTGCAGGGAAAACAGGTTCCTCTGGAATGGACTGACACATCTGGGGGACTCTTGGAATGGTGGCACGACCCTGGAGTTCCTCTCGCCTTTCCTGTGGAGAGCGCCTCCTCTTGAGATGCGACGGGAACGCCGGGAATTCTTTCCCTTCGAAACAGGGAAAAGATCCCTCATCTCGAGCTAGGAGGCGGAAACAGGGCTCCCCTGGATGTGTGCGGGACACCACGTGCTTCCTCTCGATTGGAGACGGGTATGTCGGGGAACTTCTTGAGTTGCAGCAAGGGTGTGAAGGACCCTTTGGAAGTTCCAGTGGCTAGATGTGATTAACCTCGAGAAGCCTCAGCGGAAATGGGCCTCATCTCGCCTGGAAGGCAAAACCTCCTGGATTTTCTCGAGTTGCGGCAGGTGCTCTCGACTTACGACGGGGACCTCAGGGACCCGCTCTGGTGGCCTCAGGAAAGGCCAGTCCCCATGCGAGTTCCTCGGGCGCCTCTCGGGATTCCTCTCCCGTCGATGCCGGGGCCTAAGGCCTTGTGTGGAGTCGGGGCCGGAACCTGAGGATTCCTCTCCAGTGCTGACATGGATCTTGGGGTACTTCTGGAGTCTCCCCAGGGGAGTCAGTCCTCGTCTCGAATGCGGGCATGCACTTGCGCTTTCCTCCAGAGCGGTAGCAGCGGTGTCACGCAGTCCGCCGCATGGATCAAAGGATCTATGCTTTTCCCTCGAGTCTTTCCCACGAGGCTTTCCCACGAGGCTTTCTCACAGGGCTGTCCCACGTGCACACGTGGTGGGAGTCGATCCCCGGCTTGAACGTCTAGGCAGTACAGGGAAAACAGGTTCCTCTGGAATGGACTGACACATCTGGGGTATCTTGGAATGGTGGCATGACCCTGGAGTTCCTCTCGCCTTTCCTGTGGAGAGCGCCTCCTCTTGAGATGCGACGGGAACGCCGGGAATTCTTTCCCTACGAAACAGGGAAAGGATCCCTCATCTCGAGCTAGGAGGCGGAAACCGGGCTCCCCTGGATGTGTGCGGGACCCTCGTGCTTCCTCTCGAGTGGAGACGGGTATGTCGGGGAACTTCTGGTCTTACAGCAAGGGTGTGAAGGACCCTTTGGAAGTTCCAGTGGTTAGATGTCATTAGCCTCGAGAAGCCTCACCGGAAATGGGCCTCATCTCGCCTGGAGGGCAAAACCTCCTGGATTTTCTCGAGTTGCGGCAGGTACTCTCAACTTACGACGGGGACCTCAGGGACTCGCTCTGGTGGCCTCAGGAAAGGCCAGTCCCCATGTGAGTTCCTCGGGGGCCTCTCGGGATTCCTCTCCCGTCGATGCCGGGGCCTAAGACCTTGTGTGGAGTCGGGGCCGGAACCTGAGGATTCCTCTCCAGTGCTGACATGGATCTAGGGGTACTTCTGGAGTCTCCCCAGGGGAGTCAGTCCTCGTCTCGAATGCGGGCATGCACTTGCGCTTTCCTCCAGAGCGGTAGCAGCAGTGTCACGCACTCCGCCGCGTGGATCAAAGGATCTATGTTTTTCCCTCGAGTCTTTCCCACGAGGCTTTCCCACGAGGCGTTCCCCCAGGGATGTCCCACGTGCACACGTGGTGGGAGTCGATCCTCGGCTTGAACGTCAAGGAAGTGCAGGGAAAACAGGTTCCTCTGGAATGGACTGACACATCTGGGGGACTCTTGGAATGGTGGCACGACCCTGGAGTTCCTCTCGCCTTTCCTGTGGAGATGGCCTCCTCTTGAGATGCGACGGGAACGCCGGGAATTCTTTCCCTACGAAACAGGGATAGGATCCCTCATCTCGAACTAGGAGGCGGAAACGGGGCTCCCCTGGATGTGTGCGGCACCCCACGTGCTTCCTCTCGAGTGGAGACGGGTATGTAGGGGAACGTCTGGACTTGCAGCAAGGGTGTGAAGGACCCTTTGGAAGTTCCAGTGGTTAGATGTGATTAGCCTCGAGAAGCCTCAGCGGAAATGGGCCTCATCTCGCCTGGAGGGCAAAACCTCCTGGATTTTCTCGAGTTGCGGCAGGTGCTTTCGACTTACGACGGGGACCTCAGGGAACCGCTCAGGTGGCCTCAGGAAAGGCGAGTCCCCATGCGAGTTCCTCGGGGGCCTCTCGGGATTCCTCTCCCGTCGATGCCGGGGCCTAAGACCTTGTGTGGAGTCGGGGCCGGAACCTGAGGATTCCTCTCCAGTGCTGACATGGATCTTGGGGTACTTCTGGAGTCTCCCCAGGGGAGTCAGTCCTCGTCTCGAATGCGGGCATGCATTGTGCTTTCCTCCAGAGCGGTAGCAGCAGTGTCACGCAGTCCGCCGCGCGGATCAAAGGATCTATGGTTTTCCCTCGAGTTTTTCCCACGAGGCTTTTCCACGAGGCTTTCCCACAGGGATGTCCCACGTGCACACGTGGTGGGAGTCGATCCTCGGCTTGAACGTCAAGGCAGTGCAGCGAAAACAGGTTCCTCTGGAATGGACTGACACATCTGTGGGTCTCTTGGAATGGTGGCACGACCCTGGAGTTCCTCTCGCCTTTCCTGTTTAGAGCGCCTCCTCTTGAGATGCGACGGGAACGCCGGGGATTCTTTCCCTACTAAACAGGGAAAGGATCCCTCATCTCGAGCTAAGAGGCAGAAACGGGGCTCCCCTGTATGAGTGCGGGACCCCACGTGCTTCCTCTCTAGTGGAGACGGGTATGTCGCGGAACTGCTTGAGTTGCAGCAAGTGTGTGAAGGACCCTTTGGAAATTCCAGTTGGTAGATGTGATTAGCCTCGAGAAGCCTCAGCGGAAATGGGCCTCATCTCGCCTGGAGGGCAAAACCTCCTTGATTTTCTCGAGTTGCGGAAGGTGCTCTCGACTTACGACGCGGACCTCAGGGACCCGCTCTGCAGGCCTCAGGAACGGCCAGTCCGCATGCGAGTTCGTCGAGGCCTCTCGGGATTCCTCTCCCGTTGATGCCGGGGCCTAAGACCTTGTGTGGAGTAGGGGCCGGAACCTGAGGATTCCTCTCCAGTGCTGACATGGATCTTGGGGTACTTCTGGAGTCACCCCAGGGGAGTCAGTCCTGGTCTCGAATGCGGGCATGCACTTGCGCTATCCTCCAGAGCGGTAGCAACAGTGTCACGCAGTCCGCCGCGTGGATCAAAGGATCTATGGTTTTCCCTCGAGTCTTTCCCACGAGGCTTTCCCACGAGGCTTTCTCACAGGGCTGTCCCACGTGCACACGTGGTGGGAGTCGATCCCCGGCTTGAACGTCAAGGCAGTACAGGGAAAACAGGTTCCTCTGGAATGGACTGACACATCTGGGGTATCTTGGAATGGTGGCATGACCCTGGAGTTCCTCTCGCCTTTCCTGTGGAGAGCGCCTCCTCTTGAGATGCGACGGGAACGCCGGGAATTCTTTCCCTACGAAACAGGGAAAGGATCCCTCATCTCGAGCTAGGAGGCGGAAACCGGTCTCCCCTGGATGTGTGCGGGACCCTCGTGCTTCCTCTCGAGTGGAGACGGGTATGTCGGGGAACTTCTGGACTTGCAGCAAGGGTGTGAAGGACCGTTTGGAAGTTCCAGTGGTTAGATGTCATTAGCCTCGAGAAGCCTCACCGGAAATGGGCCTCATCTCGCCTGGAGGGCAAAACCTCCTGGATTTTCTCGAGTTGCGGCAGGTGCTCTCGACTTACGACGGGGACCTCAGGGACCCGCTCTGGTGGCCTCAGGAAAGGCCAGTCCCCATGCCAGTTCCTCGGGGGCCTCTCGGGATTCCTCTCCCGTCGATGCCGGGTCCTAAGACCTTGTGTGGAGTCGGGGCCGGAACCTGAGGATTCCTCTCCAGTGCTGACATGGATCTTGGGGTACTTCTGGAGTCTCCCCAGGGGAGTCAGTGCTCGTTTCGAATGCGGGCATGCACTTGCGCTTTCCTCCAGAGCGGTAGCAGCAGTGTCACGCAGTCCGCCGCGCGGATCAAAGGATCTATGGTTTTCCCTCGAGTCTTTCCCACGAGGCTTTCCCACAGGGCTGTCCCACGTGCACACGTGGTGGGAGTCGATCCTCGGCTTGAACGTCAAGGCAGTGCAGCGAAAACAGGTTCCTCTGGAATGGACTGACACATCTGGGGGTCTCTTGGAATGATGGCACGACCCTGGAGTTCCTCTCGCCTTTCCTGTGGAGAGCGCCTCCTCTTGAGATGCGACGGGAACGCCGGGGATTCTTTCCCTACGAAACAGGGAAAGGATCCCTCATCTCGAGCTAGGAGGCGGAAACGGGGCTCCCCTGGATGTGTGCAGGACCCCACGTTCTTCCTCTCGAGTGGAGACGGGTATGTCGGGGAACTTCTTGAGTTGCAGCAAGTGTGTGAAGGACCCTTTGGAAGTTCCAGTGGTTAGATGTTATTAGCCTCAAGAAGCCTCAGCGGAAATGGGCCTCATCTCGCCTGGAGGGCAAAACCTCCTGGATTTTCTCGAGTTGCGGCAGGTACTCTCAACTTACGACGGGAACCTCAGGGACTCGCTCTGGTGGCCTCAGGAAAGGCCAGTCCCCATGCGAGTTCCTCGGGGGCCTCTCGGGATTCCTCTCCCGTCGATGCCGGGGCCTAAGACCTTGTGTGGAGTCGGGGCCGGAACCTGAGGATTCCTCTCCAGTGCTGACATGGATCTAGGGGTACTTCTGGAGTCTCCGCAGGGGAGTCAGTCCTCGTCTCGAATGCGGGCATGCACTTGCGCTTTCCTCCAGAGCAGTAGCAGCAGTGTCACGCAGTCCGAGGCGTGGATCAAAGGATCTATGGTTTTCCCTCGAGTCTTTCCCACGAGGCTTTCCCACGAGGCTTTCCCACAGGGCTGTCCCACGTGCACACGTGGTGGGAGTCGATCCTCGGCTTGAACGTCAAGGCAGTGCAGGGAAAACAGGTTCCTCTGGAATGGACTGACACATCTGGGGGACTCTTGGAATGGTGCCACGACCCTGGAGTTCCTCTCCCCTTTCCTGTGGAGAGCGCCTCCTCTTGAGATGCGACGGGAACGCCGGGAATTCTTTCCCTACGAAACAGGGAAAGGATCCCTCATCTCGAGCTAGGAGGCGGAAACGGGGCTCCCCTAGATGTGTGCGGGACCCCACGTGCTTCCTCTCGAGTGGAGACGGGTATGTCGGGGAACTTCTTGAGTTGCAGCAAGGGTGTGAAGGACCCTTTGGAAGTTCCAGTGGTTAGATGTGATTAGCCTCGAGAAGCCTCAGCGGAAATGGGCCTCATGTCGCCTGGAGGGCAAAACCTCCTGGATTTCCTCGAGTTGCGGCAGGTGCTCTCGACAAACGAGGGGGACCTCAGGGACCGCTCTGACGGCCTCAGGAAAGGCCAGTCCCCATGCGAGTTCCTCGGGGGCCTCTCGGGATTCCTCTCCTTTCGATGCCGGGGCCTAAGACCTTGTGTGGAGTCGGGGCCGGAACCTGAGGATTCCTCTCCAGTGCTGACATGGATCTTGGGGTACTTCTGGAGTCTCCCCAGGGGAGTCAGTCCTTGTCTCGAATGCGGGCATGCACTTGCGCTTCCCTCCAGTGCGGTAGGAGCAGTGTCACGCAGTCTACAGCGTGGATCAAAGGATCTATAGTTTTCCCTCGAGTCTTTCCCACGAGGCTTTCCCACGAGGCGTTCCCCCAGGGATGTCCCACGTGCACACGTGGTGGGGGTCGATCCTCGGCTTGAACGTCAAGGCAGTGCAGGGAATACAGCTTCCTCTGGAATGGACTGACACATCAGGGGGACTCTTGGAATGGTGGCACGACCCTGGAGTTCCTCTCGCCTTTCCTGTGGAGAGCGCCTCCTCTTGAGATGCGACGGGAACGCCGGGAATTCTTTCCCTACGAAACAGGGATAGGATCCCTCATCTCGAACTAGGAGGCGGAAACGGGACTCCCCTGGATGTGTGCGGCACCCCACGTGCTTCCTCTCGAGTGGAGACGGGTATGTCGTGGAACTGCTTGAGTTGCAGCAAGGGTGTGAAGGACCCTTTGGAAGTTCCAGTGGTTAGATGTGATTAGCCTCGAGAAGCCTCAGCGGAAATGGGCCTCATCTCGCCTGCAGGGCAAATTCCTGGATTTTCTCGAGTTGCGGCAGGTGCTCTCGACTTACGAGGGGGACCTCAGGGACCCGCTCTGATGGCCTCAGGAAAGGCCAGTCCCCATGCGAGTTCCTCGGGGGTGTCTCGGGATTCCTCTCCCGTCGATGCCGGGGCCTAAGACCTTGTTTGAAGTCGGGGCCGGAACCTGAGGATTCCTCTGCAGTGCTGACATGGATCTAGGGGTAGTTCTGGAGTCTCCCCAGGGGAGTCAGTCCTCGTCTCGAATGCGGGCATGCACTTGCGCTTTCCACCAGAGCGGTAGCAGCAGTGTCACGCAGTCCGCCGCGTGGATCAAAGGATCTATGTTTTTCCCTCGAGTCTTTCCCCCGAGGCTTTCCCACGAGGCTTTCCCACAGGGCTGTCCCACGTGCACACTTGGTGGTAGTCGATCCTCGGCTTGAACGTCAACGCAGTGCAGGGAAAACAGGTTCCTCTGGAATGGACTGACACATCTGGGGCTCTCTTGGAATGGTGGCACGACCCTGGAGTTCCTCTCGCCTTTCCTGTGGAGAGCGCCTCCTCTTGGGATGCGACGGGAACGCCGGGAATTCTTTCCCTACGAAACAGGGAAAGGATCCCTCATCTCGAGCTAGGAGGCGGAAACGGGGCTCCCCTGGATGTGTGCGGAACCCCACGTGCTTCCTCTCGAGTGGAGACGGGTATGTCGGGGAACTTCTTAAGTTGCAGCAAGGGTGTGAAGGACCATTTGGAAGTTCCAGTGGTTAGATGTGATTAGCCTCGAGAAGCCTCAACAGAAATGGGCCTCATCTCGCCTGGAGGGCAAAACCTCCTGGATTTTCTCGAGTTGTGGCAGGTGCTCTCGACTTACCACGGGGACCTCAGGGACCCGCTCTGGTGGCCTCAGGAAAGGCCAGTCCTAATGCGAGTTCCTCGGGGGACTCTCGGGATTCCTCTCCCGTCGATGTCGGGGCCTAAGACTTGTGTGAAGTCGGGGCAGGAACCTGAGGATTCCTCTCCAGTGCTGACATGGATCTTGGGGTACTTCTGGAGTCTCCCCAGGGGAGTCAGTCCTCGTTTCGAATGCGGGCATGCACTTGCGCTTTCCTCCAGAGCGGTAGCAGCAGTGTCACGCAGTCCGCCGCGCGGATCAAAGGATCTATGGTTTTCCCTCGAGTTTTTCCCACGAGGCTTTTCCACGAGGCTTTCCCACAGGGCTGTCCCACGTGCACACGTGGTGGGAGTCGATCCTCGGCTTGAACGTCAAGGCAGTGCAGCGAAAACAGGTTCCTCTGGAATGGACTGACACATCTGGGGGTCTCTTGGAATGGTGGCACGACCCTGGAGTTCCTCTCGCCTTTCCTGTTTAGAGCGCCTCCTCTTGAGATGCGACGGGAACGCCGGGGATTCTTTCCCTACTAAACAGGGAAAGGATCCCTCATCTCGAGCTAAGAGGCGGAAACGGGGCTCCCCTGTACGAGTGCGGGACCCCACGTGCCTCCTCTCTAGTGGAGACGGGTATGTCGCGGAACTGCTTGAGTTGCAGCAAGTGTTTGAAGGACCCTTTGGAAATTCCAGTTGGTAGATGTGATTAGCCTCGAGAAGCCTCAGCGGAAATGGGCCTCATCTCGCCTGGAGGGCAAAACCTCCTTGATTTTCTCGAGTTGCGGAAGGTGCTCTCGACTTACGACGCGGACCTCAGGGACCCGCTCTGCAGGCCTCAGGAACGGCCAGTCCGCATGCGAGTTCGTCGAGGCCTCTCGGGATTCCTCTCCCGTTGATGCCGGGGCCTAAGACCTTGTGTGGAGTAGGGGCCGGAACCTGAGGATTCCTCTCCAGTGCTGACATGGATCTTGGGGTACTTCTGGAGCCTCCCCAGGGGAGTCAGTCCTGGTCTCGAATGCGGGCATGCACTTGCGCTATCCTCCAGAGCGGTAGCAGCAGTGTCACGCAGTCCTCCGCATGAATCAAAGGATCTATGCTTTTCCCTCGAGTCTTTCCCACGAGGCTTTCCCACGAGGCTTTCTCACAGGGCTGTCCCACGTGCACACGTGGTGGGAGTCGATCCCCGGCTTGAACGTCAAGGCAGTACAGGGAAAACAGGTTCCTCTGGAATGGACTGACACATCTGGGGTATCTTGGAATGGTGGCATGACCCTGGAGTTCCTCTCGCCTTTCCTGTGGAGAGCGCCTCCTCTTGAGATGCGACGGGAACGCCGGGAATTCTTTCCCTACGAAACAGGGAAAGGATCCCTCATCTCGAGCTAGGAGGCGGAAACCGGTCTCCCCTGGATGTGTGCGGGACCCTCGTGCTTCCTCTCGAGTGGAGACGGGTATGTCGGGGAACTTCTGGACTTGCAGCAAGGGTGTGAAGGACCGTTTGGAAGTTCCAGTGGTTAGATGTCATTAGCCTCGAGAAGCCTCACCGGAAATGGGCCTCATCTCGCCTGGAGGGCAAAACCTCCTAGATTTTCTCGAGTTGCGGCAGGTGCTCTCGACTTACGACGGGGACCTCAGGGACCCGCTCTGGTGGCCTCAGGAAAGGCCAGTCCCCATGCCAGTTCCTCGGGGGCCTCTCGGGATTCCTCTCCCGTCGATGCCGGGTCCTAAGACCTTGTGTGGAGTCGGGGCCGGAACCTGAGGATTCCTCTCCAGTGCTGACATGGATCTTGGGGTACTTCTGGAGTCTCCCCAGGGGAGTCAGTCCTCGTTTCGAATGCGGGCATGCACTTGCGCTTTCCTCCAGAGCGGTAGCAGCAGTGTCACGCAGTCCGCCGCGCGGATCAAAGGATCTATGGTTTTCCCTCGAGTCTTTCCCACGAGGCTTTCCCACGAGGCTTTCCCACAGGGCTGTCCCACGTGCACACGTGGTGGGAGTCGATCCTCGGCTTGAACGTCAAGGCAGTGCAGGGAAAACAGGTTCCTCTGGAATGGACTGACACATCTGGGGGTCTCTTGGAATGATGGCACGACCCTGGAGTTCCTCTCGCCTTTCCTGTGGAGAGCGCCTCCTCTTGAGATGCGACGGGAACGCCGGGGATTCTTTCCCTACGAAACAGGGAAAGGATCCCTCATCTCGAGCTAGGAGGCGGAAACGGGGCTCCCCTGGATGTGTGCAGGACCCCACGTTCTTCCTCTCGAGTGGAGACGGGTATGTCGGGGAACTTCTTGAGTTGCAGCAAGTGTGTGAAGGACCCTTTGGAAGTTCCAGTGGTTAGATGTTATTAGCCTCAAGAAGCCTCAGCGGAAATGGGCCTCATCTCGCCTGGAGGGCAAAACCTCCTGGATTTTCTCGAGTTGCGGCAGGTACTCTCAACTTACGACGGGGACCTCAGGGACTCGCTCTGGTGGCCTCAGGAAAGGCCAGTCCCCATGCGAGTTCCTCGGGGGCCTCTCGGGATTCCTCTCCCGTCGATGCCGGGGACTAAGACCTTGTGTGGAGTCGGGGCCGGAACCTGAGGATTCCTCTCCAGTGCTGACATGGATCTAGGGGTACTTCTGGAGTCTCCCCAGGGGAGTCAGTCCTCGTCTCGAATGCGGGCATGCACTTGCGCTTTCCTCCAGAGCAGTAGCAGCAGTGTCACGCAGTCCGAGGCGTGGATCAAAGGATCTATGGTTTTCCCTCGAGTCTTTCCCACGAGGCTTTCCCACGAGGCTTTCCCACAGGGCTGTCACACGTGCACACGTGGTGGGAGTCGATCCTCGGCTTGAACGTCAAGGCAGTGCAGGGAAAACAGGTTCCTCTGGAATGGACTGACACATCTGGGGGACTCTTGGAATGGTGCCACGACCCTGGAGTTCCTCTCCCCTTTCCTGTGGAGAGCGCCTCCTCTTGAGATGCGACGGGAACGCCGGGAATTCTTTCCCTACTAAACAGGGAAAGGATCCCTCATCTCGAGCTAGGAGGCGGAAACGGGGCTCCCCTGGATGTGTGCGGGACCCCACGTGCTTCCTCTCGAGTGGAGACGGGTATGTCGGGGAACTTCTTGAGTTGCAGCAAGGGTGTGAAGGACCCTTTGGAAGTTCCAGTGGTTAGATGTGATTAGCCTCGAGAAGCCTCAGCGGAAATGGGCCTCATGTCGCCTGGAGGGCAAAACCTCCTGGATTTTCTCGAGTTGCGGCAGGTGCTCTCGACAAACGAGGGGGACCTCAGGGACCGCTCTGATGGCCTCAGGAAAGGCCAGTCCCCATGCGAGTTCCTCGGGGGCCTCTCGGGATTCCTCTCCCGTCGATGCCGGGGCCTAAGACCTTGTGTGGAGTCGGGGCCGGAACCTGAGGATTCCTCTCCAGTGCTGACATGGATCTTGGGGTACTTCTGGAGTCTCCCCAGGGGAGTCAGTCCTTGTCTCGAATGCGGGCATGCACTTGCGCTTCCCTCCAGTGCGGTAGGATCAGTGTCACGCAGTCTACAGCGTGGATCAAAGGATCTATAGTTTTCCCTCGAGTCTTTCCCACGAGGCTTTCCCACGAGGCGTTCCCCCAGGGATGTCCCACGTGCACACGTGGTGGGAGTCGATCCTCGGCTTGAACGTCAAGGCAGTGCAGGGAAAACAGGTTCCTCTGGAATGGACTGACACATCTGGGGGACTCTTGGAATGGTGGCACGACCCTGGAGTTTCTCTCGCCTTTCCTGTGGAGAGGGCCTCCTCTTGAGATGCGACGGGAATGCCGGGAATTCTTTCCCTACGAAACAGGGATAGGATCCCTCATCTCGAACTAGGAGGCGGAAACGGGGCTCCCCTGGATGTGTGCGGCACCCCACGTGCTTCCTCTCGAGTGGAGACGGGTATGTCGGGGAACGTCTGGACTTGCAGCAAGGGTGTGAAGGACCCTTTGGAAGTTCCAGTGGTTAGATGTGATTAGCCTCGAGAAGCCTCAGCGGAAATGGGCCTCATCTCGCCTGGAGGGCAAAACCTCCTGGATTTTCTCGAGTTGCGGCAGGTGCGCTTGACTTACGACGAGGACCTCAGGGACCCGCTCTGGAGTCCTCAGGAAAGGCCAGTCCCAATCCGAGTTCCTCGGGGGCCTCTCGGGATTCCGCTCCCATCGATTCCGGGGCCTAAGACCTTGTGTGGAGTCGGGGCCAGAACCTGAGGATTCCTCTCCAGTGCTGACATGGATCTTGGGGTTCTTCTGGAGTCTCCCCAGGGGAGTCAGTCCTCGTCTCGAATGCGGGCATGCACTTGCGCTTTCCTCCAGAGCGGTAGCAGCAGTGTCACGCAGTCCGCCGCGTGGATCAAAGGATCTATGGTTTTCCCTCGAGTCTTTCCCACGAGGCTTTCCCACGAGGCTTTCCCACAGGGCTGTCCCACGTGCACACGTGGTGGGAGTCGATCCTCGGCTTGAACGTCAAGGCAGTGCAGGGAAAACAGGTTCCTCTGGAATGGACTGACACATCTGGGGGACTCTTGGAATGGTGGCACGACCCTGGAGTTCCTCTCGCCTTTCCTGTGGAGAGCGCCTCCTCTTGAGATGCGACGGGAACGCCGGGAATTCTTTCCCTACGAAACAGGGAAAGGATCCCTCATCTCGAGCTAGGAGGCGGAAACGGGGCTCCCCTGGATGTGTGCGGGACCCCACGTGCTTCCTCTAGAGTGGAGACGGGTATGTCGCGGAACTGCTTGAGTTGCAGCAAGGGTGTGAAGGACCCTTTGGAAGTTCCAGTGGTTAGATGTGATTGGCCTCGAGAATCCTCAGCGGAAATGGCCTCATCTCGCCTGAAGGGCAAAACTTCCTTGATTTTCTCGAGTTGTGGCAGGTGCTCTCGACTTACGACTGGGACCTCAGGGCCCCGCTCTGGTGGCCTCAGGAAAGGCCAGTCCCCATGTGAGTTCCTCGGGGGCCTCTCGGGATTCCTCTCCCTTCGATGCCGGGTCCTAAGACCTTGTGTGGGGTCGAGGCCGGAAACTGAGGATTCCTTTCAGTGCTGACATGGATCTTGGGGTACTTCTGGAGTCTCCCCAGGGGAGTCAGTCCTCGTCTCGAATGCGGGCATGCACTTGTGCTTTCCTCCAGAGCGGTAGCAGCAGTGTCACGCAGTCCGCCGCGTGGATCAAAGGATCTATGGTTTTCCCTCGAATCTTTCCCACGAGGCTTTCCCACGAGGCTTTCCCACAGGGCTGTCCCACGTGCACACGTGGTGAGAGTCGATCCTCGGCTTGAACGTCAAGGCAGTGCAGGGAAAACAGGTTCCTCTGGAATGGACTGACACATCTGGGGGACTCTTGGAATGGTGGCACGACCCTGGAGTTCCTCTCGCCATTCCTGTGGAGAGCGCCTCCTCTTGAGTTGCGACGGGAAAGCCGGGAATTCTTTCCCTACGAAACAGGGAAAGGATCCCTCATCTCGAGCTAGGAGGCGGAAACGGGGCTCCCCTGGATGTGTGCGGGACCCTCGTGCTTCCTCTCGAGTGGAGACGGGTATGTCGGGGAACTTCTTGAGTTGCAGCAAGGGTGTGAAGGACCCTTTAGAAGTTCCAGTGGTTAGAGGTGATTAGCCTCGAGAAGGCTCAGCGGAAATGGGTCTCATCTCGCCTGAAGTGCAAAACCTCCTGGATTTTCTCGAGTTGCGGCAGGTGCTCTCGACTTACGACGGGGACCTCAGGGACCCGCTCTGGTGGCCTCAGGAAAGGCCAGTCCCCATGCGAGTTCCTCGGGGGCATCTCGGGATTCCTCTCCCGTCGATGCCGGGGCCTAAGACCTTGTGTGGAGTCGGGGCCGGAACCTGAGGTTTCCTCTCCAGTGGTGACATGGATCTTGGGGTACTTCTGGAGTCTCCCCAGGGGAGTCAGTCCTCGTCTCGAATGCGGGCATGCACTTGCGCTTTCCTCCAGAGCGGTAGCAGCAGTGTCACGCAGTCCGCCGCGTGGATCAAAGGATCTATGGTTTTCCCTCGAGTCTTTCCCACGAGGCTATCCCACAGGGCTGTCCCACGTGCACACGGGGTCGGACTCGATCCTCGGCTTGAACGTCAAGGCAGTGCAGGGAAAACAGGTTCCTCTGGAATGGACTGACACATCTAGGGGACTCTTGGAATGGTGGCACGACCCTGGAGTTCCTTTCGCCTTTCCTGTGGAGAGCGCCTCCTCTTGAGATGCGACGGGAACGCCGGGAATTCTTTCCCTAAGAAACAGGAAAGGATCACTATGAAACAGGGAAAGGATACCTCATCTCGAGCTAGGAGGCAGAAACGGGGCTCCCCTGGATGTGTGGGGGACCCCACGTGCTTCGTCTCGAGTGGAGACGGGTATGTCGCGGAACTGCTTGAGTTGCAGCAAGGGTGTGAAGGACCCTTTGGAAGTTCCAGTGGTTAGATATGATTGGCCTCGAGAATCCTCAGCGGAAGTTGGCCTCATCTCGCCTGGAGGGCAAAACCTCCTGGATTTTCTCGAGTTGCGGCAGGTGCTCTCGACTTACGACGGGGACCTCAGGGACCCGCTCTGGTGGCCTCAGGAAAGGCCAGTCCATATGCGAGTTCCTCGGGGGCCTCTCGGGATTCCTCTCCCGTCGATGCTGGGGCCTAAGACCTTGTGTGGAGTCGGGGCCGGAACCTGAGGATTCCTCTCCAGTGCTGACATGGATCTTGGGGTACTTCTGGAGTCTCCCCAGGGGAGTCAGTCCTCGTCTCGAATGCGGGCATGCACTTGCGCTTTCCTCCAGAGCGGTAGCAGCAGTGTCACGCAGTCCGCCGCGTGGATCAAAGGATCTATGGATTTCCCTCGAGTCTTTCCCACGAGGCTTTCCCACGGGGCTTTCCCACAGGGCTGTCCCACGTGCACACGTGGTGGGAGTCGATCCTCGGTTTGAACGTCAAGGCAGTGCAGGGAAAACAGGTTCCTCTGGAATGGACTGACACATCTGGGGGACTCTTGGAATGGTGGCACGACCCTGGAGTTCCTCTCGCCTTTCCTGTGGAGAGCGCCTCCTCTTGAGATGTGACGGGAACGCCGGGAATTCTTTCCCTACGAAACAGGGAAAGGATCCCTCATCTCGAGCTAGGAGGCGGAAACGGGGCTCCCCTGGATGTGTGAGGGACCCCACGTGCTTCCTCTCCAGTGGAGACGGGTATGTCGGGGAACTTCTTGAGTTGCAGCAAGGGTGTGAAGGACCCTTTGGAAGTTCCAGTGGTTAGACGTGATTGGCCTCGAGAAGACTCAGCGGAAATGGGCCTCATCTCGCCTGGAGAGCAAAACCTCCTGGATTTTCTCGAGTTGCGGCAGGTGCTCTCGACTTACGACGAGGACCTCAGGGACCCGCTCTGGTGGCCTCAGGAAAGACCAGTCCCCATGCGAGTTCCTCGGGTGCCTCTCGGGATTCCTCTCCCGTCGATGCCGGGGCCTAAGACCTTGTGTTGGGTCGGGGCCGGAACCTGAGGATTCCTCTCCAGTGCTGACATGGATCTTGGGGTACTTCTGGAGTCTCCCCAGGGGAGTCAGTCCTCGTCTCGAATGCGGGCATGCACTTGCGCTTTCCTCCAGAGCGGTAGCAGCAGTGTCACGCAGTCCGCCGCGTGGATAAAAGGATCTATGGTTTTCCCTCAAGTCTTTCCAACGAGGCTTTCCCACGAGGCTTTCCCACAGGGCTGTCCCACGTGCACACGTGGTGGGAGTCGATCCTCGGCTTGAACGTCAATGCAGTGCAGGGAAAACAGGTTCCTCTGGAATGGACTGACACATCTGGGGGACTCTTGGAATGGTGTCACGACCCTGGAGTTCCTCTCGCCTTTCCTGTGGAGAGCGCCTCCTCTTGAGATGCGACGGGAACGCCGGGAATTCTTTCCCTACGAAACAGGGAAAGGATCCCTCATCTCGAGCTAGGAGGCGGAAACGGGGCTCCCCTGGATGTGTGCGGGACCCCACGTGCTTCCTCTCGAGTGCAGACGGGTATGTCGGGGAAATTCTTGAGTTGGAGCAATGGTGTGAAGGACCCTTTGGAAGTTCCAGTGGTTAGATGTGATTGGCCTCGAGAAGCCTCAGCGGAAATGGGCCTCATCTCGCCTGGAGGGCAAAACCTCCTGGATTTTCTCGAGTTGCGGCAGGTGCTCTCGACTTACGACGGGGACCTCAGGGACCCGCTCTGGTGGCCTCAGGAAAGGCCAGTCCCCATGCGAGTTCCTCGGGGGCCTCTCGAGATTCCTCTCCCGTCGATGCCGGGGCATAAGACCTTGTGTGGAGTCGGGGCCGGAACCTGAGGATTCCTCTCCAGTGCTGACATGGATCTTGGGGTACTTCTGGAGTCTCCCCAGGGGAGTCAGTCCTCGTCTCGAATGCGGGCATGCACTTGCGCTTTCCTCCAGAGCGGTAGCAGCAGTGTCACGCAGTCCGCCGCGTGGATCAAAGGATCTATGGTTTTCCCTCGAGTCTTTCCCACGAGGCTTTGCCACGAGGCTTTCCCACAGGGCTGTCCCACGTGCACACGTGGTGGGAGTCGATCCTCGGCTTGAACGTCAAGGCAGTGCAGGGAAAACAGGTTCCTCTGGAATGGACTGACACATCTGGGGGACTCTTGGAATGGTGTCACGACCCTGGAGTTCCTCTCGCCTTTCCTGTGGAGAGCGCCTCCTCTTGAGATGCGACGGGAACGCCGGGAATTCTTTCCCTACGAAACAGGGAAAGGATCCCTCATCTCGAGCTAGGAGGCGGAAACGGAGCACCCCTGGATGTGTGCGGGACCCCACGTGCTTCCTCTCGAGTGGAGACGGGTATGTCGGGGAACTTCTTGAGTTGCAGCAATGGTGTGAAGGACCCTTTGGAAGTTCCAGTGGTTAGATGTGATTGGCCTCGAGAAGCCTCAGCGGAAATGGGCCTCATCTCGCCTGGAGGGCAAAACCTCCTGGATTTTCTCGAGTTGCGGCAGGTGCTCTCGACTTACGACGGGGACCTCAGGGACCCGCTCTGGTGGCCTCAGGAAAGGTCAGTCCCCATGCGAGTTCCTCGGGGGCCTCTCGGGATTCCTCTCCCGTCGATGCCGGGGCCTAAGACCTTGTGTGGAGTCGGGGCCGGAACCTGAGGATTCCTCTCCAGTGCTGACATGGATCTTGGGGTACTTCTGGAGTCTCCCCAGGGGAGTCAGTCCTTGTCTCGAATGCGGGCATGCACTTGCGCTTTCCTCCAGAGCGGTAGCAGCAGTGTCACGCAGTCCGCCGCGTGGATCAAAGGATCTATGGTTTTCCCTCGAGTCTTTCCCACGAGGCTTTCCCACGAGGCTTTCCCACAGGGCTGTCCCACGTGCACACGTGGTGGGAGTCGATCCTCGGCTTGAACGTCAAGGCAGTGCAGGGAAAACAGGTTCCTCTGGAATGGACTGACACATCTGGGGGACTCTTGGAATGGTGTCACGACCCTGGAGTTCCTCTCGCCTTTCCTGTGGAGAGCGCCTCCTCTTGAGATGCGACGGGAACGCCGGGAATTCTTTCCCTACGAAACAGGGAAAGGATCCCTCATCTCGAGCTAGGAGGCGAAAACGGGGCTCCCCTGGATGTGTGCGGGACCCACGTGCTTCCTCTCGAGTGGAGACGGGTATATCGGGGAACTTCTTGAGTTGCAGCAAGGCTGTGAAGGACCCTTTGGAAGTTCCAGTGTTTAGACGTGATTGGCCTCGAGAAGCCTCAGCGGAAATGGGCCTCATCTCGCCTGGAGGGCAAAACCTCCTGGATTTTCTCGAGTTGCGGCAGGTGCTCTCGACTTACGACGGGGACCTCAGCGACCCGCTCTGGTGGCCTCAGGAAAGGCCAGTCCCCATGCGAGTTCCTTGGGGGCGTCTCGGGATTCCTCTCCCGTCGATGCCGGGGCCTAAGACCTTGTGTGGAGTCGGGGCCGGAACCTGAGGATTCCTCTCCAGTGCTGACATGGATCTTGGGGTACTTCTGGAGTCTCCCCAGGGGAGTCAGTCCTCGTCTCGAATGCGGGCATGCACTTGCGCTTTCCTCCAGAGCGGTAGCAGCAGTGTCACGCAGTCCGCATCGTGGATCAAAGGATCTATGGTTTTCCCTCGAGTCTTTCCCACGAGGCTTTCACACAGGGCTGTCCCACGTGCACACGTGGTGGGAGTCGAACCTCGGCTTGAACGTCAAGGCAGTGCAGGGAAAACAGGTTCCTCTGGAATGGACTGACAAATCTGGGGGACTCTTGGAATGGTGGCACGACCCTGGAGTTCCTCTCGCCTTTCCTGTGTAAAGCGCCTCCTCTTGAGATGCGACGGGAACGCCGGGAATTCTTTCCCTACGAAACAGGGAAAGGATCCCTCATCTCGAGCTAGGAGGCGGAAACGGGGTTCCCCTGGATGTGTGCGGGACCCCACGTGCTTCCTCTCGAGTGGAGACGGGTATGTCGGGGAACTTCTTGAGTTGCAGCAATGGTGTGAAGGACCCTTTGGAAGTTCCAGTGGTTAGATGTGATTGGCCTCGAGAAGCCTCAGCGGAAATGGGCCTCATCTCGCCTGGAGGGCAAAACCTCCTGGATTTTCTCGAGTTGCGGCAGGTGCTCTCGACTTACGACGGGGACCTCAGGGACCCGCTCTGGTGGCCTCAGGAAAGGCCAGTCCCCATGCGAGTTCCTCGGGGGCCTCTGGGGATTCCTCTCCCGTCGATGCCAGGGACTAAGTCCTTGTGTGGAGTCGGGGCCGGAACCTGAGGATTCCTCTCCAGTGCTGACATGTATCTTGGGGTATTTCTGGAGTCTCCCCAGGGGAGTCAGTCCTCGTCTCGAATGGGGGCATGCACTTGCGCTTTCCTCCAGAGCGGTAGCAGCAGTGTCACGCAGTTCGCCGCATGGATCAAAGGATCTATGGTTTTCCCTCGAGTCTTTCCCACGAGGCTTTCCCACGAGGCTTTCCCACAGGGCTGTCCCACGTGCACACGTGGTGGGAGTCGATCGTCGGCTTGAACGTCAAGGCAGTGCAGGGAAAACAGGTTCCTCTGGAATGGACTGACACATCTGGGGGACTCTTGGAATGGTGGCATGACCCTGGAGTTCCTCTCGCCTTTCCTGTGGAGAGCGCCTCCTCTTGAGATGCGACGGGAACGCCGGGATTCTTCCCTACGAAACAGGGAAAGGATCCCTCATCTCGAGCTAGGAGGCGGAAACGGGGCTCCCCTGGATGTGTGCGGGACGACACGTGCTTCCTCTGGAGTGGAGATGGGTATGTCGGGGAACTTCTTGAGTTGCAGCAAGGGTGTGAAGGACCCTTTAGAAGTTCCAGTGGTTAGAGGTGATTAGCCTCGAGAAGGCTCAGCGGAAATGGGTCTCATCTCGCCTGAAGTGCAAAACCTCCTGGATTTTCTCGAGTTGCGGCAGGTGCTCTCGACTTACGACGGGGACCTCAGGGACCCGCTCTGGTGGCCTCAGGAAAGGCCAGTCCCCATGCGAGTTCCTCGGGGGCATCTCGGGATTCCTCTCCCGTCGATGCCGGGGCCTAAGACCTTGTGTGGAGTCGGGGCCGGAACCTGAGGTTTCCTCTCCAGTGGTGACATGGATCTTGGGGTACTTCTGGAGTCTCCCCAGGGGAGTCAGTCCTCGTCTCGAATGCGGGCATGCACTTGCGCTTTCCTCCAGAGCGGTAGCAGCAGTGTCACGCAGTCCGCCGCGTGGATCAAAGGATCTATGGTTTTCCCTCGAGTCTTTCCCACGAGGCTATCCCACAGGGCTGTCCCACGTGCACACGGGGTCGGACTCGATCCTCGGCTTGAACGTCAAGGCAGTGCAGGGAAAACAGGTTCCTCTGGAATGGACTGACACATCTAGGGGACTCTTGGAATGGTGGCACGACCCTGGAGTTCCTTTCGCCTTTCCTGTGGAGAGCGCCTCCTCTTGAGATGCGACGGGAACGCCGGGAATTCTTTCCCTAAGAAACAGGAAAGGATCACTATGAAACAGGGAAAGGATACCTCATCTCGAGCTAGGAGGCAGAAACGGGGCTCCCCTGGATGTGTGGGGGACCCCACGTGCTTCGTCTCGAGTGGAGACGGGTATGTCGCGGAACTGCTTGAGTTGCAGCAAGGGTGTGAAGGACCCTTTGGAAGTTCCAGTGGTTAGATATGATTGGCCTCGAGAATCCTCAGCGGAAGTTGGCCTCATCTCGCCTGGAGGGCAAAACCTCCTGGATTTTCTCGAGTTGCGGCAGGTGCTCTCGACTTACGACGGGGACCTCAGGGACCCGCTCTGGTGGCCTCAGGAAAGGCCAGTCCATATGCGAGTTCCTCGGGGGCCTCTCGGGATTCCTCTCCCGTCGATGCTGGGGCCTAAGACCTTGTGTGGAGTCGGGGCCGGAACCTGAGGATTCCTCTCCAGTGCTGACATGGATCTTGGGGTACTTCTGGAGTCTCCCCAGGGGAGTCAGTCCTCGTCTCGAATGCGGGCATGCACTTGCGCTTTCCTCCAGAGCGGTAGCAGCAGTGTCACGCAGTCCGCCGCGTGGATCAAAGGATCTATGGATTTCCCTCGAGTCTTTCCCACGAGGCTTTCCCACGGGGCTTTCCCACAGGGCTGTCCCACGTGCACACGTGGTGGGAGTCGATCCTCGGCTTGAACGTCAAGGCAGTGCAGGGAAAACAGGTTCCTCTGGAATGGACTGACACATCTGGGGGACTCTTGGAATGGTGGCACGACCCTGGAGTTCCTCTCGCCTTTCCTGTGGAGAGCGCCTCCTCTTGAGATGTGACGGGAACGCCGGGAATTCTTTCCCTACGAAACAGGGAAAGGATCCCTCATCTCGAGCTAGGAGGCGGAAACGGGGCTCCCCTGGATGTGTGAGGGACCCCACGTGCTTCCTCTCCAGTGGAGACGGGTATGTCGGGGAACTTCTTGAGTTGCAGCAAGGGTGTGAAGGACCCTTTGGAAGTTCCAGTGGTTAGACGTGATTGGCCTCGAGAAGACTCAGCGGAAATGGGCCTCATCTCGCCTGGAGAGCAAAACCTCCTGGATTTTCTCGAGTTGCGGCAGGTGCTCTCGACTTACGACGAGGACCTCAGGGACCCGCTCTGGTGGCCTCAGGAAAGACCAGTCCCCATGCGAGTTCCTCGGGTGCCTCTCGGGATTCCTCTCCCGTCGATGCCGGGGCCTAAGACCTTGTGTTGGGTCGGGGCCGGAACCTGAGGATTCCTCTCCAGTGCTGACATGGATCTTGGGGTACTTCTGGAGTCTCCCCAGGGGAGTCAGTCCTCGTCTCGAATGCGGGCATGCACTTGCGCTTTCCTCCAGAGCGGTAGCAGCAGTGTCACGCAGTCCGCCGCGTGGATAAAAGGATCTATGGTTTTCCCTCAAGTCTTTCCAACGAGGCTTTCCCACGAGGCTTTCCCACAGGGCTGTCCCACGTGCACACGTGGTGGGAGTCGATCCTCGGCTTGAACGTCAATGCAGTGCAGGGAAAACAGGTTCCTCTGGAATGGACTGACACATCTGGGGGACTCTTGGAATGGTGTCACGACCCTGGAGTTCCTCTCGCCTTTCCTGTGGAGAGCGCCTCCTCTTGAGATGCGACGGGAACGCCGGGAATTCTTTCCCTACGAAACAGGGAAAGGATCCCTCATCTCGAGCTAGGAGGCGGAAACGGGGCTCCCCTGGATGTGTGCGGGACCCCACGTGCTTCCTCTCGAGTGCAGACGGGTATGTCGGGGAAATTCTTGAGTTGGAGCAATGGTGTGAAGGACCCTTTGGAAGTTCCAGTGGTTAGATGTGATTGGCCTCGAGAAGCCTCAGCGGAAATGGGCCTCATCTCGCCTGGAGGGCAAAACCTCCTGGATTTTCTCGAGTTGCGGCAGGTGCTCTCGACTTACGACGGGGACCTCAGGGACCCGCTCTGGTGGCCTCAGGAAAGGTCAGTCCCCATGCGAGTTCCTCGGGGGCCTCTCGGGATTCCTCTCCCGTCGATGCCGGGGCCTAAGACCTTGTGTGGAGTCGGGGCCGGAACCTGAGGATTCCTCTCCAGTGCTGACATGGATCTTGGGGTACTTCTGGAGTCTCCCCAGGGGAGTCAGTCCTTGTCTCGAATGCGGGCATGCACTTGCGCTTTCCTCCAGAGCGGTAGCAGCAGTGTCACGCAGTCCGCCGCGTGGATCAAAGGATCTATGGTTTTCCCTCGAGTCTTTCCCACGAGGCTTTCCCACGAGGCTTTCCCACAGGGCTGTCCCACGTGCACACGTGGTGGGAGTCGATCCTCGGCTTGAACGTCAAGGCAGTGCAGGGAAAACAGGTTCCTCTGGAATGGACTGACACATCTGGGGGACTCTTGGAATGGTGTCACGACCCTGGAGTTCCTCTCGCCTTTCCTGTGGAGAGCGCCTCCTCTTGAGATGCGACGGGAACGCCGGGAATTCTTTCCCTACGAAACAGGGAAAGGATCCCTCATCTCGAGCTAGGAGGCGAAAACGGGGCTCCCCTGGATGTGTGCGGGACCCACGTGCTTCCTCTCGAGTGGAGACGGGTATATCGGGGAACTTCTTGAGTTGCTGCAAGGCTGTGAAGGACCCTTTGGAAGTTCCAGTGTTTAGACGTGATTGGCCTCGAGAAGCCTCAGCGGAAATGGGCCTCATCTCGCCTGGAGGGCAAAACCTCCTGGATTTTCTCGAGTTGCGGCAGGTGCTCTCGACTTACGACGGGGACCTCAGCGACCCGCTCTGGTGGCCTCAGGAAAGGCCAGTCCCCATGCGAGTTCCTTGGGGGCGTCTCGGGATTCCTCTCCCGTCGATGCCGGGGCCTAAGACCTTGTGTGGAGTCGGGGCCGGAACCTGAGGATTCCTCTCCAGTGCTGACATGGATCTTGGGGTACTTCTGGAGTCTCCCCAGGGGAGTCAGTCCTCGTCTCGAATGCGGGCATGCACTTGCGCTTTCCTCCAGAGCGGTAGCAGCAGTGTCACGCAGTCCGCATCGTGGATCAAAGGATCTATGGTTTTCCCTCGAGTCTTTCCCACGAGGCTTTCACACAGGGCTGTCCCACGTGCACACGTGGTGGGAGTCGAACCTCGGCTTGAACGTCAAGGCAGTGCAGGGAAAACAGGTTCCTCTGGAATGGACTGACAAATCTGGGGGACTCTTGGAATGGTGGCACGACCCTGGAGTTCCTCTCGCCTTTCCTGTGTAAAGCGCCTCCTCTTGAGATGCGACGGGAACGCCGGGAATTCTTTCCCTACGAAACAGGGAAAGGATCCCTCATCTCGAGCTAGGAGGCGGAAACGGGGTTCCCCTGGATGTGTGCGGGACCCCACGTGCTTCCTCTCGAGTGGAGACGGGTATGTCGGGGAACTTCTTGAGTTGCAGCAATGGTGTGAAGGACCCTTTGGAAGTTCCAGTGGTTAGATGTGATTGGCCTCGAGAAGCCTCAGCGGAAATGGGCCTCATCTCGCCTGGAGGGCAAAACCTCCTGGATTTTCTCGAGTTGCGGCAGGTGCTCTCGACTTACGACGGGGACCTCAGGGACCCGCTCTGGTGGCCTCAGGAAAGGCCAGTCCCCATGCGAGTTCCTCGGGGGCCTCTGGGGATTCCTCTCCCGTCGATGCCAGGGACTAAGTCCTTGTGTGGAGTCGGGGCCGGAACCTGAGGATTCCTCTCCAGTGCTGACATGTATCTTGGGGTATTTCTGGAGTCTCCCCAGGGGAGTCAGTCCTCGTCTCGAATGGGGGCATGCACTTGCGCTTTCCTCCAGAGCGGTAGCAGCAGTGTCACGCAGTTCGCCGCATGGATCAAAGGATCTATGGTTTTCCCTCGAGTCTTTCCCACGAGGCTTTCCCACGAGGCTTTCCCACAGGGCTGTCCCACGTGCACACGTGGTGGGAGTCGATCGTCGGCTTGAACGTCAAGGCAGTGCAGGGAAAACAGGTTCCTCTGGAATGGACTGACACATCTGGGGGACTCTTGGAATGGTGGCATGACCCTGGAGTTCCTCTCGCCTTTCCTGTGGAGAGCGCCTCCTCTTGAGATGCGACGGGAACGCCGGGATTCTTCCCTACGAAACAGGGAAAGGATCCCTCATCTCGAGCTAGGAGGCGGAAACGGGGCTCCCCTGGATGTGTGCGGGACGACACGTGCTTCCTCTGGAGTGGAGATGGGTATGTCGGGAAACTTCTTGAGTTGCAGCAAGGGTGTGAAGGACCCTTTGGAAGTTCCAGTGGTTAGATGTGATTGGCCTCGAGAAGCCTCAGCGAAAATGGGCCTCATCTCTCCTGGAGGGCAAAACCTCCTGGATTTTCTCGAGTTGCGGCAGGTGCTCTCGACTTACGACGGGGACCTCAGGGAACCGCTCTGGTGGCCTCAGGAAAGGCCAGTCCCCATGCGAGTTCCTCGGGGGCTTCTCGGGATTCCTCTCCCGACGATGCCGGGGCCTAAGACCTTGTGTGGAGTCGGGGCCGGAACCTGAGGATTCCTCTCCAGTGCTGACATGGATCTTGGGGTACTTCTGGAGTCTCCCCAGGGGAGTCAGTCCTCGTGTCGAATGCGGGCATGCACTTGCGCTTTCCTCCAAAGCGGTAGCAGCAGTGTCACGCAGTCCTCCGCGGGGATCAAAGGATCTATGGTTTTCCCTCGAGTCTTTCCCACGAGGCTTTCCCACGAGGCTTTCCCACAGGGCTGTCCCATGTGCACACGTGGTGGGAGTCGATCCTCGGCTTGAACGTCAAGGCAGTGCAGGGAAAAAAGATTCCTCTGGAATGGACTGACACATCTGGGGGACTCTTGGAATGGTGGCACGACCCTGGAGTTCCTCTCGCCTTTCCTGTGGAGAGCGCCTCCTCTTGAGATGCGACGGGAACGCCGGGAATTCTTTCCCTACGAAACAGGGAAAGGATCCCTCATCTCGAGCTAGGAGGCGGAAACGGGGCTCCCCTGGATGTGTGTGGGACCCCACGTGCTTCCTCTCGAGTGGAGACAGGTATGTCGGGGAACTTCTTGAGTTGCAGCAAGGGTGTGAAGGACCCTTTGGAAGTTCCAGTGGTTAGATCTGATTGGCCTCGAGAAGCCTCAGCGGAAATGGGCCTCATCTCGCCTGGAGGGCAAAACCTCCTGGATTTTCTCGAGTTGCGGCAGGTGCTCTCGACTTACGACGGGGACCTCAGGGACCCGCTCTGGTGGCCTCAGGAAAGGCCAGTCCCCATGCGAGTTCCTCGGGGGCCTCTCGGGATTCCTCTCCCGTCGATGCCGGGGCCTAAGACCTTGTGTGGAGTCGGGGCCGGAACCTGAGGATTCCTCTCCAGTGCTGACATGGATCTTGGGGTACTTCTGGAGTCTACCCAGGGGAGTCAGTCCTCGTCTCGAATGGGGGCATGCACTTGCGCTTTCCTCCAGAGCGGTAGCAGCAGTGTCACGCAGTCCGCCGCGTGGATCAAAGGATCTATGGTTTTCCCTCGAGTCTTTCCCACGAGGCTTTCCCACGAGGCTTTCCCACAGGGCTGCCCCACGTGCACACGTGGTGGGAGTCGATCCTCGGCTTGAACGTCAAGGCAGTGCAGGGAAAACAGGTTCCTCTGGAATGGACTGACACATCCGGGGGACTATTGGAATGGTGTCACGACCCTGGAGTTCCTCTCGCCTTTCCTGTGGAGAGCGCCTCCTCTTGAGATGCGACGGGAACGCCGGGAATTCTTTCCCTACGAAACAGGGAAAGGATCCCTCATCTCGAGCTAGGAGGCCGAAACGGGGCTCCCCTGGATGTGTGCGGGACCCCACGTGCTTCCTCTCGTGTGAAGACGGGTATGTCGGGGAACTTCTTGAGTTGCAGCAATGGTGTGAAGGACCCTTTGGAAGTTCCAGTGGTTAGATGTGATTGGCCTCGAGAAGCCTCAGCGGAAATAGGCCTCATCTCGCCTGGAGGGCAAAACCTCCTGGATTTTCTCGAGTTGCGGCAGGTGCTCTCGACTTACGACGGGGACCTCAGGGACCCGCTCTGGTGGCCTCAGGAAAGGTCAGTCCCCATGCGAGTTCCTCGGTGGCGTCTCGGGATTCCTCTCCCGTCGATGCCGGGGCCTAAGACCTTGTGTGGAGTCGGAGCCGGAACCTGAGTATTCCTCTCCAGTGCTGACATGGATCTTGGGGTACTTCTGGAGTCTCCCCAGGGGAGTCAGTCCTCGTCTCGAATGAGGGCATGCACTTGCGCTTTCCTCCAGAGCGGTAGCAGCAGTGTCACGCAGTCCGCCGCGTGGAGCAAAGGATCTATGGTTTTCCCTCGAGTCTTTCCCACGAGGCTTTCCCACGAGGCTTTCCCACAGGGCTGTCCCACGTGCACACGTGGTGGGAGTCGATCCTCGGCTTGAACGTCAAGGCAGTGCAGGGAAAACAGGTTCCTCTGTAATGGACTGACACATCTGGGGGTCTCTTGGAATGGTGGCACGACCCTGGAGTTCTTCTCCCCTTTCCTGTGGAGAGCGCCTCCTCTTGAGATGCGACGGGAACGCGGGAATTCTTTCCCTACGAAACAGGGAAAGGATCCCTCATCTCGAGCTAGGAGGCGGAAACGGGGCTCCCCTGGATGTGTGCGGGACCCCACGTGCTTCCTCTCGAGTGGAGATGGGTATGTCGGGGAACTTCTTGAGTTGCAGCAAGGGTGTGAAGGACCCTTTGGAAGTTCCAGTGGTTAGATGTGATTGGCCTCGAGAAGCCTCAGCGGAAATGGGCCTCATCTCGCCTGGAGGGCAAAACCTCCTGGATTTTCTCGAGTTGCGGCAGGTGCTCTCGACTTACGACAGGGACCTCAGGGACCCGCTCTGGTGGCCTCAGGAAAGGCCAGTCCCCATGCGAGTTCCTCGGGGGCCTCTGGGGATTCCTCTCCCGTCGATGCCAGGGCCTAAGTCCTTGTGTGGAGTCGGGGCCGGAACCTGAGGATTCCTCTCCAGTGCTGACATGGATCTTGGGGTATTTCTGGAGTCTCCCCAGGGGAGTCAGTCCTCGTCTCGAATGCGGGCATGCACTTGCGCTTTCCTCCAGAGCGGTAGCAGCAGTGTCACGCATTTCGCCGCATGGATCAAAGGATCTATGGTTTTCCCTCGAGTCTTTCCCACGAGGCTTTCCCACGAGGCTTTCCCACAGGGCTGTCCCACGTGCACACGTGGTGGGAGTCGATCGTCGGCTTGAACGTCAAGGCAGTGCAGGGAAAACAGGTTCCTCTGGAATGGACTGACACATCTGGGGGACTCTTGGAATGGTGGCATGACCCTGGAGTTCCTCTCGCCTTTCCTGTGGAGAGCGCCTCCTCTTGAGATGCGACTGGAACGCCGGGATTCTTCCATACGAAACAGGGAAAGGATCCCTCATCTCGAGCTAGGAGGCGGAAACGGGGCTCCCCTGGATGTGTGCGGGACGCCACGTGCTTCCTCTGGAGTGGAGATGGGTATGTCGGGAAACTTCTTGAGTTGCAGCAAGGGTGTGAAGGACCCTTTGGAAGTTCCAGTGGTTAGATGTGATTGGCCTCGAGAAGCCTCAGCGAAAATGGGCCTCATCTCTCCTGGAGGGCAAAACCTCCTGGATTTTCTCGAGTTGCGGCAGGTGCTCTCGACTTACGACGGGGACCTCAGGGAACCGCTCTGGTGGCCTCAGGAAAGGCCAGTCCCCATGCGAGTTCCTCGGGGGCTTCTCGGGATTCCTCTCCCGACGATGCCGGGGCCTAAGACCTTGTGTGGAGTCGGGGCCGGAACCTGAGGATTCCTCTCCAGTGCTGACATGGATCTTGGGGTACTTCTGGAGTCTCCCCAGGGGAGTCAGTCCTCGTCTCGAATGCGGGCATGCACTTGCGCTTTCCTCCAGAGCGGTAGCAGCAGTGTCACGCAGTCCGCCGCGTGGATCAAAGGATCTATGGTTTTCCCTCGAGTCTTTCCCACGAGGCTTTCCCACGAGGCTTTCCCACAGGGCTGTCCCACGTGCACACGTGGTGGGAGTCGATCCTCGGCTTGAACGTCAAGGCAGTGCAGGGAAAACAGGTTCCTCTGGAATGGACTGACACATCTGGGGGACTCTTGGAATGGTGTCACGACCCTGGAGTTCCTCTCGCCTTTCCTGTGGAGAGCGCCTCCTCTTGAGATGCGACGGGAACGCCGGGAATTCTTTCCCTACGAAACAGGGAAAGGATCCCTCATCTCGAGCTAGGAGGCGGAAACGGAGCACCCCTGGATGTGTGCGGGACCCCACGTGCTTCCTCTCGAGTGGAGACGGGTATGTCGGGGAACTTCTTGAGTTGCAGCAATGGTGTGAAGGACCCTTTGGAAGTTCCAGTGGTTAGATGTGATTGGCCTCGAGAAGCCTCAGCGGAAATGGGCCTCATCTCGCCTGGAGGGCAAAACCTCCTGGATTTTCTCGAGTTGCGGCAATTGCTCTCGACTTACGACGGGGACCTCAGGGACCCGCTCTGGTGGCCTCAGGAAAGGTCGGTCCCCATGCGAGTTCCTCGGGGGCCTCTCGGGATTCCTCTCCCGTCGATGCCGGGGCCTAAGACCTTGTGTGGAGTCGGGGCCGGAACCTGAGGATTCCTCTCCAGTGCTGACATGGATCTTGGGGTACTTCTGGAGTCTCCCCAGGGGAGTCAGTCCTTGTCTCGAATGCGGGCATGCACTTGCGCTTTCCTCCAGAGCGGTAGCAGCAGTGTCACGCAGTCCGCCGCGTGGATCAAAGGATCTATGGTTTTCCCTCGAGTCTTTCCCACGAGGCTTTCCCACGAGGCTTTCCCACAGGGCTGTCCCACGTGCACACGTGGTGGGAGTCGATCCTCGGCTTGAACGTCAAGGCAGTGCAGGGAAAACAGGTTCCTCTGGAATGGACTGACACATCTGGGGGACTCTTGGAATGGTGTCACGACCCTGGAGTTCCTCTCGCCTTTCCTGTGGAGAGCGCCTCCTCTTGAGATGCGACGGGAACGCCGGGAATTCTTTCCCTACGAAACAGGGAAAGGATCCCTCATCTCGAGCTAGGAGGCGAAAACGGGGCTCCCATGGATGTGTGCGGGACCCACGTGCTTCCTCTCGAGTGGAGACGGGTATATCGGGGAACTTCTTGAGTTGCAGCAAGGCTGTGAAGGACCCTTTGGAAGTTCCAGTGGTTAGACGTGATTGGCCTCGAGAAGCCTCAGCGGAAATGGGCCTCATCTCTCCTGGAGGGCAAAACCTCCTGGATTTTCTCGAGTTGCGGCAGGTGCTCTCGACTTACAACGGGGACCTCAGCGACCCGCTCTGGTGGCCTCAGGAAAGGCCAGTCCCCATGCGAGTTCCTCGGGGGCGTCTCGGGATTCCTCTCCCGTCGATGCCGGGGCCTAAGACCTTGTGTGGAGTCGGGGCCGGAACCTGAGGATTCCTCTCCAGTGCTGACATGGATCTTGGGGTACTTCTGGAGTCTCCCCAGGGGAGTCAGTCCTTGTCTCGAATGCGGGCATGCACTTGCGCTTTCCTCCAGAGCGGTAGCAGCAGTGTCACGCAGTCCGCCGCGTGGATCAAAGGATCTATGGTTTTCCCTCGAGTCTTTCCCACGAGGCTTTCCCACGAGGCTTTCCCACAGGGCTGTCCCACGTGCACACGTGGTGGGAGTCGATCCTCGGCTTGAACGTCAAGGCAGTGCAGGGAAAACAGGTTCCTCTGGAATGGACTGACACATCTGGGGGACTCTTGGAATGGTGTCACGACCCTGGAGTTCCTCTCGCCTTTCCTGTGGAGAGCGCCTCCTCTTGAGATGCGACGGGAACGCCGGGAATTCTTTCCCTACGAAACAGGGAAAGGATCCCTCATCTCGAGCTAGGAGGCGAAAACGGGGCTCCCCTGGATGTGTGCGGGACCCACGTGCTTCCTCTCGAGTGGAGACGGGTATATCGGGGAACTTCTTGAGTTGCAGCAAGGCTGTGAAGGACCCTTTGGAAGTTCCAGTGTTTAGACGTGATTGGCCTCGAGAAGCCTCAGCGGAAATGGGCCTCATCTCGCCTGGAGGGCAAAACCTCCTGGATTTTCTCGAGTTGCGGCAGGTGCTCTCGACTTACGACGGGGACCTCAGCGACCCGCTCTGGTGGCCTCAGGAAAGGCCAGTCCCCATGCGAGTTCCTCGGGGGCGTCTCGGGATTCCTCTCCCGTCGATGCCGGGGCCTAAGACCTTGTGTGGAGTCGGGGCCGGAACCTGAGGATTCCTCTCCAGTGCTGACATGGATCTTGGGGTACTTCTGGAGTCTCCCCAGGGGAGTCAGTCCTCGTCTCGAATGCGGGCATGCACTTGCGCTTTCCTCCAGAGCGGTAGCAGCAGTGTCACGCAGTCCGCCGCGTGGGTCAAAGGATCTATGGTTTTCCCTCGAGTCTTTCCCACGAGGCTTTCCCACGAGGCTTTCCCACAGGGCTGTCCCACGTGCACACGTGGTGGGAGTCGATCCTCGGCTTGAACGTCAAGGCAGTGCAGGGAAAACAGGTTCCTCTAGAATGGACTGACACATCTGGGGGACTCTTGGAATGGTGGCACGACCCTGGAGTTCCTCTCGCCTTTCCTGTGGAGAGCGCCTCCTCTTGAGATGCGACGGGAACGCCGGGAATTCTTTCCCTACGAAACAGGGAAAGGATCCCTCATCTCGAGCTAGGAGGTGGAAACGGGGCTCCCCTGGATGTGTGCGGGACCCACGTGCTTCCTCTCGAGTGGAGACGGGTATGTTGGGGAACTTCTTGAGTTGCAGCAAGGGTGTGAAGGACCCTTTGGAAGTTTCAGTGGTTAGACGTGATTAGCCTCGAGAAGCCTCAGCGGAAATGGGCCTCATCTCGCCTGGAGGGCAAAACCTCCTGGATTTTCTCGAATTGCGGCAGGTGCTCTCGACTTACGACGGGGACCTCAGGGACCCGCTTGGTGGCCTCAGGAAAGGCCAGTCCCCATGCGAGTTCCTCGGGGGCCTCTCGGGATTCCTCTCCCGTCGATGCCGGGGCCTAAGACCTTGTGTGGAGTCAGGGGGGGACCTGAGGATTCCTCTCCAGTGCTGACATGGATCTTGGGTACTTCTGGAGTCTCCCCAGGGGAGTCAGTCCTCGTCTCGAATGCGGGCATGCACTTGCGCTTTCCTCCAGAGCGGTAGCAGCAGTGTCACGCAGTCCGCCGCGTGGATCAAAGGATCTATGGTTTTCCCTCGAGTCTTTCCCACGAGGCTTTCCCACGAGGCTTTCCCACAGGGCTGTCCCACGTGCACACGTGGTGGGAGTCGATCCTCGGCTTGAACGTCAAGGCAGTGCAGGGAAAACAGGTTCCTCTGGAATGGACTGACACATCTGGGGGACTCTTGGAATGGTGTCACGACCCTGGAGTTCCTCTCGCCTTTCCTGTGGAGAGCGCCTCCTCTTGAGATGCGACGGGAACGCCGGGAATTCTTTCCCTACGAAACAGGGAAAGGATCCCTCATCTCGACCTAGGAGGCGGAAACGGGGCTCCCCTGGATGTGTGCGGGACCCCACGTGCTTCCTCTCGAGTGGAGACGGGTATGTCGGGGAACTTCTTGAGTTGCAGCAAGGGTGTGAAGGACCCTTTGGAAGTTCCAGTGTTTAGACGTGATTAGCCTCGAGAAGCCTCAGCGGAAATGAGCCTCATCTCGCCTGGAGGGCAAAACCTCCTTGATTTTCTCGAGTTGCGGCAAGTGATCTCGACTTACGACGGGGACCTCAGGGACCCGCTCTGGTGGCCTCAGGAAAAGCCAGTCCCCATGCGAGTTCCTTGGGGGCCTCTCGGGATTCCTCTCCCGTCGATGCCGGGGCCTAAGACCTTGTGTGGAGTCGGGGCCGGAACCTGAGGATTCCTCTCCAGTGCTGACATGGATCTTGGGGTACTTCTGGAGTCTCCCCAGGGGAGTCAGTCCTCGTCTCGAATGCGGGCATGCACTTGCGCTTTCCTCCAGAGCGGTAGCAGCAGTGTCACGCAGTCCGCCGCGTGGATCAAAGGATCTATGGTTTTCCCTCGAGTCTTTCCCACGAGGCTTTCCCACGAGGCTTTCCCACAGGGCTGTCCCACGTGCACACGTGGTGGGAGTCGATCCTCGGCTTGAACGTCAAGGCAGTGCAGGGAAAACAGGTTCCTCTGGAATGGACTGACACATCTGGGGGCTCTTGGAATGGTGGCATGACCCTGGAGTTCCTCTCGCCTTTCCTGTGGAGAGCGCCTCCTCTTGAGATGCGACGGGAACGCCGGGAATTCTTTCCCTAGGAAACAGGGAAAGGATCCCTCATCTCGAGCTAGGAGGCGGAAACGGGGCTCCCCTTGATGTGTGCGGGACACCACGTGCTTCCTCTCGAGTGCAGACTTGTACGTCGGGGAACTTCTTGAGTTGCAGAAAGGGTGTGAAGGACCCTTTGGAAGTTCCAGTGGTTAGATGTGATTGGCCTCGAGAAGCCTCAGCGGAAATGGGCCTCATCTCGCCTGGACGGCAAAACCTCCTGGATTTTCTCGAGTTGCGGCAGGTGCTCTCGACTTACGACGGGGACCTCAGGGACCCGCTCTGGTGGCCTCAGGAAAGGCCAGTCCCCATGCGAGTTCCTCGGGGGCCTCTCGGGATTCCTCTCCCATCGATGCCGGGGCCTAAGACCTTGTGTGGAGTCGGGGCCGGAACCTGAGGATTCCTCTCCAGTGCTGACATGGATCTTGGGGTACTTCTGGAGTCTCCCCAGGGGAGGCAGTCCTCGTCTCGAATGCGGGTATGCACTTGCGCTTTCCTCCAGAGCGGTAGCAGCAAGGTCACGCAGTCTGCCGCGTGGATCAAAGGATCTATGGTTTTCCCTCGAGTCTTTCCCACGAGGCTTTCACACATGGCTGTCCCACGTGCACACGTGGTGGGAGTCGAACCTCGGCTTGAACGTCAAGGCAGTGCAGGGAAAACAGGTTCCTCTTGAATGGACTGACAAATCTGGGGGACTCTTGGAATGGTGGCACGACCCTGGAGTTCCTCTCGCCTTTCCTGTGTAGAGCGCCTCCTCTTGAGATGCGACGGGAACGCCGGGAATTCTTTCCCTAAGAAAACAGGGAAAGGATCCCTCATCTCGAGCTAGGAGGCGGAAACGGGGCTCCCCTGGATGTGTGCGGGACCCCACGTGCTTCCACTCGAGTGGAGACGGGTATGTCGGGGAACTTCTTGAGTTGCAGCAAGGGTGTGAAGGACCCTTTGGAAGTTCCAGTGGTTAGACGTGATTGGCCTCGAGAAGCCTCAGCGGAAATGGGCCTCATCTCGCCTGGAGGGCAAAACCTCCTGGATTTTCTCGAGTTGCGGCAGGTGCTCTCGACTTACGACGGGGACCTCAGGGACCCGCTCTGGTGGCCTCAGGAAAGGCCAGTCCCCATGCGAGTTCCTCGGGGGCCTCTGGGGATTCCTCTCCCGTCGATGCCAGGGCCTAAGACCTTGTGTGGAGTCGGGGCCGGAACCTGAGGATTCCTCTCCAGTGCTGACATGGATCTTGGGGTATTTCTGGAGTCTCCCCAGGGGAGTCAGTCCTCGTCTCGAATGCGGGCATGCACTTGCGCTTTCCTCCAGAGCGGTAGCAGCAGTGTCACGCAGTTCGCCGCATGGATCAAAGGATCTATGGTTTTCCCTCGAGTCTTTCCCATGAGGCTTTCCCACGAGGCTTTCCCACAGGGCTGTCCAACGTGCACACGTGGTGGGAGTCGATCGTCGGCTTGAACGTCAAGGCAGTGCAGGGAAAACAGGTTCCTCTGGAATGGACTGACACATCTGGGGGACTCTTGGAATGGTGGCATGACCCTGGAGTTACTCTCGCCTTTCCTGTGGAGAGAGCCTCCTCTTGAGATGCGACGGGAACGCCGGGATTCTTCCCTACGAAACAGGGAAAGGATCCCTCATCTCGAGCTAGGAGGCGGAAACGGGGCTCCCCTGGATGTGTGCGGGACGCCACGTGCTTCCTCTGGAGTGGAGATGGGTATGTCGGGAAACTTCTTGAGTTGCAGCAAGGGTGTGAAGGACCCTTTGGAAGTTCCAGTGGTTAGATGTGATTGGCCTCGAGAAGCCTCAGCGAAAATGGGCCTCATCTCTCCTGGAGGGCAAAACCTCCTGGATTTTCTCGAGTTGCGGCAGGTGCTCTCGACTTACGACGGGGACCTCAGGGAACCGCTCTGGTGGCCTCAGGAAAGGCCAGTCCCCATGCGAGTTCCTCGGGGGCCTCTCGGGATTCCTCTCCCGTCGATGCCGGGGCCTAAGACCTTGTGTGGAGTCGGGGCCGGAACCTGAGGATTCCTCTCCAGTGCTGACATGGATCTTGGGGTACTTCTGGAGTCTCCCCAGGGGAGTCAGTCCTCGTCTCGAATGGGGGCATGCACTTGCGCTTTCCTCCAGAGCGGTAGCAGCAGTGTCACGCAGTCCGCCGCGTGGATCAAAGGATCTATGGTTTTCCCTCGAGTCTTTCCCACGAGGCTTTCCCACGAGGCTTTCCCACAGGGCTGTCCCAAGTGCACACGTGGTGGGAGTCGATCCTCGGCTTGAACGTCAAGGCAGTGCAGGGAAAACAGGTTCCTCTGGAATGGACTGACACATCCGGGGGACTCTTGGAATGGTGTCACGACCCTGGAGTTCCTCTCGCCTTTCCTGTGGAGAGCGCCTCCTCTTGAGATGCGACGGGAACGCCGGGGATTCTTTCCCTACGAAACAGGGAAAGGATCCCTCATCTCGAGCTAGGAGGCCAAAACGGGGCTCCCCTGGATGTGTGCGGGACCCCACGTGCTTCCTCTCGTGTGAAGACGGGTATGTCGGGGAACTTCTTGAGTTGCAGCAATGGTGTGAAGGACCCTTTGGAAGTTCCAGTGGTTAGATGTGATTGGCCTCGAGAAGCCTCAGCGGAAATAGGCCTCATCTCGCCTGGAGGGCAAAACCTCCTGGATTTTCTCGAGTTGCGGCAGGTGCTCTCGACTTACGACGGGGACCTCAGGGACCCGCTCTGGTGGCCTCAGGAAAGGTCAGTCCCCATGCGAGTTCCTCGGTGGCGTCTCGGGATTCCTCTCCCGTCGATCCCGGGGCCTAAGACCTTGTGTGGAGTCGGAGCCGGAACCTGAGTATTCCTCTCCAGTGCTGACATGGATCTTGGGGTACTTCTGGAGTCTCCCCAGGGGAGTCAGTCCTCGTCTCGAATGCGGGCATGCACTTGCGCTTTCCTCCAGAGCGGTAGCAGCAGTGTCACGCAGTCCTCCGCGGGGATCAAAGGATCTATGGTTTTCCCTAGAGTCTTTCCCACGAGGCTTTCCCACGAGGCTTTCCCACAGGGCTGTCCCACGTGCACACGTGGTGGGAGTCGATCCTCGGCTTGAACGTCAAGGCAGTGCAGGGAAAAAAGATTCCTCTGGAATGGACTGACACATCTGGGGGACTCTTGGAATGGTGGCACGACCCTGGAGTTCCTCTCGCCTTTCCTGTGGAGAGCGCCTCCTCTTGAGATGCGACGGGAACGCCGGGAATTCTTTCCCTACGAAACAGGGAAAGGATCCCTCATCTCGAGCTAGGAGGCGGAAACGGGGCTCCCCTGGATGTGTGCGGGACCCCACGTGCTTCCTCTCGAGTGGAGACAGGTATGTCGGGGAACTTCTTGAGTTGCAGCAAGGGTGTGAAGGACCCTTTGGAAGTTCCAGTGGTTAGATGTGATTGGCCTCGAGAAGCCTCAGCGGAAATGGGCCTCATCTCGCCTGGAGGGCAAAACCTCCTGGATTTTCTCGAGTTGCGGCAGGTGCTCTCGACTTACGACGGGGACCTCAGGGACCCGCTCTGGTGGCCTCAGGAAAGGCCAGTCCCCATGCGAGTTCCTCGGGGGCCTCTCGGGATTCCTCTCCCGTCGATGCCGGGGCCTAAGACCTTGTGTGGAGTCGGGGCCGGAACCTGAGGATTCCTCTCCAGTGCTGACATGGATCTTGGGGTACTTCTGGAGTCTCCCCAGGGGAGTCAGTCCTCGTCTCGAATGCGGGCATGCACTTGCGCTTTCCTCCAGAGCGGTAGCAGCAGTGTCACGCAGTCCGCCGCGTGGATCAAAGGATCTATGGTTTTCCCTCGAGTCTTTCCCACGAGGCTTTCCCACGAGGCTTTCCCACAGGGCTGTCCCACGTGCACACGTGGTGGGAGTCGATCCTCGGCTTGAACGTCAAGGCAGTGCAGGGAAAACAGGTTCCTCTGGAATGGACTGACACATCTGGGGGACTCTTGGAATGGTGTCACGACCCTGGAGTTCCTCTCGCCTTTCCTGTGGAGAGCGCCTCCTCTTGAGATGCGACGGGAACGCCGGGAATTCTTTCCCTACGAAACAGGGAAAGGATCCCTCATCTCGAGCTAGGAGGCCTAAACGGGGCTCCCCTGGATGTCTGCGGGACCCCACGTGCTTCCTCTCGTGTGAAGACGGGTATGTCGGGGAACTTCTTGAGTTGCAGCAATGGTGTGAAGGACCCTTTGGAAGTTCCAGTGGTTAGATGTGATTGGCCTCGAGAAGCCTCAGCGGAAATAGGCCTCATCTCGCCTGGAGGGCAAAACCTCCTGGATTTTCTCGAGTTGCGGCAGGTGCTCTCGACTTACGACGGGGACCTCAGGGACCCGCTCTGGTGGCCTCAGGAAAGGTCAGTCCCCATGCGAGTTCCTCGGTGGCGTCTCGGGATTCCTCTCCCGTCGATGCCGGGGCCTAAGACCTTGTGTGGAGTCGGAGCCGGAACCTGAGTATTCCTCTCCAGTGCTGACATGGATCTTGGGGTACTTCTGGAGTCTCCCCAGGGGAGTCAGTCCTCGTCTCGAATGAGGGCATGCACTTGCGCTTTCCTCCAGAGCGGTAGCAGCAGTGTCACGCAGTCCGCCGCGTGGATCAAAGGATCTATGGTTTTCCCTCGAGTCTTTCCCACGAGGCTTTCCCACGAGGCTTTCCCACAGGGCTGTCCCACGTGCACACGTGGTGGGAGTCGATCCTCGGCTTGAACGTCAAGGCAGTGCAGGGAAAACAGGTTCCTCTGTAATGGACTGACACATCTGGGGGTCTCTTGGAATGGTGGCACGACCCTGGAGTTCTTCTCCCCTTTCCTGTGGAGAGTGCCTCCTCTTGAGATGCGACGGGAACGCCGGGAATTCTTTCCCTACGAAACAGGGAAAGGATCCATCATCTCGAGCTAGGAGGCGGAAACGGGGCTCCCCTGGATGTGTGCGGGACCCCACGTGCTTCCTCTCGAGTGGAGATGGGTATGTCTGGGAACTTCTTGAGTTGCAGCAAGGGTGTGAAGGACCCTTTGGAAGTTCCAGTGGTTAGATGTGATTGGCCTCGAGAAGCCTCAGCGGAAATGGGCCTCATCTCGCCTGGAGGGCAAAACCTCCTGGATTTTCTCGAGTTGCGGCAGGTGCTCTCGACTTACGACGGGGACCTCAGGGACTGGCTCTGGTGGCCTCAGGAAAGGCCAGTCCCCATGCGAGTTCCTCGGGGGCCTCTGGGGATTCCTCTCCCGTCGATGCCAGGGCCTAAGTCCTTGTGTGGAGTCGGGGCCGGAACCTGAGGATTCCTCTCCAGTGCTGACATGGATCTTGGGGTATTTCTGGAGTCTCCCCAGGGGAGTCAGTCCTCGTCTCGAATGCGGGCATGCACTTGCGCTTTCCTCCAGAGCGGTAGCAGCAGTGTCACGCATTTCGCTGCATGGATCAAAGGATCTATGGTTTTCCCTCGAGTCTTTCCCACGAGGCTTTCCCACGAGGCTTTCCCACAGGGCTGTCCCACGTGCACACGTGGTGGGAGTCGATCGTCGGCTTGAACGTCAAGGCAGTGCAGGGAAAACAGGTTCCTCTGGAATGGACTGACACATCTGGGGGACTCTTGGAATGGTGGCATGACCCTGGAGTTCCTCTCGCCTTTCCTGTGGAGAGCGCCTCCTCTTGAGATGCGACTGGAACGCCGGGATTCTTCCATACGAAACAGGGAAAGGATCCCTCATCTCGAGCTAGGAGGCGGAAACGGGGCTCCCCTGGATGTGTGCGGGACGCCACGTGCTTCCTCTGGAGTGGAGATGGGTATGTCGGGAAACTTCTTGAGTTGCAGCAAGGGTGTGAAGGACCCTTTGGAAGTTCCAGTGGTTAGATGTGATTGGCCTCGAGAAGCCTCAGCGAAAATGGGCCTCATCTCTCCTGGAGGGCAAAACCTCCTGGATTTTCTCGAGTTGCGGCAGGTGCTCTCGACTTACGACGGGGACCTCAGGGAACCGCTCTGGTGGCCTCAGGAAAGGCCAGTCCCCATGCGAGTTCCTCGGGGGCTTCTCGGGATTCCTCTCCCGACGATGCCGGGGCCTAAGACCTTGTGTGGAGTCGGGGCCGGAACCTGAGGATTCCTCTCCAGTGCTGACATGGATCTTGGGGTACTTCTGGAGTCTCCCCAGGGGAGTCAGTCCTCGTCTCGAATGCGGGCATGCACTTGCGCTTTCCTCCAGAGCGGTAGCAGCAGTGTCACGCAGTCCGCCGCGTGGATCAAAGGATCTATGGTTTTCCCTCGAGTCTTTCCCACGAGGCTTTCCCACGAGGCTTTCCCACAGGGCTGTCCCACGTGCACACGTGGTGGGAGTCGATCCTCGGCTTGAACGTCAAGGCAGTGCAGGGAAAACAGGTTCCTCTGGAATGGACTGACACATCTGGGGGACTCTTGGAATGGTGTCACGACCCTGGAGTTCCTCTCGCCTTTCCTGTGGAGAGCGCCTCCTCTTGAGATGCGACGGGAACGCCGGGAATTCTTTCCCTACGAAACAGGGAAAGGATCCCTCATCTCGAGCTAGGAGGCGGAAACGGAGCACCCCTGGATGTGTGCGGGACCCCACGTGCTTCCTCTCGAGTGGAGACGGGTATGTCGGGGAACTTCTTGAGTTGCAGCAATGGTGTGAAGGACCCTTTGGAAGTTCCAGTGGTTAGATGTGATTGGCCTCGAGAAGCCTCAGCGGAAATGGGCCTCATCTCGCCTGGAGGGCAAAACCTCCTGGATTTTCTCGAGTTGCGGCAGGTGCTCTCGACTTACGACGGGGACCTCAGGGACCCGCTCTGGTGGCCTCAGGAAAGGTCGGTCCCCATGCGAGTTCCTCGGGGGCCTCTCGGGATTCCTCTCCCGTCGATGCCGGGGCCTAAGACCTTGTGTGGAGTCGGGGCCGGAACCTGAGGATTCCTCTCCAGTGCTGACATGGATCTTGGGGTACTTCTGGAGTCTCCCCAGGGGAGTCAGTCCTTGTCTCGAATGCGGGCATGCACTTGCGCTTTCCTCCAGAGCGGTAGCAGCAGTGTCACGCAGTCCGCCGCGTGGATCAAAGGATCTATGGTTTTCCCTCGAGTCTTTCCCACGAGGCTTTCCCACGAGGCTTTCCCACAGGGCTGTCCCACGTGCACACGTGGTGGGAGTCGATCCTCGGCTTGAACGTCAAGGCAGTGCAGGGAAAACAGGTTCCTCTGGAATGGACTGACACATCTGGGGGACTCTTGGAATGGTGTCACGACCCTGGAGTTCCTCTCGCCTTTCCTGTGGAGAGCGCCTCCTCTTGAGATGCGACGGGAACGCCGGGAATTCTTTCCCTACGAAACAGGGAAAGGATCCCTCATCTCGAGCTAGGAGGCGAAAACGGGGCTCCCCTGGATGTGTGCGGGACCCACGTGCTTCCTCTCGAGTGGAGACGGGTATATCGGGGAACTTCTTGAGTTGCAGCAAGGCTGTGAAGGACCCTTTGGAAGTTCCAGTCTTTAGACGTGATTGGCCTCGAGAAGCCTCAGCGGAAATGGGCCTCATCTCGCCTGGAGGGCAAAACCTCCTGGATTTTCTCGAGTTGCGGCAGGTGCTCTCGACTTACGACGGGGACCTCAGCGACCCGCTCTGGTGGCCTCAGGAAAGGCCAGTCCCCATGCGAGTTCCTCGGGGGCGTCTCGGGATTCCTCTCCCGTCGATGCCGGGGCCTAAGACCTTGTGTGGAGTCGGGGCCGGAACCTGAGGATTCCTCTCCAGTGCTGACATGGATCTTGGGGTACTTCTGGAGTCTCCCCAGGGGAGTCAGTCCTCGTCTCGAATGCGGGCATGCACTTGCGCTTTCCTCCAGAGCGGTAGCAGCAGTGTCACGCAGTCCGCCGCGTGGATCAAAGGATCTATGGTTTTCCCTCGAGTCTTTCCCACGAGGCTTTCCCACGAGGCTTTCCCACAGGGCTGTCCCACGTGCACACGTGGTGGGAGTCGATCCTCGGCTTGAACGTCAAGGCAGTGCAGGGAAAACAGGTTCCTCTGGAATGGACTGACACATCTGGGGGACTCTTGGAATGGTGTCACGACCCTGGAGTTCCTCTCGCCTTTCCTGTGGAGAGCGCCTCCTCTTGAGATGCGACGGGAACGCCGGGAATTCTTTCCCTACGAAACAGGGAAAGGATCCCTCATCTCGAGCTAGGAGGCGAAAACGGGGCTCCCCTGGATGTGTGCGGGACCCACGTGCTTCCTCTCGAGTGGAGACGGGTATATCGGGGAACTTCTTGAGTTGCAGCAAGGCTGTGAAGGACCCTTTGGAAGTTCCAGTGTTTAGACGTGATTGGCCTCGAGAAGCCTCAGCCGAAATGGGCCTCATCTCGCCTGGAGGGCAAAACCTCCTGGATTTTCTCGAGTTGCGGCAGGTGCTCTCGACTTACGACGGGGACCTCAGCGACCCGCTCTGGTGGCCTCAGGAAAGGCCAGTCCCCATGCGAGTTCCTCGGGGGCGTCTCGGGATTCCTCTCCCGTCGATGCCGGGGCCTAAGACCTTGTGTGGAGTCGGGGCCGGAACCTGAGGATTCCTCTCCAGTGCTGACATGGATCTTGGGGTACTTCTGGAGTCTCCCCAGGGGAGTCAGTCCTCGTCTCGAATGCGGGCATGCACTTGCGCTTTCCTCCAGAGCGGTAGCAGCAGTGTCACGCAGTCCGCCGCGTGGGTCAAAGGATCTATGGTTTTCCCTCGAGTCTTTCCCATGAGGCTTTCCCACGAGGCTTTCCCACAGGGCTGTCCCACGTGCACACGTGGTGGGAGTCGATCCTCGGCTTGAACGTCAAGGCAGTGCAGGGAAAACAGGTTCCTCTAGAATGGACTGACACATCTGGGGGACTCTTGGAATGGTGGCACGACCCTGGAGTTCCTCTCGCCTTTCCTGTGGAGAGCGCCTCCTCTTGAGATGCGACGGGAACGCCGGGAATTCTTTCCCTACGAAACAGGGAAAGGATCCCTCATCTCGAGCTAGGAGGTGGAAACGGGGCTCCCCTGGATGTGTGCGGGACCCACGTGCTTCCTCTCGAGTGGAGACGGGTATGTTGGGGAACTTCTTGAGTTGCAGCAAGGGTGTGAAGGACCCTTTGGAAGTTTCAGTGGTTAGACGTGATTAGCCTCGAGAAGCCTCAGCGGAAATGGGGCTCATCTCGCCTGGAGGTGAAAACCTCCTGGATTTTCTCGAGTTACGGCAGGTGCTCTCGACTTACGACGGGGACCTCAGGGACCCGCTCTTGTGGCCTCAGGAAAGGCCAGTCCCCATGAGAGTTCCTCAGGGGCCTCTCGGGATTCCTCTCCCGTCGATGCCGGGGCCTAAGACCTTGTGTGGAGTCGGGGCCGGAACCTGAGGATTCCTCTCCAGTGCTGACATGGATCTTGGGGTACTTCTGGATTCTCCCTAGGGGAGTCAGTCCTCGTCTCGAATGCGGGCATGCACTTGCGCTTTCCTCCAGAGCGGTAGGAGCAGTGTCACGCAGTCCGCCGCGTGGATCAAAGGATCTATGGTTTTCCCTCGAGTCTTTCCCACGAGGCTTTCCCACGAGGCTTTCCCACAGGGCTGTCCCACGTGCACACGTGGTGGGAGTCGATCCTCGGCTTGAACGTCAAGGCAGTGCAGGGAAAACAGGTTCCTCTGGAATGGACTGACACATCTGGAGGACTCTTGGAATGGTGGCACGACCCTGGAGTTCCTCTCGCCTTTCCTGTGGAGAGCGCCTCCTCTTGAGATGCGACGGGAACGCCGGGAATTCTTTCCCTACGAAACAGGGAAAGGATCCCTCATCTCGAGCTAGGAGGTGGAAACGGGGCTCCCCTGGATGTGTGCGGGACCCACGTGCTTCCTCTCGAGTGTAGACGGGTATGTTGGGGAACTTCTTGAGTTGCAGCAAGGGTGTGAAGGACCCTTTGGAAGTTTCAGTGGTTAGACGTGATTAGCCTCGAGAAGCCTCAGCGGAAATGGGCCTCATCTCGCCTGGAGGTGAAAACCTCCTGGATTTTCTCGAGTTACGGCAGGTGCTCTCGACTTACGACGGGGACCTCAGGGACCCGCTCTGGTGGCCTCAGGAAAGGCCAGTCCCCATGAGAGTTCCTCGGGGGCCTCTCGGGATTCCTCTCCCGTCGATGCCGGGGCCTAAGACCTTGTGTGGAGTCGGGGCCGGAACCTGAGGATTCCTCTCCAGTGCTGACATGGATCTTGGGGTACTTCTGGAGTCTCCCCAGGGGAGTCAGTCCTCGTCTCGAATGCGGGCATGCACTTGCGCTTTCCTCCAGAGCGGTAGGAGCAGTGTCACGCAGTCCGCCGCGTGGATCAAAGGATCTATGGTTTTCCCTCGAGTCTTTCCCACGAGGCTTTCCCACGAGGCTTTCCCACAGGGCTGTCCCACGTGCACACGTGGTGGGAGTCGATCCTCGGCTTGAACGTCAAGGCAGTGCAGGGAAAACAGGTTCCTCTGGAATGGACTGACACATCTGGGGGACTCTTGGAATGGTGGCACGACCCTGGAGTTCCTCTCGCCTTTCCTGTGGAGAGCGCCTCCTCTTGAGATGCGACGGGAACGCCGGGAATTCTTTCCCTACGAAACAGGGAAAGGATCCCTCATCTCGAGCTAGGAGGCGGAAACGGGGCTCCCCTGGATGTGTGCGGTACCCCACGTGCTTCCTCTCGAGTGGAGACGGGTATGTTGGGGAACTTCTTGAGTTGCAGCAATGGTGTGAAGGACCCTTTGGAAGTTCCAGTGGTTAGATGTGATTGGCCTCGAGAAGCCTCAGCGGAAATGGGCCTCATCTCGCCTGGAGGGCAAAACCTCCTGGATTTTCTCGAATTGCGGCAGGTGCTCTCGACTTACGACGGGGACCTCAGGGACCCGCTTGGTGGCCTCAGGAAAGGCCAGTCCCCATGCGAGTTCCTCGGGGGCCTCTCGGGATTCCTCTCCCGTCGATGCCGGGGCCTAAGACCTTGTGTGGAGTCAGGGGGGGACCTGAGGATTCCTCTCCAGTGCTGACATGGATCTTGGGTACTTCTGGAGTCTCCCCAGGGGAGTCAGTCCTCGTCTCGAATGCGGGCATGCACTTGCGCTTTCCTCCAGAGCGGTAGCAGCAGTGTCACGCAGTCCGCCGCGTGGATCAAAGGATCTATGGTTTTCCCTCGAGTCTTTCCCACGAGGCTTTCCCACGAGGCTTTCCCACAGGGCTGTCCCACGTGCACACGTGGTGGGAGTCGATCCTCGGCTTGAACGTCAAGGCAGTGCAGGGAAAACAGGTTCCTCTGGAATGGACTGACACATCTGGGGGACTCTTGGAATGGTGGCACGACCCTGGAGTTCCTCTCGCCTTTCCTGTGGAGAGCGCCTCCTCTTGAGATGCGACGGGAACGCCGGGAATTCTTTCCCTACGAAACAGGGAAAGGATCCCTCATCTCGACCTAGGAGGCGGAAACGGGGCTCCCCTGGATGTGTGCGGGACCCCACGTGCTTCCTCTCGAGTGGAGACGGGTATGTCGGGGAACTTCTTGAGTTGCAGCAAGGGTGTGAAGGACCCTTTGGAAGTTCCAGTGTTTAGACGTGATTAGCCTCGAGAAGCCTCAGCGGAAATGAGCCTCATCTCGCCTGGAGGGCAAAACCTCCTTGATTTTCTCGAGTTGCGGCAAGTGATCTCGACTTACGACGGGGACCTCAGGGACCCGCTCTGGTGGCCTCAGGAAAAGCCAGTCCCCATGCGAGTTCCTTGGGGGCCTCTCGGGATTCCTCTCCCGTCGATGCCGGGGCCTAAGACCTTGTGTGGAGTCGGGGCCGGAACCTGAGGATTCCTCTCCAGTGCTGACATGGATCTTGGGGTACTTCTGGAGTCTCCCCAGGGGAGTCAGTCCTCGTCTCGAATGCGGGCATGCACTTGCGCTTTCCTCCAGAGCGGTAGCAGCAGTGTCACGCAGTCCGCCGCGTGGATCAAAGGATCTATGGTTTTCCCTCGAGTCTTTCCCACGAGGCTTTCCCACGAGGCTTTCCCACAGGGCTGTCCCACGTGCACACGTGGTGGGAGTCGATCCTCGGCTTGAACGTCAAGGCAGTGCAGGGAAAACAGGTTCCTCTGGAATGGACTGACACATCTGGGGGCTCTTGGAATGGTGGCATGACCCTGGAGTTCCTCTCGCCTTTCCTGTGGAGAGCGCCTCCTCTTGAGATGCGACGGGAACGCCGGGAATTCTTTCCCTAGGAAACAGGGAAAGGATCCCTCATCTCGAGCTAGGAGGCGGAAACGGGGCTCCCCTTGATGTGTGCGGGACACCACGTGCTTCCTCTCGAGTGCAGACTTGTACGTCGGGGAACTTCTTGAGTTGCAGAAAGGGTGTGAAGGACCCTTTGGAAGTTCCAGTGGTTAGATGTGATTGGCCTCGAGATGCCTCAGCGGAAATGGGCCTCATCTCGCCTGGAGGGCAAAACCTCCTGGATTTTCTCGAGTTGCGGCAGGTGCTCTCGACTTACGACGGGGACCTCAGGGACCCGCTTGGTGGCCTCAGGAAAGGCCAGTCCCCATGCGAGTTCCTCGGGGGCCTCTCGGGATTCCTCTCCCGTCGATGCCGGGGCCTAAGACCTTGTGTGGAGTCGGGGCCGGAACCTGAGAATTCCTCTCCAGTGCTGACATGGATCTTGGGGTACTTCTGGAGTCTCCCCAGGGGAGTCAGTTCTCGTCTCGAATGCGGGCATGCACTTGCGCTTTCCTCCAGAGCGGTAGCAGCAGTGTCACGCAGTCCGCATCGTGGATCAAAGGATCTATGGTTTTCCCTCGAGTCTTTCCCATGAGGCTTCCCCATGAGGCTTTCCCACAGGGCTGTCCCACGTACACACGTGGTGGGAGTCGATCCTCGGCTTGAACGTCAAGGCAGTGCAGGGAAAACAGGTTCCTCTGGAATGGACTGACACATCTGGGGGACTCTTGGAATGGTGGCACGACCCTGGAGTTCCTCTCGCCTTTCCTGTGGAGAGCGCCTCCTCTTGAGATGCGACGGGAACGCCGGGAATTCTTTCCCTACGAAACAGGGAAAGGATCCCTCATCTCGAGCTAGGAGGCGGAAACGGAGCACCCCTGGATGTGTGCGGGACCCCACGTGCTTCCTCTCGAGTGGAGACGGGTATGTCGGGGAACTTCTTGAGTTGCAGCAATGGTGTGAAGGACCCTTTGGAAGTTCCAGTGGTTAGATGTGATTGGCCTCGAGAAGCCTCAGCGGAAATGGGCCTCATCTCGCCTGGAGGGCAAAACCTCCTGGATTTTCTCGAGTTGCGGCAGGTGCTCTCGACTTACGACGGGGACCTCAGGGACCCGCTCTGGTGGCCTCAGGAAAGGTCGGTCCCCATGCGAGTTCCTCGGGGGCCTCTCGGGATTCCTCTCCCGTCGATGCCGGGGCCTAAGACCTTGTGTGGAGTCGGGGCCGGAACCTGAGGATTCCTCTCCAGTGCTGACATGGATCTTGGGGTACTTCTGGAGTCTCCCCAGGGGAGTCAGTCCTTGTCTCGAATGCGGGCATGCACTTGCGCTTTCCTCCAGAGCGGTAGCAGCAGTGTCACGCAGTCCGCCGCGTGGATCAAAGGATCTATGGTTTTCCCTCGAGTCTTTCCCACGAGGCTTTCCCACGAGGCTTTCCCACAGGGCTGTCCCACGTGCACACGTGGTGGGAGTCGATCCTCGGCTTGAACGTCAAGGCAGTGCAGGGAAAACAGGTTCCTCTGGAATGGACTGACACATCTGGGGGACTCTTGGAATGGTGTCACGACCCTGGAGTTCCTCTCGCCTTTCCTGTGGAGAGCGCCTCCTCTTGAGATGCGACGGGAACGCCGGGAATTCTTTCCCTACGAAACAGGGAAAGGATCCCTCATCTCGAGCTAGGAGGCGAAAACGGGGCTCCCCTGGATGTGTGCGGGACCCACGTGCTTCCTCTCGAGTGGAGACGGGTATATCGGGGAACTTCTTGAGTTGCAGCAAGGCTGTGAAGGACCCTTTGGAAGTTCCAGTCTTTAGACGTGATTGGCCTCGAGAAGCCTCAGCGGAAATGGGCCTCATCTCGCCTGGAGGGCAAAACCTCCTGGATTTTCTCGAGTTGCGGCAGGTGCTCTCGACTTACGACGGGGACCTCAGCGACCCGCTCTGGTGGCCTCAGGAAAGGCCAGTCCCCATGCGAGTTCCTCGGGGGCGTCTCGGGATTCCTCTCCCGTCGATGCCGGGGCCTAAGACCTTGTGTGGAGTCGGGGCCGGAACCTGAGGATTCCTCTCCAGTGCTGACATGGATCTTGGGGTACTTCTGGAGTCTCCCCAGGGGAGTCAGTCCTCGTCTCGAATGCGGGCATGCACTTGCGCTTTCCTCCAGAGCGGTAGCAGCAGTGTCACGCAGTCCGCCGCGTGGATCAAAGGATCTATGGTTTTCCCTCGAGTCTTTCCCACGAGGCTTTCCCACGAGGCTTTCCCACAGGGCTGTCCCACGTGCACACGTGGTGGGAGTCGATCCTCGGCTTGAACGTCAAGGCAGTGCAGGGAAAACAGGTTCCTCTGGAATGGACTGACACATCTGGGGGACTCTTGGAATGGTGGCACGACCCTGGAGTTCCTCTCGCCTTTCCTGTGGAGAGCGCCTCCTCTTGAGATGCGACGGGAACGCCGGGAATTCTTTCCCTACGAAACAGGGAAAGGATCCCTCATCTCGAGCTAGGAGGCGGAAACGGGGCTCCCCTGGATGTGTGCGGTACCCCACGTGCTTCCTCTCGAGTGGAGACGGGTATGTTGGGGAACTTCTTGAGTTGCAGCAATGGTGTGAAGGACCCTTTGGAAGTTCCAGTGGTTAGATGTGATTGGCCTCGAGAAGCCTCAGCGGAAATGGGCCTCATCTCGCCTGGAGGGCAAAACCTCCTGGATTTTCTCGAATTGCGGCAGGTGCTCTCGACTTACGACGGGGACCTCAGGGACCCGCTTGGTGGCCTCAGGAAAGGCCAGTCCCCATGCGAGTTCCTCGGGGGCCTCTCGGGATTCCTCTCCCGTCGATGCCGGGGCCTAAGACCTTGTGTGGAGTCAGGGGGGGACCTGAGGATTCCTCTCCAGTGCTGACATGGATCTTGGGTACTTCTGGAGTCTCCCCAGGGGAGTCAGTCCTCGTCTCGAATGCGGGCATGCACTTGCGCTTTCCTCCAGAGCGGTAGCAGCAGTGTCACGCAGTCCGCCGCGTGGATCAAAGGATCTATGGTTTTCCCTCGAGTCTTTCCCACGAGGCTTTCCCACGAGGCTTTCCCACAGGGCTGTCCCACGTGCACACGTTGTGGGAGTCGATCCTCGGCTTGAACGTCAAGGCAGTGCAGGGAAAACAGGTTCCTCTGGAATGGACTGACACATCTGGGGGACTCTTGGAATGGTGGCACGACCCTGGAGTTCCTCTCGCCTTTCCTGTGGAGAGCGCCTCCTCTTGAGATGCGACGGGAACGCCGGGAATTCTTTCCCTACGAAACAGGGAAAGGATCCCTCATCTCGACCTAGGAGGCGGAAACGGGGCTCCCCTGGATGTGTGCGGGACCCCACGTGCTTCCTCTCGAGTGGAGACGGGTATGTCGGGGAACTTCTTGAGTTGCAGCAAGGGTGTGAAGGACCCTTTGGAAGTTCCAGTGTTTAGACGTGATTAGCCTCGAGAAGCCTCAGCGGAAATGAGCCTCATCTCGCCTGGAGGGCAAAACCTCCTTGATTTTCTCGAGTTGCGGCAAGTGATCTCGACTTACGACGGGGACCTCAGGGACCCGCTCTGGTGGCCTCAGGAAAAGCCAGTCCCCATGCGAGTTCCTTGGGGGCCTCTCGGGATTCCTCTCCCGTCGATGCCGGGGCCTAAGACCTTGTGTGGAGTCGGGGCCGGAACCTGAGGATTCCTCTCCAGTGCTGACATGGATCTTGGGGTACTTCTGGAGTCTCCCCAGGGGAGTCAGTCCTCGTCTCGAATGCGGGCATGCACTTGCGCTTTCCTCCAGAGCGGTAGCAGCAGTGTCACGCAGTCCGCCGCGTGGATCAAAGGATCTATGGTTTTCCCTCGAGTCTTTCCCACGAGGCTTTCCCACGAGGCTTTCCCACAGGGCTGTCCCACGTGCACACGTGGTGGGAGTCGATCCTCGGCTTGAACGTCAAGGCAGTGCAGGGAAAACAGGTTCCTCTGGAATGGACTGACACATCTGGGGGCTCTTGGAATGGTGGCATGACCCTGGAGTTCCTCTCGCCTTTCCTGTGGAGAGCGCCTCCTCTTGAGATGCGAAGGGAACGCCGGGAATTCTTTCCCTAGGAAACAGGGAAAGGATCCCTCATCTCGAGCTAGGAGGCGGAAACGGGGCTCCCCTTGATGTGTGCGGGACACCACGTGCTTCCTCTCGAGTGCAGACTTGTACGTCGGGGAACTTCTTGAGTTGCAGAAAGGGTGTGAAGGACCCTTTGGAAGTTCCAGTGGTTAGATGGGATTGGCCTCGAGATGCCTCAGCGGAAATGGGCCTCATCTCGCCTGGAGGGCAAAACCTCCTGGATTTTCTCGAGTTGCGGCAGGTGCTCTCGACTTACGACGGGGACCTCAGGGACCCGCTTGGTGGCCTCAGGAAAGGCCAGTCCCCATGCGAGTTCCTCGGGGGCCTCTCGGGATTCCTCTCCCGTCGATGCCGGGGCCTAAGACCTTGTGTGGAGTCGGACCCGGAACCTGAGAATTCCTCTCCAGTGCTGACATGGATCTTGGGGTACTTCTGGAGTCTCCCCAGGGGAGTCAGTTCTCGTCTCGAATGCGGGCATGCACTTGCGCTTTCCTCCAGAGCGGTAGCAGCAGTGTCACGCAGTCCGCATCGTGGATCAAAGGATCTATGGTTTTCCCTCGAGTCTTTCCCATGAGGCTTCCCCATGAGGCTTTCCCACAGGGCTGTCCCACGTACACACGTGGTGGGAGTCGATCCTCGGCTTGAACGTCAAGGCAGTGCAGGGAAAACAGGTTCCTCTGGAATGGACTGACACATCTGGGGGACTCTTGGAATGGTGTCACGACCCTGGAGTTCCTCTCGCCTTTCCTGTGGAGAGCGCCTCCTCTTGAGATGCGACGGGAACGCCGGGAATTCTTTCCCTACGAAACAGGGAAAGGATCCCTCACCTCGAGCTAGGGGGCGGAAACGGAGCTCCCCTGGATGTGTGCGGGACCCCACGTGCTTCCTCTCGAGTGGAGACTGGTATGTCGGGGAACTTCTTGATTTGCAGCAATGGTGTGAAGGACCCTTTGGAAGTTCCAGTGGTTAGATGTGATTGGCCTCGAGAAGCCTCAGCGGAAATGGGCCTCATCTCGCCTGGACGGCAAAACCTCCTGGATTTTCTCGAGTTGCGGCAGGTGCTCTCGACTTACGACGGGGACCTCAGGGACCCGCTCTGGTGGCCTCAGGAAAGGCCAGTCCCCATGCGAGTTCCTCGGGGGCCTCTCGGGATTCCTCTCCCATCGATGCCGGGGCCTAAGACCTTGTGTGGAGTCGGGGCCGGAACCTGAGGATTCCTCTCCAGTGCTGACATGGATCTTGGGGTACTTCTGGAGTCTCCCCAGGGGAGGCAGTCCTCGTCTCGAATGCGGGTATGCACTTGCGCTTTCCTCCAGAGCGGTAGCAGCAAGGTCACGCAGTCTGCCGCGTGGATCAAAGGATCTATGGTTTTCCCTCGAGTCTTTCCCACGAGGCTTTCACACATGGCTGTCCCACGTGCACACGTGGTGGGAGTCGAACCTCGGCTTGAACGTCAAGGCAGTGCAGGGAAAACAGGTTCCTCTTGAATGGACTGACAAATCTGGGGGACTCTTGGAATGGTGGCACGACCCTGGAGTTCCTCTCGCCTTTCCTGTGTAGAGCGCCTCCTCTTGAGATGCGACGGGAACGCCGGGAATTCTTTCCCTACGAAACAGGGAAAGGATCCCTCATCTCGAGCTAGGAGGCGGAAACGGGGCTCCCCTGGATGTGTGCGGGACCCCACGTGCTTCCACTCGAGTGGAGACGGGTATGTCGGGGAACTTCTTGAGTTGCAGCAAGGGTGTGAAGGACCCTTTGGAAGTTCCAGTGGTTAGACGTGATTGGCCTCGAGAAGCCTCAGCGGAAATGGGCCTCATCTCGCCTGGAGGGCAAAACCTCCTGGATTTTCTCGAGTTGCGGCAGGTGCTCTCGACTTACGACGGGGACCTCAGGGACCCGCTCTGGTGGCCTCAGGAAAGGCCAGTCCCCATGCGAGTTCCTCGGGGGCCTCTGGGGATTCCTCTCCCGTCGATGCCAGGGCCTAAGTCCTTGTGTGGAGTCGGGGCCGGAACCTGAGGATTCCTCTCCAGTGCTGACATGGATCTTGGGGTATTTCTGGAGTCTCCCCAGGGGAGTCAGTCCTCGTCTCGAATGCGGGCATGCACTTGCGCTTTCCTCCAGAGCGGTAGCAGCAGTGTCACGCAGTTCGCCGCATGGATCAAAGGATCTATGGTTTTCCCTCGAGTCTTTCCCATGAGGCTTTCCCACGAGGCTTTCCCACAGGGCTGTCCAACGTGCACACGTGGTGGGAGTCGATCGTCGGCTTGAACGTCAAGGCAGTGCAGGGAAAACAGGTTCCTCTGGAATGGACTGACACATCTGGGGGACTCTTGGAATGGTGGCATGACCCTGGAGTTCCTCTCGCCTTTCCTGTGGAGAGCGCCTCCTCTTGAGATGCGACGGGAACGCCGGGATTCTTCCCTACGAAACAAGGAAAGGATCCCTCATCTCGAGCTAGGAGGCGGAAACGGGGCTCCCCTAGATGTGTGCGGGACGCCACGTGCTTCCTCTGGAGTGGAGATGGGTATGTCGGGAAACTTCTTGAGTTGCAGCAAGGGTGTGAAGGACCCTTTGGAAGTTCCAGTGGTTAGATGTGATTGGCCTCAAGAAGCCTCAGCGAAAATGGGCCTCATCTCTCCTGGAGGGCAAAACCTCCTGGATTTTCTCGAGTTGCGGCAGGTGCTCTCGACTTACGACGGGGACCTCAGGGAACCGCTCTGGTGGCCTCAGGAAAGGCCAGTCCCCATGCGAGTTCCTCGAGGGCTTCTCGGGATTCCTCTCCCGTCGATGCCGGGGCCTAAGACCTTGTGTGGAGTCGGGGCCGGAACCTGAGGATTCCTCTCCAGTGCTGACATGGATCTTGGGGTACTTCTGGAGTCTCCCCAGGGGAGTCAGTCCTCGTCTCGAATGGGGGCATGCACTTGCGCTTTCCTCCAGAGCGGTAGCAGCAGTGTCACGCAGTCCGCCGCGTGGATCAAAGGATCTATGGTTTTCCCTCGAGTCTTTCCCACGAGGCTTTCCCACGAGGCTTTCCCACAGGGCTGTCCCACGTGCACACGTGGTGGGAGTCGATCCTCGGCTTGAACGTCAAGGCAGTGCAGGGAAAACAGGTTCCTCTGGAATGGACTGACACATCCGGGGGACTCTTGGAATGGTGTCACGACCCTGGAGTTCCTCTCGCCTTTCCTGTGGAGAGCGCCTCCTCTTGAGATGCGACGGGAACGCCGGGGATTCTTTCCCTACGAAACAGGGAAAGGATCCCTCATCTCGAGCTAGGATGCCGAAACGGGGCTCCCCTGGATGTGTGCGGGACCCCACGTGCTTCCTCTCGTGTGAAGACGGGTATGTCGGGGAACTTCTTGAGTTGCAGCAATGGTGTGAAGGACCCTTTGGAAGTTCCAGTGGTTAGATGTGATTGGCCTCGAGAAGCCTCAGCGGAAATAGGCCTCATCTCGCCTGGAGGGCAAAACCTCCTGGATTTTCTCGAGTTGCGGCAGGTGCTCTCGACTTACGACGGGGACCTCAGGGACCCGCTCTGGTGGCCTCAGGAAAGGTCAGTCCCCATGCGAGTTCCTCGGTGGCGTCTCGGGATTCCTCTCCCGTCGATCCCGGGGCCTAAGACCTTGTGTGGAGTCGGAGCCGGAACCTGAGTATTCCTCTCCAGTGCTGACATGGATCTTGGGGTACTTCTGGAGTCTCCCCAGGGGAGTCAGTCCTCGTCTCGAATGCGGGCATGCACTTGCGCTTTCCTCCAGAGCGGTAGCAGCAGTGTCACGCAGTCCTCCGCGGGGATCAAAGGATCTATGGTTTTCCCTCGAGTCTTTCCCACGAGGCTTTCCCACGAGGCTTTCCCACAGGGCTGTCCCACGTGCACACGTGGTGGGAGTCGATCCTCGGCTTGAACGTCAAGGCAGTGCAGGGAAAAAAGATTCCTCTGGAATGGACTGACACATCTGGGGGACTCTTGGAATGGTGGCACGACCCTGGAGTTCCTCTCGCCTTTCCTGTGGAGAGCGCCTCCTCTTGAGATGCGACGGGAACGCCGGGAATTCTTTCCCTACGAAACAGGGAAAGGATCCCTCATCTCGAGCTAGGAGGCGGAAACGGGGCTCCCCTGGATGTGTGTGGGACCCCACGTGCTTCCTCTCGAGTGGAGACAGGTATGTCGGGGAACTTCTTGAGTTGCAGCAAGGGTGTGAAGGACCCTTTGGAAGTTCCAGTGGTTAGATCTGATTGGCCTCGAGAAGCCTCAGCGGAAATGGGCCTCATCTCGCCTGGAGGGCAAAACCTCCTGGATTTTCTCGAGTTGCGGCAGGTGCTCTCGACTTACGACGGGGACCTCAGGGACCCGCTCTGGTGGCCTCAGGAAAGGCCAGTCCCCATGCGAGTTCCTCGTGGGCTTCTCGGGATTCATCTGCCCTCGATGCCGGGGCCTAAGACCTTGTGTGGAGTCGGGGCCGGAACCTGAGGATTCCTCTCCAGTGCTGACATGGATCTTGGGGTACTTCTGGAGTCTCCCCAGGGGAGTCAGTCCTCGTCTCGAATGCGGGCATGCACTTGCGCTTTCCTCCAGAGCGGTAGCAGCAGTGTCACGCAGTCTGCCGCGTGGATCAAAGGATCTATGGTTTTCCTTCGAGTCTTTCCCACGAGGCTTTCACACAGGGCTGTCCCACGTGCACACGTGGTGGGAGTCGAACCTCGGCTTGAACGTCAAGGCAGTGCAGGGAAAACAGGTTCCTCTTGAATGGACTGACACATCTGGGGGACTCTTGGAATGGTGGCACGACCCTGGAGTTCCTCTCGCCTTTCCTGTGTAGAGCGCCTCCTCTTGAGATGCGACGGGAACGCCGGGAATTCTTTCCCTACGAAACAGGGAAAGGATCCCTCATCTCGAGCTAGGAGGCGGAAACGGGGCTCCCCTGGATGTGTGCGGGACCCCACGTGCTTCCTCTCGAGTGGAGACGGGTATGTCGGGGAACTTCTTGAGTTGCAGCAAGGGTGTGAAGGACCCTTTGGAAGTTCCAGTGGTTAGACGTGATTGGCCTCGAGAAGCCTCACCGGAAATGGGCCTCATCTCGCCTGGAGGGCAAAACCTCCTGGATTTTCTCGAGTTGCGGCAGGTGCTCTCGACTTACGACGGGGACCTCAGGGACCCGCTCTGGTGGCCTCAGGAAAGGCCAGTCCCCATGCGAGTTCCTCGGGGGCCTCTGGGGATTCCTCTCCCGTCGATGCCAGGGCCTAAGTCCTTGTGTGGAGTCGGGGCCGGAACCTGAGGATTCCTCTCCAGTGCTGACATGGATCTTGGGGTATTTCTGGATTCTCCCCAGGGGAGTCAGTCCTCGTCTCGAATGCGGGCATGCACTTGCGCTTTCCTCCAGAGCGGTAGCAGCAGTGTCACGCAGTTCGCCGCATGGATCAAAGGATCTATGGTTTTCCCTCGAGTCTTTCCCACGAGGCTTTCCCACGAGGCTTTCCCACAGGGCTGTCCCACGTGCACACGTGGTGGGAGTCGATCGTCGGCTTGAACGTCAAGGCAGTGCAGGGAAAACAGGTTCCTCTGGAATGGACTGACACATCTGGGGGACTCGTGGAATGGTGGCATGACCCTGGAGTTCCTCTCGCCTTTCCTGTGGAGAGCGCCTCCTCTTGAGATGCGACGGGAACGCCGGGATTCTTCCCTACGAAACAGGGAAAGGATCCCTCATCTCGAGCTAGGAGGCGGAAACGGGGCTCCCCTGGATGTGTGCGGGACGCCACGTGCTTCCTCTGGAGTGGAGATGGGTATGTCGGGAAACTTCTTGAGTTGCAGCAAGGGTGTGAAGGACCCTTTGGAAGTTCCAGTGGTTAGATGTGATTGGCCTCGAGAAGCCTCAGCGAAAATGGGCCTCATCTCTCCTGGAGGGCAAAACCTCCTGGATTTTCTCGAGTTGCGGCAGGTGCTCTCGACTTACGACGGGGACCTCAGGGAACCGCTCTGTTGGCCTCAGGAAAGGCCAGTCCCCATGCGAGTTCCTCGGGGGCTTCTCGGGATTCCTCTCCCGACGATGCCGGGGCCTAAGACCTTGTGTGGAGTCGGGGCCGGAACCTGAGGATTCCTCTCCAGTGCTGACATGGATCTTGGGGTACTTCTGGAGTCTCCCCAGGGGAGTCAGTCCTCGTGTCGAATGCGGGCATGCACTTGCGCTTTCCTCCAGAGCGGTAGCAGCAGTGTCACGCAGTCCTCCGCGGGGATCAAAGGATCTATGGTTTTCCCTCGAGTCTTTCCCACGAGGCTTTCCCACGAGGCTTTCCCACAGGGCTGTCCCACGTGCACACGTGGTGGGAGTCGATCCTCGGCTTGAACGTCAAGGCAGTGCAGGGAAAAAAGATTCCTCTGGAATGGACTGACACATCTGGGGGACTCTTGGAATGGTGGCAAGACCCTGGAGTTCCTCTCGCCTTTCCTGTGGAGAGCGCCTCCGCTTGAGATGCGACGGGAACGCCGGGAATTCTTTCCCTACCAAACAGGGAAAGGATCCCTCATCTCGAGCTAGGAGGCGGAAACGGGGCTCCCCTGGATGTGTGTGGGACCCCACGTGCTTCCTCTCGAGTGGAGACAGGTATGTCGGGGAACTTCTTGAGTTGCAGCAAGGGTGTGAAGGACCCTTTGGAAGTTCCAGTGGTTAGATCTGATTGGCCTCGAGAAGCCTCAGCGGAAATGGGCCTCATCTCGCCTGGAGGGCAAAACCTCCTGGATTTTCTCGAGTTGCGGCAGGTGCTCTCGAGTTACGACGGGGACCTCAGGGACCCGCTCTGGTGGCCTCAGGAAAGGCCAGTCCCCATGCGAGTTCCTCGGGGGCCTCTCGGGATTCCTCTCCCGTCGATGCCGGGGCCTAAGACCTTGTGTGGAGTCGGGGCCGGAACCTGAGGATTCCTCTCCAGTGCTGACATGGATCTTGGGGTACTTCTGGAGTCTCCCCAGGGGAGTCAGTCCTCGTCTCGAATGCGGGCATGCACTTGCGCTTTCCTCCAGAGCGGCAGCAGCAGTGTCACGCAGTCCGCCGCGTGGATCAAAGGATCTATGGTTTTCCCTCGAGTCTTTCCCACGAGGCTTTCCCACGAGGCTTTCCCACAGGGCTGTCCCACGTGCACACGTGGTGGGAGTCGATCCTCGGCTTGAACGTCAAGGCAGTGCAGGGAAAACAGGTTCCTCTGGAATGGACTGACACATCTGGGGGCTCTTGGAATGGTGGCATGACCCTGGAGTTCCTCTCGCCTTTCCTGTGGAGAGCGCCTCCTCTTGAGATGCGACGGGAACGCCGGGAATTCTTTCCCTAGGAAACAGGGAAAGGATCCCTCATCTCGAGCTAGGAGGCGGAAACGGGGCTCCCCTTGATGTGTGCGGGACACCACGTGCTTCCTCTCGAGTGCAGACTTGTATGTCGGGGAACTTCTTGAGTTGCAGAAAGGGTGTGAAGGACCCTTTGGAAGTTCCAGTGGTTAGATGTGATTGGCCTCGAGATGCCTCAGCGGAAATGGGCCTCATCTCGCCTGGAGGGCAAAACCTCCTGGATTTTCTCGAGTTGCGGCAGGTGCTCTCGACTTACGACGGGGACCTCAGGGACCCGCTTGGTGGCCTCAGGAAAGGCCAGTCCCCATGCGAGTTCCTCGGGGGCCTCTCGGGATTCCTCTCCCGTCGATGCCGGGGCCTAAGACCTTGTGTGGAGTCGGGGCCGGAACCTGAGGATTCCTCTCCAGTGCTGACATGGATCTTGGGGTACTTCTGGAGTCTCCCCAGGGGAGTCAGTCCTCGTCTCGAATGCGGGCATGTACTTGGGCTTTCCTCCAGAGCGGTAGCAGCAGTGTCACGCAGTCCACCGCATGTATCAAAGGATCTATGGTTTTCCCTCGAGTCTTTCCCACGAGGCTTTCCCACGAGGCTTTCCCACAGGGCTGTCCCACGTGCACACGTGGTGGGAGTCGATCCTCGGCTTGAACGTCAAGGCAGTGCAGGGAAAACAGGTTCCTCTGGAATAGACTGACACATCTGGGGGACTCTTGGAATGGTGGCACGACCCTGGAGTTCCTCTCGCCTTTCCTGTGGAGAGCGTCTCCTCTTGAGATGCGACGGGAACGCCGGGAATTCTTTCCCTAGGAAACAGGGAAAGGATCCCTCATCTCGAGCTAGGAGGCGGAAACGGGGCTCCCCTGGATGTGTGCGGGACCATCGTGCTTCCTCTCGAGTGGAGACGGGTATGTCGGGGAACTTCTTGAGTTGCAGCAAGGGTGAGAAGGACCCTTTGGATGTTCCAGTGGTTAGACGTGATTAGCCTCAAGAAGCCTCAGCGGAAATGGGCCTCATCTCGCCTGGAGGGCAAAACCTCCTGGATTTTCTCGAGTTGCGGCAGGTGCTCTCGACTTACGACGGGGACCTCAGGGACCCGCCCTGGTGGCCTCAGGAAAGGCCAGTCCCCATGCGAGTTCCTCGGGGGCCTCTCGGGATTCCTCTCCCGTCGATGCCGGGGCCTAAGACCTTGTGTGGAGTCGGGGCCAGAACCTGAGGATTCCGCTCCAGTGCTGACATGGATCTTGGGGTACTTCTGGAGTCTCCCCAGGGGAGTCAGTCCTCGTCTCGAATGCGGGCATACACTTGCGCTTTCCTCCAGAGCGGTAGCAGCAGTGTCATGCAATCCGCCGCGTGGATCAAAGGATCTATGGTTTTCCCTCGAGTCTTTCCCACGAGGCTTTCCCACAAGGCTTTCCCACAGGGCTGTCCCACGTGCACACGTGGTGGGAGTCGATCCTCGGCTTGAACGTCAAGGCAGTGCAGGGAAAACAGGTTCCTCTGGAATGGACTGACACATCTGGGGGACTCTTGGAATGGTGGCACGACCCTGGAGTTCCTCTCGCCTTTCCTGTGGAGAGCGCCTCCTCTTGAGATGCGACGGGAACGCCGGGAATTCTTTCCCTACGAAACAGGGAAAGGATCCCTCATCTCGAGCTAGGAGGCGGAAACGGGGCTCCCCTGGATGTGTGCGGGACACTCGTGCTTCCTCTCGAGTGGAGACGGGTATGTCGGGGAACTTCTTGAGTTGCAGCAACGGTGAGAAGGACCCTTTGGATGTTCCAGTGTTTAGATGTGATTAGCCTCGAGAAGCCTCAGCGGAAATGGGCCTCATCTCGCCTGGAGGGCAAAACCTCCTGGATTTTCTCGAGTTGCGGCAGGTGCTCTCGACTTACGACGGGGACCTCAGGGACCCGCTCTGGTGGCCTCAGGAAAGGCCAGTCCCCATGCGAGTTTCTCGGGGGCCTCTCGGGATTCCTCTCCCGTCGATGCCGGGGCCTAAGACCTTGTGTGGAGTCGGGGCCGGAACCTGAGGATTCCTCTACAGTGCTGAAATGGATCTTGGGGTACTTCTGGAGTCTCCCCAGGGGAGTCAGTCCTCGTCTCGAATGCGGGCATGCACTTGCGCTTTCCTCCAGAGCGGTAGCAGCAGTGTCACGCAGTCCACCGCGTGGATCAAAGGATCTATGGTTTTCCCTCGAGTCTTTCTCACGAGGCTTTCCCACGAGGCTTTCCCACAGGGCTGTCCCAAGTGCACACGTGGTGGGAGTCGATCCTCAGCTTGAACGTCAAGGCAGTGCAGGGAAAACAGTTTCCTCTGGAATGGACTGACACATCTGGGGGACTCTTGGAATGGTGGCACGACCCTGGAGTTCCTCTCGCCTTTCCTGTGGAGAGCGCCTCCTCTTGAGATGCGACGGGAACGCCGGGAATTCTTTCCCTACGAAACAGGGAAAGGATCCCTCATCTCGAGCTAGGAGGCGGAAACGGGGCTCCCCTGGATGTGTGCGGGACCCTGGTGCTTCCTCTCGAGTGGAGACGGGTATGTCGGGGAACTTCTTGTGTTGCAGCAAGGGTGAGAAGGACCCTTTGGATGTTCCAGTGGTTAGATGTGATTAGCCTCGAGAAGCCTGAGCGGAAATGGGCCTCATCTCGCCTGGAGGGCAAAACCTCCTGGATGTTCTCGAGTTGCGGCAGGTGCTCTCGACTTACGACGGGGACCTCAGGGACCCGCTCTGGTGGCCTCAGGAAAGGCCAGTCCCCATGCGAGTTCCTCGGGGTCCTCTCGGGATTCCTCTCCCGTCGATGCCGGGGCCTAAGACCTTGTGTGGAGTCGGGGCCGGAACCTGAAGATTCCTCTCCAGTGCTGACATGGATCTTGGGGTACTTCTGGAGTCTCCCCAGGGGAGTCAGTCCTCGTCTCGAATGCGGGCATGCACTTGCGCTTTCCTCCAGAGCGGTAGCAGCAGTGTCACGTAGTCCACCGCGTGTATCAAATGATCTATGGTTTTCCCTCGAGTCTTTCCCACGAGGCTTTCCCACGAGGCTTTCCCACAGGGCTGTCCCACGTGCACACGTGGTGGGAGTCGATCCTCGGCTTGAACGTCAAGGCAGTGCAGGGAAAACAGGTTCCTCTGGAATGGACTGACACATCTGGGGGACTCTTGGAATGGTGGCACGACCCTGGAGTTCCTCTCGCCTTTCCTGTGGAGAGCGCCTCCTCTTGAGATGCGACGGGAACGCCGGGAATTCTTTCCCTACGAAACAGGGAAAGGATCCCTCATCTCGAGCTAGGAGGCGGAAACGGGGCACCCCTGGATGTGTGCGGGACCCTCGTGCTTCCTCTCGAGTGGAGACGTGTATGTCGGGGAACTTCTTGAGTTGCAGCAAGGGTGAGAATGACCCTTTGGATGTTCCAGTGGTTAGATGTGATTAGCCTCGAGAAGCATCAGCGGAAATGGGCCTCATCTCGCCTGGAGGGCAAAACCTCCTGGATTATCTCGAGTTGCGGCAGGTGCTCTCGACTTACGACGGGGACCACAGGGACCCGCCCTGGTGGCCTCAGGAAAGGCCAGTCCCCATGCGAGTTCCTCGGGGGCCTCTCGGGATTCCTCTCCCGTCGATGCCGGGGCCTAAAACCTTGTGTGGAGTCGGGGCCGGAACCTGAGGATTCCTCTCCAGTGCTGACATGGATCTTGGGGTACTTCTGGAGTCTCCCCAGGGGAGTCAGTCCTCGTCTCGAATGCGGGCAAGCACTTGAGCTTTCCTCCAGGGCGGTAGCAGCAGTGTCACGCAGTCCGCCGCGTGGATCAAAGGATCTATGGTTTTCCCTAGAGTCTTTCCCACGAGGCTTTCCCACGAGGCTTTCCCACAGGGCTGTCCCACGTGCACACGTGGTGGGAGTCGATCCTCGGCTTGAACGTCAAAGCAGTGCAGGGAAAACAGGTTCCTCTGGAATGGACTGACACATCCGGGGGAGTCTTGGAATGGTGGCACGACCCTGGAGTTCCTATCGCCTTTCCTGTGGAGAGCGCCTCCTCTTGAGATGCGACGGGAACGCCGGGCATTCTTTCCCTACGAAACAGGGAAAGGATCCCTCATCTCGAGCTAGGAGGCGGAAACGGGGCTCCCCTGGATGTGTGCGGGACCCCACGTGCTTCCTCTCGAGTGGAGACGGGTATGTCGGGGAACTTCTTGAGTTGCAGCAAGGGTGTGAAGGACCCTTTGGAAGTTCCAGTGGTTAGACGTGATTAGCCTCGAGAAGCCTCAGCGGAAATGGGCCTCATCTCGCCTGGAGGGCAAAACCTCCTGGATTTTCTCAAGTTGCGGCAGGTCCTCTCGACTTATGACGGGGACCTCAGGGACCCGCCCTGGTGGCCTCAGGAAAGGCCAGTCCCCATGCGAGTTCCTGGGGGCCTCTCGGGATTCCTCTCCCGTCGATGCCGGGGCCTAAGACCTTGTGTGGAGTCGGGGCCAGAACCTGAGGATTCCGCTCCAGTGCTGACATGGATCTTGGGGTACTTCTGGAGTCTCCCCAGGGGAGTCAGTCCTCGTCTCGAATGCGGGCATACACTTGCGCTTTCCTCCAGAGCGGTAGCAGCAGTGTCATGCAATCCGCCGCGTGGATCAAAGGATCTATGGTTTTCCCTCGAGTCTTTCCCACGAGGCTTTCCCACGAGGCTTTCCCACAGGGCTGTCCCACGTGCACACGTGGTGGGAGTCGATCCTCGGCTTGAACGTCAAGGCAGTGCAGGGAAAACAGGTTCCTCTGGAATGGACTGACACATCTGGGGGACTCTTGGAATGGTGGCACGACCCTGGAGTTCCTCTCGCCTTTCCTGTGGAGAGCGCCTCCTCTTGAGATGCGACGGGAACGCCGGGAATTCTTTCCCTACGAAACAGGGAAAGGATCCCTCATCTCGAGCTAGGAGGCGGAAACGGGGCTCCCCTGGATGTGTGCGGGACACTCGTGCTTCCTCTCGAGTGGAGACGGGTATGTCGGGGAACTTCTTGAGTTGCAGCAAGGGTGAGAAGGACCCTTTGGATGTTCCAGTGTTTAGATGTGATTAGCCTCGAGAAGCCTCAGCGGAAATGGGCCTCATCTCGCCTGGAGGGCAAAACCTCCTGGATTTTCTCGAGTTGCGGCAGGTGCTCTCGACTTACGACGGGGACCTCAGGGACCCGCTCTGGTGGCCTCAGGAAAGGCCAGTCCCCATGCGAGTTCCTCGGGGGCCTCTCGGGATTCCTCTCCCGTCGATGCCGGGGCCTAAGACCTTGTGTGGAGTCGGGGCCGGAACCTGAGGATTCCTCTACAGTGCTGACATGGATCTTGGGGTACTTCTGGAGTCTCCCCAGGGGAGTCAGTCCTCGTCTCGAATGCGGGCATGCACTTGCGCTTTCCTCCAGAGCGGTAGCATCAGTGTCACGCAGTCCACCGCGTGGATCAAAGGATCTATGGTTTTCCCTCGAGTCTTTCCCACGAGGCTTTCCCACGAGGCTTTCCCACAGGGCTGTCCCAAGTGCACACGTGGTGGGAGTCGATCCTCAGCTTGAACGTCAAGGCAGTGCAGGGAAAACAGTTTCCTCTGGAATGGACTGACACATCTGGGGGACTCTTGGAATGGTGGCACGACCCTGGAGTTCCTCTCGCCTTTCCTGTGGAGAGCGCCTCCTCTTGAGATGCGACGGGAACGCCGGGAATTCTTTCCCTACGAAATAGGGAAAGGATCCCTCATCTCGAGCTAGGAGGCGGAAACGGGGCTCCCCTGGATGTGTGCGGGACCCTGGTGCTTCCTCTCGAGTGGAGACTGGTATGTCGGGGAACTTCTTGAGTTGCAGCAAGGGTGAGAAAGACCCTTTGGATGTTCCAGTGGTTAGATGTGATTAGCCTCGAGAAGCCTCAGCGGAAATGGGCCTCATCTCGCCTGGAGGGCAAAACCTCCTGGATGTTCTCGAGTTGCGGCAGGTGCTCTCGACTTACGACGGGGACCTCAGGGACCCGCTCTGGTGGCCTCAGGAAAGGCCAGTCCCCATGCGAGTTCCTCGGGGTCCTCTCGGGATGCCTCTCCCGTCGATGCCGGGGCCTAAGACCTTGTGTGGAGTCGGGGCCGGAACCTGAGGATTCCTCTCCAGTGCTGACATGGATCTTGGGGTACTTCTGGAGTCTCCCCAGGGGAGTCAGTCCTCGTCTCGAATGCGGGCATGCACTTGCGCTTTCCTCCAGAGCGGTAGCAGCAGTGTCACGCAGTCCACCGCGTGTATCAAATGATCTATGGTTTTCCCTCGAGTCTTTCACACGAGGCTTTCCCACGAGGCTTTCCCACAGGGCTGTCCCACGTGCACACGTGGTGGGAGTCGATCCTCGGCTTGAACGTCAAGGCAGTGCAGGGAAAACAGGTTCCTCTGGAATGGACTGACACATCTGGGGGACTCTTGGAATGGTGGCACGACCCTGGAGTTCCTCTCGCCTTTCCTGTGGAGAGCGCCTCCTCTTGAGATGCGACGGGAACGCCGGGAATTCTTTCCCTACGAAACAGGGAAAGGATCCCTCATCTCGAGCTAGGAGGCGGAAACGGGTCTCCCCTGGATGTGTGCGGGACCCTCGTGCTTCCTCTCGAGTGGAGACGGGTATGTCGGGGAACTTCTTGAGTTGCAGCAAGGGTGAGAATGACCCTTTGGATGTTCCAGTGGTTAGATGTGATTAGCCTCGAGAAGCATCAGCGGAAATGGGCCTCATCTCGCCTGGAGGGCAAAACCTCCTGGATTATCTCGAGTTGCGGCAGGTGCTCTCGACTTACGACGGGGACCACAGGGACCCGCCCTGGTGGCCTCAGGAAAGGCCAGTCCCCATGCGAGTTCCTCGGGGGCCTCTCGGGATTCCTCTCCCCTCGATGCCGGGGCCTAAGACCTTGTGTGGAGTCGGGGCCGGAACCTGAGGATTCCTCTCCAGTGCTGACATGGATCTTGGGGTACTTCTGGAGTCTCCCCAGGGGAGTCAGTCCTCGTCTCGAATGCGGGCATGCACTTGCGCTTTCCTCCAGGGCGGTAGCAGCAGGGTCACGCAGTCCGCCGCGTGGATCAAAGGATCTATGGTTTTCCCTCGAGTCTTTCCCACGAGGCTTTCCCACGAGGCTTTCCCACAGGGCTGTCCCACGTGCACACGTGGTGGGAGTCGATCCTCGGCTTGAACGTCAAGGCAGTGCAGGGAAAAGAGGTTCCTCTGGAATGGACTGACATATCTGGGGGACTCTTGGAATGGTGGCACGACCCTGGAGTTCCTCTCGTCTTTCCTGTGGAGAGCGCCTCCTATTGAGATGCGACGGGAACGCCGGGAATTCTTTCCCTACGAAACAGGGAAAGGATCCCTCATCTCGAGCTAGGAGGCGGAAACGGGGCTCCCCTGGATGTGTGCGGGACCCCACGTGCTTCCTCTCGAGTGGAGACGGGTATGTCGGGGAACTTCTTGAGTTGCAGCAAGGGTGTGAAGGACCCTTTGGAAGTTCCAGTGGTTAGACGTGATTAGCCTCGAGAAGCCTCAGCGGAAATGGGCCTCATCTCGCCTGGAGGGCAAAACCTCCTGGATTTTCTCGAGTTGCGGCAGGTGCTCTCGACTTACGACGGGGACCTCCGGGACCCGCTCTGGTGGCCTCAGGAAAGGCCAGTCCCCATGCGAGTTCCTCGGGGGCCTCTCGGGATTCCTCTCCCGTCGATGCCGGGGCCTAAGACCTTGTGTGGAGTCGGGGCCGGAACCTGAGGATTCCTCTCCAGTGCTGACATGGATCTTGGGGTAATTCTGGAGTCTCCCCAGGGGAGTCAGTCCTCGTCTCGAATGCGGGCATGCACTTGCGCTTTCCTCCAGAGCAGTAGCAGCAGTGTCACGCAATCCGCCGCGTGGATCAAAGGATCTATGGTTTTCCCTCGAGTCTTTCCCACGAGGCTTTCCCACGAGGCTTTCCCACAGGGCTGTCTCACGTGCACACGTGGTAGGAGTCGATCCTCGGCTTGAACGTCAAGGCAGTGCAGGGAAAACAGGTTCCTCTGGAATGGACTGACACATCTGGGGGTCTCTTGGAATGGTGCCACGACCCTGGAGTTCCTCTCGCCTTTCCTGTGGAGAGCGCCTCCTCTTGAGATGCGACGGGAACGCCGGGAATTCTTTCCCTACTAAACAGGGAAAGGATCCCTCATCTCGAGCTAGGAGGCGGAAACGGGGCTCCCCTGGATGTGTGCGGGACCCCACGTGCTTCCTCTCGAGTGGAAACGGGTATGTCGCGGAACTGCTTGAGTTGCAGCAAGGGTGTGAAGGACCCTTTGGAAGTTCCAGTGGTTAGATGTGATTAGCCTCGAGAAGCCTCAGCGGAAATGGGCCTCATCTCGCCTGGAGGGCAAAACCTCCTGGATTTTCTGGAGTTGTGGCAGGTGCTCTCGACTTACCACGGGGACCTCAGGGACCCGCTCTGGTGGCCTCAGGAAAGGCCAGTCCCCATGCGAGTTCCTCGGGGGCCTCTCAGGATTCCTCTCTCGAAGATGCCGGGGCCTAAAACCTTGTGTGGAGTCGGGGCCGGAACCTGAGGATTCCTCTCCAGTGCTGACATGGATTTTGGGGTACTTCTGGAGTCTCCCCAGGGGAGTCAGTCCTCGTCTCGAATGCGGGCATGCACTTGCGCTTTCCTTCAGAGCGGTAGCAGCAGTGTCACGCAGTCCGGCGCGTAGATCAAAGGATCTATGGTTTTCCCTCGAGTCTTTCCCACGAGGCTTTCCCACGAGGCTTTCCCACAGGGCTGTACCACGTGCACACGTGGTGGGAGTCGATCCTCGGCTTGAACGTCAAGGCAGTGCAGGGAAAACAGGTTCCTCTGGAATGGACTGACACATCTGGGGGTCTCTTGGAATGGTTGCACGACCCTGGAGTTCCTCTCCCCTTTCCTGTGGATAGTGCCTCATTTTGAGATGCGACGGGAACGCCGGGAAATCTTTCCCTACGAAACAGGGAAAGGATCCCTCATCTCGAGCTAGGAGGCGGAAATGGGGCTCCCCTGGATGTGTGCGGGACCCCATGTGCTTCCTCTCAAGTGGAGACGGGTATGTCGGGGAACTTCTTGAGTTGCACCAAGGGTGTGAGGACCCTTTGGAAGTTCCAGTGGTTAGATGTGATTAGCCTCGAGAAGCCTCAGCGGAAATGGGCCTCATCTCGACTGGAGGGCAAAACCTCCTGGATTTTCTCGTGTTGCGGCAGGTGCTCTCGACTTACGACGGGGACCTCAGGGACCCGCTCTGGTGGCCTCTGGAAAGGCCAGTCCCCATGCGAGTTCCTCGGGGGCCTCTCGGGATTCCTCTCCCGTCGATGCCGGGGCCTAAGACCTTGTGTGGAGTCGGGGCCGGAACCTGAGGATTCCTCTCCAGTGCTGACATGGATCTTGGGCTAATTCTGGAGTCTCCCCAGGGGAGTCAGTCCTCGTCTCGAATGCGGGCATGCTCTTGCGCTTTCCTCCAGAGCGGTAGCAGCAGTGTCTCGCAGTCCGCCGCGTGGATCAAAGGATCTATGGTTTTCCCTCGAGTCTTTCCCACGAGGCTTTCCCACGAGGCTTTCCCACAGGGCTGTCCCACGTGCACACGTGGTGGGAGTCGATCCTCGGCTTGAACGTCAAGGCAGTGCAGGGAAAACAGGTTCCTCTGGAATGAACTGACACATCTGGGGGACTCTTGGAATGGTGGCACGACCCTGGAGTTCCTCTCGCCTTTCCTGTGGAGAGCGCCTCCTCTTGAGATGCGACGGGAACGCCGGGAATTCTTTCCCTACGAAACAGGGAAAGGATCCCTCATCTCGAGCTAGGAGGCGGAAACGGGCTCCCCTGGATGTGTGCGGGACACCACGTGTTTCCTCTCGAGTGCAGACGGGTATGTCGGGGAACTTCTTGAGTTGCAGCAAGGGTGTGAAGGACCCTTTGGAAGTTCCAGTGGTTAGATGTGATTGGCCTCGAGAAGCCTCAGCGGAAATGGGCCTCATCTCGCCTGGAAGGCAAAACCTCCTGGATTTTCTCGAGTTGCGGCAGGTGCTCTCGACTTACGACGGGGACCTCAGGGAACCGCTCTGGTGGCCTCAGGAAAGGCCAGTCCCCATGCGAGTTCCTCGGGGGCCTCTCGGGATTCCTCTCCCGTCGATGCCGGGGCCTAAGACCTTGTGTGGAGTCGGGGCCGGAACCTGAGGATTCCTCTCCAGTGCTGACATGGATCTTGGGGTACTTCTGGAGTTTCCCCAGGGGAGTCAGTCCTCGTTTCGAATGCGGGCATGCACTTGCGCTTTCCTCCAGAGCGGTAGCAGCAGTGTCACGCAGTCCGCCGCGTGGATCAAAGGATCTATGGTTTTCCCTCGAGTCTTTCCCACGAGGCTTTCCCACGAGGCTTTCCCACAGGGCTGTCCCACGTGCACACGTGGTGGGAGTGGATCCTCGGCTTGAACGTCAAGGCAGTGCAGGGAAAACAGGTTCCTCTGGAATGGACTGACACATCTGGGGGACTCTTGGAATGGTGGCACGACCCTGGAGTTCCTCTCGCTTTTCCTGTGGAGACCGCCTCCTCTTGAGATGCGACGGGAACGCCGGGAATTCTTTCCCTACGAAACAGGGAAAGGATCCCTCATCTCGAGCTAGGAGGCGGAAACGGGGCTCCCCTGGATGTGTGCGGGACCCACGGGCTTCCTCTCGAGTGGAGACGGGTATGTCGGGGCACTTCTTGAGTTGCAGCAAGGGTGTGAAGGACCCTTTGGAAGTTCCAGTGGTTAGACGTGATTAGCCTCGAGAAGCCTCAGCGGAAATGTACCTCATCTCGCCTGGAGGGCAAAACCTCCTGGATTTTCTCGAGTTGCGGCAGGTGCTCTCGACCTACGACGGGGACCTCAGGGACCCGCTCTGGTGGTCTCAGGAAAGGCCAGTCCCCATGCGAGTTCCTCGGGGGCCTCTCGGGATTCCCCTCCCGTCGATGCCGGGGCCTAAGACCTTGTGTGGAGTCGGGGCCGGAACCTGAGGATTCCTCTCCAGTGCTGACATGGATCTTGGGGTACTTCTGGAGTCTCCCCAGGGGAGTCAGTCCTCGTCTCGAATGCGGGCATGCACTTGCGCTTTCCTCCAGAGCGGCAGCAGCAGTGTCACGCAGTCCGCCGCGTGGATCAAAGGATCTATGGTTTTCCCTCGAGTCTTTCCCACGAGGCTTTCCCACGAGGCTTTCCCACAGGGCTGTCCCACGTGCACACGTGGTGGGAGTCGATCCTCGGCTTGAACGTCAAGGCAGTGCAGGGAAAACAGGTTCCTCTGGAATGGACTGACACATCTGGGGGCTCTTGGAATGGTGGCATGACCCTGGAGTTCCTCTCGCCTTTCCTGTGGAGAGCGCCTCCTCTTGAGATGCGACGGGAACGCCGGGAATTCTTTCCCTAGGAAACAGGGAAAGGATCCCTCATCTCGAGATAGGAGGCGGAAACGGGGCTCCCCTTGATGTGTGCGCGACACCACGTGCTTCCTCTCGAGTGCAGACTTGTATGTCGGGGAACTTCTTGAGTTGCAGAAAGGGTGTGAAGGACCCTTTGGAAGTTCCAGTGGTTAGATGTGATTGGCCTCGAGATGCCTCAGCGGAAATGGGCCTCATCTCGCCTGGAGGGCAAAACCTCCTGGATTTTCTCGAGTTGCGGCAGGTGCTCTCGACTTACGACGGGGACCTCAGGGACCCGCTTGGTGGCCTCAGGAAAGGCCAGTCCCCATGCGAGTTCCTCGGGGGCCTCTCGGGATTCCTCTCCCGTCGATGCCGGGGCCTAAGACCTTGTGTGGAGTCGGGGCCGGAACCTGAGGATTCCTCTCCAGTGCTGACATGGATCTTGGGGTACTTCTGGAGTCTCCCCAGGGGAGTCAGTCCTCGTCTCGAATGCGGGCATGTACTTGGGCTTTCCTCCAGAGCGGTAGCAGCAGTGTCACGCAGTCCACCGCATGTATCAAAGGATCTATGGTTTTCCCTCGAGTCTTTCCCACGAGGCTTTCCCACGAGGCTTTCCCACAGGGCTGTCCCACGTGCACACGTGGTGGGAGTCGATCCTCGGCTTGAACGTCAAGGCAGTGCAGGGAAAACAGGTTCCTCTGGAATAGACTGACACATCTGGGGGACTCTTGGAATGGTGGCACGACCCTGGAGGTCCTCTCGCCTTTCCTGTGGAGAGCGTCTCCTCTTGAGATGCGACGGGAACGCCGGGAATTCTTTCCCTAGGAAACAGGGAAAGGATCCCTCATCTCGAGCTAGGAGGCGGAAACGGGGCTCCCCTGGATGTGTGCGGGACCATCGTGCTTCCTCTCGAGTGGAGACGGGTATGTCGGGGAACTTCTTGAGTTGCAGCAAGGGTGAGAAGGACCCTTTGGATGTTCCAGTGGTTAGACGTGATTAGCCTCAAGAAGCCTCAGCGGAAATGGGCCTCATCTCGCCTGGAGGGCAAAACCTCCTGGATTTTCTCGAGTTGCGGCAGGTGCTCTCGACTTACGACGGGGACCTCAGGGACCCGCCCTGGTGGCCTCAGGAAAGGCCAGTCCCCATGCGAGTTCCTCGGGGGCCTCTCGGGATTCCTCTCCCGTCGATGCCGGGGCCTAAGACCTTGTGTGGAGTCGGGGCCGGAACCTGAAGATTCCTCTCCAGTGCTGACATGGATCTTGGGGTACTTCTGGAGTCTCCCCAGGGGAGTCAGTCCTCGTCTCGAATGCGGGCATGCACTTGCGCTTTCCTCCAGAGCGGTAGCAGCAGTGTCACGTAGTCCACCGCGTGTATCAAATGATCTATGGTTTTCCCTCGAGTCTTTCCCACGAGGCTTTCCCACGAGGCTTTCCCACAGGGCTGTCCCACGTGCACACGTGGTGGGAGTCGATCCTCGGCTTGAACGTCAAGGCAGTGCAGGGAAAACAGGTTCCTCTGGAATGGACTGACACATCTGGGGGACTCTTGGAATGGTGGCACGACCCTGGAGTTCCTCTCGCCTTTCCTGTGGAGAGCGCCTCCTCTTGAGATGCGACGGGAACGCCGGGAATTCTTTCCCTACGAAACAGGGAAAGGATCCCTCATCTCGAGCTAGGAGGCGGAAACGGGGCACCCCTGGATGTGTGCGGGACCCTCGTGCTTCCTCTCGAGTGGAGACGTGTATGTCGGGGAACTTCTTGAGTTACAGCAAGGGTGAGAATGACCCTTTGGATGTTCCAGTGGTTAGATGTGATTAGCCTCGAGAAGCATCAGCGGAAATGGGCCTCATCTCGCCTGGAGGGCAAAACCTCCTGGATTATCTCGAGTTGCGGCAGGTGCTCTCGACTTACGACGGGGACCACAGGGACCCGCCCTGGTGGCCTCAGGAAAGGCCAGTCCCCATGCGAGTTCCTCGGGGGCCTCTCGGGATTCCTCTCCCGTCGATGCCGGGGCCTAAAACCTTGTGTGGAGTCGGGGCCGGAACCTGAGGATTCCTCTCCAGTGCTGACATGGATCTTGGGGTACTTCTGGAGTCTCCCCAGGGGAGTCAGTCCTCGTCTCGAATGCGGGCATGCACTTGAGCTTTCCTCCAGGGCGGTAGCAGCAGTGTCACGCAGTCCGCCGCGTGGATCAAAGGATCTATGGTTTTCCCTAGAGTCTTTCCCACGAGGCTTTCCCACGAGGCTTTCCCACAGGGCTGTCCCACGTGCACACGTGGTGGGAGTCGATCCTCGGCTTGAACGTCAAAGCAGTGCAGGGAAAACAGGTTCCTCTGGAATGGACTGACACATCCGGGGGAGTCTTGGAATGGTGGCACGACCCTGGAGTTCCTATCGCCTTTCCTGTGGAGAGCGCCTCCTCTTGAGATGCGACGGGAACGCCGGGCATTCTTTCCCTACGAAACAGGGAAAGGATCCCTCATCTCGAGCTAGGAGGCGGAAACGGGGCTCCCCTGGATGTGTGCGGGACCCCACGTGCTTCCTCTCGAGTGGAGACGGGTATGTCGGGGAACTTCTTGAGTTGCAGCAAGGGTGTGAAGGACCCTTTGGAAGTTCCAGTGGTTAGACGTGATTAGCCACGAGAAGCCTCAGCGGAAATGGGCCTCATCTCGCCTGGAGGGCAAAACCTCCTGGATTTTCTCAAGTTGCGGCAGGTCCTCTCGACTTATGACGGGGACCTCAGGGACCCGCCCTGGTGGCCTCAGGAAAGGCCAGTCCCCATGCGAGTTCCTGGGGGCCTCTCGGGATTCCTCTCCCGTCGATGCCGGGGCCTAAGACCTTGTGTGGAGTCGGGGCCAGAACCTGAGGATTCCGCTCCAGTGCTGACATGGATCTTGGGGTACTTCTGGAGTCTCCCCAGGGGAGTCAGTCCTCGTCTCGAATGCGGGCATACACTTGCGCTTTCCTCCAGAGCGGTAGCAGCAGTGTCATGCAATCCGCCGCGTGGATCAAAGGATCTATGGTTTTCCCTCGAGTCTTTCCCACGAGGCTTTCCCACGAGGCTTTCCCACAGGGCTGTCCCACGTGCACACGTGGTGGGAGTCGATCCTCGGCTTGAACGTCAAGGCAGTGCAGGGAAAACAGGTTCCTCTGGAATGGACTGACACATCTGGGGGACTCTTGGAATGGTGGCACGACCCTGGAGTTCCTCTCGCCTTTCCTGTGGAGAGCGCCTCCTCTTGAGATGCGACGGGAACGCCGGGAATTCTTTCCCTACGAAACAGGGAAAGGATCCCTCATCTCGAGCTAGGAGGCGGAAACGGGGCTCCCCTGGATGTGTGCGGGACACTCGTGCTTCCTCTCGAGTGGAGACGGGTATGTCGGGGAACTTCTTGAGTTGCAGCAAGGGTGAGAAGGACCCTTTGGATGTTCCAGTGTTTAGATGTGATTAGCCTCGAGAAGCCTCAGCGGAAATGGGCCTCATCTCGCCTGGAGGGCAAAACCTCCTGGATTTTCTCGAGTTGCGGCAGGTGCTCTCGACTTACGACGGGGACCTCAGGGACCCGCTCTGGTGGCCTCAGGAAAGGCCAGTCCCCATGCGAGTTCCTCGGGGGCCTCTCGGGATTCCTCTCCCGTCGATGCCGGGGCCTAAGACCTTGTGTGGAGTCGGGGCCGGAACCTGAGGATTCCTCTACAGTGCTGACATGGATCTTGGGGTACTTCTGGAGTCTCCCCAGGGGAGTCAGTCCTCGTCTCGAATGCGGGCATGCACTTGCGCTTTCCTCCAGAGCGGTAGCATCAGTGTCACGCAGTCCACCGCGTGGATCAAAGGATCTATGGTTTTCCCTCGAGTCTTTCCCACGAGGCTTTCCCACGAGGCTTTCCCACAGGGCTGTCCCAAGTGCACACGTGGTGGGAGTCGATCCTCAGCTTGAACGTCAAGGCAGTGCAGGGAAAACAGTTTCCTCTGGAATGGACTGACACATCTGGGGGACTCTTGGAATGGTGGCACGACCCTGGAGTTCCTCTCGCCTTTCCTGTGGAGAGCGCCTCCTCTTGAGATGCGACGGGAACGCCGGGAATTCTTTCCCTACGAAATAGGGAAAGGATCCCTCATCTCGAGCTAGGAGGCGGAAACGGGGCTCCCCTGGATGTGTGCGGGACCCTGGTGCTTCCTCTCGAGTGGAGACTGGTATGTCGGGGAACTTCTTGAGTTGCAGCAATGGTGTGAAGGAACCTTTGGAAGTTCCAGTGGTTAGATGTGATTGGCCTCGAGAAGCCTCAGCGGAAATGGGCCTCATCTCGCCTGGAGGGCAAAACCTCCTGGATGTTCTCGAGTTGCGGCAGGTGCTCTCGACTTACGACGGGGACCTCAGGGACCCGCTCTGGTGGCCTCAGGAAAGGCCAGTCCCCATGCGAGTTCCTCGGGGTCCTCTCGGGATGCCTCTCCCGTCGATGCCGGGGCCTAAGACCTTGTGTGGAGTCGGGGCCGGAACCTGAGGATTCCTCTCCAGTGCTGACATGGATCTTGGGGTACTTCTGGAGTCTCCCCAGGGGAGTCAGTCCTCGTCTCGAATGCGGGCATGCACTTGCGCTTTCCTCCAGAGCGGTAGCAGCAGTGTCACGCAGTCCACCGCGTGTATCAAATGATCTATGGTTTTCCCTCGAGTCTTTCACACGAGGCTTTCCCACGAGGCTTTCCCACAGGGCTGTCCCACGTGCACACGTGGTGGGAGTCGATCCTCGGCTTGAACGTCAAGGCAGTGCAGGGAAAACAGGTTCCTCTGGAATGGACTGACACATCTGGGGGACTCTTGGAATGGTGGCACGACCCTGGAGTTCCTCTCGCCTTTCCTGTGGAGAGCGCCTCCTCTTGAGATGCGACGGGAACGCCGGGAATTCTTTCCCTACGAAACAGGGAAAGGATCCCTCATCTCGAGCTAGGAGGCGGAAACGGGTCTCCCCTGGATGTGTGCGGGACCCTCGTGCTTCCTCTCGAGTGGAGACGGGTATGTCGGGGAACTTCTTGAGTTGCAGCAAGGGTGAGAATGACCCTTTGGATGTTCCAGTGGTTAGATGTGATTAGCCTCGAGAAGCATCAGCGGAAATGGGCCTCATCTCGCCTGGAGGGCAAAACCTCCTGGATTATCTCGAGTTGCGGCAGGTGCTCTCGACTTACGACGGGGACCACAGGGACCCGCCCTGGTGGCCTCAGGAAAGGCCAGTCCCCATGCGAGTTCCTCGGGGGCCTCTCGGGATTCCTCTCCCCTCGATGCCGGGGCCTAAGACCTTGTGTGGAGTCGGGGCCGGAACCTGAGGATTCCTCTCCAGTGCTGACATGGATCTTGGGGTACTTCTGGAGTCTCCCCAGGGGAGTCAGTCCTCGTCTCGAATGCGGGCATGCACTTGCGCTTTCCTCCAGGGCGGTAGCAGCAGGGTCACGCAGTCCGCCGCGTGGATCAAAGGATCTATGGTTTTCCCTCGAGTCTTTCCCACGAGGCTTTCCCACGAGGCTTTCCCACAGGGCTGTCCCACGTGCACACGTGGTGGGAGTCGATCCTCGGCTTGAACGTCAAGGCAGTGCAGGGAAAAGAGGTTCCTCTGGAATGGACTGACATATCTGGGGGACTCTTGGAATGGTGGCACGACCCTGGAGTTCCTCTCGTCTTTCCTGTGGAGAGCGCCTCCTATTGAGATGCGACGGGAACGCCGGGAATTCTTTCCCTACGAAACAGGGAAAGGATCCCTCATCTCGAGCTAGGAGGCGGAAACGGGGCTCCCCTGGATGTGTGCGGGACCCCACGTGCTTCCTCTCGAGTGGAGACGGGTATGTCGGGGAACTTCTTGAGTTGCAGCAAGGGTGTGAAGGACCTTTGGAAGTTCCAGTGGTTAGACGTGATTAGCCTCGAGAAGCCTCAGCGGAAATGGGCCTCATCTCGCCTGGAGGGCAAAACCTCCTGGATTTTCTCGAGTTGCGGCAGGTGCTCTCGACTTACGACGGGGACCTCCGGGACCCGCTCTGGTGGCCTCAGGAAAGGCCAGTCCCCATGCGAGTTCCTCGGGGGCCTCTCGGGATTCCTCTCCCGTCGATGCCGGGGCCTAAGACCTTGTGTGGAGTCGGGGCCGGAACCTGAGGATTCCTCTCCAGTGCTGACATGGATCTTGGGGTAATTCTGGAGTCTCCCCAGGGGAGTCAGTCCTCGTCTCGAATGCGGGCATGCACTTGCGCTTTCCTCCAGAGCAGTAGCAGCAGTGTCACGCAATCCGCCGCGTGGATCAAAGGATCTATGGTTTTCCCTCGAGTCTTTCCCACGAGGCTTTCCCACGAGGCTTTCCCACAGGGCTGTCTCACGTGCACACGTGGTAGGAGTCGATCCTCGGCTTGAACGTCAAGGCAGTGCAGGGAAAACAGGTTCCTCTGGAATGGACTGACACATCTGGGGGTCTCTTGGAATGGTGCCACGACCCTGGAGTTCCTCTCGCCTTTCCTGTGGAGAGCGCCTCCTCTTGAGATGCGACGGGAACGCCGGGAATTCTTTCCCTACTAAACAGGGAAAGGATCCCTCATCTCGAGCTAGGAGGCGGAAACGGGGCTCCCCTGGATGTGTGCGGGACCCCACGTGCTTCCTCTCGAGTGGAAACGGGTATGTCGCGGAACTGCTTGAGTTGCAGCAAGGGTGTGAAGGACCCTTTGGAAGTTCCAGTGGTTAGATGTGATTAGCCTCGAGAAGCCTCAGCGGAAATGGGCCTCATCTCGCCTGGAGGGCAAAACCTCCTGGATTTTCTGGAGTTGTGGCAGGTGCTCTCGACTTACCACGGGGACCTCAGGGACCCGCTCTGGTGGCCTCAGGAAAGGCCAGTCCCCATGCGAGTTCCTCGGGGGCCTCTCAGGATTCCTCTCTCGAAGATGCCGGGGCCTAAAACCTTGTGTGGAGTCGGGGCCGGAACCTGAGGATTCCTCTCCAGTGCTGACATGGATTTTGGGGTACTTCTGGAGTCTCCCCAGGGGAGTCAGTCCTCGTCTCGAATGCGGGCATGCACTTGCGCTTTCCTTCAGAGCGGTAGCAGCAGTGTCACGCAGTCCGCCGCGTAGATCAAAGGATCTATGGTTTTCCCTCGAGTCTTTCCCACGAGGCTTTCCCACGAGGCTTTCCCACAGGGCTGTACCACGTGCACACGTGGTGGGAGTCGATCCTCGGCTTGAACGTCAAGGCAGTGCAGGGAAAACAGGTTCCTCTGGAATGGACTGACACATCTGGGGGTCTCTTGGAATGGTTGCACGACCCTGGAGTTCCTCTCCCCTTTCCTGTGGATAGTGCCTCATTTTGAGATGCGACGGGAACGCCGGGAAATCTTTCCCTACGAAACAGGGAAAGGATCCCTCATCTCGAGCTAGGAGGCGGAAATGGGGCTCCCCTGGATGTGTGCGGGACCCCATGTGCTTCCTCTCAAGTGGAGACGGGTATGTCGGGGAACTTCTTGAGTTGCACCAAGGGTGTGAGGACCCTTTGGAAGTTCCAGTGGTTAGATGTGATTAGCCTCGAGAAGCCTCAGCGGAAATGGGCCTCATCTCGACTGGAGGGCAAAACCTCCTGGATTTTCTCGTGTTGCGGCAGGTGCTCTCGACTTACGACGGGGACCTCAGGGACCCGCTCTGGTGGCCTCTGGAAAGGCCAGTCCCCATGCGAGTTCCTCGGGGGCCTCTCGGGATTCCTCTCCCGTCGATGCCGGGGCCTAAGACCTTGTGTGGAGTCGGGGCCGGAACCTGAGGATTCCTCTCCAGTGCTGACATGGATCTTGGGCTAATTCTGCAGTCTCCCCAGGGGAGTCAGTCCTCGTCTCGAATGCGGGCATGCTCTTGCGCTTTCCTCCAGAGCGGTAGCAGCAGTGTCTCGCAGTCCGCCGCGTGGATCAAAGGATCTATGGTTTTCCCTCGAGTCTTTCCCACGAGGCTTTCCCACGAGGCTTTCCCACAGGGCTGTCCCACGTGCACACGTGGTGGGAGTCGATCCTCGGCTTGAACGTCAAGGCAGTGCAGGGAAAACAGGTTCCTCTGGAATGAACTGACACATCTGGGGGACTCTTGGAATGGTGGCACGACCCTGGAGTTCCTCTCGCCTTTCCTGTGGAGAGCGCCTCTTCTTGAGATGCGACGGGAACGCCGGGAATTCTTTCCCTACGAAACAGGGAAAGGATCCCTCATCTCGAGCTAGGAGGCGGAAACGGGCTCCCCTGGATGTGTGCGGGACACCACGTGTTTCCTCTCGAGTGCAGACGGGTATGTCGGGGAACTTCTTGAGTTGCAGCAAGGGTGTGAAGGACCCTTTGGAAGTTCCAGTGGTTAGATGTGATTGGCCTCGAGAAGCCTCAGCGGAAATGGGCCTCATCTCGCCTGGAGGGCAAAACCTCCTGGATTTTCTCGAGTTGCGGCAGGTGCTCTCGACTTACGACGGGGACCTCAGGGAACCGCTCTGGTGGCCTCAGGAAAGGCCAGTCCCCATGCGAGTTCCTCGGGGGCCTCTCGGGATTCCTCTCCCGTCGATGCCGGGGCCTAAGACCTTGTGTGGAGTCGGGGCCGGAACCTGAGGATTCCTCTCCAGTGCTGACATGGATCTTGGGGTACTTCTGGAGTTTCCCCAGGGGAGTCAGTCCTCGTTTCGAATGCGGGCATGCACTTGCGCTTTCCTCCAGAGCGGTAGCAGCAGTGTCACGCAGTCCGCCGCGTGGATCAAAGGATCTATGGTTTTCCCTCGAGTCTTTCCCACGAGGCTTTCCCACGAGGCTTTCCCACAGGGCTGTCCCACGTGCACACGTGGTGGGAGTGGATCCTCGGCTTGAACGTCAAGGCAGTGCAGGGAAAACAGGTTCCTCTGGAATGGACTGACACATCTGGGGGACTCTTGGAATGGTGGCACGACCCTGGAGTTCCTCTCGCTTTTCCTGTGGAGACCGCCTCCTCTTGAGATGCGACGGGAACGCCGGGAATTCTTTCCCTACGAAACAGGGAAAGGATCCCTCATCTCGAGCTAGGAGGCGGAAACGGGGCTCCCCTGGATGTGTGCGGGACCCACGGGCTTCCTCTCGAGTGGAGACGGGTATGTCGGGGCACTTCTTGAGTTGCAGCAAGGGTGTGAAGGACCCTTTGGAAGTTCCAGTGGTTAGACGTGATTAGCCTCGAGAAGCCTCAGCGGAAATGTACCTCATCTCGCCTGGAGGGCAAAACCTCCTGGATTTTCTCGAGTTGCGGCAGGTGCTCTCGACCTACGACGGGGACCTCAGGGACCCGCTCTGGTGGTCTCAGGAAAGGCCAGTCCCCATGCGAGTTCCTCGGGGGCCTCTCGGGATTCCCCTCCCGTCGATGCCGGGGCCTAAGACCTTGTGTGGAGTCGGGGCCGGAACCTGAGGATTCCTCTCCAGTGCTGACATGGATCTTGGGGTACTTCTGGAGTCTCCCCAGGGGAGTCAGTCCTCGTCTCGAATGCGGGCATGCACTTGCGCTTTCCTCCAGAGCGGTCCCAGCAGTGTCACGCAGTCCGCCGCGTGGATCAAAGGATCTATGGTTTTCCCTCGAGTCTTTCCCACGAGGCTTTCCCACGAGGCTTTCCCACAGGGCTGTCCCACGTGCACACGTGGTGGGAGTCGATCCTCGGCTTGAACGTCAAGGCAGTGCAGGGAAAACAGGTTCCTCTGGAATGGACTGACACATCTGGGGGACTCTTGGAATGGTGTCACGACCCTGGAGTTCCTCTCGCCTTTCCTGTGGAGAGCGCCTCCTCTTGAGATGCGACGGGAACGCCGGGAATTCTTTCCCTACGAAACAGGGAAAGGATCCCTCATCTCGAGCTAGGAGGCGGAAACGGGGCTCCCCTGGATGTGTGCGGGACACCACGTGCTTCTTCTCGAGTGCAGACGGGTATGTCGGGGAACTTCTTGAGTTGCAGCAAGGGTGTGAAGGACCCTTTGGAAGTTCCAGTGGTTAGATGTGATTGGCCTCGAGAAGCCTCAGCTGAAATGGGCCTCATCTCGCCTGGAGGGCAAAACCTCCTGGATTTTCTCGAGTTGCGGCAGGTGGTCTCGACTTACGACGGGGACCTCAGGGAACCGCTCTGGTGGCCTCAGGAAAGGCCAGTCCTCATGCGAGTTCCTCGGGGGCCTCTCGGGATTCCTCTCCCGTCGATGCCGGGGCCTAAGACCTTGTGTGGAGTCGGGGCCGGAACCTGAGGATTCCTCTCCAGTGCTGACATGGATCTTGGGGTACTTCTGGAGTTTCCCCAGGGGAGTCAGTCCTCGTCTCGAATGCGGGCATGCACTTGCGCTTTCCTCCAGAGCGGTAGCAGCAGTGTCACGCAGTCCGCCGCGTGGATCAAAGGATCTATGGTTTTCCCTCGAGTCTTTCCCACGAGGCTTTCCCACGAGGCTTTCCCACAGGGCTGTCCCACGTGCACACGTGGTGGGAGTCGATCCTCGGCTTGAACGTCAAGGCAGTGCAGGGAAAACAGGTTCCTCTGGAATGGACTGACACATCTGGGGGACTCTTGGAATGGTGGCACGACCCTGGAGTTCGTCTCGCTTTTCCTGTGGAGACCGACTCCTCTTGAGATGCGACGGGAACGCCGGGAATTCTTTCCCTACGAAACAGGGAAAGGATCCCTCATCTCGAGCTAGGAGGCGGAAACGGGGCTCCCCTGGATGTGTGCGGGACCCACGTGCTTCCTCTCGAGTGGAGACGGGTATGTCGGGGCACTTCTTGAGTTGCAGCAAGGGTGTGAAGGACCCTTTGGAATTTCCAGTTGTTAGACGTGATTAGCCTCGAGAATCCTCAGCGGAAATGTACCTCATCTCGCCTGGAGGGCAAAACCTCCTGGATTTTCTCGAGTTGGGGCAGGTGCTCTCGACCTACGACGGGGACCTCAGGGACCCGCTCTGGTGGTCTCAGGAAAGGCCAGTCCCCATGCGAGTTCCTCGGGGGCCTCTCGGGATTCCTCTCCCGTCGATGCCGGGGCCTAAGACCTTGTGTGGAGTCGGGGCCGGAACCTGAGGATTCCTCTCCAGTGCTGACATGGATCTTGGGGTACTTCTGGAGTCTCCCCAGGGGAGTCAGTCCTCGTCTCGAATGCGGGCATGCACTTGCGCTTTCCTCCAGAGCAGTCCCAGCAGTGTCACGCAGTCCGCCGCGTGGATCAAAGGATCTATGGTTTTTCCTCGAGTCTTTCCCACGAGGCTTTCCCACGAGGCTTTCCCACAGGGCTGTCCCACGTGCACACGTGGTGGGAGTCGATCCTCGGCTTGAACGTCAAGGCAGTGCAGGGAAAACAGGTTCCTCTGGAATGGACTGACACATCTGGGGGACTCTTGGAATGGTGGCACGACCCTGGAGTTCCTCTCGCCTTTCCTGTGGAGAGCGCCTCCTCTTGAGATGCGACGGGAACGCCGGGAATTCTTTCCCTACGAAACAGGGAAAGGATCCCTCATCTCGAGCTAGGAGGCGGAAACGGGGCTCCCCTGGATGTGTGCAGGACACCACGTGCTTCCTCTCGAGTGCAGACGGGTATGTCGGGGAACTTCTTGAGTTGCAGCAAGGGTGTGAAGGACCCTTTGGAAGTTCCAGTGGTTAGATGTGATTGGCCTCGAGAAGCCTCAGCGGAAATGGGCCTCATCTCGCCTGGAGGGCAAAACCTCCTGGATTTTCTCGAGTTGCGGCAGGTGGTCTCGACTTACGACGGGGACCTCAGGGAACCGCTCTGGTGCCCTCAGGAAAGGCCAGTCCTCATGCGAGTTCCTCGGGGGCCTCTCGGGATTCCTCTCCCGTCGATGCCGGGGCCTAAGACCTTGTGTGGAGTCGGGGCCGGAACCTGAGGATTCCTCTCCAGTGCTGACATGGATCTTGGGGTACTTCTGGAATTTCCCCAGGGGAGTCAGTCCTCGTCTCGAATGCGGGCATGCACTTGCGCTTTCCTCCAGAGCGGTAGCAGCAGTGTCACGCAGTCCGCCGCGTGGATCAAAGGATCTATGGTTTTCCCTCGAGTCTTTCCCACGAGGCTTTCCCACGAGGCTTTCCCACAGGGCTGTCCCACGTGCACACGTGGTGGGAGTCGATCCTCGGCTTGAACGTCAAGGCAGTGCAGGGAAAACAGGTTCCTCTGGAATGGACTGACACATCTGGGGGACTCTTGGAATGGTGGCACGACCCTGGAGTTCCCCTCGCTTTTCCTGTGGAGACCGCCTCCTCTTGAGATGCGACGGGAACGCCGGGAATTCTTTCCCTACGAAACAGGGAAAGGATCCCTCATCTCGAGCTAGGAGGCGGAAACGGGGCTCCCCTGGATGTGTGCGGGACCCACGTGCTTCCTCTCGAGTGGAGACGGGTATGTCGGGGCACTTCTTGAGTTGCAGCAAGGCTGTGAAGGACCCTTTGGAAGTTCCAGTGGTTAGACGTGATTAGCCTCGAGAAGCCTCAGCGGAAATGTACCTCATCTCGCCTGGAGGGCAAAACCTCCTGGATTTTCTCGAGTTGCGGCAGGTGCTCTCGACCTACGACGGGGACCTCAGGGACCCGCTCTGGTGGTCTCAGGAAAGGCCAGTCCACATGCGAGTTCCTCGGGGGCCTCTCGGGATTCCTCTCCCGTCGATGCCGGGGCCTAAGACCTTGTGTGGAGTCGGGGCCGGAACCTGAGGATTCCTCTCCAGTGCTGACATGGATCTTGGGGTACTTCTGGAGTCTCCCCAGGGGAGTCAGTCCTCGTCTCGAATGCGGGCATGCACTTTCGCTTTCCTCCAGAGCGGTCCCAGCAGTGTCACGCAGTCCGCCGCGTGGATCAAAGGATCTATGGTTTTCCCTCGAGTCTTTCCCACGAGGCTTTCCCACGAGGCTTTCCCACAGGGCTGTCCCACGTGCACACGTGGTGGGAGTCGATCCTCGGCTTGAACGTCAAGGCAGTGCAGGGAAAACAGGTTCCTCTGGAATGGACTGACACATCTGGGGGACTCTTGGAATGGTGGCACGACCCTGGAGTTCCTCTCGCTTTTCCTGTGGAGACCGCCTCCTCTTGAGATGCGACGGGAACGCCGGGAATTCTTTCCCTACGAAACAGGGAAAGGATCCCTCATCTCGAGCTAGGAGGCGGAAACGGGGCTCCCCTGGATGTGTGCGGGACCCACGTGCTTCCTCTCGAGTGGAGACGGGTATGTCGGGGCACTTCTTGAGTTGCAGCAAGGGTGTGAAGGACCCTTTGGAAGTTCCAGTGGTTAGACGTGATTAGCCTTGAGAAGCCTCAGCGGAAATGTACCTCATCTCGCCTGGAGGGCAAAACCTCCTGGATTTTCTCGAGTTGCGGCAGGTGCTCTCGACCTACGACGGGGACCTCAGGGACCCGCTCTGGTGGTCTCAGGAAAGGCCAGTCCCCATGCGAGTTCCTCGGGGGCCTCTCGGGATTCCTCTCCCGTCGATGCCGGGGCCTAAGACCTTGTGTGGAGTCGGGGCCGGAACCTGAGGATTCCTCTCCAGTGCTGACATGGATCTTGGGGTACTTCTGGAGTCTCCCCAGGGGAGTCAGTCCTCGTCTCGAATGCGGGCATGCACTTGCGCTTTCCTCCAGAGCGGTCCCAGCAGTGTCACGCAGTCCGCCGCGTGGATCAAAGGATCTATGGTTTTCCCTCGAGTCTTTCCCACGAGGCTTTCCCACGAGGCTTTCCCACAGGGCTGTCCCACGTGCACACGTGGTGGGAGTCGATCCTCGGCTTGAACGTCAAGGCAGTGCAGGGAAAACAGGTTCCTCTGGAATGGACTGACACATCTGGGGGACTCTTGGAATGGTGTCACGACCCTGGAGTTCCTCTCGCCTTTCCTGTGGAGAGCGCCTCCTCTTGAGATGCGACGGGAACGCCGGGAATTCTTTCCCTACGAAACAGGGAAAGGATCCCTCATCTCGAGCTAGGAGGCGGAAACGGGTCTCCCCTGGATGTGTGCGGGACACCACGTGCTTCCTCTCGAGTGCAGGCGGGTATGTCGGGGAACTTCTTGAGTTGCAGCAAGGGTGTGAAGGACCCTTTGGAAGTTCCAGTGGTTAGATGTGATTGGCCTCGAGAAGCCTCAGCGGAAATGAGCCTCATCTCGCCTGGAGGGCAAAACCTCCTGGATTTTCTCGAGTTGCGGCAGGTGGTCTCGACTTACGACGGGGACCTCAGGGAACCGCTCTGGTGGCCTCAGGAAAGGCCAGTCCTCATGCGAGTTCCTCGGGGGCCTCTCGGGATTCCTCTCCCGTCGATGCCGGGGCCTAAGACCTTGTGTGGAGTCGGGGCCGGAACCTGAGGATTCCTCTCCAGTGCTGACATGGATCTTGGGGTACTTCTGGAGTCTCCCCAGGGGAGTCAGTCCTCGTCTCGAATGCGGGCATGCACTTGCGCTTTCCTCCAGAGCGGTAGCAGCAGTGTCACGCAGTCCGCCGCGTGGATCAAAGGATCTATGGTTTTCCCTCGAGTCTTTCCCACGAGGCTTTCCCACGAGGCTTTCCCACAGGGCTGTCCCACGTGCACACGTGGTGGGAGTCGATCCTCGGCTTGAACGTCAAGGCAGTGCAGGGAAAACAGGTTCCTCTGGAATGGACTGACACATCTGGGGGACTCTTGGAATGGTGGCACGACCCTGGAGTTCCTCTCGCTTTTCCTGTGGAGACCGCCTCCTCTTGAGATGCGACTGGAACGCCGGGAATTCTTTCCCTACGAAACAGGGAAAGGATCCCTCATCTCGAGCTAGGAGGCGGAAACGGGGCTCCCCTGGATGTGTGCGGGACCCACGTGCTTCCTCTCGAGTGGAGACGGGTATGTCGGGGCACTTCTTGAGTTGCAGCAAGGGTGTGAAGGACCCTTTGGAAGTTCCAGTGGTTAGACGTGATTAGCCTCGAGAAGCCTCAGCGGAAATGTACCTCATCTCGCCTGGAGGGCAAAACCTCCTGGATTTTCTCGAGTTGCGGCAGGTGCTCTCGACCTACCCCGGGGACCTCAGGGACCCGCTCTGGTGGTCTCAGGAAAGGCCAGTCCCCATGCGAGTTCCTCGGGGGCCTCTCGGGATTCCTCTCCCGTCGATGCCGGGGCCTAAGACCTTGTGTGGAGTCGGGGCCGGAACCTGAGGATTCCTCTCCAGTGCTGACATGGATCTTGGGGTACTTCTGGAGTCTCCCCAGGGGAGTCAGTCCTCGTCTCGAATGCGGGCATGCACTTGCGCTTTCCTCCAGAGCGGTCCCAGCAGTGTCACGCAGTCCGCCGCGTGGATCAAAGGATCTATGTTTTTCCCTCGAGTCTTTCCCACGAGGCTTTCCCACGAGGCTTTCCCACAGGGCTGTCCCACGTGCACACGTGGTGGGAGTCGATCCTCGGCTTGAACGTCAAGGCAGTGCAGGGAAAACAGGTTCCTCTGGAATGGACTGACACATCTGGGGGACTCTTGGAATGGTGTCACGACCCTGGAGTTCCTCTCGCCTTTCCTGTGGAGAGCGCCTCCTCTTGAGATGCGACGGGAACGCCGGGAATTCTTTCCCTACGAAACAGGGAAAGGATCCCTCATCTCGAGCTAGGAGGCGGAAACGGGGCTCCCCTGGATGTGTGCGGGACACCACGTGCTTCCTCTCGAGTGCAGACGGGTATGTCGGGGAACTTCTTGAGTTGCAGCAAGGGTGTGAAGGACCCTTTGGAAGTTCCAGTGGTTAGATGTGATTGGCCTCGAGAAGCCTCAGCGGAAATGGGCCTCATCTCGCCTGGAGGGCAAAACCTCCTGGATTTTCTCGAGTTGCGGCAGGTGGTCTCGACTTACGACGGGGACCTCAGGGAACCGCTCTGGTGGCCTCAGGAAAGGCCAGTCCTCATGCGAGTTCCTCGGGGGCCTCTCGGGATTCCTCTCCCGTCGATGCCGGGGCCTAAGACCTTGTGTGGAGTCGGGGCCGGAACCTGAGGATTCCTCTCCAGTGCTGACATGGATCTTGGGGTACTTCTGGAGTTTCCCCAGGGGAGTCAGTCCTCGTCTCGAATGCGGGCATGCACTTGCGCTTTCCTCCAGAGCGGTAGCAGCAGTGTCACGCAGTCCGCCTCGTGGATCAAAGGATCTATGGTTTTCCCTCGAGTCTTTCCCACGAGGCTTTCTCACGAGGCTTTCCCACAGGGCTGTCCCACGTGCACACGTGGTGGGAGTCGATCCTCGGCTTGAACGTCAAGGCAGTGCAGGGAAAACAGGTTCCTCTGGAATGGACTGACACATCTGGGGGACTCTTGGAATGGTGGCACGACCCTGGAGTTCCTCTCGCTTTTCCTGTGGAGACCGCCTCCTCTTGAGATGCGACGGGAACGCCGGGAATTCTTTCCCTACGAAACAGGGAAAGGATCCCTCATCTCGAGCTAGGAGGCGGAAACGGGGCTCCCCTGGATGTGCGGGACCCACGTGCTTCCTCTCGAGTGGAGACGGGTATGTCGGGGCACTTCTTGAGTTGCAGCAAGGGTGTGAAGGACCCTTTGGAAGTTCCAGTGGTTAGACGTGATTAGCCTCGAGAAGCCTCAGCGGAAATGTACCTCATCTCGCCTGGAGGGCAAAACCTCCTGGATTTTCTCGAGTTGCGGCAGGTGCTCTCGACCTACGACGGGGACCTCAGGGACCCGCTCTGGTGGTCTCAGGAAAGGCCAGTCCCCATGCGAGTTCCTCGGGGGCCTCTCGGGATTCCTCTCCCGTCGATGCCGGGGCCTAAGACCTTGCGTGGAGTCGGGGCCGGAACCTGAGGATTCCTCTCCAGTGCTGACATGGATCTTGGGGTACTTCTGGAGTCTCACCAGGGGAGTCAGTCCTCGTCTCGAATGCGGGCATGCACTTGCGCTTTCCTCCAGGGCGGTAGCAGCAGTGTCACGCAGTCCGCCGCGTGGATCAAAGGATCTATGGTTTTCCCTCGAGTCTTTCCCACGAGGCTTTCCCACGAGGCTTTCCCACAGGGCTGTCCCACGTGCACACGTGGTGGGAGTCGATCCTCGGCTTGAACGTCAAGGCAGTGCAGGGAAAACAGGTTCCTCTGGAATGGACTGACACATCTGGGGGACTCTTGGAATGGTGGCACGACCCTGGAGTTCCTCTCGCCTTTCCTGTGGAGAGCGCCTCCTCTTGAGATGCGACGGGAACGCCGGGAATTCTTTCCCTACGAAACAGGGAAAGGATCCCTCATCTCGAGCTAGGAGGCGGAAACGGGGCTCCCCTGGATGTGTGCGGGACCCCACGTGCTTCCTCTCGAGTGCAGACGGGTATGTCGGGGAACTTCTTGAGTTGCAGCAAGGGTGTGAAGGACCCTTTGGAAGTTCCAGTGGTTAGATGTGATTGGCCTCGAGAAGCCTCAGCGGAAATGGGCCTCATCTCGCCTGGAGGGCAAAACCTCCTGGATTTTCTCGAGTTGCGGCAGGTGGTCTCGACTTACGACGGGGACCTCAGGGAACCGCTCTGGTGGCCTCAGGAAAGGCCAGTCCCCATGCGAGTTCCTCGGGGGCCTCTCGGGATTCCTCTCCCGTCGATGCCGGGGCCTAAGACCTTGTGTGGAGTCGGGGCCGGAACCTGAGGATTCCTCTCCAGTGCTGACATGGATCTTGGGGTACTTCTGGAGTTTCCCCAGGGGAGTCAGTCCTCGTCTCGAATGCGGGCATGCACTTGCGCTTTCCTCCAGAGCGGTAGCAGCAGTGTCACGCAGTCCGCCGCGTGGATCAAAGGATCTATGGTTTTCCCTCGAGTCTTTCCCACGAGGCTTTCCCACGAGGCTTTCCCACAGGGCTGTCCCACGTGCACACGTGGTGGGAGTCGATCCTCGGCTTGAACGTCAAGGAAGTGCAGGGAAAACAGGTTCCTCTGGAATGGACTGACACATCTGGGGGACTCTTGGAATGGTGGCACGACCCTGGAGTTCCTCTCGCTTTTCCTGTGGAGACCGCCTCCTCTTGAGATGCGACGGGAACGCCGGGAATTCTTTCCCTACGAAACAGGGAAAGGATCCCTCATCTCGAGCTAGGAGGCGGAAACGGGGCTCCCCTGGATGTGTGCGGGACCCACGTGCTTCCTCTCGAGTGGAGACGGGTATGTCGGGGCACTTCTTGAGTTGCAGCAAGGGTGTGAAGGACCCTTTGGAAGTTCCAGTGGTTAGACGTGATTAGCCTCGAGAAGCCTCAGCGGAAATGTACCTCATCTCGCCTGGAGGGCAAAACCTCCTGGATTTTCTCGAGTTGCGGCAGGTGCTCTCGACCTACGACGGGGACCTCAGGGACCCGCTCTGGTGGTCTCAGGAAAGGCCAGTCCCCATGCGAGTTCCTCGGGGGCCTCTCGGGATTCCTCTCCCGTCGATGCCGGGGCCTAAGACCTTGTGTGGAGTCGGGGCCGGAACCTGAGGATTCCTCTCCAGTGCTGACATGGATCTTGGGGTACGTCTGGAGTCTCCCCAAGGGAGTCAGTCCTCGTCTCGAATTCGGGCATGCACTTGCGCTTTCCTCCAGAGCGGTAGCAGCAGTGTCACGCAGTCCGCCGCGTGGATCAAAGGATCTATGGTTTTCCCTCGAGTCTTTCCCACGAGGCTTTCCCACGAGGCTTTCCCACAGGGCTGTCCCACGTGCACACGTGGTGGGAGTCGATCCTCGGCTTGAACGTCAAGGCAGTGCAGGGAAAACAGGTTCCTCTGGAATGGACTGACACATCTGGGGGATTATTGGAATGGTGGCCCGACCCTGGAGTTCCTCTCGCCTTTCCTGTTAAGAGCGCCTCCTCTTGAGATGCGACGGGAACGCCGGGAATTCTTTCCCTACGAAACAGGGAAAGGATCCCTCATCTCGTGCTAGGAGGCGGAAACGGGGCTCACCTGGATGTGTGCGGGACACCACGTGCTTCCTCTCGAGTGGAGACGGGTATGTCGGGGAACTTCTTGAGTTGCAGCAAGGGTGTGAAGGACCCTTTGGAAGTTCCAGTGGTTAGATGTGATTGGCCTCGAGAAGCCTCAGCGGAAATGGGCCTCATCTCGCCTGGAGGGCAAAACCTCCTGGATTTTCTCGAGTTGCGGAAGGTGCTCTCGACTTACGACGGGGACCTCAGGGACCCGCTCTGGTGGCCTCAGGAAAGGCCAGTCCCCATGCTAGTTCCTCGGGGGCCTCTCAGGATTCCTCTCCCGTCGATGCCGGGGCCTAAGACCTTGTGTGGAGTCGGGGCCGGAACCTGAGGATTCCTCTCCAGTGCTGACATGGATCTTGGGGTACTTCTGGAGTCTCCCCAGGGGAGTCAGTCCTCGTCTCGAATGCGGGCATGCACTTGCGCTTTCCTCCAGAGCGGTAGCAGCAGTGTCACGCAGTCCGCCGCGTGGATCAAAGGATCTATGGTTTTCCCTCGAGTCTTTCCCACGAGGCTTTCCCACGAGGCTTTCCCACAGGGCTGTCCCACGTGCACACGTGGTGGGAGTCGATCCTCGGCTTGAACGTCAAGGCAGTGCAGGAAAAACAGGTTCCTCTGGAATGGACTGACACATCTGGCGGACTCTTGGAATGGTGTCACGACCCTGGAGTTCCTCTCGCCTTTCCTGTGGAGAGCGCCTCCTCTTGAGATGCGACGGGAACGCCGGGAATTCTTTCCCTACGAAACAGGGAAAGGATCCCTCATCTCGAGCTAGGAGGCGGATACGGGGCTCCCCTGGATGTGTGCGGGACACCACGTGCTTCCTCTCGAGTGCAGACGGGTATGTCGGGGAACTTCTTGAGTTGCAGCAAAGGTGTGAAGGACCCTTTGGAAGTTCCAGTGGTTAGATGTGATTGGCCTCGAGAAGCCTCAGCGGAAATGGGCCTCATCTCGCCTGGAGGGCAAAACCTCCTGGATTTTCTCGAGTTGCGGTAGGTGGTCTCGACTTACGACGGGGACCTCAGGGAACCGCTCTGGTGGCCTCAGGAAAGGCCAGTCCCCATGCGAGTTCCTCGGGGGCCTCTCGGGATTCCTCTCCCGTCGATGCCGGGGCCTAAGACCTTGTGTGGAGTCGGGGCCGGAACCTGAGGATTCCTCTCCAGTGCTGACATGGATCTTGGGGTTCTTCTGGAGTCTCCCCAGGTGAGTCAGTCCTCGTCTCCAATGCGGGCATGCACTTGCGCTTTCCTCCAGAGCGGTAGCATCAGTGTCACGCAGTCCGTCGCGTGGATCAAAGGATCTATGGTTTTCCCTCGAGTCTTTCCCACGAGGCTTTCCCACGAGGCTTTCCCACAGGGCTGTCCCACGTGCACACGTGGTGGGAGTCGATCCTTGGCTTGAACGTCAAGGCAGTGCAGGGAAAACAGGTTCCTCTGGAATGGACTGACACATCTGGGGGACTCTTGGAATGGTGGCACGACCCTGGAGTTCCTCTCGCCTTTCCTGTGGAGAGCGCCTCCTCTTGAGATGCGACGGGAACGCCGGGAATTCTTTCCCTACGAAACAGGGAAAGGATCCCTCATCTCGAGCTAGGAGGCGGAAACGGGGCTCCCCTGGATGTGTGCGGGAACCCACGTGCTTCCTCTCGAGTGGAGACGGGTATGTCGGGGAATTTCTTGAGTTGCAGCAATGGTGTGAAGGACCCTTTGGAAGTTCTAGTGGTTAGATGTGATTGGCCTCGAGAAGCCTCAGCGGAAATGGGCCTCATCTCGCCTGAAGGGCAAAACCTCCTGGATTTTCTCGAGTTGCGGCAGGTGCTCTCGACTTACGACGGGACCTCAGGGAACCGCTAAGGTGGCCTCAGGAAAGGCCAGTCCCCATGCGAGTTCCTCGGGGGCCTCTCGGGATTCCTCTCCCGTTGATGCCGGGGCCTAAGACCTTGTGTGGAGTCGGGGCTGGAACCTGAGGATTCCTCTCCAGTGCTGACATGGATCTTGGGGTACTTCTGGAGTCTCCCCAGGGGAGTCAGTCCTCGTCTCGAATGCGGGCATGCATTGCGCTTTCCTCCAGAGCGGTAGCAGCAGTGTCACGCAGTCCGCCGCGTGGATCAAAGGATCTATGGTTTTCCCTCGAGTCTTTCCCACGAGGCTTTCCCACGAGGCTTTCCCACAGGGCTGTCCCAAGTGCACACGTGGTGGGAGTCGATCCTCGGCTTGAACGTCAAGGCAGTGCAGGGAAAACAGGTTCCTCTGGAATGGACTGACACATCTGGGGGACTCTTGGAATGGTGGCACGACCCTGGAGTTCCTCTCGCCTTTCCTGTGGAGAGCGCCTCCTCTTGAGATGCGACGGGAACGCCGGGAAATCTTTCCCTACGAAACAGGGAAAGGATCCCTCATCTCGAGCTAGGAGGCGGAAACGGGGCTCCCCTGGATGTGTACGGGACCCACGTGCTTCCTCTCGAGTGGAGACGGGTATGTCGGGGAACTTCTTGAGTTGCAGCAAGGGTGTGAAGGACCCTTTGGAAGTTCCAGTGGTTAGATGTGATTGGCCTCGAGAAGCCTCAGCGGAAATGGGCCTCATCTCGCCTGGAGGGCAAAACCTCCTGGATTTTCTCGAGTTGCGGCAGGTGCTCTCGACTTACGACGGGGACCTCAGGGACCCGCTCTGGTGGCCTCAGGAAAGGCCAGTCCCCATGCGAGTTCCTCGGGGGCCTGTCGGGATTCCTCTCCCGTCGATGCCGGGGCCTAAGACCTTGTGTGGAGTCGGGGCCGGAACCTGAGGATTCCTCTCCAGTGCTGACATGGATCTTGGGGTACTTCTGGAGTCTCCCCAGGGGAGTCAGTCCTCGTCTCGAATGCGGGCATGCACTTGGGCTTTCCTTCAGAACGGTAGCAGCAGTGTCACGCAGTCCGCCGCGTGGATCAAAGGATCTATGGTTTTCCCTCGAGTCTTTCCCACGAGGCTTTCCCACGAGGCTTTCCCACAGGGCTGTCCCACGTGCACACGTGGTGGGAGTCGATCCTCGGCTTGAACGTCAAGGCAGTGCAGGGAAAACAGGTTCCTCTGGAATGGACTGACACATCTGGGGGACTCTTGGAATGGTGGCACGACCCTGGAGTTCCTCTCGCCTTTCCTGTGGAGAGCGCCTCCTCTTGAGATGCGACGGGAACGCCGGGAATTCTTTCCCTACGAAACAGGGAAAGGATCCCTCATCTTGAACTAGGAGGCGGAAACGGGGATTCCCTGGATGTGTGCGGGACCCCCTTGCTTCCTCTCGAGTGGAGACGGGTATGTCGGGGAACTTCTTGAGTTGCAGCAAAGGTGTGAAGGACCCTTTGGAAGTTCCAGTGGTTAGATGTGATTAGCCTCAAGAAGCCTCAGTGGAAATGGGCCTCATCTCGCGTGGAGAGCAAAACCTCCTGGATTTTCTCGAGTTGCGGCAGGTGCTCTCGACTTACGACGGGGACCTCGGGGAACCGCTCTGGTGGCCTCAGGAAAGGCGAGTCCCCATGCGATTTCCTCGGGGGCCTCTCGGGATTCCTCTCCGGTCGATGCCGGGGCCTAAGACCTTGTGTGGAGTCGGGGCCGGAACCTGAGGATTCCTCTCCAGTGCTGACATGGATCTTGGGGGTCTTCTGGAGTCTCCCCAGGAGAGTCAGTCCTCGTCTCGAATGCGGGCATGCACTTGCGCTTTCCCCCAGAGCGGTAGCAGCAGTGTCACGCAGTCCGCCGCGTGGATCAAAGGATCTATGGTTTTCCCTCGAGTCTTTCCCACGAGGCTTTCCCACAGGGCTGTCCCATGTGCACACGTGGTGGGAGTCGATCCTCGGCTTGAACGTCAAGGCAGTGCAGGGAAAACAGGTTCCTCTGAAATGGACTGACACATCTGGGGGCTCTTGGAATGGTGGCACGGCCTTGGAGTTCCTCTCGCCTTTTCTGTGGAGAGCGCTTCATCTTGAGATGCGACGGGAACGCCGGGAATTCTTTCCCTACGAAACAGGGAAAGGATCCCTCATCTCGAGCTATTAGGTGGAAACGGGGCTCCCTTGGATGTGTGCGGGACCCTCATGCTTCCTCTGGAGTGGAGATGGGTATGTCGGGGAACTTCTTGAGTTGCAGCAAGGGTGTGAAGGACCCTTTGGAAGTTCCAGTGGTTAGATGTGATTAGCCTCGAGAAGCCTCAGCGGAAATGGGCCTCATGTCGCCTGGAGGGCAAAACCTCCTGGATTTTCTCGAGTTGCGGCAGGTGCTCTCGACTTACGACGGGGACCTCGGGGACCAGCTCTGGTGGCCTCAGGAAAGGCCAGTCCCCATGCGAGTTCTTCTGGGGCCTCTCGGGATTCCTCTCCCGTCGATGCCGGGGCCTAAGACCTTGAGTTGTGTCGGGGCCGGAACCTGAGGATTCCTCTCCAGTGCTGACATGGATCTTGGGGTACTTCTGGAGTCTCCCCAGGGGAGTCAGTCCTCGTCTCGAATGCGGGCATGCACTTGCGCTTTCCTCCAGAGCGGTAGCAGCAGTGTCACGCAGTCCGCCGCGTGGATCAAAGGATCTATGGTTTTCCCTCGAGTCTTTCCCACGAGGATTTCCCACGAGGCTTTCCCACAGGGCTGTCCCACGTGCACACGTGGTGGGAGTCGATCCTCGGCTTGAACGTCAAGGCAGTGCAGGGAAAACAGGTTCCTCTGGAATGGACTGACACATCTGGGGGACTCTTGGAATGGTGGCACGACCCCGGAGTTCCTCTCGCCTTTCCTGTGGAGAGCGCCTCCTCTTGAGATGCGACGGGACCGCCGGGAATTCTTTCCCTACGGAACAGGGAAAGTTTCCCTCATCTCGTGCAAGGAGGCGGAAACGGGGCTCCCCTGGATGTGTGCGGGACCCTCGTGCTCCTCTCGAGTGGAGACGGGTATGTTGGGGAACTTCTTGAGTTGCAGCAAGGGTGTGAAGGACCCTTTGGAAGTTTCAGTGGTTAGATGTGATTAGCCTCGAGAAGCCTCAGCGGAAATGGGCCTCATCTCGCCTGGAGGGCAGTACCTCCTGGATTTTCTCGATTTGGGGCAGGTGCTCTCGACTTTCGACGGGTACCTCGGGACCCGCTCTAGTGGCCTCAGGAAAGGCCAGTCCCCATGCGAGTTCCTCTGGGGCCTCTCGGGATTCCTCTCCCGTCGATGCCGGGGCCTAAGACCTTGTGTGGAGTCGGGGCCGGAACCTGAGGATTCCTCTCCAGTGCTGACATGGATCTTGGGGTACTTCTGGAGTCTCCCCAGGGGAGTCAGTCCTCGTCTCGAATGCGGGCATGCACTTGCGCTTTCCCCCAGAGCGGTAGCAGCAGTGTCACGCAGTCCGCCACGTGGATCAAAGGATCTATGGTTTTCCCTCGAGTCTTTCCCATGAGTCTTTCCCACGAGGCTTTCCCACAGGGCTGTCCCACGTGCACACGTGGTGGGAGTCGATCCTCGGCTTGAACGTCAAGGCAGTGCAGGGAAAACAGGTTCCTCTGGAATGGACTGACACATCTGGGGGACTCTTGGAATGGTGACACGACCCTGGAGTTCCTCTCGCCTTTCCTGTGGAGAGCGCCTCCTTTTGAGATGCGACGGGAACGCCGGGAATTCTTTCCCTACGAAACAGGGAAAGGATCCCTCATCTCGATCAAGGAGGCGGAAACGGGGCTCCCCTGGATGTGTGCGGCACCCTCGTCCTTCCTCTCGAGTGGAGACGGGTATGTCGGGGAACTTCTTGAGTTGCAGCAAGGGTGTGAAGGACCCTTTGGAATTTCCAGTGGTTAGATGTGATTAGCCTCGAGAAGCCTCAGAGGAAATGGGCCTCATCTCGCCTGGAGGGCAAAACCTCCTGGATTTTCTCGAGTTGCGGCAGGTGCTCTCGACTTACGACGGAGACCTCAGGGACCCGCTCTGGTGGCCTCAGGAAAGGCCAGTCCCCATGCGAGTTCCTCGGGGGCCTCTCGGGATTCCTCTCCCGTCGATGCCGGGGCCTAAGACCTTGTGTGGAGTCGGGGCCGGAACCTGAGGATTCCTCTCCAGTGCTGACATGGATCTTGGGGTACTTCTGGAGTCTCCCCAGGGGAGTCAGTCCTCGTCTCGAATGCGGGCATGCACTTGCGCTTTCCTCCAGAGCGGTAGCAGCAGTGTCACGCAGTCCGCCGCGTGGATCAAAGGATCTATGGTTTTCCCTCGAGTCTTTCCCACGAGGCTTTCCCACGAGGTTTTCCCACAGGGCTGTCCCACGTGCACACGTTGTGGGAGTCGATCCTCGGCTTGAACGTCAAGGCAGTGCAGGGAAAACAGATTCCTTAGTAATGGACTGACACATCTGGGGGTCTCTTGGAATGCTGGCACGACCCTGGAGTTCCTCTCCCCTTTCCTGTGGAGAGCGCCTCCTCTTGAGATGCGACGGGAACGCCGGGAATTCTTTCCCTACGAAACAGGGAAAGGATCCCTCATTTCGAGCTAGGAGGCGGAAACGGGGCTCCCCTGGATGTGTGCGGGACCCCACGTGATTCCTCTCGAGTGGAGACGGGTATGTCGGGGAACTTCTCGAGTTGCAGCAATGGTGTGAAGGACCCTTTGGAAGTTCCAGTGGTTAGATATGATTAGCCTCAAGAAGCCTCAGCGGAAATGAGCCTCATCTCGCCTGGAGGGCAAAACCTCGTTGATTTTCTCGAGTTGCGGCAGGTGCTCTCGACTTACGACGGGGACCTCAGGGACCCCCTCTGGTGGCCTCAGGAAAGGCCAGTCCCCATGCGAGTTCCTCGGGGGCCTCTCGGGATTCCTCTCCCGTCGATGCCGGGGCTTAAAACCTTGTGTGGAGTCGGGGCCGGAACCTGAGGATTCCTCTCCAGTGCTGACATGGATCTTGGGGTACTTCTGGAGTCTCCCCAGGGGAGTCAGTCCTCGTCTCGAATGCGGGCATGCACTTGCGCTTTCCTCCAGAGCGGTAGCAGCAGTGTCACGCAGTCCGCCGCGTGGATCAAAGGATCTATGGTTTTCCCTCGAGTCTTTCCCACGAGGCTTTCCCACGAGGCTTTTCCACAGGGCTGTCCCACGTGAACACGTGGTGGGAGTCGATCCTCGGCTTGAACGTCAAGGCAGTACAGGGAAAAGAGGTTCCTCTGGAATAGACTGACACATCTGGGGTCTCTTGGAATGGTGGCACGACCCTGGAGTTCCTCTCGCCTTTCTTTGGAGAGCGCCTCCTCTTGAGATGCGACGGGAACGCCGGGAATTCTTTCCCTACGAAACAGGGAAAGGATCCCTCATTTCGAGCTACGAGGCGGAAACGGGGCTCCTCTGGATGTGTGCGGGACCCTCGTGCTTCCTCTCGAGTGGATACGGGTATGTCGGGGAACTTCTTGAGTTGCAGAAAGGGTGTGAAAGACCCTTTGGAAGTTCCAGTGGTTAGATGTGATTAGCCTCGAGAAGCCTCAGCGGAAATGGGCCTCATCTCGCCTGGAGGGCAAAACCTCCTGGATTTTCTCGAGTTGCGGCAGGTGCTCTCGACTTACGACGGGGACATCATGGACCCGCTCTGGTGGCCTCAGGAAAGGCCAGTCCCCATGCCAGTTCCTCGGGGGCGTCTCGGGATTCCTCTCCCGTCGATGCTGGGGCCTAAGACCTTGGGTGGAGTCGGGGCCGGAACCTGAGGATTCCTCTCTAGTGCTGACATGGATCTTGGGGTACTTCTGGAGTCTCCCCAGGGGAGTCAGTCCTCGTCTCGAATGCGGGCATGCACTTGCGCTTTCCTCCAGAGCGGTAGCAGCAGTGTCACGCAGTCCGCCGCGTGGATCAAAGGATCTATGGTTTTCCCTCGAGTCTTTCCCACGAGGCTGTCCCACGAGGCTTTCCCACAGGGCTGTCCCACGTGCACACGTGGTGGGAGTCGATCCTCGGCTTGAACGTCAAGGCAGTTCAGGGAAATCAGGTTCCTCTGGAATGGACTGACACATCTGGGGGACTCTTGGCATGGTGGCACGACCCTGGAGTTCCTCTCGCCTTTCCTGTGGAGAGCGCCTCCTCTTGAGATGCGAAGGGAACGCCGGGAATTCTTTCCCTACGAAACAGGGATAGGATCCCTCATCTGGAACTAGGAGGCGGAAACGGGGCTCCCCTGGATGTGTGCGGCACCCCACGGGCTTCCTCTCGAGTGGAGACGGGTATGTCGCGGAACTGCTTGAGTTGCAGCAAGGGTGTGAAGGACCCTTTGGAAGTTCCAGTGGTGAGATGTGATTAGCCTTGAGAAGCCTCAGCGGAAATGGGCCTCATCTCGCCTGGAGGGCAAAACCTCACGGATTTTCTCGAGCTGCGGCAGGTGCTCTGGACTTACGACGCGACCTCAGGGACCCGCTCTGGTGGCCTCAGGAAAGGCCAGTCCCCATGCGAGTTCCTCGCGGGCCTCTCGGGATTCCTCTCCCGTCGATGCCGGGGCCTAAGACCTTGTGTGGATTCGGGGCCGTAACCTGAGGATTCCTCTCCAGTGCTGACATGGATCTTGGGGTACTTCTGGAGTCTCCCCAGGGGAGTCAGTCCTCGTCTCGAATGCGGGCATGCACTTGCGCTTTCCTCCAGAGCGGTAGCAGCAGTGTCACGCAGTCCGCCGCGTGGATCAAAGGATCTATGGTTTTCCCTCGAGTCTTTCCCACGAGGCTTTCCCACAGGGCTGTCCCACGTGCACACGTGGTGGGAGTCGATCCTCGGCTTGAACGTCAAGGCAGTGCAGGGAAAACAGGTTCCTCTGGAATGGACTGACACATCTGGGGGTCTCTTGGAATGGTGGCACGACCCAGGAGTTCCTCTCCCCTTTCCTGTGGAGAGCGCCTCCTCTTGAGATGCGACGGAAACGCCGGGAATTCTTTCCCTACGAAAGAGAGAAAGGATCCCTCATCTCGAGCTAGGAGGCTGAAACGGGGCTCCCCTGGATGTGTGCGGGACCCTCGTGCTTCCTCTCGAGTGGAGACGGGTATGTCGGGGAACTTCTTGAGTTGCAGCAAGGGTGTGAAGGACCCTTTGGAAGTTCCAGTGGTTAGATGTGATTAGCCTCGAGAAGCCTCAGCGGAAATGGGCCTCATCTCGCCTGGAGGGCAAAACCTCCTGGATTTTCTCGAGTTGCGGCAGGTGCTCTCGACTTACGACGGGGACCTCAGGGACCCGCTCTGGTGGCCTCAGGAAAGGCCAGTCCCCATGCGAGTTCCTCGGGGGCCTCTCGGGATTCCTCTCCCGTCGATGCCGGGGCCTAAGACCTTGTGTGGAGTCGTGGCCGGAACCTGAGTATTCCTCTCCAGTGCTGACATGGATCTTGGGGTACTTCTGGAGTCTCCCCAGGGAGTCAGTCCTCGTCTCGAATGCGGGCATGCACTTGCGCTTTCCTCCAGAGCGGTAGCAGCAGTGTCACGCAGTCCGCCGCGTGGATCAAAGGATCTATGGTTTTCCCTCGAGTCTTTCCCACGAGGCTTTCCCACGAGGCTTTCCCACTCGGCTGTCCCACGTGCACACGTGGTGGGAGTCGATCCTCGGCTTGAACGTCAAGGCAGTGCAGGGAAAACAGGTTCCTCTGGAATGGACTGACACATGTGGGGGACTCTTGGAATGGTGGCACGACCCTGGAGTTCCTCTCGCCTTTCCTGTGGAGAGTGCCTCTTCTTGAGATGCGACGGGAACGCCGTGAATTCTTTCCCTACGCAAGGATCCCTCATCTCGAGCTAGGAGGCGGAAACGGGGCTCCCCTGGATGTGTGCGGGACCCCACGTGCTTCCACTCGAGTGGAGACGGGTATGTCGGGGAACTTCTTGAGTTGCAGCAAGGGTGTGAAGGACCCTTTGGAAGTTCCAGTGGTTAGATGTGATTAGCCTCGAGAAGCCTCAGCGGAAATGGGCCTCATGTCGCCTGGAGGGCAAAACCTCCTGGATTTTCTCGAGTTGCGGCAGGTGCTCTCGACTTACGACGGCGACCTCAGGGACCCGCTCTGGTGGCCTCAGGAAAGGCCAGTCCCCATGCAAGTTCCTCGGGGGCCTCTCGGGAATCCTCTCCCGTCGATGCCGGGGCCTAAGACCTTGTGTGGAGTCGGGGCCGGAACCTGAGGATTCCTCTCCAGTGCTGACATGGATCTTGGGGTACTTCTGGAGTCTCCCCAGGGGAGTCAGTCCACGTCTCAAATGCGGGCATGCACTTGCGCTTTCCTCCAGAGCGGTAGCAGCAGTGTCACGCAGTCCGCCGCGTGGATCATAGGATCTATGGTTTTCCCTCGAGTGTTTCCCACGAGGCTTTCCCACGAGGCTTACCCACAGGGCTGTACCCCATGCACACGTGGTGGGACTCGATCCTCGGCTTGAACGTCAAGGCAGTGCCGGGAAAACTGGGTCCTCTGGAATGGACTGACACATCTGGGGGTCTCTTGGAATGGTGCCACGACCCTGGAGTTCCTCTCGCCTTTCCTGTGGAGAGCGCCTCCTCTTGAGATGCGACGGGAACGCCGGGAATTCTTTCCCTACGAAACAGGGAAAGGATCCCTCATCTCGAGCTAGGAGGCGGAAACGGGGCTCCCCTGGATGTGTGCGGGACCCCACGTGCTTCCTCTCGAGTGGAGACGGGTATGTCGGGGAACTTCTTGAGTTGCAGCAAGGGTGTGAAGGACCCTTTGGAAGTTCCAGTGGTTAGACGTGATTAGCCTCGAGAAGCCTCAGCGGAAATGGGCCTCATGTCGCCTGGAGGGCAAAACCTCCTGGATTTTCTCGAGTTGCGGCAGGTGCTCTCGACTTACGACGGCGACCTCAGGGACCCGCTCTGGTGGCCTCAGGAAAGGCCAGTCCCCATGCAAGTTCCTCGGGGGCCTCTCGGGAATCCTCCCCCTTCGATGCCGGGGCCTAAGACCTTGTGTGGAGTCGGGGCCGGAACCTGAGGATTCCTCTCCAGTGATGACATGGATCTTGGGGTACTTCTGGAGTCTCCCCAGGGGAGTCAGTCCACGTCTCAAATGCGGGCATGCACTTGCGCTTTCCTCCAGAGCGGTAGCAGCAGTGTCACGCAGTCCGCCGCGTGGATCAAAGGATCTATGGTTTTCCCTCGAGTGTTTCCCACGAGGCTTTCCCACGAGGCTTACCCACAGGGCTGTACCCCATGCACACGTGGTGGGACTCGATCCTCGGCTTGAACGTCAAGGCAGTGCCGGGAAAACTGGGTCCTCTGGAATGGACTGACACATCTGGGGGTCTCTTGGAATGGTGCCACGACCCTGGAGTTCCTCTCGCCTTTCCTGTGGAGAGCGCCTCCTCTTGAGATGCGACGGGAACGCCGGGAATTCTTTCCCTACGAAACAGGGAAAGGATCCCTCATCTCGAGCTAGGAGGCAGAAACGGGGCTCCCCTGGATGTGTGCGGGAACCCACGTGCTTCCTCTCGAGTGGAGACGGGTATGTCGCGGAACTTTTTGAGTTGCAGTAAGGGTGTGAAGGACCCTTTGGAAGTTCCAGTGGTTAGATGTGATTAGCCTCGAGAAGTCTCAGAGGAAATGTGCCTCATCTCGCCTGGAGGGCAAAACCTGCTGGATTTTCTCGAGTTGCGGCAGGTGCTCTCGACTTACGACGGGGACCTCAGGGACCCGCTCTGGTGGTCTCAGGAAAGGCCAGTCCCCATGCGAGTTCCTCGGGGGCCTCTCGGGATTCCTCTCCCGTCGATGCCGGGGCCTAAGACCTTGTGTGGAGTCGGGGCCGGAACCTGAGGATTCCTCTCCAGGGCTGACATGGATCTTTGGGTAATTCTGGAGTCTCCCCAGGGGAGTCAGTCCTCGTCTCGAATGCGGGCATGCACTTGCGCTTTCCTCCAGAGCGGTAGCAGCAGTGTCACGCAGTCCGCCGCGTGGATCAAAGGATCTATGGTTTTCCCTCGAGTCTTTCCCACGAGGCTTTCCCACAGGGCTGTCCCACGTGCACACGTGGTGGGAGTCGATCCTCGGCTTGAACGTCAAGGCAGTGCAGGGAAAACAGGTTCCTCTGGAATGGACTGACACATCTGGGGGTCTCTTGGAATGGTGGCACGACCCTGGAGTTCCTCTCCCCTTTCCTGTGGAGAGCGCCTACTCTTGAGATGCGACGGAAACGCCGGGAATTCTTTCCCTACGAAAGAGAGAAAGGATCCCTCATCTCGAGCTAGGAGGCTGAAACGGGGCTCCCCTGGATGTGTGCGGGACCCTCGTGCTTCCTCTCGAGTGGAGACGGGTATGTCGGGGAACTTCTTGAGTTGCAGCAAGGGTGTGAAGGACCCTTTGGAAGTTTCAGTGGTTAGATGTGATTAGCCTCGAGGAGCCTCAGCGGAAATGGGCCTCATCTCGCCTGGAGGGCAAAACCTCCTGGATTTTCTCGAGTTGCGGCAGGTGCTCTCGACTTACGACGGGGACCTCAGGGACCCGCTCTGGTGGCCTCAGGAAAGGCCAGTCTCCATGCGAGTTCCTCGGGGGCCTCTCGGGATTCCTCTCCCGTCGATGCCGGGGCCTAAGACCTTGTGTGGAGTCGGGGCCGGAACCTGAGGATTCCTCTCCAGTGCTGACATGGATCTTGGGGTACTTCTGGAGTCTCCCCAGGGGAGTCAGTCCTCGTCTCGAATGCGGGCATGCACTTGCGCTTTCCTCCAGAGCGGTAGCAGCAGTGTCACGCAGTCCGCCGCGTGGATCAAAGGATCTATGGTTTTCCCTCGAGTCTTTCCCACGAGGCTTTCCCACGAGGCTTTGCCACTCGGCTGTCCCACGTGCACACGTGGTGGGAGTCGATCCTTGGCTTGAACGTCAAGGCAGTGCAGGGAAAACAGGTTCCTCTGGAATGGACTGACACATCTGGGGGACTCTTGGAATGGTGGCACGACCCTGGAGTTCCTCTCGCCTTTCCTGTGGAGAGCGCCTCCTCTTGAGATGCGACGGGAACGCCGGGAATTCTTTCCCTACGAAACAGGGAAAGGATCCCTCATCTCGAGCTAGGAGGCGGAAACGGGGCTCCCCTGGATGTGTGCGGGAACCCACGTGCTTCCTCTCGAGTGGAGACGGGTATGTCGGGGAATTTCTTGAGTTGCAGCAATGGTGTGAAGGACCCTTTGGAAGTTCTAGTGGTTAGATGTGATTGGCCTCGAGAAGCCTCAGCGGAAATGGGCCTCATCTCGCCTGAAGGGCAAAACCTCCTGGATTTTCTCGAGTTGCGGCAGGTGCTCTCGACTTACGACGGGACCTCAGGGAACCGCTAAGGTGGCCTCAGGAAAGGCCAGTCCCCATGCGAGTTCCTCGGGGGCCTCTCGGGATTCCTCTCCCGTTGATGCCGGGGCCTAAGACCTTGTGTGGAGTCGGGGCTGGAACCTGAGGATTCCTCTCCAGTGCTGACATGGATCTTGGGGTACTTCTGGAGTCTCCCCAGGGGAGTCAGTCCTCGTCTCGAATGCGGGCATGCATTGCGCTTTCCTCCAGAGCGGTAGCAGCAGTGTCACGCAGTCCGCCGCGTGGATCAAAGGATCTATGGTTTTCCCTCGAGTCTTTCCCACGAGGCTTTCCCACGAGGCTTTCCCACAGGGCTGTCCCAAGTGCACACGTGGTGGGAGTCGATCCTCGGCTTGAACGTCAAGGCAGTGCAGGGAAAACAGGTTCCTCTGGAATGGACTGACACATCTGGGGGACTCTTGGAATGGTGGCACGACCCTGGAGTTCCTCTCGCCTTTCCTGTGGAGAGCGCCTCCTCTTGAGATGCGACGGGAACGCCGGGAAATCTTTCCCTACGAAACAGGGAAAGGATCCCTCATCTCGAGCTAGGAGGCGGAAACGGGGCTCCCCTGGATGTGTACGGGACCCACGTGCTTCCTCTCGAGTGGAGACGGGTATGTCGGGGAACTTCTTGAGTTGCAGCAAGGGTGTGAAGGACCCTTTGGAAGTTCCAGTGGTTAGATGTGATTGGCCTCGAGAAGCCTCAGCGGAAATGGGCCTCATCTCGCCTGGAGGGCAAAACCTCCTGGATTTTCTCGAGTTGCGGCAGGTGCTCTCGACTTACGACGGGGACCTCAGGGACCCGCTCTGGTGGCCTCAGGAAAGGCCAGTCCCCATGCGAGTTCCTCGGGGGCCTGTCGGGATTCCTCTCCCGTCGATGCCGGGGCCTAAGACCTTGTGTGGAGTCGGGGCCGGAACCTGAGGATTCCTCTCCAGTGCTGACATGGATCTTGGGGTACTTCTGGAGTCTCCCCAGGGGAGTCAGTCCTCGTCTCGAATGCGGGCATGCACTTGGGCTTTCCTTCAGAACGGTAGCAGCAGTGTCACGCAGTCCGCCGCGTGGATCAAAGGATCTATGGTTTTCCCTCGAGTCTTTCCCACGAGGCTTTCCCACGAGGCTTTCCCACAGGGCTGTCCCACGTGCACACGTGGTGGGAGTCGATCCTCGGCTTGAACGTCAAGGCAGTGCAGGGAAAACAGGTTCCTCTGGAATGGACTGACACATCTGGGGGACTCTTGGAATGGTGGCACGACCCTGGAGTTCCTCTCGCCTTTCCTGTGGAGAGCGCCTCCTCTTGAGATGCGACGGGAACGCCGGGAATTCTTTCCCTACGAAACAGGGAAAGGATCCCTCATCTTGAACTAGGAGGCGGAAACGGGGATTCCCTGGATGTGTGCGGGACCCCCTTGCTTCCTCTCGAGTGGAGACGGGTATGTCGGGGAACTTCTTGAGTTGCAGCAAAGGTGTGAAGGACCCTTTGGAAGTTCCAGTGGTTAGATGTGATTAGCCTCAAGAAGCCTCAGTGGAAATGGGCCTCATCTCGCGTGGAGAGCAAAACCTCCTGGATTTTCTCGAGTTGCGGCAGGTGCTCTCGACTTACGACGGGGACCTCGGGGAACCGCTCTGGTGGCCTCAGGAAAGGCGAGTCCCCATGCGATTTCCTCGGGGGCCTCTCGGGATTCCTCTCCGGTCGATGCCGGGGCCTAAGACCTTGTGTGGAGTCGGGGCCGGAACCTGAGGATTCCTCTCCAGTGCTGACATGGATCTTGGGGGTCTTCTGGAGTCTCCCCAGGAGAGTCAGTCCTCGTCTCGAATGCGGGCATGCACTTGCGCTTTCCCCCAGAGCGGTAGCAGCAGTGTCACGCAGTCCGCCGCGTGGATCAAAGGATCTATGGTTTTCCCTCGAGTCTTTCCCACGAGGCTTTCCCACAGGGCTGTCCCATGTGCACACGTGGTGGGAGTCGATCCTCGGCTTGAACGTCAAGGCAGTGCAGGGAAAACAGGTTCCTCTGAAATGGACTGACACATCTGGGGGCTCTTGGAATGGTGGCACGGCCTTGGAGTTCCTCTCGCCTTTTCTGTGGAGAGCGCTTCATCTTGAGATGCGACGGGAACGCCGGGAATTCTTTCCCTACGAAACAGGGAAAGGATCCCTCATCTCGAGCTATTAGGTGGAAACGGGGCTCCCTTGGATGTGTGCGGGACCCTCATGCTTCCTCTGGAGTGGAGATGGGTATGTCGGGGAACTTCTTGAGTTGCAGCAAGGGTGTGAAGGACCCTTTGGAAGTTCCAGTGGTTAGATGTGATTAGCCTCGAGAAGCCTCAGCGGAAATGGGCCTCATGTCGCCTGGAGGGCAAAACCTCCTGGATTTTCTCGAGTTGCGGCAGGTGCTCTCGACTTACGACGGGGACCTCGGGGACCAGCTCTGGTGGCCTCAGGAAAGGCCAGTCCCCATGCGAGTTCTTCTGGGGCCTCTCGGGATTCCTCTCCCGTCGATGCCGGGGCCTAAGACCTTGAGTTGTGTCGGGGCCGGAACCTGAGGATTCCTCTCCAGTGCTGACATGGATCTTGGGGTACTTCTGGAGTCTCCCCAGGGGAGTCAGTCCTCGTCTCGAATGCGGGCATGCACTTGCGCTTTCCTCCAGAGCGGTAGCAGCAGTGTCACGCAGTCCGCCGCGTGGATCAAAGGATCTATGGTTTTCCCTCGAGTCTTTCCCACGAGGATTTCCCACGAGGCTTTCCCACAGGGCTGTCCCACGTGCACACGTGGTGGGAGTCGATCCTCGGCTTGAACGTCAAGGCAGTGCAGGGAAAACAGGTTCCTCTGGAATGGACTGACACATCTGGGGGACTCTTGGAATGGTGGCACGACCCCGGAGTTCCTCTCGCCTTTCCTGTGGAGAGCGCCTCCTCTTGAGATGCGACGGGACCGCCGGGAATTCTTTCCCTACGGAACAGGGAAAGTTTCCCTCATCTCGTGCTAGGAGGCGGAAACGGGGCTCCCCTGGATGTGTGCGGGACCCTCGTGCTCCTCTCGAGTGGAGACGGGTATGTTGGGGAACTTCTTGAGTTGCAGCAAGGGTGTGAAGGACCCTTTGGAAGTTTCAGTGGTTAGATGTGATTAGCCTCGAGAAGCCTCAGCGGAAATGGGCCTCATCTCGCCTGGAGGGCAGTACCTCCTGGATTTTCTCGATTTGGGGCAGGTGCTCTCGACTTTCGACGGGTACCTCGGGACCCGCTCTAGTGGCCTCAGGAAAGGCCAGTCCCCATGCGAGTTCCTCTGGGGCCTCTCGGGATTCCTCTCCCGTCGATGCCGGGGCCTAAGACCTTGTGTGGAGTCGGGGCCGGAACCTGAGGATTCCTCTCCAGTGCTGACATGGATCTTGGGGTACTTCTGGAGTCTCCCCAGGGGAGTCAGTCCTCGTCTCGAATGCGGGCATGCACTTGCGCTTTCCCCCAGAGCGGTAGCAGCAGTGTCACGCAGTCCGCCACGTGGATCAAAGGATCTATGGTTTTCCCTCGAGTCTTTCCCATGAGTCTTTCCCACGAGGCTTTCCCACAGGGCTGTCCCACGTGCACACGTGGTGGGAGTCGATCCTCGGCTTGAACGTCAAGGCAGTGCAGGGAAAACAGGTTCCTCTGGAATGGACTGACACATCTGGGGGACTCTTGGAATGGTGACACGACCCTGGAGTTCCTCTCGCCTTTCCTGTGGAGAGCGCCTCCTTTTGAGATGCGACGGGAACGCCGGGAATTCTTTCCCTACGAAACAGGGAAAGGATCCCTCATCTCGATCAAGGAGGCGGAAACGGGGCTCCCCTGGATGTGTGCGGCACCCTCGTCCTTCCTCTCGAGTGGAGACGGGTATGTCGGGGAACTTCTTGAGTTGCAGCAAGGGTGTGAAGGACCCTTTGGAATTTCCAGTGGTTAGATGTGATTAGCCTCGAGAAGCCTCAGAGGAAATGGGCCTCATCTCGCCTGGAGGGCAAAACCTCCTGGATTTTCTCGAGTTGCGGCAGGTGCTCTCGACTTACGACGGAGACCTCAGGGACCCGCTCTGGTGGCCTCAGGAAAGGCCAGTCCCCATGCGAGTTCCTCGGGGGCCTCTCGGGATTCCTCTCCCGTCGATGCCGGGGCCTAAGACCTTGTGTGGAGTCGGGGCCGGAACCTGAGGATTCCTCTCCAGTGCTGACATGGATCTTGGGGTACTTCTGGAGTCTCCCCAGGGGAGTCAGTCCTCGTCTCGAATGCGGGCATGCACTTGCGCTTTCCTCCAGAGCGGTAGCAGCAGTGTCACGCAGTCCGCCGCGTGGATCAACGGATCTATGGTTTTCCCTCGAGTCTTTCCCACGAGGCTTTCCCACGAGGTTTTCCCACAGGGCTGTCCCACGTGCACACGTTGTGGGAGTCGATCCTCGGCTTGAACGTCAAGGCAGTGCAGGGAAAACAGATTCCTTAGTAATGGACTGACACATCTGGGGGTCTCTTGGAATGCTGGCACGACCCTGGAGTTCCTCTCCCCTTTCCTGTGGAGAGCGCCTCCTCTTGAGATGCGACGGGAACGCCGGGAATTCTTTCCCTACGAAACAGGGAAAGGATCCCTCATTTCGAGCTAGGAGGCGGAAACGGGGCTCCCCTGGATGTGTGCGGGACCCCACGTGATTCCTCTCGAGTGGAGACGGGTATGTCGGGGAACTTCTCGAGTTGCAGCAATGGTGTGAAGGACCCTTTGGAAGTTCCAGTGGTTAGATATGATTAGCCTCAAGAAGCCTCAGCGGAAATGAGCCTCATCTCGCCTGGAGGGCAAAACCTCGTTGATTTTCTCGAGTTGCGGCAGGTGCTCTCGACTTACGACGGGGACCTCAGGGACCCCCTCTGGTGGCCTCAGGAAAGGCCAGTCCCCATGCGAGTTCCTCGGGGGCCTCTCGGGATTCCTCTCCCGTCGATGCCGGGGCTTAAAACCTTGTGTGGAGTCGGGGCCGGAACCTGAGGATTCCTCTCCAGTGCTGACATGGATCTTGGGGTACTTCTGGAGTCTCCCCAGGGGAGTCAGTCCTCGTCTCGAATGCGGGCATGCACTTGCGCTTTCCTCCAGAGCGGTAGCAGCAGTGTCACGCAGTCCGCCGCGTGGATCAAAGGATCTATGGTTTTCCCTCGAGTCTTTCCCACGAGGCTTTCCCACGAGGCTTTTCCACAGGGCTGTCCCACGTGAACACGTGGTGGGAGTCGATCCTCGGCTTGAACGTCAAGGCAGTACAGGGAAAAGAGGTTCCTCTGGAATAGACTGACACATCTGGGGTCTCTTGGAATGGTGGCACGACCCTGGAGTTCCTCTCGCCTTTCTTTGGAGAGCGCCTCCTCTTGAGATGCGACGGGAACGCCGGGAATTCTTTCCCTACGAAACAGGGAAAGGATCCCTCATTTCGAGCTACGAGGCGGAAACGGGGCTCCTCTGGATGTGTGCGGGACCCTCGTGCTTCCTCTCGAGTGGATACGGGTATGTCGGGGAACTTCTTGAGTTGCAGAAAGGGTGTGAAAGACCCTTTGGAAGTTCCAGTGGTTAGATGTGATTAGCCTCGAGAAGCCTCAGTGGAAATGGGCCTCATCTCGCCTGGAGGGCAAAACCTCCTGGATTTTCTCGAGTTGCGGCAGGTGCTCTCGACTTACGACGGGGACATCATGGACCCGCTCTGGTGGCCTCAGGAAAGGCCAGTCCCCATGCCAGTTCCTCGGGGGCGTCTCGGGATTCCTCTCCCGTCGATGCTGGGGCCTAAGACCTTGGGTGGAGTCGGGGCCGGAACCTGAGGATTCCTCTCTAGTGCTGACATGGATCTTGGGGTACTTCTGGAGTCTCCCCAGGGGAGTCAGTCCTCGTCTCGAATGCGGGCATGCACTTGCGCTTTCCTCCAGAGCGGTAGCAGCAGTGTCACGCAGTCCGCCGCGTGGATCAAAGGATCTATGGTTTTCCCTCGAGTCTTTCCCACGAGGCTGTCCCACGAGGCTTTCCCACAGGGCTGTCCCACGTGCACACGTGGTGGGAGTCGATCCTCGGCTTGAACGTCAAGGCAGTTCAGGGAAATCAGGTTCCTCTGGAATGGACTGACACATCTGGGGGACTCTTGGCATGGTGGCACGACCCTGGAGTTCCTCTCGCCTTTCCTGTGGAGAGCGCCTCCTCTTGAGATGCGAAGGGAACGCCGGGAATTCTTTCCCTACGAAACAGGGATAGGATCCCTCATCTGGAACTAGGAGGCGGAAACGGGGCTCCCCTGGATGTGTGCGGCACCCCACGGGCTTCCTCTCGAGTGGAGACGGGTATGTCGCGGAACTGCTTGAGTTGCAGCAAGGGTGTGAAGGACCCTTTGGAAGTTCCAGTGGTGAGATGTGATTAGCCTTGAGAAGCCTCAGCGGAAATGGGCCTCATCTCGCCTGGAGGGCAAAACCTCACGGATTTTCTCGAGCTGCGGCAGGTGCTCTGGACTTACGACGCGACCTCAGGGACCCGCTCTGGTGGCCTCAGGAAAGGCCAGTCCCCATGCGAGTTCCTCGCGGGCCTCTCGGGATTCCTCTCCCGTCGATGCCGGGGCCTAAGACCTTGTGTGGATTCGGGGCCGTAACCTGAGGATTCCTCTCCAGTGCTGACATGGATCTTGGGGTACTTCTGGAGTCTCCCCAGGGGAGTCAGTCCTCGTCTCGAATGCGGGCATGCACTTGCGCTTTCCTCCAGAGCGGTAGCAGCAGTGTCACGCAGTCCGCCGCGTGGATCAAAGGATCTATGGTTTTCCCTCGAGTCTTTCCCACGAGGCTTTCCCACAGGGCTGTCCCACGTGCACACGTGGTGGGAGTCGATCCTCGGCTTGAACGTCAAGGCAGTGCAGGGAAAACAGGTTCCTCTGGAATGGACTGACACATCTGGGGGTCTCTTGGAATGGTGGCACGACCCAGGAGTTCCTCTCCCCTTTCCTGTGGAGAGCGCCTCCTCTTGAGATGCGACGGAAACGCCGGGAATTCTTTCCCTACGAAAGAGAGAAAGGATCCCTCATCTCGAGCTAGGAGGCTGAAACGGGGCTCCCCTGGATGTGTGCGGGACCCTCGTGCTTCCTCTCGAGTGGAGACGGGTATGTCGGGGAACTTCTTGAGTTGCAGCAAGGGTGTGAAGGACCCTTTGGAAGTTCCAGTGGTTAGATGTGATTAGCCTCGAGAAGCCTCAGCGGAAATGGGCCTCATCTCGCCTGGAGGGCAAAACCTCCTGGATTTTCTCGAGTTGCGGCAGGTGCTCTCGACTTACGACGGGGACCTCAGGGACCCGCTCTGGTGGCCTCAGGAAAGGCCAGTCCCCATGCGAGTTCCTCGGGGGCCTCTCGGGATTCCTCTCCCGTCGATGCCGGGGCCTAAGACCTTGTGTGGAGTCGTGGCCGGAACCTGAGTATTCCTCTCCAGTGCTGACATGGATCTTGGGGTACTTCTGGAGTCTCCCCAGGGAGTCAGTCCTCGTCTCGAATGCGGGCATGCACTTGCGCTTTCCTCCAGAGCGGTAGCAGCAGTGTCACGCAGTCCGCCGCGTGGATCAAAGGATCTATGGTTTTCCCTCGAGTCTTTCCCACGAGGCTTTCCCACGAGGCTTTCCCACTCGGCTGTCCCACGTGCACACGTGGTGGGAGTCGATCCTCGGCTTGAACGTCAAGGCAGTGCAGGGAAAACAGGTTCCTCTGGAATGGACTGACACATGTGGGGGACTCTTGGAATGGTGGCACGACCCTGGAGTTCCTCTCGCCTTTCCTGTGGAGAGTGCCTCTTCTTGAGATGCGACGGGAACGCCGTGAATTCTTTCCCTACGAAAGGATCCCTCATCTCGAGCTAGGAGGCGGAAACGGGGCTCCCCTGGATGTGTGCGGGACCCCACGTGCTTCCACTCGAGTGGAGACGGGTATGTCGGGGAACTTCTTGAGTTGCAGCAAGGGTGTGAAGGACCCTTTGGAAGTTCCAGTGGTTAGATGTGATTAGCCTCGAGAAGCCTCAGCGGAAATGGGCCTCATGTCGCCTGGAGGGCAAAACCTCCTGGATTTTCTCGAGTTGCGGCAGGTGCTCTCGACTTACGACGGCGACCTCAGGGACCCGCTCTGGTGGCCTCAGGAAAGGCCAGTCCCCATGCAAGTTCCTCGGGGGCCTCTCGGGAATCCTCTCCCGTCGATGCCGGGGCCTAAGACCTTGTGTGGAGTCGGGGCCGGAACCTGAGGATTCCTCTCCAGTGCTGACATGGATCTTGGGGTACTTCTGGAGTCTCCCCAGGGGAGTCAGTCCACGTCTCAAATGCGGGCATGCACTTGCGCTTTCCTCCAGAGCGGTAGCAGCAGTGTCACGCAGTCCGCCGCGTGGATCAAAGGATCTATGGTTTTCCCTCGAGTGTTTCCCACGAGGCTTTCCCACGAGGCTTACCCACAGGGCTGTACCCCATGCACACGTGGTGGGACTCGATCCTCGGCTTGAACGTCAAGGCAGTGCCGGGAAAACTGGGTCCTCTGGAATGGACTGACACATCTGGGGGTCTCTTGGAATGGTGCCACGACCCTGGAGTTCCTCTCGCCTTTCCTGTGGAGAGCGCCTCCTCTTGAGATGCGACGGGAACGCCGGGAATTCTTTCCCTACGAAACAGGGAAAGGATCCCTCATCTCGAGCTAGGAGGCGGAAACGGGGCTCCCCTGGATGTGTGCGGGACCCCACGTGCTTCCTCTCGAGTGGAGACGGGTATGTCGGGGAACTTCTTGAGTTGCAGCAAGGGTGTGAAGGACCCTTTGGAAGTTCCAGTGGTTAGACGTGATTAGCCTCGAGAAGCCTCAGCGGAAATGGGCCTCATGTCGCCTGGAGGGCAAAACCTCCTGGATTTTCTCGAGTTGCGGCAGGTGCTCTCGACTTACGACGGCGACCTCAGGGACCCGCTCTGGTGGCCTCAGGAAAGGCCAGTCCCCATGCAAGTTCCTCGGGGGCCTCTCGGGAATCCTCCCCCTTCGATGCCGGGGCCTAAGACCTTGTGTGGAGTCGGGGCCGGAACCTGAGGATTCCTCTCCAGTGCTGACATGGATCTTGGGGTACTTCTGGAGTCTCCCCAGGGGAGTCAGTCCACGTCTCAAATGCGGGCATGCACTTGCGCTTTCCTCCAGAGCGGTAGCAGCAGTGTCACGCAGTCCGCCGCGTGGATCAAAGGATCTATGGTTTTCCCTCGAGTGTTTCCCACGAGGCTTTCCCACGAGGCTTACCCACAGGGCTGTACCCCATGCACACGTGGTGGGACTCGATCCTCGGCTTGAACGTCAAGGCAGTGCCGGGAAAACTGGGTCCTCTGGAATGGACTGACACATCTGGGGGTCTCTTGGAATGGTGCCACGACCCTGGAGTTCCTCTCGCCTTTCCTGTGGAGAGCGCCTCCTCTTGAGATGCGACGGGAACGCCGGGAATTCTTTCCCTACGAAACAGGGAAAGGATCCCTCATCTCGAGCTAGGAGGCGGAAACGGGGCTCCCCTGGATGTGTGCGGGAACCCACGTGCTTCCTCTCGAGTGGAGACGGGTATGTCGCGGAACTTTTTGAGTTGCAGTAAGGGTGTGAAGGACCCTTTGGAAGTTCCAGTGGTTAGATGTGATTAGCCTCGAGAAGTCTCAGAGGAAATGTGCCTCATCTCGCCTGGAGGGCAAAACCTGCTGGATTTTCTCGAGTTGCGGCAGGTGCTCTCGACTTACGACGGGGACCTCAGGGACCCGCTCTGGTGGTCTCAGGAAAGGCCAGTCCCCATGCGAGTTCCTCGGGGGCCTCTCGGGATTCCTCTCCCGTCGATGCCGGGGCCTAAGACCTTGTGTGGAGTCGGGGCCGGAACCTGAGGATTCCTCTCCAGGGCTGACATGGATCTTTGGGTAATTCTGGAGTCTCCCCAGGGGAGTCAGTCCTCGTCTCGAATGCGGGCATGCACTTGCGCTTTCCTCCAGAGCGGTAGCAGCAGTGTCACGCAGTCCGCCGCGTGGATCAAAGGATCTATGGTTTTCCCTCGAGTCTTTCCCACGAGGCTTTCCCACAGGGCTGTCCCACGTGCACACGTGGTGGGAGTCGATCCTCGGCTTGAACGTCAAGGCAGTGCAGGGAAAACAGGTTCCTCTGGAATGGACTGACACATCTGGGGGTCTCTTGGAATGGTGGCACGACCCTGGAGTTCCTCTCCCCTTTCCTGTGGAGAGCGCCTACTCTTGAGATGCGACGGAAACGCCGGGAATTCTTTCCCTACGAAAGAGAGAAAGGATCCCTCATCTCGAGCTAGGAGGCTGAAACGGGGCTCCCCTGGATGTGTGCGGGACCCTCGTGCTTCCTCTCGAGTGGAGACGGGTATGTCGGGGAACTTCTTGAGTTGCAGCAAGGGTGTGAAGGACCCTTTGGAAGTTTCAGTGGTTAGATGTGATTAGCCTCGAGGAGCCTCAGCGGAAATGGGCCTCATCTCGCCTGGAGGGCAAAACCTCCTGGATTTTCTCGAGTTGCGGCAGGTGCTCTCGACTTACGACGGGGACCTCAGGGACCCGCTCTGGTGGCCTCAGGAAAGGCCAGTCTCCATGCGAGTTCCTCGGGGGCCTCTCGGGATTCCTCTCCCGTCGATGCCGGGGCCTAAGACCTTGTGTGGAGTCGGGGCCGGAACCTGAGGATTCCTCTCCAGTGCTGACATGGATCTTGGGGTACTTCTGGAGTCTCCCCAGGGGAGTCAGTCCTCGTCTCGAATGCGGGCATGCACTTGCGCTTTCCTCCAGAGCGGTAGCAGCAGTGTCACGCAGTCCGCCGCGTGGATCAAAGGATCTATGGTTTTCCCTCGAGTCTTTCCCACGAGGCTTTCCCACGAGGCTTTCCCACTCGGCTGTCCCACGTGCACACGTGGTGGGAGTCGATCCTCGGCTTGAACGTCAATGCAGTGCAGGGAAAACAGGTTCCTCTGGAATGGACTGACACATCTGGGGGTGTCTTGGAATGGTGGCACGACCCTGGAGTTCCTCTCCCCTTTCCTGTGGAGAGCGCCTCCTCTTGAGATGCGACGGGAACGCCGGGAATTCTTTCCCTACGAAACAGGGAAAGGATCCCTCATCTCGAACTAGGAGTCGAAAACGGGGCTCCCCTGGATGTGTGCGGGACCCCACGTGCTTCCTCTCGAGTGGAGACGGGTATGTCGGGGAACTTCTTGAGTTGCAGCAAAGGTGTGAAGGACCCTTTGGAAGTTCCAGTGGTTAGATGTGATTAGCCTCGAGAAGCCTCAGCGGAAATGGGCCTCATCTCGCCTGGAGGGCAAAACCTCCTGGATTTTCTCGAGTTGCGGCAGGTGCTCTCGACTTACGACGGGGACATCATGGACCCGCTCTGGTGGCCTCAGGAAAGGCCAGTCCCCATGCCAGTTCCTCGGGGGCGTCTCGGGATTCCTCTCCCGTCGATGCTGGGGCCTAAGACCTTGTGTGGAGTCGGGGCCGGAACCTGAGGATTCCTCTCTAGTGCTGACATGATTCTTGGGGTACTTCTGGAGTCTCCCCAGGGTAGTCAGTCCTCGTCTCGAATGCGGGCATGCACTTGCGCTTTCCTCCAGAGCGGTAGCAGCAGTGTCACGCAGTCCGCCGCGTGGATCAAAGGATCTATGGTTTTCCCTCGAGTCTTTCCCACGAGGCTGTCCCACGAGGCTTTCCCACAGGGCTGTCCCACGTGCACACGTGGTGGGAGTCGATCCTCGGCTTGAACGTCAAGGCAGTTCAGGGAAATCAGGTTCCTCTGGAATGGACTGACACATCTGGGGGACTCTTGGCATGGTGGCACGACCCTGGAGTTCCTCTCGCCTTTCCTGTGGAGAGCGCCTCCTCTTGAGATGCGAAGGGAACGCCGGGAATTCTTTCCCTACGAAACAGGGATAGGATCCCTCATCTGGAACTAGGAGGCGGAAACGGGGCTCCCCTGGATGTGTGCGGCACCCCACGGGCTTCCTCTAGAGTGGAGACGGGTATGTCGCGGAACTGCTTGAGTTGCAGCAAGGGTGTGAAGGACCCTTTGGAAGTTCCAGTGGTGAGATGTGATTAGCCTTGAGAAGCCTCAGCGGAAATGGGCCTCATCTCGCCTGGAGGGCAAAACCTCACGGATTTTCTCGAGCTGCGGCAGGTGCTCTGGACTTACGAGGCGACCTCAGGACCCGCTCTGGTGGCCTCAGGAAAGGCCAGTCCCCATGCGAGTTCCTCGCGGGCCTCTCGGGATTCCTCTCCCGTCGATGCCGGGGCCTAAGACCTTGTGTGGATTCGGGGCCGAAACCTGAGGATTCCTCTCCAGTGCTGACATGGATCTTGGGGTACTTCTGGAGTCTCCCCAGGGGAGTCAGTCCTCGTCTCGAATGCGGGCATGCACTTGCGCTTTCCTCCAGAGCGGTAGCAGCAGTGTCACGCAGTCCGCCGCGTGGATCAAAGGATCTATGGTTTTCCCTCGAGTCTTTCCCACGAGGCTTTCCCACAGGGCTGTCCCACGTGCACACGTGGTGGGAGTCGATCCTCGGCTTGAACGTCAAGGCAGTGCAGGGAAAACAGGTTCCTCTGGAATGGACTGACACATCTGGGGGTCTCTTGGAATGGTGGCACGACCCAGGAGTTCCTCTCCCCTTTCCTGTGGAGAGCGCCTCCTCTTGAGATGCGACGGAAACGCCGGGAATTCTTTCCCTACGAAAGAGAGAAAGGATCCCTCATCTCGAGCTAGGAGGCTGAAACGGGGCTCCCCTGGATGTGTGCGGGACACTCGTGCTTCCTCTCGAGTGGAGACGGGTATGTCGGGGAACTTCTTGAGTTGCAGCAAGGGTGTGAAGGACCCTTTGGAAGTTCCAGTGGTTAGATGTGATTAGCCTCGAGAAGCCTCAGCGGAAATGGGCCTCATCTCGCCTGGAGGGCAAAACCTCCTGGATTTTCTCGAGTTGCGGCAGGTGCTCTCGACTTAGGACGGGGACCTCAGGGACCCGCTCTGGTGGCCTCAGGAAAGGCCAGTCCCCATGCGAGTTCCTCGGGGGCCTCTCGGGATTCCTCTCCCGTCGATGCCGGGGCCTAAGACCTTGTGTGGAGTCGTGGCCGGAACCTGAGGATTCCTCTCCAGTGCTGACATGGATCTTGGGGTACTTCTGGAGTCTCCCCAGGGAGTCAGTCCTCGTCTCGAATGCGGGCATGCACTTGCGCTTTCCTCCAGAGCGGTAGCAGCAGTGTCACGCAGTCCGCCGCGTGGATCAAAGGATCTATGGTTTTCCCTCGAGTCTTTCCCACGAGGCTTTCCCACGAGGCTTTCCCACTCGGCTGTCCCACGTGCACACGTGGTGGGAGTCGATCCTCGGCTTGAACGTCAAGGCAGTGCAGGGAAAACAGGTTCCTCTGGAATGGACTGACACATGTGGGGGACTCTTGGAATGGTGGCACGACCCTGGAGTTCCTCTCGCCTTTCCTGTGGAGAGTGCCTCTTCTTGAGATGCGACGGGAACGCCGTGAATTCTTTCCCTACGAAACAGGGAAAGGATCCCTCATCTCGAGCTAGGAGGCGGAAACGGGGCTCCCCTGGATGTGTGCGGGACCCCACGTGCTTCCTCTCGAGTGGAGACGGGTATGTCGGGGAAATTCTTGAGTTGCAGCAAGGGTGTGAAGGACCCTTTGGAAGTTCCAGTGGTTAGACGTGATTAGCCTCGAGAAGCCTCAGCGGAAATGGGCCTCATGTCGCCTGGAGGGCAAAACCTCCTGGATTTTCTCGAGTTGCGGCAGGTGCTCTCGACTTACGACGGGGACCTCAGGGACCCGCTCTGGTGGCCTCAGGAAAGGCCAGTCCCCATGCAAGTTCCTCGGGGGCCTCTCGGGAATCCTCTCCCGTCGATGCCGGGGCCTAAGACCTTGTGTGGAGTCGGGGCCGGAACCTGAGGATTCCTCTCCAGTGCTGTCATGGATCTTGGGGTTCTTCTGGAGTCTCCCCAGGGGAGTCAGTCCACGTCTCAAATGCGGGCATGCTCTTGCGCTTTCCTGCAGAGCGGTAGCAGCAGTGTCACGCAGTCCGCCGCGTGGATCAAAGGATCTATGGTTTTCCCTCGAGTGTTTCCCACGAGGCTTTCCCACGAGGCTTACCCACAGGGCTGTACCCCATGCACACGTGGTGGGACTCGATCCTCGGCTTGAACGTCAAGGCAGTGCCGGGAAAACTGGGTCCTCTGGAATGGACTGACACATCTGGGGGTCTCTTGGAATGGTGGCACGACCCTGGAGTTCCTCTCCCCTTTCCTGTGGAGAGCGCCTCCTCTTGAGATGCGACGGGAACGCCGGGAATTCTTTCCCTACGAAAGAGAGAAAGGATCCCTCATCTCGAGCTAGGAGGCTGAAACGGGGCTCCCCTGGATGTGTGCGGGACCCTCGTGCTTCCTCTCGAGTGGAGACGGGTATGTCGGGGAACTTCTTGAGTTGCAGCAAGGGTGTGAAGGACCCTTTGGAAGTTTCAGTGGTTAGATGTGATTAGCCTCGAGGAGCCTCAGCGGAAATGGGCCTCATCTCGCCTGGAGGGCAAAACCTCCTGGATTTTCTCGAGTTGCGGCAGGTGCTCTCGACTTACGACGGGGACCTCAGGGACCCGCTCTGGTGGCCTCAGGAAAGGCCAGTCTCCATGCGAGTTCCTCGGGGGCCTCTAGGGATTCCTCTCCCGTCGATGCCGGGGCCTAAGACCTTGTGTGGAGTCGGGGCCGGAACCTGAGGATTCCTCTCCAGTGCTGACATGGATCTTGGGGTAATTCTGGAGTCTCCCCAGGGGAGTCAGTCCTCGTCTCGAATGCGGGCATGCACTTGCGCTTTCCTCCAGAGCGGTAGCAGCAGTGTCACGCAGTCCGCCGCGTGGATCAAAGGATCTATGGTTTTCCCTCGAGTCTTTCCCACGAGGCTTTCCCACGAGGCTTTCCCACAGGGCTGTCCCACGTGCACACGTGGTGGGAGTCGATCCTCGGCTTGAACGTCAATGCAGTGCAGGGAAAACAGGTTCCTCTGGAATGGACTGACACATCTGGGGGTGTCTTGGAATGGTGGCACGACCCTGGAGTTCCTCTCCCCTTTCCTGTGGAGAGCGCCTCCTCTTGAGATGCGACGGGAACGCCGGGAATTCTTTCCATACGAAACAGGGAAAGGATCCCTCATCTCGAACTAGGAGTCGAAAACGGGGCTCCCCTGGATGTGTGCGGGACCCCACGTGCTTCCTCTCGAGTGGAGACGGGTATGTCGGGGAACTTCTTGAGTTGCAGCAAAGGTGTGAAGGACCCTTTGGAAGTTCCAGTGGTTAGATGTGATTAGCCTCGAGAAGCATCAGCGGAAATGGGCCTCATCTCGCCTGGAGGGCAAAACCTCCTGGATTTTCTCGAGTTGCGGCAGGTGCTCTCGACTTACGACCGGGACCTCAGGGACCCGCTCTGGTGGCCTCAGGAAAGGCCAGTCCCCATTCGAGTTCCTCGGGGGCCTCTCGGGATTCCTCTCCCGTCGATGCTGGGGCCTAAGACCTTGTGTGGAGTCGGGACCGGAACCTGAGGATTCCTCTCCAGTGGTGACATGGATCTTGGGGTACTTCTGGAGTCTCCCCAGGGGAGTCAGTCCTCGACTCGAATGCGGGCATGCACGTGCGCTTTCCTCCAGAGCGGTAGCAGAGTGTCACGCAGTCCGCCGCGTGGATCAAAGGATCTATGGTTTTCCCTCGAGTCTTTCCCACGAGGCTGTCCCAGGAGGCTTTCCCACAGGGCTGTTCCACGTGCACACGTGGTGGGAGTCGATCCTCGGCTTGAACGTCAAGGCAGTGCAGGGAAAACAGGTTCCTCTGGAATGGACTGACACATCTGGGGGACTCTTGGAATGGTGGCACGACCCTGGAGTTCCTCTCGCCTTTCCTGTGGAGAGCGCCTCCTCTTGAGATGCGACGGGAACGCCGGGAATTCTTTCCCTACGAAACAGGGAAAGGATCCCTCATCTCGAGCTAGGAGGCGGAAACGGGGCTCCCCTGGATGTGTACGGGACCCCACGTACTTCCTCTCGAGTGGACACGGGTATGTCGCGAAACTGCTTGAGTTGCAGCAAGGGTGTGAAGGACCCTTTGGAAGTTGCAGCGGTTAGATGTGATTATCCTCGAGAAGCCTCAGCGGAAATGGGCCTCATCTCGCCTGGAGGGCAAAACCTCCTGGATTTTCTCGAGTTGCGGCAGGTGCTCTCGACTTACGACGGGGACCTCAGGGACCCGCTCTGGTGGCCTCAGGAAAGGCCAGTCTCCATGCGAGTTCCTCGGGGGCCTCTCGGGATTCCTCTCCCGTCGATGCCGGGGCCTAAGACCTTGTGTGGAGTCGGGGCCGGAACCTGAGGATTCCTCTCCAGTGCTGACATGGATCTTGGGGTACTTCTGGAGTCTCCCCAGGGGAGTCAGTCCTCGTCTCGAATGCGGGCATGCACTTGCGCTTTCCTCCAGAGCGGTAGCAGCAGTGTCACGCAGTCCGCCGCGTGGATCAAAGGATCTATGGTTTTCCCTCGAGTCTTTCCCACGAGGCTTTTCCACGAGGCTTTCCCACAGGGCTGTCCCACGTGCACACGTTGTGGGAGTCGATCCTCGGCTTGAACGTCAAGGCAGTGCAGGGAAAACAGATTCCTTAGTAATGGACTGACACATCTGGGGGTCTCTTGGAATGCTGGCACGACCCTGGAGTTCCTCTCCCCTTTCCTGTGGAGAGCGCCTCCTCTTGAGATGCGACGGGAACGCCGGGAATTCTTTCCCTACGAAACAGGGAAAGGATCCCTCATTTCGAGCTAGGAGGCGGAAATGGGGCTCCCCTGGATGTGTGCGGGACCCCACGTGATTCCTCTCGAGTGGAGACGGGTATGTCGGGGAACTTCTCGAGTTGCAGCAATGGTGTGAAGGACCCTTTGGAAGTTCCAGTGGTTAGATATGATTAGCCTCGAGAAGCCTCAGCGGAAATGGGCCTCATCTCGCCTGGAGGGCAAAACCTCGTTGATTTTCTCGAGTTGCGGCAGGTGCTCTCGACTTACGACGGGGACCTCAGGGACCCCCTCTGGTGGCCTCAGGAAAGGCCAGTCCCCATGCGAGTTCCTCGGGGGCCTCTCGGGATTCCTCTCCCGTCGATGCCGGGGCTTAAAACCTTGTGTGGAGTCGGGGCCGGAACCTGAGGATTCCTCTCCAGTGCTGACATGGATCTTGGGGTACTTCTGGAGTCTCCCCAGGGGAGTCAGTCCTCGTCTCGAATGCGGGCATGCACTTGCGCTTTCCTCCAGAGCGGTAGCAGCAGTGTCACGCAGTCCGCCGCGTGGATCAAAGGATCTATGGTTTTCCCTCGAGTCTTTCCCACGAGGCTTTCCCACGAGGCTTTTCCACAGGGCTGTCCCACGTGAACACGTGGTGGGAGTCGATCCTCGGCTTGAACGTCAAGGCAGTACAGGGAAAAGAGGTTCCTCTGGAATAGACTGACACATCTGGGGTCTCTTGGAATGGTGGCACGACCCTGGAGTTCCTCTCGCCTTTCTTTGGAGAGCGCCTCCTCTTGAGATGCGACGGGAACGCCGGGAATTCTTTCCCTACGAAACAGGGAAAGGATCCCTCATTTCGAGCTACGAGGCGGAAACGGGGCTCCTCTGGATGTGTGCGGGACCCTCGTGCTTCCTCTCGAGTGGATACGGGTATGTCGGGGAACTTCTTGAGTTGCAGAAAGGGTGTGAAAGACCCTTTGGAAGTTCCAGTGGTTAGATGTGATTAGCCTCGAGAAGCCTCAGCGGAAATGGGCCTCATCTCGCCTGGAGGGCAAAACCTCCTGGATTTTCTCGAGTTGCGGCAGGTGCTCTCGACTTACGACGGGGACATCATGGACCCGCTCTGGTGGCCTCAGGAAAGGCCAGTCCCCATGCCAGTTCCTCGGGGGCGTCTCGGGATTCCTCTCCCGTCGATGCTGGGGCCTAAGACCTTGTGTGGAGTCGGGGCCGGAACCTGAGGATTCCTCTCTAGTGCTGACATGATTCTTGGGGTACTTCTGGAGTCTCCCCAGGGGAGTCAGTCCTCGTCTCGAATGCGGGCATGCACTTGCGCTTTCCTCCAGAGCGGTAGCAGCAGTGTCACGCAGTCCGCCGCGTGGATCAAAGGATCTATGGTTTTCCCTCGAGTCTTTCCCACGAGGCTGTCCCACGAGGCTTTCCCACAGGGCTGTCCCACGTGCACACGTGGTGGGAGTCGATCCTCGGCTTGAACGTCAAGGCAGTTCAGGGAAATCAGGTTCCTCTGGAATGGACTGACACATCTGGGGGACTCTTGGCATGGTGGCACGACCCTGGAGTTCCTCTCGCCTTTCCTGTGGAGAGCGCCTCCTCTTGAGATGCGAAGGGAACGCCGGGAATTCTTTCCCTACGAAACAGGGATAGGATCCCTCATCTGGAACTAGGAGGAGGAAACGGGGCTCCCCTGGATGTGTGCGGCACCCCACGGGCTTCCTCTCGAGTGGAGACGGGTATGTCGCGGAACTGCTTGAGTTGCAGCAAGGGTGTGAAGGACCCTTTGGAAGTTCCAGTGGTGAGATGTGATTAGCCTTGAGAAGCCTCAGCGGAAATGGGCCTCATCTCGCCTGGAGGGCAAAACCTCACGGATTTTCTCGAGCTGCGGCAGGTGCTCTGGACTTACGACGCGACCTCAGGACCCGCTCTGGTGGCCTCAGGAAAGGCCAGTCCCCATGCGAGTTCCTCGCGGGCCTCTCGGGATTCCTCTCCCGTCGATGCCGGGGCCTAAGACCTTGTGTGGATTCGGGGCCGAAACCTGAGGATTCCTCTCCAGTGCTGACATGGATCTTGGGGTACTTCTGGAGTCTCCCCAGGGGAGTCAGTCCTCGTCTCGAATGCGGGCATGCACTTGCGCTTTCCTCCAGAGCGGTAGCAGCAGTGTCACGCAGTCCGCCGCGTGGATCAAAGGATCTATGGTTTTCCCTCGAGTCTTTCCCACGAGGCTTTCCCACAGGGCTGTCCCACGTGCACACGTGGTGGGAGTCGATCCTCGGCTTGAACGTCAAGGCAGTGCAGGGAAAACAGGTTCCTCTGGAATGGACTGACACATCTGGGGGTCTCTTGGAATGGTGGCACGACCCAGGAGTTCCTCTCCCCTTTCCTGTGGAGAGCGCCTCCTCTTGAGATGCGACGGAAACGCCGGGAATTCTTTCCCTACGAAAGAGAGAAAGGATCCCTCATCTCGAGCTAGGAGGCTGAAACGGGGCTCCCCTGGATGTGTGCGGGACACTCGTGCTTCCTCTCGAGTGGAGACGGGTATGTCGGGGAACTTCTTGAGTTGCAGCAAGGGTGTGAAGGACCCTTTGGAAGTTCCAGTGGTTAGATGTGATTAGCCTCGAGAAGCCTCAGCGGAAATGGGCCTCATCTCGCCTGGAGGGCAAAACCTCCTGGATTTTCTCGAGTTGCGGCAGGTGCTCTCGACTTAGGACGGGGACCTCAGGGACCCGCTCTGGTGGCCTCAGGAAAGGCCAGTCCCCATGCGAGTTCCTCGGGGGCCTCTCGGGATTCCTCTCCCGTCGATGCCGGGGCCTAAGACCTTGTGTGGAGTCGTGGCCGGAACCTGAGGATTCCTCTCCAGTGCTGACATGGATCTTGGGGTACTTCTGGAGTCTCCCCAGGGGAGTCAGTCCTCGTCTCGAATGCGGGCATGCACTTGCGCTTTCCTCCAGAGCGGTAGCAGCAGTGTCACGCAGTCCGCCGCGTGGATCAAAGGATCTATGGTTTTCCCTCGAGTCTTTCCCACGAGGCTTTCCCACGAGGCTTTCCCACTCGGCTGTCCCACGTGCACACGTGGTGGGAGTCGATCCTCGCCTTGAACGTCAAGGCAGTGCAGGGAAAACAGGTTCCTCTGGAATGGACTGACACATGTGGGGGACTCTTGGAATGGTGGCACGACCCTGGAGTTCCTCTCGCCTTTCCTGTGGAGAGTGCCTCTTCTTGAGATGCGACGGGAACGCCGTGAATTCTTTCCCTACGAAACAGGGAAAGGATCCCTCATCTCGAGCTAGGAGGCGGAAACGGGGCTCCCCTGGATGTGTGCGGGACCCCACGTGCTTCCTCTCGAGTGGAGACGGGTATGTCGGGGAACTTCTTGAGTTGCAGCAAGGGTGTGAAGGACCCTTTGGAAGTTCCAGTGGTTAGACGTGATTAGCCTCGAGAAGCCTCAGCGGAAATGGGCCTCATGTCGCCTGGAGGGCAAAACCTCCTGGATTTTCTCGAGTTGCGGCAGGTGCTCTCGACTTACGACGGCGACCTCAGGGACCCGCTCTGGTGGCCTCAGGAAAGGCCAGTCCCCATGCAAGTTCCTCGGGGGCCTCTCGGGAATCCTCTCCCGTCGATGCCGGGGCCTAAGACCTTGTGTGGAGTCGGGGCCGGAACCTGAGGATTCCTCTCCAGTGCTGACATGGATCTTGGGGTACTTCTGGAGTCTCCCCAGGGGAGTCAGTCCACGTCTCAAATGCGGGCATGCTCTTGTGCTTTCCTGCAGAGCGGTAGCAGCAGTGTCACGCAGTCCGCCGCGTGGATCAAAGGATCTATGGTTTTCCCTCGAGTGTTTCCCACGAGGCTTTCCCACGAGGCTTACCCACAGGGCTGTACCCCATGCACACGTGGTGGGACTCGATCCTCGGCTTGAACGTCAAGGCAGTGCCGGGAAAACTGGGTCCTCTGGAATGGACTGACACATCTGGGGGTCTCTTGGAATGGTGGCACGACCCTGGAGTTCCTCTCCCCTTTCCTGTGGAGAGCGCCTCCTCTTGAGATGCGACGGGAACGCCGGGAATTCTTTCCCTACGAAAGAGAGAAAGGATCCCTCATCTCGAGCTAGGAGGCTGAAACGGGGCTCCCCTGGATGTGTGCGGGACCCTCGTGCTTCCTCTCGAGTGGAGACGGGTATGTCGGGGAACTTCTTGAGTTGCAGCAAGGGTGTGAAGGACCCTTTGGAAGTTTCAGTGGTTAGATGTGATTAGCCTCGAGGAGCCTCAGCGGAAATGGGCCTCATCTCGCCTGGAGGGCAAAACCTCCTGGATTTTCTCGAGTTGCGGCAGGTGCTCTCGACTTACGACGGGGACCTCAGGGACCCGCTCTGGTGGCCTCAGGAAAGGCCAGTCTCCATGCGAGTTCCTCGGGGGCCTCTCGGGATTCCTCTCCCGTCGATGCCGGGGCCTAAGACCTTGTGTGGAGTCGGGGCCGGAACCTGAGGATTCCTCTCCAGTGCTGACATGGATCTTGGGGTACTTCTGGAGTCTCCCCAGGGGAGTCAGTCCTCGTCTCGAATGCGGGCATGCACTTGCGCTTTCCTCCAGAGCGGTAGCAGCAGTGTCACGCAGTCCGCCGCGTGGATCAAAGGATCTATGGTTTTCCCTCGAGTCTTTCCCACGAGGCTTTCCCACGAGGCTTTCCCACAGGGCTGTCCCACGTGCACACGTGGTGGGAGTCGATCCTCGGCTTGAACGTCAATGCAGTGCAGGGAAAACAGGTTCCTCTGGAATGGACTGACACATCTGGGGGTGTCTTGGAATGGTGGCACGACCCTGGAGTTCCTCTCGCCTTTCCTGTGGAGAGCGCCTCCTCTTGAGATGCGACGGGAACGCCGGGAATTCTTTCCATACGAAACAGGGAAAGGATCCCTCATCTCGAACTAGGAGTCGAAAACGGGGCTCCCCTGGATGTGTGCGGGACCCCACGTGCTTCCTCTCGAGTGGAGACGGGTATGTCGGGGAACTTCTTGAGTTGCAGCACAGGTGTGAAGGACCCTTTGGAAGTTCCAGTGGTTAGATGTGATTAGCCTCGAGAAGCATCAGCGGAAATGGGCCTCATCTCGCCTGGAGGGCAAAACCTCCTGGATTTTCTCGAGTTGCGGCAGGTGCTCTCGACTTACGACCGGGACCTCAGGGACCCGCTCTGGTGGCCTCAGGAAAGGCCAGTCCCCATTCGAGTTCCTCGGGGGCCTCTCGGGATTCCTCTCCCGTCGATGCTGGGGCCTAAGTCCTTGTGTGGAGTCGGGGCCGGAACCTGAGGATTCCTCTCCAGTGGTGACATGGATCTTGGGGTACTTCTGGAGTCTCCCCAGGGGAGTCAGTCCTCGACTCGAATGCGGGCATGCACGTGCGCTTTCCTCCAGAGCGGTAGCAGAGTGTCACGCAGTCCGCCGCGTGGATCAAAGGATCTATGGTTTTCCCTCGAGTCTTTCCCACGAGGCTGTCCCAGGAGGCTTTCCCACAGGGCTGTTCCACGTGCACACGTGGTGGGAGTCGATCCTCGGCTTGAACGTCAAGGCAGTGCAGGGAAAACAGGTTCCTCTGGAATGGACTGACACATCTGGGGGACTCTTGGAATGGTGGCACGACCCTGGAGTTCCTCTCGCCTTTCCTGTGGAGAGCGCCTCCTCTTGAGATGCGACGGGAACGCCGGGAATTCCTTCCCTACGAAACAGGGAAAGGATCCCTCATCTCGAGCTAGGAGGCGGAAACGGGGCTCCCCTGGATGTGTACGGGACCCCACGTACTTCCTCTCGAGTGGACACGGGTATGTCGCGAAACTGCTTGAGTTGCAGCAAGGGTGTGAAGGACCCTTTGGAAGTTGCAGCGGTTAGATGTGATTATCCTCGAGAAGCCTCAGCGGAAATGGGCCTCATCTCGCCTGGAGGGCAAAACCTCCTGGATTTTCTCGAGTTGCGGCAGGTGCTCTCGACTTACGACGGGGACCTCAGGGACCCGCTCTGGTGGCCTCAGGAAAGGCCAGTCTCCATGCGAGTTCCTCGGGGGCCTCTCGGGATTCCTCTCCCGTCGATGCCGGGGCCTAAGACCTTGTGTGGAGTCGGGGCCGGAACCTGAGGATTCCTCTCCAGTGCTGACATGGATCTTGGGGTACTTCTGGAGTCTCCCCAGGGGAGTCAGTCCTCGTCTCGAATGCGGGCATGCACTTGCGCTTTCCTCCAGAGCGGTAGCAGCAGTGTCACGCAGTCCGCCGCGTGGATCAAAGGATCTATGGTTTTCCCTCGAGTCTTTCCCACGAGGCTTTTCCACGAGGCTTTCCCACAGGGCTGTCCCACGTGCACACGTTGTGAGAGTCGATCCTCGGCTTGAACGTCAAGGCAGTGCAGGGAAAACAGATTCCTTAGTAATGGACTGACACATCTGGGGGTCTCTTGGAATGCTGGCACGACCCTGGAGTTCCTCTCCCCTTTCCTGTGGAGAGCGCCTCCTCTTGAGATGCGACGGGAACGCCGGGAATTCTTTCCCTACGAAACAGGGAAAGGATCCCTCATTTCGAGCTAGGAGGCGGAAACGGGGCTCCCCTGGATGTGTGCGGGACCCCACGTGATTCCTCTCGAGTGGAGACGGGTATGTCGGGGAACTTCTCGAGTTGCAGCAATGGTGTGAAGGACCCTTTGGAAGTTCCAGTGGTTAGATATGATTAGCCTCGAGAAGCCTCAGCGGAAATGGGCCTCATCTCGCCTGGAGGGCAAAACCTCGTTGATTTTCTCGAGTTGCGGCAGGTGCTCTCGACTTACGACGGGGACCTCAGGGACCCCCTCTGGTGGCCTCAGGAAAGGCCAGTCCCCATGCGAGTTCCTCGGGGGCCTCTCGGGATTCCTCTCCCGTCGATGCCGGGGCTTAAAACCTTGTGTGGAGTCGGGGCCGGAACCTGAGGATTCCTCTCCAGTGCTGACATGGATCTTGGGGTACTTCTGGAGTCTCCCCAGGGGAGTCAGTCCTCGTCTCGAATGCAGGCATGCACTTGCGCTTTCCTCCATAGCGGTAGCAGCAGTGTCACGCAGTCCGCCGCGTGGATCAAAGGATCTATGGTTTTCCATCGAGTCTTTCCCACGAGGCTTTCCCACGAGGCTTTTCCACAGGGCTGTCCCACGTGCACACGTGGTGGGAGTCGATCCTCGGCTTGAACGTCAAGGCAGTACAGGGAAAAGAGGTTCCTCTGGAATAGACTGACACATCTGGGGTCTCTTGGAATGGTGGCACGACCCTGGAGTTCCTCTCGCCTTTCTTTGGAGAGCGCCTCCTCTTGAGATGCGACGGGAACGCCGGGAATTCTTTCCCTACGAAACAGGGAAAGGATCCCTCATTTCGAGCTACGAGGCGGAAACGGGGCTCCTCTGGATGTGTGCGGGACCCTCGTGCTTCCTCTCGAGTGGATACGGGTATGTCGGGAAACTTCTTGAGTTGCAGAAAGGGGGTGAAAGACCCTTTGGAAGTTCCAGTGGTTAGATGTGATTAGCCTCGAGAAGCCTCAGCGGAAATGGGCCTCATCTCGCCTGGAGGGCAAAACCTCACGGATTTTCTCGAGTTGCGGCAGGTGCTCTGGAGTTACGACGCGACCTCAGGGACCCGCTCTGGTGGCCTCAGGAAAGGCCAGTCCCCATGCGAGTTCCTCGCGGGCCTCTCGGGATTCCTCTCCCGTAGATGCCGGGGCCTAAGACCTTGTGTGGATTCGGGGCCGTAACCTGAGGATTCCTCTCCAGTGCTGACATGGATCTTGGGGTACTTCTGGAGTCTCCCCAGGGGAGTCAGTCCTCGTCTCGAATGCCGGCATGCACTTGCGCTTTCCTCCAGAGCGGTAGCAGCAGTGTCACGCAGTCTGCCGCGTGGATCAAAGGATCTATGGTTTTCCCTCGAGTCTTTCCCACGAGGCTTTCCCACGAGGCTTTCCCACAGGGCTGTCCCACGGGCACACGTGGTGGGAATCGATCCGCGGCTTGAACGTCAAGGCAGTGCAGGGAAAACAGGTTCTTCTGGAATGGACTGACACATCTGGGGTTCTGTTGGAATGGTGCCACGACCCTGGAGTTCCTCTCGCCTTTCCTGTGGAGAGCGCCTCCTCTTGAGATGCGACGGGAACGCCGGGAATTCTTTCCCTACTAAACAGGGAAATGATCCCTCATCTCGAGCTAGGAGGCGGAAACGGGGCTCCCCTGGATGTGTGCGGGACCCCACGTGCTTCCTCTCGAGTGGAGACGGGTATGTCGCGGAACTGCTTGAGTTGCAGCAAGGGTGTGAAGGACCCTTTGGAAGTTCCAGTGGTTAGATGTGATTAGCCTCGAGAAGCCTCAGCGGAAATGAGCCTCATCTCGCCTGGAGGGCAAAACCTCCTGGATTTTCTCGAGTTGCGGCAGGTGCTCTCGACTTACGACGGGGACCACAGGGACCCGCTCTGGTGGCCTCAGGAAAGGCCAGTCCCCATGCGAGTTCCACGGGGGCTTCTCGGGATTCCTCTCCCGTCGATGCCGGGGCCTAAGACCTTGTGTTTAGTCGGGTTCGGAACCTGAGGATTCCTCTCCAGTGCTGACATGGATCTTGGGGTACTTCTGGAGTCTCCCCAGGGGAGTCAGTCCTCGTCTCGAATGCGGGCATGCACTTGCGCTTTCCTCCAGAGCGGTAGCAGCAGTGTCACGCAGTCCGCCGCGTGGATCAAAGGATCTATGGTTTTCCCTCGAGTCTTTCCCACGAGGCTTTCCCACGGGGCTTTCCCACAGGGCTGTCCCACGTGCACACGTGGTGGGAGTCGATCCTCGGCTTGAACGTCAAGGCAGTGCAGGGAAAACAGGTTCCTCTGGAATGGACTGACACATCTGGGGGACTCTTGGAATGTTGGCACGACCCTGGAGTTCCTCTCGCCTTTCCTGTGGAGAGCGCCTCCTCTTGAGATGCGACGGGAACGCCGGGAATTCTTTTCCTACGAAAAAGGGAAAGGATCCCTCATTTCGAGCTAGGAGACGGAAACGGGGCTCCCCTGGATGTGTGCGGGACCCTCGTGGTTCCTCTCGATTGGAGACGGGTATGTCGGGGAACTTCTTGAGTTGCAGCAAGGGTGTGAAGGTCCCTTTGGAAGTTCCAGTGGTTAGATGTGATTAGCCTCGAGAATCCTCAGCGGAAATGGGCATCATCTCGCCTGGAGGGCAAAACCTCCTGGATTTTTTCGAGTTGCGGCAAGTGCTCTCGACTTACGACGGGGACCTCAGCGACCCGCTCTGGTGGCCTCAGGAAAGGCCAGTCCCCATGCGAGTTCCTCGGGGGCCTCTTGGGATTCCTCTCCCGTCGATGCCGGGGCCGAAGACCTTGTGTGGAGTCAGGGCCGGAACCTGAAGATTCCTCTCCAGTGCTGACATGGATCTTGGGGTACTTCTGGAGTCTCCCCAGGGGAGTCAGTCCTCGTCTCGAATGTTGGCATGCACTTGCGCTTTCCTCCAGAGCGGTAGCAGCAGTGTCACGCAGTCTGCCGCGTGGATCAAAGGATCTATGGTTTTCCCTCGAGTCTTTCCCTCGAGGCTTTCCCACGTGGCTTTCCCACAGGGCTGTCCCACGTGCACACGTGGTGGGAGTCGATCCTCGGCTTGAACATCAAGGCATTGCAGGGAAAACAGGTTCCTCTGGAATGGACTGACACATCTGGGGGACTCTTGGAATGGTGGCACGACCCTGGAGTTCCTCTCGCCTTTCCTGTGGAGAGCGCCTCCTCTTGAGATGCGACGGGAACGCAGGGAATTCTTTCCCTACGAAACAGGGAAAGGAACCCTCATCTCGAGCTAGGAGGCGGAAACGGGGCTCCCCTGGATGTGTGCGGGACCCCACGTGATTCCTCTCGAGTGGAGACGGGTATGTCGGGGAACTTCTCGAGTTGCAGCAAGGGTGTGAAGGACCCTTTGGAAGTTCCAGTGGTTAGATGTGATTAGCCTCGAGAAGCCTCAGCGGAAATGGGCCTCATCTCGCCTGGAGGTCAAAACCTCCTGGATTTTCTCGAGTTGCGGCAGGTGCTCTCGACTTATGATGGGGACCTCAGGGACCCGCTCTGGTGGCCTCAGGAAAGGCCAGTCCCCATGCGAGTTCCTCGGGGGCCTCTTGGGATTTCTCTCCCATCGATGCCGGGGCCTAAGACCTTGTGTGGAGTCGGGGCCGGAACCTGAGGATTCCTCTCCAGTGCTGACATGGATCTTGGGGTACTTCTGGAGTCTCCCCAGGGGAGTCAGTCCTCGCCTCGAATGCGGGCATGCACTTGCGCTTTCCTCCAGAGCGGTAGCAGCAGTGTCACGCATTCCGCCGCGTGGATCAAAGGATCTATGGTTTTCCCTCGAGTCTTTCCCACGAGGCTTTCCCACGGGGATTTCCCACAGGGCTGTCCCACGTGCACACGTGGTGGGAGTCGATCCTCGGCTTGAACGTCAAGGCAGGGCAGGGAAAACAGATTCCTCTGGAATGGACTGACACATCTGGGGGACTCTTGGAATGGTGGCACGACCCTGGAGTTCCTCTCGCCTTTCCTGTGGAGAGCGCCTCCTCTTGAGATGCGACGGGAATGCCGGGAATTCTTTCCCTACGAAACAGGGAAAGGATCCCTTATTTCGAGCTAGGAGGCGGAAACGGGGCTCCTCTGGATGTGTGCGGGACCCTCGTGCTTCCACTCGAGTGGAGACGGGTATGTCGGGGAACTTCTTGAGTTGCAGCAAGGGTGTGAAGGACCCTTTGGAAGTTCAAGTGGTTAGATGTGATTAGCCTCGAGAAGCCTCAGCGGAAATGGGCCTCATCTCGCCTGGAGGGCAAAACCTCCTGGATTTTCTCGAGTCGGCAGGTGCTCTTGACTTACGACGGGGACCTCAGGGACCCGCTCTGGTGGCCTCAGGAAAGGCCAGTCCCCATGCGAGTTCCTCGGGGGCCTCTCGGGATTCCTCTCCCGTCGATGCCGGGGACTAAGACCTTGTGTGGAGTCGGGGCCGCAACCTGAGTATTCCTCTCCAGTGCTGACATGGATCTTGGGGTACTTCTGGAGTCTCCCCAGGGGAGTCAGCCCTCGTCTCGAATGCGGGCATGCACATGCACTTTCCTCCAGAGCGGTAGCAGCAGTGTCACGCAGTCCGCCGCGTGGATCAAAGGATCTATGGTTTTCCCTCGAGTCTTTCCCACAAGGCTGTCCCACGTGGCTTTCCCACAGGGCTGTCCCACGTGCACACGTGGTGGGAGTCGATCCTCGGCTTGAACGTCAAGGCAGTGCAGGGAAAACAGGTTCCTCTGGAATGGACTGACACATCTGGGCGACTCTTGGAATGGTGGCACGACCCTGGAGTTCCTCTCGCCTTTCCTGTGGAGAGCGCCTCCTCTTGAGATGCGACGGGAACGCCGGGAATTCTTTCCCTACGAAACAGGGAAAGGATCCCTTATTTCGAGCTAGGAGGCGGAAACGGGGCTCCTCTGGATGTGTGCGGGACCCTCGTGCTTCCTCTCGAGTGGAGACGGGTATGTCGGGAAACTTCTTGAGTTGCAGCAAGGGTGTGAAGGACCCTTTGGAAGTTCCAGTGGTTAGATGTGGTTAGCCTCGAGAAGCCTCAGCGGAAATGGGCCTCATCTCGCCTGTAGGGCAAAACCTCCTGGATTTTATCGAGTTGCGGCAGGTGCTCTCGACTTACGACTGGGACCTCAGGGACCCGCTCTTGTGGCCTCAGGAAAGGCCAGTCCCCAAGCGAGTTCCAAGGGGGCCTCTCGGGATTCCTCTCCCGTCGATGCCGGGGCCTAAGACCTTGTGTGGAGTCGGGGCCGTAACCTGAGGATTCCTCTCCAGTGCCGACATGGATCTTGGGGTACTTCTGGAGTCTCCCCAGGGGAGTCAGTCCTCGTCTCGAATGCGGGCATGCACTTGCGCTTTCCTCCAGAGCGGTAGCAGCAGTGTCACGCAGTCTGCCGCGTGGATCAAAGGATCTATGGTTTTCCCTCGAGTCTTTCCCACGAGGCTTTCCCACGAGGCTTTCCCACAGGGATGTCCCACGGGCACACGTGGTGGGAATCGATCCGCGGCTTGAACGTCAAGGCAGTGCAGGGAAAACAGGTTCCTCTGGAATGGACTGACACATCTGGGGTTCTGTTGGAATGGTGCCACGACCCTGGAGTTCCTCTCTCCTTTCCTGTGGAGAGCGCCTCCTCTTGAGATGCGACGGGAACGCCGGGAATTCTTTCCCTACTAAACAGGGAAATGATCCCTCATCTCGAGCTAGGAGGCGGAAACGGGGCTCCCCTGGATGTGTGCGGGACCCCACGTGCTTCCTCTCGAGTGGAGTCGGGTATGTCGCGAAACTGCTTGAGTTGCAGCAAGGGTGTGAAGGACCCTTTGGAAGTTCCAGTGGTTAGATGTGATTAGCCTCGAGAAGCCTCAGCGGAAATGGGCCTCATCTCGCCTGGAGGGCAAAACCTCCTGGATTTTCTCGAGTTGCGGCAGGTGCTCTCGACTTACGACGGGGACCACAGGGACCCGCTCTGGTGGCCTCAGGAAAGGCCAGTCCCCATGCTAGTTCCACGGGGGCCTCTCGGGATTCCTCTCCCGTCGATGCCGGGGCCTAAGACCTTGTGTTTAGTCGGGTTCGGAACCTGAGGATTCCTCTCCAGTGCTGACATGGATCTTGGGGTACTTCTGGAGTCTCCCCAGGGGAGTCAGTCCTCGTCTCGAATGCGGGCATGCACTTGCGCTTTCCTCCAGAGCTGTAGCAGCAGTGTCACGCAGTCCGCCGCGTGGAGCATAGGATCTATGGTTTTCCCTCGAGTCTTTCCCACGAGGCTTTCCCACGAGGCTTTCCCACAGGGCTGTCCCACGTGCACACGTGGTGGGAGTCGATCCTCGGCTTGAACGTCAAGGCAGTGCAGGGAAAACAGGTTCCTCTGGAATGGACTGACACATCTGGGGGAGTCTTAGAATGGTGGCACGACCCTGGAGTTCCTCTCGCCTTTCCTGTGGAGAGCGCCTCCTCTTGAGATGCGACGGGAACGCCGGGAATTCTTTCCCTACGAAACAGGGAAAGGATCCCTCATCTCGAGCTAGGAGGCGGAAACGGGGCTCCCATGCATGTGTGCGGGACCCCACGTGCTTCCTCTCGAGTGGAGACGGGTATGTCGGGGAACTTCTTGAGTTGCAGCAAGGGTGTGAAGGACCCTTTGGAAGTTCCAGTGGTTAGACGTGATTAGCCTCGAGAAGCCTCAGCGGAAATGGGCCTCATCTCGCCTGGAGGGCAAAACCTCCTGGATTTTCTCGAGTTGCGGCAGGTGCTCTCGACTTACGACGGGGACCTCAGGGACCCGCTCTGGTGGCCTCAGGAAAGGCCAGTCCCCATGCGAGTTCCTCGGGGGCCTCTCGGGATTCCTCTCCCGTCGATGCCGGGGCCTAAGACCTTGTGTGGAGTCGGGGCCGGAACCTGAGGATTCCTCTCCAGTGCTGACATGGATCTTGGGGTACTTCTGGAGTCTCCCCAGGGGAGTCAGTCCTCGTCTCGAATGCGGGCATGCACTTGCGATTTCCTCCAGGGCGGTAGCAGCAGTGTCACGCTGTCCGCCGCGTGGATCAAAGGATCTATGGTTTTCCCTCGAGTCTTTCCCACGAGGCTTTCCCACGAGGCTTTCCCACAGGGCTGTCCCACGTGCACACGTGGTGGGAGTCGATCCTCGGCTTGAACGTCAAGGCAGTGCAGGGAAAACAGGTTCCTCTGGAATGGACTGACACATCTGGGCGACTCTTGGAATGGTGGCACGACCCTGGAGTTCCTCTCGCCTTTCCTGTGGAGAGCGCCTCCTCTTGAGATGCGACGGGAACGCCGGGAATTCTTTCCCTACGAAACAGGGAAAGAATCCCTCATCTCGAGCTAGGAGGCGGAAACGGGGCTCCCCTGGATGTGTGCGGGACCCCACGTGCTTCCTCTCGAGTGGAGACGGGTATGTCGGGGAACTTCTTGAGTTGCAGCAAGGGTGTGAAGGACCCTTTGGAAGTTCCAGTGGTTAGACGTGATTAGCCTCGAGAAGCCTCAGCGGAAATGGGCCTCATCTCGCCTGGAGGGCAAAACCTCCTGGATTTTCTCGAGTTGCGGCATGTGCTCTCGACTTACGACGGGGACCTCAGGGACCCGCTCTGGTGGCCTCAGGAAAGGCCAGTCCCCATGCGAGTTCCTCGGGGGCCTCTCGGGATTCCTCTCCCGTCGATGCCGGGGCCTAAGACCTTGTGTGGAGTCGGGGCCGGAACCTGAGGATTCCTCTCCAGTGCTGACATGGATCTTGGGGTACTTCTGGAGTCTCCCCAGGGGAGTCAGTCCTCGTCTCGAATGCGGGCATGCACTTGCGCTTTCCTCCAGAGCGGTAGCAACAGTGTCACGCAGTCCACCGCGTGGATCAAAGGGTCTATGGTTTTCCCTCGAGTCTTTCCCACGAGGCTTTCCCACGAGGCTTTCCCACAGGGCTGTCCCACGTGCACACGTGGTGGGAGTCGATCCTCGGCTTGAACGTCAAGGCAGTGCAGGGAAAACAGGTTCCTCTGGAATCGACTGACACATCTGGGGGACTCTTGGAATGGTGGCACGACCCTGGAGTTCCTCTCGCCTTTCCTGTGGAGAGCGCCTCCTCTTGAGATGCGACGGGAACGCCGGGAATTCTTTCCCTACGAAACAGGGAAAGGATCCCTCATCTCGAGCTAGGAGGCGGAAACGGGGCTCCCCTGGATGTGTGCGGGACCCTCGTGCTTCCTCTCTAGTGGAGACGTGTATGTCGGGGAACTTCTTGAGTTGCAGCAAGGGTGAGAAGGACCCTTTGGATGTTTCAGTGGTTAGATGTGATTAGCCTCGAGAAGCCTCAGCAGAAATGGGCCTCATCTCGCCTGGAGGGCAAAACCTCCTGGATTTTCTCGAGTTGCGGCAGGTGCTCTCGACTTACGACGGGGACCTCAGGGACCCGCTCTGGTGGCCTCAGGAAAGGCCAGTCCCCATGCGAGTTCCTGGGGGCCTCTCGGGATTCCTCTCCCGTCGATGCCGGGGCCTAAGACCTTGTGTGGAATCGGGGCCGGAACCTGAGGATTCCTCTCCAGTGCTGACATGGATCTTGGGGTACTTCTGGAGTCTCCCCAGGGGAGTCAGTCCTCGTCTCGAATGCGGGCATGCACTTGCGCTTTCCTCCAGAGCGGTAGCAGCAGTGTCACGCAGTCCGCCGCGTGGATCAAAGGATCTATGGTTTTCCCTCGAGTCTTTCCCACGAGGCTTTCCCACGAGGCTTTCCCACAGGGCTGTCCCACGTGCACACGTGGTGGGAGTCGATCCTCGGCTTGAACGTCAAGGCAGTGCAGGGAAAACAGGTTCCTCTGGAATGGACTGACACATCTGGGGGACTCTTGGAATGGTGGCACGACCCTGGAGTTCCTCTCGCCTTTCCTGTGGAGAGCGCCTCCTCTTGAGATGCGACGGGAATGCCGGGAATTCTTTACCTATGAAACAGGGAAAGGATCCCACATCTCGAGCTAGGAGGCGGAAACGGGGCTCCCCTGGATTTGTGCGGGACCCTCGTGCTTCCTCTCGAGTGGAGACGGGTATGTCGGGGAACTTCTTGAGTTGCAGCAAGGGTGTGAAGGACCCTTTGGAAGTTCCAGTGGTTAGACGTGATTAGCCTCGAGAAGCCTCAGCGGAAATGTGCCTCATCTCGCCTGGAGGGAAAAACCTCCTGGATTTTCTCGAGTTGCGGCAGGTGCTCTCGACTTACGACGGGGACCTCAGGGACCCGCTCTGGTGGCCTCAGGAAAGGCCAGTCCCCATGCGAGTTCCTCGGGGGCCTCTCGGGATTCCTCTCCCGTCGATGCCGGGGCCTAAGACCTTGTGTGGAGTCGGGGCCGGAACCTGAGGATTCCTCTCCAGTGCTGACATGGATCTTGGGGTACTTCTGGAGTCTCCCCAGGGGAGTCAGTCCTCGTCTCGAATGCGGGCATGCACTTGCGCTTTCCTCCAGAGCGGTAGCAGCAGTGTCACGCAGTCCGCCGCGTGGATCAAAGGATCTATGGTTTTCCCTCGAGTCTTTCCCACGAGGTTTTCCCACGAGGCTTTCCCACAGGGCTGTCCCACGTTCACACGTGGTGGGAGTCGATCCTCGGCTTGAACGTCAAGGCAGTGCAGGGAAAACAGGTTCCTCTGGAATGGACTGACACATCCGGGGGACTCTTGGAATGGTGGCACGACCCTGGAGTTCCTCTCGCCTTTCCTTTGTAGAGCGCCTCCTCTTGAGATGCGACGGGAACGCCGGGAATTCTTTCCGTACGAAACAGGGAAAGGATCCCTCATCTCGAGCTAGGAGGCGGAAACGGGGCTCCCCTGGATGTGTGCGGGACCCCAGGTGCTTCCTCTCAACTGGAGACGGGTATGTCGGGAAACTTCTTGAGTTGCAGCAAGGGTGTGAAGGACCCTTTGGAAGTTCCAGTGGTTAGACGTGATTAGCCTCGAGAAGCCTCAGCGGAAATGTGCCTCATCTCGCCTGGAGGGCAAAACCTCCTGGATTTTCTCGAGTTGCGGCAGGTGCTCTTGACTTACGACGGGGACCTCAGGGACCCGCTCTGGTGGCCTCAGGAAAGGCCATTCCCCATGCGAGTTCCTCGGGGGCCTCTCGGGATTCCTCTCCCGTCGATGCCGGGGCCTAAGACCTTGTGTGCAGTCGGGGCCGGAACCTGAGGATTGCTCTCCAGTGCTGACATGGATCTTGGGGTACTTCTGGAGTCTCCCCAGGGGAGTCAGTCCTCGTCTCGAATGCGGGCATGCACTTGCGCTTTCCTCCAGAGCGGTAGCAGCAGTGTCATGCAGTCCGCCGCGTGGATCAAAGGATCTATGGTTTTCCCTCGAGTCTTTCCCACGAGGCTTTCCCACGAGGCTTTCCCACAGGGCTTTCCCACGTGCACACGTGGTGGGAGTCGATCCTCGGCTTGAACGTCAAGGCAGTGCAGGGAAAACAGGTTCCTCTGGAATGGACTGACACATCTGGGGGACTCTTGGAATGGTGGCACGACCCTGGAGTTCCTCTCGCCTTTCCTGTGTAGAGCGCCTCCTCTTGAGATGCGACGGGAACGCCGGGAATTCTTTCCCTACGAAACAGGGAAAGGATCCCTCATCTCGAGCTAGGAGGCGGAAACGGGGCTCCCCTGGATGTGTGCGGGACCCCACGTGCTTCCTCTCGAGTGGAGACGGGTATGTCGGGGAACTTCTTGAGTTGCAGCGAGGGTGTGAAGGACCCTTTGGAAGTTCCAGTGGTTAGACGTGATTAGCCTCGAGAAGCCTCAGCGGAAATGGGCCTCATATCGCCTGGAGGGCAAAACCTCCTGGATTTTCTCGAGTTGCGGCAGGTGCTCTCGACTTACGACGGGGACCTCAGGGACCCGCTCTGGTGGCCTCAGGAAAGGCCAGTCCCCATGCGAGTTCCTGGGGGCCTCTCGGGATTCCTCTCCCGTCTATGCCGGGGCCTAAGACCTTGTGTGGAGTCGGGGCCGGAACCTGAGGATTCCTCTCCAGTGCTGACATGGATCTTGGGGTATTTCTGGAGTCTGCCCAGGGGAGTCAGTCCTCGTCTCGAATGCGGGCATGCACTTGCGCTTTCCTCCAGGGCGGTAGCAGCAGTGTCACGCAGTCCGCCGCGTGGATCAAAGGATCTATGGTTTTCCCTCGAGTCTTTCCCACGAGGCTTTCCCACGAGGCTTTCCCACAGGGCTGTCCCACGTGCACACGTGGTGGGAGTCGATCCTCGGCTTGAACGTCAAGGCAGTGCAGGGAAAACAGGTTCCTCTGAAATGGACTGACACATCCGGGGGAGTCTTGGAATGGTGGCACGACCCTGGAGTTCCTCTCGCCTTTCCTGTGGAGAGCGCCTCCTCTTGAGATGCGACGGGAACGCCGGGAATTCTTTCCCTACGAAACAGGGAAAGGATCCCTCATCTCGAGTTAGGAGGCGGAAACGGGGCTCCCCTGGATGTGTGCGGGACCCCACGTGCTTCCTCTCGAGTGGAGACGGGTATGTCGGGGAACTTCTTGAGTTGCAGCAAGGGTGTGAAGGACCCTTTGGAAGTTCCAGTGGTTAGACGTGATTAGCCTCGAGAAGCCTCAGCGGAAATGGGCCTCATCTCGCCTGGAGGGCAAAACCTCCTGGATTTTCTCGAGTTGCGGCAGGTGCTCTCGACTTACGACGGGGACCTCACGGACCCGCTCTGTTGGCCTCAGGAAAGGCCAGTCCCCATGCGAGTTCCTGGGGGCCTCTCGGGATTCCTCTCCCGTCAATGCCGGGCCCTAAGACCTTGTGTGGAGTCGGGGCCGGAACCTGAGGATTACTCTCCAGTGCTGACATGGATCTTGGGGTACTTCTGGAGTCTCCCCAGGGGAGTCAGTCCTCGTCTCGAATGCGGGCATGCACTTGCGCTTTCCTCCAGAGCGGTAGCAGCAGTGTCACGCAATCCGCCGCGTGGATCAAAGGATCTATGGTTTTCCCTCGAGTCTTTCCCACGAGGCTTTCCCACGAGGCTTTCCCACAGGGCTGTCCCACGTGCACACGTGGTGGGAGTCGATCCTCGGCTTGAACGTCAAGGCAGTGCAGGGAAAACAGGTTCCTCTGGAATGGACTGACACATCTGGGCGACTCTTGGAATGGTGGCACGACCCTGGAGTTCCTCTCGCCTTTCCTGTGGAGAGCGCCTCCTCTTGAGATGCGACGGGAACGCCGGGAATTCTTTCCCTACGAAACAGGGAAAGGATCCCTCATCTCGAGCTAGGAGGCGGAAACGGGGCTCCCCTGGATGTGTGCGGGACCCTCGTGCTTCCTCTCGAATGGAGACGGGTATGTCGGGGAACTTCTTGAGTTGCAGCAAGGGTGAGAAGGACCCTTTGGATATTCCAGTGGTTAGATGTGATTAGCCTCGAGAAGCCTCAGCGGAAATGGGCCTCATCTCGCCTGGAGGGCAAAACCTCCTGGATTTTCTCGAGTTGCGGCAGGTGCTCTCGACTTACGACGGGGACCTCAGGGACCCGCTCTGGTGGCCTCAGGAAAGGCCAGTCCCCATGCGAGTTCCTCGGGGGCCTCTCGGGATTCCTCTCCCATCGATGACGGGGCCTAAGACCTTGTGTGGAGTCGGGGCCGGAACCTGAGGATTCCTCTCCAGTGCTGACATGGATCTTGGGGTACTTCTGGAGTCTCCCCAGGGGAGTCAGTCCTCGTCTCGAATGCGGGCATGCACTTGCGCTTTCCTCCAGGGCGGTAGCAGCAGTGTCACGCAGTCCGCCGCGTGGATCAAAGGATCTATGGTTTTCCCTCGAGTCTTTCCCACGAGGCTTTCCCACGAGGCTTTCCCACAGGGCTGTCCCACGTGCACACGTGGTGGGAGTCGATACTCGGCTTGAACGTCAAGGCAGTGCAGGGAAAACAGGTTCCTCTGGAATGGACTGACTCATCTGGGGGACTCTTGGAATGGTGGCACGACCCTGGAGTTCCTCTCGCCTTTCCTGTGGAGAGCGTCTCCTCTTGAGATGCGACGGGAACGCCGGGAATTCTTTCCCTACGAAACAGGGAAAGGATCCCTCATCTCGAGCTAGGAGGCGGAAACGGGGCTCCCCTGGATGTGTGCGGGACCCCACGTGCTTCCTCTCGAGTGGAGACGGGTATGTCGGGGAACGTCTTGAGTTGCAGCCAGGGTGTGAAGGACCCTTTTGAAGTCCAGTGGTTAGACGTGATTAGCCTCGAGAAGCCTCAGCGGAAATGTGCCTCATCTCGCCTGGAGGGCAAAACCTCCTGGATTTTCTCGAGTTGCGGCAGGTGCTCTCGACTTACGACGGGGACCTCAGGGACCCGCTCTGGTGGCCTCAGGAAAGGCCAGTCCCCATGCGAGTTCCTCGGGGCCCTCTCGGGATTCCTCTCCCGTCGATGCCGGGACCTAAGACCTTGTGTGGAGTCGGGGCCGGAACCTGAGGATTCCTCTCCAGTGCTGACATGGATCTTGGGGTACTTCTGGAGTCTCCCCAGGGGAGTCAGTCCTCGTCTCGAATGCGGGCATGCACTTGCGCTTTCCTCCAGGGCGGTAGCAGCAGTGTCACGCAGTCCGCCGCGTGGATCAAAGGATCTATGGTTTTCCCTCGAGTCTTTCCCACGAGGCTTTCCCACGAGGCTTTCCCACAGGGCTGTCCCACGTGCACACGTGGTGGGAGTCGATACTCGGCTTGAACGTCAAGGCAGTGCAGGGAAAACAGGTTCCTCTGGAATGGACTGACTCATCTGGGGGACTCTTGGAATGGTGGCACGACCCTGGAGTTCCTCTCGCCTTTCCTGTGGAGAGCGTCTCCTCTTGAGATGCGACGGGAACGCCGGGAATTCTTTCCCTACGAAACAGGGAAAGGATCCCTCATCTCGAGCTAGGAGGCGGAAACGGGGCTCCCCTGGATGTGTGCGGGACCCCACGTGCTTCCTCTCGAGTGGAGACGGGTATGTCGGGGAACGTCTTGAGTTGCAGCCAGGGTGTGAAGGACCCTTTTGAAGTCCAGTGGTTAGACGTGATTAGCCTCGAGAAGCCTCAGCGGAAATGTGCCTCATCTCGCCTGGAGGGCAAAACCTCCTGGATTTTCGCGAGTTGCGGCAGGTGCTCTCGACTTACGACGGGGACCTCAGGGACCCGCTCTGGTGGCCTCAGGAAAGGCCAGTCCCCATGCGAGTTCCTCGGGGCCCTCTCGGGATTCCTCTCCCGTCGATGCCGGGACCTAAGACCTTGTGTGGAGTCGGGGCGGGAACCTGAGGATTGCTCTCCAGTGCTGACATGGATCTTGGGGTACTTCTGGAGTCTCCCCAGGGGAGTCAGTCCTCGTCTCGAATGCGGGCATGCACTTGCGCTTTCCTCCAGAGCGGTAGCAGCAGTGTCACGCAGTCCGCCGCCTGGATCAAAGGATCTATGGTTTTCCCTCGAGTCTTTCCCACGAGGCTTTCCCACGAGGCTTTCCCACAGGGCTGTCCCACGTGCACACGTGGTGTGAGTCGATCCTCGGCTTGAACGTCAAGGCAGTGCAGGGAAAACAGGTTCCTCTGGAATGGACTGACACATCCGGGGGAGTCTTGGAATGGTGGCACGACCCTGGAGTTCCTCTCGCCTTTCCTGTGGAGAACGCCTCCTCTTGAGATGCGACGGGAACGCCGGGAATTCTTTCCCTACGAAACAGGGAAAGGATCCCTCATCTCGAGCTAGGAGGCGGAAACGGGGCTCCCCTGGATGTGTGCGGGACCCCACGTGCTTCCTCTCGAGTGGAGACGGGTATGTCGGGGAACTTCTTGAGTTGCATCAAGGGTGTGAAGGACCCTTTGGAAGTTCCAGTGGTTAGACGTGATTAGCCTCGAGAAGCCTCAGCGGAAATGGGCCTCATCTCGCCTGGAGGGCAAAACCTCCTGGATTTTCTCGAGTTGCGGCAGGTGCTCTCGACTTACGACGGGGACCTCAGGGACCCGCTCTGGTGGCCTCAGGAAAGGCCAGTCCCCATGCGAGTTCCTCGGGGGCCTCTCGGGATTCCTCTCCCGTCGATGCCGGGGCCTAAGACCTTGTGTGGAGTCGGGGCCGGAACCTGAGGATTCCTCTCCAGTGCTGACATGGATCTTGGGGTACTTCTGGAGTCTCCCCAGGGGAGTCAGTCCTCGTCTCGAATGCGGGCATGCACTTGCGCTTTCCTCCAGGGCGGTAGCAGCAGTGTCACGCAGTCCGCCGCGTGGATCAAAGAATCTATGGTTTTCCCTCGAGTCTTTCCCACGAGGCTTTCCCACGAGGCTTTCCCACAGGGCTGTCCCACGTGCACACGTGGTGGGAGTCGATCCTCGGCTTGAACGTCAAGGCAGTGCAGGGAAAACAGGTTCCTCTGGAATGGACTGACACATCTGGGGGACTCTTGGAATGGTGGCACGACCCTGGAGTTCCTCTCGCCTTTCCTGTGGAGAGCGCCTCCTCTTGAGATGCGACGGGAACGCCGGGAATTCTTTACCTATGAAACAGGGAAAGGATCCCACATCTCGAGCTAGGAGGCGGAAACGGGGCTCCCCTGGATGTGTGCGGGACCCTCGTGCTTCCTCTCGAGTGGAGACGGGTATGTCGGGGAACTTCTTGAGTTGAAGCAAGGGTGTGAAGGACCCTTTGGAAGTTCCAGTGGTTAGACGTGATTAGCCTCGAGAAGCCTCAGCGGAAATGGGCCTCATCTCGCCTGGAGGGCAAAACCTCCTGGATTTTCTCGAGTTGCGGCAGGTGCTCTCGACTTACGACGGGGACCTCAGGGACCCGCTCTGGTGGCCTCAGGAAACGCCAGTCCCCATGCGAGTTCCTCGGGGGCCTCTCGGGATTCCTCTCCCGTCGATGCCGGGGCCTAAGACCTTGTGTGGAGTCGGGGCCGGAACCTGAGGATTGCTCTCCAGTGCTGACATGGATCTTGGGGTACTTCTGGAGTCTCCCCAGGGGAGTCAGTCCTCGTCTCGAATGCGGGCATGCACTTGCGCTTTCCTCCAGAGCGGTAGCAGCAGTGTCACGCAGTCCGCCGCGTGGATCAAAGGATCTATGGTTTTCCCTCGAGTCTTTCCCACGAGGCTTTCCCACGAGGCTTTCCCACAGGGCTGTCCCACGTGCACACGTGGTGGGAGTCGATCCTCGGCTTGAACGTCAAGGCAGTGCAGGGAAAACAGGTTCCTCTGGAATGGACTGACACATCTGGGGGACTCTTGGAATGGTGGCACGACCCTGGAGTTCCTCTCGCCTTTCCTGTGGAGAGCGCCTCCTCTTGAGATGCGACGGGAACGCCGGGAATTCTTTCCATACGAAAGAGGGAAACGATCCCTCATCTCGAACTAGGAGGTGGAATCGGGGCTCCCCTGGATGTGTGCAGGACCCCACGTGCTTCCTCTCGAGTGGAGACGGGTATGTCGGGGAACATCTTGAGTTGCAGCAAGGGTGAGAAGGACCCTTTGGATGTTCCAGTGGTTAGATGTGATTAGCCTCGAGAAGCCTCAGCGGAAATGGGCCTCATCTCGCCTGGAGGGCAAAACCTCCTGGATTTTCTCGAGTTGCGGCAGGTGCTCTCGACTTACGACGGGGACCTCAGGGACCCGCTCTGGTGGCCTCAGGAAAGGCCAGTCCTCATGCGAGTTCCTCGGGGGCCTCTCGGGATTCCTCTCCCGTCGATGCCGGGGCCTAAGACCTTGTGTGGAGTCGGGGCCGGAACCTGAGGATTCCTCTCCAGTGCTGACATGGATCTTGGGGTACTTCTGGAGTCTCCCCAGGGGAGTCAGTCCTCGTCTCGAATGCGGGCATGCACTTGCGCTTTCCTCCAGGGCGGTAGCAGCAGTGTCACGCAGTCCGCCGCGTGGATCAAAGGATCTATGGTTTTCCCTCGAGTCTTTCCCACGAGGCTTTCCCACGAGGCTTTCCCACAGGGCTTTCCCACGTGCACACGTGGTGGGAGTCGATCCTCGGCTTGAACGTCAAGGCAGTACAGGGAAAACAGGTTCCTCTGGAATGGACTGACTCATCTGGGGGACTCTTGGAATGGTGGCAAGACCCTGGAGTTCCTCTCGCCTTTCCTGTGGAGAGCGCCTCCTCTTGAGATGCGACGGGAACGCCGGGAATTCTTTCCCTACGAAACAGGGAAAGGATCCCTCATCTCGAGCTAGGAGGCGGAAACGGGGCTCCCCTGGATGTGTGCGGGACCCCACGTGCTTCCTCTCGAGTGGAGACGGGTATGTCGGGGAACTTCTTGAGTTGCAGCAAGGGTGTGAAGGACCCTTTGGAAGTTCCAGTGGTTAGATGTGATTAGCCTCGAGAAGCCTCAGCGGAAATGTGCCTCATCTCGCCTGGAGGGCAAAACCTCCTGGATTTTCTCGAGTTGCGGCAGGTGCTCTCGACTTACGAAGGGGACTTCAGGGACCCGCTCTGGTGGCCTCAGGAAAGGCCAGTCCCCATGCGAGTTCCTCGGGGGCCTCTCGGGATTCCTCTCCCGTCGATGCCGGGGCCTAAGACCTTGTGTGCAGTCGGGGCCGGAACCTGAGGATTGCTCTCCAGTGCTGACATGGATCTTGGGGTACTTCTGGAGTCTCCCCAGGGGAGTCAGTCCTCGTCTCGAATGCGGGCATGCACTTGCGCTTTCCTCCAGAGCGGTAGCAGCAGTGTCATGCAGTCCGCCGCGTGGATCAAAGGATCTATGGTTTTCCCTCGAGTCTTTCCCACGAGGCTTTCCCACGAGGCTTTCCCACAGGGCTTTCCCACGTGCACACGTGGTGGGAGTCGATCCTCGGCTTGAACGTCAAGGCAGTGCAGGGAAAACAGGTTCCTCTGGAATGGACTGACACATCTGGGGGACTCTTGGAATGGTGGCACGACCCTGGAGTTCCTCTCGCCTTTCCTGTGTAGAGCGCCTCCTCTTGAGATGCGACGGGAACGCCGGGAATTCTTTCCCTACGAAACAGGGAAAGGATCCCTCATCTCGAACTAGGAGGCGGAAACGGGGCTCCCCTGGATGTGTGCGGGACCCCACGTGCTTCCTCTCGAGTGGAGACGGGTATGTCGGGGAACTTCTTGAGTTGCAGCGAGGGTGTGAAGGACCCTTTGGAAGTTCCAGTGGTTAGACGTGATTAGCCTCGAGAAGCCTCAGCGGAAATGGGCCTCATCTCGCCTGGAGGGCAAAACCTCCTGGATTTTCTCGAGTTGCGGCAGGTGCTCTCGACTTACGACGGGGACCTCAGGGACCCGCTCTGGTGGCCTCAGGAAAGGGCAGTCCCCATGCGAGTTCCTCGGGGGCCTCTCGGGATTCCTCTCCCATCGATGCCGGGGCCTAAGACCTTGTGTGGAGTCGGGGCCGGAACCTGAGGATTCCTCTCCAGTGCTGACATGGATCTTGGGGTACTTCTGGAGTCTCCCCAGGGGAGTCAGTCCTCGTCTCGAATGCGGGCATGCACTTGCGCTTTCCTCCAGGGCGGTAGCAGCAGTGTCACGCAGTCCGCCGCGTGGATCAAAGGATCTATGGTTTTCCCTCGAGTCTTTCCCACGAGGCTTTCCCACGAGGCTTTCCCACAGGGCTGTCCCACGTGCACACGTGATGGGAGTCGATCCTCGGCTTGAACGTCAAGGCAGTGCAGGGAAAACAGGTTCCTCTGGAATGGACTGACTCATCTGGGGGACTCTTGGAATGGTGGCACGACCCTGGAGTTCCTCTCGCCTTTCCTGTGGAGAGCGTCTCCTCTTGAGATGCGACGGGAACGCCGGGAATTCTTTCCCTACGAAACAGGGAAAGGATCCCTCATCTCGAGCTAGGAGGCGGAAACGGGGCTCCCCTGGATGTGTGCGGGACCCCACGTGCTTCCTCTCGAGTGGAGACGGGTATGTCGGGGAACGTCTTGAGTTGCAGCAAGGGTGTGAAGGACCCTTTTGAAGTCCAGTGGTTAGACGTGATTAGCCTCGAGAAGCCTCAGCGGAAATGTGCCTCATCTCGCCTGGAGGGCAAAACCTCCTGGATTTTCTCGAGTTGCGGCAGGTGCTCTCGACTTACGACGGGGACCTCAGGGACCCGCTCTGGTGGCCTCAGGAAAGGCCAGTCCCCATGCGAGTTCCTCGGGGGCCTCTCGGGATTCCTCTCCCGTCGATGCCGGGACCTAAGACCTTGTGTGGAGTCGGGGCCGGAACCTGAGGATTGCTCTCCAGTGCTGACATGGATCTTGGGGTACTTCTGGAGTCTCCCCAGGGGAGTCAGTCCTCGTCTCGAATGCGGGCATGCACTTGCGCTTTCCTCCAGAGCGGTAGCAGCAGTGTCACGCAGTCCGCCGCGTGGATCAAAGGATCTATGGTTTTCCCTCGAGCTTTCCCACGAGGCTTTCCCACGAGGCTTTCCCACAGGGCTGTCCCACGTGCACACGTGGTGGGAGTCGATCCTCGGCTTGAACGTCAAGGCAGTGCAGGGAAAACAGGTTCCTCTGGAATGGACTGACACATCCGGGGGAGTCTTGGAATGGTGGCACGACCCTGGAGTTCCTCTCGCCTTTCCTGTGTAGAACGCCTCCTCTTGAGATGCGACGGGAACGCCGGGAATTCTTTCCCTACGAAACAGGTAAAGGATCCCTCATCTCGAGCTAGGAGGCGGAAACGGGGCTCCCCTGGATGTGTGCGGGACCCCACGTGCTTCCTCTCGAGTGGAGACGGGTATGTCGGGGAACTTCTTGAGTTGCATCAAGGGTGTGAAGGACCCTTTGGAAGTTCCAGTGGTTAGACGTGATTAGCCTCCAGAAGCCTAAGCGGAAATGGGCCTCATCTCGCCTGGAGGGCAAAACCTCCTGGATTTTCTCGAGTTGCGGCAGGTGCTTTCGACTTACGACGGGAACCTCAGGGACCCGCTCTGGTGGCCTCAGGAAAGGCCAGTCCCCATGCGAGTTCCTCGGGGGCCTCTCGGGATTCTTCTCCCGTCGATGCCGGGGCCTAAGACCTTGTGTGGAGTCGGGGCCGGAACCTGAGGATTCCTCTCCAGTGCTGACATGGATCTTGGGGTACTTCTGGAGTCTCCCCAGGAGAGTCAGTCCTCGTCTCGAATGCGGGCATGCACTTGCGCTTTCCTCCAGGGCGGTAGCAGCAGTGTCACGCATTCCGCCGCGTGGATCAAAGGATCTATGGTTTTCCCTCGAGTCTTTCCCACGAGGCTTTCCCACGAGGCTTTCCCACAGGGCTGTCCCACGTGCACACGTGGTGGGAGTCGATCCTCGGCTTGAACGTCAAGGCAGTGCAGGGAAAACAGGTTCCTCTGAAATGGACTGACACATCCGGGGGAGTCTTGGAATGGTGGCACGACCCTGGAGTTCCTCTCGCCTTTCCTGTGGAGAGCGCCTCCTCTTGAGATGCGACGGGAACGCCGGGAATTCTTTCCCTATGAAACAGGGAAAGGATCCCTCATCTCGAGCTAGGAGGCGGAAACGGGGCTCCCCTGGATGTGTGCGGGACCCCACGTGCTTCCTCTCGCGTGGAGACGGGTATGTCGGGGAACTTCTTGAGTTGCAGCAAGGGTGTGAAGGACCCTTTGGAAGTTCCAGTGGTTAGACGTGATTAGCCTCGAGAAGCCTCAGCGGAAATGGGCCTCATCTCGCCTGGAGGGCATAACCTCCTGGATTTTCTCGAGTTGCGGCAGGTGCTCTCGACTTACGACGGGGACCTCAGGGACCCGCTCTGGTGGCCTCAGGAAAGGCCAGTCCCCATGCGAGTTCCTGGGGGCCTCTCGGGATTCCTCTCCCGTCAATGCCGGGCCCTAAGACCTTGTGTGGAGTCGGGGCCGGAACCTGAGGATTACTCTCCAGTGCTGACATGGATCTTGGGGTACTTCTGGAGTCTCCCCAGGGGAGTCAGTCCTCGTCTCGAATGCGGGCATGCACTTGCGCTTTCCTCCAGAGCGGTAGCAGCAGTGTCACGCAATCCGCCGCGTGGATCAAAGGATCTATGGTTTTCCCTCGAGTCTTTCCCACGAGGCTTTCCCACGAGGCTTTCCCACAGGGCTGTCCCACGTGCACACGTGGTGGGAGTCGATCCTCGGCTTGAACGTCAAGGCAGTGCAGGGAAAACAGGTTCCTCTGGAATGGACTGACACATCTGGGCGACTCTTGGAATGGTGGCACGACCCTGGAGTTCCTCTCGCCTTTCCTGTGGAGAGCGCCTCCTCTTGAGATGCGACGGGAACGCCGGGAATTCTTTCCCTACGAAACAGGGAAAGGATCCCTCATCTCGAGCTAGGAGGCGGAAACGGGGCTCCCCTGGATGTGTGCGGGACCCTCGTGCTTCCTCTCGAATGGAGACGGGTATGTCGGGGAACTTCTTGAGTTGCAGCAAGGGTGAGAAGGACCCTTTGGATGTTCCAGTGGTTAGATGTGATTAGCCTCGAGAAGCGTCAGCGGAAATGGGCCTCATCTCGCCTGGAGGGCAAAACCTCCTGGATTTTCTCGAGTTGCGGCAGGTGCTCTCGACTTACGACGGGGACCTCAGGGACCCGCTCTAGTGGCCTCAGGAAAGGGCAGTCCCCATGCGAGTTCCTGGGGGCCTCTCGGGATTCCTCTCCCATCGATGCCGGGGCCTAAGACCTTGTGTGGAGTCGGGGCCGGAACCTGAGGATTCCTCTCCAGTGCTGACATGGATCTTGGGGTACTTCTGGAGTCTCCCCAGGGGAGTCAGTCCTCGTCTCGAATGCGGGCATGCACTTGCGCTTTCCTCCAGGGCGGTAGCAGCAGTGTCACGCAGTCCGCCGCGTGGATCAAAGGATCTATGGTTTTCCCTCGAGTCTTTCCCACGAGGCTTTCCCACGAGGCTTTCCCACAGGGCTGTCCCACGTGCACACGTGGTGGGAGTCGATCCTCGGCTTGAACGTCAAGGCAGTGCAGGGAAAACAGGTTCCTCTGGAATGGACTGACTCATCTGGGGGACTCTTGGAATGGTGGCACGACCCTGGAGTTCCTCTCGCCTTTCCTGTGGAGAGCGTCTCCTCTTGAGATGCGACGGGAACGCCGGGAATTCTTTCCCTACGAAACAGGGAAAGGATCCCTCATCTCGAGCTAGGAGGCGGAAACGGGGCTCCCTTGGATGTGTGCGGGACCCCACGTGCTTCCTCTCGAGTGGAGACGGGTATGTCGGGGAACGTCTTGAGTTGCAGCAAGGGTGTGAAGGACCCTTTTGAAGTCCAGTGGTTAGACGTGATTAGCCTCGAGAAGCCTCAGCGGAAATGTGCCTCATCTCGCCTGGAGGGCAAAACCTCCTGGATTTTCTCGAGTTGCGGCAGGTGCTCTCGACTTACGACGGGGACCTCAGGGACCCGCTCTGGTGGCCTCAGGAAAGGCCAGTCCCCATGCGAGTTCCTCGGGGGCCTCTCGGGATTCCTCTCCCGTCGATGCCGGGACCTAAGACCTTGTGTGGAGTCGGGGCCGGAACCTGAGGATTGCTCTCCAGTGCTGACATGGATCTTGGGGTACTTCTGGAGTCTCCCCAGGGGAGTCAGTCCTCGTCTCGAATGCGGGCATGCACTTGCGCTTTCCTCCAGAGCGGTAGCAGCAGTGTCACGCAGTCCGCCGCGTGGATCAAAGGATCTATGGTTTTCCCTCGAGTCTTTCCCACGAGGCTTTCCCACGAGGCTTTCCCACAGGGCTGTCCCACGTGCACACGTGGTGGGAGTCGATCCTCGGCTTGAACGTCAAGGCAGTGCAGGGAAAACAGGTTCCTCTGGAATGGACTGACACATCCGGGGGAGTCTTCGAATGGTGGCACGACCCTGGAGTTCCTCTCGCCTTTCCTGTGGAGAGCGCCTCCTCTTGAGATGCGACGGGAACGCCGGGAATTCTTTCCCTACGAAACAGGGAAAGGATCCCTCATCTCGAGCTAGGAGGCGGAAACGGGGCTCCCCTGGATGTGTGCGGGACCCTCGTGCTTCCTCTCGAGTGGAGACGGGTATGTCGGGGAACTTCTTGAGTTGCAGCAAGGGTGTGAAGGACCCTTTGGAAGTTCCAGTGGTTAGACGTGATTAGCCTTGAGAAGCCTCAGCGGAAATGTGCCTCATCACGCCTGGAGGGCAAAACCTCCTGGATTTTCTCGAGTTGCGGCAGGTGCTCTCGACTTACGACGGGGACCTCAGGGACCCGCTCTCGTGGCCTCAGGAAAGTCCAGTCCCCATGCGAGTTCCTCGGGGGCCTCTCGGGATTCCTCTCCCGTCGATGCCGGGGCCTAAGACCTTGTGTGGAGTCGGGGCCGGAACCTGAGGATTCCTCTCCAGTGCTGACATGGATCTTGGGGTACTTCTGGAGTCTCCCCAGGGGAGTCAGTCCTCGTCTCGAATGCGGGCATGCACTTGCGCTTTCCTCCAGAGCGGTAGCAGCAGTGTCACGCAGTCCGCCGCGTGGATCAAAGGATCTATGGTTTTCCCTCGAGTCTTTCCCACGAGGCTTTCCCACGAGGCTTTCCCACAGGGCTGTCCCACGTGCACACGTGGTGGGAGTCGATCCTCGGCTTGAACGTCAAGGCAGTGCAGGGAAAACAGGTTCCTCTGGAATGGACTGACTCATCTGGGGGACTCTTGGAATGGTGGCACGACCCTGGAGTTCCTCTCGCCTTTCCTGTGGAGAGCGCCTCCTCTTGAGATGCGACGGGAACGCCGGGAATTCTTTCCCTACGAAACAGGGAAAGGATCCCTCATCTCGAGCTAGGAGGCGGAAACGGGGCTCCCCTGGATGTGTGCGGGACCCCACGTGCTTCCTCTCGAGTGCAGACGGGTATGTCGGGGAACTTCTTGAGTTGCAGCAAGGGTGTGAAGGACCCTTTGGAAGTTCCAGTGGTTAGACGTGATTAGCCTCGAGAAGCCTCAGCGGAAATGGGCCTCGTCTCGCCTGGAGGGCAAAACCTCCTGGATTTTCTCGAGTTGCGGCAGGTGCTCTCGACTTACGACGGGGACCTCAGGGACCCGCTCTGGTGGCCTCAGGAAAGGCCAGTCCCCATGCGAGTTCCTCGGGGGCCTCTCGGGATTCCTCTCCCGTCGATGCCGGGGCCTAAGACCTTGTGTGGAGTCGGGGCCGGAACCTGAGGATTCCTCTCCAGTGCTGACATGGATCTTGGGGTACTTCTGGAGTCTCCCCAGGGGAGTCAGTCCTCGTCTCGAATGCGGGCATGCACTTGCGCTTTCCTCCAGAGCGGTAGCAGCAGTGTCACGCAGTCCGCCGCGTGGATCAAACGATCTATGGTTTTCCCTCGAGTCTTTCCCACGAGGCTTTCCCACGAGGCTTTCCCACAGGGCTGTCCCACGTGCACACGTGGTGGGAGTCGATCCTCGGCTTGAACGTCAAGGCAGTGCAGGGAAAACAGGTTCCTCTGGAATGGACTGACACATCTGGGGGACTCTTGGAATGGTGGCACGACCCTGGAGTTCCTCTCGCCTTTCCTGTGGAGAGCGCCTCCTCTTGAGATGCGACGGGAACGCCGGGAATTCTTTCCATACGAAAGAGGGAAAGGATCCCTCATCTCGAACTAGGAGGTGGAAACGGGGCTCCCCTGGATGTGTGCAGGACCCCACGTGCTTCCTCTCGAGTGGAGACGGGTATGTCGGGGAACATCTTGAGTTGCAGCAAGGGTGAGAAGGACCCTTTGGATGTTCCAGTGGTTAGATGTGATTAGCCTCGAGAAGCCTCAGCGGAAATGGGCCTCATCTCGCCTGGAGGGCAAAACCTCGTGGATTTTCTCGAGTTGCGGCAGGTGCTCTCGACTTAGGACAGGGACCTCAGGGACCCGCTCTGGTGGCCTCAGGAAAGGCCAGTCCCCATGCGAGTTCCTGGGGGCCTCTCGGGATTCCTCTCCCGTCGATGCCGGGGCCTAAGACCTTGTGTGGAGTCGGGGCCGGAACCTGAGGATTCCTCTCCAGTGCTGACATGGATCTTGGGGTACTTCTGGAGTCTCCCCAGGGGAGTCAGTCCTCGTCTCGAATGCGGGCATGCACTTGCGCTTTCCTCCAGAGCGGTAGCAGCAGTGTCACGCAGTCCGCCGCGTGGATCAAAGGATCTATGGTTTTCCCTCGAGTCTTTACCACGAGGCTTTCCCACGAGGCTTTCCCACAGGGCTGTCCCACGTGCACACGTGGTGGGAGTCGATCCTCGGCTTGAACGTCAAGGCAGTGCAGGGAAAACAGGTTCCTCTGGAATGGACTGACACATCCGGGGGAGTCTTCGAATGGTGGCACGACCCTGGAGTTCCTCTCGCCTTTCCTGTGGAGAGCGCCTCCTCTTGAGATGCGACGGGAACGCCGGGAATTCTTTCCCTAGGAAACAGGGAAAGGATCCCTCATCTCGAGCTAGGAGGCGGAAACGGGGCTCCCCTGGATGTGTGCGGGACCCTCGTGCTTCCTCTCGAGTGGAGACGGGTATGTCGGGGAACTTCTTGAGTTGCAGCAAGGGTGTGAAGGACCCTTTGGAAGTTCCAGTGGTTAGACGTGATTAGCCTCGAGAAGCCTCAGCGGAAATGTGCCTCATCTCGCCTGGAGGGCAAAACCTCCTGGAGTTTCTCGAGTTGCGGCAGGTGCTCTCGACTTACGACGGGGACCTCAGGGACCCGCTCTGGTGGCCTCAGGAAAGGCCAGTCCCCATGCGAGTTCCTCGGGGGCCTCTCGGGATTCCTCTCCCGTCGATGCCGGGGCCTAAGACCTTGTGTGGAGTCGGGGCCGGAACCTGAGGATTCCTCTCCAGTGCTGACATGGATCTTGGGGTACTTCTGGAGTCTCCCCAGGGGAGTCAGTCCTCGACTCGAATGCGGGCATGCACTTGCGCTTTCCTCCAGGGCGGTAGCAGCAGTGTCACGCAGTCCGCCGCGTGGATCAAAGGATCTATGGTTTTCCCTCGAGTCTTTCCCACGAGGCTTTCCGACGAGGCTTTCCCACAGGGCTGTCCCACGTGCACACGTGGTGGGAGTCGATCCTCGGCTTGAACGTCAAGGCAGTACAGGGAAAACAGGTTCCTCTGGAATGGACTGACTCATCTGGGGGACTCTTGGAATGGTGGCACGACCCTGGAGTTCCTCTCGCCTTTCCTGTGGAGAGCGCCTCCTCTTGAGATGCGACGGGAACGCCGGGAATTCTTTCCGTACGAAACAGGGAAAGGATCCCTCATCTCGAGCTAGGAGGCGGAAACGGGGCTCCCCTGGATGTGTGCGGGACCCCACGTGCTTCCTCTCAACTGGAGACGGGTATGTCGGGAAACTTCTTGAGTTGCAGCAAGGGTGTGAAGGACCCTTTGGAAGTTCCAGTGGTTAGACGTGATTAGCCTCGAGAAGCCTCAGCGGAAATGGGCCTCATCTCGCCTGGAGGGCAAAACCTCCTGGATTTTCTCGAGTTGCGGCAGGTGCTCTCGACTTACGACGGGGACCTCAGGGACCCGCTCTGGTGGCCTCAGGAAAGGCCAGTCCCCATGCGAGTTCCTCGGGGGCCTCTCGGGAATCCTCTCCCGTCGATGCCGGGGCCTAAGACCTTGTGTGGAGTCGGGGCCGGAACCTGAGGATTCCTCTCCAGTGCTGACATGGATCTTGGGGTACTTCTGGAGTCTCCCCAGGGGAGTCAGTCCTCGTCTCGAATGCGGGCATGCACTTGCGCTTTCCTCCAGAGCGGTAGCAGCAGTGTCACGCAGTCCGCCGCGTGGATCAAACGATCTATGGTTTTCCCTCGAGTCTTTCCCACGAGGCTTTCCCACGAGGCTTTCCCACAGGGCTGTCCCACGTGCACACGTGGTGGGAGTCGATCCTCGGCTTGAACGTCAAGGCAGTGCAGGGAAAACAGGTTCCTCTGGAATGGACTGACACATCTGGGGGACTCTTGGAATGGTGGCACGACCCTGGAGTTCGTCTCGCCTTTCATGTGGAGAGCGCCTCCTCTTGAGATGCGACGGGAACGCCGGGAATTCTTTCCATACGAAAGAGGGAAAGGATCCCTCATCTCGAACTAGGAGGTGGAAACGGGGCTCCCCTGGATGTGTGCAGGACCCCACGTGCTTCCTCTCGAGTGGAGACGGGTATGTCGGGGAACATCTTGAGTTGCAGCAAGGGTGAGAAGGACCCTTTGGATGTTCCAGTGGTTAGATGTGATTAGCCTCGAGAAGCCTCAGCGGAAATGGGCCTCATCTCGCCTGGAGGGCAAAACCTCCTGGATTTTCTCGAGTTGCGGCAGGTGCTCTCGACTTACGACGGGGACCTCAGGGACCCGCTCTGGTGGCCTCAGGAAAGGCCAGTCCTCATGCGAGTTCCTCGGGGGCCTCTCGGGATTCCTCTCCCGTCGATGCCGGGGCCTAAGACCTTGTGTGGAGTCGGGGCCGGAACCTGAGGATTCCTCTCCAGTGCTGACATGGATCTTGGGGTACTTCTGGAGTCTCCCCAGGGGAGTCAGTCCTCGTCTCGAATGCGGGCATGCACTTGCGCTTTCCTCCAGGGCGGTAGCAGCAGTGTCACGCAGTCCGCCGCGTGGATCAAAGGATCTATGGTTTTCCCTCGAGTCTTTCCCACGAGGCTTTCCCACGAGGCTTTCCCACAGGGCTTTCCCACGTGCACACGTGGTGGGAGTCGATCCTCGGCTTGAACGTCAAGGCAGTACAGGGAAAACAGGTTCCTCTGGAATGGACTGACTCATCTGGGGGACTCTTGGAATGGTGGCAAGACCCTGGAGTTCCTCTCGCCTTTCCTGTGGAGAGCGCCTCCTCTTGAGATGCGACGGGAACGCCGGGAATTCTTTCCCTACGAAACAGGGAAAGGATCCCTCATCTCGAGCTAGGAGGCGGAAACGGGGCTCCCCTGGATGTGTGCGGGACCCCACGTGCTTCCTCTCGAGTGGAGACGGGTATGTCGGGGAACTTCTTGAGTTGCAGCAAGGGTGTGAAGGACCCTTTGGAAGTTCCAGTGGTTAGATGTGATTAGCCTCGAGAAGCCTCAGCGGAAATGTGCCTCATCTCGCCTGGAGGGCAAAACCTCCTGGATTTTCTCGAGTTGCGGCAGGTGCTCTCGACTTAAGACGGGGACCTCAGGGACCCGCTCTGGTGGCCTCAGGAAAGGCCAGTCCCCATGCGAGTTCCTCGGGGGCCTCTCGGGATTCCTCTCCCGTCGATGCCGGGGCCTAAGACCTTGTGTGGAGTCGGGGCCGGAACCTGAGGATTGCTCTCCAGTGCTGACATGGATCTTGGGGTACCTCTGGAGTCTCCCCAGGGGAGTCAGTCCTCGTCTCGAATGCGGGCATGCACTTGCGCTTTCCTCCAGAGCGGTAGCAGCAGTGTCATGCAGTCCGCCGCGTGGATCAAAGGATCTATGGTTTTCCCTCGAGTCTTTCCCACGAGGCTTTCCCACGAGGCTTTCCCACAGGGCTGTCCCACGTGCACACGTGGTGGGAGTCGATCCTCGGCTTGAACGTCAAGGCAGTGCAGGGAAAACAGGTTCCTCTGGAATGGACTGACACATCTGGGGGACTCTTGGAATGGTGGCACGACCCTGGAGTTCCTCTCGCCTTTCCTGTGTAGAGCGCCTCCTCTTGAGATGCGACGGGAACGCCGGGAATTCTTTCCCTACGAAACAGGGAAAGGATCCCTCATCTCGAGCTAGGAGGCGGAAACGGGGCTCCCCTGGATGTGTGCGGGACCCCACGTGCTTCCTCTCGAGTGGAGACGGGTATGTCGGGGAACTTCTTGAGTTGCAGCGAGGGTGTGAAGGACCCTTTGGAAGTTCCAGTGGTTAGACGTGATTAGCCTCGAGAAGCCTCAGCGGAAATGGGCCTCATCTCGCCTGGAGGGCAAAACCTCCTGGATTTTCTCGAGTTGCGGCAGGTGCTCTCGACTTACGACGGGGACCTCAGGGACCCGCTCTGGTGGCCTCAGGAAAGGCCAGTCCCCATGCGAGTTCCTCGGGGGCCTCTCGGGATTCCTCTCCCGTCGATGCCGGGACCTAAGACCTTGTGTGGAGTCGGGGCCGGAACCTGAGGATTGCTCTCCAGTGCTGACATGGATCTTGGGGTACTTCTGGAGTCTCCCCAGGGGAGTCAGTCCTCGTCTCGAATGCGGGCATGCACTTGCGCTTTCCTCCAGAGCGGTAGCAGCAGTGTCACGCAGTCCGCCGCGTGGATCAAAGGATCTATGGTTTTCCCTCGAGTCTTTCCCACGAGGCTTTCCCACGAGGCTTTCCCACAGGGCTGTCCCACGTGCACACGTGGTGGGAGTCGATCCTCGGCTTGAACGTCAAGGCAGTGCAGGGAAAACAGGTTCCTCTGGAATGGACTGACACATCTGGGCGACTCTTGGAATGGTGGCACGACCCTGGAGTTCCTCTCGCCTTTCCTGTGGAGAGCGCCTCCTCTTGAGATGCGACGGGAACGCCGGGAATTCTTTCCCTACGAAACAGGGAAAGGATCCCTCATCTCGAGCTAGGAGGCGGAAACGGGGCTCCCCTGGATGTGTGCGGGACCCTCGTGCTTCCTCTCGAATGGAGACGGGTATGTCGGGGAACTTCTTGAGTTGCAGCAAGGGTGAGAAGGACCCTTTGGATGTTCCAGTGGTTAGATGTGATTAGCCTCGAGAAGCCTCAGCGGAAATGGGCCTCATCTCGCCTGGAGGGCAAAACCTCCTGGATTTTCTCGAGTTGCGGCAGGTGCTCTCGACTTACGACGGGGACCTCAGGGACCCGCTCTGGTGGCCTCAGGAAAGGGCAGTCCCCATGCGAGTTCCTCGGGGGCCTCTCGGGATTCCCCTCCCATCGATGCCGGGGCCTAAGACCTTGTGTGGAGTCGGGGCCGGAACCTGAGGATTCCTCTCCAGTGCTGACATGGATCTTGGGGTACTTCTGGAGTCTCCCCAGGGGAGTCAGTCCTCGTCTCGAATGCGGGCATGCACTTGCGCTTTCCTCCAGGGCGGTAGCAGCAGTGTCACGCAGTCCGCCGCGTGGATCAAAGGATCTATGGTTTTCCCTCGAGTCTTTCCCACGAGGCTTTCCCACGAGGCTTTCCCACAGGGCTGTCCCACGTGCACACGTGGTGGGAGTCGATCCTCGGCTTGAACGTCAAGGCAGTGCAGGGAAAACAGGTTCCTCTGGAATGGACTGACTCATCTGGGGGACTCTTGGAATGGTGGCACGACCCTGGAGTTCCTCTCGCCTTTCCTGTGGAGAGCGTCTCCTCTTGAGATGCGACGGGAACGCCGGGAATTCTTTCCCTACGAAACAGGGAAAGGATCCCTCATCTCGAGCTAGGAGGCGGAAACGGGGCTCCCCTGGATGTGTGCGGGACCCCACGTGCTTCCTCTCGCGTGGAGACGGGTATGTCGGGGAACTTCTTGAGTTGCAGCAAGGGTGTGAAGGACCCTTTGGAAGTTCCAGTGGTTAGACGTGATTAGCCTCGAGAAGCCTCAGCGGAAATGGGCCTCATCTCGCCTGGAGGGCAAAACCTCCTGGATTTTCTCGAGTTGCGGCAGGTGCTCTCGACTTACGACCGGGACCTCACGGACCCGCTCTGGTGGCCTCAGGAAAGGCCAGTCCCCATGCGAGTTCCTGGGGGCCTCTCGGGATTCCTCTCCCGTCAATGCCGGGCCCTAAGACCTTGTGTGGAGTCGGGGCCGGAACCTGAGGATTACTCTCCAGTGCTGACATGGATCTTGGGGTACTTCTGGAGTCTCCCCAGGGGAGTCAGTCCTCGTCTCGAATGCGGGCATGCACTTGCGCTTTCCTCCAGAGCGGTAGCAGCAGTGTCACGCAATCCGCCGCCTGGATCAAAGGATCTATGGTTTTCCCTCGAGTCTTTCCCACGAGGCTTTCCCACGAGGCTTTCCCACAGGGCTGTCCCACGTGCACACGTGGTGGGAGTCGATCCTCGGCTTGAACGTCAAGGCAGTGCAGGGAAAACAGGTTCCTCTGGAATGGACTGACACATCTGGGCGACTCTTGGAATGGTGGCACGACCCTGGAGTTCCTCTCGCCTTTCCTGTGGAGAGCGCCTCCTCTTGAGATGCGACGAGAACGCCGGGAATTCTTTCCCTACGAAACAGGGAAAGGATCCCTCATCTCGAGCTAGGAGGCGGAAACGGGGCTCCCCTGGATGTGTGCGGGACCCTCGTGCTTCCTCTCGAATGGAGACGGGTATGTCGGGGAACTTCTTGAGTTGCAGCAAGGGTGAGAAGGACCCTTTGGATGTTCCAGTGGTTAGATGTGATTAGCCTCGAGAAGCCTCAGCGGAAATGGGCCTCATCTCGCCTGGAGGGCAAAACCTCCTGGATTTTCTCGAGTTGCGGCAGGTGCTCTCGACTTACGACGGGGACCTCAGGGACCCGCTCTGGTGGCCTCAGGAAAGGGCAGTCCCCATGCGAGTTCCTCGGGGGCCTCTCGGGATTCCTCTCCCATCGATGCCGGGGCCTAAGACCTTGTGTGGAGTCGGGGCCGGAACCTGAGGATTCCTCTCCAGTGCTGACATGGATCTTGGGGTACTTCTGGAGTCTCCCCAGGGGAGTCAGTCCTCGTCTCGAATGCGGGCATGCACTTGCGCTTTCCTCCAGGGCGGTAGCAGCAGTGTCACGCAGTCCGCCGCGTGGATCAAAGGATCTATGGTTTTCCCTCGAGTCTTTCCCACGAGGCTTTCCCACGAGGCTTTCCCACAGGGCTGTCCCACGTGCACACGTGGTGGGAGTCGATCCTCGGCTTGAACGTCAAGGCAGTGCAGGGAAAACAGGTTCCTCTGGAATGGACTGACTCATCTGGGGGACTCTTGGAATGGTGGCACGACCCTGGAGTTCCTCTCGCCTTTCCTGTGGAGAGCGTCTCCTCTTGAGATGCGACGGGAACGCCGGGAATTCTTTCCCTACGAAACAGGGAAAGGATCCCTCATCTCGAGCTAGGAGGCGGAAACGGGGCTCCCCTGGATGTGTGCGGGACCCTCGTGCTTCCTCTCGAGTGGAGACGGGTATGTCGGGGAACTTCTTGAGTTGCAGCAAGGGTGAGAAGGACCCTTTGGATGTTCCAGTGGTTAGATGTGATTAGCCTCGAGAAGCCTCAGCGGAAATGGGCCTCATCTCGCCTGGAGGGCAAAACCTCCTGGATTTTCTCGAGTTGCGGCAGGTGCTCTCGACTTACGACGGGGACCTCAGGGACCCGCTCTGGTGGCCTCAGGAAAGGGCAGTCCCCATGCGAGTTCCTCGGGGGCCTCTCGGGATTCCTCTCCCATCGATGCCGGGGCCTAAGACCTTGTGTGGAGTCGGGGCCGGAACCTGAGGATTCCTCTCCAGTGCTGACATGGATCTTGGGGTACTTCTGGAGTCTCCCCAGGGGAGTCAGTCCTCGTCTCGAATGCGGGCATGCACTTGCGCTTTCCTCCAGGGCGGTAGCAGCAGTGTCACGCAGTCCGCCGCGTGGATCAAAGGATCTATGGTTTTCCCTCGAGTCTTTCCCACGAGGCTTTCCCACGAGGCTTTCCCACAGGGCTGTCCCACGTGCACACGTGGTGGGAGTCGATCCTCGGCTTGAACGTCAAGGCAGTGCAGGGAAAACAGGTTCCTCTCGAATGGACTGACTCATCTGGGGGACTCTTGGAATGGTGGCACGACCCTGGAGTTCCTCTCGCCTTTCCTGTGGAGAGCGCCTCCTCTTGAGATGCGACGGGAACGCCGGGAATTCTTTCCCTACGAAACAGGGAAAGGATCCCTCATCTCGAGCTAGGAGGCGGAAACGGGGCTCCCCTGGATGTGTGCGGGACCCTCGTGCTTCCTCTCGAGTGGAGACGGGTATGTCGGGGAACTTCTTGAGTTGCAGCAAGGGTGTGAAGGACCCTTTGGAAGTTCCAGTGGTTAGACGTGATTAGCCTCGAGAAGCCTCAGCGGAAATGTGCCTCATCTCGCCTGGAGGGCAAAACCTCCTGGAGTTTCTCGAGTTGCGGCAGGTGCTCTCGACTTACGACGGGGACCTCAGGGACCCGCTCTGGTGGCCTCAGGAAAGGCCAGTCCCCATGCGAGTTCCTCGGGGGCCTCTCGGGATTCCTCTCCCGTCGATGCCGGGGCCTAAGACCTTGTGTGGAGTCGGGGCCGGAACCTGAGGATTCCTCTCCAGTGCTGACATGGATCTTGGGGTACTTCTGGAGTCTCCCCAGGGGAGTCAGTCCTCGACTCGAATGCGGGCATGCACTTGCGCTTTCCTCCAGGGCGGTAGCAGCAGTGTCACGCAGTCCGCCGCGTGGATCAAAGGATCTATGGTTTTCCCTCGAGTCTTTCCCACGAGGCTTTCCCACGAGGCTTTCCCACAGGGCTGTCCCACGTGCACACGTGGTGGGAGTCGATCCTCGGCTTGAACGTCAAGGCAGTGCAGGGAAAACAGGTTCCTCTGGAATGGACTGACTCATCTGGGGGACTCTTGGAATGGTGGCACGACCCTGGAGTTCCTCTCGCCTTTCCTGTGGAGAGCGCCTCCTCTTGAGATGCGACGGGAACGCCGGGAATTCTTTCCGTACGAAACAGGGAAAGGATCCCTCATCTCGAGCTAGGAGGCGGAAACGGGGCTCCCCTGGATGTGTGCGGGACCCCACGTGCTTCCTCTCAACTGGAGACGGGTATGTCGGGAAACTTCTTGAGTTGCAGCAAGGGTGTGAAGGACCCTTTGGAAGTTCCAGTGGTTAGACGTGATTAGCCTCGAGAAGCCTCAGCGGAAATGGGCCTCATCTCGCCTGGAGGGCAAAACCTCCTGGATTTTCTCGAGTTGCGGCAGGTGCTCTCGACTTACGACGGGGACCTCAGGGACCCGCTCTGGTGGCCTCAGGAAAGGCCAGTCCCCATGCGAGTTCCTCGGGGGCCTCTCGGGATTCCTCTCCCGTCGATGCCGGGGCCTAAGACCTTGTGTGGAGTCGGGGCCGGAACCTGAGGATTCCTCTCCAGTGCTGACATGGATCTTGGGGTACTTCTGGAGTCTCCCCAGTGGAGTCAGTCCTCGTCTCGAATGCGGGCATGCACTTGCGCTTTCCTCCAGAGCGGTAGCAGCAGTGTCACGCAGTCCGCCGCGTGGATCAAACGATCTATGGTTTTCCCTCGAGTCTTTCCCACGAGGCTTTCCCACGAGGCTTTCCCACAGGGCTGTCCCACGTGCACACGTGGTGGGAGTCGATCCTCGGCTTGAACGTCAAGGCAGTGCAGGGAAAACAGGTTCCTCTGGAATGGACTGACACTTCTGGGGGACTCTTGGAATGGTGGCACGACCCTGGAGTTCGTCTCGCCTTTCCTGTGGAGAGCGCCTCCTCTTGAGATGCGACGGGAACGCCGGGAATTCTTTCCATACGAAAGAGGGAAAGGATCCCTCATCTCGAACTAGGAGGTGGAAACGGGGCTCCCCTGGATGTGTGCAGGACCCCACGTGCTTCCTCTCGAGTGGAGACGGGTATGTCGGGGAACATCTTGAGTTGCAGCAAGGGTGAGAAGGACCCTTTGGATGTTCCAGTGGTTAGATGTGATTAGCCTCGAGAAGCCTCAGCGGAAATGGGCCTCATCTCGCCTGGAGGGCAAAACCTCCTGGATTTTCTCGAGTTGCGGCAGGTGCTCTCGACTTACGACGGGGACCTCAGGGACCCGCTCTGGTGGCCTCAGGAAAGGCCAGTCCTCATGCGAGTTCCTCGGGGGCCTCTCGGGATTCCTCTCCCGTCGATGCCGGGGCCTAAGACCTTGTGTGGAGTCGGGGCCGGAACCTGAGGATTCCTCTCCAGTGCTGACATGGATCTTGGGGTACTTCTGGAGTCTCCCCAGGGGAGTCAGTCCTCGTCTCGAATGCGGGCATGCACTTGCGCTTTCCTCCAGGGCGGTAGCAGCAGTGTCACGCAGTCCGCCGCGTGGATCAAAGGATCTATGGTTTTCCCTCGAGTCTTTCCCACGAGGCTTTCCCACGAGGCTTTCCCACAGGGCTTTCCCACGTGCACACGTGGTGGGAGTCGATCCTCGGCTTGAACGTCAAGGCAGTACAGGGAAAACAGGTTCCTCTGGAATGGACTGACTCATCTGGGGGACTCTTGGAATGGTGGCAAGACCCTGGAGTTCCTCTCGCCTTTCCTGTGGAGAGCGCCTCCTCTTGAGATGCGACGGGAACGCCGGGAATTCTTTCCCTACGAAACAGGGAAAGGATCCCTCATCTCGAACTAGGAGGCGGAAACGGGGCTCCCCTGGATGTGTGCGGGACCCCACGTGCTTCCTCTCGAGTGGAGACGGGTATGTCGGGGAACTTCTTGAGTTGCAGCAAGGGTGTGAAGGACCCTTTGGAAGTTCCAGTGGTTAGACGTGATTAGCCTCGAGAAGCCTCAGCGGAAATGGGCCTCATCTCGCCTGGAGGGCAAAACCTCCTGGATTTTCTCGAGTTGCGGCAGGTGCTCTCGACTTACGACCGGGACCTCACGGACCCGCTCTGGTGGCCTCAGGAAAGGCCAGTCCCCATGCGAGTTCCTGGGGGCCTCTCGGGATTCCTCTCCCGTCAATGCCGGGCCCTAAGACCTTGTGTGGAGTCGGGGCCGGAACCTGAGGATTACTCTCCAGTGCTGACATGGATCTTGGGGTACTTCTGGAGTCTCCCCAGGGGAGTCAGTCCTCGTCTCGAATGCGGGCATGCACTTGCGCTTTCCTCCAGAGCGGTAGCAGCAGTGTCACGCAATCCGCCGCCTGGATCAAAGGATCTATGGTTTTCCCTCGAGTCTTTCCCACGAGGCTTTCCCACGAGGCTTTCCCACAGGGCTGTCCCACGTGCACACGTGGTGGGAGTCGATCCTCGGCTTGAACGTCAAGGCAGTGCAGGGAAAACAGGTTCCTCTGGAATGGACTGACACATCTGGGCGACTCTTGGAATGGTGGCACGACCCTGGAGTTCCTCTCGCCTTTCCTGTGGAGAGCGCCTCCTCTTGAGATGCGACGAGAACGCCGGGAATTCTTTCCCTACGAAACAGGGAAAGGATCCCTCATCTCGAGCTAGGAGGCGGAAACGGGGCTCCCCTGGATGTGTGCGGGACCCTCGTGCTTCCTCTCGAATGGAGACGGGTATGTCGGGGAACTTCTTGAGTTGCAGCAAGGGTGAGAAGGACCCTTTGGATGTTCCAGTGGTTAGATGTGATTAGCCTCGAGAAGCCTCAGCGGAAATGGGCCTCATCTCGCCTGGAGGGCAAAACCTCCTGGATTTTCTCGAGTTGCGGCAGGTGCTCTCGACTTACGACGGGGACCTCAGGGACCCGCTCTGGTGGCCTCAGGAAAGGGCAGTCCCCATGCGAGTTCCTCGGGGGCCTCTCGGGATTCCTCTCCCATCGATGCCGGGGCCTAAGACCTTGTGTGGAGTCGGGGCCGGAACCTGAGGATTCCTCTCCAGTGCTGACATGGATCTTGGGGTACTTCTGGAGTCTCCCCAGGGGAGTCAGTCGTCGTCTCGAATGCGGGCATGCACTTGCGCTTTCCTCCAGGGCGGTAGCAGCAGTGTCACGCAGTCCGCCGCGTGGATCAAAGGATCTATGGTTTTCCCTCGAGTCTTTCCCACGAGGCTTTCCCACGAGGCTTTCCCACAGGGCTGTCCCACGTGCACACGTGGTGAGAGTCGATCCTCGGCTTGAACGTCAAGGCAGTGCAGGGAAAACAGGTTCCTCTGGAATGGACTGACTCATCTGGGGGACTCTTGGAATGGTGGCACGACCCTGGAGTTCCTCTCGCCTTTCCTTTGGAGAGCGTCTCCTCTTGAGATGCGACGGGAACGCCGGGAATTCTTTCCCTACGAAACAGGGAAAGGATCCCTCATCTCGAGCTAGGAGGCGGAAACGGGGCTCCCTTGGATGTGTGCGGGACCCCACGTGCTTCCTCTCGAGTGGAGACGGGTATGTCGGGGAACGTCTTGAGTTGCAGCAAGGGTGTGAAGGACCCTTTTGAAGTCCAGTGGTTAGACGTGATTAGCCTCGAGAAGCCTCAGCGGAAATGTGCCTCATCTCGCCTGGAGGGCAAAACCTCCTGGATTTTCTCGAGTTGCGGCAGGTGCTCTCGACTTACGACGGGGACCTCAGGGACCCGCTCTGGTGGCCTCAGGAAAGGCCAGTCCCCATGCGAGTTCCTCGGGGGCCTCTCGGGATTCCTCTCCCGTCGATGCCGGGACCTAAGACCTTGTGTGGAGTCGGGGCCGGAACCTGAGGATTGCTCTCCAGTGCTGACATGGATCTTGGGGTACTTCTGGAGTCTCCCCAGGGGAGTCAGTCCTCGTCTCGAATGCGGGCATGCACTTGCGCTTTCCTCCAGAGCGGTAGCAGCAGTGTCACGCAGTCCGCCGCGTGGATCAAAGGATCTATGGTTTTCCCTCGAGTCTTTCCCACGAGGCTTTCCCACGAGGCTTTCCCACAGGGCTGTCCCACGTGCACACGTGGTGGGAGTCGATCCTCGGCTTGAACGTCAAGGCAGTGCAGGGAAAACAGGTTCCTCTGGAATGGACTGACACATCCGGGGGAGTCTTGGAATGGTGGCACGACCCTGGAGTTCCTCTCGCCTTTCCTGTGTAGAACGCCTCCTCTTGAGATGCGACGGGAACGCCGGGAATTCTTTCCCTACGAAACAGGTAAAGGATCCCTCATCTCGAGCTAGGAGGCGGAAACGGGGCTCCCCTGGATGTGTGCGGGACCCCACGTGCTTCCTCTCGAGTGGAGACGGGTATGTCGGGGAACTTCTTGAGTTGCATCAAGGGTGTGAAGGACCCTTTGGAAGTTCCAGTGGTTAGACGTGATTAGCCTCCAGAAGCCTAAGCGGAAATGGGCCTCATCTCGCCTGGAGGGCAAAACCTCCTGGATTTTCTCGAGTTGCGGCAGGTGCTTTCGACTTACGACAGGGACCTCAGGGACCCGCTCTGGTGGCCTCAGGAAAGGCCATTCCCCATGCGAGTTCCTCGGGGGCCTCTCGGGATTCCTCTCCCGTCGATGCCGAGGCCTAAGACCTGGTGTGGAGTCGGGGCCGGAACCTGAGGATTCCTCTCCAGTGCTGACATGGATCTTGGGGTACTTCTGGAGTCTCCCAAGGGGAGTCAGTCCTCGTCTCGAATGCGCGCATGCACTTGCGCTTTCCTCCAGAGCGGTAGCAGCAGTGTCACGCAGTCCGCCGCGTGGATCAAAGGATCTATGGTTTTCCCTCGAGTCTTTCCCACGAGGCTTTCCCACGAGGCTTTCCCACAGGGCTGTCCCACGTGCACACGTGGTGGGAGTCGATCCTCGGCTTCAACGTCAAGGCAGTGCAGGGTAAACAGGTTCCTCTGGAATGGACTGACACATCCGGGGGAGTCTTGGAATGGTGGCACGACCCTGGAGTTCCTCTCGCCTTTCCTGTGGAGAGCGCCTCCTCTTGAGATGCGACGGGAACGCCGGGAATTCTTTCCCTACGAAACAGGGAAAGGATCCCTCATCTCGAGCTAGCAGGCGGAAACGGGGCTCCCCTGGATGTGTGCGGGACCCCACGTGCTTCCTCTCGAGTGGAGACGGGTATGTCGGGGAACTTCTTGAGTTGGATCAAGGGTGTGAAGGACCCTTTGGAAGTTTCAGTGGTTAGACGTGATTAGCCTCGAGAAGCCTCAGCGGAAATGGGCCTCATCTCGCCTGGAGGGCAAAACCTCGTGGATTTTCTCGAGTTGCGGCAGGTGCTCTCGACTTAGGACAGGGACCTCAGGGACCCGCTCTGGTGGCCCCAGGAAAGGCCAGTCCTCATGCGAGTTCCTGGGGGCCTCTCGGGATTCCTCTCCCGTCGATGCCGGGGCCTAAGACCTTGTGTGGAGTCGGGGCCGGAACCTGAGGATTGCTCTCCAGTGCTGACATGGATCTTGGGGTACTTCTGGAGTCTCCCCAGGGGAGTCAGTCCTCGTCTCGAATGCGCGCATGCACTTGCGCTTTCCTCCAGAGCGGTAGCAGCAGTGTCACGCAGTCCGCCGCGTGGATCAAAGGATCTATGGTTTTCCCTCGAGTCTTTCCCACGAGGCTTTCCCACGAGGCTTTCCCACAGGGCTGTCCCACGTGCACACGTGGTGGGAGTCGATCCTCGGCTTGAACGTCAAGGCAGTGCAGGGAAAACAGGTTCCTCTGGAATGGACTGACACATCCGGGGGAGTCTTCGAATGGTGGCACGACCCTGGAGTTCCTCTCGCCTTTCCTGTGGAGAGCGCCTCCTCTTGAGATGCGACGGGAACGCCGGGAATTCTTTCCCTACGAAACAGGGAAAGGATCCCTCATCTCGAGCTAGGAGGCGGAAACGGGGCTCCCCTGGATGTGTGCGGGACCCTCGTGCTTCCTCTCGAGTGGAGACGGGTATGTCGGGGAACTTCTTGAGTTGCAGCAAGGGTGTGAAGGACCCTTTGGAAGTTCCAGTGGTTAGACGTGATTAGCCTCGAGAAGCCTCAGCGGAAATGTGCCTCATCTCGCCTGGAGGGCAAAACCTCCTGGATTTTCTCGAGTTGCGGCAGGTGCTCTCGACTTACGACGGGGACCTCAGGGACCCGCTCTGGTGGCCTCAGGAAAGGCCAGTCCCCATGCGAGTTCCTCGGGGGCCTCTCGGGATTCCTCTCCCGTCGATGCCGGGGCCTAAGACCTTGTGTGGAGTCGGGGCCGGAACCTGAGGATTCCTCTCCAGTGCTGACATGGATCTTGGGGTACTTCTGGAGTCTCCCCAGGGGAGTCAGTCCTCGTCTCGAATGCGGGCATGCACTTGCGCTTTCCTCCAGAGCGGTAGCAGCAGTGTCACGCAGTCCGCCGCGTGGATCAAAGGATCTATGGTTTTCCCTCGAGTCTTTCCCACGAGGCTTTCCCACGAGGCTTTCCCACAGGGCTGTCCCACGTGCACACGTGGTGGGAGTCGATCCTCGGCTTGAACGTCAAGGCAGTGCAGGGAAAACAGGTTCCTCTGGAATGGACTGACACATCTGGGGGACTCTTGGAATGGTGGCACGACCCTGGAGTTCGTCTCGCCTTTCCTGTGGAGAGCGCCTCCTCTTGAGATGCGACGGGAACGCCGGGAATTCTTTCCATACGAAAGAGGGAAAGGATCCCTCATCTCGAACTAGGAGGTGGAAACGGGGCTCCCCTGGATGTGTGCAGGACCCCACGTGCTTCCTCTCGAGTGGAGACGGGTATGTCGGGGAACATCTTGAGTTGCAGCAAGGGTGAGAAGGACCCTTTGGATGTTCCAGTGGTTAGATGTGATTAGCCTCGAGAAGCCTCAGCGGAAATGGGCCTCATCTCGCCTGGAGGGCAAAACCTCCTGGATTTTCTCGAGTTGCGGCAGGTGCTCTCGACTTACGACGGGGACCTCAGGGACCCGCTCTGGTGGCCTCAGGAAAGGAAAGTCCTCATGCGAGTTCCTCGGGGGCCTCTCGGGATTCCTCTCCCGTCGATGCCGGGGTCTAAGACCTTGTGTGGAGTCGGGCCGGAACCTGAGGATTCCTCTCCAGTGCTGACATGGATCTTGGGCTACTTCTGGAGTCTCCCCAGGGGAGTCAGTCGTCGTCTCGAATGCGGGCATGCACTTGCGCTTTCCTCCAGGGCGGTAGCAGCAGTGTCACGCAGTCCGCCGCGTGGATCAAAGGATCTATGGTTTTCCCTCGAGTCTTTCCCACGAGGCTTTCCCACGAGGCTTTCCCACAGGGCTTTCCCACGTGCACACGTGGTGGGAGTCGATCCTCGGCTTGAACGTCAAGGCAGTACAGGGAAAACAGGTTCCTCTGGAATGGACTGACTCATCTGGGGGACTCTTGGAATGGTGGCAAGACCCTGGAGTTCCTCTCGCCTTTCCTGTGGAGAGCGCCTCCTCTTGAGATGCGACGGGAACGCCGGGAATTCTTTCCCTACGAAACAGGGAAAGGATCCCTCATCTCGAGCTAGGAGGCGGAAACGGGGCTCCCCTGGATGTGTGCGGGACCCCACGTGCTTCCTCTCGAGTGGAGACGGGTATGTCGGGGAACTTCTTGAGTTGCAGCAAGGGTGTGAAGGACCCTTTGGAAGTTCCAGTGGTTAGATGTGATTAGCCTCGAGAAGCCTCAGCGGAAATGTGCCTCATCTCGCCTGGAGGGCAAAACCTCCTGGATTTTCTCGAGTTGCGGCAGGTGCTCTCGACTTACGACGGGGACCTCAGGGACCCGCTCTGGTGGCCTCAGGAAAGGCCAGTCCCCATGCGAGTTCCTCGGGGGCCTCTCGGGATTCCTCTCCCGTCGATGCCGGGGCCTAAGACCTTGTGTGCAGTCGGGGCCGGAACCTGAGGATTGCTCTCCAGTGCTGACATGGATCTTGGGGTACTTCTGGAGTCTCCCCAGGGGAGTCAGTCCTCGTCTCGAATGCGGGCATGCACTTGCGCTTTCCTCCAGAGCGGTAGCAGCAGTGTCATGCAGTCCGCCGCGTGGATCAAAGGATCTATGGTTTTCCCTCGAGTCTTTCCCACGAGGCTTTCCCACGAGGCTTTCCCACAGGGCTGTCCCACGTGCACACGTGGTGGGAGTCGATCCTCGGCTTGAACGTCAAGGCAGTGCAGGGAAAACAGGTTCCTCTGGAATGGACTGACACATCTGGGGGACTCTTGGAATGGTGGCACGACCCTGGAGTTCCTCTCGCCTTTCCTGTGTAGAGCGCCTCCTCTTGAGATGCGACGGGAACGCCGGGAATTCTTTCCCTACGAAACAGGGAAAGGATCCCTCATCTCGAGCTAGGAGGCGGAAACGGGGCTCCCCTGGATGTGTGCGGGACCCCACGTGCTTCCTCTCGAGTGGAGACGGGTATGTCGGGGAACTTCTTGAGTTGCAGCGAGGGTGTGAAGGACCCTTTGGAAGTTCCAGTGGTTAGACGTGATTAGCCTCGAGAAGCCTCAGCGGAAATGGGCCTCATCTCGCCTGGAGGGCAAAACCTCCTAGATTTTCTCGAGTTGCGGCAGGTGCTCTCGACTTACGACCGGGACCTCACGGACCCGCTCTGGTGGCCTCAGGAAAGGCCAGTCCCCATGCGAGTTCCTGGGGGCCTCTCGGGATTCCTCTCCCGTCAATGCCGGGCCCTAAGACCTTGTGTGGAGTCGGGGCCGGAACCTGAGGATTACTCTCCAGTGCTGACATGGATCTTGGGGTACTTCTGGAGTCTCCCCAGGGGAGTCAGTCCTCGTCTCGAATGCGGGCATGCACTTGCGCTTTCCTCCAGAGCGGTAGCATCAGTGTCACGCAATCCGCCGCGTGGATCAAAGGATCTATGGTTTTCCCTCGAGTCTTTCCCACCAGGCTTTCCCACGAGGCTTTCCCACAGGGCTGTCCCACGTGCACACGTGGTGGGAGTCGATCCTCGGCTTGAACGTCAAGGCAGTGCAGGGAAAACAGGTTCCTCTGGAATGGACTGACACATCTGGGCGACTCTTGGAATGGTGGCACGACCCTGGAGTTCCTCTCGCCTTTCCTGTGGAGAGCGCCTCCTCTTGAGATGCGACGGGAACGCCGGGAATTCTTTCCCTACGAAACAGGGAAAGGATCCCTCATCTCGAGCTAGGAGGCGGAAACGGGGCTCCCCTGGATGTGTGCGGGACCCTCGTGCTTCCTCTCGAATGGAGACGGGTATGTCGGGGAACTTCTTGAGTTGCAGCAAGGGTGAGAAGGACCCTTTGGATGTTCCAGTGGTTAGATGTGATTAGCCTCGAGAAGCCTCAGCGGAAATGGGCCTCATCTCGCCTGGAGGGCAAAACCTCCTGGATTTTCTCGAGTTGCGGCAGGTGCTCTCGACTTACGACGGGGACCTCAGGGACTCGCTCTGGTGGCCTCAGGAAAGGGCAGTCCCCATGCGAGTTCCTCGGGGGCCTCTCGGGATTCCTCTCCCGTCGATGCCGGGGCCTAAGACCTTGTGTGGAGTCGGGGCCGGAACCTGAGGATTCCTCTCCAGTGCTGACATGGATCTTGGGGTACTTCTGGAGTCTCCCCAGGGGAGTCAGTCCTCGTCTCGAATGCGGGCATGCACTTGCGCTTCCCTCCAGGGCGGTAGCAGCAGTGTCACCCAGTCCGCCGCGTGGATCAAAGGATCTATGGTTTTCCCTCGAGTCTTTCCCACGAGGCTTTCCCACGAGGCTTTCCCACAGGGCTGTCCCACGTGCACACGTGGTGGGAGTCGATCCTCGGCTTGAACGTCAAGGCAGTGCAGGGAAAACAGGTTCCTCTGGAATGGACTGACACATCCGGGGGAGTCTTCGAATGGTGGCACGACCCTGGAGTTCCTCTCGCCTTTCCTGTGGAGAGCGCCTCCTCTTGAGATGCGACGGGAACGCCAGGAATTCTTTCCCTACGAAACAGGGAAAGGATCCCTCATCTCGAGCTAGGAGGCGGAAACGGGGCTCCCCTGGATGTGTGCGGGACCCCACGTGCTTCCTCTCGAGTGGAGACGGGTATGTCGGGGAACTTCTTGAGTTGCAGCAAGGGTGTGAAGGACCCTTTGGAAGTTCCAGTGGTTAGATGTGATTAGCCTCGAGAAGCCTCAGCGGAAATGTGCCTCATCTCGCCTGGAGGGCAAAACCTCCTGGATTTTCTCGAGTTGCGGCAGGTGCTCTCGACTTAAGACGGGGACCTCAGGGACCCGCTCTGGTGGCCTCAGGAAAGGCCAGTCCCCATGCGAGTTCCTCGGGGGCCTCTCGGGATTCCTCTCCCGTCGATGCCGGGGCCTAAGACCTTGTGTGGAGTCGGGGCCGGAACCTGAGGATTGCTCTCCAGTGCTGACATGGATCTTGGGGTACTTCTGGAGTCTCCCCAGGGGAGTCAGTCCTCGTCTCGAATGCGGGCATGCACTTGCGCTTTCCTCCAGAGCGGTAGCAGCAGTGTCATGCAGTCCGCCGCGTGGATCAAAGGATCTATGGTTTTCCCTCGAGTCTTTCCCACGAGGCTTTCCCACGAGGCTTTCCCACAGGGCTGTCCCACGTGCACACGTGGTGGGAGTCGATCCTCGGCTTGAACGTCAAGGCAGTGCAGGGAAAACAGGTTCCTCTGGAATGGACTGACACATCTGGGGGACTCTTGGAATGGTGGCACGACCCTGGAGTTCCTCTCGCCTTTCCTGTGTAGAGCGCCTCCTCTTGAGATGCGACGGGAACGCCGGGAATTCTTTCCCTACGAAACAGGGAAAGGATCCCTCATCTCGAGCTAGGAGGCGGAAACGGGGCTCCCCTGGATGTGTGCGGGACCCCACGTGCTTCCTCTCGAGTGGAGACGGGTATGTCGGGGAACTTCTTGAGTTGCAGCGAGGGTGTGAAGGACCCTTTGGAAGTTCCAGTGGTTAGACGTGATTAGCCTCGAGAAGCCTCAGCGGAAATGGGCCTCATCTCGCCTGGAGGGCAAAACCTCCTGGATTTTCTCGAGTTGCGGCAGGTGCTCTCGACTTACGACGGGGACCTCAGGGACCCGCTCTGGTGGCCTCAGGAAAGGGCAGTCCCCATGCGAGTTCCTCGGGGGCCTCTCGGGATTCCCCTCCCATCGATGCCGGGGCCTAAGACCTTGTGTGGAGTCGGGGCCGGAACCTGAGGATTCCTCTCCAGTGCTGACATGGATTTTGGGGTACTTCTGGAGTCTCCCCAGGGGAGTCAGTCCTCGTCTCGAATGCGGGCATGCACTTGCGCTTTCCTCCAGGGCGGTAGCAGCAGTGTCACGCAGTCCGCCGCGTGGATCAAAGGATCTATGGTTTTCCCTCGAGTCTTTCCCACGAGGCTTTCCCACGAGGCTTTCCCACAGGGCTGTCCCACGTGCACACGTGGTGGGAGTCGATCCTCGGCTTGAACGTCAAGGCAGTGCAGGGAAAACAGGTTCCTCTGGAATGGACTGACTCATCTGGGGGACTCTTGGAATGGTGGCACGACCCTGGAGTTCCTCTCGCCTTTCCTGTGGAGAGCGTCTCCTCTTGAGATGCGACGGGAACGCCGGGAATTCTTTCCCTACGAAACAGGGAAAGGATCCCTCATCTCGAGCTAGGAGGCGGAAACGGGGCTCCCCTGGATGTGTGCGGGACCCCACGTGCTTCCTCTCGCGTGGAGACGGGTATGTCGGGGAACTTCTTGAGTTGCAGCAAGGGTGTGAAGGACCCTTTGGAAGTTCCAGTGGTTAGACGTGATTAGCCTCGAGAAGCCTCAGCGGAAATGGGCCTCATCTCGCCTGGAGGGCAAAACCTCCTGGATTTTCTCGAGTTGCGGCAGGTGCTCTCGACTTACGACCGGGACCTCACGGACCCGCTCTGGTGGCCTCAGGAAAGGCCAGTCCCCATGCGAGTTCCTGGGGGCCTCTCGGGATTCCTCTCCCGTCAATGCCGGGCCCTAAGACCTTGTGTGGAGTCGGGGCCGGAACCTGAGGATTACTCTCCAGTGCTGACATGGATCTTGGGGTACTTCTGGAGTCTCCCCAGGGGAGTCAGTCCTCGTCTCGAATGCGGGCATGCACTTGCGCTTTCCTCCAGAGCGGTAGCAGCAGTGTCACGCAATCCGCCGCCTGGATCAAAGGATCTATGGTTTTCCCTCGAGTCTTTCCCACGAGGCTTTCCCACGAGGCTTTCCCACAGGGCTGTCCCACGTGCACACGTGGTGGGAGTCGATCCTCGGCTTGAACGTCAAGGCAGTGCAGGGAAAACAGGTTCCTCTGGAATGGACTGACACATCTGGGCGACTCTTGGAATGGTGGCACGACCCTGGAGTTCCTCTCGCCTTTCCTGTGGAGAGCGCCTCCTCTTGAGATGCGACGGGAACGCCGGGAATTCTTTCCCTACGAAACAGGGAAAGGATCCCTCATCTCGAGCTAGGAGGCGGAAACGGGGCTCCCCTGGATGTGTGCGGGACCCTCGTGCTTCCTCTCGAATGGAGACGGGTATGTCGGGGAACTTCTTGAGTTGCAGCAAGGGTGAGAAGGACCCTTTGGATGTTCCAGTGGTTAGATGTGATTAGCCTCGAGAAGCCTCAGCAGAAATGGGCCTCATCTCGCCTGGAGGGCAAAACCTCCTGGATTTTCTCGAGTTGCGGCAGGTGCTCTCGACTTACGACGGGGACCTCAGGGACCCGCTCTGGTGGCCTCAGGAAAGGGCAGTCCCCATGCGAGTTCCTCGGGGGCCTCTCGGGATTCCTCTCCCATCGATGCCGGGGCCTAAGACCTTGTGTGGAGTCGGGGCCGGAACCTGAGGATTCCTCTCCAGTGCTGACATGGATCTTGGGGTACTTCTGGAGTCTCCCCAGGGGAGTCAGTCCTCGTCTCGAATGCGGGCATGCACTTGCGCTTTCCTCCAGGGCGGTAGCAGCAGTGTCACGCAGTCCGCCGCGTGGATCAAAGGATCTATGGTTTTCCCTCGAGTCTTTCCCACGAGGCTTTCCCACGAGGCTTTCCCACAGGGCTGTCCCACGTGCACACGTGGTGGGAGTCGATCCTCGGCTTGAACGTCAAGGCAGTGCAGGGAAAACAGGTTCCTCTGGAATGGACTGACTCATCTGGGGGACTCTTGGAATGGTGGCACGACCCTGGAGTTCCTCTCGCCTTTCCTGTGGAGAGCGTCTCCTCTTGAGATGCGACGGGAACGCCGGGAATTCTTTCCCTACGAAACAGGGAAAGGATCCCTCATCTCGAGCTAGGAGGCGGAAACGGGGCTCCCTTGGATGTGTGCGGGACCCCACGTGCTTCCTCTCGAGTGGAGACGGGTATGTCGGGGAACGTCTTGAGTTGCAGCAAGGGTGTGAAGGACCCTTTTGAAGTCCAGTGGTTAGACGTGATTAGCCTCGAGAAGCCTCAGCGGAAATGTGCCTCATCTCGCCTGGAGGGCAAAACCTCCTGGATTTTCTCGAGTTGCGGCAGGTGCTCTCGACTTACGACGGGGACCTCAGGGACCCGCTCTGGTGGCCTCAGGAAAGGCCAGTCCCCATGCCAGTTCCTCGGGGGCCTCTCGGGATTCCTCTCCCGTCGATGCCGGGACCTAAGACCTTGTGTGGAGTCGGGGCCGGAACCTGAGGATTGCTCTCCAGTGCTGACATGGATCTTGGGGTACTTCTGGAGTCTCCCCAGGGGAGTCAGTCCTCGTCTCGAATGCGGGCATGCACTTGCGCTTTCCTCCAGAGCGGTAGCAGCAGTGTCACGCAGTCCGCCGCGTGGATCAAAGGATCTATGGTTTTCCCTCGAGTCTTTCCCACGAGGCTTTCCCACGAGGCTTTCCCACAGGGCTGTCCCACGTGCACACGTGGTGGGAGTCGATCCTCGGCTTGAACGTCAAGGCAGTGCAGGGAAAACAGGTTCCTCTGGAATGGACTGACACATCCGGGGGAGTCTTGGAATGGTGGCACGACCCTGGAGTTCCTCTCGCCTTTCCTGTGTAGAACGCCTCCTCTTGAGATGCGACGGGAACGCCGGGAATTCTTTCCCTACGAAACAGGTAAAGGATCCCTCATCTCGAGCTAGGAGGCGGAAACGGGGCTCCCCTGGATGTGTGCGGGACCCCACGTGCTTCCTCTCGAGTGGAGACGGGTATGTCGGGGAACTTCTTGAGTTGCATCAAGGGTGTGAAGGACCCTTTGGAAGTTCCAGTGGTTAGACGTGATTAGCCTCCAGAAGCCTAAGCGGAAATGGGCCTCATCTCGCCTGGAGGGCAAAACCTCCTGGATTTTCTCGAGTTGCGGCAGGTGCTTTCGACTTACGACGGGGACCTCAGGGACCCGCTCTGGTGGCCTCAGGAAAGGCCATTCCCCATGCGAGTTCCTCGGGGGCCTCTCGGGATTCCTCTCCCGTCGATGCCGGGGCCTAAGACCTTGTGTGGAGTCGGGGCCGGAACCTGAGGATTCCTCTCCAGTGCTGACATGGATCTTGGGGTACTTCTGGAGTCTCCCAAGGGGAGTCAGTCCTCGTCTCGAATGCGGGCATGCACTTGCGCTTTCCTCCAGAGCGGTAGCAGCACTGTCACGCAGTCCGCCGCGTGGATCAAAGGATCTATGGTTTTCCCTCGAGTCTTTCCCACGAGGCTTTCCCACGAGGCTTTCCCACAGGGCTGTCCCACGTGCACACGTGGTGGGAGTCGATCCTCGGCTTGAACGTCAAGGCAGTGCAGGGTAAACAGGTTCCTCTGGAATGGACTGACACATCCGGGGGAGTCTTGGAATGGTGGCACGACCCTGGAGTTCCTCTCGCCTTTCCTGTGGAGAGCGCCTCCTCTTGAGATGCGACGGGAACGCCGGGAATTCTTTCCCTACGAAACAGGGAAAGGATCCCTCATCTCGAGCTAGGAGGCGGAAACGGGGCTCCCCTGGATGTGTGCGGGACCCCACGTGCTTCCTCTCGAGTGGAGACGGGTATGTCGGGGAACTTCTTGAGTTGCAGCAAGGGTGTGAAGGACCCTTTGGAAGTTCCAGTGGTTAGACGTGATTAGCCTCGAGAAGCCTCAGCGGAAATGGGCCTCATCTCGCCTGGAGGGCAAAACCTCCTGGATTTTCTCGAGTTGCGGCAGGTGCTCTCGACTTACGACGGGGACCTCAGGGACCCGCTCTGGTGGCCTCAGGAAAGGCCAGTCCCCATGCGAGTTCCTCGGGGGCCTCTCGGGATTCCTCTCCCGTCGATGCCGGGACCTAAGACCTTGTGTGGAGTCGGGGCCGGAACCTGAGGATTGCTCTCCAGTGCTGACATGGATCTTGGGGTACTTCTGGAGTCTCCCCAGGGGAGTCAGTCCTCGTCTCGAATGCGGGCATGCACTTGCGCTTTCCTCCAGAGCGGTAGCAGCAGTGTCACGCAGTCCGCCGCGTGGATCAAAGGATCTATGGTTTTCCCTCGAGTCTTTCCCACGAGGCTTTCCCACGAGGCTTTCCCACAGGGCTGTCCCACGTGCACACGTGGTGGGAGTCGATCCTCAGCTTGAACGTCAAGGCAGTGCAGGGAAAACAGGTTCCTCTGGAATGGACTGACACATCTGGGCGACTCTTGGAATGGTGGCACGACCCAAGAGTTCCTCTCGCCTTTCCTGTGGAGAGCGCCTCCTCTTGAGATGCGACGGGAACGCCGGGAATTCTTTCCCTACGAAACAGGGAAAGGATCCCTCATCTCGAGCTAGCAGGCGGAAACGGGGCTCCCCTGGATGTGTGCGGGACCCCACGTGCTTCCTCTCGAGTGGAGACGGGTATGTCGGGGAACTTCTTGAGTTGGATCAAGGGTGTGAAGGACCCTTTGGAAGTTTCAGTGGTTAGACGTGATTAGCCTCGAGAAGCCTCAGCGGAAATGGGCCTCATCTCGCCTGGAGGGCAAAACCTCGTGGATTTTCTCGAGTTGCGGCAGGTGCTCTCGACTTACGACGGGGACCTCAGGGACCCGCTCTGGTGGCCTCAGGAAAGGCCAGTCCCCATGCGAGTTCCTGGGGGCCTCTCGGGATTCCTCTCCCGTCGATGCCGGGGCCTAAGACCTTGTGTGGAGTCGGGGCCGGAACCTGAGGATTCCTCTCCAGTGCTGACATGGATCTTGGGGTACTTCTGGAGTCTCCCCAGGGGAGTCAGTCCTCGTCTCGAATGCGCGCATGCACTTGCGCTTTCCTCCAGAGCGGTAGCAGCAGTGTCACGCAGTCCGCCGCGTGGATCAAAGGATCTATGGTTTTCCCTCGAGTCTTTCCCACGAGGCTTTCCCACGAGGCTTTCCCACAGGGCTGTCCCACGTGCACACGTGGTGGGAGTCGATCCTCGGCTTGAACGTCAAGGCAGTGCAGGGAAAACAGGTTCCTCTGGAATGGACTGACACATCCGGGGGAGTCTTCGAATGGTGGCACGACCCTGGAGTTCCTCTCGCCTTTCCTGTGGAGAGCGCCTCCTCTTGAGATGCGACGGGAACGCCGGGAATTCTTTCCCTACGAAACAGGGAAAGGATCCCTCATCTCGAGCTAGGAGGCGGAAACGGGGCTCCCCTGGATGTGTGCGGGACCCTCGTGCTTCCTCTCGAGTGGAGACGGGTATGTCGGGGAACTTCTTGAGTTGCAGCAAGGGTGTGAAGGACCCTTTGGAAGTTCCAGTGGTTAGACGTGATTAGCCTCGAGAAGCCTCAGCGGAAATGTGCCTCATCTCGCCTGGAGGGCAAAACCTCCTGGATTTTCTCGAGTTGCGGCAGGTGCTCTCGACTTACGACGGGGACCTCAGGGACCCGCTCTGGTGGCCTCAGGAAAGGCCAGTCCCCATGCGAGTTCCTCGGGGGCCTCTCGGGATTCCTCTCCCGTCGATGCCGGGGCCTAAGACCTTGTGTGGAGTCGGGGCCGGAACCTGAGGATTCCTCTCCAGTGCTGACATGGATCTTGGGGTACTTCTGGAGTCTCCCCAGGGGAGTCAGTCCTCGTCTCGAATGCGGGCATGCACTTGCGCTTTCCTCCAGAGCGGTAGCAGCAGTGTCACGCAGTCCGCCGCGTGGATCAAACGATCTATGGTTTTCCCTCGAGTCTTTCCCACGAGGCTTTCCCACGAGGCTTTCCCACAGGGCTGTCCCACGTGCACACGTGGTGGGAGTCGATCCTCGGCTTGAACGTCAAGGCAGTGCAGGGAAAACAGGTTCCTCTGGAATGGACTGACACATCTGGGGGACTCTTGGAATGGTGGCACGACCCTGGAGTTCGTCTCGCCTTTCCTGTGGAGAGCGCCTCCTCTTGAGATGCGACGGGAACGCCGGGAATTCTTTCCATACGAAAGAGGGAAAGGATCCCTCATCTCGAACTAGGAGGTGGAAACGGGGCTCCCCTGGATGTGTGCAGGACCCCACGTGCTTCCTCTCGAGTGGAGACGGGTATGTCGGGGAACATCTTGAGTTGCAGCAAGGGTGAGAAGGACCCTTTGGATGTTCCAGTGGTTAGATGTGATTAGCCTCGAGAAGCCTCAGCGGAAATGGGCCTCATCTCGCCTGGAGGGCAAAACCTCCTGGATTTTCTCGAGTTGCGGCAGGTGCTCTCGACTTACGACGGGGACCTCAGGGACCCGCTCTGGTGGCCTCAGGAAAGGAAAGTCCTCATGCGAGTTCCTCGGGGGCCTCTCGGGATTCCTCTCCCGTCGATGCCGGGGTCTAAGACCTTGTGTGGAGTCGGGCCGGAACCTGAGGATTCCTCTCCAGTGCTGACATGGATCTTGGGGTACTTCTGGAGTCTCCCCAGGGGAGTCAGTCCTCGTCTCGAATGCGGGCATGCACTTGCGCTTTCCTCCAGGGCGGTAGCAGCAGTGTCACGCAGTCCGCCGCGTGGATCAAAGGATCTATGGTTTTCCCTCGAGTCTTTCCCACGAGGCTTTCCCACGAGGCTTTCCCACAGGGCTTTCCCACGTGCACACGTGGTGGGAGTCGATCCTCGGCTTGAACGTCAAGGCAGTACAGGGAAAACAGGTTCCTCTGGAATGGACTGACTCATCTGGGGGACTCTTGGAATGGTGGCAAGACCCTGGAGTTCCTCTCGCCTTTCCTGTGGAGAGCGCCTCCTCTTGAGATGCGACGGGAACGCCGGGAATTCTTTCCCTACGAAACAGGGAAAGGATCCCTCATCTCGAGCTAGGAGGCGGAAACGGGGCTCCCCTGGATGTGTGCGGGACCCCACGTGCTTCCTCTCGAGTGGAGACGGGTATGTCGGGGAACTTCTTGAGTTGCAGCAAGGGTGTGAAGGACCCTTTGGAAGTTCCAGTGGTTAGATGTGATTAGCCTCGAGAAGCCTCAGCGGAAATGTGCCTCATCTCGCCTGGAGGGCAAAACCTCCTGGATTTTCTCGAGTTGCGGCAGGTGCTCTCGACTTACGACGGGGACCTCAGGGACACGCTCTGGTGGCCTCAGGAAAGGCCAGTCCCCATGCGAGTTCCTCGGGGGCCTCTCGGGATTCCTCTCCCGTCGATGCCGGGGCCTAAGACCTTGTGTGCAGTCGGGGCCGGAACCTGAGGATTGCTCTCCAGTGCTGACATGGATCTTGGGGTACTTCTGGAGTCTCCCCAGGGGAGTCAGTCCTCGTCTCGAATGCGGGCATGCACTTGCGCTTTCCTCCAGAGCGGTAGCAGCAGTGTCATGCAGTCCGCCGCGTGGATCAAAGGATCTATGGTTTTCCCTCGAGTCTTTCCCACGAGGCTTTCCCACGAGGCTTTCCCACAGGGCTGTCCCACGTGCACACGTGGTGGGAGTCGATCCTCGGCTTGAACGTCAAGGCAGTGCAGGGAAAACAGGTTCCTCTGGAATGGACTGACACATCTGGGGGACTCTTGGAATGGTGGCACGACCCTGGAGTTCCTCTCGCCTTTCCTGTGGAGAGCGCCTCCTCTTGAGATGCGACGGGAATGCCGGGAATTCTTTCCCTACGAAACAGGGAAAGGATCCCTCATCTCGAGCTAGGAGGCGGAAACGGGGCTCCCCTGGATGTGTGCGGGACCCCACGTGCTTCCTCTCGAGTGGAGACGGGTATGTCGGGGAACTTCTTGAGTTGCAGCGAGGGTGTGAAGGACCCTTTGGAAGTTCCAGTGGTTAGACGTGATTAGCCTCGAGAAGCCTCAGCGGAAATGGGCCTCATCTCGCCTGGAGGGCAAAACCTCCTGGATTTTCTCGAGTTGCGGCAGGTGCTCTCGACTTACGACCGGGACCTCACGGACCCGCTCTGGTGGCCTCAGGAAAGGCCAGTCCCCATGCGAGTTCCTGGGGGCCTCTCGGGATTCCTCTCCCGTCAATGCCGGGCCCTAAGACCTTGTGTGGAGTCGGGGCCGGAACCTGAGGATTACTCTCCAGTGCTGACATGGATCTTGGGGTACTTCTGGAGTCTCCCCAGGGGAGTCAGTCCTCGTCTCGAATGCGGGCATGCACTTGCGCTTTCCTCCAGAGCGGTAGCAGCAGTGTCACGCAATCCGCCGCCTGGATCAAAGGATCTATGGTTTTCCCTCGAGTCTTTCCCACGAGGCTTTCCCACGAGGCTTTCCCACAGGGCTGTCCCACGTGCACACGTGGTGGGAGTCGATCCTCGGCTTGAACGTCAAGGCAGTGCAGGGAAAACAGGTTCCTCTGGAATGGACTGACACATCTGGGCGACTCTTGGAATGGTGGCACGACCCTGGAGTTCCTCTCGCCTTTCCTGTGGAGAGCGCCTCCTCTTGAGATGCGACGGGAACGCCGGGAATTCTTTCCCTACGAAACAGGGAAAGGATCCCTCATCTCGAGCTAGGAGGCGGAAACGGGGCTCCCCTGGATGTGTGCGGGACCCTCGTGCTTCCTCTCGAATGGAGACGGGTATGTCGGGGAACTTCTTGAGTTGCAGCAAGGGTGAGAAGGACCCTTTGGATGTTCCAGTGGTTAGATGTGATTAGCCTCGAGAAGCCTCAGCGGAAATGGGCCTCATCTCGCCTGGAGGGCAAAACCTCCTGGATTTTCTCGAGTTGCGGCAGGTGCTCTCGACTTACGACGGGGACCTCAGGGACCCGCTCTGGTGGCCTCAGGAAAGGGCAGTCCCCATGCGAGTTCCTCGGGGGCCTCTCGGGATTCCTCTCCCATCGATGCCGGGGCCTAAGACCTTGTGTGGAGTCGGGGCCGGAACCTGAGGATTCCTCTCCAGTGCTGACATGGATCTTGGGGTACTTCTGGAGTCTCCCCAGGGGAGTCAGTCCTCGTCTCGAATGCGGGCATGCACTTGCGCTTTCCTCCAGGGCGGTAGCAGCAGTGTCACGCAGTCCGCCGCGTGGATCAAAGGATCTATGGTTTTCCCTCGAGTCTTTCCCACGAGGCTTTCCCACGAGGCTTTCCCACAGGGCTGTCCCACGTGCACACGTGGTGGGAGTCGATCCTCGGCTTGAACGTCAAGGCAGTGCAGGGAAAACAGGTTCCTCTCGAATGGACTGACTCATCTGGGGGACTCTTGGAATGGTGGCACGACCCTGGAGTTCCTCTCGCCTTTCCTGTGGAGAGCGTCTCCTCTTGAGATGCGACGGGAACGCCGGGAATTCTTTCCCTACGAAACAGGGAAAGGATCCCTCATCTCGAGCTAGGTGGCGGAAACGGGGCTCCCTTGGATGTGTGCGGGACCCCACGTGCTTCCTCTCGAGTGGAGACGGGTATGTCGGGGAACGTCTTGAGTTGCAGCAAGGGTGTGAAGGACCCTTTTGAAGTCCAGTGGTTAGACGTGATTAGCCTCGAGAAGCCTCAGCGGAAATGTGCCTCATCTCGCCTGGAGGGCAAAACCTCCTGGATTTTCTCGAGTTGCGGCAGGTGCTCTCGACTTACGACGGGGACCTCAGGGACCCGCTCTGGTGGCCTCAGGAAAGGCCAGTCCCCATGCGAGTTCCTCGGGGGCCTCTCGGGATTCCTCTCCCGTCGATGCCGGGACCTAAGACCTTGTGTGGAGTCGGGGCCGGAACCTGAGGATTGCTCTCCAGTGCTGACATGGATCTTGGGGTACTTCTGGAGTCTCCCCAGGGGAGTCAGTCCTCGTCTCGAATGCGGGCATGCACTTGCGCTTTCCTCCAGAGCGGTAGCAGCAGTGTCACGCAGTCCGCCGCGTGGATCAAAGGATCTATGGTTTTCCCTCGAGTCTTTCCCACGAGGCTTTCCCACGAGGCTTTCCCACAGGGCTGTCCCACGTGCACACGTGGTGGGAGTCGATCCTCGGCTTGAACGTCAAGGCAGTGCAGGGAAAACAGGTTCCTCTGGAATGGACTGACACATCCGGGGGAGTCTTGGAATGGTGGCACGACCCTGGAGTTCCTCTCGCCTTTCCTGTGTAGAACGCCTCCTCTTGAGATGCGACGGGAACGCCGGGAATTCTTTCCCTACGAAACAGGTAAAGGATCCCTCATCTCGAGCTAGGAGGCGGAAACGGGGCTCCCCTGGATGTGTGCGGGACCCCACGTGCTTCCTCTCGAGTGGAGACGGGTATGTCGGGGAACTTCTTGAGTTGCATCAAGGGTGTGAAGGACCCTTTGGAAGTTCCAGTGGTTAGACGTGATTAGCCTCCAGAAGCCTAAACGGAAATGGGCCTCATCTCGCCTGGAGGGCAAAACCTCCTGGATTTTCTCGAGTTGCGGCAGGTGCTTTCGACTTACGACGGGGACCTCAGGGACCCGCTCTGGTGGCCTCAGGAAAGGCCATTCCCCATGCGAGTTCCTCGGGGGCCTCTCGGGATTCCTCTCCCGTCGATGCCGGGGCCTAAGACCTTGTGTGGAGTCGGGGCCGGAACCTGAGGATTCCTCTCCAGTGCTGACATGGATCTTGGGGTACTTCTGGAGTCTCCCAAGGGGAGTCAGTCCTCGTCTCGAATGCGGGCATGCACTTGCGCTTTCCTCCAGAGCGGTAGCAGCACTGTCACGCAGTCCGCCGCGTGGATCAAAGGATCTATGGTTTTCCCTCGAGTCTTTCCCACGAGGCTTTCCCACGAGGCTTTCCCACAGGGCTGTCCCACGTGCACACGTGGTGGGAGTCGATCCTCGGCTTCAACGTCAAGGCAGTGCAGGGTAAACAGGTTCCTCTGGAATGGACTGACACATCCGGGGGAGTCTTGGAATGGTGGCACGACCCTGGAGTTCCTCTCGCCTTTCCTGTGGAGAGCGCCTCCTCTTGAGATGCGACGGGAACGCCGGGAATTCTTTCCCTACGAAACAGGGAAAGGATCCCTCATCTCGAGCTAGGAGGCGGAAACGGGGCTCCCCTGGATGTGTGCGGGACCCCACGTGCTTCCTCTCGAGTGGAGACGGGTATGTCGGGGAACTTCTTGAGTTGCAGCAAGGGTGTGAAGGACCCTTTGGAAGTTCCAGTGGTTAGACGTGATTAGCCTCGAGAAGCCTCAGCGGAAATGGGCCTCATCTCGCCTGGAGGGCAAAACCTCCTGGATTTTCTCGAGTTGCGGCAGGTGCTCTCGACTTACGACGGGGACCTCAGGGACCCGCTCTGGTGGCCTCAGGAAAGGCCAGTCCCCATGCGAGTTCCTCGGGGGCCTCTCGGGATTCCTCTCCCGTCGATGCCGGGACCTAAGACCTTGTGTGGAGTCGGGGCCGGAACCTGAGGATTGCTCTCCAGTGCTGACATGGATCTTGGGGTACTTCTGGAGTCTCCCCAGGGGAGTCAGTCCTCGTCTCGAATGCGGGCATGCACTTGCGCTTTCCTCCAGAGCGGTAGCAGCAGTGTCACGCAGTCCGCCGCGTGGATCAAAGGATCTATGGTTTTCCCTCGAGTCTTTCCCACGAGGCTTTCCCACGAGGCTTTCCCACAGGGCTGTCCCACGTGCACACGTGGTGGGAGTGGATCCTCGGCTTGAACGTCAAGGCAGTGCAGGGAAAACAGGTTCCTCTGGAATGGACTGACACATCTGGGCGACTCTTGGAATGGTGGCACGACCCAAGAGTTCCTCTCGCCTTTCCTGTGGAGAGCGCCTCCTCTTGAGATGCGACGGGAACGCCGGGAATTCTTTCCCTACGAAACAGGGAAAGGATCCCTCATCTCGAGCTAGCAGGCGGAAACGGGGCTCCCCTGGATGTGTGCGGGACCCCACGTGCTTCCTCTCGAGTGGAGACGGGTATGTCGGGGAACTTCTTGAGTTGGATCAAGGGTGTGAAGGACCCTTTGGAAGTTTCAGTGGTTAGACGTGATTAGCCTCGAGAAGCCTCAGCGGAAATGGGCCTCATCTCGCCTGGAGGGCAAAACCTCGTGGATTTTCTCGAGTTGCGGCAGGTGCTCTCGACTTAGGACAGGGACCTCAGGGACCCGCTCTGGTGGCCTCAGGAAAGGCCAGTCCCCATGCGAGTTCCTGGGGGCCTCTCGGGATTCCTCTCCCGTCGATGCCGGGGCCTAAGACCTTGTGTGGAGTCGGGGCCGGAACCTGAGGATTCCTCTCCAGTGCTGACATGGATCTTGGGGTACTTCTGGAGTCTCCCCAGGGGAGTCAGTCCTCGTCTCGAATGCGGGCATGCACTTGCGCTTTCCTCCAGAGCGGTAGCAGCAGTGTCACGCAGTCCGCCGCGTGGATCAAAGGATCTATGGTTTTCCCTCGAGTCTTTCCCACGAGGCTTTCCCACGAGGCTTTCCCACAGGGCTGTCCCACGTGCACACGTGGTGGGAGTCGATCCTCGGCTTGAACGTCAAGGCAGTGCAGGGAAAACAGGTTCCTCTGGAATGGACTGACACATCCGGGGGAGTCTTCGAATGGTGGCACGACCCTGGAGTTCCTCTCGCCTTTCCTGTGGAGAGCGCCTCCTCTTGAGATGCGACGGGAACGCCGGGAATTCTTTCCCTACGAAACAGGGAAAGGATCCCTCATCTCGAGCTAGGAGGCGGAAACGGGGCTCCCCTGGATGTGTGCGGGACCCTCGTGCTTCCTCTCGAGTGGAGACGGGTATGTCGGGGAACTTCTTGAGTTGCAGCAAGGGTGTGAAGGACCCTTTGGAAGTTCCAGTGGTTAGACGTGATTAGCCTCGAGAAGCCTCAGCGGAAATGTGCCTCATCTCGCCTGGAGGGCAAAACCTCCTGGATTTTCTCGAGTTGCGGCAGGTGCTCTCGACTTACGACGGGGACCTCAGGGACCCGCTCTGGTGGCCTCAGGAAAGGCCAGTCCCCATGCGAGTTCCTCGGGGGCCTCTCGGGATTCCTCTCCCGTCGATGCCGGGACCTAAGACCTTGTGTGGAGTCGGGGCCGGAACCTGAGGATTGCTCTCCAGTGCTGACATGGATCTTGGGGTACTTCTGGAGTCTCCCCAGGGGAGTCAGTCCTCGTCTCGAATGCGGGCATGCACTTGCGCTTTCCTCCAGAGCGGTAGCAGCAGTGTCACGCAGTCCGCCGCGTGGATCAAAGGATCTATGGTTTTCCCTCGAGTCTTTCCCACGAGGCTTTCCCACGAGGCTTTCCCACAGGGCTGTCCCACGTGCACACGTGGTGGGAGTCGATCCTCGGCTTGAACGTCAAGGCAGTGCAGGGAAAACAGGTTCCTCTGGAATGGACTGACACATCTGGGCGACTCTTGGAATGGTGGCACGACCCAAGAGTTCCTCTCGCCTTTCCTGTGGAGAGCGCCTCCTCTTGAGATGCGACGGGAACGCCGGGAATTCTTTCCCTACGAAACAGGGAAAGGATCCCTCATCTCGAGCTAGCAGGCAGAAACGGGGCTCCCCTGGATGTGTGCGGGACCCCACGTGCTTCCTCTCGAGTGGAGACGGGTATGTCGGGGAACTTCTTGAGTTGGATCAAGGGTGTGAAGGACCCTTTGGAAGTTTCAGTGGTTAGACGTGATTAGCCTCGAGAAGCCTCAGCGGAAATGGGCCTCATCTCGCCTGGAGGGCAAAACCTCGTGGATTTTCTCGAGTTGCGGCAGGTGCTCTCGACTTAGGACAGGGACCTCAGGGACCCGCTCTGGTGGCCTCAGGAAAGGCCAGTCCCCATGCGAGTTCCTGGGGGCCTCTCGGGATTCCTCTCCCGTCGATGCCGGGGCCTAAGACCTTGTGTGGAGTCGGGGCCGGAACCTGAGGATTCCTCTCCAGTGCTGACATGGATCTTGGGGTACTTCTGGAGTCTCCCCAGGGGAGTCAGTCCTCGTCTCGAATGCGGGCATGCACTTGCGCTTTCCTCCAGAGCGGTAGCAGCAGTGTCACGCAGTCCGCCGCGTGGATCAAAGGATCTATGGTTTTCCCTCGAGTCTTTCCCACGAGGCTTTCCCACGAGGCTTTCCCACAGGGCTGTCCCATGTGCACACGTGGTGGGAGTCGATCCTCGGCTTGAACGTCAAGGCAGTGCAGGGAAAACAGGTTCCTCTGGAATGGACTGACACATCCGGGGGAGTCTTCGAATGGTGGCACGACCTTGGAGTTCCTCTCGCCTTTCCTGTGGAGAGCGCCTCCTCTTGAGATGCGACGGGAACGCCGGGAATTCTTTCCCTACGAAACAGGGAAAGGATCCCTCATCTCGAGCTAGGAGGCGGAAACGGGGCTCCCCTGGATGTGTGCGGGACCCTCGTGCTTCCTCTCGAGTGGAGACGGGTATGTCGGGGAACTTCTTGAGTTGCAGCAAGGGTGTGAAGGACCCTTTGGAAGTTCCAGTGGTTAGACGTGATTAGCCTCGAGAAGCCTCAGCGGAAATGTGCCTCATCTCGCCTGGAGGGCAAAACCTCCTGGATTTTCTCGAGTTGCGGCAGGTGCTCTCGACTTACGACGGGGACCTCAGGGACCCGCTCTGGTGGCCTCAGGAAAGGCCAGTCCCCATGCGAGTTCCTCGGGGGCCTCTCGGGATTCCTCTCCCGTCGATGCCGGGGCCTAAGACCTTGTGTGGAGTCGGGGCCGGAACCTGAGGATTCCTCTCCAGTGCAGACATGGATCTTGGGGTACTTCTGGAGTCTCCCCAGGGGAGTCAGTCCTCGTCTCGAATGCGGGCATGCACTTGCGCTTTCCTCCAGAGCGGTAGCAGCAGTGTCACGCAGTCCGCCGCGTGGATCAAACGATCTATGGTTTTCCCTCGAGTCTTTCCCACGAGGCTTTCCCACGAGGCTTTCCCACAGGGCTGTCCCACGTGCACACGTGGTGGGAGTCGATCCTCGGCTTGAACGTCAAGGCAGTGCAGGGAAAACAGGTTCCTCTGGAATGGACTGACACATCTGGGGGACTCTTGGAATGGTGGCACGACCCTGGAGTTCGTCTCGCCTTTCCTGTGGAGAGCGCCTCCTCTTGAGATGCGACGGGAACGCCGGGAATTCTTTCCATACGAAAGAGGGAAAGGATCCCTCATCTCGAACTAGGAGGTGGAAACGGGGCTCCCCCGGATGTGTGCAGGACCCCACGTGCTTCCTCTCGAGTGGAGACGGGTATGTCGGGGAACATCTTGAGTTGCAGCAAGGGTGAGAAGGACCCTTTGGATGTTCCAGTGGTTAGATGTGATTAGCCTCGAGAAGCCTCAGCGGAAATGGGCCTCATCTCGCCTGGAGGGCAAAACCTCCTGGATTTTCTCGAGTTGCGGCAGGTGCTCTCGACTTACGACGGGGACCTCAGGGACCCGCTCTGGTGGCCTCAGGAAAGGAAAGTCCTCATGCGAGTTCCTCGGGGGCCTCTCGGGATTCCTCTCCCGTCGATGCCGGGGTCTAAGACCTTGTGTGGAGTCGGGCCGGAACCTGAGGATTCCTCTCCAGTGCTGACATGGATCTTGGGGTACTTCTGGAGTCTCCCCAGGGGAGTCAGTCCTCGTCTCGAATGCGGGCATGCACTTGCGCTTTCCTCCAGGGCGGTAGCAGCAGTGTCACGCAGTCCGCCGCGTGGATCAAAGGATCTATGGTTTTCCCTCGAGTCTTTCCCACGAGGCTTTCCCACGAGGCTTTCCCACAGGGCTTTCCCACGTGCACACGTGGTGGGAGTCGATCCTCGGCTTGAACGTCAAGGCAGTACAGGGAAAACAGGTTCCTCTGGAATGGACTGACTCATCTGGGGGACTCTTGGAATGGTGGCAAGACCCTGGAGTTCCTCTCGCCTTTCCTGTGGAGAGCGCCTCCTCTTGAGATGCGACGGGAACGCCGGGAATTCTTTCCCTACGAAACAGGGAAAGGATCCCTCATCTCGAGCTAGGAGGCGGAAACGGGGCTCCCCTGGATGTGTGCGGGACCCCACGTGCTTCCTCTCGAGTGGAGACGGGTATGTCGGGGAACTTCTTGAGTTGCAGCAAGGGTGTGAAGGACCCTTTGGAAGTTCCAGTGGTTAGATGTGATTAGCCTCGAGAAGCCTCAGCGGAAATGTGCCTCATCTCGCCTGGAGGGCAAAACCTCCTGGATTTTCTCGAGTTGCGGCAGGTGCTCTCGACTTACGACGGGGACCTCAGGGACCCGCTCTGGTGGCCTCAGGAAAGGCCAGTCCCCATGCGAGTTCCTCGGGGGCCTCTCGGGATTCCTCTCCCGTCGATGCCGGGGCCTAAGACCTTGTGTGCAGTCGGGGCCGGAACCTGAGGATTGCTCTCCAGTGCTGACATGGATCTTGGGGTACTTCTGGAGTCTCCCCAGGGGAGTCAGTCCTCGTCTCGAATGCGGGCATGCACTTGCGCTTTCCTCCAGAGCGGTAGCAGCAGTGTCATGCAGTCCGCCGCGTGGATCAAAGGATCTATGGTTTTCCCTCGAGTCTTTCCCACGAGGCTTTCCCACGAGGCTTTCCCACAGGGCTGTCCCACGTGCACACGTGGTGGGAGTCGATCCTCGGCTTGAACGTCAAGGCAGTGCAGGGAAAACAGGTTCCTCTGGAATGGACTGACACATCTGGGGGACTCTTGGAATGGTGGCACGACCCTGGAGTTCCTCTCGCCTTTCCTGTGTAGAGCGCCTCCTCTTGAGATGCGACGGGAACGCCGGGAATTCTTTCCCTACGAAACAGGGAAAGGATCCCTCATCTCGAGCTAGGAGGCGGAAACGGGGCTCCCCTGGATGTGTGCGGGACCCCACGTGCTTCCTCTCGAGTGGAGACGGGTATGTCGGGGAACTTCTTGAGTTGCAGCGAGGGTGTGAAGGACCCTTTGGAAGTTCCAGTGGTTAGACGTGATTAGCCTCGAGAAGCCTCAGCGGAAATGGGCCTCATCTCGCCTGGAGGGCAAAACCTCCTGGATTTTCTCGAGTTGCGGCAGGTGCTCTCGACTTACGACGGGGACCTCAGGGACCCGCTCTGGTGGCCTCAGGAAAGGCCAGTCCCCATGCGAGTTCCTCGGGGGCCTCTCGGGATTCCTCTCCCGTCGATGCCGGGACCTAAGACCTTGTGTGGAGTCGGGGCCGGAACCTGAGGATTGCTCTCCAGTGCTGACATGGATCTTGGGGTACTTCTGGAGTCTCCCCAGGGGAGTCAGTCCTCGTCTCGAATGCGGGCATGCACTTGCGCTTTCCTCCAGAGCGGTAGCAGCAGTGTCACGCAGTCCGCCGCGTGGATCAAAGGATCTATGGTTTTCCCTCGAGTCTTTCCCACGAGGCTTTCCCACGAGGCTTTCCCACAGGGCTGTCCCACGTGCACACGTGGTGGGAGTCGATCCTCGGCTTGAACGTCAAGGCAGTGCAGGGAAAACAGGTTCCTCTGGAATGGACTGACACATCTGGGCGACTCTTGGAATGGTGGCACGACCCAAGAGTTCCTCTCGCCTTTCCTGTGGAGAGCGCCTCCTCTTGAGATGCGACGGGAACGCCGGGAATTCTTTCCCTACGAAACAGGGAAAGGATCCCTCATCTCGAGCTAGGAGGCGGAAACGGGGCTCCCCTGGATGTGTGCGGGACCCTCGTGCTTCCTCTCGAATGGAGACGGGTATGTCGGGGAACTTCTTGAGTTGCAGCAAGGGTGAGAAGGACCCTTTGGATGTTCCAGTGGTTAGATGTGATTAGCCTCGAGAAGCCTCAGCGGAAATGGGCCTCATCTCGCCTGGAGGGCAAAACCTCCTGGATTTTCTCGAGTTGCGGCAGGTGCTCTCGACTTACGACGGGGACCTCAGGGACCCGCTCTAGTGGCCTCAGGAAAGGTCAGTCCCCATGCGAGTTTCTCGGGGGCCTCTCGGGATTCCTCTCCCGTCGATGCCGGGGCCAAAGACCTTGTGTGCAGTCGGGGCCGGAACCTGAGGATTGCTCTCCAGTGCTGACATGGATCTTGGGGTACTTCTGGAGTCTCCCCAGGGGAGTCAGTCCTCGTCTCGAATGCGGGCATGCACTTGCGCTTTCCTCCAGAGCGGTAGCAGCAGTGTCATGCAGTCCGCCGCGTGGATCAAAGGATCTATGGTTTTCCCTCGAGTCTTTCCCACGAGGCTTTCCCACGAGGCTTTCCCACAGGGCTTTCCCACGTGCACACGTGGTGGGAGTCGATCCTCGGCTTGAACGTCAAGGCAGTGCAGGGAAAACAGGTTCCTCTGAAATGGACTGACACATCTGGGGGACTCTTGGAATGGTGGCACGACCCTGGAGTTCCTCTCGCCTTTCCTGTGGAGAGCGCCTCCTCTTGAGATGCGACGGGAACGCCGGGAATTCTTTCCCTACGAAACAGGAAAAGGATCCCTCATCTCGAGCTAGGAGGCGGAAACGGGGCTCCCCTGGATGTGTGCGGGACCCCACGTGCTTCCTCTCGAGTGGAGACGGGTATGTCGGGGAACTTCTTGAGTTGCAGCGAGGGTGTGAAGGACCCTTTGGAAGTTCCAGTGGTTAGACGTGATTAGCCTCGAGAAGCCTCAGCGGAAATGGGCCTCATCTCGCCTGGAGGGCAAAACCTCCTGGATTTTCTCGAGTTGCGGCAGGTGCTCTCGACTTACGACGGGGACCTCAGGGACCCGCTCTGGTGGCCTCAGGAAAGGCCAGTCCCCATGCGAGTTCCTGGGGGCCTCTCGGGATTCCTCTCCCGTCGATGCCGGGGCCTAAGACCTTGTGTGGAGTCGGGGCCGGAACCTGAGGATTCCTCTCCAGTGCTGACATGGATCTTGGGTTACTTCTGGAGTCTCCCCAGGGGAGTCAGTCCTCGTCTCGAATGCGGGCATGCACTTGCGCTTTCCTCCAGGGCGGTAGCAGCAGTGTCACGCAGTCCGCCGCGTGGATCAAAGGATCTATGGTTTTCCCTCGAGTCTTTCCCACGAGGCTTTCCCACGAGGCTTTCCTACAGGGCTGTCCCACGTGCACACGTGGTGGGAGTCGATCCTCGGCTTGAACGTCAAGGCAGTGCAGGGAAAACAGGTTCCTCTGGAATGGACTGACACATACGGGGGAGTCTTGGAATGGTGGCACGACCCTGGAGTTCCTATCGCCTTTCCTGTGGAGAGCGCCTCCTCTTGAGATGCGACGGGAACGCCGGGAATTCTTTCCCTACGAAACAGGGAAAGGATCCCTCATCTCGAGCTAGGAGGCGGAAACGGGGCTCCCCTGGATGTGTGCGGGACCCCACGTGCTTCCTCTCGAGTGGAGACGGGTATGTCGGGGAACTTCTTGAGTTGCATCAAGGGTGTGAAGGACCCTTTGGAAGTTCCAGTGGTTAGACGTGATTAGCCTCGAGAAGCCTCAGCGGAAATGGGCCTCATCTCGCCTGGAGGGCAAAACCTCCTGGATTTTCTCGAGTTGCGGCAGGTGCTCTCGACTTACGACAGGGAACTCAGGGACCCGCTCTGGTGGCCTCAGGAAAGGCCAGTCCCCATGCGAGTTCCTGGGGGCCTCTCGGGATTCCTCTCCCGTCGATGCCGGGGCCTAAGACCTTGTGTGGAGTCGGGGCCGGAACCTGAGGATTCCTCTCCAGTGCTGACATGGATCTTGGGGTAATTCTGGAGTCTCCCCAGGGGAGTCAGTCCTCGTCTCGAATGCGGGCATGCACTTGCGCTTTCCTCCAGAGCGGTAGCAGCAGTGTCACGCAGTCCGCCGCGTGGATCAAAGGATCTATGGTTTTCCCTCGAGTCTTTCCCACCAGGCTTTCCCACGAGGCTTTCCCACAGGGCTGTCCCACGTGCACACGTGGTGGGAGTCGATCCTCGGCTTGAACGTCAAGGCAGTGCAGGGAAAAAAGGTTCCTCTGGAATGGACTGAAACATCTGGGCGACTCTTGGAATGGTGGCACGACCCTGGAGTTCCTCTCACCTTTCCTGTGGAGAGCGCCTCCTCTTGAGATGCGACGGGAACGCCGGGAATTCTTTCCCTACGAAACAGGGAAAGGATCCCTCATCTCGAGCTAGGAGGCGGAAACGGGGCTCCCCTGGATGTGTGCGGGAGACTCATGCTTCCTCTCGAGTGGAGACGGGTATGTCGGGGAACTTCTTGAGTTGCAGCAAGGGTGAGAAGGACCCTTTGGATGTTCCAGTGGTTAGATGTGATTAGCCTCGAGATGCCTCAGCGGAAATGGGCCTCATCTCGCCTGGAGGGCAAAACCTCTTGGATTTTCTCGAGTTGCGGCAGGTGCTCTCGACTTACGACGGGGACCTCAGGGACCCGCTCTGGTGGCCTCAGGAAAGGCCAGTCCCCATGCGAGTTCCTCGGGGGCCTCTCGGGATTCCTCTCCCGTCGATGCCGGGGCCTAAGACCTTGTGTGGAGTCGGGGCCGGAACCTGAGGATTCCTCTCCAGTGCTGACATGGATCTTGGGGTACTTCTGGAGTCTCCCCAGGGGAGTCAGTCCTCGTCTCGAATGCGGGCATGCACTTGCGCTTTCCTCCAGGGCGGTAGCAGCAGTGTCACGCAGTCCGCCGCGTGGATCAAAGGATCTATGGTTTTCCCTCGAGTCTTTCCCACGAGGCTTTCCCACGAGGCTTTCCCACAGGGCTGTCCCACGTGCACACGTGGTGGGAGTCGATCCTCGGCTTGAACGTCAAGGCAGTGCAGGGAAAACAGGTTCCTCTGGAATGGACTGACTCATCTGGGGGACTCTTGGAATGGTGGCACGACCCTGGAGTTCCTCTCGCCTTTCCTGTGGAGAGCGTCTCCTCTTGAGATGCGACGGGAACGCCGGGAATTCTTTCCCTACGAAACAGGGAAAGGATCCCTCATCTCGAGCTAGGAGGCAGAAACGGGGCTCCCCTGGAAGTGTGCGGGACCCCACGTGCTTCCTCTCGAGTGGAGACGGGTATGTCGGGGAACTTCTTGAGTTGCAGCAAGGGTGTGAAGGACCCTTTGGAAGTTCCAGTGGTTAGACGTGATTAGCCTCGAGAAGCCTCAGCGGAAATGTGCCTCATCTCGCCTGGAGGGCAAAACCTCCTGGATTTTCTCGAGTTGCGGCAGGTGCTCTCGACTTACGACGGGGACCTCAGGGACCCGCTCTGGTGGCCTCAGGAAAGGCCAGTCCCCATGCGAGTTCCTCGGGGGCCTCTCGGGATTCCTCTCCCGTCGATGCCGGGACCTAAGACCTTGTGTGGAGTCGGGGCCGGAACCTGAGGATTGCTCTCCAGTGCTGACATGGATCTTGGGGTACTTCTGGAGTCTCCCCAGGGGAGTCAGTCCTCGTCTCGAATGCGGGCATGCACTTGCGCTTTCCTCCAGAGCGGTAGCAGCAGTGTCACGCAGTCCGCCGCGTGGATCAAAGGATCTATGGTTTTCCCTCGAGTCTTTCCCACGAGGCTTTCCCACGAGGCTTTCCCACAGGGCTGTCCCACGTGCACACGTGGTGGGAGTCGATCCTCGGCTTGAACGTCAAGGCAGTGCAGGGAAAACAGGTTCCTCTGGAATGGACTGACACATCCGGGGGAGTCTTCGAATGGTGGCACGACCCTGGAGTTCCTCTCGCCTTTCCTGTGGAGAGCGCCTCCTCTTGAGATGCGACGGGAACGCCGGGAATTCTTTCCCTACGAAACAGGGAAAGGATCCCTCATCTCGAGCTAGGAGGCGGAAACGGGGCTCCCCTGGATGTGTGCGGGACCCCACGTGCTTCCTCTCGAGTGGAGACGGGTATGTCGGGGAACTTCTTGAGTTGCAGCAAGGGTGTGAAGGACCCTTTGGAAGTTCCAGTGGTTAGACGTGATTAGCCTCCAGAAGCATCAGCGGAAATGGGCCTCATCTCGCCTGGAGGGCAAAACCTCCTGGATTTTCTCGAGTTGCGGCAGGTGCTCTCGACTTACGACGGGGACCTCAGGGACCCGCTCTGGTGGCCTCAGGAAAGGCCAGTCCCCATGCGAGTTCCTCGGGAGCCTCTCGGGATTCCTCTCCCGTCGATGCCGGGGCCTAAGACCTTGTGTGGAGTCGGGGCCGGAACCTGAGGATTCCTCTCCAGTGCTGACATGAATCTTGGGGTAATTCTGGAGTCTCCCCAGGGGAGTCAGTACTCGTCTCGAATGCGGGCATGCACTTGCGCTTTCCTCCAGAGCGGTAGCAGCAGTGTCACGCAGTCCGGCGCGTGGATCAAAGGATCTATGGTTTTCCCTCGAGTCTTTCCCACGAGGCTTTCCCACGAGGCTTTCCCACAGGGCTGTCCCACGTGCACACGTGGTGGGAGTCGATCCTCGGCTTGAACGTCAAGGCAGTGCAGGGAAAACAGGTTCCTCTGGAATGGACTGACACATCCGGGGGACTCTTGGAATGGTGGCACGACCCTGGAGTTCCTCTCGCCTTTCCTGTGGAGAGCGCCTCCTCTTGAGATGCGACGGGAACGCCGGGAATTCTTTCCCTACGAAACAGGGAAAGGATCCCTCATCTCGAGCTAGGAGGCGGAAACGGGGCTCCCCTGGATGTGTGCGGGACCCCACGTGCTTACTCTCGAGTGGAGACGGGTATGTCGGGGAACTTCTTGAGTTGCAGCAAGGGTGTGAAGTACCCTTTGGAAGTTCCAGTGGTTAGACGTGATTAGCCTCGAGAAGCCTCAGCGGAAATGGGCCTCATCTCGCCTGGAGGGCAAAACCTCATGGATTTTCTCGAGTTGCGGCAGGTGCTCTCGACTTACGACAGGGACCTCAGGGACCCGCTCTGGTGGCCTCAGGAAAGGCCAGTCCCCATGCGAGTTCCTGGGGGCCTCCCGGGATTCCTCTCCCGTCGATGCCGGGGCCTAAGACCTTGTGTGGAGTCGTGGCCAGAACCTGAGGATTCCTCTCCAGTGCTGACATGGATCTTGGGGTACTTCTGGAGTCTCCCCAGGGGAGTCAGTCCTCGTCTCGAATGCGGGCATGCACTTGCGCTTTCCTCCAGAGCGGTAGCAGCAGTGTCACGCAGTCCGCCGCGTGGATCAAAGGATCTATGGTTTTCCCTCGAGTCTTTCCCACAAGGCTTTCCCACGAGGCTTTCCCACAGGGCTGTCCCACGTGCACACATGGTGGGAGTCGATCCTCGGCTTGAACGTCAAGGCAGTGCAGGGAAAACAGGTTCCTCTGGAATGGACTGACACATCTGGGGGACTCTTGGAATGGTGGCACGACCCTGGAGTTCCTCTCGCCTTTCCTGTGGAGAGCGCCTCCTCTTGAGATGCGACGGGAACGCCGGGAATTCTTTCCCTACGAAACAGGGAAAGGATCCCTCATCTCGAGCTAGGAGGCGGAAACGGGGCTCCCCTGGATGTGTGCGGGACCCCACGTGCTTCCTCTCGAGTGCAGACGGGTATGTCGGGGAACTGCTTGAGTTGCAGCAATGGGGTGAAGGACCCTTTGGAAGTTCCAGTGGTTAGATGTGATTGGCCTCGAGAAGCCTCAGCGGAAATGGACCTCATCTCGCCTGGACGGCAAAACCTCCTGGATTTTCTCGAGTTGCGGCAGGTGCTCTCGACTTACTACGGGGACCTCAGGGACCCGCTCTGGTGGCCTCAGGAAAGGCCAGTCCCCATGCGAGTTCCTCGGGGGCCTCTCGGGATTCCTCTCCCGTTGATGCCGGGGCCTAAGACCTTGTGTGGAGTCGGTGTCGGAACCTGAGGATTCCTCTCCAGTGCTGACATGGATCTTGGGGTACTTCTGGAGTCTCCCCAGGGGAGTCAGTCCTCGTCTCGAAAGCGGGCATGCATTGCGCTTTCCTCCAGAGCGGTAGCAGCAGTGTCACGCCGTCCGCCGCGTGGATCAAAGGATCTATGTTTTTCCCTCGAGTCTTTCCCACGAGGCTTTCCCACGAGGCTTTCCCACAGGGCTGTCCCACGTGCACACGTGGTGGGAGTCGATCCTCGGCTTGAACGTCAAGGCAGTGCAGGGAAAACAGGTTCCTCTGGAATGGACTGACTCATCTGGGGGACTCTTGGAATGGTGGCACGACCCTGGAGTTCCTCTCGCCTTTCCTGTGGAGAGCGCCTCCTCTTGAGATGCGACGGGAACGCCGGGAATTCCATCCCTACGAAACAGGGAAAGGATCCCTCATCTCGAGCTAGGATGCGGAAACGGGGCTCCCCTGGATGTGTGCGTGACCCACGTGCTTCCTCTCGAGTGCAGACGGGTATGTCGGGGAACTTCTTGAGTTGCAGCAAGGGTGTGAAGGACCCTTTGGAAGTTCAATTGGTTAGACATGATTAGCCTCGAGAAGCCTCAGCGGAAATGGGCCTCATCTCGCCTGGAGGGCAAAACCTCCTGGATTTTCTCGAGTTGCGGCAGGTGCTCTCGACTTACGACGGGGACCTCAGGGACCCGCTCTGGTGGCCTCAGGAAAGGCCAGTCCCCATGCGAGTTCCTCGGGGGCCTCTCGGGATTCCTCTCCCGTCGATGCCGGGGCCTAAGACCTTGTGTGGAGTCGGGGCCGGAACCTGAGGATTCCTCTCCAGTGCTGACATGGATCTTGGGGTACTTCTGGAGTCTCCCCAGGGGAGTCAGTCCTCGTCTCGAATGCGGGCATGCACTTGCGCTTTCCTCCAGAGCGGTAGCAGCAGTGTCACGCAGTCCGCCGCGTGGATCAAAGGATCTATGGTTTTCCCTCGAGTCTTTCCCACGAGGCTTTCCCACAGGGCTGTCCCACGTGCACACGTGGTGGGAGTCGATCCTCGGCTTGAACGTCAAGGCAGTGCAGGGAAAACAGGTTCCTCTGGAATGGACTGACACATCTGGGGGACTCTTGGAATGGTGGCACGACCCTGGAGTTCCTCTCGCCTTTCCTGTGGAGAGCGCCTCCTCTTGAGATGCGACGGGAACGCCGGGAATTCTTTCCCTACGAAAAAGGGAAATGATCCCTCATCTCGAGCTAGGAGGCGGAAACGGGGCTCCCCTGGATGTGTGCGGGACACCACGTGCTTCCTCTCGAGTGGAGACGGGTATGTCGGCGAACTTCTTGAGTTGCAGCAAGGGTGTGAAGGACCCTTTGGAAGTTCCACTGGTTAGACGTGATTAGCCTCGAGAAGCCTCAGCGGAAATGTGCCTCATCTCGCCTGGAGGGCAAAACCTCCTGGATTTTCTCGAGTTGCGGCAGGTGCTCTCGACTTACGACGGGGACCTAAGGGAAAGGCTCTGGTGGCCTCACGAAAGGCCAGTCCACATGCGAGTTCCTCGGGGGCGTCTCGGGATTCCTCTCCCGTCGATGCCGGGGCCTTAGACCTTGTGTGCAGTCGGGGCTGGAACCTGAGGATTCCTCTCCAGTGCTGACATGGATCTTGGGGTACTTCTGGAGTCTCCCCAGGGGAGTCAGTCCTCGTCTCGAATGCGGGCATGCATTGCGCTTTCCTCCAGAGCGGTAGCAGCAGTGTCACGCCGTCCGCCGCGTGGATCAAAGGATCTATGGTTTTCCCTCGAGTCTTTCCCCCGAGGCTTTCCCACGAGCCTTTCCCACAGGGCTGTCCCACGTGCACACGTGGTGGGAGTCGATCCTCGGCTTGAACGTCAAGGCAGTGCAGGGAAAACAGGTTCTTCTGGAATGGACTGACACATCTGGGGGACTCTTGGAATGGTGGCACGACCCTGGAGTTCCTCTCGCCTTTCCTGTGGAGAGCGCCTCCTCTTGAGATGCGACGGGAACGCCGGGAATTCTTTCCCTACGAAACAGGGAAAGGATCCCTCATCTCGAGCTAGGAGGCGGAAACGGGGCTCCCCTGGATGTGTGCGGGACCCCACGTGCTTCCTCTCGAGTGGAGACGGGTATGTCGGGGAACTTCTTGAGTTGCAGCAAGGGTGTGAAGGACCCTTTGGAAGTTCCAGTGGTTAGACGTGATTAGCCTCGAGAAGCCTCAGCGGAAATGGGCCTCATCTCGCCTGGAGGGCAAAACCTCCTGGATTTTCTCGAGTTGCGGCAGGTGCTCTCGACTTACGACGGGGACCTCAGGGACCCCCTCTGGTGGCCTCAGGAAAGGCCAGTCCCCATGCGAGTTCCTCGGGGGCCTCTCGGGATTCCTCTCCCGTCGATGCCGGGGCCTAAGACCTTGTGTGGAGTCGGGGCCGGAACCTGAGGATTCCTCTCCAGTGCAGACATGGATCTTGGGGTACTTCTGGAGTCTCCCCAGGGGAGTCAGTCCTCGTCTCGAATGCGGGCATGCACTTGCGCTTTCCTCCAGAGCGGTAGCAGCAGTGTCACGCAGTCCGCCGCGTGGATCAAAGGATCTATGGTTTTCCCTCGAGTCTTTCCCACGAGGCTTTCCCACGAGGCTTTCCCACAGGGCTGTCCCACGTGCACACGTGGTGGGAGTCGATCCTCGGCTTGAACGTCAAGGCAGTGCAGGGAAAACAGGTTCCTCTGGAATGGACTGACACATCTGGGCGACTCTTGGAATGGTGGCACGACCCAAGAGTTCCTCTCGCCTTTCCTGTGGAGAGCGCCTCCTCTTGAGATGCGACGGGAACGCCGGGAATTCTTTCCCTACGAAACAGGGAAAGGATCCCTCATCTCGAGCTAGCAGGCAGAAACGGGGCTCCCCTGGATGTGTGCGGGACCCCACGTGCTTCCTCTCGAGTGGAGACGGGTATGTCGGGGAACTTCTTGAGTTGGATCAAGGGTGTGAAGGACCCTTTGGAAGTTTCAGTGGTTAGACGTGATTAGCCTCGAGAAGCCTCAGCGGAAATGGGCCTCATCTCGCCTGGAGGGCAAAACCTCGTGGATTTTCTCGAGTTGCGGCAGGTGCTCTCGACTTAGGACAGGGACCTCAGGGACCCGCTCTGGTGGCCTCAGGAAAGGCCAGTCCCCATGCGAGTTCCTGGGGGCCTCTCGGGATTCCTCTCCCGTCGATGCCGGGGCCTAAGACCTTGTGTGGAGTCGGGGCCGGAACCTGAGGATTCCTCTCCAGTGCTGACATGGATCTTGGGGTACTTCTGGAGTCTCCCCAGGGGAGTCAGTCCTCGTCTCGAATGCGGGCATGCACTTGCGCTTTCCTCCAGAGCGGTAGCAGCAGTGTCACGCAGTCCGCCGCGTGGATCAAAGGATCTATGGTTTTCCCTCGAGTCTTTCCCACGAGGCTTTCCCACGAGGCTTTCCCACAGGGCTGTCCCACGTGCACACGTGGTGGGAGTCGATCCTCGGCTTGAACGTCAAGGCAGTGCAGGGAAAACAGGTTCCTCTGGAATGGACTGACACATCCGGGGGAGTCTTCGAATGGTGGCACGACCCTGGAGTTCCTCTCGCCTTTCCTGTGGAGAGCGCCTCCTCTTGAGATGCGACGGGAACGCCGGGAATTCTTTCCCTACGAAACAGGGAAAGGATCCCTCATCTCGAGCTAGGAGGCGGAAACGGGGCTCCCCTGGATGTGTGCGGGACCCTCGTGCTTCCTCTCGAGTGGAGACGGGTATGTCGGGGAACTTCTTGAGTTGCAGCAAGGGTGTGAAGGACCCTTTGGAAGTTCCAGTGGTTAGACGTGATTAGCCTCGAGAAGCCTCAGCGGAAATGTGCCTCATCTCGCCTGGAGGGCAAAACCTCCTGGATTTTCTCGAGTTGCGGCAGGTGCTCTCGACTTACGACGGGGACCTCAGGGACCCGCTCTGGTGGCCTCAGGAAAGGCCAGTCCCCATGCGAGTTCCTCGGGGGCCTCTCGGGATTCCTCTCCCGTCGATGCCGGGGCCTAAGACCTTGTGTGGAGTCGGGGCCGGAACCTGAGGATTCCTCTCCAGTGCAGACATGGATCTTGGGGTACTTCTGGAGTCTCCCCAGGGGAGTCAGTCCTCGTCTCGAATGCGGGCATGCACTTGCGCTTTCCTCCAGAGCGGTAGCAGCAGTGTCACGCAGTCCGCCGCGTGGATCAAACGATCTATGGTTTTCCCTCGAGTCTTTCCCACGAGGCTTTCCCACGAGGCTTTCCCACAGGGCTGTCCCACGTGCACACGTGGTGGGAGTCGATCCTCGGCTTGAACGTCAAGGCAGTGCAGGGAAAACAGGTTCCTCTGGAATGGACTGACACATCTGGGGGACTCTTGGAATGGTGGCACGACCCTGGAGTTCGTCTCGCCTTTCCTGTGGAGAGCGCCTCCTCTTGAGATGCGACGGGAACGCCGGGAATTCTTTCCATACGAAAGAGGGAAAGGATCCCTCATCTCGAACTAGGAGGTGGAAACGGGGCTCCCCTGGATGTGTGCAGGACCCCACGTGCTTCCTCTCGAGTGGAGACGGGTATGTCGGGGAACATCTTGAGTTGCAGCAAGGGTGAGAAGGACCCTTTGGATGTTCCAGTGGTTAGATGTGATTAGCCTCGAGAAGCCTCAGCGGAAATGGGCCTCATCTCGCCTGGAGGGCAAAACCTCCTGGATTTTCTCGAGTTGCGGCAGGTGCTCTCGACTTACGACGGGGACCTCAGGGACCCGCTCTGGTGGCCTCAGGAAAGGAAAGTCCTCATGCGAGTTCCTCGGGGGCCTCTCGGGATTCCTCTCCCGTCGATGCCGGGGTCTAAGACCTTGTGTGGAGTCGGGCCGGAACCTGAGGATTCCTCTCCAGTGCTGACATGGATCTTGGGGTACTTCTGGAGTCTCCCCAGGGGAGTCAGTCCTCGTCTCGAATGCGGGCATGCACTTGCGCTTTCCTCCAGGGCGGTAGCAGCAGTGTCACGCAGTCCGCCGCGTGGATCAAAGGATCTATGGTTTTCCCTCGAGTCTTTCCCACGAGGCTTTCCCACGAGGCTTTCCCACAGGGCTTTCCCACGTGCACACGTGGTGGGAGTCGATCCTCGGCTTGAACGTCAAGGCAGTACAGGGAAAACAGGTTCCTCTGGAATGGACTGACTCATCTGGGGGACTCTTGGAATGGTGGCAAGACCCTGGAGTTCCTCTCGCCTTTCCTGTGGAGAGCGCCTCCTCTTGAGATGCGACGGGAACGCCGGGAATTCTTTCCCTACGAAACAGGGAAAGGATCCCTCATCTCGAGCTAGGAGGCGGAAACGGGGCTCCCCTGGATGTGTGCGGGACCCCACGTGCTTCCTCTCGAGTGGAGACGGGTATGTCGGGGAACTTCTTGAGTTGCAGCAAGGGTGTGAAGGACCCTTTGGAAGTTCCAGTGGTTAGATGTGATTAGCCTCGAGAAGCCTCAGCGGAAATGTGCCTCATCTCGCCTGGAGGGCAAAACCTCCTGGATTTTCTCGAGTTGCGGCAGGTGCTCTCGACTTACGACGGGGACCTCAGGGACCCGCTCTGGTGGCCTCAGGAAAGGCCAGTCCCCATGCGAGTTCCTCGGGGGCCTCTCGGGATTCCTCTCCCGTCGATGCCGGGGCCTAAGACCTTGTGTGCAGTCGGGGCCGGAACCTGAGGATTGCTCTCCAGTGCTGACATGGATCTTGGGGTACTTCTGGAGTCTCCCCAGGGGAGTCAGTCCTCGTCTCGAATGCGGGCATGCACTTGCGCTTTCCTCCAGAGCGGTAGCAGCAGTGTCATGCAGTCCGCCGCGTGGATCAAAGGATCTATGGTTTTCCCTCGAGTCTTTCCCACGAGGCTTTCCCACGAGGCTTTCCCACAGGGCTGTCCCACGTGCACACGTGGTGGGAGTCGATCCTCGGCTTGAACGTCAAGGCAGTGCAGGGAAAACAGGTTCCTCTGGAATGGACTGACACATCTGGGGGACTCTTGGAATGGTGGCACGACCCTGGAGTTCCTCTCGCCTTTCCTGTGTAGAGCGCCTCCTCTTGAGATGCGACGGGAACGCCGGGAATTCTTTCCCTACGAAACAGGGAAAGGATCCCTCATCTCGAGCTAGGAGGCGGAAACGGGGCTCCCCTGGATGTGTGCGGGACCCCACGTGCTTCCTCTCGAGTGGAGACGGGTATGTCGGGGAACTTCTTGAGTTGCAGCGAGGGTGTGAAGGACCCTTTGGAAGTTCCAGTGGTTAGACGTGATTAGCCTCGAGAAGCCTCAGCGGAAATGGGCCTCATCTCGCCTGGAGGGCAAAACCTCCTGGATTTTCTCGAGTTGCGGCAGGTGCTCTCGACTTACGACGGGGACCTCAGGGACCCGCTCTGGTGGCCTCAGGAAAGGCCAGTCCCCATGCGAGTTCCTCGGGGGCCTCTCGGGATTCCTCTCCCGTCGATGCCGGGACCTAAGACCTTGTGTGGAGTCGGGGCCGGAACCTGAGGATTGCTCTCCAGTGCTGACATGGATCTTGGGGTACTTCTGGAGTCTCCCCAGGGGAGTCAGTCCTCGTCTCGAATGCGGGCATGCACTTGCGCTTTCCTCCAGAGCGGTAGCAGCAGTGTCACGCAGTCCGCCGCGTGGATAAAAGGATCTATGGTTTTCCCTCGAGTCTTTCCCACGAGGCTTTCCCACGAGGCTTTCCCACAGGGCTGTCCCACGTGCACACGTGGTGGGAGTCGATCCTCGGCTTGAACGTCAAGGCAGTGCAGGGAAAACAGGTTCCTCTGGAATGGACTGACACATCTGGGCGACTCTTGGAATGGTGGCACGACCCAAGAGTTCCTCTCGCCTTTCCTGTGGAGAGCGCCTCCTCTTGAGATGCGACGGGAACGCCGGGAATTCTTTCCCTACGAAACAGGGAAAGGATCCCTCATCTCGAGCTAGGAGGCGGAAACGGGGCTCCCCTGGATGTGTGCGGGACCCTCGTGCTTCCTCTCGAATGGAGACGGGTATGTCGGGGAACTTCTTGAGTTGCAGCAAGGGTGAGAAGGACCCTTTGGATGTTCCAGTGGTTAGATGTGATTAGCCTCGAGAAGCCTCAGCGGAAATGGGCCTCATCTCGCCTGGAGGGCAAAACCTCCTGGATTTTCTCGAGTTGCGGCAGGTGCTCTCGACTTACGACGGGGACCTCAGGGACCCGCTCTGGTGGCCTCAGGAAAGGTCAGTCCCCATGCGAGTTTCTCGGGGGCCTCTCGGGATTCCTCTCCCGTCGATGCCGGGGCCAAAGACCTTGTGTGCAGTCGGGGCCGGAACCTGAGGATTGCTCTCCAGTGCTGACATGGATCTTGGGGTACTTCTGGAGTCTCCCCAGGGGAGTCAGTCCTCGTCTCGAATGCGGGCATGCACTTGCGCTTTCCTCCAGAGCGGTAGCAGCAGTGTCATGCAGTCCGCCGCGTGGATCAAAGGATCTATGGTTTTCCCTCGAGTCTTTCCCACGAGGCTTTCCCACGAGGCTTTCCCACAGGGCTTTCCCACGTGCACACGTGGTGGGAGTCGATCCTCGGCTTGAACGTCAAGGCAGTGCAGGGAAAACAGGTTCCTCTGGAATGGACTGACACATCTGGGGGACTCTTGGAATGGTGGCACGACCCTGGAGTTCCTCTCGCCTTTCCTGTGGAGAGCGCCTCCTCTTGAGATGCGACGGGAACGCCGGGAATTCTTTCCCTACGAAACAGGAAAAGGATCCCTCATCTCGAGCTAGGAGGCGGAAACGGGGCTCCCCTGGATGTGTGCGGGACCCCACGTGCTTCCTCTCGAGTGGAGACGGGTATGTCGGGGAACTTCTTGAGTTGCAGCGAGGGTGTGAAGGACCCTTTGGAAGTTCCAGTGGTTAGACGTGATTAGCCTCGAGAAGCCTCAGCGGAAATGGGCCTCATCTCGCCTGGAGGGCAAAACCTCCTGGATTTTCTCGAGTTGCGGCAGGTGCTCTCGACTTACGACGGGGACCTCAGGGACCCGCTCTGGTGGCCTCAGGAAAGGCCAGTCCCCATGCGAGTTCCTGGGGGCCTCTCGGGATTCCTCTCCCGTCGATGCCGGGGCCTAAGACCTTGTGTGGAGTCGGGGCCGGAACCTGAGGATTCCTCTCCAGTGCTGACATGGATCTTGGGTTACTTCTGGAGTCTCCCCAGGGGAGTCAGTCCTCGTCTCGAATGCGGGCATGCACTTGCGCTTTCCTCCAGGGCGGTAGCAGCAGTGTCACGCAGTCCGCCGCGTGGATCAAAGGATCTATGGTTTTCCCTCGAGTCTTTCCCACGAGGCTTTCCCACGAGGCTTTCCTACAGGGCTGTCCCACGTGCACACGTGGTGGGAGTCGATCCTCGGCTTGAACGTCAAGGCAGTGCAGGGAAAACAGGTTCCTCTGGAATGGACTGACACATACGGGGGAGTCTTGGAATGGTGGCACGACCCTGGAGTTCCTATCGCCTTTCCTGTGGAGAGCGCCTCCTCTTGAGATGCGACGGGAACGCCGGGAATTCTTTCCCTACGAAACAGGGAAAAGATCCCTCATCTCGAGCTAGGAGGCGGAAACGGGGCTCCCCTGGATGTGTGCGGGACCCCACGTGCTTCCTCTCGAGTGGAGACGGGTATGTCGGGGAACTTCTTGAGTTGCATCAAGGGTGTGAAGGACCCTTTGGAAGTTCCAGTGGTTAGACGTGATTAGCCTCGAGAAGCCTCAGCGGAAATGGGCCTCATCTCGCCTGGAGGGCAAAACCTCCTGGATTTTCTCGAGTTGCGGCAGGTGCTCTCGACTTACGACAGGGAACTCAGGGACCCGCTCTGGTGGCCTCAGGAAAGGCCAGTCCCCATGCGAGTTCCTGGGGGCCTCTCGGGATTCCTCTCCCGTCGATGCCGGGGCCTAAGACCTTGTGTGGAGTCGGGGCCTGAACCTGAGGATTCCTCTCCAGTGCTGACATGGATCTTGGGGTAATTCTGGAGTCTCCCCAGGGGAGTCAGTCCTCGTCTCGAATGCGGGCATGCACTTGCGCTTTCCTCCAGAGCGGTAGCAGCAGTGTCACGCAGTCCGCCGCGTGGATCAAAGGATCTATGGTTTTCCCTCGAGTCTTTCCCACCAGGCTTTCCCACGAGGCTTTCCCACAGGGCTGTCCCACGTGCACACGTGGTGGGAGTCGATCCTCGGCTTGAACGTCAAGGCAGTGCAGGGAAAAAAGGTTCCTCTGGAATGGACTGAAACATCTGGGCGACTCTTGGAATGGTGGCACGACCCTGGAGTTCCTCTCACCTTTCCTGTGGAGAGCGCCTCCTCTTGAGATGCGACGGGAACGCCGGGAATTCTTTCCCTACGAAACAGGGAAAGGATCCCTCATCTCGAGCTAGGAGGCGGAAACGGGGCTCCCCTGGATGTGTGCGGGAGACTCATGCTTCCTCTCGAGTGGAGACGGGTATGTCGGGGAACTTCTTGAGTTGCAGCAAGGGTGAGAAGGACCCTTTGGATGTTCCAGTGGTTAGATGTGATTAGCCTCGAGATGCCTCAGCGGAAATGGGCCTCATCTCGCCTGGAGGGCAAAACCTCTTGGATTTTCTCGAGTTGCGGCAGGTGCTCTCGACTTACGACGGGGACCTCAGGGACCCGCTCTGGTGGCCTCAGGAAAGGCCAGTCCCCATGCGAGTTCCTCGGGGGCCTCTCGGGATTCCTCTCCCGTCGATGCCGGGGCCTAAGACCTTGTGTGGAGTCGGGGCCGGAACCTGAGGATTCCTCTCCAGTGCTGACATGGATCTTGGGGTACTTCTGGAGTCTCCCCAGGGGAGTCAGTCCTCGTCTCGAATGCGGGCATGCACTTGCGCTTTCCTCCAGGGCGGTAGCAGCAGTGTCACGCAGTCCGCCGCGTGGATCAAAGGATCTATGGTTTTCCCTCGAGTCTTTCCCACGAGGCTTTCCCACGAGGCTTTCCCACAGGGCTGTCCCACGTGCACACGTGGTGGGAGTCGATCCTCGGCTTGAACGTCAAGGCAGTGCAGGGAAAACAGGTTCCTCTGGAATGGACTGACTCATCTGGGGGACTCTTGGAATGGTGGCACGACCCTGGAGTTCCTCTCGCCTTTCCTGTGGAGAGCGTCTCCTCTTGAGATGCGACGGGAACGCCGGGAATTCTTTCCCTACGAAACAGGGAAAGGATCCCTCATCTCGAGCTAGGAGGCAGAAACGGGGCTCCCCTGGAAGTGTGCGGGACCCCACGTGCTTCCTCTCGAGTGGAGACGGGTATGTCGGGGAACTTCTTGAGTTGCAGCAAGGGTGTGAAGGACCCTTTGGAAGTTCCAGTGGTTAGACGTGATTAGCCTCGAGAAGCCTCAGCGGAAATGTGCCTCATCTCGCCTGGAGGGCAAAACCTCCTGGATTTTCTCGAGTTGCGGCAGGTGCTCTCGACTTACGACGGGGACCTCAGGGACCCGCTCTGGTGGCCTCAGGAAAGGCCAGTCCCCATGCGAGTTCCTCGGGGGCCTCTCGGGATTCCTCTCCCGTCGATGCCGGGACCTAAGACCTTGTGAGGAGTCGGGGCCGGAACCTGAGGATTGCTCTCCAGTGCTGACATGGATCTTGGGGTACTTCTGGAGTCTCCCCAGGGGAGTCAGTCCTCGTCTCGAATGCGGGCATGCACTTGCGCTTTCCTCCAGAGCGGTAGCAGCAGTGTCACGCAGTCCGCCGCGTGGATCAAAGGATCTATGGTTTTCCCTCGAGTCTTTCCCACGAGGCTTTCCCACGAGGCTTTCCCACAGGGCTGTCCCACGTGCACACGTGGTGGGAGTCGATCCTCGGCTTGAACGTCAAGGCAGTGCAGGGAAAACAGGTTCCTCTGGAATGGACTGACACATCCGGGGGAGTCTTCGAATGGTGGCACGACCCTGGAGTTCCTCTCGCCTTTCCTGTGGAGAGCGCCTCCTCTTGAGATGCGACGGGAACGCCGGGAATTCTTTCCCTACGAAACAGGGAAAGGATCCCTCATCTCGAGCTAGGAGGCGGAAACGGGGCTCCCCTGGATGTGTGCGGGACCCCACGTGCTTCCTCTCGAGTGGAGACGGGTATGTCGGGGAACTTCTTGAGTTGCAGCAAGGGTGTGAAGGACCCTTTGGAAGTTCCAGTGGTTAGACGTGATTAGCCTCCAGAAGCATCAGCGGAAATGGGCCTCATCTCGCCTGGAGGGCAAAACCTCCTGGATTTTCTCGAGTTGCGGCAGGTGCTCTCGACTTACGACGGGGACCTCAGGGACCCGCTCTGGTGGCCTCAGGAAAGGCCAGTCCCCATGCGAGTTCCTCGGGAGCCTCTCGGGATTCCTCTCCCGTCGATGCCGGGGCCTAAGACCTTGTGTGGAGTCGGGGCCGGAACCTGAGGATTCCTCTCCAGTGCTGACATGAATCTTGGGGTAATTCTGGAGTCTCCCCAGGGGAGTCAGTACTCGTCTCGAATGCGGGCATGCACTTGCGCTTTCCTCCAGAGCGGTAGCAGCAGTGTCACGCAGTCCGCCGCGTGGATCAAAGGATCTATGGTTTTCCCTCGAGTCTTTCCCACGAGGCTTTCCCACGAGGCTTTCCCACAGGGCTGTCCCACGTGCACACGTGGTGGGAGTCGATCCTCGGCTTGAACGTCAAGGCAGTGCAGGGAAAACAGGTTCCTCTGGAATGGACTGACACATCCGGGGGACTCTTGGAATGGTGGCACGACCCTGGAGTTCCTCTCGCCTTTCCTGTGGAGAGCGCCTCCTCTTGAGATGCGACGGGAACGCCGGGAATTCTTTCCCTACGAAACAGGGAAAGGATCCCTCATCTCGAGCTAGGAGGCGGAAACGGGGCTCCCCTGGATGTGTGCGGGACCCCACGTGCTTACTCTCGAGTGGAGACGGGTATGTCGGGGAACTTCTTGAGTTGCAGCAAGGGTGTGAAGTACCCTTTGGAAGTTCCAGTGGTTAGACGTGATTAGCCTCGAGAAGCCTCAGCGGAAATGGGCCTCATCTCGCCTGGAGGGCAAAACCTCATGGATTTTCTCGAGTTGCTGCAGGTGCTCTCGACTTACGACAGGGACCTCAGGGACCCGCTCTGGTGGCCTCAGGAAAGGCCAGTCCCCATGCGAGTTCCTGGGGGCCTCTCGGGATTCCTCTCCCGTCGATGCCGGGGCCTAAGACCTTGTGTGGAGTCGTGGCCAGAACCTGAGGATTCCTCTCCAGTGCTGACATGGATCTTGGGGTACTTCTGGAGTCTCCCCAGGGGAGTCAGTCCTCGTCTCGAATGCGGGCATGCACTTGCGCTTTCCTCCAGAGCGGTAGCAGCAGTGTCACGCAGTCCGCCGCGTGGATCAAAGGATCTATGGTTTTCCCTCGAGTCTTTCCCACAAGGCTTTCCCACGAGGCTTTCCCACAGGGCTGTCCCACGTGCGCACATGGTGGGAGTCGATCCTCGGCTTGAACGTCAAGGCAGTGCAGGGAAAACAGGTTCCTCTGGAATGGACTGACACATCTGGGGGACTCTTGGAATGGTGGCACGACCCTGGAGTTCCTCTCGCCTTTCCTGTGGAGAGCGCCTCCTCTTGAGATGCGACGGGAACGCCGGGAATTCTTTCCCTACGAAACAGGGAAAGGATCCCTCATCTCGAGCTAGGAGGCGGAAACGGGGCTCCCCTGGATGTGTGCGGGACCCCACGTGCTTCCTCTCGAGTGCAGACGGGTATGTCGGGGAACTGCTTGAGTTGCAGCAATGGGGTGAAGGACCCTTTGGAAGTTCCAGTGGTTAGATGTGATTGGCCTCGAGAAGCCTCAGCGGAAATGGACCTCATCTCGCCTGGACGGCAAAACCTCCTGGATTTTCTCGAGTTGCGGCAGGTGCTCTCGACTTACTACGGGGACCTCAGGGACCCGCTCTGGTGGCCTCAGGAAAGGCCAGTCCCCATGCGAGTTCCTCGGGGGCCTCTCGGGATTCCTCTCCCGTTGATGCCGGGGCCTAAGACCTTGTGTGGAGTCGGTGTCGGAACCTGAGGATTCCTCTCCAGTGCTGACATGGATCTTGGGGTACTTCTGGAGTCTCCCCAGGGGAGTCAGTCCTCGTCTCGAATGCGGGCATGCATTGCGCTTTCCTCCAGAGCGGTAGCAGCAGTGTCACGCAGTCCGCCGCGTGGATCAAAGGATCTATGGTTTTCCCTCGAGTCTTTCCCACGAGGCTTTCCCACGAGGCTTTCCCACAGGGCTGTCCCACGTGCACACGTGGTGGGAGTCGATCCTCGGCTTGAACGTCAAGGCAGTGCAGGGAAAACAGGTTCCTCTGGAATGGACTGACTCATCTGGGGGACTCTTGGAATGGTGGCACGACCCTGGAGTTCCTCTCGCCTTTCCTGTGGAGAGCGCCTCCTCTTGAGATGCGACGGGAACGCCGGGAATTCCTTCCCTACGAAACAGGGAAAGGATCCCTCATCTCGAGCTAGGATGCGGAAACGGGGCTCCCCTGGATGTGTGCGTGACCCACGTGCTTCCTCTCGAGTGCAGACGGGTATGTCGGGGAACTTCTTGAGTTGCAGCAAGGGTGTGAAGGACCCTTTGGAAGTTCAATTGGTTAGACATGATTAGCCTCGAGAAGCCTCAGCGGAAATGGGCCTCATCTCGCCTGGAGGGCAAAACCTCCTGGATTTTCTCGAGTTGCGGCAGGTGCTCTCGACTTACGACGGGGACCTCAGGGACCCGCTCTGGTGGCCTCAGGAAAGGCCAGTCCCCATGCGAGTTCCTCGGGGGCCTCTCGGGATTCCTCTCCCGTCGATGCCGGGGCCTAAGACCTTGTGTTGAGTCGGGGCCGGAACCTGAGGATTCCTCTCCAGTGCTGACATGGATCTTGGGGTACTTCTGGAGTCTCCCCAGGGGAGTCAGTCCTCGTCTCGAATGCGGGCATGCACTTGCGCTTTCCTCCAGAGCGGTAGCAGCAGTGTCACGCAGTCCGCCGCGTGGATCAAAGGATCTATGGTTTTCCCTCGAGTCTTTCCCACGAGGCTTTCCCACAGGGCTGTCCCACGTGCACACGTGGTGGGAGTCGATCCTCGGCTTGAACGTCAAGGCAGTGCAGGGAAAACAGGTTCCTCTGGAATGGACTGACACATCTGGGGGACTCTTGGAATGGTGGCACGACCCTGGAGTTCCTCTCGCCTTTCCTGTGGAGAGCGCCTCCTCTTGAGATGCGACGGGAACGCCGGGAATTCTTTCCCTACGAAAAAGGGAAATGATCCCTCATCTCGAGCTAGGAGGCGGAAACGGGGCTCCCCTGGATGTGTGCGGGACACCACGTGCTTCCTCTCGAGTGGAGACGGGTATGTCGGCGAACTTCTTGAGTTGCAGCAAGGGTGTGAAGGACCCTTTGGAAGTTCCACTGGTTAGACGTGATTAGCCTCGAGAAGCCTCAGCGGAAATGTGCCTCATCTCGCCTGGAGGGCAAAACCTCCTGGATTTTCTCGAGTTGCGGCAGGTGCTCTCGACTTACGACGGGGACCTAAGGGAAAGGCTCTGGTGGCCTCACGAAAGGCCAGTCCACATGCGAGTTCCTCGGGGGCGTCTCGGGATTCCTCTCCCGTCGAAGCCGGGGCCTTAGACCTTGTGTGCAGTCGGGGCTGGAACCTGAGGATTCCTCTCCAGTGCTGACATGGATCTTGGGGTACTTCTGGAGTCTCCCCAGGGGAGTCAGTCCTCGTCTCGAATGCGGGCATGCATTGCGCTTTCCTCCAGAGCGGTAGCAGCAGTGTCACGCCGTCCGCCGCGTGGATCAAAGGATCTATGGTTTTCCCTCGAGTCTTTCCCCCGAGGCTTTCCCACGAGCCTTTCCCACAGGGCTGTCCCACGTGCACACGTGGTGGGAGTCGATCCTCGGCTTGAACGTCAAGGCAGTGCAGGGAAAACAGGTTCTTCTGGAATGGACTGACACATCTGGGGGACTCTTGGAATGGTGGCACGACCCTGGAGTTCCTCTCGCCTTTCCTGTGGAGAGCGCCTCCTCTTGAGATGCGACGGGAACGCCGGGAATTCTTTCCCTACGAAACAGGGAAAGGATCCCTCATCTCGAGCTAGGAGGCGGAAACGGGGCTCCCCTGGATGTGTGCGGGACCCCACGTGCTTCCTCTCGAGTGGAGACGGGTATGTCGGGGAACTTCTTGAGTTGCAGCAAGGGTGTGAAGGACCCTTTGGAAGTTCCAGTGGTTAGACGTGATTAGCCTCGAGAAGCCTCAGCGGAAATGGGCCTCATCTCGCCTGGAGGGCAAAACCTCCTGGATTTTCTCGAGTTGCGGCAGGTGCTCTCGACTTACGACGGGGACCTCAGGGACCCCCTCTGGTGGCCTCAGGAAAGGCCAGTCCCCATGCGAGTTCCTCGGGGGCCTCTCGGGATTCCTCTCCCGTCGATGCCGGGGCCTAAGACCTTGTGTGGAGTCGGGGCCGGAACCTGAGGATTCCTCTCCAGTGCTGACATGGATCTTGGGGTACTTCTGGAGTCTCCCCAGGGGAGTCAGTCCTCGTCTCGAATGCGGGCATGCATTGCGCTTTCCTCCAGAGCGGTAGCAGCAGTGTCACGCCGTCCGCCGCGTGGATCAAAGGATCTATGGTTTTCCCTCGAGTCTTTCCCCCGAGGCTTTCCCACGAGCCTTTCCCACAGGGCTGTCCCACGTGCACACGTGGTGGGAGTCGATCCTCGGCTTGAACGTCAAGGCAGTGCAGGGAAAACAGGTTCTTCTGGAATGGACTGACACATCTGGGGGACTCTTGGAATGGTGGCACGACCCTGGAGTTCCTCTCGCCTTTCCTGTGGAGAGCGCCTCCTCTTGAGATGCGACGGGAACGCCGGGAATTCTTTCCCTACGAAACAGGGAAAGGATCCCTCATCTCGAGCTAGGAGGCGGAAACGGGGCTCCCCTGGATGTGTGCGGGACACCACGTGCTTCCTCTCGAGTGGAGACGGGTATGTCGGGGAACTTCTTGAGTTGCAGCAAGGGTGTGAAGGACCCTTTGGAAGTTCCAGTGGTTAGACGTGATTAGCCTCGAGAAGCCTCAGCGGAAATGGGCCTCATCTCGCCTGGAGGGCAAAACCTCCTGGATTTTCTCGAGTTGCGGCAGGTGCTCTCGACTTACGACGGGGACCTCAGGGACCCCCTCTGGTGGCCTCAGGAAAGGCCAGTCCCCATGCGAGTTCCTCGGGGGCCTCTCGGGATTCCTCTCCCGTCGATGCCGGGGCCTAAGACCTTGTGTGGAGTCGGGGCCGGAACCTGAGGATTCCTCTCCAGTGCTGACATGGATCTTGGGGTACTTCTGGAGTCTCCCCAGGGGAGTCAGTCCTCGTCTCGAATGCGGGCATGCACTTGCGCTTTCCTCCAGAGCGGTAGCAGCAGTGTCACGCAGTCCGCCGCGTGAATCAAAGGATCTATGGTTTTCCCTCGAGTCTTTCCCACGAGGCTTTCCCACGAGGCTTTCCCACAGGGCTGTCCCACGTGCACACGTGGTGGGAGTCGATCCTCGGCTTGAACGTCAAGGCAGTGCAGGGAAAACAGGTTCCTCTGGAATGGACTGACACATCTGGGGGACTCTTGGAATGGTGGCACAACCCTGGAGTTCCTCTTGCCTTTCCTGTGGAGAGCGCCTCCTCTTGAGATGCGACGGGAACGCCGGGAATTCTTTCCCTATGAAACAGGGAAAGGATCCCTCATCTCGAGCTAGGAGGCGGAAACGGGGCTCCCCTGGATGTGTGCGGGACACCACGTGCTTCCTCTCGAGTGGAGACGGGTATGTCGGCGAACTTCTTGAGTTGCAGCAATGGTGTGAAGGACCCTTTGGAAGTTCCACTGGTTAGACGTGATTAGCCTCGAGAAGCCTCAGCGGAAATGTGCCTCATCTCGCCTGGAGGGCAAAACCTCCTGGATTTTCTCGAGTTGCGGCAGGTGCTCTCGACTTACGACGGGGACCTCAGGGACCCGCTCTGGTGGCCTCAGGAAAGGCCAGTCCACATGCGAGTTCCTCTGGGGCGTCTCGGGATTCCTCTCCCGTCGATGCCGGGGCCTAAGACCTTGTGTGCAGTCGGGGCCGGAACCTGAGGATTCCTCTCCAGTGCTGACATGGATCTTGGGGTACTTCTGGAGTCTCCCCAGGGGAGTCAGTCCTCGTCTCGAATGCGGGCATGCATTGCGCTTTCCTCCAGAGCGGTAGCAGCAGTGTCACGCCGTCCGCCGCGTGGATCAAAGGATCTATGGTTTTCCCTCGAGTCTTTCCCACGAGGCTTTCCCACGAGGCTTTCCCACAGGGCTGTCCCACGTGCACACGTGGTGGGAGTCGATCCTCGGCTTGAACGTCAAGGCAGTGCAGGGAAAACAGGTTCCTCTGGAATGGACTGACACATCTGGGGGACTCTTGGAATGGTGGCACGACCCTGGAGTTCCTCTCGCCTTTCCTGTGGAGAGCGCCTCCTCTTGAGATGCGACGGGAACGCCGGGAATTCTTTCCCTACGAAAAAGGGAAATGATCCCTCATCTCGAGCTAGGAGGCGGAAACGGGGCTCCCCTGGATGTGTGCGGGACACCACGTGCTTCCTCTCGAGTGGAGACGGGTATGTCGGCGAACTTCTTGAGTTGCAGCAAGGGTGTGAAGGTCCCTTTGGAAGTTCCACTGGTTAGACGTGATTAGCCTCGAGAAGCCTCAGCGGAAATGTGCCTCATCTCGCCTGGAGGGCAAAACCTCCTGGATTTTCTCGAGTTGCGGCAGGTGATCTCGACTTACGACGGGGACCTAAGGGAAAGGCTCTGGTGGCCTCAGGAAAGGCCAGTCCACATGCGAGTTCCTCGGGGGCGTCTCGGGATTCCTCTCCCGTCGATGCCGGGGCCTAAGACCTTGTGTGCAGTCGGGGCCGGAACCTGAGGATTCCTCTCCAGTGCTGACATGGATCTTGGGGGTACTTCTGGAGTCTCCCCAGGGGAGTCAGTCCTCGTCTCGAATGCGGGCATGCATTGCGCTGTCCTCCAGAGCGGTAGCAGCAGTGTCACGCCGTCCGCCGCGTGGATCAAAGGATCTATGTTTTTCCCTCGAGTCTTTCCCACGAGGCTTTCCCACGATGCTTTCCCACAGGGCTCTCCCACGTGCACACGTGGTGGGAGTCGATCCTCGGCTTGAACGTCAAGGCAGTGCAGGGAAAACAGGTTCCTCTGGAATGGACTGACACATCTGGGGGACTCTTGGAATGGTGTCACGACCCTGGAGTTCCTCTCGCCTTTCCTTTGGAGAGCGCCTCCTCTTGAGATGCGACGGGAACGCCGGGAATTCTTTCCCTACGAAACAGGGAAAGGATCCCTCATCTCGAGCTAGGAGGCGGAAACGGGGCTCCCCTGGATGTGTGCGGGACACCACGTGCTTCCTCTCGAGTGCAGACGGGTATGTCGGGGAACTTCTTGAGTTGCAGCAAGGGTGTCAAGGACCCTTTGGAAGTTCCAGTGGTTTGATGTGATTGGCCTCGAGAAGCCTCAGCGGAAATGGGCCTCATCTCGCCTGGAGGGCAAAACCTCCTGGATTTTCTCGAGTTGCGGCAGGTGCTCTCGACTTACGACGGGGACCTCAGGGAACCGCTCTGGTGGCCTCAGGAAAGGCCAGTCCCCATGCGAGTTCCTTGGGGGCCTCTCGGGATTCCTCTCCCGTCGATGCCGGGGCCTAAGACCTTGTGTGGAGTCGGGGCCGGAACCTGAGGATTCCTCTCCAGTGCTGACATGGATCTTGGGGTACTTCTGGAGTCTTCCCATGGGAGTCAGTCCTCGTCTCGAATGCGGGCATGCACTTGCGCTTTCCTCCAGAGCGGTAGCAGCAGTGTCACGCAGTCCGCCGCGTGGATCAAAGGATATATGGTTTTCCCTCGAGTCTTTCCCACGAGGCTTTCCCACGAGGCTTTCCCACAGGGCTGTCCCACGTGCACACGTGGCGGGAGTCGATCCTCGGCTTGAACGTCAAGGCAGTGCAGGGAAAACAGGTTCCTCTGGAATGGACTGACACATCTGGGGGACTCTTGGAATGGTGTCACGACCCTGGAGTTCCTCTCGCCTTTCCTGTGGAGAGCGCCTCCTCTTGAGATGCGACGGGAACGCCGGGAATTCTTTCCCTACGAAACAGGGAAAGGATCCCTCATCTCGAGCTAGGAGGCGGAAACGGGGCTCCCCTGGATGTGTGCCGGACCCCACGTGCTTCCTCTCGAGTGCAGACGGGTATGTCGGGGAACTTCTTGAGTTGCAGCAATGGTGTGAAGGACCCTTTGGAAGTTCCAGTGGTTAGATGTGATTGGCCTTGAGAAGCCTCAGCGGAAATGGGCCTCATCTCGCCTGGAGGGCAAAACCTCCTGGATTTTCTCGAGTTGCGGCAGGTGCTCTCGACTTACGACGGGGACCTAAGGGAAAGGCTCTGGTGGCCTCAGGAAAGGCCAGTCCCCATGCGAGTTCCTCGTGGGCGTCTCGGGATTCCTCTCCCGTCGATGCCGGGGCCTAAGACCTTGTGTGGAGTCGGGGCCAGAACCTGAGGATTCCTCTCCAGTGCTGACATGGATCTTGGGGTACTTCTGGAGTCTCCCCAGGGGAGTCAGTCCTAGTCTCGAATGCGGGCATGCACTTGCGCTTTCCTCCAGAGCGGTAGCAGCAGTGTCACGCAGTCCGCCGCGTGGATCAAAGGATGTTTGGTTTTCCCTCGAGTCTTTCCCACGAGGCTTTCCCACGAGGCTTTCCCACAGGGCTGTCCCACGTGCACACGTGGTGGGAGTCGATCCTCGGCTTGAACGTCAAGGCAGTGCAGGGAAAACAGGTTCCTCTGGAATGGACTGACACATCTGGGGGACTCTTGGAATGGTGGAATGACACTGGAGTTCCTCTCGGCTTTCCTGTGGAGAGCGCCTCCTCTTGAGATGCGACGGGAACGCCGGGAATTCTTTCCCTACGAAACAGGGAAAGGATCACTCATCTCGAGCTAGGAGGCGGAAACGGGGCTCCCCTGGATGTGTGCAGGACACCACGTGCTTCCTCTCGAGTGCAAACGGGTATGTTGGGGAACTTCTTGAGTTGCAGCAAGGGTGTGAAGGACCCTTTGGAAGTTCCAGTGGTTAGACGTGATTAGCCTCGAGAAGCCTCAGCAGAAATGGGCCTCATCTCGCCTGGAGGGCAAAACCTCCTGGATTTTCTCGAGTTGCGGCAGGTGCTCTCGCCTTCGACGGGGACCTAAGGGAAAGGCTCTGGTGGCCTCAGGAAAGGCCAGTCCCCATGCGAGTTCCTCGGGGGCGTCTCGGGATTCCTCTCCCGTTGATGCCGGGGCCTAAGACCTTGTGTGGAGTCGGTGTCGGAACCTGAGGATTCCTCTCCAGTGCTGACATGGATCTTGGGGTACTTCTGGAGTCTCCCCAGGGGAGTCAGTCCTCGTCTCGAATGCGGGCATGCATTGCGCTTTCCTCCAGAGCGGTAGCAGCAGTGTCACGCAGTCCGCCGCGTGGATCAAAGGATCTATGGTTTTCCCTCGAGTCTTTCCCACGAGGCTTTCTCACGAGGCTTTCCCACAGGGCTGTCCCACGTGCACACGTGGTGAGAGTCGATCCTCGGCTTGAACGTCAAGGCAGTGCAGGGAAAACAGGTTCCTCTGGAATGGACTGACTCATCTGGGGGACTCTTGGAATGGTGGCACGACCCTGGAGTTCCTCTCGCCTTTCCTGTGGAGAGCGCCTCCTCTTGAGATGCGACGGGAACGCCGGGAATTCTTTCCCTACGAAACAGGGAAAGGATCCCTCATCTCGAGCTAGGAGGCGGAAACGGGGCTCCCCTGGATGTGTGCGTGACCCACGTGCTTCCTCTCGAGTGCAGACGGGTATGTCGGGGAACTTCTTGAGTTGCAGCAAGGGTGTGAAGGACCCTTTGGAAGTTCAATTGGTTAGACGTGATTAGCCTCGAGAAGCCTCAGCGGAAATGGGCCTCATCTCGCCTGGAGGGCAAAACCTCCTGGATTTACTCGAGTTGCGGCATGTGCTCTCGCCTTCGACGGGGACCTAAGGGAAAGGCTCTGGTGGCCTCAGGAAAGGCCAGTCCCCATGCGAGTTCCTCGGGGGCGTCTCGGGATTCCTCTCCCGTCGATGCCGGGGCCTAAGACCTTGTGTGGAGTCGGGGCCGGAACCTGAGGATTCCTCTCCAGTGCTGACATGGATCTTGGGGTACTTCTGGAGTCTCCCCAGGGGAGTCAGTCCTCGTCTCGAATGCGGGCATGCACTTGCGCTTTCCTCCAGAGCGGTAGCAGCAGTGTCACGCAGTCCGCCGCGTGGATCAAAGGATGTTTGGTTTTCCCTCGAGTCTTTCCCACGAGGCTTTCCCACGAGGCTTTCCCACAGGGCTGTCCCACGTGCACACGTGGTGGGAGTCGATCCTCAGCTTGAACGTCAAGGCAGTGCAGGGAAAACAGGTTCCTCTGGAATGGACTGACACATCTGGGGGACTCTTGGAATGGTGGCACGACCCTGGAGTTCCTCTCGCCTTTCCTGTGGAGAGCGCCTCCTCTTGAGTTGCGACGGGAACGCCGGGAATTCTTTCCCTACGAAACAGGGAAAGGATCCCTCATCTCGAGCTAGGAGGCGGAAACGGGGCTCCCCTGGATGTGTGCGGGACCCCACGTGCTTCCTCTCGAGTGCAGACGGGTATGTCGGGGAACTTCTTGAGTTGCAGCAATGGTGTGAAGGACCCTTTTGAAGTTCCAGTGGTTAGATGTGATTGGCCTCGAGAAGCCTCAGCGGAAATGGGCCTCATCTCGCCTGGAGGGCAAAACCTCCTGGATTTTCTCGAGTTGTGGCAGGTTCTCTCGACTTACTACGGGGACCTCAGGGACCCGCTCTGGTGGCCTCTGGAAAGGCCAGTCCCCATGCGAGTTCCTCGGGGGCCTCTCGGGATTCCTCTCCCGTTGATGCCGGGGCCTAAGACCTTGTGTGTAGTCGGAGCCGGAACCTGAGGATTCCTCTCCAGTGCTGACATGGATTTTGGGGTACTTCTGGAGTCTCCCCAGGGGAGTCACTCCTCGTCTCGAATGCGGGCATGCACTTGCGCTTTCCTCCAGAGCGGTAGCAGCAGTGTCAAGCAGTCCGCCGCGTGGATCAAAGGATCTATGGTTTTCCCTCGAGTCTTTCCCACGAGGCTTTCCCACGAGGCTTTCCCACAGGGCTGTCCCACGTGCACACGTGGTGGGAGTCGATCCTCGGCTTGAACGTCAAGGCAGTGCAGGGAAAACAGGTTCCTCTGGAATGGACTGACACATCTGGGGGACTCTTGGAATGGTGTCACGACCCTGGAGTGCCTCTCGCCTTTCCTGTGGAGAGCGCCTCCTCTTGAGATGCGACGGGAACGCCGGGAATTCTTTCCCTACGAAACAGGGAAAGGATCCCTCATCTCGAGCTAGGAGGCGGAAACGGGGCTCCCCTGGATGTGTGCGGGACCCCACGTGCTTCCTCTCGAGTGGAGACGGGTATGTCGGGGAACTTCTTGAGTTGCAGCAATGGTGTGAAGAACCCTTTGGAAGTTCCAGTGGTTAGATGTGATTGGCCTCGAGAAGCCTCAGCGGAAATGGGCCTCATCTCGCCTGGAGGGCAAAACCTCCTGGATTTTCTCGAGTTGCGGCAGGTGCTCTCGACTTACGACGGGGACCTCAGGGATCCGCTCTGGTGGCCTCAGGAAAGGCCAGTCCCCATGCGAGTTCCTCGGGGGCGTTTCGGGATTCCTCTCCCGTCGATGCCGGGTCCTAAGACCTTGTGTGGAGTCGGGGCCGGAACCTGAGGATTCCTCTCCAGTGCTGACATGGATCTTGGGGTACTTCTGGAGTCTCCCCAGGGGAGTCACTCCTCGTCTCGAATGCGGGCATACACTTGCGCTTTCCTCCAGAGCGGTAGCAGCAGTGTCATGCAGTCCGCCGCGTGGATCTAAGGATCTATGGTTTTCCCTCGAGTCTTTCCCACGAGGCTTTCCCACGAGGCTTTCCCACAGGGCTGTCCCACGTGCACACGTGGTGGGAGTCGATCCTCGGCTTGAACGTCAAGGCAGTGCAGGGAAAACAGGTTCCTCTGGAATGGACTGACACATCTGGGGGACTCTTGGAATGGTGGCACGACCCTGGAGTTCCTCTCGCCTTTCCTGTGGAGAGCGCCTCCTCTTGAGATGCGACGGGAACGCCGGGAATTCTTTCCCTAAGAAACAGGGAAAGAATCCCTCATCTCGGGCTAGGAGGCGGAAACGGGGCTCCCCTGGATGTGTGCGGGACACCGCATGCTTCCTCCCGAGTGGAGACGGGTATGTCGGGGAACTTCTTGAGTTGCAGCAAGGGTGTGAAGGACCCTTTGGAAGTTCCAGTGGTTAGACGTGATTGGCCTTGAGAAGCCTCAGCGGAAATGGGCCTCATCTTGCCTGTAGGGCAAAACCTCCTGGATTTTCTAGAGTTGCGGCAGGTGCTCTCGACTTACGACGGGGACCTCAGGGACCCGCTCTGGTGGCCTCAGGAAAGGCCAGTCCCCATGCGAGTTCCTCAGGGGCGTCTCGGGATTCCTCTCCCGCCGATGCCGGGGCCTAAGACCTTGTGTGGAGTCGGGGCCGGAACCTGAGGATTCCTCTCCAGTGCTGACATGGGTCTTGGGGTACTTCTGGAGTCTCCCCAGGGGAGTCAGTCCTCGTCTCGAATGCGGGCATGCACTTGCGCTTTCCTCCAGAGCGGTAGCAGCAGTGTCACGCAGTCCGCCGCGTGGATCAAAGGATGTTTGGTTTTCCCTCGAGTCTTTCCCACGAGGCATTCCCACGAGGCTTTCCCACAGGGCTGTCCCACGTTCACACGTGGTGGGAGTCGATCCTCGGCTTGAACGTCAAGGCAGTGCAGGGAAAACAGGTTCCTCTGGAATGGACTGACACATCTGGGGGACTCTTGGAATGGTGGCATGACCCTGGAGTTCCTCTCGCCTTTCCTGTGGAGAGCGCCTCCTCTTGAGATGCGACGGGAACGCCGGGAATTCTTTCCCTACGAAACAGGGAAAGGATCCCTCATCTCGAGCTAGGAGGCGGAAACGGGGCTCCCCTGGATGTGTGCCGGACACCACGTGCTTCCTCTCGAGTGCAGACGGGTATGTCGGGGAACTTCTTGAGTTGCAGCAAGGGTGTGAAGGACCCTTTGGAAGTTCCAGTGGTTAGATGTGATTGGCCTCGAGAAGCCTCAGCGGAAATGGGCCTCATCTCGCCTGGAGGGCAAAACCTCCTGGATTTTCTCGAGTTGCGGCATGTGCTCTCGACTTACGACGGGGACCTCAGGGACCCGCTCTGGTGGCCTCAGGACAGGCCAGTCCTATTGCGAGTTCCTCGGGGGCCTCTCGGGATTCCTCTCCTGTCGATGCCGGGGCCTAAGACCTTGTGTGGAGTCGGGGCCGGAACCTGAGGATTCCTCTCCAGTGCTGACATGGATCTTGGGGTACTTCTGGAGTCTCCCCAGGGGAGTCAGTCCTCGTCTCGAATGCGGGCATGCACTTGCGCTTTCCTCCAGAGCGGTAGCAGCAGTGTCATGCAGTCCGCCGCGTGGATCAAAGGATCTATGGTTTTCCCTCGAGTCTTTCCCCCGAGGCTTTCCCACGAGCCTTTCCCACAGGGCTGTCCCACGTGCACACGTGGTGGGAGTCGATCCTCGGCTTGAACGTCAAGGCAGTGCAGGGAAAACAGGTTCCTCTGGAATGGACTGACACATCTGGGGGACTCTTGGAATGGTGGCACGACCCTGGAGTTCCTCTCGCCTTTCCTGTGGAGAGCGCCTCCTCTTGAGATGCGACGGGAACGCCGGGAATTCTTTCCCTACGAAACAGGGAAAGGATCCCTCATCTCGAGCTAGGAGGCGGAAACGGGGCACCCCTGGATGTGTGCGGGACCCCACGTGCTTCCTCTCGAGTGGAGACGGGTATGTCGGGGAACTGCTTGAGTTGCAGCAAGGGTGTGAAGGACCCTTTGGAAGTTCCAGTGGTTAGATGTGATTGGCCTCGAGAAGCCTCAGCGGAAATGGGCCTCATCTCGCCTGGAGGGCAAAACCTCCTGGATTTTCTCGAGTTGCGGCAGGTGCTCTCGACTTACGACGGGGACCTCAGGGACCCGCTCTGGTGGCCTCAGGAAAGGCCAGTCCCCATGCGAGTTCCTCTGGGGCCTCTCGGGATTCCTCTCCCGTCGATGCCGGGGCCTAAGACCTTGTGTGTAGTCGGGGCCGGGACCTGAGGATTCCTCTCCAGTGCTGACATGGATTTTGGGGTACTTCTGGAGTCTCCCCAGGGGAGTCACTCCTCGTCTCGAATGCGGGCATGCATTGCGCTTTCCTCCAGAGCGGTAGCAGCAGTGTCACGCAGTCCGCCGCGTGGATCAAAGGATCTATGTTTTTCCCTCGAGTCTTTCCCACGAGGCTTTCCCACGAGGCTTTCCCACAGGGCTGTCCCACGTGCACACGTGGTGGGAGTCGATCCTCGGCTTGAACGTCAAGGCAGTGCAGGGAAAACAGGTTCCTCTGGAATGGACTGACACATCTGGGGGACTCTTGGAATGGTGGCATGACCCTGGAGTTCCTCTCGCCTTTCCTGTGGAGAGCGCCTCCTCTTGAGATGCGACGGGAACGCCGGGAATTCTTTCCCTACGAAACAGGGAAAGGATCCCTCATCTCGAGCTAGGAGGCGGAAACGGGGCTCCCCTGGATGTGTGCCGGACACCACGTGCTTCCTCTCGAGTGCAGACGGGTATGTCGGGGAACTTCTTGAGTTGCAGCAAGGGTGTGAAGGACCCTTTGGAAGTTCCAGTGGTTAGACGTGATTAGCCTCGAGAAGCCTCAGCGGAAATGGGCCTCATCTCGCCTGGAGGGCAAAACCTCATGGATTTTCTCGTGTTGCGGCAGGTGCTCTGGACTTACGACGGGGACCTCAGGGACCCGCTCTGGTGGCCTCAGGAAAGGCCAGTCCCCATGCAAGTTCCTCGGGGGCCTCTCGGGATTCCTCTCCCGTCGATGCCGGGGCCTAAGACCTTGTGTGGAGTCGGGGCCGGAACCTGAGGATTCCTCTCCAGTGCTGACATGGATCTTGGGGTACTTCTGGAGTCTCCCCAGGGGAGTCAGTCCTCGTCTCGAATGCGGGCATGCACTTGCGCTTTCCTCCAGAGCGGTAGCAGCAGTGTCACGCAGTCCGCCGCGTGGAGCAAAGGATCTATGGTTTTCCCTCGAGTCTTTCCCACGAGGCTTTCCCACGAGGCTTTCCCACAGGGCTGTCCCACGTGCACACGTGGTGGGAGTCGATCCTCGGCTTGAACGTCAAGGCAGTGCAGGGAAAACAGGTTCCTCTGGAATGGACTTACACATCAGGGGGACTCTTGGAATGGTGTCATGACCCTGGAGTTTCTCTCGCCTTTCCTGTGGAGAGCGCCTCCTCTTGAGATGCGACGGGAACGCCGGGAATTCTTTCCCTACGAAACAGGGAAAGGATCCCTCATCTCGAGCTAGGAGGCGGAAACGGGGCTCCCCTGGATGTGTGCGGGACACCACGTGCTTCCTCTCGAGTGCAGATGGGTATGTCGGGGAACTTCTTGAGTTGCAGCAAGGGTGTGAAGGACCCTTTGGAAGTTCCAGTGGTTAGATGTGATTGGCCTCGAGAAGCCTCAGCGGAAATGGGCCTCATCTCGCCTGGAGGGCAAAACCTCCTGGATTTTCTCGAGTTGCGGCAGGTGCTCTCGACTTACGACGGAAACCTCACGGACCCGCTCTGGTGGCCTCAGGAAAGGCCAGTCCCCATGCGAGTTCCTCGGGGGCCTCTCGGGATTCCTCTCCCGTCGATTCCGGGGCCTAAGACCCTGTGTGGAGTCGGGGCCGGAACCTGAGGATTCCTCTCCAGTGCTTACATGGACCTTGAGGGACTTCTGGAGTCTCCCCAGGGGAGTCAGTCCTCGTCTCGAATGCGGGCATGCATTGCGCTTTCCTCCAGAGCGGTAGCAGCAGTGTCACGCAGTCCGCCGCGTGGATCAAAGGATCTATGGTTTTCCCTCGAGTCTTTCCCACGAGGCTTTCCCACGAGGCTTTCCCACAGGGCTGCGCCACGTGCACACGTGGTGGGAGTCGATCCTCGGCTTGAACGTCAAGGCAGTGCAGGGAAAACAGGTTCCTCTGGAATGGACTGACACATCTGGGGGACTCTTGGAATGGTGGCACGACCCTGGAGTTCCTCTCGCCTTTCCTGTGGAGAGCGCCTCCTCTTGAGATGCGACGGGAACGCCGGGAATTCTTTCCCTACGAAACAGGGAAAGGATCCCTCATCTCGAGGTAGGAGGCGGAAACGGGGCTCCCCTGGATGTGTACGGGAACCCACGTGCTTCCTCTCGAGTGGAGACGGGTATGTCGGGGAACTTCTTGAGTTGCAGCAAGGGTGTGAAGGACCCTTTGGAAGTTCCAGTGGTTAGATGTGATTGGCCTCGAGAAGCCTCAGCGGAAATGGGCCTCATCTCGCCTGGAGGGCAAAACCTCCTGGATTTTCTCGAGTTGTGGCAGGTGCTCTCGACTTACGACGGGGACCTCAGGGACCCGCTCTGGTGGCCTCAGGAAATGCCAGTTCCCATGCGAGTTCCTCGGGGGCGTCTCGGGATTCCTCTCCCGTCGATGCCGGGGCCTAAGACCTTGTGTGGAGTCGGGGCCGGAACCTGAGGATTCCTCTCCAGTGCTGACATGGATCTTGGGGTACTTCTGGAGTCTCCCCAGGGGAGTCAGTCCTCGTCTCGAATGCGGGCATGCATTGCGCTTTCCTCCAGAGCGGTAGCAGCAGTGTCACGCCGTCCGCCGCGTGGATCAAAGGATCTATGGTATTCCCTCTAGTCTTTCCCACGAGGCTTTCCCACGAGGCTTTCCCACAGGGCTGTCCCACGTGCACACGTGGTGGGAGTCGATCCTCGGCTTGAACGTCAAGGCAGTGCAGGGAAAACAGGTTCCTCTGGAATGGACTGACACATCTGGGGGACTCTTGGAATGGTGGCACGACCCTGGAGTTCCTCTCGCCTTTCCTGTGGAGAGCGCCTCCTCTTGAGATGCGACGGGAACGCCGGGAATTCTTTCCCTACGAAACAGGGAAAGGATCCCTCATCTCGAGCTAGGAGGCGGAAACGGGGCTCCCCTGGATGTGTGCGGGACACCACGTGCTTCCTCTCGAGTGCAGACGGGTATGTCGGGGAACTTCTTGAGTTGCAGCAAGGGTGTCAAGGACCCTTTGGAAGTTCCAGTTGTTTGATGTGATTGGCCTCGAGAAGCCTCAGCGGAAATGGGCCTCATCTCGCCTGGAGGGCAAAACCTCCTGGATTTTCTCGAGTTGCGGAAGGTGCTCTCGACTTACGACGGGGACCTCAGGGAACCGCTCTGGTGGCCTCAGGAAAGGCCAGTCCCCATGCGAGTTCCTCGGGGGCCTCTCGGGATTCCTCTCCCGTTGATGCCGGGGCCTAAGACCTTGTGTGGAGTCGGGGCCGGAACCTGAGGATTCCTCTCCAGTGCTGACATGGATCTTGGGGTACTTCTGGAGTCTTCCCATGGGAGTCAGTCCTCGTCTCGAATGCGGGCATGCACTTGCGCTTTCCTCCAGAGCGGTAGCAGCAGTGTCACGCAGTCCGCCGCGTGGATCAAAGGATCTATGGTTTTCCCTCGAGTCTTTCCCACGAGGCTTTCCCACGAGGCTTTCCCACAGGTCTGTCCCACGTGCACACGTGGCGGGAGTCGATCCTCGGCTTGAACGTCAAGGCAGTGCAGGGAAAACAGGTTCCTCTGGAATGGACTGACACATCTGGGGGACTCTTGGAATGGTGTCACGACCCTGGAGTTCCTCTCGCCTTTCCTGTGGAGAGCGCCTCCTCTTGAGATGCGACGGGAACGCCGGGAATTCTTTCCCTACGAAACAGGGAAAGGATCCCTCATCTCGAGCTAGGAGGCGGAAACGGGGCTCCCCTGGGTGTGTGCGGGACCCCACGTGCTTCCTCTCGAGTGCAGACGGGTATGTCGGGGAACTTCTTGAGTTGCAGCAATGGTGTGAAGGACCCTTTGGAAGTTCCAGTGGTTAGATGTGATTGGCCTTGAGAAGCCTCAGCGGAAATGGGCCTCATCTCGCCTGGAGGGCAAAACCTCCTGGATTTTCTCGAGTTGCGGCAGGTGCTCTCGACTTACGACGGGGACCTAAGGGAAAGGCTCTGGTGGCCTCAGGAAAGGCCAGTCCCCATGCGAGTTCCTCGGGGGCGTCTCGGGATTCCTCTCCCGTCGATGCCGGGGCCTAAGACCTTGTGTGGAGTCGGGGCCAGAACCTGAGGATTCCTCTCCAGTGTTGACATGGATCTTGGGGTACTTCTGGAGTCTCCCCAGGGGAGTCAGTCCTCGTCTCGAATGCGGGCATGCATTGCGCTTTCCTCCAGAGCGGTAGCAGCAGTGTCACGCAGTCCGCCGCGTGGATCAAAGGATCTATGGTTTTCCCTCGAGTCTTTCCCACGAGGCTTTCCCACGAGGCTTTCCCACAGGGCTGTCCCACGTGCACACGTGGTGGGAGTCGATCCTCGGCTTGAACGTCAAGGCAGTGCAGGGAAAACAGGTTCCTCTGGAATGGACTGACTCATCTGGGGGACTCTTGGAATGGTGGCACGACCCTGGAGTTCCTCTCGCCTTTCCTGTGGAGAGCACCTCCTCTTGAGATGCGACGGGAACGCCGCGAATTCTTTCCCTACGAAACAGGGAAAGGATCCCTCATCTCGAGCTAGGAGGCGGAAACGGGGCTTCCCTGCATGTGTGCGTGACCCACGTGCTTCCTCTCGAGTGCAGACGGGTATGTCGGGGAACTTCTTGAGTTGCAGCAAGGGTGTGAAGGACCCTTTGGAAGTTCAATTGGTTAGACGTGATTAGCCTCGAGAAGCCTCAGCGGAAATGGGCCTCATCTCGCCTGGAGGGCAAAACCTCCTGGATTTACTCGAGTTGCGGCAGGTGCTCTCGACTTACGACGGGGACCTCAGGGACCCGCTCTGGTGGCCTCAGGAAATGCCAGTCCCCATGCGAGTTCCTCGGGGGCCTCTCGGGATTCCTCTCCCGTCGATGCCGGGGCCTAAAACCTTGTGTGGAGTCGGGGCCGGAACCTGAGGATTCCTCTCCAGTGCTGACATGGATCTTGGGGTACTTCTGGAGTCTCCCCAGGGGAGTCAGTCCTCGTCTCGAATGCGGGCATGCACTTGCGCTTTCCTCCAGAGCGGTAGCAGCAGTGTCACGCAGTCCGCCGCGTGGAGCAAAGGATCTATGGTTTTCCCTCGAGTCTTTCCCACGAGGCTTTCCCACGAGGCTTTCCCACAGGGCTGTCCCACGTGCACACGTGGTGGGAGTCGATCCTCGGCTTGAACGTCAAGGCAGTGCAGGGAAAACAGGTTCCTCTGGAATGGACTTACACATCAGGGGGACTCTTGGAATGGTGTCATGACCCTGGAGTTTCTCTCGCCTTTCCTGTGGAGAGCGCCTCCTCTTGAGATGCGACGGGAACGCCGGGAATTCTTTCCCTACGAAACAGGGAAAGGATCCCTCATCTCGAGCTAGGAGGCGGAAACGGGGCTCCCCTGGATGTGTGCGGGACACCACGTGCTTCCTCTCGAGTGCAGATGGGTATGTCGGGGAACTTCTTGAGTTGCAGCAAGGGTGTGAAGGACCCTTTGGAAGTTCCAGTGGTTAGATGTGATTGGCCTCGAGAAGCCTCAGCGGAAATGGGCCTCATCTCGCCTGGAGGGCAAAACCTCCTGGATTTTCTCGAGTTGCGGCAGGTGCTCTCGACTTACGACGGGAACCTCACGGACCCGCTCTGGTGGCCTCAGGAAAGGCCAGTCCCCATGCGAGTTCCTCGGGGGCCTCTCGGGATTCCTCTCCCGTCGATTCCGGGGCCTAAGACCCTGTGTGGAGTCGGGGCCGGAACCTGAGGATTCCTCTCCAGTGCTTACATGGACCTTGAGGGACTTCTGGAGTCTCCCCAGGGGAGTCAGTCCTCGTCTCGAATGCGGGCATGCATTGCGCTTTCCTCCAGAGCGGTAGCAGCAGTGTCACGCAGTCCGCCGCGTGGATCAAAGGATCTATGGTTTTCCCTCGAGTCTTTCCCACGAGGCTTTCCCACGAGGCTTTCCCACAGGGCTGCGCCACGTGCACACGTGGTGGGAGTCGATCCTCGGCTTGAACGTCAAGGCAGTGCAGGGAAAACAGGTTCCTCTGGAATGGACTGACACATCTGGGGGACTCTTGGAATGGTGGCACGACCCTGGAGTTCCTCTCGCCTTTCCTGTGGAGAGCGCCTCCTCTTGAGATGCGACGGGAACGCCGGGAATTCTTTCCCTACGAAACAGGGAAAGGATCCCTCATCTCGAGGTAGGAGGCGGAAACGGGGCTCCCCTGGATGTGTACGGGAACCCACGTGCTTCCTCTCGAGTGGAGACGGGTATGTCGGGGAACTTCTTGAGTTGCAGCAAGGGTGTGAAGGACCCTTTGGAAGTTCCAGTGGTTAGATGTGATTGGCCTCGAGAAGCCTCAGCGGAAATGGGCCTCATCTCGCCTGGAGGGCAAAACCTCCTGGATTTTCTCGAGTTGTGGCAGGTGCTCTCGACTTACGACGGGGACCTCAGGGACCCGCTCTGGTGGCCTCAGGAAATGCCAGTTCCCATGCGAGTTCCTCGGGGGCGTCTCGGGATTCCTCTCCCGTCGATGCCGGGGCCTAAGACCTTGTGTGGAGTCGGGGCCAGAACCTGAGGATTCCTCTCCAGTGCTGACATGGATCTTGGGGTACTTCTGGAGTCTCCCCAGGGGAGTCAGTCCTCGTCTCGAATGCGGGCATGCATTGCGCTTTCTTCCAGAGCGGTAGCAGCAGTGTCACGCCGTCCGCCGCGTGGATCAAAGGATCTATGGTATTCCCTCTAGTCTTTCCCACGAGGCTTTCCCACGAGGCTTTCCCACAGGGCTGTCCCACGTGCACACGTGGTGGGAGTCGATCCTCGGCTTGAACGTCAAGGCAGTGCAGGGAAAACAGGTTCCTCTGGAATGGACTGACACATCTGGGGGACTCTTGGAATGGTGGCACGACCCTGGAGTTCCTCTCGCCTTTCCTGTGGAGAGCGCCTCCTCTTGAGATGCGACGGGAACGCCGGGAATTCTTTCCCTACGAAACAGGGAAAGGATCCCTCATCTCGAGCTAGGAGGCGGAAACGGGGCTCCCCTGGATGTGTGCGGGACACCACGTGCTTCCTCTCGAGTGCAGACGGGTATGTCGGGGAACTTCTTGAGTTGCAGCAAGGGTGTCAAGGACCCTTTGGAAGTTCCAGTTGTTTGATGTGATTGGCCTCGAGAAGCCTCAGCGGAAATGGGCCTCATCTCGCCTGGAGGGCAAAACCTCCTGGATTTTCTCGAGTTGCGGAAGGTGCTCTCGACTTACGACGGGGACCTCAGGGAACCGCTCTGGTGGCCTCAGGAAAGGCCAGTCCCCATGCGAGTTCCTCGGGGGCCTCTCGGGATTCCTCTCCCGTTGATGCCGGGGCCTAAGACCTTGTGTGGAGTCGGGGCCGGAACCTGAGGATTCCTCTCCAGTGCTGACATGGATCTTGGGGTACTTCTGGAGTCTTCCCATGGGAGTCAGTCCTCGTCTCGAATGCGGGCATGCACTTGCGCTTTCCTCCAGAGCGGTAGCAGCAGTGTCACGCAGTCCGCCGCGTGGATCAAAGGATCTATGGTTTTCCCTCGAGTCTTTCCCACGAGGCTTTCCCACGAGGCTTTCCCACAGGTCTGTCCCACGTGCACACGTGGCGGGAGTCGATCCTCGGCTTGAACGTCAAGGCAGTGCAGGGAAAACAGGTTCCTCTGGAATGGACTGACACATCTGGGGGACTCTTGGAATGGTGTCACGACCCTGGAGTTCCTCTCGCCTTTCCTGTGGAGAGCGCCTCCTCTTGAGATGCGACGGGAACGCCGGGAATTCTTTCCCTACGAAACAGGGAAAGGATCCCTCATCTCGAGCTAGGAGGCGGAAACGGGGCTCCCCTGGGTGTGTGCGGGACCCCACGTGCTTCCTCTCGAGTGCAGACGGGTATGTCGGGGAACTTCTTGAGTTGCAGCAATGGTGTGAAGGACCCTTTGGAAGTTCCAGTGGTTAGATGTGATTGGCCTTGAGAAGCCTCAGCGGAAATGGGCCTCATCTCGCCTGGAGGGCAAAACCTCCTGGATTTTCTCGAGTTGCGGCAGGTGCTCTCGACTTACGACGGGGACCTAAGGGAAAGGCTCTGGTGGCCTCAGGAAAGGCCAGTCCCCATGCGAGTTCCTCGGGGGCGTCTCGGGATTCCTCTCCCGTCGATGCCGGGGCCTAAGACCTTGTGTGGAGTCGGGGCCAGAACCTGAGGATTCCTCTCCAGTGTTGACATGGATCTTGGGGTACTTCTGGAGTCTCCCCAGGGGAGTCAGTCCTCGTCTCGAATGCGGGCATGCATTGCGCTTTCCTCCAGAGCGGTAGCAGCAGTGTCACGCAGTCCGCCGCGTGGATCAAAGGATCTATGGTTTTCCCTCGAGTCTTTCCCACGAGGCTTTCCCACGAGGCTTTCCCACAGGGCTGTCCCACGTGCACACGTGGTGGGAGTCGATCCTCGGCTTGAACGTCAAGGCAGTGCAGGGAAAACAGGTTCCTCTGGAATGGACTGACTCATCTGGGGGACTCTTGGAATGGTGGCACGACCCTGGAGTTCCTCTCGCCTTTCCTGTGGAGAGCACCTCCTCTTGAGATGCGACGGGAACGCCGCGAATTCTTTCCCTACGAAACAGGGAAAGGATCCCTCATCTCGAGCTAGGAGGCGGAAACGGGGCTTCCCTGCATGTGTGCGTGACCCACGTGCTTCCTCTCGAGTGCAGACGGGTATGTCGGGGAACTTCTTGAGTTGCAGCAAGGGTGTGAAGGACCCTTTGGAAGTTCAATTGGTTAGACGTGATTAGCCTCGAGAAGCCTCAGCGGAAATGGGCCTCATCTCGCCTGGAGGGCAAAACCTCCTGGATTTACTCGAGTTGCGGCAGGTGCTCTCGACTTACGACGGGGACCTCAGGGACCCGCTCTGGTGGCCTCAGGAAATGCCAGTCCCCATGCGAGTTCCTCGGGGGCCTCTCGGGATTCCTCTCCCGTCGATGCCGGGGCCTAAAACCTTGTGTGGAGTCGGGGCCGGAACCTGAGGATTCCTCTCCAGTGCTGACATGGATCTTGGGGTACTTCTGGAGTCTCCCCAGGGGAGTCAGTCCTCGTCTCGAATGCGGGCATGCACTTGTGCTTTCCTCCAGAGCGGTAGCAGCAGTGTCACGCAGTCCGCCGCGTGGATCAAAGGATCTATGGTTTTCCCTCGAGTCTTTCCCACGAGGCTTTCCCACGAGGCTTTCCCACAGGGCTGTCCCACGTGCACACGTGGTGGGAGTCGATCCTCGGCTTGAACGTCAAGGCAGTGCAGGGAAAACAGGTTCCTCTGGAATGGACTGACACATCTGGGCGACTCTTGGAATGGTGGCACGACCCTGGAGTTCCTCTCGCCTTTCCTGTGGAGAGCGCCTCCTCTTGAGATGCGACGGGAACGCCGGGAATTCTTTCCCTACGAAACAGGGAAAGGATCCCTCATCTCGAGCTAGGAGGCGGAAACGGGGCTCCCCTGGATGTGTGCGGGACACCACGTGCTTCCTCTCGAGTGGAGACGGGTATGTCGGGGAACTTCTTGAGTTGCAGCAAGGGTGTGAAGGACCCTTTGGAAGTTCCACTGGTTAGACGTGATTAGCCTCGAGAAGCCTCAGCGGAAATGGGCCTCATCTCGCCTGGAGGGCAAAACCTCCTGGATTTTCTCGAGTTGCGGCAGGTGCTCTCGACTTACGACGGGGACCTAAGGGAAAGGCTCTGGTGGCCTCAGGAAAGGCCAGTCCCCATGCGAGTTCCTCGGGGGCGTCTCGGGATTCCTCTCCCGTCGATGCCGGGGCCTAAGACCTTGTGTGGAGTCGGGGCCGGAACCTGAGGATTCCTCTCCAGTGCTGACATGGATCTTGGGGTACTTCTGGAGTCTCCCCAGGGGAGTCAGTCCTCGTCTCGAATGCGGGCATGCACTTGCGCTTTCCTCCAGAGCGGTAGCAGCAGTGTCACGCAATCCGCCGCGTGGATCAAAGGATGTTTGGTTTTCCCTCGAGTCTTTCCCACGAGGCTTTCCCACGAGGCTTTCCCACAGGGCTGTCCCACGTGCACACGTGGTGGGAGTCGATCCTCAGCTTGAAAGTCAAGGCAGTGCAGGGAAAACAGGTTCCTCTGGAATGGACTGACACATCTGGGGGACTCTTGGAATGGTGGCATGACCCTGGAGTTCCTCTCGCCTTTCCTGTGGAGAGCGCCTCCTCTTGAGATGCGACGGGAACGCCGGGAATTCTTTCCCTACGAAACAGGGAAAGGATCCCTCATCTCGAGCTAGGAGGCGGAAACGGGGCTCCCCTGGATGTGTGCGGGACACCACGTGCTTCCTCACGAGTGCAAACGGGTATGTTGGGGAACTTCTTGAGTTGCAGCAAGGGTGTGAAGGACCCTTTGGAAGTTCCAGTGGTTAGATGTGATTGGCCTCGAGAAGCCTCAGCGGAAATGGGCCTCATCTCGCCTGGAGGGGAAAACCTCCTAGATTTTCTCGAGTTGCGGCAGGTGCTCTCGACTTACGACGGGGACCTCAGGGACCCGCTCTGGTGGCCTCAGGAAAGGCCAGTCCCCATGCGAGTTCCTCGGGGGCGTCTCGGGATTCCTCTCCCGTCGATGCCGGGGCCTAAGACCTTGTGTGGAGTCGGGGCCGGAAACTGAGGATTCCTCTCCAGTGCTGACATGGATCTTGGGGTACTTCTGGAGTCTCCCCAGGGGAGTCAGTCCTCGTCTCGAATGCGGGCATGCATTGCGCTTTCCTCCAGAGCAGTAGAAGCAGTGTCACGCAGTCCGCCGCGTGGATCAAAGGATCTATGGTTTTCCCTCGAGTCTTTCCCACGAGGCTTTCCCACGAGGCTTTCCCACAGGGCTGTCCCACGTGCACACGTGGTGGGAGTCGATCCTCGGCTTGAACGTCAAGGCAGTGCAGGGAAAACAGGTTCCTCTGGAATGGACTGACACATCTGGGGGACTCTTGGAATGGTGTCACGACCCTGGAGTTCCTCTCGCCTTTCCTGTGGAGAGCGCCTCCTCTTGAGATGCGACGGGAACGCCGGGAATTCTTTCCCTACGAAACAGGGAAAGGATCCCTCATCTCGAGCTAGGAGGCGGAAACGGGGCTCCCCTGGATGTGTGCGGGACCCCACGTGCTTCCTCTCGAGTGCAGACGGGTATGTCGGGGAACTTCTTGAGTTGCAGCAATGGTGTGAAGGACTCTTTGGAAGTTCCAGTGGTTAGATGTGATTGTCCTCGAGAAGCCTCAGCGGAAATGGGCCTCATCTCGCCTGGAGGGCAAAACCTCCTGGATTTTCTCGAGTTGCGGCAGGTTCTCTCGACTTACTACGGGGACCTCAGGGACCCGCTCTGGTGGCCTCTGGAAAGGCCAGTCCCCATTCGAGTTCCTCGGGGGCCTCTCGGGTTTCCTCTCCCGTCGATGCCGGGGCCTAAGACCTTGTGTGGAGTCGGGGCCGGAACCTGAGGATTCCTCTCCAGTGCTGACATGGATCTTGGGGTACTTCTGGAGTCTCCCCAGGGGAGTCAGTCCTCGTCTCGAATGCGGGCATGCACTTGCGCTTTCCTCCAGAGCGGTAGCAGCAGTGTCACGCAGTCCGCCGCGTGGATCAAAGGATCTATGGTTTTCCCTCGAGTCTTTCCCCCGAGGCTTTCCAACGAGGCTTTCCCACAGGGCTGTCCCACGTGCACACGTGGTGGGAGTCGATCCTCGGCTTGAACGTCAAGGCAGTGCAGGGAAAACAGGTTCCTCTGGAATGGACTGACACATCTGGGGGACTCTAGGAATGGTGGCACGACCCTGGAGTTCCTCTCGCCTTTCCTGTGGAGAGCGCCTCCTCTTGAGATGCGACGGGAACGCCGGGAATTCTTTCCCTAAGAAACAGGGAAAGAATCCCTCATCTCGAGCTAGGAGGCGGAAACGGGGCTCCCCTGGATGTGTGCGGGACACCACATGCTTCCTCCCGAGTGGAGACGGGTATGTCGGGGAACTTCTTGAGTTGCAGCAAGGGTGTGAAGGACCCTTTGGAAGTTCCAGTGGTTAGACGTGATTGGCCTCGAGAAGCCTCAGCGGAAATGGGCCTCATCTTGCCTGTAGGGCAAAACTTCCTGGATTTTCTCGAGTTGCGGCAGGTGCTCTCGACTTACGACGGGGACCTCAGGGACCCGCTCTGGTGGCCTCAGGAAAGGCCAGTCCCCATGCGAGTTCCTCAGGGGCGTCTCGGGATTCCTCTCCCGTCGATGCCGGGGCCTAAGACCTTGTGTGGAGTCGGGGCCGGAACCTGAGGATTCCTCTCCAGTGCTGACATGGATCTTGGGGTACTTCTGGAGTCTCCCCAGGGGAGTCAGTCCTCGTCTCGAATGCGGGCATGCACTTGCGCTTTCCTCCAGAGCGGTAGCAGCAGTGTCACGCAGTCCGCCGCGTGGATCAAAGGATGTTTGGTTTTCCCTCGAGTCTTTCCCACGAGGCTTTCCCACGAGGCTTTCCCACAGGGCTGTCCCACGTTCACACGTGGTGGGAGTCGATCCTCGGCTTGAACGTCAAGGCAGTGCAGGGAAAACAGCTTCCTCTGGAATGGACTGACACATCTGGGGGACTCTTGGAATGGTGGCATGACCCTGGAGTTCCTCTCGCCTTTCCTGTGGAGAGCGCCTCCTCTTGAGATGCGACGGGAACGCCGGGAATTCTTTCCCTTCGAAACAGGGAAAGGATCCCTCATCTCGAGCTAGGAGGCGGAAACGGGGCTCCCCTGGATGTGTGCGGGACACCACGTGCTTCCTCTCGAGTGGAGATGGGTATGTCGGGGAACTTCTTGAGTTGCAGCAAGGGTGTGAAGGACCCTTTGGAAGTTCCAGTAGTTAGATGTGATTGGCCTCGAGAAGCCTCAGCGGAAATGGGCCTCATCTCGCCTGGAGGGCAAAACCTCCTGGATTTTCTCGAGTTGCGGCATGTGCTCTCGACTTACGACGGAGACCTCAGGGACCCGCTCTGGTGGCCTCAGGACAGGCCAGTCCTATTGCGAGTTCCTCGGGGGCCTCTCGGGATTCCTCTCCTGTCGATGCCGGGGCCTAAGACCTTGTGTGGAGTCGGGGCCGGAACCTGAGGATTCCTCTCCAGTGCTGACATGGATCTTGGGGTACTTCTGGACTCTCCCCAGGGGAGTCAGTCCTCGTCTCGAATGCGGGCATGCACTTGCGCTTTCCTCCAGAGCGGTAGCAGCAGTGTCACGCAGTCCGCCGCGTGGATCAAAGGATCTATGGTTTTCCCTCGAGTCTTTCCCCCGAGGCTTTCCCACGAGCCTTTCCCACAGGGCTGTCCCACGTGCACACGTGGTGGGAGTCGATCCTCGGCTTGAACGTCAAGGCAGTGCAGGGAAAACAGGTTCCTCTGGAATGGACTGACACATCTGGGGGACTCTTGGAATGGTGGCACGACCCTGGAGTTCCTCTCGCCTTTCCTGTGGAGAGCGCCTCCTCTTGAGATGCGACGGGAACGCCGGGAATTCTTTCCCTACGAAACAGGGAAAGGATCCCTCATCTCGAGCTAGGAGGAGGAAACGGGGCTCCCCTGGATGTGTGCGGGACACCACGTGCTTCCTCTCGAGTGGAGACGGGTATGTCGGGGAACTTCTTGAGTTGCAGCAATGGTGTGAAGGACCCTTTGGAAGTTCCAGTGGTTAGATGTGATTGGCCTCGAGAAGCCTCAGCGGAAATGGGCCTCATCTCGCCTGGAGGGCAAAACCTCCTGGATTTTCTCGAGTTGCGGCAGGTGCTCTCGACTTACGACGGGACCTCAGGGACCCGCTCTGGTGGCCTCAGGAAAGGCCAGTCCCCATGCGAGTTCCTCGGGGGCCTCTCGGGATTCCTCTCCCGTCGATGCCGGGGCCTAAGACCTTGTGTGGAGTCGGTGCCGGAACCTGACGATTCCTCTCCAGTGCTGACATGGATCTTGGGGTACTTGTGGAGTCTCCCCAGGGGAGTCAGTCCTCGTCTCGAATGCGGGCATGCACTTGCGCTTTCCTCCAGAGCGGTAGCAGCAGTGTCACGCAGTCCGCCGCGTGGATCAAAGGATCTATGGTTTACCCTCGAGTCTTTCCCCCGAGGCTTTCCCACGAGGCTTTCCCACAGGGCTGTCCCACGTGCACACGTGGTGGGAGTCGATCCTCGGCTTGAACGTCAAGGCAGTGCAGGGAAAACAGGTTCCTCTGGAATGGACTGACACATCTGGGGGACTCTTTGAATGGTGGCACGACCCTGGAGTTCCTCTCGCCTTTCCTGTGGAGAGCGCCTCCTCTTGAGATGCGACGGGAACGCCGGGAATTCTTTCCCTACGAAACAGGGAAAGGATCCCTCATCTCGAGCTAGGAGGCGGAAACGGGGCTCCCCTGGATGTGTGCGGGACACCACGTGCTTCCTCTCGAGTGCAGACGGGTATGTCGGGGAACTTCTTGAGTTGCAGCAAGGGTGTCAAGGACCCTTTGGAAGTTCCAGTTGTTTGATGTGATTGGCCTCGAGAAGCCTCAGCGGAAATGGGCCTCATCTCGCCTGGAGGGCAAAACCTCCTGGATTTTCTCGAGTTGCGGAAGGTGCTCTCGACTTACGACGGGGACCTCAGGGAACCGCTCTGGTGGCCTCAGGAAAGGCCAGTCCCCATGCGAGTTCCTCGGGGGCCTCTCGGGATTCCTCTCCCGTTGATGCCGGGGCCTAAGACCTTGTGTGGAGTCGGGGCCGGAACCTGAGGATTCCTCTCCAGTGCTGACATGGATCTTGGGGTACTTCTGGAGTCTTCCCATGGGAGTCAGTCCTCGTCTCGAATGCGGGCATGCACTTGCGCTTTCCTCCAGAGCGGTAGCAGCAGTGTCACGCAGTCCGCCGCGTGGATCAAAGGATCTATGGTTTTCCCTCGAGTCTTTCCCACGAGGCTTTCCCACGAGGCTTTCCCACAGGTCTGTCCCACGTGCACACGTGGCGGGAGTCGATCCTCGGCTTGAACGTCAAGGCAGTGCAGGGAAAACAGGTTCCTCTGGAATGGACTGACACATCTGGGGGACTCTTGGAATGGTGGCACGACCCTGGAGTTCCTCTCGCCTTTCCTGTGGAGAGCGCCTCCTCTTGAGATGCGACGGGAACGCCGGGAATTCTTTCCGTACGAAACAGGGAAAGGATCCCTCATCTCGAGCTAGGAGGCGGAAACGGGGCTCCCCTGGGTGTGTGCGGGACCCCACGTGCTTCCTCTCGAGTGCAGACGGGTATGTCGGGGAACTTCTTGAGTTGCAGCAATGGTGTGAAGGACCCTTTGGAAGTTCCAGTGGTTAGATGTGATTGGCCTTGAGAATCCTCAGCGGAAATGGGCCTCATCTCGCCTGGAGGGCAAAACCTCCTGGATTTTCTCGAGTTGCGGCAGGTGCTCTCGACTTACGACGGGGACCTAAGGGAAAGGCTCTGGTGGCCTCAGGAAAGGCCAGTCCCCATGCGAGTTCCTCGGGGGCGTCTCGGGATTCCTCTCCCGTCGATGCCGGGGCCTAAGACCTTGTGTGGAGTCGGGGCCAGAACCTGAGGATTCCTCTCCAGTGTTGACATGGATCTTGGGGTACTTCTGGAGTCTCCCCAGGGGAGTCAGTCCTCGTCTCGAATGCGGGCATGCATTGCGCTTTCCTCCAGAGCGGTAGCAGCAGTGTCACGCAGTCCGCCGCGTGGATCAAAGGATCTATGGTTTTCCCTCGAGTCTTTCCCACGAGGCTTTCCCACGAGGCTTTCCCACAGGGCTGTCCCACGTGCACACGTGGTGGGAGTCGATCCTCGGCTTGAACGTCAAGGCAGTGCAGGGAAAACAGTTTCCTCTGGAATGGACTGACTCATCTGGGGGACTCTTGGAATGGTGGCACGACCCTGGAGTTCCTCTCGCCTTTCCTGTGGAGAGCACCTCCTCTTGAGATGCGACGGGAACGCCGCGAATTCTTTCCCTACGAAACAGGGAAAGGATCCCTCATCTCGAGCTAGGAGGCGGAAGCGGGGCTTCCCTGCATGTGTGCGTGACCCACGTGCTTCCTCTCGAGTGCAGACGGGTATGTCGGGGAACTTCTTGAGTTGCAGCAAGGGTGTGAAGGACCCTTTGGAAGTTCCAGTGGTTAGATGTGATTGGCCTCGAGAAGCCTCAGCGGAAATGGGCCTCATCTCGCCTGGAGGGGAAAACCTCCTAGATTTTCTCGAGTTGCGGCAGGTGCTCTCGACTTACGACGGGGACCTCAGGGACCCGCTCTGGTGGCCTCAGGAAAGGCCAGTCCCCATGCGAGTTCCTCGGGGGCGTCTCGGGATTTCTCTCCCGTCGATGCCGGGGCCTAAGACCTTGTGTGGAGTCGGGGCCGGAAACTGAGGATTCCTCTCCAGTGCTGACATGGATCTTGGGGTACTTCTGGAGTCTCCCCAGGGGAGTCAGTCCTCGTCTCGAATGCGGGCATGCATTGCGCTTTCCTCCAGAGCAGTAGAAGCAGTGTCACGCAGTCCGCCGCGTGGATCAAAGGATCTATGGTTTTCCCTCGAGTCTTTCCCACGAGGCTTTCCCACGAGGCTTTCCCACAGGTCTGTCCCACGTGCACACGTGGCGGGAGTCGATCCTCGGCTTGAACGTCAAGGCAGTGCAGGGAAAACAGGTTCCTCTGGAATGGACTGACACATCTGGGGGACTCTTGGAATGGTGGCACGACCCTGGAGTTCCTCTCGCCTTTCCTGTGGAGAGCGCCTCCTCTTGAGATGCGACGGGAACGCCGGGAATTCTTTCCGTACGAAACAGGGAAAGGATCCCTCATCTCGAGCTAGGAGGCGGAAACGGGGCTCCCCTGGGTGTGTGCGGGACCCCACGTGCTTCCTCTCGAGTGCAGACGGGTATGTCGGGGAACTTCTTGAGTTGCAGCAATGGTGTGAAGGACCCTTTGGAAGTTCCAGTGGTTAGATGTGATTGGCCTTGAGAATCCTCAGCGGAAATGGGCCTCATCTCGCCTGGAGGGCAAAACCTCCTGGATTTTCTCGAGTTGCGGCAGGTGCTCTCGACTTACGACGGGGACCTAAGGGAAAGGCTCTGGTGGCCTCAGGAAAGGCCAGTCCCCATGCGAGTTCCTCGGGGGCGTCTCGGGATTCCTCTCCCGTCGATGCCGGGGCCTAAGACCTTGTGTGGAGTCGGGGCCAGAACCTGAGGATTCCTCTCCAGTGTTGACATGGATCTTGGGGTACTTCTGGAGTCTCCCCAGGGGAGTCAGTCCTCGTCTCGAATGCGGGCATGCATTGCGCTTTCCTCCAGAGCGGTAGCAGCAGTGTCACGCAGTCCGCCGCGTGGATCAAAGGATCTATGGTTTTCCCTCGAGTCTTTCCCACGAGGCTTTCCCACGAGGCTTTCCCACAGGGCTGTCCCACGTGCACACGTGGTGGGAGTCGATCCTCGGCTTGAACGTCAAGGCAGTGCAGGGAAAACAGTTTCCTCTGGAATGGACTGACTCATCTGGGGGACTCTTGGAATGGTGGCACGACCCTGGAGTTCCTCTCGCCTTTCCTGTGGAGAGCACCTCCTCTTGAGATGCGACGGGAACGCCGCGAATTCTTTCCCTACGAAACAGGGAAAGGATCCCTCATCTCGAGCTAGGAGGCGGAAGCGGGGCTTCCCTGCATGTGTGCGTGACCCACGTGCTTCCTCTCGAGTGCAGACGGGTATGTCGGGGAACTTCTTGAGTTGCAGCAAGGGTGTGAAGGACCCTTTGGAAGTTCCAGTGGTTAGATGTGATTGGCCTCGAGAAGCCTCAGCGGAAATGGGCCTCATCTCGCCTGGAGGGGAAAACCTCCTAGATTTTCTCGAGTTGCGGCAGGTGCTCTCGACTTACGACGGGGACCTCAGGGACCCGCTCTGGTGGCCTCAGGAAAGGCCAGTCCCCATGCGAGTTCCTCGGGGGCGTCTCGGGATTTCTCTCCCGTCGATGCCGGGGCCTAAGACCTTGTGTGGAGTCGGGGCCGGAAACTGAGGATTCCTCTCCAGTGCTGACATGGATCTTGGGGTACTTCTGGAGTCTCCCCAGGGGAGTCAGTCCTCGTCTCGAATGCGGGCATGCATTGCGCTTTCCTCCAGAGCAGTAGAAGCAGTGTCACGCAGTCCGCCGCGTGGATCAAAGGATCTATGGTTTTCCCTCGAGTCTTTCCCACGAGGCTTTCCCACGAGGCTTTCCCACAGGGCTGTCCCACGTGCACACGTGGTGGGAGTCGATCCTCGGCTTGAACGTCAAGGCAGTTCAGGGAAAACAGGTTCCTCTGGAATGGACTGACACATCTGGGGGACTCTTGGAATGGTGTCACGACCCTGGAGTTCCTCTCGCCTTTCCTGTGGAGAGCGCCTCCTCTTGAGATGCGACGGGAACGCCGGGAATTCTTTCCCTACGAAACAGGGAAAGGATCCCTCATCTCGAGCTAGGAGGCGGAAACGGGGCTCCCCTGGATGTGTGCGGGACCCCACGTGCTTCCTCTCGAGTGCAGACGGGTATGTCGGGGAACTTCTTGAGTTGCAGCAATGGTGTGAAGGACCCTTTGGAAGTTCCAGTGGTTAGATGTGATTGTCCTCGAGAAGCCTCAGCGGAAATGGGCCTCATCTCGCCTGGAGGGCAAAACCTCCTGGATTTTCTCGAGTTGCGGCAGGTTCTCTCGACTTACTACGGGGACCTCAGGGACCCGCTCTGGTGGCCTCTGGAAAGGCCAGTCCCCATTCGAGTTCCTCGGGGGCCTCTCGGGTTTCCTCTCCCGTCGATGCCGGGGCCTAAGACCTTGTGTGGAGTCGGGGCCGGAACCTGAGGATTCCTCTCCAGTGCTGACATGGATCTTGGGGTACTTCTGGAGTCTCCCCAGGGGAGTCAGTCCTCGTCTCGAATGCGGGCATGCACTTGCGCTTTCCTCCAGAGCGGTAGCAGCAGTGTCACGCAGTCCGCCGCGTGGATCAAAGGATCTATGGTTTTCCCTCGAGTCTTTCCCCCGAGGCTTTCCAGCGAGGCTTTCCCACAGGGCTGTCCCACGTGCACACGTGGTGGGAGTCGATCCTCGGCTTGAACGTCAAGGCAGTGCAGGGAAAACAGGTTCCTCTGGAATGGACTGACACATCTGGGGGACTCTTGGAATGGTGTCACGACCCTGGAGTTCCTCTCGCCTTTCCTGTGGAGAGCGCCTCCTCTTGAGATGCGACGGGAACGCCGGGAATTCTTTCCCTACGAAACAGGGAAAGGATCCCTCATCTCGAGTTAGGAGGCGGAAACGGGGCTCCCCTGGATGTGTGCGGGACACCACATGCTTCCTCCCGAGTGGAGACGGGTATGTCGGGGAACTTCTTGAGTTGCAGCAAGGGTGTGAAGGACCCTTTGGAAGTTCCAGTGGTTAGACGTGATTGGCCTCGAGAAGCCTCAGCGGAAATGGGCCTCATCTTGCCTGTAGGGCAAAACCTCCTGGATTTTCTCGAGTTGCGGCAGGTGCTCTCGACTTACGACGGGGACCTCAGGGATCCGCTCTGGTGGCCTCAGGAAAGGCCAGTCCCCATGCGAGTTCCTCGGGGGCGTCTCGGGATTCCTCTCCCGTCGATGCCGGGGCCTAAGACCTTGTGTGGAGTCGGGGCCGGAACCTGAGGATTCCTCTCCAGTGCTGACATGGATCTTGGGGTACTTCTGGAGTCTCCCCAGGGGAATCAGTCCTCGTCTCGAATGCGGGCATGCACTTGCGCTTTCCTCCAGAGCGGTAGCAGCAGTGTCACGCAGTCCGCCGCGTGGATCAAAGGATCTATGGTTTTCCCTCGAGTCTTTCCCACGAGGCTTTCCCACGAGGCTTTCCCACAGGGCTGTCCCACGTGCACACGTGGTGGGAGTCGATCCTCGGCTTGAACGTCAAGGCAGTGCAGGGAAAACAGGTTCCTCTGGAATGGACTGACACATCTGGGGGACTCTTGGAATGGTGGCACGACCCTGGAGTTCCTCTCGCCTTTCCTGTGGAGAGCGCCTCCTCTTGAGATGCGACGGGAACGCCGGGAATTCTTTCCCTAAGAAACAGGGAAAGAATCCCTCATCTCGAGCTAGGAGGCGGAAACGGGGCTCCCCTGGATGTGTGCGGGACACCACATGCTTCCTCCCGAGTGGAGACGGGTATGTCGGGGAACTTCTTGAGTTGCAGCAAGGGTGTGAAGGACCCTTTGGAAGTTCCAGTGGTTAGACGTGATTGGCCTCGAGAAGCCTCAGCGGAAATGGGCCTCATCTTGCCTGTAGGGCAAAACTTCCTGGATTTTCTAGAGTTGCGGCAGGTGCTCTCGACTTACGACGGGGACCTCAGGGACCCGCTCTGGTGGCATCAGGAAAGGCCAGTCCCCATGCGAGTTCCTCAGGGGCGTCTCGGGATTCCTCTCCCGTCGATGCCGGGGCCTAAGACCTTGTGTGGAGTCGGGGCCGGAACCTGAGGATTCCTCTCCAGTGCTGACATGGATCTTGGGGTACTTCTGGAGTCTCCCCAGGGGAGTCAGTCCTCGTCTCGAATGCGGGCATGCACTTGCGCTTTCCTCCAGAGCGGTAGCAGCAGTGTCACGCAGTCCGCCGCGTGGATCAAAGGATGTTTGGTTTTCCCTCGAGTCTTTCCCACGAGGCTTTCCCACGAGGCTTTCCCACAGGGCTGTCCCACGTTCACACGTGGTGGGAGTCGATCCTCGGCTTGAACGTCAAGGCAGTGCAGGGAAAACAGCTTCCTCTGGAATGGACTGACACATCTGGGGGACTCTTGGAATGGTGGCATGACCCTGGAGTTCCTCTCGCCTTTCCTGTGGAGAGCGCCTCCTCTTGAGATGCGACGGGAACGCCGGGAATTCTTTCCCTTCGAAACAGGGAAAGGATCCCTCATCTCGAGCTAGGAGGCGGAAACGGGGCTCCCCTGGATGTGTGCGGGACACCACGTGCTTCCTCTCGAGTGGAGATGGGTATGTCGGGGAACTTCTTGAGTTGCAGCAAGGGTGTGAAGGACCCTTTGGAAGTTCCAGTGGTTAGATGTGATTGGCCTCGAGAAGCCTCAGCGGAAATGGGCCTCATCTCGCCTGGAGGGCAAAACCTCCTGGATTTTCTCGAGTTGCGGCATGTGCTCTCGACTTACGACGGAGACCTCAGGGACCCGCTCTGGTGGCCTCAGGACAGGCCAGTCCTATTGCGAGTTCCTCGGGGGCCTCTCGGGATTCCTCTCCTGTCGATGCCGGGGCCTAAGACCTTGTGTGGAGTCGGGGCCGGAACCTGAGGATTCCTCTCCAGTGCTGACATGGATCTTGGGGTACTTCTGGACTCTCCCCAGGGGAGTCAGTCCTCGTCTCGAATGCGGGCATGCACTTGCGCTTTCCTCCAGAGCGGTAGCAGCAGTGTCACGCAGTCCGCCGCGTGGATCAAAGGATCTATGGTTTTCCCTCGAGTCTTTCCCCCGAGGCTTTCCCACGAGCCTTTCCCACAGGGCTGTCCCACGTGCACACGTGGTGGGAGTCGATCCTCGGCTTGAACGTCAAGGCAGTGCAGGGAAAACAGGTTCCTCTGGAATGGACTGACACATCTGGGGGACTCTTGGAATGGTGGCACGACCCTGGAGTTCCTCTCGCCTTTCCTGTGGAGAGCGCCTCCTCTTGAGATGCGACGGGAACGCCGGGAATTCTTTCCCTACGAAACAGGGAAAGGATCCCTCATCTCGAGCTAGGAGGAGGAAACGGGGCTCCCCTGGATGTGTGCGGGACACCACGTGCTTCCTCTCGAGTGGAGACGGGTATGTCGGGGAACTTCTTGAGTTGCAGCAATGGTGTGAAGGACCCTTTGGAAGTTCCAGTGGTTAGATGTGATTGGCCTCGAGAAGCCTCAGCGGAAATGGGCCTCATCTCGCCTGGAGGGCAAAACCTCCTGGATTTTCTCGAGTTGCGGCAGGTGCTCTCGACTTACGACGGGACCTCAGGGACCCGCTCTGGTGGCCTCAGGAAAGGCCAGTCCCCATGCGAGTTCCTCGGGGGCCTCTCGGGATTCCTCTCCCGTCGATGCCGGGGCCTAAGACCTTGTGTGGAGTCGGGGCCGGAACCTGACGATTCCTCTCCAGTGCTGACATGGATCTTGGGGTACTTGTGGAGTCTCCCCAGGGGAGTCAGTCCTCGTCTCGAATGCGGGCATGCACTTGCGCTTTCCTCCAGAGCGGTAGCAGCAGTGTCACGCAGTCCGCCGCGTGGATCAAAGGATCTATGGTTTACCCTCGAGTCTTTCCCCCGAGGCTTTCCCACGAGGCTTTCCCACAGGGCTGTCCCACGTGCACACGTGGTGGGAGTCGATCCTCGGCTTGAACGTCAAGGCAGTGCAGGGAAAACAGGTTCCTCTGGAATGGACTGACACATCTGGGGGACTCTTGGAATGGTGGCACGACCCTGGAGTTCCTCTCGCCTTTCCTGTGGAGAGCGCCTCCTCTTGAGATGCGACGGGAACGCCGGGAATTCTTTCCCTACGAAACAGGGAAAGGATCCCTCATCTCGAGCTAGGAGGCGGAAACGGGGCTCCCCTGGATGTGTGCGGGACACCACGTGCTTCCTCTCGAGTGGAGACGGGTATGTCGGGGAACTTCTTGAGTTGCAGCAATGGTGTGAAGGACCCTTTGGAAGTTCCAGTGGTTAGATGTGATTGGCCTCGAGAAGCCTCAGCGGAAATGGGCCTCATCTCGCCTGGAGGGCAAAACCTCCTGGATTTTTTCGAGTTGCGGCAGGTGCTCTCGACTTACGACGGGGACCTCAGGGACCCGCTCTGGTGGCCTCAGGAAAGGCCAGTCCCCATGCGAGTTCCTCGGGGGCCTCTCGGGATTCCTCTCCCGTCGATGCCGGGGCCTAAGACCTTGTGTGGAGTCGGGGCCGGAACCTGAGGATTCCTCTCCAGTGCTGACATGGATCTTGGGGTACTTCTGGAGTCTCCCCAGGGGAGTCAGTCCTCGTCTCGAATGCGGGCATGCACTTGCGCTTTCCTCCAGAGCGGTAGCATCAGTGTCACGCAGTCCGCCGCGTGGATCAAAGGATCTATGGTTTTCCCTCGAGTCTTTCCCCCGAGGCTTTCCCACGAGGCTTTCCCACAGGGCTGTCCCACGTGCACACGTGGTGGGAGTCGATCCTCGGCTTGAACGTCAAGGCAGTGCCGGGAAAACAGGTTCCTCTGGAATGGACTGACACATCTGGGGGACTCTTGGAATGGTGGCACGACCCTGGAGTTCCTCTCGCCTTTCCTGTGGAGAGCGCCTCCTCTTGAGATGCCACGGGAACGCCGGGAATTCTTTCCCTACGAAACAGGGAAAGGATCCCTCATCTCGAGCTAGGAGGCGGAAACGGGGCTCCCCTGGATGTGTGCGGGACACCACGTGCTTCCTCTCGAGTGGAGACGGGTATGTCGGGGAACTTCTTGAGTTGCAGCAATGGTGTGAAGGACCCTTTGGAAGTTCCAGTGGTTAGATGTGATTGGCTTCGAGAAGCCTCAGCGGAAATGGGCCTCATCTCGCCTGGAGGGCAAAACGTCCTGGATTTTCTCGAGTTGCGGCAGGTGCTCTCGACTTACGACGGGGACCTCAGGGACCCGCTCTGGTGGCCTCAGGAAAGGCCAGTCCCCATGCGAGTTCCTCGGGGGCCTCTCGGGATTCCTCTCCCGTCGATGCCGGGGCCTAAGACCTTGTGTGGAGTCGGGGCCGGAACCTGAGGATTCCTCTCCAGTGCTGACATGGATCTTGGGGTACTTCTGGAGTCTCCCCAGGGGAGTCAGTCCTCGTCTCGAATGCGGGCATGCACTTGCGCTTTCCTCCAGAGCGGTAGCAGCAGTGTCACGCAGTCCGCCGCGTGGATCAAAGGATGTTTGGTTTTCCCTCGAGTCTTTCCCACGAGGCTTTCCCACGAGGCTTTCCCACAGGGCTGTCCCACGTTCACACGTGGTGGGAGTCGATCCTCGGCTTGAACGTCAATGCAGTGCAGGGAAAACAGGTTCCTCTGGAATGGACTGACACATCTGGGGGACTCTTGGAATGGTGGCATGACCCTGGAGTTCCTCTCGCCTTTCCTGTGGAGAGCGCCTCCTCTTGAGATGCGACGGGAACGCCGGGAATTCGTTCCCTACGAAACAGGGAAAGGATCCCTCATCTCGAGCTAGGAGGCGGAAACGGGGCTCCCCTGGATGTGTGCGGGACCCCACGTGCTTCCTCTCGCGTGGAGACGGGTATGTCGGGGAACTTCTTGAGTTGCAGCAAGGGTGTGAAGGACCCTTTGGAAGTTCCAGTGGTTAGATGTGATTGGCCTCGAGAAGCCTCAGCGGAAATGGGCCTCATCTCGCCTGGAGGGCAAAACTTCCTGGATTTTCTCGAGTTGCGGCATGTGCTCTCGACTTACGACGGGGACCTCAGGGACCCGCTCTGGTGGCCTCAGGACAGGCCAGTCCTATTGCGAGTTCCTCGGGGGCCTCTCGGGATTCCTCTCCTGTCGATGCCGGGGCCTAAGACCTTGTGTGGAGTCGGGGCCGGAACCTGAGGATTCCTCTCCAGTGCTGACATGGATCTTGGGGTACTTCTGGAGTCTCCCCAGGGGAGTCAGTCCTCGTCTCGAATGCGGGCATGCACTTGCGCTTTCCTCCAGAGCGGTAGCAGCAGTGTCACTCAGTCCGCCGCGTTGATCAAAGATCTATGGTTTTCCCTCGAGTCTTTCCCACGAGGCTTTCCCACGAGGCTTTCCCACAGGGCTGTCCCACGTGCACACGTGGTGGGAGTCGATCCTCGGCTTGAACGTCAAGGCAGTGCAGGGAAAACAGGTTCCTCTGGAATGGACTGACACATCTGGGGGACTCTTGGAATGGTGGCACGACCCTGGAGTTCCTCTCGCCTTTCCTGTGGAGAGCGCCTCCTCTTCAGATGCGACGGGAACGCCGGGAATTCTTTCCCTACGAAACAGGGAAAGGATCCCTCATCTCGAGCTAGGAGGCGGAAACGGGGCTCCCCTGGATTTGTGCGGGACACCACGTGCTTCCTCTCGAGTGCAGACGGGTATGTCGGGGAACTTCTTGAGTTGCAGCAATGGTGTGAAGGACCCTTTGGAAGTTCCAGTGGTTAGATGTGATTGGCCTCGAGAAGCCTCAGCGGAAATGGGCCTCATCTCGCCTGGAGGGCAAAACCTCCTGGATTTTCTCGAGTTGCGGCAGGTGCTCTCGACTTACGACGGGGACCTCAGGGACCCGCTCTGGTGGCCTCAGGAAAGGCCAGTCCCCATGCGAGTTCCTCGGGGGCCTCTCGGGATTCCTCTCCCGTCGATGCCGGGGCCTAAGACCTTGTGTGGAGTCGGGGCCGGAACCTGAGGATTCCTCTCCAGTGCTGACATGGATCTTGGGGTACTTCTGGAGTCTCCCCAGGGGAGTCAGTCCTCGTCTCGAATGCGGGCATGCACTTGCGCTTTCCTCCAGAGCGGTAGCAGCAGTGTCACGCAGTCCGCCGCGTGGATCAAAGGATCTATGGTTTTCCCTCGAGTCTTTCCCACGAGGCTTTCCCACGAGGCTTTCCCACAGGGCTGTCCCACGTGCACACGTGGCGGGAGTCGATCCTCGGCTTGAACGTCAAGGCAGTGCAGGGAAAACAGGTTCCTCTGGAATGGACTGACACATCTGGGGGACTCTTGGAATGGTGGCACGACCCTGGAGTTCCTCTCGCCTTTCCTGTGGAGAGCGCCTCCTCTTGAGATGCGACGGGAACGCCGGGAATTCTTTCCGTACGAAACAGGGAAAGGATCCCTCATCTCGAGCTAGGAGGCGGAAACGGGGCTCCCCTGGGTGTGTGCGGGACCCCACGTGCTTCCTCTCGAGTGCAGACGGGTATGTCGGGGAACTTCTTGAGTTGCAGCAATGGTGTGAAGGACCCTTTGGAAGTTCCAGTGGTTAGATGTGATTGGCCTTGAGAATCCTCAGCGGAAATGGGCCTCATCTCGCCTGGAGGGCAAAACCTCCTGGATTTTCTCGAGTTGCGGCAGGTGCTCTCGACTTACGACGGGGACCTAAGGGAAAGGCTCTGGTGGCCTCAGGAAAGGCCAGTCCCCATGCGAGTTCCTCGGGGGCGTCTCGGGATTCCTCTCCCGTCGATGCCGGGGCCTAAGACCTTGTGTGGAGTCGGGGCCAGAACCTGAGGATTCCTCTCCAGTGTTGACATGGATCTTGGGGTACTTCTGGAGTCTCCCCAGGGGAGTCAGTCCTCGTCTCGAATGCGGGCATGCATTGCGCTTTCCTCCAGAGCGGTAGCAGCAGTGTCACGCAGTCCGCCGCGTGGATCAAAGGATCTATGGTTTTCCCTCGAGTCTTTCCCACGAGGCTTTCCCACGAGGCTTTCCCACAGGGCTGTCCCACGTGCACACGTGGTGGGAGTCGATCCTCGGCTTGAACGTCAAGGCAGTGCAGGGAAAACAGTTTCCTCTGGAATGGACTGACTCATCTGGGGGACTCTTGGAATGGTGGCACGACCCTGGAGTTCCTCTCGCCTTTCCTGTGGAGAGCACCTCCTCTTGAGATGCGACGGGAACGCCGCGAATTCTTTCCCTACGAAACAGGGAAAGGATCCCTCATCTCGAGCTAGGAGGCGGAAGCGGGGCTTCCCTGCATGTGTGCGTGACCCACGTGCTTCCTCTCGAGTGCAGACGGGTATGTCGGGGAACTTCTTGAGTTGCAGCAAGGGTGTGAAGGACCCTTTGGAAGTTCCAGTGGTTAGATGTGATTGGCCTCGAGAAGCCTCAGCGGAAATGGGCCTCATCTCGCCTGGAGGGGAAAACCTCCTAGATTTTCTCGAGTTGCGGCAGGTGCTCTCGACTTACGACGGGGACCTCAGGGACCCGCTCTGGTGGCCTCAGGAAAGGCCAGTCCCCATGCGAGTTCCTCGGGGGCGTCTCGGGATTTCTCTCCCGTCGATGCCGGGGCCTAAGACCTTGTGTGGAGTCGGGGCCGGAAACTGAGGATTCCTCTCCAGTGCTGACATGGATCTTGGGGTACTTCTGGAGTCTCCCCAGGGGAGTCAGTCCTCGTCTCGAATGCGGGCATGCATTGCGCTTTCCTCCAGAGCAGTAGAAGCAGTGTCACGCAGTCCGCCGCGTGGATCAAAGGATCTATGGTTTTCCCTCGAGTCTTTCCCACGAGGCTTTCCCACGAGGCTTTCCCACAGGGCTGTCCCACGTGCACACGTGGTGGGAGTCGATCCTCGGCTTGAACGTCAAGGCAGTTCAGGGAAAACAGGTTCCTCTGGAATGGACTGACACATCTGGGGGACTCTTGGAATGGTGTCACGACCCTGGAGTTCCTCTCGCCTTTCCTGTGGAGAGCGCCTCCTCTTGAGATGCGACGGGAACGCCGGGAATTCTTTCCCTACGAAACAGGGAAAGGATCCCTCATCTCGAGCTAGGAGGCGGAAACGGGGCTCCCCTGGATGTGTGCGGGACCCCACGTGCTTCCTCTCGAGTGCAGACGGGTATGTCGGGGAACTTCTTGAGTTGCAGCAATGGTGTGAAGGACCCTTTGGAAGTTCCAGTGGTTAGATGTGATTGTCCTCGAGAAGCCTCAGCGGAAATGGGCCTCATCTCGCCTGGAGGGCAAAACCTCCTGGATTTTCTCGAGTTGCGGCAGGTTCTCTCGACTTACTACGGGGACCTCAGGGACCCGCTCTGGTGGCCTCTGGAAAGGCCAGTCCCCATTCGAGTTCCTCGGGGGCCTCTCGGGTTTCCTCTCCCGTCGATGCCGGGGCCTAAGACCTTGTGTGGAGTCGGGGCCGGAACCTGAGGATTCCTCTCCAGTGCTGACATGGATCTTGGGGTACTTCTGGAGTCTCCCCAGGGGAGTCAGTCCTCGTCTCGAATGCGGGCATGCACTTGCGCTTTCCTCCAGAGCGGTAGCAGCAGTGTCACGCAGTCCGCCGCGTGGATCAAAGGATCTATGGTTTTCCCTCGAGTCTTTCCCCCGAGGCTTTCCAGCGAGGCTTTCCCACAGGGCTGTCCCACGTGCACACGTGGTGGGAGTCGATCCTCGGCTTGAACGTCAAGGCAGTGCAGGGAAAACAGGTTCCTCTGGAATGGACTGACACATCTGGGGGACTCTTGGAATGGTGTCACGACCCTGGAGTTCCTCTCGCCTTTCCTGTGGAGAGCGCCTCCTCTTGAGATGCGACGGGAACGCCGGGAATTCTTTCCCTACGAAACAGGGAAAGGATCCCTCATCTCGAGTTAGGAGGCGGAAACGGGGCTCCCCTGGATGTGTGCGGGACACCACATGCTTCCTCCCGAGTGGAGACGGGTATGTCGGGGAACTTCTTGAGTTGCAGCAAGGGTGTGAAGGACCCTTTGGAAGTTCCAGTGGTTAGACGTGATTGGCCTCGAGAAGCCTCAGCGGAAATGGGCCTCATCTTGCCTGTAGGGCAAAACCTCCTGGATTTTCTCGAGTTGCGGCAGGTGCTCTCGACTTACGACGGGGACCTCAGGGATCCGCTCTGGTGGCCTCAGGAAAGGCCAGTCCCCATGCGAGTTCCTCGGGGGCGTCTCGGGATTCCTCTCCCGTCGATGCCGGGGCCTAAGACCTTGTGTGGAGTCGGGGCCGGAACCTGAGGATTCCTCTCCAGTGCTGACATGGATCTTGGGGTACTTCTGGAGTCTCCCCAGGGGAATCAGTCCTCGTCTCGAATGCGGGCATGCACTTGCGCTTTCCTCCAGAGCGGTAGCAGCAGTGTCACGCAGTCCGCCGCGTGGATCAAAGGATCTATGGTTTTCCCTCGAGTCTTTCCCACGAGGCTTTCCCACGAGGCTTTCCCACAGGGCTGTCCCACGTGCACACGTGGTGGGAGTCGATCCTCGGCTTGAACGTCAAGGCAGTGCAGGGAAAACAGGTTCCTCTGGAATGGACTGACACATCTGGGGGACTCTTGGAATGGTGGCACGACCCTGGAGTTCCTCTCGCCTTTCCTGTGGAGAGCGCCTCCTCTTGAGATGCGACGGGAACGCCGGGAATTCTTTCCCTAAGAAACAGGGAAAGAATCCCTCATCTCGAGCTAGGAGGCGGAAACGGGGCTCCCCTGGATGTGTGCGGGACACCACATGCTTCCTCCCGAGTGGAGACGGGTATGTCGGGGAACTTCTTGAGTTGCAGCAAGGGTGTGAAGGACCCTTTGGAAGTTCCAGTGGTTAGACGTGATTGGCCTCGAGAAGCCTCAGCGGAAATGGGCCTCATCTTGCCTGTAGGGCAAAACTTCCTGGATTTTCTAGAGTTGCGGCAGGTGCTCTCGACTTACGACGGGGACCTCAGGGACCCGCTCTGGTGGCATCAGGAAAGGCCAGTCCCCATGCGAGTTCCTCAGGGGCGTCTCGGGATTCCTCTCCCGTCGATGCCGGGGCCTAAGACCTTGTGTGGAGTCGGGGCCGGAACCTGAGGATTCCTCTCCAGTGCTGACATGGATCTTGGGGTACTTCTGGAGTCTCCCCAGGGGAGTCAGTCCTCGTCTCGAATGCGGGCATGCACTTGCGCTTTCCTCCAGAGCGGTAGCAGCAGTGTCACGCAGTCCGCCGCGTGGATCAAAGGATGTTTGGTTTTCCCTCGAGTCTTTCCCACGAGGCTTTCCCACGAGGCTTTCCCACAGGGCTGTCCCACGTTCACACGTGGTGGGAGTCGATCCTCGGCTTGAACGTCAAGGCAGTGCAGGGAAAACAGCTTCCTCTGGAATGGACTGACACATCTGGGGGACTCTTGGAATGGTGGCATGACCCTGGAGTTCCTCTCGCCTTTCCTGTGGAGAGCGCCTCCTCTTGAGATGCGACGGGAACGCCGGGAATTCTTTCCCTTCGAAACAGGGAAAGGATCCCTCATCTCGAGCTAGGAGGCGGAAACGGGGCTCCCCTGGATGTGTGCGGGACACCACGTGCTTCCTCTCGAGTGGAGATGGGTATGTCGGGGAACTTCTTGAGTTGCAGCAAGGGTGTGAAGGACCCTTTGGAAGTTCCAGTGGTTAGATGTGATTGGCCTCGAGAAGCCTCAGCGGAAATGGGCCTCATCTCGCCTGGAGGGCAAAACCTCCTGGATTTTCTCGAGTTGCGGCATGTGCTCTCGACTTACGACGGAGACCTCAGGGACCCGCTCTGGTGGCCTCAGGACAGGCCAGTCCTATTGCGAGTTCCTCGGGGGCCTCTCGGGATTCCTCTCCTGTCGATGCCGGGGCCTAAGACCTTGTGTGGAGTCGGGGCCGGAACCTGAGGATTCCTCTCCAGTGCTGACATGGATCTTGGGGTACTTCTGGACTCTCCCCAGGGGAGTCAGTCCTCGTCTCGAATGCGGGCATGCACTTGCGCTTTCCTCCAGAGCGGTAGCAGCAGTGTCACGCAGTCCGCCGCGTGGATCAAAGGATCTATGGTTTTCCCTCGAGTCTTTCCCCCGAGGCTTTCCCACGAGCCTTTCCCACAGGGCTGTCCCACGTGCACACGTGGTGGGAGTCGATCCTCGGCTTGAACGTCAAGGCAGTGCAGGGAAAACAGGTTCCTCTGGAATGGACTGACACATCTGGGGGACTCTTGGAATGGTGGCACGACCCTGGAGTTCCTCTCGCCTTTCCTGTGGAGAGCGCCTCCTCTTGAGATGCGACGGGAACGCCGGGAATTCTTTCCCTACGAAACAGGGAAAGGATCCCTCATCTCGAGCTAGGAGGAGGAAACGGGGCTCCCCTGGATGTGTGCGGGACACCACGTGCTTCCTCTCGAGTGGAGACGGGTATGTCGGGGAACTTCTTGAGTTGCAGCAATGGTGTGAAGGACCCTTTGGAAGTTCCAGTGGTTAGATGTGATTGGCCTCGAGAAGCCTCAGCGGAAATGGGCCTCATCTCGCCTGGAGGGCAAAACCTCCTGGATTTTCTCGAGTTGCGGCAGGTGCTCTCGACTTACGACGGGACCTCAGGGACCCGCTCTGGTGGCCTCAGGAAAGGCCAGTCCCCATGCGAGTTCCTCGGGGGCCTCTCGGGATTCCTCTCCCGTCGATGCCGGGGCCTAAGACCTTGTGTGGAGTCGGGGCCGGAACCTGACGATTCCTCTCCAGTGCTGACATGGATCTTGGGGTACTTGTGGAGTCTCCCCAGGGGAGTCAGTCCTCGTCTCGAATGCGGGCATGCACTTGCGCTTTCCTCCAGAGCGGTAGCAGCAGTGTCACGCAGTCCGCCGCGTGGATCAAAGGATCTATGGTTTACCCTCGAGTCTTTCCCCCGAGGCTTTCCCACGAGGCTTTCCCACAGGGCTGTCCCACGTGCACACGTGGTGGGAGTCGATCCTCGGCTTGAACGTCAAGGCAGTGCAGGGAAAACAGGTTCCTCTGGAATGGACTGACACATCTGGGGGACTCTTGGAATGGTGGCACGACCCTGGAGTTCCTCTCGCCTTTCCTGTGGAGAGCGCCTCCTCTTGAGATGCGACGGGAACGCCGGGAATTCTTTCCCTACGAAACAGGGAAAGGATCCCTCATCTCGAGCTAGGAGGCGGAAACGGGGCTCCCCTGGATGTGTGCGGGACACCACGTGCTTCCTCTCGAGTGGAGACGGGTATGTCGGGGAACTTCTTGAGTTGCAGCAATGGTGTGAAGGACCCTTTGGAAGTTCCAGTGGTTAGATGTGATTGGCCTCGAGAAGCCTCAGCGGAAATGGGCCTCATCTCGCCTGGAGGGCAAAACCTCCTGGATTTTTTCGAGTTGCGGCAGGTGCTCTCGACTTACGACGGGGACCTCAGGGACCCGCTCTGGTGGCCTCAGGAAAGGCCAGTCCCCATGCGAGTTCCTCGGGGGCCTCTCGGGATTCCTCTCCCGTCGATGCCGGGGCCTAAGACCTTGTGTGGAGTCGGGGCCGGAACCTGAGGATTCCTCTCCAGTGCTGACATGGATCTTGGGGTACTTCTGGAGTCTCCCCAGGGGAGTCAGTCCTCGTCTCGAATGCGGGCATGCACTTGCGCTTTCCTCCAGAGCGGTAGCATCAGTGTCACGCAGTCCGCCGCGTGGATCAAAGGATCTATGGTTTTCCCTCGAGTCTTTCCCCCGAGGCTTTCCCACGAGGCTTTCCCACAGGGCTGTCCCACGTGCACACGTGGTGGGAGTCGATCCTCGGCTTGAACGTCAAGGCAGTGCCGGGAAAACAGGTTCCTCTGGAATGGACTGACACATCTGGGGGACTCTTGGAATGGTGGCACGACCCTGGAGTTCCTCTCGCCTTTCCTGTGGAGAGCGCCTCCTCTTGAGATGCCACGGGAACGCCGGGAATTCTTTCCCTACGAAACAGGGAAAGGATCCCTCATCTCGAGCTAGGAGGCGGAAACGGGGCTCCCCTGGATGTGTGCGGGACACCACGTGCTTCCTCTCGAGTGGAGACGGGTATGTCGGGGAACTTCTTGAGTTGCAGCAATGGTGTGAAGGACCCTTTGGAAGTTCCAGTGGTTAGATGTGATTGGCTTCGAGAAGCCTCAGCGGAAATGGGCCTCATCTCGCCTGGAGGGCAAAACGTCCTGGATTTTCTCGAGTTGCGGCAGGTGCTCTCGACTTACGACGGGGACCTCAGGGACCCGCTCTGGTGGCCTCAGGAAAGGCCAGTCCCCATGCGAGTTCCTCGGGGGCCTCTCGGGATTCCTCTCCCGTCGATGCCGGGGCCTAAGACCTTGTGTGGAGTCGGGGCCGGAACCTGAGGATTCCTCTCCAGTGCTGACATGGATCTTGGGGTACTTCTGGAGTCTCCCCAGGGGAGTCAGTCCTCGTCTCGAATGCGGGCATGCACTTGCGCTTTCCTCCAGAGCGGTAGCAGCAGTGTCACGCAGTCCGCCGCGTGGATCAAAGGATGTTTGGTTTTCCCTCGAGTCTTTCCCACGAGGCTTTCCCACGAGGCTTTCCCACAGGGCTGTCCCACGTTCACACGTGGTGGGAGTCGATCCTCGGCTTGAACGTCAATGCAGTGCAGGGAAAACAGGTTCCTCTGGAATGGACTGACACATCTGGGGGACTCTTGGAATGGTGGCATGACCCTGGAGTTCCTCTCGCCTTTCCTGTGGAGAGCGCCTCCTCTTGAGATGCGACGGGAACGCCGGGAATTCGTTCCCTACGAAACAGGGAAAGGATCCCTCATCTCGAGCTAGGAGGCGGAAACGGGGCTCCCCTGGATGTGTGCGGGACCCCACGTGCTTCCTCTCGCGTGGAGACGGGTATGTCGGGGAACTTCTTGAGTTGCAGCAAGGGTGTGAAGGACCCTTTGGAAGTTCCAGTGGTTAGATGTGATTGGCCTCGAGAAGCCTCAGCGGAAATGGGCCTCATCTCGCCTGGAGGGCAAAACTTCCTGGATTTTCTCGAGTTGCGGCATGTGCTCTCGACTTACGACGGGGACCTCAGGGACCCGCTCTGGTGGCCTCAGGACAGGCCAGTCCTATTGCGAGTTCCTCGGGGGCCTCTCGGGATTCCTCTCCTGTCGATGCCGGGGCCTAAGACCTTGTGTGGAGTCGGGGCCGGAACCTGAGGATTCCTCTCCAGTGCTGACATGGATCTTGGGGTACTTCTGGAGTCTCCCCAGGGGAGTCAGTCCTCGTCTCGAATGCGGGCATGCACTTGCGCTTTCCTCCAGAGCGGTAGCAGCAGTGTCACTCAGTCCGCCGCGTTGATCAATGATCTATGGTTTTCCCTCGAGTCTTTCCCACGAGGCTTTCCCACGAGGCTTTCCCACAGGGCTGTCCCACGTGCACACGTGGTGGGAGTCGATCCTCGGCTTGAACGTCAAGGCAGTGCAGGGAAAACAGGTTCCTCTGGAATGGACTGACACATCTGGGGGACTCTTGGAATGGTGGCACGACCCTGGAGTTCCTCTCGCCTTTCCTGTGGAGAGCGCCTCCTCTTCAGATGCGACGGGAACGCCGGGAATTCTTTCCCTACGAAACAGGGAAAGGATCCCTCATCTCGAGCTAGGAGGCGGAAACGGGGCTCCCCTGGATTTGTGCGGGACACCACGTGCTTCCTCTCGAGTGCAGACGGGTATGTCGGGGAACTTCTTGAGTTGCAGCAATGGTGTGAAGGACCCTTTGGAAGTTCCAGTGGTTAGATGTGATTGGCCTCGAGAAGCCTCAGCGGAAATGGGCCTCATCTCGCCTGGAGGGCAAAACCTCCTGGATTTTCTCGAGTTGCGGCAGGTGCTCTCGACTTACGACGGGGACCTCAGGGACCCGCTCTGGTGGCCTCAGGAAAGGCCAGTCCCCATGCGAGTTCCTCGGGGGCCTCTCGGGATTCCTCTCCCGTCGATGCCGGGGCCTAAGACCTTGTGTGGAGTCGGGGCCGGAACCTGAGGATTCCTCTCCAGTGCTGACATGGATCTTGGGGTACTTCTGGAGTCTCCCAAGGGGAGTCAGTCCTCGTCTCGAATGCGGGCATGCACTTGCGCTTTCCTCCAGAGCGGTAGCAGCAGTGTCACGCAGTCCGCCGCGTGGATCAAAGGATCTATGGTTTTCCCTCGAGTCTTTCCCCCGAGGCTTTCCCACGAGGGTTTCCCACAGGGCTGTCCCACGTGCACACGTGGTGGGAGTCGATCCTCGGCTTGAACCTCAAGGCAGTGCAGGGAAAACAGGTTCCTCTGGAATGGACTGACACATCTGGGGGACTCTTGGAATGGTGGCACGACCCTGGAGTTCCTCTCGCCTTTCCTGTGGAGAGCGCCTCCTCTTGAGATGCCACGGGAACGCCGGGAATTCTTTCCCTACGAAACAGGGAAAGGATCCCTCATCTCGAGCTAGGAGGCGGAAACGGGGCTCCCCTGGATGTGTGCGGGACACCATGTGCTTCCTCTCGAGTGGAGACGGGTATGTCGGGGAACTTCTTGAGTTGCAGCAATGGTGTGAAGGACCCTTTGGAAGTTCCAGTGGTTAGATGTGATTGGCCTCGAGAAGCCTCAGCGGAAATGGGCCTCATCTCGCCTGGAGGGCAAAACGTCCTGGATTTTCTCGAGTTGCGGCAGGTGCTCTCGACTTACGACGGGGACCTCAGGGACCCGCTCTGGTGGCCTCAGGAAAGGCCAGTCCCCATGCGAGTTCCTCGGGGGCCTCTCGGGATTCCTCTCCCGTCGATGCCGGGGCCTAAGACCTTGTGTGGAGTCGGGGCCGGAACCTGAGGATTCCTCTCCAGTGCTGACATGGATCTTGGGGTACTTCTGGAGTCTCCCCAGGGGAGTCAGTCCTCGTCTCGAATGCGGGCATGCACTTGCGCTTTCCTCCAGAGCGGTAGCAGCAGTGTCACGCAGTCCGCCGCGTGGATCAAAGGATGTTTGGTTTTCCCTCGAGTCTTTCCCACGAGGCTTTCCCACGAGGCTTTCCCACAGGGCTGTCCCACGTTCACACGTGGTGGGAGTCGATCCTCGGCTTGAACGTCAAGGCAGTGCAGGGAAAACAGGTTCCTCTGGAATGGACTGACACATCTGGGGGACTCTTGGAATGGTGGCATGACCCTGGAGTTCCTCTCGCCTTTCCTGTGGAGAGCGCCTCCTCTTGAGATGCGACGGGAACGCCGGGAATTCTTTCCCTACGAAACAGGGAAAGGATCCCTCATCTCGAGCTAGGATGCGGAAACGGGGCTCCCCTGGATGTGTGCGGGACACCACGTGCTTCCTCTCGAGTGCAGACGGGTATGTCGGGGAACTTCTTGAGTTGCAGCAAGGGTGTGAAGGACCCTTTGGAAGTTCCAGTGGTTAGATGTGATTGGCCTCGAGAAGCCTCAGCGGAAATGGGCCTCATCTCGCCTGGAGGGCAAAACCTCCTGGATTTTCTCGAGTTGCGGTATGTGCTCTCGACTTACGACGGGGACCTCAGGGACCCGCTCTGGTGGCCTCAGGACAGGCCAGTCCTATTGCGAGTTCCTCGGGGGCCTCTCGGGATTCCTCTCCTGTCGATGCCGGGGCCTAAGACCTTGTGTGGAGTCGGGGCCGGAACCTGAGGATTCCTCTCCAGTGCTGACATGGATCTTGGGGTACTTCTGGAGTCTCCCCAGGGGAGTCAGTCCTCGTCTCGAATGCGGGCATGCACTTGCGCTTTCCTCCAGAGCGGTAGCAGCAGTGTCACTCAGTCCGCCGCGTGGATCAAAGGATCTATGGTTTTCCCTCGAGTCTTTCCCCCGAGGCTTTCCCACGAGCCTTTCCCACAGGGCTGTCCCACGTGCACACGTGGTGGGAGTCGATCCTCGGCTTGAACGTCAAGGCAGTGCAGGGAAAACAGGTTCCTCTGGAATGGACTGACACATCTGGGGGACTCTTGGAATGGTGGCACGACCCTGGAGTTCCTCTCGCCTTTCCTGTGGAGAGCGCCTCCTCTTGAGATGCCACGGGAACGCCGGGAATTCTTTCCCTACGAAACAGGGAAAGGATCCCTCATCTCGAGCTAGGAGGCGGAAACGGGGCTCCCCTGGATGTGTGCGGGACACCACGTGCTTCCTCTCGAGTGGAGACGGGTATGTCGGGGAACTTCTTGAGTTGCAGCAATGGTGTGAAGGACCCTTTGGAAGTTCCAGTGGTTAGATGTGATTGGCCTCGAGAAGCCTCAGCGGAAATGGGCCTCATCTCGCCTGGAGGGCAAAACGTCCTGGATTTTCTCGAGTTGCGGCAGGTGCTCTCGACTTACGACGGGGACCTCAGGGACCCGCTCTGGTGGCCTCAGGAAAGGCCAGTCCCCATGCGAGTTCCTCGGGGGCCTCTCGGGATTCCTCTCCCGTCGATGCCGGGGCCTAAAACCTTGTGTGGAGTCGGGGCCGGAACCTGAGGATTCCTCTCCAGTGCTGACATGGATCTTGGGGTACTTCTGGAGTCTCCCCAGGGGAGTCAGTCCTCGTCTCGAATGCGGGCATGCACTTGAGCTTTCCTCCAGAGCGGTAGCAGCAGTGTCACGCAGTCCGCCGCGTGGATAAAAGGATCTATGGTTTTCCCTCGAGTCTTTCCCACGAGGCTTTCCCACGAGGCTTTCCCACAGGGCTGTCCCACGTGCACACGTGGTGGGAGTGGATCCTCGGCTTGAACGTCAAGGCAGTGCAGGGAAAACAGGTTCCTCTGGAATGGACTGACACATCTGGGGGACTCTTTGAATGGTGGCATGACCCTGGAGTTCCTCTCGCCTTTCCTGTGGAGAGCGCCTCCTCTTGAGATGCGACGGGAACGCCGGGAATTCTTTCCCTACGAAACAGGGAAAGGATCCCTCATCTCGAGCTAGGAGGCGGAAACGGGGCTCCCCTGGATGTGTGCGGGACCCCACGTGCTTCCTCTCGAGTGGAGACGGGTATGTCGGGGAACTTCTTGAGTTGCAGCAAGGGTGTGAAGGACCCTTTGGAAGTTCCAGTGGTTAGACGTGATTAGCCTCGAGAAGCCTCAGCGGAAATGGGCCTCATCTCGCCTGGAGGGCAAAACCTCCTGGATTTTCTCGAGTTGCGGCAGGTGCTCTCGACTTATGACGGGGACCTCAGGGACCCGCTCTGGTGGCCTCAGGAATGGCCAGTCCCCATGCGAGTTCCTCGGGGGCCTCTCGGGATTCCTCTCCCGTCGATGCCGGGGCCTAAGACCTTGTGTGGAGTCGGGGCCGGAACCTGAGGATTCCTCTGCACTGCTGACATGGATTTGAGGTACTTCTGGAGTCTCCCCAGGGGAGTCAGTCCTCGTCTCGAATGCGGGCATGCTCTTGCGCTTTCCTCCAGAGCGGTAGCAGCAGTGTCACGCAGTCAGTCGCGTGGATCAAAGGATCTATGGTTTTCCCTCGAGTCTTTCCCACGAGGCTTTCCCACGAGGCTTTCACACAGGGCTGTCCCACGTGCACACGTGGTGGGAGTGGATCCTCGGCTTGAACGTCAAGGCAGTGCAGGGAAAACAGGTTCCTCTGGAATGGACAGACACATCTGGGGGACTCTTGGAATGGTGGCACGACCCTGGAGTACCTCTCGCCTTTCCTGTGGAGAGCGCCTCCTCTTGAGATGCGACGGGAACGCCGGGAATTCTTTCCCTACGAAACAGGGAAAGGATCCCTCATCTCGAGCTAGGAGGCGGAAACGGGGCTCCCCTGGATGTGTGCGGGACCCCACGTGCTTCCTCTCGAGTGGAGACGGGTATGTCGCGGAACTGCTTGAGTTGCATCAAGGGTGTGAAGGACCCTTTGGAAGTTCCAGTGTTTAGACGTGATTAGCCTCGAGAAGCCTCAGCGGAAATGGGCCTCATCTCGCCTGGAGGGCAAAACCTCCTGGATTTTCTCGAGTTGCGGCAGGTGCTCTCGACTTACGACGGGGACCTCAGGGACCCGCTCTGGTGGCCTCAGGAAAGGCCAGTCCCCATGCGAGTTCCTCGGGGGCCTCTCGGGATTCCTCTCCCGTCGATGCCGGGGCCTAAGACCTTGTGTGGAGTCGGGGCCGGAACCTGAGGATTCCTCTCCAGTGCTGACATGGATCTTGGGGTACTTCTGGAGTCTCCCCAGGGGAGTCAGTCCTCGTCTCGAATGCGGGCATGCACTTGCGCTTTCCTCCAGAGCGGTAGCAACAGTGTCACGCAGTCCGCCGCGTGGATCAAAGGATCTATGGTTTTCCCTCGAGTCTTTCCCACGAGGCTTTCCACGAGGCTTTCCCACAGGGCTGTCCCACGTGCACACGTGGTGGGAGTGGATCCTCGGCTTGAACGTCAAGGCAGTGCAGGGAAAACAGGTTCCTCTGGAATGGACTGACACATCTGGGGGACTCTTGGAATGGTGGCACGACCCTGGAGTTCCTCTCGCCTTTCCTGTGGAGAGCGCCTCCTCTTGAGATGCTATGGGAACGCCGGGAATTCTTTCCCTACGAAACAGGGAAAGGATCCCTCATCTCGAGCTAGGAGGCGGAAACGGGTCTCCCCTGGATGTGTGCGGGACCCTCGTGCTTCCTCTCGAGTGGAGACGGGTATGTCGGGGAACTTCTTGAGTTGCAGTAAGGGTGTGAAGGACCCTTTGGAACTTCCAGTGGTTAGATGTGATTAGCCTCGAGAAGCCTCAGCGGAAATGGGCCTCATCTCGCCTGGAGGTCAAAACCTCCTGGATTTTCTCGAGTTGCGGTAGGTGCTCTGGACTTACGACGGGGACCTCGGGGACCCGCTCTGGTGGCCTCAGGAAATGCCAGTCCACATGCGAGTTCCTCGGGGGCCTTTCGGGATTCCTCTCCCGTCGATGCCGGGTCCTAAGACCTTGTGTGGAGTCGGGGCCGGAACCTGAGGATTCCTCTCCAGTGCTGACATGGATCTTGGGGTACTTCTGGAGTCTCCCCAGGGGAGTCAGTCCTCGTCTCGAATGCGGGCATGCACTTGCGCTTTCCTCCAGAGCGGTAGCAGCAGTGTCACGCAGTCCGCCGCGTGGATCAAAGGATCTATGCTTTTCCCTCGAGTCTTTCCCACGAGGCTTTCCCACGAGGCTTTCCCACAGGGCTGTCCCACGTGCACACGTGGTGGGAGTCGATCCTCGGCTTGAACGTCAAGGCAGTGCAGGGAAAACAGGTTCCTCTGGAATGGACTGACACATCTGGGGGACTCTTGGAATGGTGGCACGACCCTGGAGTTCCTCTCGCCTTTCCTGTGGAGAGCGCCTCCTCTTGAGATGCGACGGGAACGCCGGGAATTCTTTCCCTACGAAACAGGGAAAGGATCCGTCATCTCGAGCTAGGAGGCGGAAACGCGTCTCCCCTGGATGTGTGCGGGACCCACGTGCTTCCTCTCGAGTGGAGACGGGTATGTCGGGGAACTTCTAGAGTTGCAGCAAGGGTGTGAAGGACCCTTTGGAAGTTCCAGTGGTTAGACGTGATTAGCCTCGAGAAGCCTCAGCGGAAATGGGCCTCATCTCGCCTGGAGGGCAAAACCTCCTGGATTTTCTCGAGTTGCGGCAGGTGCTCTCGACTTACGACGGGGACCTCAGGGACCCGCTCTGGTCGCCTCAGGAAAGGCCAGTCCCCATGCGAGTTCCTCGGGGGCCTCTCGGGATTCCTCTCCCGTCGATGCCGGGGCCTAACACCTTGTGTGGAGTCGGGGCCGGAACCTGAGGATTCCTCTCCAGTGCTGACATGGATCTTGGGGTACTTCTGGAGTCTCCCCAGGGGAGTCAGTCCTCGTCTCGAATGCGGGCATGCACTTGCGCTTTCCTCCAGAGCGGTAGCAGCAGTGTCACGCAGTCCGCCGCGTGGATCAAAGGATCTATGGTTTTCCCTCGAGTCTTTCCCACGAGGCTTTCCCACGAGGCTTTCCCACAGGGCTGTCCCACGTGCACACGTGGTGGGAGTCGATCCTCGGCTTGAACGTCAAGGCAGTGCAGGGAAAACAGGTTCCTCTGGAATGGACTGACACATCTGGGGGACTCTTGGAATGGTGGCACGACCCTGGAGTTCCTCTCGCCTTTCCTGTGGAGAGCGCCTCCTCTTGAGATGCGACGGGAACGCCGGGAATTCTTTCCCTACGAAACAGGGAAAGGATCCGTCATCTCGAGCTAGGAGGCGGAAACGCGTCTCCCCTGGATGTGTGCGGGACCCACGTGCTTCCTCTCGAGTGGAGACGGGTATGTCGGGGAACTTCTAGAGTTGCAGCAAGGGTGTGAAGGACCCTTTGGAAGTTCCAGTGGTTAGACGTGATTAGCCTCGAGAAGCCTCAGCGGAAATGGGCCTCATCTCGCCTGGAGGGCAAAACCTCCTGGATTTTCTCGAGTTGCGGCAGGTGCTCTCGACTTACGACGGGGACCTCAGGGACCCGCTCTGGTCGCCTCAGGAAAGGCCAGTCCCCATGCGAGTTCCTCGGGGGCCTCTCGGGATTCCTCTCCCGTCGATGCCGGGGCCTAAGACCTTGTGTGGAGTCGGGGCCGGAACCTGAGGATTCCTCTCCAGTGCTGACATGGATCTTGGGGTACTTCTGGAGTCTCCCCAGGGGAGTCAGTCCTCGTCTCGAATGCGGGCATGCACTTGCGCTTTCCTCCAGAGCGGTAGCAGCAGTGTCACGCAGTCCGCTGCGTGGATCAAAGGATCTATGGTTTTCCCTCGAGCTTTCCCACGAGGCTTTCCCACGAGGCTTTCCCACAGGGCTGTCCCACGTGCACACGTGGTGGGAGTCGATCCTCGGCTTGAACGTCAAGGCAGTGCAGGGAAAACAGATTCCTCTGGAATGGACTGACACATCTGGGGGACTCTTGGAATGGTGCCACGACCCTGGAGTTCCTCTAGCCTTTCCTGTGGAGAGCGCCACCTCTTGAGATGCGACGGGAACGACGGGAATTCTTTCCCTACGAAACAGGGAAAGGATCCCTCATCTCGAGCTAGGAGGCGGAAACGGGGCTCCCCTGGATGTGTGCGGGACCCCACGTGCTTCCTCTCGAGTGGAGACGGGTATGTCGCGGAACTGCTTGAGTTGCAGCAAGGGTGTAAGGACCCTTTGGACGTTCCAGTGGTTAGATGTGATTAGCCTCGACAAGCCTCAGCGGAAATGGGCCTCATCTCTCCTGGAGGGCAAAACCTCCTGGATTTTCTCGAGTTGCGGCAGGTGCTCTCGACTTACGATGGGGACCTCAGGGACCCGCCCTGGTGGCCTCAGGAAAGGCCAGTCCCCATGCGAGTTCCTCGGGGGCCTCTCGGCATTCTTCTCCCGTCGATGCCGGGGCCTAAGACCTTGTGTGGAGTCGGGGCCGGAACCTGAGGATTCCTCTCTAGTGCTGACATGGATCTTGGGGTACTTCTGGAGTCTCCCAGGGGAGTCAGTCCTCGTCTCGAATGCGGGCATGCACTTGCGCTTTCCTCCAGAGCGGTAGCAGCAGTGTCACGCAGTCCGCCACGTGGATCAAAGGATCTATGGTTTTCCCTCGAGTCTTTCCCACGAGGCTTTCCCACGAGGCTTTCCCACAGGGCTGTCCCACGTGCACACGTGGTGGGAGTCGATCCTCGGCTTGAACGTCAAGGCAGTGCAGGGAAAACAGGTTCCTCTGGAATGGACTGACACATCTGGGGGACTCTTGGAATGGTGGCACGACCCTGGAGTTCCTCTTGCCTTTCCTGTGGAGAGCGGCTCCTCTTGAGATGCAACGGGAACGCCGGGAATTCTTTCCCTACGAAACAGGGAAAGGATCCCTCATCTCGAGCTAGGAGGCGGAAACGGGTCTCCCCTGGATGTGTGCGGGACCCTCGTGCTTCCTCTCGAGTGGAGACGGGTATGTCGGGGAACTTCTTGAGTTGCAGTAAGGGTGTGAAGGACCCTTTGGAAGTTCCAGTGGTTAGATGTGATTAGCCTCGAGAAGCCTCAGCGGAAATGGGCCTCATCTCGCCTGGAGGTCAAAACTTCCTGGATTTTCTCGAGTTGGGGTAGGTGCTCTGGACTTACGAAGGGGACCTCGGGGACCCGCTCTGGTGGCCTCAGGAAAGGCCAGTCCACATGCGAGTTCCTCGGGGGCCTCTCGGGATTCCTCTCCCGTCGATACCGGGTCCTAAGACCTTGTGTGGAGTCGGGGCCGGAACCTGAGGATTCCTCTCCAGTGCTGACATGGATCTTGGGGTACTTCTGGAGTCTCCCCAGGGGAGTCAGTCCTCGTCTCGAATGCGGGCATGCACTTGCGCTTTCCTCCAGAGCGGTAGCAGCAGTGTCACGCAGTCCGCCGCGTGGATCACAGGATCTATGGTTTTCCCTCGAGTCTTTCCCACGAGGCTTTCCCACGAGGCTTTCCCACAGGGCTGTCCCACGTGCACACGTGGTGGGAGTCGATCCTCGGCTTGAACGTCAAGGCAGTGCAGGGAAAACAGGTTCCTCTGGAATGGACTGACACATCTGGGGGACTCTTGGAATGGTGGCACGACCCTGGAGTTCCTCTCGCCTTTCCTGTGGAGAGCGCCTCCTCTTGAGATGCGACGGGAACGCCGGGAATTCTTTCCCTACGAAAGAGGGAAAGGATCCCTCATCCTGAGCTAGGAGGCGGAAACGCGTCTCCCCTGGATGTGTGCGGGACCCACGTGCTTCCTCTCGAGTGGAGACGGGTATGTCGGGGAACTTCTAGAGTTGCAGCAAGGGTGTGAAGGACCCTTTGGAAGTTCCAGTGGTTAGACGTGATTAGCCTCGAGAAGCCTCAGCGGAAATGGGCCTCATCTCGCCTGGAGGGCAAAACCTCCTGGATTTTCTCGAGTTGCGGCAGGTGCTCTCGACTTACGACGGGGACCTCAGGGACCCGCTCTGGTCGCCTCAGGAAAGGCCAGTCCCCATGCGAGTTCCTCGGGGGCCTCTCGGGATTCCTCTCCCGTCGATGCCGGGGCCTAAGACCTTGTGTGGAGTCGGGGCCGGAACCTGAGGATTCCTCTCCAGTGCTGACATGGATCTTGGGGTACTTCTGGAGTCTCCCCAGGGGAGTCAGTCCTCGTCTCGAATGCGGGCATGCACTTGCGCTTTCCTCCAGAGCGGTAGCAGCAGTGTCACGCAGTCCGCCGCGTGGATCAAAGGATCTATGGTTTTCCCTCGAGTCTTTCCCACGAGGCTTTCCCACGAGGCTTTCCCACAGGGCTGTCCCACGTGCACACGTGGTGGGAGTCGATCCTCGGCTTGAACGTCAAGGCAGTGCAGGGAAAACAGGTTCCTCTGGAATGGACTGACACATCTGGGGGACTCTTGGAATGGTGGCACGACCCTGGAGTTCCTCTCGCCTTTCCTGTGGAGAGCGCCTCCTCTTGAGATGCGACGGGAACGCCGGGAATTCTTTCCCTACGAAACAGGGAAAGGATCCCTCATCTCGAGCTAGGAGGCGGAAACGCGTCTCCCCTGGATGTGTGCGGGACCCACGTGCTTCCTCTCGAGTGGAGACGGGTATGTCGGGGAACTTCTAGAGTTGCAGCAAGGGTGTGAAGGACCCTTTGGAAGTTCCAGTGGTTAGACGTGATTGTCCTCGAGAAGCCTCAGCGGAAATGGGCCTCATCTCGCCTGGAGGGCAAAACCTCCTGGATTTTCTCGAGTTGCGGCAGGTGCTCTCGACTTACGACGGGGACCTCAGGGACCCGCTCTGGTGGCCTCAGGAAAGGCCAGTCCCCATGCGAGTTCCTCGGGGGCGTCTCGGGATTCCTCTCCCGTCGATGCCGGGGCCTAAGACCTTGTGTGGAGTCGGGGCCGGAACCTGAGGATTCCTCTCCAGTGCTGACATGGATCTTGGGGTACTTCTGGAGTCTCCCCAGGGGAGTCAGTCCTCGTCTCGAATGCGGGCATGCACTTGCGCTTTCCTCCAGAGCGGTAGCAGCAGTGTCACGCAGTCCGCCGCGTGGATCAAAGGATCTATGGTTTTCCCTCGAGTCTTTCCCACGAGGCTTTCCCACGAGGCTTTCCCACAGGGCTGTCCCACGTGCACACGTGGTGGGAGTCGATCCTCGGCTTGAACGTCAAGGCAGTGCAGGGAAAACAGGTTCCTCTGGAATGGACTGACACATCTGGGGGACTCTTGGAATGGTGGCACGACCCTGGAGTTCCTCTCGCCTTTCCTGTGGAGAGCGCCTCCTCTTGAGATGCGACGGGAACGCCGGGAATTCTTTCCCTACGAAACAGGGAAAGGATCCGTCATCTCGAGCTAGGAGGCGGAAACGCGTCTCCCCTGGATGTGTGCGGGACCCACGTGCTTCCTCTCGAGTGGAGACGGGTATGTCGGGGAACTTCTAGAGTTGCAGCAAGGGTGTGAAGGACCCTTTGGAAGTTCCAGTGGTTAGACGTGATTAGCCTCGAGAAGCCTCAGCGGAAATGGGCCTCATCTCGCCTGGAGGGCAAAACCTCCTGGATTTTCTCGAGTTGCGGCAGGTGCTCTCGACTTACGACGGGGACCTCAGGGACCCGCTCTGGTCGCCTCAGGAAAGGCCAGTCCCCATGCGAGTTCCTCGGGGGCCTCTCGGGATTCCTCTCCCGTCGATGCCGGGGCCTAAGACCTTGTGTGCAGTCGGGGCCGGAACCTGAGGATTCCTCTCCAGTGCTGACATGGATCTTGGGGTACTTCTGGAGTCTCCCCAGGGGAGTCAGTCCTCGTCTCGAATGCGGGCATGCACTTGCGCTTTCCTCCAGAGCGGTAGCAGCAGTGTCACGCAGTCCGCCGCGTGGATCAAAGGATCTATGGTTTTCCCTCGAGTCTTTCCCACGAGGCTTTCCCACGAGGCTTTCCCACAGGGCTGTCCCACGTGCACACGTGGTGGGAGTCGATCCTCGGCTTGAACGTCAAGGCAGTGCAGGGAAAACAGGTTCCTCTGGAATGGACTGACACATCTGGGGGACTCTTGGAATGGTGGCACGACCCTGGAGTTCCTATCGCCTTTCCTGTGGAGAGCGCCTCCTCTTGAGATGCGACGGGAACGCCGGGAATTCTTTCCCTACGAAACAGGGAAAGGATCCCTCATCTCGAGCTAGGAGGCGGAAACGGGTCTCCCCTGGATGTGTGCGGGACCCACGTGCTTCCTCTCGAGTGGAGACGGGTATGTCGGGGAACTTCTAGAGTTGCAGCAAGGGTTTGAAGGACCCTTTGGAAGTTCCAGTGGTTAGACGTGATTAGCCTCGAGAAGCCTCAGCGGAAATGGGCCTCATCTCGCCTGGAGGGCAAAACCTCCTGGATTTTCTCGAGTTGCGGCAGGTGCTCTCGACTTACGACGGGGACCTCAGGGACCCGCTCTGGTGGCCTCAGGAAAGGCCAGTCCCCATGCGAGTTCCTCGGGGGCCTCTCGGGATTCCTCTCCCGTCGATGCCGGGGCCTAAGACCTTGTGTGGAGTCGGGGCCGGAACCTGAGGATTCCTCTCCAGTGCTGACATGGATCTTGGGGTACTTCTGGAGTCTCCCCAGGGGAGTCAGTCCTCGTCTCGAATGCGGGCATGCACTTGCGCTTTCCACCAGAGCGGTAGCAGCAGTGTCACGCAGTCCGCCGCGTGGATCAAAGGATCGATGGTTTTCCCTCGAGTCGTTTCCACGAGGCTTTCCCACGAGGCTTTCCCAGAGGGCTGTCCCACGTGCACACGTGGTGGGAGTCTATCCTCGGCTTGAACGTCAAGGCAGTGCAGGGAAAACAGGTTCCTCTGGAATGGACTGACTCATCTGGGGGACTCTTGGAATGGTGGCATGACCCTGGAGTTCCTCTCGCCTTTCCTGTGGAGAGCGCCTCCTCTTGAGATGCAACGGGAACGCCGGGAATTCTTTCCCTACGAAACAGGGAAAGGATCCCTCATCTCGAGCTAGGAGGCGGAAACGGGGCTCCCCTGGATGTGTGCGGGACACCACGTGCTTCCTGTCGAGTGCAGACGGGTATGTCGGGGAACTTCTTGAGTTGCAGCAACGGTGTGAAGGACCCTTTGGAAGTTCCAGTGGTTAGACGTGATTGGCCTCGAGAAGCCTCAGCGGAAATGGGCCTCATCTCGCCTGGAGGGCAAAACCTCCTGGATTTTCTCGAGTTGCGGCAGGTGCTCTCGACTTACGACCGGGACCTCAGGGACCCGCTCTGGTGGCCTCAGGAAAGGCCAGTCCCCATGCGAGTTCCTCGGGGGCCTCTCGGGATTCCTCTCCCGTCGATACCGGGTCCTAAGACCTTGTGTGGAGTCGGGGCCGGAACCTGAGGATTCCTCTCCAGTGCTGACATGGATCTTGGGGTACTTCTGGAGTCTCCCCAGGGGAGTCAGTCCTCGTCTCGAATGCGGGCATGCACTTGCGCTTTCCTCCAGAGCGGTAGCAGCAGTGTCACGCAGTCCGCCGCGTGGATCACAGGATCTATGGTTTTCCCTCGAGTCTTTCCCACGAGGCTTTCCCACGAGGCTTTCCCACAGGGCTGTCCCACGTGCACACGTGGTGGGAGTCGATCCTCGGCTTGAACGTCAAGGCAGTGCAGGGAAAACAGGTTCCTCTGGAATGGACTGACACATCTGGGGGATTCTTGGAATGGTGGCACGACCCTGGAGTTCCTCTCGCCTTTCCTGTGGAGAGCGCCTCCTCTTGAGATGCGACGGGATCGCCGGGAATTCTTTCCCTACGAAACAGGGAAAGGATCCCTCATCTCGAGCTAGGAGGCGGAAACGGGGCTCCCCTGGATGTGTGCGGGACACCACGTGCTTCCTCTCGAGTGGAGATGGGTATGTCGGGGAACTTCTTGAGTTGCAGCAAGGGTGTGAAGGACCCTTTGGAAGTTCCAGTGGTTAGATGTGATTGTCCTCGAGAAGCCTCAGCGGAAATGGGCCTCATCTCGCCTGGAGGGCAAAACCTCCTGGATTTTCTCGAGTTGCGGCAGGTGCTCTCGACTTACGACGGGGACCTCAGGGACCCGCTCTGGTCGCCTCAGGAAAGGCCAGTCCCCATGCGAGTTCCTCGGGGGCCTCTCGGGATTCCTCTCCCGTCGATGCCGGGGCCTAAGACCTTGTGTGGAGTCGGGGCCGGAACCTGAGGATTCCTCTCCAGTGCTGACATGGATCTTGGGGTACTTCTGGAGTCTCCCCAGGGGAGTCAGTCCTCGTCTCGAATGCGGGCATGCACTTGCGCTTTCCTCCAGAGCGGTAGCAGCAGTGTCACGCAGTCCGCCGCGTGGATCAAAGGATCTATGGTTTTCCCTCGAGTCTTTCCCACGAGGCTTTCCCACGAGGCTTTCCCACAGGGCTGTCCCACGTGCACACGTGGTGGGAGTCGATCCTCGGCTTGAACGTCAAGGCAGTGCAGGGAAAACAGGTTCCTCTGGAATGGACTGACACATCTGGGGGACTCTTGGAATGGTGGCACGACCCTGGAGTTCCTCTCGCCTTTGCTGTGGAGAGCGCCTCCTCTTGAGATGCGACGGGAACGCCGGGAATTCTTTCCCTACGAAACAGGGAAAGGATCCCTCATCTAGAGCTAGGAGGCGGAAACGCGTCTCCCCTGGATGTGTGCGGGACCCACGTGCTTCCTCTCGAGTGGAGACGGGTATGTCGGGGAACTTCTAGAGTTGCAGCAAGGGTGTGAAGGACCCTTTAGAAGCTCCAGTGGTTAGACGTGATTAGCCTCGAGAAGCCTCAGCGGAAATGGGCCTCATCTCGCCTGGAGGGCAAAACCTCCTGGATTTTCTCGAGTTGCGGCAGGTGCTCTCGACTTACGACGGGGACCTCAGGGACCCGCTCTGGTGGCCTCAGGAAAGGCCAGTCCCCATGCGAGTTCCTCGGGGGCCTCTCGGGATTCCTCTCCCGTCGATGCCGGGGCCTAAGACCTTGTGTGGAGTCGGGGCCGGAACCTGAGGATTCCTCTCCAGTGCTGACATGGATCTTGGGGTACTTCTGGAGTCTCCCCAGGGGAGTCAGTCCTCGTCTCGAATGCGGGCATGCACTTGCGCTTTCCTCCAGAGCGGTAGCAGCAGTGTCACGCAGTCCGCCGCGTGGATCAAAGGATCTATGGTTTTCCCTCGAGTCTTTCCCACGAGGCTTTCCCACGAGGCTTTCCCACAGGGCTGTCCCACGTGCACACGTGGTGGGAGTCGATCCTCGGCTTGAACGTCAAGGCAGTGCAGGGAAAACAGGTTCCTCTGGAATGGACTGACACATCTGGGGGACTCTTGGAATGGTGGCACGACCCTGGAGTTCCTATCGCCTTTCCTGTGGAGAGCGCCTCCTCTTGAGATGCGACGGGAACGCCGGGAATTCTTTCCCTACGAAACAGGGAAAGGATCCCTCATCTCGAGCTAGGAGGCGGAAACGGGTCTCCCCTGGATGTGTGCGGGACACCACGTGCTTCCTCTCGAGTGGAGACGGGTATGTCGTGGAACTTCTAGAGTTGCAGCAAGGGTTTGAAGGACCCTTTGGAAGTTCCAGTGGTTAGACGTGATTAGCCTCGAGAAGCCTCAGCGGAAATGGGCCTCATCTCGCCTGGAGGGCAAAACCTCCTGGATTTTCTCGAGTTGCGGCAGGTGCTCTCGACTTACGACGGGGACCTCAGGGACCCGTTCTGGTGGCCTCAGGAAAGGCCAGTCCCCATGCGAGTTCCTCGGGGGCGTCTCGGGATTCCTCTCCCGTCGATGCCGGGGCCTAAGACCTTGTGTGGAGTCGGGGCCGGAACCTGAGGATTCCTCTCCAGTGCTGACATGGATCTTGGGGTACTTCTGGAGTCTCCCCAGGGGAGTCAGTCCTCGTCTCGAATGCGGGCATGCACTTTCGCTTTCCACCAGAGCGGTAGCAGCAGTGTCACGCAGTCCGCCGCGTGGATCAAAGGATCGATGGTTTTCCCTCGAGTCGTTTCCACGAGGCTTTCCCACGAGGCTTTCCCACAGGGCTGTCCCACGTGCACACGTGGTGGGAGTCTATCCTCGGCTTGAACGTCAAGGCAGTGCAGGGAAAACAGGTTCCTCTGGAATGGACTGACACATCTGGGGGACTCTTGGAATGGTGGCATGACCCTGGAGTTCCTCTCGCCTTTCCTGTGGAGAGCGCCTCCTCTTGAGATGCAACGGGAACGCCGGGAATTCTTTCCCTACGAAACAGGGAAAGGATCCCTCATCTCGAGCTAGGAGGCGGAAACGGGGCTCCCCTGGATGTGTGCGGGACACCACGTGCTTCCTGTCGAGTGCAGACGGGTATGTCGGGGAACTTCTTGAGTTGCAGCAACGGTGTGAAGGGCCCTTTGGAAGTTCCAGTGGTTAGACGTGATTGGCCTCGAGAAGCCTCAGCGGAAATGGGCCTCATCTCGCCTGGAGGGCAAAACCTCCTGGATTTTCTCGAGTTGCGGCAGGTGCTCTCGACTTACGACCGGGACCTCAGGGACCCGCTCTGGTGGCCTCAGGAAAGGCCAGTCCCCATGCGAGTTCCTCGGGGGCCTCTCGGGATTCCTCTCCCGTCGATGCCGGGGCCTAAGACCTTGTGTGGAGTCGGGGCCGGAACCTGAGGATTCCTCTCCAGTGCTGACATGGATCTTGGGGTACTTCTGGAGTCTCCCCAGGGGAGTCAGTCCTCGTCTCGAATGCGGGCATGCACTTGCGCTTTCCTCCAGAGCGGTAGCAGCAGTGTCACGCAGTCCGCCGCGTGGATCAAAGGATCTATGGTTTTCCCTCGAGTCGTTCCCACGAGGCTTTCCCACGAGGCTTTCCCACAGGGCTGTCCCACGTGCACACGTGGTGGGAGTCGATCCTCGGCTTGAACGTCAAGGCAGTGCAGGGAAAACAGGTTCCTCTGGAATGGACTGACACATCTGGGGGACTCTTGGAATGGTGGCATGACCCTGGAGTTCCTCTCGCCTTTCCTGTGGAGAGCGCCTCCTCTTGAGATGCAACGGGAACGCCGGGAATTCTTTCCCTACGAAACAGGGAAAGGATCCCTCATCTCGAGCTAGGAGGCGGAAACGGGGCTCCCCTGGATGTGTGCGGGACACCACGTGCTTCCTCTCGAGTGGAGACGGGTATGTCGGGGAACTTCTTGAGTTGCAGCAAGGGTGTGAAGGACCCTTTGGAAGTTCCAGTGGTTAGATGTGATTGGCCTCGAGAAGCCTCAGCGGAAATGGGCCTCATCTCGCCTGGAGGGCAAAAGCTCCTGGATTTTCTCGAGTTGCGGCAGGTGCTCTCGACTTACGACGGGGACCTCAGGGACCCGCTCTGGTGGCCTCAGGAAAGGCCAGTCCCCATGCGAGTTCCTCGGGGGCCTCTCGGGATTCCTCTCCCGTCGATGCCGGGGCCTAAGACCTTGTGTGGAGTCGGGGCCGGAACCTGAGGATTCCTCTCCAGTGCTGACATGGATCTTGGGGTACTTCTGGAGTCTCCCCAGGGGAGTCAGTCCTCGTCTCGAATGCGGGCATGCACTTGCGCTTTCCTCCAGAGCGGTAGCAGCAGTGTCACGCAGTCCGCCGCGTGGATCAAAGGATCTATGGTTTTCCCTCGAGTCTTTCCCACGAGGCTTTCCCACGAGGCTTTCCCACAGGGCTGTCCCACGTGCACACGTGGTGGGAGTCGATCCTCGGCTTGAATGTCAAGGCAGTGCAGGGAAAACAGGTTCCTCTGGAATGGACTGACACATCTGGGGGACTCTTGGAATGGTGTCACGACCCTGGAGTTCCTCTCGCCTTTCCTGTGGAGAGCGCCTCCTCTTGAGATGCGACGGGAACGCAGGGAATTCTTTCCCTACGAAACAGGGAAAGGATCCCTCATCTCGAGCTAGGAGGCGGAAACGGGGCTCCCCTGGATGTGTGCGGGACCCCACGTGCTTCCTCTCGAGTGGAGACGGGTATGACGGGGAACTTCTTGAGTTGCAGCAAGGGTGTGAAGGACCCTTTGGAAGTTCCAGTGGTTAGATGTGATTGGCCTCGAGTAGCCTCTGAGGAAATGGGCCTCATCTCGACTGGAGGGCAAAACCTCCTGGATTTTCTCGAGTTGCGGCAGGTGCTCTCGACTTTCGACGGGGACCTCAGGGACCCGCTCTGGTGGCCTCAGGAAAGGCCAGTCCCCATGCGAGTTCCTCGGGGGCCTCTCGGGATTCCTCTCCCGTCGATGCCGGGGCCTAAGACCTTGTGTGGAGTCGGGGCCGGAACCTGAGGATTCCTCTCCAGTGCTGACATGGATCTTGGGGTACTTCTGGAGTCTCCCCCGGGGAGTCAGTCCTCGTCTCGAATGCGGGCATGCACTTGCGCTTTCCTCCAGAGCGGTAGCAGCAGTGTCACGCAGTCCGCCGCGTGGATCAAAGGATGTATGGTTTTCCCTCGAGTTTTTCCCACGAGGCTATCCCACGAGGCTTTCCCACAGGGCTGTCCCACGTGGACACGTTGTGGGAGTCGATCCTCGGCTTGAACGTCAAGGCAGTGCAGGGAAAACAGGTTCCTCTGGAATGGACTGACACATCAGGGGGACTCTTGGAATGGTGGCACGACCCTGGAGTTCCTCTCGCCTTTCGTGTGGAGAGCGCCTCCTCTTGAGATGCGACGGGAACGCCGGGAATTCTTTCCCTACGAAACAGGGAAAGGATCCCTCATCTCGAGCTAGGAGGCGGAAACGGGGCTCCCCTGGATGTGTGCGGGACACCACGTGCTTCCTCTCGAGTGGAGATGGGTATGTCGGGGAACTTCTTGAGTTGCAGCAAGGGTGTGAAGGACCCTTTGGAAGTTCCAGTGGTTAGATGTGATTGTCCTCGAGAAGCCTCAGCGGAAATGGGCCTCATCTCGCCTGGAGGGCAAAACCTCCTGGATTTTCTCGAGTTGCTTCAGGTGCTCTCGACTTACGACGGGGACCTCAGGGACCCGCTCTGGTGGCCTCAGGAATGGCCAGTCCCCATGCGAGTTCCTCGGGGGCCTCTCGGGATTCCTCTCCCGTCCATGCCGGGGCCTAAGACCTTGTGTGGAGTCGGGGCCGGAACCTGAGGATTCCTCTCCAGTGCTGACATGGATCTTGGGGTACTTCTGGAGTCTCCCCAGGGGAGTCAGTCCTCGTCTCGAATGCGGGCATGCACTTGCGCTTTCCTCCAGAGCGGTAGCAGCAGTGTCACGCAGTCCGCCGCGTGGATCAAAGGATCTATGGTTTTCCCTCGAGTATTCCCCACGAGGCTTTCCCACGAGGCTTTCCCACAGGGCTGTCCCACGTGCACACGTGGTGGGAGTCGATCCTCGGCTTGAATGTCAAGGCAGTGCAGGGAAAACAGGTTCCTCTGGAATGGACTGACACATCTGGGGGACTCTTGGAATGGTGTCACGACCTTGGAGTTCCTCTCGCCTTTCCTGTGGAGAGCGCCTCCTCTTGAGATGCGACGGGAACGCCGGGAATTCTTTCCCTACGAAACAGGGAAAGGATCCCTCATCTCGAGCTAGGAGGCGGAAACGGGGCTCCCCTGGATGTGTTCGGGACCCCACGTGCTTCCTCTCGAGTGGAGACGGGTATGTCGGGGAACTTCTTGAGTTGCAGCAAGGGTGTGAAGGACCCTTTGGAAGTTCCAGTGGTTAGATGTGATTGGCCTCGAGTAGCCTCAGAGGAAATGGGCCTCATCTCGCCTGGAGGGCAAAACCTCCTGGATTTTCTCGAGTTGCGGCAGGTGCTCTCGACTTTCGACGGGGACCTCAGGGACCCGCTCTGGTGGCCTCAGGAAAGGCCAGTCCCCATGCGAGTTCCTCGGGGGCCTCTCGGGATTCCTCTCCCGTCCATGCCGGGGCCTAAGACCTTGTGTGGAGTCGGGGCCGGAACCTGAGGATTCCTCTCCAGTGCTGACATGGATCTTGGGGTACTTCTGGAGTCTCCCCAGGGGAGTCAGTCCTCGTCTCGAATGCGGGCATGCACTTGCGCTTTCCTCCAGAGCGGTAGCAGCAGTGTCACGCAGTCCGCCGCGTGGATCAAAGGATGTATGGTTTTCCCTCGAGTTTTTCCCACGAGGCTATCCCACGAGGCTTTCCCACAGGGCTGTCCCACGTGGACACGTTGTGGGAGTCGATCCTCGGCTTGAACGTCAAGGCAGTGCAGGGAAAACAGGTTCCTCTGGAATGGACTGACACATCAGGGGGACTCTTGGAATGGTGGCACGACCCTGGAGTTCCTCTCGCCTTTCGTGTGGAGAGCGCCTCCTCTTGAGATGCGACGGGAACGCCGGGAATTCTTTCCCTACGAAACAGGGAAAGGATCCCTCATCTCGAGCTAGGAGGCGGAAACGGGTCTCCCCTGGATGTGTGCGGGACACTTCGTGCTTCCTCTCGAGTGGAGACGGGTATGTCGGGGAACTACTTGAGTTGCAGCAAGGGTGTGAACGATCCTTTGGAAGTTCCAGTGGTTAGATGAGATTGGCCTCGAGAAGCCTCAGCGGAAATGGGCCTCATCTCGCCTGGAGGGCAAAACCTCCTGGATTTTCTCGAGTTGTGGCAGGTGCTCTCGACTTACGACGGGGACCTCAGGGACCCGCTCTGGTGGCCTCAGGAAAGGCCAGTCCCCATGCGAGTTCCTCGGGGGCCTCTCGGGATTCCTCTCCCGTCGATGTCGGGGCCTAAGACCTTGTGTGGAGTCGGGGCCGGAACCTGAGGATTCCTCTCCAGAGCTGACATGGATCTTGGGGTACTTCTGGAGTCTCCCCAGGGGAGTCAGTCCTCGTCTCGAATGCGGGCATGCACTTGCGCTTTCCTCCAGAGCGGTAGCAGCAGTGTCACGCAGTCCGCCGCGTGGATCAAAGGATCTATGGTTTTCCCTCGAGTCGTTCCCACGAGGCTTTCCCACGAGGCTTTCCCACAGGGCTGTCCCACGTGCACACGTGGTGGGAGTCGATCCTCGGCTTGAACGTCAAGGCAGTGCAGGGAAAACAGGTTCCTCTGGAATGGACTGACACATCTGGGGGACTCTTGGAATGGTGGCACGACCCTGGAGTTCCTCTCGCCTTTCCTGTGGAGAGCGCCTCCTCTTGAGATGCGACGGGAACGCCGGGAATTCTTTCCCTACGAAACAGGGAAAGGATCCCTCATCTCGAGCTAGGAGGCGGAAACGGGGCTCCCCTGGATGTGTGCCGGACCCCACGTGCTTCCTCTCGAGTGGAGACGGGTATGACGGGGAACTTCTTGAGTTGCAGCAAGGGTGTGAAGGACCCTTTGGAAGTTCCAGTGGTTAGATGTGATTGGCCTCGAGTTGCCTCAGAGGAAATGGGCCTCATCTCGCCTGGAGGGCAAAACCTTCTGGATTGTCTCGAGTTGCGGCAGGTGCTCTCGACTTTCGACGGGGACCTCAGGGACCCGCTCTGGTGGCCTCAGGAAAGGCCAGTCCCCATGCGAGTTCCTCGGGGGCCTCTCGGGATTCCTCTCCCGTCGATGCCGGGGCCTAAGACCTTGTGTGGAGTCGGGGCCGGAACCTGAGGATTCCTCTCCAGTGCAGACATGGATCTTGGGGTACTGCTGGAGTCTCCCCAGGGGAGTCAGTCCTCGTCTCGAATGCGGGCATGCACTTGCGCTTTCCTCCAGAGCGGTAGCAGCAGTGTCACGCAGTCCGCCGCGTGGATCAAAGGATGTATGGTTTTCCCTCGAGTTTTTCCCACGAGGCTATCCCACGAGGCTTTCCCACAGGGCTGTCCCACGTGGACACGTTGTGGGAGTCGATCCTCGGCTTGAACGTCAAGGAAGTGCAGGGAAAACAGGTTCCTCTGGAATGGACTGACACATCAGGGGGACGATTGGAATGGTGGCACGACCCTGGAGTTCCTCTCGCCTTTCCTGTGGAGAGCGCCTCCTCTTGAGATGCGACGGGAACGCCGGGAATTCTTTCCCTACGAAACAGGGAAAGGATCCCTCATCTCGAGCTAGGAGGCGGAAACGGGGCTCCCCTGGATGTGTGCGGGACCCCACGTGCTTCCTCTCGAGTGGAGACGGGTATGTCGGGGAACTTCTTGAGTTGCAGCAAGGGTGTGAAGGACCCTTTGGAAGTTCCAGTGGTTAGATGTGATTGGCCTCGAGTAGCCTCAGAGGAAATGGGCCTCATCTCGCCTGGAGGGCAAAACCTCCTGGATTTTCTCGAGTTGCGGCAGGTGCTCTCGACTTTCGACGGGGACCTCAGGGACCCGCTCTGGTGGCCTCAGGAAAGGCCAGTCCCCATGCGAGTTCCTCGGGGGCCTCTCGGGATTCCTCTCCCGTCGATGCCGGGGCCTAAGACCTTGTGTGGAGTCGGGGCCGGAACCTGAGGATTCCTTTCCAGAGCTGACATGGATCTTGGGGTACTTCTGGAGTCTCCCCAGGGGAGTCAGTCCTCGTCTCGAATGCGGGCATGCACTTGCGCTTTCCTCCAGAGCGGTAGCAGCAGTGTCACGCAGTCCGCCGCGTGGATCAAAGGATCTATGGTTTTCCCTCGAGTCGTTCCCACGAGGCTTTCCCACGAGGCTTTCCCACAGGGCTGTCCCACGTGCACACGTGGTGGGAGTCGATCCTCGGCTTGAACGTCAAGGCAGTGCAGGGAAAACAGGTTCCTCTGGAATGGACTGACACATCTGGGGGACTCTTGGAATGGTGGCACGACCCTGGAGTTCCTCTCGCCTTTCCTGTGGAGAGCGCCTCCTCTTGAGATGCGACGGGAACGCCGGGAATTCTTTCCCTACGAAACAGGGAAAGGATCCCTCATCTCGAGCTAGGAGGCGGAAACGGGGCTCCCCTGGATGTGTGCCGGACCCCACGTGCTTCCTCTCGAGTGGAGACGGGTATGACGGGGAACTTCTTGAGTTGCAGCAAGGGTGTGAAGGACCCTTTGGAAGTTCCAGTGGTTAGATGTGATTGGCCTCGAGTAGCCTCAGAGGAAATGGGCCTCATCTCGCCTGGAGGGCAAAACCTCCTGGATTTTCTCGAGTTGCGGCAGGTGCTCTCGACTTTCGACGGGGACCTCAGGGACCCGCTCTGGTGGCCTCAGGAAAGGCCAGTCCCCATGCGAGTTCCTCGGGGGCCTCTCGGGATTCCTCTCCCGTCGATGCCGGGGCCTAAGACCTTGTGTGGAGTCGGGGCCGGAACCTGAGGATTCCTCTCCAGAGCTGACATGGATCTTGGGGTACTTCTGGAGTCTCCCCAGGGGAGTCAGTCCTCGTCTCGAATGCGGGCATGCACTTGCGCTTTCCTCCAGAGCGGTAGCAGCAGTGTCACGCAGTCCGCCGCGTGGATCAAAGGATCTATGGTTTTCCCTCGAGTCGTTCCCACGAGGCTTTCCCACGAGGCTTTCCCACAGGGCTGTCCCACGTGCACACGTGGTGGGAGTCGATCCTCGGCTTGAACGTCAAGGCAGTGCAGGGAAAACAGGTTCCTCTGGAATGGACTGACACATCTGGGGGACTCTTGGAATGGTGGCACGACCCTGGAGTTCCTCTCGCCTTTCCTGTGGAGAGCGCCTCCTCTTGAGATGCGACGGGAACGCCGGGAATTCTTTCCCTACGAAACAGGGAAAGGATCCCTCATCTCGAGCTAGGAGGCGGAAACGGGGCTCCCCTGGATGTGTGCCGGACCCCACGTGCTTCCTCTCGAGTGGAGACGGGTATGACGGGGAACTTCTTGAGTTGCAGCAAGGGTGTGAAGGACCCTTTGGAAGTTCCAGTGGTTAGATGTGATTGGCCTCGAGTTGCCTCAGAGGAAATGGGCCTCATCTCGCCTGGAGGGCAAAACCTTCTGGATTTTCTCGAGTTGCGGCAGGTGCTCTCGACTTTCGACGGGGACCTCAGGGACCCGCTCTGGTGGCCTCAGGAAAGGCCAGTCCCCATGCGAGTTCCTCGGGGGCCTCTCGGGATTCCTCTCCCGTCGATGCCGGGGCCTAAGACCTTGTGTGGAGTCGGGGCCGGAACCTGAGGATTCCTCTCCAGTGCAGACATGGATCTTGGGGTACTGCTGGAGTCTCCCCAGGGGAGTCAGTCCTCGTCTCGAATGCGGGCATGCACTTGCGCTTTCCTCCAGAGCGGTAGCAGCAGTGTCACGCAGTCCGCCGCGTGGATCAAAGGATGTATGGTTTTCCCTCGAGTTTTTCCCACGAGGCTATCCCACGAGGCTTTCCCACAGGGCTGTCCCACGTGGACACGTTGTGGGAGTCGATCCTCGGCTTGAACGTCAAGGAAGTGCAGGGAAAACAGGTTCCTCTGGAATGGACTGACACATCAGGGGGACGATTGGAATGGTGGCACGACCCTGGAGTTCCTCTCGCCTTTCCTGTGGAGAGCGCCTCCTCTTGAGATGCGACGGGAACGCCGGGAATTCTTTCCCTACGAAACAGGGAAAGGATCACTCATCTCGAGCTAGGAGGCGGAAACGGGGCTCCCCTGGATGTGTGCGGGACCCCACGTGCTTCCTCTCGAGTGGAGACGGGTATGTCGGGGAACTTCTTGAGTTGCAGCAATGGTGTGAAGGACCCTTTGGAAGTTCCAGTGGTTAGACGTGATTGTCCTCGAGAATCCTCAGCGGAAATGGGCCTCATCTCGCCTGGAGGGCAAAACCTCCTGGATTTTCTCGAGTTGCGGCAGGTGCTCTCGACTTACGACCGGGACCTCAGGGACCCGCTCTGGTGGCCTCAGGAAAGGCCAGTCCCCATGCGAGTTCCTCGGGGGCCTCTCGGGATTCCTCTCCCGTCCATGCCGGGGCCTAAGACCTTGTGTGGAGTCGGGGCCGGAACCTGAGGATTCCTTTCCAGTGCTGACATGGATCTTGGGGTACTTCTGGAGTCTCCCCAGGGGAGTCAGTCCTCGTCTCGAATGCGGGCATGCACTTGCGCTTTCCTCCAGAGCGGTAGCAGCAGTGTCACGCAGTACGCCGCGTGGATCAAAGGATCTATGGTTTTCCCTCGAGTCTTTCCCACGAGGCTTTCCCACGAGGCTTTCCCACAGGGCTGTCCCACGTGCACACGTGGTGGGAGTGGATCCTCGGCTTGAACGTCAAGGCAGTGCAGGGAAAACAGGTTCCTCTGGAATGGACTGACACATCTGGGGGACTCTTGGAATGGTGGCACAACCATGGAGTTCCTCTCGCCTTTCCTGTGGAGAGCGCCTCCTCTTGAGATGCGACGGGAACGCCGGGAATTCTTTCCCTACGGAACAGGGAAAGGATCCCTCATCTCGAGCTAGGAGGCGGAAACCGGGCTCCCCTGGATTTGTGCGGGACCCCACATGCTTCCTCTCGAGTGGAGACGGGTATGTCGGGGAACTTCTTGAGTTGCAGCAAGGGTGTGAAGGACCCTTTGGAAGTTCCAGTGGTTAGATGTGATTGGCCTCGAGAAGCCTCAGCGGAAATGGGCCTCATCTCGCCTGGAGGGCAAAACCTCCTGGATTTTCTCGAGTTGAGGCTGGTACTCTCGACTTACGACCGGGACCTCAGGGACCCGCTCTGGTGGCCTCAGGAAAGGCCAGTCCCCATGCGAGTTCCTCGGGGGCCTCTCGGGATTCCTCTCCCGTCGATGCCGGGGCCTAAGACCTTGTGTGGAGTCGGGGCCGGAACCTGAGGATTCCTCTCCAGTGCTGACATGGATCTTGGGGTACTTCTGGAGTCTCCCCAGGGGAGTCAGTCCTCGTCTCGAATGCGGGCATGCACTTGCGCTTTCCTCCAGAGCGGTAGCAGCAGTGTCACGCAGTCCGCCGCGTGCATCAAAGGATCTATGGTTTTCCCTCGAGTCTTTCCCACGAGGCTTTCCCACGAGGCTTTCCCACAGGGCTGTCCCACGTGCACACGTGGTGGGAGTCGATCCTCGGCTTGAACGTCAAGGCAGTGCAGGGAAAACAGGTTCCTCTGGAATGGACTGACACATCTCGGGGACTCTTGGAATGGTGTCACGACCCTGGAGTTCCTCTCGCCTTTCCTGTGGAGAGCGCCTCCTCTTGAGATGCGACGGGAACGCCGGGAATTCTTTCCCTACGAAACAGGGAAAGGATCCCTCATCTCGAGCTAGGAGGCGGAAACGGGGCTCCCCTGGATGTGTGCGGGACCCCACGTGCTTCCTCTCGAGTGGAGACAGGTATGTCGGGGAACTTCTTGAGTTGCAGCAATGGTGTGAAGGACCCTTTGGAAGTTCCAGTGGTTAGATGTGATTGGCCTCGAGAAGCCTCAGCGGAAATGGGCCTCATCTCGCCTGGAGGGCAAAACCTCCTGGATTTTCTCGAGTTGCGGCAGGTGCTCTCGACTTACGACGGGGACCTCAGGGAACCGCTCTGGTGGCCTCAGGAAAGGCCAGTCCCCATGCGAGTACCTCGGGAGCCTCTCGGGATTCCTCTCCCGTCGATGCCGGGGCCTAAGACCTTGTGTGGAGTCCGGGCCGGAACCTAAGGATTCCTCTCCAGTGCTGACATGGATCTTGGGGTACTTCTGGAGTCTCCCCAGGGGAGTCAGTCCTCGTCTCGAATGCGGGCATGCACTTGCGCTTTCCTCCAGAGCGGTAGCAGCAGTGTCACGCAGTCCGCCGCGTGCATCAAAGGATCTATGGTTTTCCCTCGAGTCGTTCCCACGAGGCTTTCCCACGAGGCTTTCCCACAGGGCTGTCCCACGTGCACACGTGGTGGGAGTCGATCCTCGGCTTGAACGTCAAGGCAGTGCAGGGAAAACAGGTTCCTCTGGAATGGACTGACACATCTGGAGGACTCTTGGAATGGTGGCACGACCCTGGAGTTCCTCTCGCCTTTCTTGTGGAGAGCGCCTCCTCTTGAGATGCGACGGGAACGCCGGGAATTCTTTCCCTACGAAACAGGGAAAGGATCCCTCATCTCGAGCTAGGAGGCGGAAACGGGGCTCCCCTGGATGTGTGCGGGACACCACGTGCTTCCTCTCGAGTGGAGACGGGTATGTCGGGGAACTTCTTGAGTTGCAGCAAGGGTGTGAAGGACCCTTTGGAAGTTCCAGTGGTTAGATGTGATTGGCCTCGAGAAGCCTCAGCGGAAATGGGCCTCATCTCGCCTGGAGGGCAAAACCTCCTGGATTTTCTCGAGTTGAGGCTGCTGCTCTCGACTTACGACCGGGACCTCAGGGACCCGCTCTGGTGGCCTCAGGAAAGGCCAGGCCCCATGCGAGTTCCTCGGGGGCCTCTCGGGATTCCTCTCCCGTCGATGCCGGGGCCTAAGACCTTGTGTGGAGTCGGGGCCGGAACCTGAGGATTCCTCTCCAGTGCTGACATGGATCTTGGGGTACTTCTGGAGTCTCCCCAGGGGAGTCAGTCCTCGTCTCGAATGCGGGCATGCACTTGCGCTTTCCTCCAGAGCGGTAGCAGCAGTGTCACGCAGTCCGCCGCGTGGATCAAAGGATCTATGGTTTTCCCTCGAGCCTTTCCCACGAGGCTTTCCCACGAGGCTTTCCCACAGGGCTGTCCCACGTGCACACGTGGTGGGAGTCGATCCTCGGCTTGAACGTCAAGGCAGTGCAGGGAAAACAGGTTCCTCTGGAATGGACTGACACATCTGGGGGACTCTTGGAATGGTGTCACGACCCTGGAGTTCCTCTCGCCTTTCCTGTGGAGAGCGCCTCCTCTTGAGATGCGACGGGAACACCGGGAATTCTTTCCCTACGAAACAGGGAAAGGATCCCTCATCTCGAGCTAGGAGGCGGAAACGGGGCTCCCCTGGATGTGTGCGGGACCCCACGTGCTTCCTCTCGAGTGGAGACAGGTATGTCGGGGAACTTCTTGAGTTGCAGCAATGGTGTGAAGGACCCTTTGGAAGTTCCAGTGGTTAGATGTGATTGGCCTCGAGAAGCCTCAGCGGAAATGGGCCTCATCTCGCCTGGAGGGCAAAACCTCCTGGATTTTCTCGAGTTGCGGCAGGTGCTCTCGACTTACGACGGGGACCTCAGGGAACCGCTCTGGTGGCCTCAGGAAAGGCCAGTCCCCATGCGAGTACCTCGGGAGCCTCTCGGGATTCCTCTCCCGTCGATGCCGGGGCCTAAGACCTTGTGTGGAGTCCGGGCCGGAACCTAAGGATTCCTCTCCAGTGCTGACATGGATCTTGGGGTACTTCTGGAGTCTCCCCAGGGGAGTCAGTCCTCGTCTCGAATGCGGGCATGCACTTGCGCTTTCCTCCAGAGCGGTAGCAGCAGTGTCACACAGTCCGCCGCGTGCATCAAAGGATCTATGGTTTTCCCTCGAGTCTTTCCCACGAGGCTTTCCCACGAGGCTTTCCCACAGGGCTGTCCCACGTGCACACGTGTTGGGAGTCGATCCTCGGCTTGAACGTCAAGGCAGTGCAGGGAAAACAGGTTCCTCTGGAATGGACTGACACATCTGGGGGACTCTTGGAATGGTGTCACGACCCTGGAGTTCCTCTCACCTTTCCTGTGGAGAGCGCCTCTTCTTGAGTTGCGACGGGAACGCCGGGAATTCTTTCCCTACGAAACAGGGACAGGATCCCTCATCTCGAGTTAGGAGGTGGAAACGGGGCTCCCCTGGATGTGTGCGGGACCCCACGTGCTTCCTCTCGAGTGGAGACGGGTGTGTCGGGGAACTTCTTGAGTTGCAGCAAGGGTGTGAAGGACCCTTTGGAAGTTCCCGTGGTTAGATGTGATTGGCCTCGAGAAGCCTCAGCGGAAATGGGCCTCATCTCGCCTGGAGGGCAAAACCTCCTGGATTTTCTCGAGTTGCGGCAGGTGCTCTCGACTTACGACGGGGACCTCAGGGAACCGCTCTGGTGGCCTCAGGAAAGGCCAGTCCCCATGCGAGTACCTCGGGAGCCTCTCGGGATTCCTCTCCCGTCGATGCCGGGGCCTAAGACCTTGTGTGGAGTCCGGGCCGGAACCTAAGGATTCCTCTCCAGTGCTGACATGGATCTTGGGGTACTTCTGGAGTCTCCCCAGGGGAGTCAGTGCTCGTCTCGAATGCGGGCATGCACTTGCGCTTTCCTCCAGAGCGGTAGCAGCAGTGTCACGCAGTCCGCCACGTGGATCAAAGGATCTATGGTTTTCCCTCGAGTCTTTCCCACGAGGCTTTCCCACGAGTCTTTCCCACAGGGCTGTCCCACGTGCACACGTGGTGGGAGTCGATCCTCGGCTTGAACGTCAAGGCAGTGCAGGAAAAACAGGTTCCTCTGGAATGGACTGACACATCTGGGGTCTCTTGGAATGGTGGCACGACCCTGGAGTTCCTCTCGCCTTTCCTGTGGAGAGCGCCTCCTCTTGAGATGCGACGGGAACGCCGGGAATTCTTTCCCTACGAAACAGGGACAGGATCCCTCATCTCGAGGTAGGAGGCGGAAACGGGGCTCCCCTGGATGTGTGCGGGACCCACGTGCTTCCTCTCGAGTGGAGACGGGTATGTCGGGGAACTTCTTGAGTTGCAGCAAGGGTGTGAAGGACCCTTTGGAAGTTCCAGTGGTTAGACGTGATTAGCCTCGAGAAGCCTCAGCGGAAATGGGCCTCATCTCGCCTGGAGGGCAAAACCTCCTGGATTTTCTCGAGTTGCGGCAGGTGCTCTGGACTTACGACGGGGACTTCAGGGACCCGCTCTGGCTGCCTCAGGAAAGGCCAGTCCCCATGCGAGTTCCTCGGGGGCCTCTCGGGATTCCTCTCCCGTCGATGCCGGGGCCTAAGACCTTGTGTGGAGTCGGGGCCGGAACCTGAGGATTCCTCTCCAGTGCTGACATGGATCTTGGGGTACTTCTGGAGTCTCCCCAGGGGAGTCAGTCCTCGTCTCGAATGCGGGCATGCACTTGCGCTTTCCTCCAGAGCGGTAGCAGCAGTGTCACGCAGTCTGCCACGTGGATCAAAGGATCTATGGTTTTCCCTCGAGTCTTTCCCACGAGGCTTTCCCACGAGTCTTTCCCACAGGGCTGTCCCACGTGCACACGTGGTGGGAGTCGATCCTCGGCTTGAACGTCAAGGCAGTGCAGGGAAAACAGGTTCCTCTGGAATGGACTGACACATCTGGGGGACTCTTGGAATGGTGTCACGACCCTGGAGTTCCTCTCGCCTTTCCTTTGGAGAGCGCCTCCTCTTGAGATGCGACGGGGACGCCGGGAATTCTTTCCCTACGAAACAGGGAAAGGATCCCTCATCTCGTGCTAGGAGGCGGAAACAGGGCTCCCCTGGATGTGTGCGGGACCCCACGTGCTTCCTCTCGAGTGGAGACGGGTATGTCGGGGAAATTCTTGAGTTGCAGCAAGGGTGTGAAGGACCCTTTGGAAGTTCCAGTGGTTAGACGTGATTAGCCTCGAGAAGCCTCAGCGGAAATGGGCCTCATCTCGCCTGGAGGGCAAAACCTCCTGGATTTTCTCGAGTTGCGGCAGGTGCTCTCGACTTACGACGGGGACCTCAGGGACCCGCTCTGGTGGCCTCAGGAAAGGCCAGTCACCATGCCAGTTCCTCGGGGGCCTCTCGGGATTCCTCTCCCGTCGATGCCGGGGCCTAAGACCTTGTGTGGAGTCGGGGCCGGAACCTGAGGATTCCTCTCCAGTGCTGACATGGATCTTGGGGTACTTCTGGAGTCTCCCCAGGGGAGTCAGTCCTCGTCTGGAATGCGGGCATGCACTTGCGCTTTCCTCTAGAGCGGTAGCAGCAGTGTCACGCAGTCCGCCGCGTGGATCAAAGGATCTATGGTTTTCCCTCGAGTCTTTCCCACGAGGCTTTCCCACGAGGCTTTCCCACAGGGCTGTCCCACGTGCACACGTGGTGGGAGTCGATCCTCGGCTTGAACGTCAAGGCAGTGCAGGGAAAACAGGTTCCTCTGGAATGGACCGACACATCTGGGGGACTCTTGGAATGGTGGCACGACCCTGGAGTTCCTCTCGCCTTTCCTGTGGAGAGCGCCTCCTCTTGAGATGCGACGGGAACGCCGGGAATTCTTTCCCTACGAAACAGGGAAAGGATCCCTCATCTCGAGCTAGGAGGCGGAAACGGGGCTCCCCTGGATGTGTGCGGGACCCCACGTGCTTCCTCTCTAGTGGAGACGGGTATGTCGGGGAACTTCTTGAGTTGCAGCAAGGGTGTGAAGGACCCTTTGGAAGTTCCAGTGGTTAGATGTGATTGGCCTCGAGAAGCCTCAGCGGATATGGGCCTCATCTCGCCTGGAGGGCAAAACCTCCTGGATTTTCTCGAGTTGCGGCAGGTGCTCTCGACTTACGACGGGGACCTCAGGGACCCGCTCTGGTGGCCTCAGGAAAGGCAAGTCCCCATGCGAGTTCCTCGGGGGCCTCTCGGTATTCCTCTCCCGTCGATGTCGGGGCCTAAGACCTTGTGTGGAGTCGGGGCCGGAACCTGAGGATTCCTCTCCAGTGCTGACATGGATCTTGGGGTACTTCTGGAGTCTCCCCAGGGGAGTCAGTCCTCGTCTCGAATGCGGGCATGCACTTGCGCTTTCCTCCAGAGCGGTAGCAGCAGTGTCACGCAGTCCGCCGCGTGGATCAAAGGATCTATGGTTTTCCCTCGAGTCTTTCCCACGAGGCTTTCCCACGAGGCTTTCCCACAGAGCTGTCCCACGTGCACACGTGGTGGGAGTCGATCCTCGGCTTGAACGTCAAGGCAGTGCAGGGAAAACAGGTTCCTCTGGAATGGACTGACACATCTGGGGGACTCTTGGAATGGTGGCACGACCCTGGAGTTCCTCTCGCCTTTCCTGTGGAGAGCGCCTCCTCTTGAGATGCGACGGGAACGCCGGGAATTCTTTCCCTACGAAACAGGGAAAGGATCCCTCATCTCGAGCTAGGAGGCGGAAACGGGGCTCCCCTGGATGTGTGCGGGACCCACGGGCTTCCTTTCGAGTGGAGACGGGTATGTCAGGGAACTTCTTGAGTTGCAGCAAGGGTGTGAAGGACCCTTTGGAAGTTCCAGTGGTTAGATGTGATTGGCCTCGAGAAGCCTCAGCGGAAATGGGCCTCATCTCGCCTGGAGGGCAAAACTTCCTGGATTTTCTCGAGTTGCGGCAGGTGCTCTCGACTTACGACGGGGACCTCAGGGAACCGCTCTGGTGGCCTCAGGAAAGGCCAGTCCCCATGCGAGTTCCTCGGGGGCCTCTCGGGATCCCTATCCCGTCGATGCCGGGGCCTAAGACCTTGTGTGGAGTCGGGGCCGGAACCTGAGGATTCCTCTCCAGTGCTGACATGGATCTTGGGGTACTTCTGGAGTCTCCCCAGGGGAGTCAGTCCTCGTCTCGAATGCGGGCATGCACTTGCGCTTTCCTCCAGAGCGGTAGCAGCAGTGTCACGCAGTCCGCCGCGTGGATCAAAGGATCTATGGTTTTCCCTCGAGTCTTTCCCACGAGGCTTTCCCACGAGGCTTTCCCACAGGGCTGTCCCACGTGCACACGTGGTGGGAGTCGATCCTCGGCTTTAACGTCAAGGCAGTGCAGGGAAAACAGGTTCCTCTGGAATGGACTGACACATCTGGGGGACTCTTGGAATGGTGGCATGACCCTGGAGTTCCTCTCGCCTTTCCTGTGGAGAGCGCCTCCTCTTGAGATGCGACGGGAACGCCGGGAATTCTTTCCCTACGAAACAGGGAAAGGATCCCTCATCTCGAGCTAGGAGGCGGAAACGGGGCTCCCCTGGATGTGTGCGGGACCCCACGTGCTTCCTCTCGAGTGGAGACGGGTATGTCGGGGAACTTCTTGAGTTGCAGCAATGGTGTGAAGGACCCTTTGGAAGTTCCAGTGGTTAGATGTGATTGGCCTCGAGAAGCCTCAGCGGAAATGGGCCTCATCTCGCCTGGAGGGCAAAACCTCCTGGATTTTCTCGAGTTGCGGCAGGTGCTCTCGACTTACGACGGGGACCTCAGGGACCCGCTCTGGTGGCCTCAGGAAAGGCCAGTCCCCATGCGAGTTCCTCGGGAGCCTCTCGGGATCCCTATCCCGTCGATGCCGGGGCCTAAGACCTTGTGTGCAGTCGGGGCCGGAACCTGAGGATTCCTCTCCAGTGCTGACATGGATCTTCGGGTACTTCTGGAGTCTCCCCAGGGAAGTCAGTCCTCGTCTCGAATGCGGGCATGCACTTGCGCTTTCCTCCAGAGCGGTAGCAGCAGTGTCACGCAGTCCGCCGCGTGGATCAAAGGATCTATGGTTTTCCCTCGAGTCTTTCCCACGAGGCTTTCCCACGAGGCTTTACCACAGGGCTGTCCCACGTGCACACGTGGTGGGAGTCGATCCTCGGCTTGAACGTCAAGGCAGTGCAGGGAAAACAGGTTCCTCTGGAATGGACTGACACATCTGGGGGACTCTTGGAATGGTGGCACGACCCTGGAGTTCCTCTCGCCTTTCCTGTGGAGAGCGCCTCCTCTTGAGATGCGACGGGAACGCCGGGAATTCTTTCCCTACGAACCAGGGAAAGGATCCCTCATCTCGAGCTAGGAGGCGGAAACGGGGCTCCCCTGGATGTGTGCGGGACACCACGTGCTTCCTCTCGAGTGCAGACGGGTATGTCGGGGAACTTCTTGAGTTGCAGCAAGGGTGTGAAGGACCCTTTGGAAGTTCCAGTGGTTAGATGTGATTGTCCTCGAGAAGCCTCAGCGGAAATGGGCCTCATCTCGCCTGGAGCGCAAAACCTCCTGGATTTTCTCGAGTTGCGGCAGGTGCTCTCGACTTACGACGGGGACCTCAGGGACCCGCTCTGGTGGCCTCAGGAATGGCCAGTCCCCATGCGAGTTCCTCGGGGGCCTCTCGGGATTCCTCTCCCGTCGATGCCGGGGCCTAAGACCTTGTGTGGAGTCGGGGCCGGAACCTGAGGATTCCTCTCCAGTGCTGACATGGATCTTCGGGTACTTCTGGAGTCTCCCCAGGGGAGTCAGTCCTCTTCTCGAATGCGGGCATGCACTTGCGCTTTCCTCCTGAGCGGTAGCAGCAGTGTCACGCAGTCCGCCGCGTGGATCAAAGGATCTATGGTTTTCCCTCGAGTCTTTCCCACGAGGCTTTCCCACGAGGCTTTCCCACAGGGCTGTCCCACGTGCACACGTGGTGGGAGTCGATCCTCGGCTTGAACGTCAAGGCAGTGCAGGGAAAACAGGTTCCTCTGGAATGGACTGACACATCTGGGGGACTCTTGGAATGGTGGCACGACCCTGGAGTTCCTCTCGCCTTTCCTGTGGAGAGCGCATCCTCTTGAGATGCGACGGGAACGCCGGGAATTCTTTCCCTACGAAACAGGGAAAGGATCCCTCATCTCGTGCTAGGAGGCGGAAACGGGGCTCCCCTGGATGTGTGCGGGACACCACGTGCTTCCTCTCGAGTGCAGACGGGTATGTCGGGGAACTTCTTGAGTTGCAGCAAGGGTGTGAAGGACCCTTTGGAAGGTCCAGTGGTTAGATGTGATTGGCCTCGAGAAGCCTCAGCGGAAATGGGCCTCATCTCGCCTGGAGGGCAAAACCTCCTGGATTTTCTCGAGTTGCGGCAATTGCTCTCGACTTAGGACGGGGACCTCAGGGACCCGCTCTGGTGGCCTCAGGAAAGGCCAGTCCCCATGCGAGTTCCTCGGGGGCCTCTCGGGATTCCTCTCCCGTCGATGCCAGGGCCTAAGACCTTGTGTGGAGTCGGGGCCGGAACCTGAGGATTCCTCTCCAGTGCTGACATGGATCTTGGGGTACTTCTGGAGTCTCCGCAGGGGAGTCAGTCCTCGTCTCGAATGCGGGCATGCACTTGCGCTTTCCTCCAGAGCGGTAGCAGCAGTGTCACGCAGTCCGCCGCGTGGATCAAAGGATCTATGGTTTTCCCTCGAGTCTTTCCCACGAGGCTTTCCCACGAGGCTTTCCCACAGGGCTGTCCCACGTGCACACGTGGTGGGAGTCGATCCTCGGCTTGAACGTCAAGGCAGTGCAGGGAAAACAGGTTCCTCTGGAATGGACTGACACATCTGGGGGACTATTGGAATGGTGGCACGACCCTGGAGTTCCTCTCGCCTTTCCTGTGGAGAGCGCTTCCTCTTGAGATGCGACGGGAACCCCGGGAATTCTTTCCCTACGAACCAGGGAAAGGATCCCTCATCTCGAGCTAGGAGGCGGAAACGGAGCTCCCCTGGATGTGTGCGGGACCCCACGTGCTTCCTCTCGAGTGGAGACGGGTATGTCGGGGAACTTCTTGAGTTGCAGCAAGGGTGTGAAGGACCCTTTGGAAGTTCCAGTGGTTAGACGTGATTAGCCTCGAGAAGCCTCAGCGGAAATGGGCCTCATCTCGCCTGGAGGGCAAAACCTCCTGGATTTTCTCGAGTTGCGGCAGGTGCTCTCGACTTACGATGGGGACCTCAGGGACCCGCTATGGTGGCCTCAGGAAAGGCCAGTCCCCATGCCAGTTCCTCGGGGGCCTCTCGGGATTCCTCTCCCGTCGATGCCGGGGCCTAAGACCTTGTGTGGAGTCGGGGCCAGAACCTGAGGATTCCTCTCCAGTGCTGACATGGATCTTGGGGTACTTCTGGAGTCTCCCCAGGGGAGTCAGTCCTCGTCTCGAATGCGGGCATGCACTTGCGCTTTCCTCCAGAGCGGTAGCAGCAGTGTCACGCAGTCCGCCGCGTGGATCAAAGGATCTATGGTTTTCCCTCGAGTCGTTCCCACGAGGCTTTCCCACGAGGCTTTCCCACAGGGCTGTCCCACGTGCACACGTGGTGGGAGTCGATCCTCGGCTTGAACGTCAAGGCAGTGCAGGGAAAACAGGTTCCTCTGGAATGGACTGACACATCTGGGGGACTCTTGGAATGGTGGCATGACCCTGGAGTTCCTCTCGCCTTTCTTGTGGAGAGCGCCTCCTCTTGAGATGCGACGGGAACGCCGGGAATTCTTTCCCTACGAAACAGGGAAAGGATCCCTCATCTCGAGCTAGGAGGCGGAAACGGGGCTCCCCTGGATGTGTGCGGGACACCACGTGCTTCCTCTCGAGTGGAGACGGGTATGTCGGGGAACTTCTTGAGTTGCAGCAATGGTGTGAAGGACCCTTTGGAAGTTCCAGTGGTTAGACGTGATTGGCCTCGAGAAGCCTCAGCGGAAATGGGCCTCATCTCGCCTGGAGGGCAAAACCTCCTGGATTTTCTCGAGTTGCGGCAGGTGCTCTCGACTTACGACCGGGACCTCAGGGACCCGCTCTGGTGGCCTCAGGAAAGGTCAGTCCCCATGCGAGTTCCTCGGGGGCCTCTCGGGATCCCTATCCCGTCGATGCCGGGGCCTAAGACCTTGTGTGGAGTCGGGGCCGGAACCTGAGGATTCCTCTCCAGTGCTGACATGGATCTTCGGGTACTTCTGGAGTCTCCCCAGGGGAGTCAGTCCTCGTCTCGAATGCGGGCATGCACTTGCGCTTTCCTCCAGAGCGGTAGCAGCAGTGTCACGCAGTCCACCGCGTGGATCAAAGGATATATGGTTTTCCCTCGAGTCTTTCCCACGAGGCTTTCCCACGAGGCTTTCCCACAGGGCTGTCCCACGTGCACACGTGGTGGGAGTCGATCCTCGGCTTGAACGTCAAGGCAGGGCAGGGAAAACAGGTTCCTCTGGAATGGACTGACACATCTGGGGGACTCTTGGAATGGTGGCACGACCCTGGAGTTCCTCTCGCCTTTCCTGTGGAGAGCGCCTCCTCTTGAGATGCGACGGGAACGCCGGGAATTCTTTCCCTACGAAACAGGGAAAGGATCCCTCATCTCGTGCTAGGAGGAGGAAACGGGGCTCCCCTGGATGTGTACGGGACACCACGTGCTTCCTCTCGAGTGCAGACGGGTATGTCGGGGAACTTCTTGAGTTGCAGCAAGGGTGTGAAGGACCCTTTGGAAGGTCCAGTGGTTAGATGTGATTGGCCTCGAGAAGCCTCAGCGGAAATGGGCCTCATCTCGCCTGGAGGGCAAAACGTCCTGGATTTTCTCGAGTTGCGGCAGGTGCTCTCGACTTACGACGGGGACCTCAGGGACCCGCTCTGGTGGCCTCAGGAAAGGACAGTCCCCATGCGAGTTCCTCAGGGGCCTCTCGGGATTCCTCTCCCGTCGATGCCAGGTCCTAAGACCTTGTGTGGAGTCGGGGCCGGAACCTGAGGATTCCTCTCCAGTGCTGACATGGATCTTGGGGTACTTCTGGAGTCTCCCCAGGGGAGTCAGTCCTCGTCTCGAATGCGGGCATGCACTTGGGCTTTCCTCCAGAGCGGTAGCAGCAGTGTCACGCAGTCCGCCGCGTGGAGCAAAGGATCTATGGTTTTCCCTCGAGTCTTTCCCACGAGGCTTTCCCACGAGGCTTTCCCACAGGGCTGTCCCACGTGCACACGTGGTGGGAGTCGATCCTCGGCTTGAACGTCAAGGCAGTGCAGGGAAAACAGGTTCCTCTGGAATGGACTGACACATCTGTGGGACTCTTGGAATGGTGGCATGACCCTGGAGTTCCTCTCGCCTTTCCTGTGGAGAGCGCCTCCTCTTGAGATGCGACGGGAACGCCGGGAATTCTTTCCCTACGAAACAGGGAAAGGATCCCTCATCTCGAGCTAGGAGGCGGAAACGGGGCTCCCCTGGATGTGTGCGGGACCCCACGTGCTTCCTCTCGAGTGGAGACGGGTATGTCGGGGAACTTCTTGAGTTGCAGCAATGGTGTGAAGGACCCTTTGGAAGTTCCAGTGGTTAGATGTGATTGGCCTCGAGAAGCCTCAGCGGAAATGGGCCTCATCTCGCCTGGAGGGCAAAACCTCCTGGATTTTCTCGAGTTGCGGCAGGTGCTCTCGACTTACGACGGGGACCTCAGGGACCCGCTCTGGTGGCCTCAGGAAAGGCCAGTCCCCATGCGAGTTCCTCGGGGGCCTTTCGGGATCCCTATCCCGTCGATGCCGGGGCCTAAGACCTTGTGTGGAGTCGGGGCCGGAACCTGAGGATTCCTCTCCAGTGCTCACATGGATCATCGGGTACTTCTGGAGTCTCCCCAGGGGAGTCAGTCCTCGTCTCGAATGCGGGCATGCACTTGCGCTTTCCTCCAGAGCAGTAGCAGCAGTGTCACGCAGTCCGCCGCGTGGATCAAAGGATCTATGGTTTTCCCTCGAGTCTTACCCACGAGGCTTTCCCAGGAGGCTTTCCCACAGGGCTGTCCCACGTGCACACGTGGTGGGAGTCGATCCTCGGCTTGAACGTCAAGGCAGTGCAGGGAAAACAGGTTCCTCTGGAATGGACTGACACATCTGGGGGACTCTTGGAATGGTGGCACGACCCTGGAGTTCCTCTCGCCTTTCCTGTGGAGAGCGCCTCCTCTTGAGATGCGACGGGAACGCCGGGAATTCTTTCCCTACGAAACAGGGAAAGGATCCCTCATCTCGTGCTAGGAGGCGGAAACGGGGCTCCCCTGGATGTGTGCGGGACCCCACGTGCTTCCTCTCGAGTGGAGACGGGTATGTCGGGGAACTTCTTGAGTTGCAGCAAGGGTGTGAAGGACCCTTTGGAAGGTCCAGTGGTTAGATGTGATTGGCCTCGAGAAGCCTCAGCGGAAATGGGCCTCATCTCGCCTGGAGGGCAAAACCTCCTGGATTTTCTCGAGTTGCGGCAGGTGCTCTCGACTTACGACGGGGACCTCAGGGACCCGCTCTGGTGGCCTAAGGAAAGGCCAGTCCCCATGCGAGTTCCTCGGGGGCCTCTCGGGATTCCTCTCCCGTCGATTCCAGGGCCTAAGACCTTGTGTGGAGTCGGGGCCGGAACCTGAGGATTCCTCTCCAGTGCTGACATGGATCTTGGGGTACTTCTGGAGTCTCCCCAGGGGAGTCAGTCCTCGTCTCGAATGCGGGCATGCACTTGCGCTTTCCTCCAGAGCGGTAGCAGCAGTGTCACGCAGTCCGCCGCGTGCATCAAAGGATCTATGGTTTTCCCTCGAGTCTTTCCCACGAGGCTTTCCCACGAGGCTTTCCCACAGGGCTGTCCCACGTGCACACGTGGTGGGAGTCGATCCTCGGCTTGAACGTCAAGGCAGTGCAGGGAAAACAGGTTCCTCTGGAATGGACCGACACATCTGGGGGACTCTTGGAATGGTGGCACGACCCTGGAGTTCCTCTCGCCTTTCCTGTGGAGAGCGCCTCCTCTTGAGATGCGACGGGAACGCCGGGAATTCTTTCCCTATGAAACAGGGAAAGGATCCCTCATCTCGAGCTAGGAGGCGGAAACGGGGCTCTCCTGGATGTGTGCGGGACCCACGTGCTTCCTCTCTAGTGGAGACGGGTATGTCGGGGAACTTCTTGAGTTGCAGCAAGGGTGTGAAGGACCCTTTGGATGTTCCAGTGGTTAGATGTGATTCGCCTCGAGAAGCCTCAGCGGAAATGGGCCTCATCTCGCCTGGAGGGCAAAACCTCCTGGATTTTCTCGAGTTGCGGCAGGTTCTCTCGACTTACGACGGGGACCTCAGGGACCCGCTCTGGTGGCCTCAGGAAAGGCCAGTCCCCATGCGAGTTCCTCGGGGGCCTCTCGGGATTCCTCTCCCGTCGATGCCGGGGCCTAAGACCTTGTGTGGAGTCGGGGCCGGAACCTGAGGATTCCTCTCCAGTGCTGACATGGATCTTGGGGTACTTCTGGAGTCTCCCCAGGGGAGTCAGTCCTCGTCTGGAATGCGGGCATGCACTTGCGCTTTCCTCCAGAGCGGTAGCAGCAGTGTCACGCAGTCCGCCGCGTGCATCAAAGGATCTATGGTTTTCCCTCGAGTCTTTCCCACGAGGCTTTCCCACGAGGCTTTCCCACAGGGCTGTCCCACGTGCACACGTGGTGGGAGTCGATCCTCGGCTTGAACGTCAAGGCAGTGCAGGGAAAACAGGTTCCTCTGGAATGGACCGACACATCTGGGGGACTCTTGGAATGGTGGCACGACCCTGGAGTTCCTCTCGCCTTTCCTGTGGAGAGCGCCTCCTCTTGAGATGCGACGGGAACGCCGGGAATTCTTTCCCTACGAAACAGGGAAAGGATCCCTCATCTCGAGCTAGGAGGCGGAAACGGGGCTCTCCTGGATGTGTGCGGGACCCACGTGCTTCCTCTCTAGTGGAGACGGGTATGTCGGGGAACTTCTTGAGTTGCAGCAAGGGTGTGAAGGACCCTTTGGATGTTCCAGTGGTTAGATGTGATTGTCCTCGAGAAGCCTCAGAGGAAATGGGCCTCATCTCGCCTGGAGGGCAAAACCTCCTGGATTTTCTCGAGTTGCAGCAGGTGCTCTCGACTTAAGACGGGGACCTCAGGGACCCGCTCTGTTGGCCTCAGGAAAGGCCAGTCCCCATGCGAGTTCCTCGGGGGCCTCTCGGGATTCCTCTCCCGTCGATGTCGGGGCCTAAGACCTTGTGTGGAGTCGGGGCCGGAACCTGAGGATTCCTCTCCAGTGCTCACATGGATCATCGGGTACTTCTGGAGTCTCCCCAGGGGAGTCAGTCCTCGTCTCGAATGCGGGCATGCACTTGCGCTTTCCTCCAGAGCGGTAGCAGCAGTGTCACGCAGTCCGCCGCGTGGATCAAAGGATCTATGGTTTTCCCTCGAGTCTTACCCACGAGGCTTTCCCAGGAGGCTTTCCACAGGGCTGTCCCACGTGCACACGTGGTGGGAGTCGATCCTCGGCTTGAACGTCAAGGCAGTGCAGGGAAAACAGGTTCCTCTGGAATGGACTGACACATCTGGGGGACTCTTGGAATGGTGGCACGACCCTGGAGTTCCTCTCGCCTTTCCTGTGGAGAGCGCCTCCTCTTGAGATGCGACGGGAACGCCGGGAATTCTTTCCCTACGAAACAGGGAAAGGATCCCTCATCTCGTGCTAGGAGGCGGAAACGGGGCTCCCCTGGATGTGTGCGGGACCCCACGTGCTTCCTCTCGAGTGGAGACGGGTATGTCGGGGAACTTCTTGAGTTGCAGCAAGGGTGTGAAGGACCCTTTGGAAGGTCCAGTGGTTAGATGTGATTGGCCTCGAGAAGCCTCAGCGGAAATGGGCCTCATCTCGCCTGGAGGGCAAAACCTCCTGGATTTTCTCGAGTTGCGGCAGGTGCTCTCGACTTACGACCGGGACCTCAGGGACCCGCTCTGGTGGCCTAAGGAAAGGCCAGTCCCCATGCGAGTTCCTCGGGGGCCTCTCGGGATTCCTCTCCCGTCGATGCCAGGGCCTAAGACCTTGTGTGGAGTCGGGGCCGGAACCTGAGGATTCCTCTCCAGTGCTGACATGGATCTTGGGGTACTTCTGGAGTCTCCCCAGGGGAGTCAGTCCTCGTCTCGAATGCGGGCATGCACTTGCGCTTTCCTCCAGAGCGGTAGCAGCAGTGTCACGCAGTCCGCCGCGTGCATCAAAGGATCTATGGTTTTCCCTCGAGTCTTTCCCACGAGGCTTTCCCACGAGGCTTTCCCACAGGGCTGTCCCACGTGCACACGTGGTGAGAGTCGATCCTCGGCTTGAACGTCAAGGCAGTGCAGGGAAAACAGGTTCCTCTGGAATGGACTGACACATCTGGGGGACTCTTGGAATGGTGGCACGACCCTGGAGTTCCTCTCGCCTTTCCTGTGGAGAGCGCCTCCTCTTGAGATGCGACGGGAACGCCGGGAATTCTTTCCCTACGAAACAGGGAAAGGATGACTCATCTCGAGCTAGGAGGCGGAAACGGGGCTCCCCTGGATGTGTGCGGGACCCCACGTGCTTCCTCTCGAGTGGAGACGGGTATGTCGGGGAACTTCTTGAGTTGCAGCAAGGGTGTGAAGGACCCTTTGGAAGTTCCAGTGGTTAGACGTCATTAGCCTCGAGAAGCCTCAGCGGAAATGGGCCTCATCTCGCCTGGAGGGCAAAACCTCCTGGATTTTCTCGAGTTGCGGCAGGTGCTCTCGACTTACGACGGGGACCTCAGGGACCCGCTCTGGTGGCCTCAGGAAAGGCCAGTCCCCATGCCAGTTCCTCGGGGGCCTCTCGGGATTCCTCTCCCGTCGATGCCGGGGCCTAAGACCTTGTGTGGAGTCGGGGCCGGAACCTGAGGATTCCTCTCCAGTGCTGACATGGATCTTGGGGTACTTCTGGAGTCTCCCCAGGGGAGTCAGTCCTCGTCTGGAATGCGGGCATGCACTTGCGCTTTCCTCCAGAGCGGTAGCAGCAGTGTCACGCAGTCCGCCGCGTGCATCAAAGGATCTATGGTTTTCCCTCGAGTCTTTCCCACGAGGCTTTCCCACGAGGCTTTCCCACAGGGCTGTCCCACGTGCACACGTGGTGGGAGTCGATCCTCGGCTTGAACGTCAAGGCAGTGCAGGGAAAACAGGTTCCTCTGGAATGGACTGACACATCTGGGGGACTCTTGGAATGGTGGCACGACCCTGGAGTTCCTCTCGCCTTTCCTGTGGAGAGCGCCTCCACTTCAGATGCGACGGGAACGCCGGGAATTCTTTCCCTACGAAACAGGGAAAGGATCCCTCATCTCGAGCTAGGAGGCGGAAACGGGGCTCCCCTGTATGTGTTCGGGACCCTCGTGCTTCCTCTCGAGTGGAGACGGGTATGTCGGGGAACTTCTTGAGTTGCAGCAAGGGTGTGAAGGACCCTTTGGAAGTTCCAGTGGTTAGAAGTGATTAGCCTCGAGAAGCCTCAGCGGAACTGGGCCTCAGCTCGCCTGGAGGGCAAAACCTCCTGGATTTTCTCGAGTTGCGGCAGGTGCTCTCGACTTACGACGGGGACCTCAGGGACCCGCTCTGCTGGCCTCAGGAAAGGCCAGTCCCCATGCGAGTTGCTCGGGGCCTCTCGTGATCTCTCTCCCGTCGATGCTGGAGCCTAAGACCTTGTGTGGAGTCGGGGCCGGAACCTGAGGATTCCTCACCAATGCTGACATGGATCTTGTGGTACTTCTGGAGTCTCCGCAGGGGAGTCAGTCCTCGTCTCGAATGCGGGCTTGCACTTGCGCTTTCCTCCAGAGCGGTAGCAGCAGTGTCATGCATTCCGCCTCGTGGATCAAAGGATCTAAGGTTTTCCCTCTAGTCTTTCCCACGAGGATTTCCCACGAGGCTTTCCCACAGGGCTGCCCACGTGCACACGTGGTGGGAGTCGATCCTCGACTTGAACGTCAAGGCAGTGCAGGGAAAACAGGTTCCTCTGGAATGGACTGACACATCTGGGGGACTCGTGGAATGGTGGCACGACCCTGGAGTTCCTCTCGCCTTTCCTGTGGAGAGCGCCTCCTCTTGAGATGCGACGGGAACGCCGGGAATTCTTTCCCTACGAAAGAGGGAAAGGATCCCTCATCTCGAGCTAGGAGGCGGAAACGGGGCTCCCCTGGATGTGTGCGGGACCCTCGTGCATCCTCTCGAGTGGAGACGGGTATGTCGGGGAACTTCTTGAGTTGCAACAAGGGTGTGAAGGACCCTTTTGAAGTTCCAGTGGTTAGATGTGATTAGCCTCCAGAAGCCTCAGCGGAAATGGGCCTCATCTCGCCTGGAGGGCAAAACCTCCTGGATTTTCTCGAGTTGCGGCAGGTGCTCTCGACTTACGACGGGGAATTCAGGGACCCGCTCTGGTGGCCTCAGGAAAGGCCAGTCCCCATGCGAGTTCCTCGGGGGCCTCTCGGGATTCCTCTCCCGTCGATGCCGGGGCCTAAGACCTTGTGTGGCGTCGGGGCCGGAACCTGAGGATTCCTCTCCAGTGCTGACATGGACCTTGGGGTACTTCTGGAGTCTCCCCTGGGGAGCCAGTCCTCGTCTCGAATGCGGGCATGCACTTGCGCTTTCCTCCATAGCGGTAGCAGCAGTGTCACGCAGTCCGCAGCGTGGATCAAAGGATCTATGGTTTTCCGTCGAGTCTTTCCCACGAGGTTTTCCCACGAGGCTTTCCCAAAGGGATGTTCCACGTGCAAACGTGGTGGGAGTCGATCCTCGGCTTGAACGTCAAGGCAGTGCAGGGAAAACAGGTTCCTCTGGAATGGACTGACGCATCTGGGGGACTCTTGAAATCGTGGCACCACCCTGGAGTTCCTCTCGCCTTTCCTGTGGAGAGCGCCTCCTCTTGAGATGCGACGGGAACGCCGCGAATTCTTTCCCGGCGAAACAGGGAAAGGATCCCTCATCTCGAGCTAGGAGGCGGAAACGGGGCTCCCCTGGATGTGTGCGGGACCTTTGTGCTTCCTCTCGAGTGGAGACGGGTATTTCGGGGAACTTCTTGAGTTGCAGCAAGGGTGTGAAAGACCCTTTGGAAGTTCCAGTGGTTAGAAGTGATTAGCCTCGAGAAGCCTCAGCGGAAATGGGCCTCATCTCGCCTGGAGGTCAAAACCTCCTGGATTTTCTCGAGTTGCGGCAGGTACTCTCGACTTACGACGGGGACCTCAGGGACCCGCTCTGGTGGCCTCAGGAAAGGCCAGTCTCCATGCGAGTTCCTCGGGGGCCTCTCGGGATTGCTCTCCCGTCGATGCCGGGGCCTAAGACCTTGTGTGGAGTCGGGGCTGGAACCTGAGGATTCCTCTCCAGTGCTGACATGGATCTTGGGGTACTTCTGGAGTCTCCCCAGGGGAGTCAGTCCTCGTCTCGAATGCGGGCATGCACTTGCACTTTCCTCCAGAGCGGTAGCAGCAGTGTCACGCAGTCCGCCGCGTGGATCAAAGGATCTATGGTTTTCCCTCGAGTCTTTCCCACGAGGCTTTCCCACGGGGCTTTCCCACAGCGCTGTCCCACGTGCACACGTGGTCGGAGTCGATCCTCGGCTTGAATGTCAAGGCAGTGCAGGGAAAACAGGTTCCTCTGGAATGGACTGACACATCTGGGGGACTCTTGGAATGGTGGCACGACCCTGGAGTTCCTCTCGGCTTTCATGTGGAGAGCGCCTCCACTTCAGATGCGACGGGAACGCCGGGAATTCTTTCCCTAAGAAACAGGGAAAGGATCCCTCATCTCGAGCTAGGAGGCGGAAACGGGGCTCCCCTGGATGTGTGCGGGACCCTCGTGCTTCCTCTCGAGTGGAGACGGGTATGTCGGGAAACTTCTTGAGTTGCAGCAAGGGTGTGAAGGACCCTTTGGAAGTTCCAGTGGTTAGACTTGATTAGCCTAGAGAAGCCTCAGCGGAAATGGGCCTCATCTCGCCTGGAGGGCAAAACCTCCTGGATTTTCTCGAGTTGCGGCAGGTGCTCTCGACTTACGACGGGGACCTAAGGGACCCGCTCTGCTGGCATCAGGAAAGGCCTGTCCCCATGCGAGTTCTTCGGGGGCCTCTTGGGATTCCTCTGCCGTCGATCCGGGGCCTAAGACCTTGTGTGGAGTCGGGGCCGGAACCTGAGGATTCCTCTCCAGTGCTGACATGGATCTTGGGGTACTTCTGCAGTCTCCCCAGTCGAGTCAGTCCTCGTCTCGAATGCGGGCATGCACTTGCGCTTTCCTCCAGAGCGGTAGCAGCAGTGTCACGCAGTCCGCAGCGTGGATCAAAGGATCTATGGTTTTCCGTCGAGTCTTTCCCACGAGGATTTCCCACGAGGCTTTCCCACAGGGCTGTCCCACGTGCACACGTGGTGGGAGTCGATCCTCGGCTTGAACGTCAAGGCAGTGCAGGGAAAACAGGTTCCTCTGGAATGGACTGACGCATCTGGGGGACTCTTGAAATCGTCGCACCACCCTGGAGTTCCTCTCGCCTTTCCTGTGGAGAGCGCCTCCTCTTGAGATGCGACGGGAACGTCGCGAATTCTTTCCCGGCGAAACAGGGAAAGGATCCCTCATCTCGAGCTAGGAGGCGGAAACGGGGCTCCCCTGGATGTGTGCGGGACCTTTGTGCTTCCTCTCGAGTGGAGACGGGTATTTCGGGGAACTTCTTGAGTTGCAGCAAGGGTGTGAAAGACCCTTTGGAAGTTCCAGTGGTTAGAAGTGATTAGCCTCGAGAAGCCTCAGCGGAAATGGGCCTCATCTCGCCTGGAGGTCAAAACCTCCTGGATTTTCTCGAGTTGCGGCAGGTGCTCTCGACTTACGACGGGGACCTCAGGGACCCGCTCTGCTGGCCTCAGGAAAGGCCAGTCCCCATGCGAGTTCCTCGGGGGCCTCTCGGGATTCCTCTCCCGTCGATGCCGGGGCCTAAGACCTTGTGTGGAGTCGGGGCCGGAACCTGAGGATTCCTCTCCAGTGCTGACATGGATCTTGGGGTACTTCTGGAGTCTCCCCAGGGGAGTCAGTCCTCGTCTCGAATGCGGGCATGCACTTGCGCTTTCCTCCAGAGCGGTAGCAGCAGTGTCACGCAGTCCGCCGCGTGCATCAAAGGATCTATGGTTTTCCCTCGAGTCTTTCCCACGAGGCTTTCCCACGAGGCTTTCCCACAAGGCTGTCCCACGTGCACACGTGGTGGGAGTCGATCCTCGGCTTGAACGTCAAGGCAGTGCAGGGAAAACAGGTTCCTCTGGAATGGACTGACACATCTGGGGGACTCTTGGAATGGTGGTACAACCCTGGAGTTCCTCTCGCCTTTCCTGTGGAGAGCGCCTCCTCTTGAGATGCGACGGGAACGCCGGGAATTCTTTCCCTACGAAACAGGGAAAGGATCCCTCATCTCGAGCTAGGAGGCGGAAACGGGGCTCCCCTGGATGTGTGCGGGACCCCACGTGCTTCCTCTCGAGTGGAGGCTGGTATGTCGGGGAACTTCTTGAGTTGCAGCAAGGGTGTGAAGGACCCTTTGGAAGTTCCAGTGGTTAGACGTGATTAGCCTCGAGAAGCCTCAGCGGAAATGGGCCTCATCTCGCCTGGAGGGCAAAACCTCCTGGATTTTCGCCAGTTGCGGCAGGTGCTCTCGACTTACGACGGGGACCTCAGGGACCCGCTCTGGTGACCTCAGGAAAGGCCAGTCCCCATGCCAGTTCCTCGGGGGCCTCTCGGGATTCCTCTCCCGTCGATGCCGGGGCCTAAGACCTTGTGTGGAGTCGGGGCCGGAACCTGAGGATTCCTCTCCAGTGCTGACATGGATCTTGGGTTACTTCTGGAGTCTCCCCAGGGGAGTCAGTCCTCGTCTGGAATGCGGGCATGCACTTGCGCTTTCCTCCAGAGCGGTAGCAGCAGTGTCACGCAGTCCGCCGCGTGCATCAAAGGATCTATGGTTTTCCCTCGAGTCTTTCCCACGAGGCTTTCCCACGAGGCTTTCCCACAGGGCTGTCCCACGTGCACACGTGGTGGGAGTCGATCCTCGGCTTGAACGTCAAGGCAGTGCAGGGAAAACAGGTTCCTCTGGAATGGACCGACACATCTGGGGGACTCTTGGAATGGTGGCACGACCCTGGAGTTCCTCTCGCCTTTCCTGTGGAGAGCGCCTCCTCTTGAGATGCGACGGGAACGCCGGGAATTCTTTCCCTACGAAACAGGGAAAGGATCCCTCATCTCGAGCTAGGAGGCGGAAACGGGGCTCTCCTGGATGTGTGCGGGACCCACGTGCTTCCTCTCTAGTGGAGACGGGTATGTCGGGGAACTTCTTGAGTTGCAGCAAGGGTGTGAAGGACCCTTTGGATGTTCCAGTGGTTAGATGTGATTGTCCTCGAGAAGCCTCAGAGGAAATGGGCCTCATCTCGCCTGGAGGGCAAAACCTCCTGGATTTTCTCGAGTTGCAGCAGGTGCTCTCGACTTACGACGGGGACCTCAGGGACCCGCTCTGTTGGCCTCAGGAAAGGCCAGTCCCCATGCGAGTTCCTCGGGGGCCTCTCGGGATTCCTCTCCCGTCGATGTCGGGGCCTAAGACCTTGTGTGGAGTCGGGGCCGGAACCTGAGGATTCCTCTCCAGTGCTCACATGGATCATCGGGTACTTCTGGAGTCTCCCCAGGGGAGTCAGTCCTCGTCTCGAATGCGGGCATGCACTTGCGCTTTCCTCCAGAGCGGTAGCAGCAGTGTCACGCAGTCCGCCGCGTGGATCAAAGGATCTATGGTTTTCCCTCGAGTCTTACCCACGAGGCTTTCCCAGGAGGCTTTCCCACAGGGCTGTCCCACGTGCACACGTGGTGGGAGTCGATCCTCGGCTTGAACGTCAAGGCAGTGCAGGGAAAACAGGTTCCTCTGGAATGGACTGACACATCTGGGGGACTCTTGGAATGGTGGCACGACCCTGGAGTTCCTCTCGCCTTTCCTGTGGAGAGCGCCTCCTCTTGAGATGCGACCGGAACGCCGGGAATTCTTTCCCTACGAAACAGGGAAAGGATCCCTCATCTCGTGCTAGGAGGCGGAAACGGGGCTCCCCTGGATGTGTGCGGGACCCCACGTGCTTCCTCTCGAGTGGAGACGGGTATGTCGGGGAACTTCTTGAGTTGCAGCAAGGGTGTGAAGGACCCTTTGGAAGGTCCAGTGGTTAGATGTGATTGGCCTCGAGAAGCCTCAGCGGAAATGGGCCTCATCTCGCCTGGAGGGCAAAACTTCCTGGATTTTCTCGAGTTGCGGCAGGTGCTCTCGACTTACGACGGGGACCTCAGGGAACCGCTCTGGTGGCCTCAGGAAAGGCCAGTCCCCATGCGAGTTCCTCGGGGGCCTCTCGGGATCCCTATCCCGTCGATGCCGGGGCCTAAGACCTTGTGTGGAGTCGGGGCCGGAACCTGAGGATTCCTCTCCAGTGCTGACATGGATCTTCGGGTACTTCTGGAGTCTCCCCAGGGGAGTCAGTCCTCGTCTCGAATGCGGGCATGCACTTGCGCTTTCCTCCAGAGCGGTAGCAGCAGTGTCACGCAGTCCACCGCGTGGATCAAAGGATCTATGGTTTTCCCTCGAGTCTTTCCCACGAGGCTTTCCCACGAGGCTTTCCCACAGGGCTGTCCCACGTGCACACGTGGTGGGAGTCGATCCTCGGCTTGAACGTCAAGGCAGTGCAGGGAAAACAGGTTCCTCTGGAATGGACTGACACATCTGGGGGACTCTTGGAATGGTGGCACGACCCTGGAGTTCCTCTCGCCTTTCCTGTGGAGAGCGCCTCCTCTTGAGATGCGACGGGAACGCCGGGAATTCTTTCCCTACGAAACAGGGAAAGGATCCCTCATCTCGTGCTAGGAGGCGGAAACGGGGCTCCCCTGGATGTGTGCGGGACACCACGTGCTTCCTCTCGAGTGCAGACGGGTATGTCGGGGAACTTCTTGAGTTGCAGCAAGGGTGTGAAGGACCCTTTGGAAGGTCCAGTGGTTAGATGTGATTGGCCTCGAGAAGCCTCAGCGGAAATGGGCCTCATCTCGCCTGGAGGGCAAAACCTCCTGGATTTTCTCGAGTTGCGGCAGGTGCTCTCGACTTACGAGGGGACCACAGGGACCCGCTCTGGTGGCCTCAGGAAAGGCCAGTCCCCATGCGAGTTCCTCGGGGGCCTGTCGGGATTCCTCTCCCGTCGATGCCGGGGCCTAAGACCTTGTGTGGAGTCGGGGCCGGAATCTGAGGATTCCTCTCCAGTGCTGACATGGATCTTGGGGTACTTCTGGAGTCTCCCCAGGGGAGTCAGTCCTCGTCTCGAATGCGGGCATGCACTTGCGCTTTCCTCCAGAGCGGTAGCAGCAGTGTCACGCAGTCCGCCGCGTGGATCAAAGGATCTATGGTTTTCCCTCGAGTCTTTCCCACGAGGCTTTCCCAGGAGGCTTTCCCACAGGGCTGTCCCACGTGCACACGTGGTGGGAGTCGATCCTCGGCTTGAACGTCAAGGCAGTGCAGGGAAAACAGGTTCCTCTGGAATGGACTGACACATCTGGGGGACTCTTGGAATGGTGGCACGACCCTGGAGTTCCTCTCGCCTTTCCTGTGGAGAGCGCCTCCTCTTGAGATGCGACGGGAACGCCGGGAATTCTTTCCCTACGAAACAGGGAAAGGATCCCTCCTCTCGAGCTAGGAGGCGGAAACGGGGCTCCCCTGGATGTGTGCGGGACCCCACGTGCTTCCTCTCGAGTGGAGACGGGTATGTCGGGGAACTTCTTGAGTTGCAGCAATGGTGTGAAGGACCCTTTGGAAGTTCCAGTGGTTAGATGTGATTGGCCTCGAGAAGCCTCAGCGGAAATGGGCCTCATCTCGCCTGGAGGGCAAAACCTCCTGGATTTTCTCGAGTTGCGGCAGGTGCTCTCGACTTACGACGGGGACCTCAGGGACCCGCTCTGGTGGCCTCAGGAAAGGCCAGTCCCCATGCGAGTTCCTCGGGGGCCTCTCGGGATTCCTCTCCCGTCGATGCCAGGGCCTAAGACCTTGTGTGGAGTCGGGGCCGGAACCTGAGGATTCCTCTCCAGTGCTGACATGGATCTTGGGGTACTTCTGGAGTCTCCGCAGGGGAGTCAGTCCTCGTCTCGAATGCGGGCATGCACTTGCGCTTTCCTCCAGAGCGGTAGCAGCAGTGTCACGCAGTCCGCCGCGTGGATCAAAGGATCTATGGTTTTCCCTCGAGACTTTCCCACGAGGCTTTCCTACGAGGCTTTCCCACAGGGCTGTCCCACGTGCACACGTGGTGGGAGTCGATCCTCGGCTTGAACGTCAAGGCAGTGCAGGGAAAACAGGTTCCTCTGGAATGGACTGACACATCTGGGGGACTCTTGGAATGGTGGCACGACCCTGGAGTTTCTCTCGCCTTTCCTGTGGAGAGCGCCTCCTCTTGAGATGCGACGGGAACGCCGGGAATTCTTTCCCTACGAAACAGGGAAAGGATCCCTCATCTCGAGCTAGGAGGCGGAAACGGGGCTCCCCTGGATGTGTGCGGGACCCCACGTGCTTCCTCTCGAGTGCAGACGGGTATGTCGGGGAACTTCTTGAGTTGCAGCAAGGGTGTGAAGGACCCTTTGGAAGTTCCAGTGGTTAGATGTGATTGGCCTCGAGAAGCCTCAGCGGAAATGGGCCTCATCTCGCCTGGAGGGCAAAACCTCCTGGATTTTCTCGAGTTGCGGCAGGTGCTCTCGACTTACGACGGGGACCTCAGGGACCCGCTCTGGTGGCCTCAGGAAAGGCCAGTCCCCATGCGAGTTCCTTGGGGGCCTCTCGGGATTCCTCTCCCTTCGATGCCAGGGCCTAAGACCTTGTGTGGAGTCGGGGCCGGAACCTGAGGATTCCTCTCCAGTGCTGACATGGATCTTGGGGTACTTCTGGAGTCTCCGCAGGGGAGTCAGTCCTCGTCTCGAATGCGGGCATGCACTTGCGCTTTCCTCCAGAGCGGTAGCAGCAGTGTCACGCAGTCCGCCGCGTGGATCAAAGGATCTATGATTTTCCCTCGAGACTTTCCCACGAGGCTTTCCTACGAGGCTTTCCCACAGGGCTGTCCCACGTGCACACTGGTGGGAGTCGATCCTCGGCTTGAACGTCAAAGCAGTGCAGGGAAAACAGGTTCCTCTGGAATGGACCTACACATCTGGGGGACTCTTGGAATGGTGGCACGACCCTGGAGTTCCTCTCGCCTTTCCTGTGGAGAGCGCCTCCTCTTGAGATGCGACGGGAACGCCGGGAATTCTTTCCCTACGAAACAGGGAAAGGATCCCTCATCTCGAGCTAGGAGGCGGAAACGGGGCTCCCCTGGATGTGTGCGGGACCCCACGTGCTTCCTCTCTAGTGGAGACGGGTATGTCGGGGAACTTCTTGAGTTGCAGCAAGGGTGTGAAGGACCCTTTGGAAGTTCCAGTGGTTAGATGTGATTGGCCTCGAGAAGCCTCAGCGGAAATGGGCCTCATCTCGCCTGGAGGGCAAAACCTCCTGGATTTTCTCGAGTTGTGGCAGGTGCTCTCGACTTACGACGGGGACCTCAGGGACCCGCTCTGGTGGCCTCAGGAAAGGCCAGTCCCCATGCGAGTTCCTCGGGGGCCTCTCGGGATTCCTCTCCCATCGATGCCTGGGCCTAAGACCTTGTGTGGAGTCGGGGCCGGAACCTGAGGATTCCTCTCCAGTGCTGACATGGATCTTGGGGTCCTTCTGGAGTCTCCCCAGGGGAGTCAGTCCTCGTCTCGAATGCGGGCATGCACTTGCGCTTTCCTCCAGAGCGGTAGCAGCAGTGTCACGCAGTCCGCCGCGTGGATCAAAGGATCTATGGTTTTCCCTCGAGTCTTTCCCACGAGGCTTTCCCACGAGGCTTTCCCACAGAGCTGTCCCACGTGCACACGTTGTGGGAGTCGATCCTCGGCTTGAACGTCAAGGCAGTGCAGGGAAAACAGGTTCCTCTGGAATGGACTGACACATCTGGGGGACTCTTGGAATGGTGGCACGACCCTGGAGTTCCTCTCGCCTTTCCTGTGGAGAGCGCCTCCTCTTGAGATGCTACGGGAACGCCGGGAATTCTTTCCCTACGAAACAGGGAAAGGATCCCTCATCTCGAGCTAGGAGGCGGAAACGGGGCTCCCCTGGATGTGTGCGGGACCCACGGGCTTCCTCTCGAGTGGAGACGGGTATGTCGGGGAACTTCTTGAGTTGCAGCAAGGGTGTGAAGGACCCTTTGGAAGTTCCAGTGGTTAGACGTGATTAGCCTCGAGAAGCCTCAGCGGAAATGGGCCTCATCTCGCCTGGAGGGCAAAACCTCCTGGATTTTCTCGAGTTGCGGCAGGTGCTCTCGACTTACGACGGGGACCTCAGGGACCCGCTCTGGTGGCCTCAGGAAAGGCCAGTCCCCATGCGAGTTCCTCGGGGGCCTCTCGGGATTCCTCTCCCGTCGATGCCGGGGCCTAAGACCTTGTGTGTAGTCGGGGCCGGAACCTGAGGATTCCTCTCCAGTGCTGACATGGATCTTGGGGTACTTCTGGAGTCTCCGCAGGGGAGTCAGTCCTCGTCTCGAATGCGGGCATGCACTTGCGCTTTCCTCCAGAGCGGTAGCAGCAGTGTCACGCAGTCCGCCGCGTGGATCAAAGGATCTATGGTTTTCCCTCGAGTCTTTCCCACGAGGCTTTCCCACGAGGCTTTCCCACAGGGCTGTCCCACGTGCACACGTGATGGGAGTCGATCCTCTGCTTGAACGTCAAGGCAGTGCAGGGAAAACAGGTTCCTCTGGAATGGACTGACACATCTGGGGGACTCTTGGAATGGTGGCATGACCCTGGAGTTCCTCTCGCCTTTCCTGTGGAGAGCGCCTCCTCTTGAGATGCGACGGGAACGCTGGGAATTCTTTCCCTACCAAACAGGGAAAGGATCCCTCATCTCGAACTAGGAGGCGGAAACGGGGCTCCCCTGGATTTGTGCGGGACCCCACGTGCTTCCTCTCGAGTGGAGACGGGTATGTCGGGGAACTTCTTGAGTTGCAGCAATGGTGTGAAGGACCCTTTGGAAGTTCCAGTGGTTAGATGTGATTGGCCTCGAGAAGCCTCAGCGGAAATGGGCCTCATCTCACCTGGAGGGCAAAACCTCCTGGGTTTTCTCCAGTTGCGGCAGGTGCTCTCGACTTACGACGGGGACCTCAGGGACCCGCTCTGGTGGCCTCAGGAAAGGCCAGTCCCCATGCGAGTTCCTCGGGGGCCTCTCGGGATTCCTCTCCCGTCGATGCCGGGGCCTAAGACCTTGTGTGGAGTCGGGGCCGGAACCTGAGGATTCCTCTCCAGTGCTGACATGGATCTTGGGGTACTTCTGGAGTCTCCGCAGGGGAGTCAGTCCTCGTCTCGAATGCGGGCATGCACTTGCGCTTTCCTCCAGAGCGGTAGCAGCAGTGTCACGCAGTCCGCCGCGTGGATCAAAGGATCTATGGTTTTCCCTCGAGTCTTTCCCACGAGGCTTTCCCACGAGGCTTTCCCACAGGGCTGTCCCACGTGCACACGTGATGGGAGTCGATCCTCTGCTTGAACGTCAAGGCAGTGCAGGGAAAACAGGTTCCTCTGGAATGGACTGACACGTCTGGGGGACTCTTGGAATGGTGGCATGACCCTGGAGTTCCTCTCGCCTTTCCTGTGGAGAGCGCCTCCTCTTGAGATGCGACGGGAACGCCGGGAATTCTTTCCCTACGAAACAGGGAAAGGATCCCTCATCTCGAACTAGGAGGCGGAAACGGGGCTCCCCTGGATTTGTGCGGGACCCCACGTGCTTCCTCTCGAGTGGAGACGGGTATGTCGGGGAACTTCTTGAGTTGCAGCAATGGTGTGAAGGACCCTTTGGAAGTTCCAGTGGTTAGATGTGATTGGCCTCGAGAAGCCTCAGCGGAAATGGGCCTCATCTCACCTGGAGGGCAAAACCTCCTGGGTTTTCTCGAGTTGCGTCAGGTGCTCTCGACTTACGACGGGGACCTCAGGGACCCGCTCTGGTGGCCTCAGGAAAGGCCAGTCCCCATGCGAGTTCCTCGGGGGCCCCTCAGGATTCCTCTCCCGTCGATGCCGGTGACTAAGACCTTGTGTGGATTCGGGGCCGGAACCTCAGGATTCCTCTCCAGTGCTGACATGGATCTTGGGGTACTTCTGGAGTCTCCCAAGGGGAGTCAGTCCTCGTCTCGAATGCGGGCATGCACTTGCGCTTTCCTCCAGAGCGGTAGCAGCAGTATCACGCAGTCCGCCGCGTGGATCAAAGAATCTATGGTTTTCCCTCGAGTCTTTCCCACGAGGCTTTCCCACGAGGCTTTCCCACAGGGCTGTCCCACGTGCACACGTGGTGGGAGTCGATCCTCGGCTTGAACGTCAAGGCAGTGCAGGGAAAACAGGTTCCTCTGGAATGGACTGACACATCTGGGGGTCTCTTGGAATGCTGGCAAGACCCTGGAGTTCCTCTCGCCTTTCCTGTGGAGAGCGCCTCCTCTTGAGATGCGACGGGAACGCCGGGAATTCTTTCCTTACGAAACAGGGAAATGATCCCTCATCTCGAGCTAGGAGGCGGAAACGGGGCTCCCCTGGATGTGTGCGGGACCCCATGTGCTTCCTCTCGAGTGGAGACGGGTGTCGGGGAACTTCTTGAGTTGCAGCAAGGGTGTGAAGGACCCTTTGGAAGTTCCAGTGGTTAGATGTGATTAGCCTCGAGAAGCCTCTGCGGAAATGGGCCTCATCTCGCCTGGACGGCAAAACCTCCTGGATTTTCTCGAGTTGCGGCAGGTGCTCTCGACTTATGACGGGGACCTCAGGGACCAGCTCTGGTGGCCTCAGGAAAGGCGAGTCCCCATGCGAGTTCCACGGGGGCCTCTCGGGATTCCTCTCCCGTCGATGCTGGGGCCTAAGACCTTGTGTGGAGTCGGGGCCGGAACCTGAGGATTCCTCTCCAGTGCTGACATGGATCTTGGGGTACTTCTGGAGTCTCCCCAGGGGAGTCAGTCCTCGTCTCGAATGCGGGCATGCACTTGCGCTTTCCTCCAGAGTGGTAGCAGCAGTGTCACGCAGTCCGCTGCGTGGATCAAAGGATCTATGGTTTTCCCTCGAGTCTTTCCCACGAGGCTTTCCGTCAGGGCTGTCCCTCGTGCACACGTGGTGGGAGTCGATCCTCGGCTTGAACGTCAAGGCAGTGCATGGAAAACAGGTTCCTCTGGAATGGACTGACACATCTGGTGGACTCTTGGAATGGTGGCTCGACCCTGGAGTTCCTCTCGCCTTTCCTGTGGAGAGCGCCTCCTCTTGAGATGCGACGGGAACGCCGGGAATTCTTTCCCTACGAAACAGGGAAAGGATCCCTCATCTCGAGCTAGGAGGCGGAAACGGGGCTTCCCTGGATGTGTGCGGGACCCCACGTGCTTCCTCTCGAGTGGAGACGGGTATGTCGCGGAACTTCTTGAGTTGCAGCAAGGGTGTGAAGGACCCTTTGGAAGTTCCAGTGGTTAGATATGATTAGCCTCGAGAAGCCTCAGCGGAAATGGGCCTCATCTCGCCTGGAGGGCAAAACCTCGTGGATTTTTTCGACTTGCGGCAGGTGCTCTCGACTTACGACGGGGACCTCAGGGACCCGCTCTGGAGGCCTCAGGAAAGGCCAGCCCGCATGAGAGTTCCTCGGGGGCCTCTCGGGATTCCTCTCCCGTTGATGCCGGGGCCTAAGACCTCGTGTGGAGTCGGGGCCGGAACCTGAGGATTCCTCTCCAGTGCTGACATGGATCTTGGAGTACTTCTGGAGTCTCCCCAGGGGAGTCAGTCCTCGTCTCGAATGCGGGCATGCACTTGCGCTTTCCTCCAGAGTGGTAGCAGCAGTGTCACGCATTCCGCCGCGTGGATCAAAGGATCTGTGGTTTTCCCTCGAGTCTTTCCCACAAGGCTTTCCCACAGGGCTGTCCCTCGTGCACACGTGGTTGGAGTCGATCCTCGGCTTGAACGTCAAGGCAGTGCAGGGAAAACAGGTTCCTCTGGAATGCACTGACACATCTGGGGACTCTTGGAATGGTGTCACGATCCTGGAGTTCCTCTCGCCTTTCCTGTGGAGAGCGCCTCCTCTTGAGATGCGACGGGAACGCCGGGAATTCTTTCCCTACGAAACAGGGAAAGGATCCCTCATCTCGAGCTAGGAGGCGGAAACGGGGCTCCCCTGGATGTGTGCAGGACCCCACGTGCTTCCTCTCGTGTGGAGACGGGTATGTCGGGGAACTTCTTGAGTTGCAGCAATGGTGTGAAGGACCCTTTGGAAGTTCCAGTGGTTAGATGTGATTGGCCTCGAGAAGCCTCAGCGGAAATGGGCCTCATCTCGCCTGGAGGGCAAAACCTCCTGGATTTTCTCGAGTTGCGGCAGGTGCTCTCGACTTACGACGGGGACCTCAGGGACCCGCTCTGGTGGCCTCAGGAAAGGCCAGTCCCCATGCGAGTTCCTCGGGGCCCTCTCGGGATTCCTCTCCCGTCGATGCCGGGGCCTAAGACCTTGTGTGGAGTCGGGGCCGGAACCTGAGGATTCCTCTCCAGTGCTGACATGGATCTTGGGGTACTTCTGGAGTCTCCCCAGGGGAGTCAGTCCTCGTCTCGAATGCGGGCATGCACTTGCGCTTTCCTCCAGAGCCGTAGTAGCAGTGTCACGCAGTCCGCCGCGTGGATCAAAGGATCTATGGTTTTCCCTCGAGTCTTTCCCACGAGGCTTTCCCACGAGGCTTTCCCACAGGGCTGTCCCACGTGCACACGTGGTGGGAGTCGATCCTCGGCTTGAACGTCAAAGCAGTGCAGGGAAAACAGGTTCCTCTGGAATGGACGGACACATCTGGGGGACTCTTGGAATGGTGGCACGACCCTGGAGTTCCTCTCGCCTTTCCTGTGGAGAGCGCCTCCTCTTGAGATGCGACGGGAACGCCGGGAATTCTTTCCCTACGAAACAGGGAAAGGATCCCTCATCTCGAGCTAGGAGGCAGAAACGGGGCTCCCCTGGATGTGTGCGGGACCCCACGTGCTTCCTCTCGAGTGGAGACGGGTATGTCGGGGAACTTCTTGAGTTGCAGCAATGGTGTGAAGGACCCTTTGGAAGTTTCAGTGGTTAGATGTGATTAGCCTCGAGAAGCCTCAGCGGAAATGGGCCTCATCTCGCCTGGAGGGCAAAACCTCCTGGATTTTCTCGAGTTGCGGCAGGTGCTCTCGACTTACGACGGGGACCTCAGGGACCCGCTCTGGTGGCCTCAGGAAAGGCCAGTCCCCATGCGAGTTCCTCGGGGGCCTCTCGGGATTCCTCTCCCGTCGATGCCGGGGCCTAAGGCCTTGTGTGGAGTCGGGGCCGGAACCTGAGGATTCCTCTCCAGTGCTGACATGGATCTTGGGGTACTTCTGGAGTCTCCCCAGGGGAGTCAGTCCTCGTCTCGAATGCGGGCATGCACTTGCGCTTTCCTCCAGAGCGGTAGCAGCAGTGTCACGCAGTCCGCCGCGTGGATCAAAGGATCTATGGTTTTCCCTCGAGTCTTTCCCACGAGGCTTTCCCAGGAGGCTTTCCCACAGGGCTGTCCCACGTGCACACGTGGTGGGAGTCGATCCTCGGCTTGAACGTCAAGGCAGTGCAGGGAAAACAGGTTCCTCTGGAATGGACTGACACATCTGGGGGACTCTTGGAATGGTGGCACGACCCTGGAGTTCCTCTCTCCTTTCCTGTGGAGAGCGCCTCCTCTTGAGATGCGACGGGAACGCCGGGAATTCTTTCCCTACGAAACAGGGAAAGGATCCCTCATCTCGAGCTAGGAGGCGGAAACGGGGCTCCCCTGGATGTGTGCGGGACCCCACGTGCTTCCTCTCGAGTGGAGACGGGTATGTCGGGGAACTTCTTGAGTTGCAGCAATGGTGTGAAGGACCCTTTGGAAGTTCCAGTGGTTAGATGTGATTGGCCTCGAGAAGCCTCAGCGGAAATGGGCCTCATCTCGCCTGGAGGGCAAAACCTCCTGGGTTTTCTCGAGTTGCGGCAGGTGCTCTCGACTTACGACGGGGACCTCAGGGACCCGCTATGGTGGCCTCAGGAAAGGCCAGTCCCCATGCGAGTTCCTCGGGGGCCCCTCAGGATTCCTCTCCCGTCGATGGCGGGGACTAAGACCTTGTGTGGATTCGGGGACGGAACCTCAGGATTCCTCTCCAGTGCTGACATGGATCTTGGGGTACTTCTGGAGTCTCCCAAGGGGAGTCAGTCCTCGTCTCGAATGCGGGCATGCACTTGCGCTTTCCTCCAGAGCGGTAGCAGCAGTATCACGCAGTCCGCCGCGTGGATCAAAGGATCTATGGTTTTCCCTCGAGTCTTTCCCACGAGGCTTTCCCACGAGGCTTTCCCACAGGGCTGTCCCACGTGCACACGTGGTGGGAGTCGATCCTCGGCTTGAACGTCAAGGCAGTGCAGGGAAAACAGGTTCCTCTGGAATGGACTGACACATCTGGGGGTCTCTTGGCATGCTGGCAAGACCCTGGAGTTCCTCTCGCCTTTCCTGTGGAGAGCGCCTCCTCTTGAGATGCGACGGGAACGCCGGGAATTCTTTCCTTACGAAACAGGGAAATGATCCCTCATCTCGAGCTAGGAGGCGGAAACGGGGCTCCCCTGGATGTGTGCGGGACCCCATGTGCTTCCTCTCGAGTGGAGACGGGTGTCGGGGAACTTCTTGAGTTGCAGCAAGGGTGTGAAGGACCCTTTGGAAGTTCCAGTGGTTAGATGTGATTAGCCTCGAGAAGCCTCTGCGGAAATGGGCCTCATCTCGCCTGGAGGGCAAAACCTCCTGGATTTTCTCGAGTTGCGGCAGGTGCTCTCGACTTACGACGGGGACCTCAGGGACCCGCTCTGGTGGCCTCAGGAAAGGCCAGTCCCCATGCGAGTTCCACGGGGGCCTCTCGGGATTCCTCTCCCGTCGATGCTGGGGCCTAAGACCTTGTGTGGAGTCGGGGCCGGAACCTGAGGATTCCTCTCCAGTGCTGACATGGATCTTGGGGTACTTCTGGAGTCTCCCCAGGGGAGTCAGTCCTCGTCTCGAATGCGGGCATGCACTTGCGCTTTCCTCCAGAGTGGTAGCAGCAGTGTCACGCAGTCCGCCGCGTGCATCAAAGGATCTATGGTTTTCCCTCGAGTCTTTCCCACGAGGCTTTCCCACGAGGCTTTCCCACAGGGCTGTCCCCCGTGCACACGTGGTGGGAGTCGATCCTCGGCTTGAACGTCAAGGCAGTGCAGGGAAAACAGGTTCCTCTGGAATGCACTGACACATCTGGGGGACTCTTGGAATGGTGTCACGACCCTGGAGTTCCTCTCGCCTTTCCTGTGGAGAGCGCCTCCTCTTGAGATGCGACGGGAACGCCGGGAATTCTTTCCCTACGAAACAGGGTAAGGATCCCTCATCTCGAGCTAGGAGGCGGAAACGGGGCTCCCCTGGATGTGTGCAGGACCCCACGTGCTTCCTCTCGAGTGGAGACGGGTATGTCGGGGAACTTCTTGAGTTGCAGCAAGGGTGTGAAGGACCCTTTGGAAGTTCCACTGGTTAGACGTGATTAGCCTCGAGAAGCCTCAGCGGAAATGGGCCTCATCTCGCCTGGAGGGCAAAACCTCCTGGATTTTCTCGAGTTGCGGCAGGTGCTCTAGACTTACGACGGGGACCTCAGGGACCCGCTCTGTTGGCCTCAGGAAAGGCCAGTCCCCATGCCAGTTCCTCGGGGGCCTCTCGGGATTCCTCTCCCGTCGATGCCGGGGCCTAAGACCTTGTGTGGAGTCGGGGCCGGAACCTGAGGATTCCTCTCCAGTGCTGACATGGATCTTGGGGTACTTCTGGAGTCTCCGCAGGGGAGTCAGTTCTCGTCTCGAATGCGGGCATGCACTTGCGCTTTCCTCCAGAGCGGTAGCAGCAGTGTCACGCAGTCCGCCGCGTGGATCAAAGGATCTATGGTTTTCCCTCAAGTTTTTCCCACGAGGCTTTCCCACGAGGCTTTCCCACAGGGCTGTCCCACGTGCACACGTGGTGGGAGTCGATCCTCGGCTTGAACGTCAAGGCAGTGCAGGGAAAACAGGTTCCTCTGGAATGCACTGACACATCTGGGGGACTCTTGGAATGGTGTCACGACCCTGGAGTTCCTCTCGCCTTTCCTGTGGAGAGCGCCTCCTCTTGAGATGCGACGGGAACGCCGGGAATTCTTTCCCTACGAAACAGGGAAAGGATCCCTCATCTCGAGCTAGGAGGCGGAAACGGGGCTCCCCTGGATGTGTGCAGGACCCCACGTGCTTCCTCTCGAGTGGAGACGGGTATGTCGGGGAACTTCTTGAGTTGCAGCAATGGTGTGAAGGACCCTTTGGAAGTTCCAGTGGTTAGATGTGATTGGCCTCGAGAAGCCTCAGCGGAAATGGGCCTCATCTCGCCTGGAGGGCAAAACCTCCTGGATTTTCTCGAGTTGCGGCAGGTGCTCTCGACTTACGACGGGGACCTCAGGGACCCGCTCTGCTGGCCTCAGGAAAGGCCAGTCCCCATGCGAGTGCCTCGGGGGCCTCTCGGGATTCCTCTCCCGTCGATGCCGGGGCCTAAGACCTTGTGTGGAGTCGGGGCCGGAACCTGAGGATTCCTCTCCAGTGCTGACATGGATCTTGGGGTACTTCTGGAGTCTCCCCAGGGGAGTCAGTCCTCGTCTCGAATGCGGGCATGCACTTGCGCTTTCCTCCAGAGCCGTAGTAGCAGTGTCACGCAGTCCGCCGCGTGGATCAAAGGATCTATGGTTTTCCCTCGAGTCTTTCCCACGAGGCTTTCCCACGAGGCTTTCCCACAGGGCTGTCCCACGTGCACACGTGGTGGGAGTCGATCCTCGGCTTGAACGTCAAAGCAGTGCAGGGAAAACAGGTTCCTCTGGAATGGAGGGACACATCTGGGGGACTCTTGGAATGGTGGCACGACCCTGGAGTTCCTCTCGCCTTTCCTGTGGAGAGCGCCTCCTCTTGAGATGCGACGGGAACGCCGGGAATTCTTTCCTTACGAAACAGGGAAATGATCCCTCATCTCGAGCTAGGAGGCGGAAACGGGGCTCCCCTGGATGTGTGCGGGACCCCATGTGCTTCCTCTCGAGTGGAGACGGGTGTCGGGGAACTTCTTGAGTTGCAGCAAGGGTGTGAAGGACCCTTTGGAAGTTCCAGTGGTTAGATGTGATTAGCCTCGAGAAGCCTCTGCGGAAATGGGCCTCATCTCGCCTGGAGGGCAAAACCTCCTGGATTTCCTCGAGTTGCGGCAGGTGCTCTCGACTTACGACGGGGACCTCAGGGACCAGCTCTGGTGGCCTCAGGAAAGGCGAGTCCCCATGCGAGTTCCACGGGGGCCTCTCGGGATTCCTCTCCCGTCGATGCTGGGGCCTAAGACCTTGTGTGGAGTCGGGGCCGGAACCTGAGGATTCCTCTCCAGTGCTGACATGGATCTTGGGGTACTTCTGGAGTCTCCCCAGGGGAGTCAGTCCTCGTCTCGAATGCGGGCATGCACTTGCGCTTTCCTCCAGAGTGGTAGCAGCAGTGTCACGCAGTCCGCTGCGTGGATCAAAGGATCTATGGTTTTCCCTCGAGTCTTTCCCACGAGGCTTTCCCACGAGGCTTTCCCACAGGGCTGTCCCACGTGCACACGTGGTGGGAGTCGATCCTCGGCTTGAACGTCAAGGCAGTGCAGGGAAAACAGGTTCCTCTGGAATGGACTGACACATCTGGGGGACTCTTGGAATGGTGGCACGACCCTGGAGTTCCTCTCGCCTTTCCTGTGGAGAGCGCCTCCTCTTGAGATGCGACGGGAACGCCGGGAATTCTTTCCCTACGAAGCAGGGAAAGGATCCCTCATCTCGAGCTAGGAGGCGGAAACGGGGCTCCCCTGGATGTGTGCGGGACCCACGGGCTTCCTCTCGAGTGGAGACGGGTATGTCGGGGAACTTCTTGAGTTGCAGCAAGGGTGTGAAGGACCATTTGGAAGTTCCACTGGTTAGACGTGATTAGCCTCGAGAAGCCTCAGCGGAAATGGGCCTCATCTCGCCTGGAGGGCAAAACCTCCTGGATTTTCTCGAGTTGCGGCAGGTGCTCTAGACTTACGACGGGGACCTCTGGGACCCGCTCTGGTGGCCTCAGGAAAGGCCAGTCCCCATGCCAGTTCCTCGGGGGCCTCTCGGGATTCCTCTCCCGTCGATGCCGGGGCCTAAGACCTTGTGTGGAGTCGGGGCCGGAACCTGAGGATTCCTCTCCAGTGCTGACATGGATCTTGGGGTACTTCTGGAGTCTCCGCAGGGGAGTCAGTCCTCGTCTCGAATGCGGGCATGCACTTGCGCTTTCCTCCAGAGCGGTAGCAGCAGTGTCACGCAGTCCGCCGCGTGGATCAAAGGATCTATGGTTTTCCCTCAAGTTTTTCCCACGAGGCTTTCCCACGAGGCTTTCCCACAGGGCTGTCCCACGTGCACACGTGGTGGGAGTCGATCCTCGGCTTGAACGTCAAGGCAGTGCAGGGAAAACAGGTTCCTCTGGAATGGACTGACACATCTGGGGGACTCTTGGAATAGTGGCATGACCCTGGAGTTCCTCTCGCCTTTCCTGTGGAGAGCGCCTCCTCTTGAGATGCGACGGGAACGCCGGGAATTCTTTCCCTACGAAACAGGGAAAGGATCCCTCATCTCGAGCTAGGAGGCGGAAACGGGGCTCCCCTGGATGTGTGCGGGACCCCACGTGCTTCCTCTCGAGTGGAGACGGGTATGTCGGGGAACTTCTTGAGTTGCAGCAAGGGTGTGAATGACCCTTTGGAAGTTCCAGTGGTTAGATGTGATTGGCCTCGAGAAGCCTCAGCGGAAATGGGCCTCATCTCGCCTGGAGGGCAAAACCTCCTGGATTTTCTCGAGTTGCGGCAGGTGCTCTCGACTTACGACGGGGACCTCAGGGACCCGCTCTGCTGGCCTCAGGAAAGGCCAGTCCCCATGTGAGTTCCTTGGGGGCCTCTCGGGATTCCTCTCCCGTCGATGCCTGGGCCTAAGACCTTGTGTGGAGTCGGGGCCGGAACCTGAGGATTCCTCTCCAGTGCTGACATGGATCTTGGGGTACTTCTGGAGTCTCCGCAGGGGAGTCAGTCCTCGTCTCGAATGCGGGCATGCACTTGCGCTTTCCTCCAGAGCGGTAGCAGCAGTGTCACGCAGTCCACCGCGTGGATCAAAGGATCTATGGTTTTCCCTCGAGTCTTTCCCACGAGGCTTTCCCACGAGGCTTTCCCACAGGGCTGTCCCACGTGCACACGTGGTGGGAGTCGATCCTCGGCTTGAACGTCAAGGCAGTGCAGGGAAAACAGGTTCCTCTGGAATGGACTGACACATCTGGGGGTCTCTTGGAATGCTGGCAAGACCCTGGAGTTCCTCTCGCCTTTCCTGTGGAGAGCGCCTCCTCTTGAGATGCGACGGGAACGCCGGGAATTCTTTCCTTACGAAACAGGGAAATGATCCCTCATCTCGAGCTAGGAGGCGGAAACGGGGCTCCCCTGGATGTGTGCGGGACCCCATGTGCTTCCTCTCGAGTGGAGACGGGTGTCGGGGAACTTCTTGAGTTGCAGGAAGGGTGTGAAGGACCCTTTGGAAGTTCCAGTGGTTAGATGTGATTAGCCTCGAGAAGCCTCTGCGGAAATGGGCCTCATCTCGCCTGGAGGGCAAAACCTCCTGGATTTTCTCGAGTTGCGGCAGGTGCTCTCGACTTACGACGGGGACCTCAGGGACCAGCTCTGGTGGCCTCAGGAAAGGCGAGTCCCCATGCGAGTTCCACGGGGGCCTCTCGGGATTCCTCTCCGGTCGATGCTGGGGCCTAAGACCTTGTGTGGAGTCGGGGCCGGAACCTGAGGATTCCTCTCCAGTGCTGACATGGATCTTGGGGTACTTCTGGAGTCTCCCCAGGGGAGTCAGTCCTCGTCTCGAATGCGGGCATGCACTTTCGCTTTCCTCCAGAGTGGTAGCAGCAGTGTCACGCAGTCCGCTGCGTGGATCAAAGGATCTATGGTTTTCCCTCGAGTCTTTCCCACGAGGCTTTCCGACAGGGCTGTCCCTCGTGCACACGTGGTGGGAGTCGATCCTCGGCTTGAACGTCAAGGCAGTGCAGGGAAAACAGGTTCCTCTGGAATGGACTGACACATCTGGGGGACTCTTGGAATGGTGGCACGACCCTGGAGTTCCTCTCGCCTTTCCTGTGGAGAGCGCCTCCTCTTGAGATGCGACGGGAACGCCGGGAATTCTTTCCCTACGAAACAGGGAAAGGATCCCTCATCTCGAGCTAGGAGGCGGAAACGGGGCTTCCCTGGATGTGTGCGGGACCCCACGTGCTTCCTCTCGAGTGGAGACGGGTATGTCGCGGAACTTCTTGAGTTGCAGCAAGGGTGTGAAGGACCCTTTGGAAGTTCCAGTGGTTAGATATGATTAGCCTCGAGAAGCCTCAGCGGAAATGGGCCTCATCTCGCCTGGGGGGCAAAACCTCGTGGATTTTTTCGACTTGCGGCAGGTGCTCTCGACTTACGACGGGGACCTCAGGGACCCGCTCTGGAGGCCTCAGGAAAGGCCAGCCCGCATGAGAGTTCCTCGGGGGCCTCTCGGGATTCCTCTCCCGTTGATGCCGGGGCCTAAGACCTCGTGTGGAGTCGGGGCCGGAACCTGAGGATTCCTCTCCAGTGCTGACATGGATCTTGGGGTACTTCTGGAGTCTCCCCAGGGGAGTCAGTCCTCGTCTCGAATGCGGGCATGCACTTGCGCTTTCCTCCAGAGTGGTAGCAGCAGTGTCACGCATTCCGCCGCGTGGATCAAAGGATCTGTGGTTTTCCCTCGAGTCTTTCCCACAAGGCTTTCCCACAGGGCTGTCCCTCGTGCACACGTGGTTGGAGTCGATCCTCGGCTTGAACGTCAAGGCAGTGCAGGGAAAACAGGTTCCTCTGGAATGGACTGACACATCTGGGGGACTCTTGGAATGGTGGCATGACCCTGGAGTTCCTCTCGCCTTTCCTGTGGAGAGCGCCTCCTCTTGATAAGCGACGGGAACGCCGGGAATTCTTTCCCTACGAAACAAGGAAAGGATCCCTCATCTCGAGCTAGGAGGCGGAAACGGGGCTCCCCTGGATGTGTGCGGGACCCCACGTGCTTCCTCTAGAGTGGAGACGGGTATGTCGCGGAACTGCTTGAGTTGCAGCAAGGGTGTGAAGGACCCTTTGGAAGTTCCAGTGGTTAGATGTGATTAGCCTCGACAAGCCTCAGGGGAAATGGGCTCATCTCGCCTGGAGGGCAAAACATCCTGGATTTTCTCGAGTTGCGGCAGGTGCTCTCGACTTACGACGGGGACCTCAGGGACCCGCTCTGGTGGCCTCAGGAAAGGCCAGTCCCCATTCGAGTTCCTCGGGGGCCTCTCGGGATTCCTCTCCCGTCGATGCCGGGGCCTAAGACCTTGTGTGGAGTCGGGGCCGGAACCTGAGGATTCCTCTCCAGTGCTGACATGGATCTTGGGGTACTTCTGGAGTCTCCCCAGGGGAGTCAGTCCTCGTCTCGAATGCGGGCATGCACTTGCGCTTTCCTCCAGAGCCGTAGTAGCAGTGTCACGCAGTCCGCCGCGTGGATCAAAGGATCTATGGTTTTCCCTCGAGTCTTTCCCACGAGGCTTTCCCACGAGGCTTTCCCACAGGGCTGTCCCACGTGCACACGTGGTGGGAGTCGATCCTCGGCTTGAACGTCAAAGCAGTGCAGGGAAAACAGGTTCCTCTGGAATGGACGGACACATCTGGGGGACTCTTGGAATGGTGGCACGACCCTGGAGTTCCTCTCGCCTTTCCTGTGGAGAGCGCCTCCTCTTAAGATGCGACGGGAACGCCGGGAATTCTTTCCCTACGAAACAGGGAAAGGATCCCTCATCTCGAGCTAGGAGGCGGAAACGGGGCTCCCCTGGATGTGTGCGGGACACCACGTGCTTCCTCTCTAGTGGAGACGGGTATGTCGGGGAACTTCTTGAGTTGCAGCAAGGGTGTGAAGGACCCTTTGGAAGTTCCAGTGGTTAGATGTGATTGGCCTCGAGAAGCCTCAGCGGAAATGGGCCTCATCTCGCCTGGAGGGCAAAACCTCCTGGATTTTCTCGAGTTGCGGCAGGTGCTCTCGACTTACGACGGGGACCTCAGGGACCCGCTCTGGTGGCCTCAGGAAAGGCCAGTCCCCATGCGAGTTCCTCGGGGGCCTCTCGGGATTCCTCTCCCGTCGATGCCTGGGCCTAAGACCTTGTGTGGAGTCGGGGCCGGAACCTGAGGATTCCTCTCCAGTGCTGACATGGATCTTGGGGTACTTCTGGAGTCTCCCCAGGGGAGTCAGTCCTCGTCTCGAATGCGGGCATGCACTTGCGCTTTCCTCCAGAGCGGTAGCAGCAGTGTCACGCAGTCCGCCGCGTGGATCAAAGGATCTATGGTTTTCCCTCGAGTCTTTCCCACGAGGCTTTCCCACGAGGCTTTCCCACAGGGCTGTCCCACGTGCACACGTGGTGGGAGTCGATCCTCTGCTTGAACGTCAAGGCAGTGCAGGGAAAACAGGTTCCTCTGGAATGGACTGACACATCTGTGGGACTCTTGGAATGGTGGCACGACCCTGGAGTTCCTCTCGCCTTTCCTGTGGAGAGCGCCTCCTCTTGAGATGCGACGGGAACGCCGGGAATTCTTTCCCTACGAAACAGGGAAAGGATCCCTCATCTCGAGCTAGGAGGCGGAAACGGGGCTCCCCTGGATGTGTGCGGGACCCCACGTGCTTCCTCTCGAGTGGAGACGGGTATGTCGGGGAACTTCTTGAGTTGCAGCAATGGTGTGAAGGACCCTTTGGAAGTTCCAGTGGTTAGATGTGATTGGCCTCGAGAAGCCTCAGCGGAAATGGGCCTCATCTCGCCTGGAGGGCAAAACCTCCTGGATTTTCTCAAGTTGCGGCAGGTGCTCTCGACTTACGACGGGGACCTCAGGGACCCGCTCTGGTGGCCTCAGGAAAGGCCAGTCCCCATGCGAGTTCCTCGGGGGCCTCTCGGGATTCCTCTCACGTCGATGCCGGGGCCTAAGACCTTGTGTGGAGTCGGGGCCGGAACCTGAGGATTCCTCTCCAGTGCTGACATGGATCTTGGGGTACTTCTGGAGTCTCCCCAGGGGAGTCAGTCCTCGTCTCGAATGCGGGCATGCACTTGCGCTTTCCTCCAGAGCGGTAGCAGCAGTGTCACGCAGTCCGCCGCGTGGATCAAAGGATCTATGGTTTTCCCTCGAGTCTTTCCCACGAGGCTTTCCCACGAGGCTTTCCCACAGGGCTGTCCCACGTGCACACGTGGTGGGAGTCGATCCTCGGCTTGAACGTCAAGGCAGTGCAGGGAAAACAGGTTCCTCTGGAATGGACTGACACATCTGGGGGACTCTTGGAATGGTGGCACGACCCTGGAGTTCCTCTCGCCTTTCCTGTGGAGAGCGCCTCCTCTTGAGATGCGACGGGAACGCCGGGAATTCTTTCCCTACGAAGCAGGGAAAGGATCCCTCATCTCGAGCTAGGAGGCGGAAACGGGGCTCCCCTGGATGTGTGCGGGACCCACGGGCTTCCTCTCGAGTGGAGACGGGTATGTCGGGGAACTTCTTGAGTTGCAGCAAGGGTGTGAAGGACCCTTTGGAAGTTCCACTGGTTAGACGTGATTAGCCTCGAGAAGCCTCAGCGGAAATGGGCCTCATCTCGCCTGGAGGGCAAAACCTCCTGGATTTTCTCGAGTTGCGGCAGGTGCTCTAGACTTACGACGGGGACCTCAGGGACCAGCTCTGGTGGCCTCAGGAAAGGCCAGTCCCCATGCCAGTTCCTCGGGGGCCTCTCGGGATTCCTCTCCCGTCGATGCCGGGGCCTAAGACCTTGTGTGGAGTCGGGGCCGGAACCTGAGGATTCCTCTCCAGTGCTGACATGGATCTTGGGGTACTTCTGGAGTCTCCGCAGGGGAGTCAGTCCTCGTCTCGAATGCGGGCATGCACTTGCGCTTTCCTCCAGAGCGGTAGCAGCAGTGTCACGCAGTCCGCCGCGTGGATCAAAGGATCTATGGTTTTCCCTCAAGTCTTTCCCACGAGGCTTTCCCACGAGGCTTTCCCACAGGGCTGTCCCACGTGCACACGTGGTGGGAGTCGATCCTCTGCTTGAACGTCAAGGCAGTGCAGGGAAAACAGGTTCCTCTGGAATGGACTGACACATCTGGGGGACTCTTGGAATGGTGGCATGACCCTGGAGTTCCTCTCGCCTTTCCTGTGGAGAGCGCCTCCTCTTGAGATGCGACGGGAACGCCGGGAATTCTTTCCCTACGAAACAGGGAAAGGATCCCTCATCTCGAGCTAGGAGGCGGAAACGGGGCTCCCCTGGATGTGTGCGGGACCCCACGTGCTTCCTCTCGAGTGGAGACGGGTATGTCGGGGAACTTCTTGAGTTGCAGCAAGGGTGTGAATGACCCTTTGGAAGTTCCAGTGGTTAGATGTGATTGGCCTCGAGAAGCCTCAGCGGAAATGGGCCTCATCTCGCCTGGAGGGCAAAACCTCCTGGATTTTCTCGAGTTGCGGCAGGTGCTCTCGACTTACGACGGGGACCTCAGGGACCCGCTCTGGTGGCCTCAGGAAAGGCCAGTCCCCATGTGAGTTCCTCGGGGGCCTCTCGGGATTCCTCTCCCGTCGATGCCTGGGCCTAAGACCTTGTGTGGAGTCGGGGCCGGAACCTGAGGATTCCTCTCCAGTGCTGACATGGATCTTGGGGTACTTCTGGAGTCTCCCCAGGGGAGTCAGTCCTCGTCTCGAATGCGGGCATGCACTTGCGCTTTCCTCCAGAGCGGTAGCAGCAGTGTCACGCAGTTCTCCGCGTGGATCAAAGGATCTATGGTTTTCCCTCGAGTCTTTCCCATGAGGCTTTCCCACGAGGCTTTCCCACAGGGCTGTCCCACGTGCACACGTGGTGGGAGTCGATCCTCGGCTTGATCGTCAAGGCAGTGCAGGGAAAACAGGTTCCTCTGGAATGCACTGACACATCTGGGGGACTCTTGGAATGGTGTCACGACCCTGGAGTTTCTCTCGCCTTTCCTGTGGAGAGCGCCTCCTCTTGAGATGCGATGGGAACGCCGGGAATTCTTTCCATACGAAACAGGGAAAGGATCCCTCATCTCGAGCTAGGAGGCGGAAATGGGGCTCCCCTGGATGTGTGCGGGACACCACGTGCTTCCTCTCGAGTGGAGACGGGTATGTCGGGGAACTTCTTTAGTTGCAGCAATGGTGTGAAGGACCCTTTGGAAGTTACAATGGTTAGATGTGGTTGGCCTCGAGAAGCCTCAGCGGAAATGGGCCTCCTCTCGCCTGGAGGGCAAAACCTCCTGGATTTACTCGAGTTGCGGCAGGTGCTCTCGACTTACGACGGGGACCTCAGGGACCCGCTCTGGTGGCCTCAGGAAAGGCCAGTCCCCATGCGAGTTCCTCGGGGGCCTCTCGGGATTCCTCTCCCGTCGATGCCGGGGCCTAAGACCTTGTGTGGAGTCGGGGCCGGAACCTGAGGATTCCTCTCCGGTGATGACATGGATCTTGGGGTACTTCTGGAGTCTCCCCAGGGGAGTCAGTCCTCGTCTCGAATGCGGGCATGCACTTGCGCTTTCCTCCAGAGCGGTAGCAGCAGTGTCACGCAGTCCGCCGCGTGGATCAAAGGATCTATGGTTTTCCCTCGAGTCTTTCCCACGAGGCTTTCCCACGAGGCTTTCCCACAGATCTGTCCCCCGTGCACACGTGGTGGGAGTCGATCCTCGGCTTGAACGTCAAGGCAGTGCAGGGAAAACAGGTTCCTCTGGAATGGACTGACACATCTGGGGGACTCTTGGAATGGTGTCATGACCCTGGAGTTCCTCTCGCCTTTCCTGTGGAGAGCGCCTCCTCTTGAGATGCGACGGGAACGCCGGGAATTCTTTCCCTACGAAACAGGGAAATGATCCCTCATCTCGAGCTAGGAGGCGGAAACGGGGCTCCCCTGGATGTGTGCGGGACCCCACGTGCTTCCTCTCGAGTGGAGACGGGTATGTCGGGGAACTTCTTGAGTTGCAGCAATGGTGTGAAGGACCCTTTGGAAGTTCCAGTGGTTAGATGTGATTGGCCTCGAGAAGCCTCAGCGGAAATGGGCCTCATCTCGCCTGGAGGGCAAAACCTCCTGGATTTTCTCGAGTTGCGGCAGGTGCTCTCGACTTACGACGGGGACCTCAGGGACCCGCTCTGGTGGCCTCAGGAAAGGCCAGTCTCAATGCGAGTTCCTCGGGGGCCTCTCGCGATTCCTCTCCCTTCGATGCCGGGGCCTAAGACCTTGTGTGGAGTCGGGGCCGGAACCTGAGGATTCCTCTCCAGTGCTGACATGGATCTTGGGGTACTTCTGGAGTCTCCCCAGGGGAGTCAGTCCTCGTCTCGAAAGCGGGCATGCACTTGCGCTTTCCTCCAGAGCGGTAGCAGCAGTGTCACACAGTCCGCCGCGTGGGTCAAAGGATCTATGGTTTTCCCTCGAGTCTTTCCCACGAGGCTTTCCCACGAGGCTTTCCCACAGGGCTGTCCCACGTGCACACGTGGTGGGAGTCGATCCTCGGCTTGAACGTCAAGGCAGTGCAGGGAAAACAGGTTCCTCTGGAATGGACTGACACATCTGGGGGACTCTTGGAATGGTGTCAGGACCCTGGAGTTTCTCTCGCCTTTCCTGTGGAGAGCGCCTCCTCTTGAGATGCGAAGGGAACGCCGGGAATTCTTTCCCTACGAAACAGGGAAAGGATCCCTCATCTCGAGCTAGGAGGCGGAAACGGGGCTCCCCTGGATGTTTGCGGGACACCACGTGCTTCCTCTCGAGTGGAGACGGGTATGTCGGGGAACTTCTTGAGTTGCAGCAATGGTGTGAAGGACCCTTTGGAAGTTCCAGTGGTTAGATGTGATTGGCCTCGAGAAGCCTCAGCGGAAAGGGGCCTCATCTCGCCTGGAGGGCAAAACCTCCTGGATTTTCTCGAGTTGCGGCAGGTGCTCTCGACTTACGACGGGGACCTCAGGGACCCGCTCTGGTGGCCTCAGGAAAGGCCAGTCTCAATGCGAGTTCCTCGGGGGCCTCTCGGGATTCCTCTCCCTTCGATGCCGGGGCCTAAGACCTTGTGTGGAGTCGGGGCCGGAACCTGAGGATTCCTCTCCAGTGCTGACATGGATCTTGGGGTACTTCTGGAGTCTCCCCAGGGGAGTCAGTCCTCGTCTCGAAAGCGGGCATGCAATTGCGCTTTCCTCCAGAGCGGTAGCAGCAGTGTCACACAGTCCGCCACGTGGGTAAAAGGATCTATGGTTTTCCCTCGAGTCTTTCCCACGAGGCTTTCCCACGAGGCTTTCCCACAGGGCTGTCCCACGTGCACACGTGGTGGGAGTCGATCCTCGGCTTGAACGTCAAGGCAGTGCAGGGAAACCGGTTCCTCTGGAATGGAGTGACACATCTGGGGGACTCTTGGAATGGTGTCACGACCCTGGAGTTCCTCTCGCCTTTCCTGTGAGAGCGCCTCCTCTTGAGATGCGATGGGAACGCCGGGAATTCTTTCCCTACGAAACAGGGAAAGGATCCCTCATCTCGAGCTAGGAGGAGGAAACGGGGCTCCCCTGGATGTGTGCGTGACCCACGTGCTTCCTCTCGAGTGGAGTCGGGTATGTCGGGGAACTTCTTGAGTTGCAGCAAGGGTGTGAAGGACCCTTTGGAAGTTCCAGTGGTTAGACGTGATTAGCCTCGAGAAGCCTCAGCGGAAATGGGCCTCATCTCGCCTGGAGGGCAAAACCTCCTGGATTTTCTCGAGTTGCGGCAGGTGCTCTCGACTTACGACGGGGACCGCAGGGACCCGCTCTGGTGGCCTCAGGAAAGGCCAGTCCCCATGCGAGTTTGTCGAGGCCTCTCGGGATTCCTCTCCCGTCGATGCCGGGGCCTAAGACCTTGTGTGGAGTCGGGGCCGGAACCTGAGGATTCCTCTCCAGTGCTGACATGGATCTTGGGGTACTTCTGGAGTCTCCCCAGGGGAGTCAGTCCTCGTCTCGAATGCGGGCATGCACTTGCGCTTTCCTCCAGAGCGGTAGCAGCAGTGTCACGCAGTCCGCCGCGTGGATCAAAGGATCTATGGTTTTCCCTCGAGTCTTTCCCACGAGGCTTTCCCACGAGGCTTTCCCACAGGGCTGTCCCACGTGCACACGTGGTGGGAGTCGATCCTCGGCTTGAACGTCAAGGCAGTGCAGGGAAAACAGTTTCGTCTGGAATGGACTGACACATCTGGGGGACTCTTGGAATGGTGGCATGACCCTGGAGTTCCTCTCGCCTTTCCTGTGGAGAGCGCCTCCTCTTGAGATGCGACGGGAACGCCGGGAATTCTTTCCCTACGAAACAGGGAAAGGATCCCTCATCTCGAGCTAGGAGGCGGAAACGGGGCTCCCCTGGATGTGTGCGGGACCCCACGTGCTTCCTCTCGAGTGGAGACGGGTATGTCGGGGAACTTCTTGAGTTGCAGCAATGGTGTGAAGGACCCTTTGGAAGTTCCAGTGGTTAGATGTGGTTGGCCTCGAGAGCCTCAGCGGAAATGGGCCTCCTCTTGCATGGAGGGCAAAACCTCCTGGATTTTCTCGAGTTGCGGCAGGTGCTCTCGACTTACGACGGGGACCTCAGGGACCCGCTCTGGTGGCCTCAGGAAAGGCCAGTCCCCATGCGAGTTCCTCGGGGGCCTCTCGGGATTCCTCTCCCGTCGATGCCGGGGCCTAAGACCTTGTGTGGAGTCGGGGCCGGAACCTGAGGATTCCTCTCCAGTGCTGACATGGATCTTGGGGTACTTCTGGAGTCTCCCCAGGGGAGTCAGTCCTCGTCTCGAATGCGGGCATGCACTTGCGCTTTCCTCCAGAGCGGTAGCAGCAGTGTCACGCAGTCCGCCGCGTGGATCAAAGGATCTATGGTTTTCCCTCGAGTCTTTCCCACGAGGCTTTCCCACGAGGCTTTCCCACAGGTCTGTCCCCCGTGCACACGTGGTGGGAGTCGATCCTCGGCTTGAACGTCAAGGCAGTGCAGGGAAAACAGGTTCCTCTGGAATGGATTGACACATCTGGGGGACTCTTGGAATGGTGTCATGACCCTGGAGTTCCTCTCGCCTTTCCTGTGGAGAGCGCCTCCTCTTGAGATGCGACGGGAACGCCGGGAATTCTTTCCCTACGAAACAGGGAAAGGATCCCTCATCTCGAGCTAGGAGGCGGAAACGGGGCTCCCCTGGATGTGTGCGGGACCCCACGTGCTTCCTCTCGAGTGGAGACGGGTATGTCGGGGAACTTCTTGAGTTGCAGCAATGGTGTGAAGGACCCTTTGGAAGTTCCAGTGGTTAGATGTGATTGGCCTCGAGAAGCCTCAGCGGAAATGGGCCTCATCTCGCCTGGAGGGCAAAACCTCCTGGATTTTCTCGAGTTGCGGAAGGTGCTCTCGACTTACGACGGGGATCTCAGGGACCCGCTCTGGTGGCCTCAGGAAAGGCCAGTCTCAATGCGAGTTCCTCGTGGGCCTCTCGGGATTCCTCTCCCTTCGATGCCGGGGCCTAAGACCTTGTGTGGAGTCGGGGCCGGAACCTGAGGATTCCTCTCCAGTGATGACATGTATCTTGGGGTACTTCTGGAGTCTCCCCAGGGGAGTCAGTCCTCGTCTCGAAAGCGGGCATGCACTTGCGCTTTCCTCCAGAGCGGTAGCAGCAGTGTCACACAGTCCGCCGCGTGGGTCAAAGGATCTATGGTTTTCCCTCGAGTCTTTCCCACGAGGCTTTCCCACGAGGCTTTCCCACAGGGCTGTCCCACGTGCACACGTGGTGGGAGTCGATCCTCGGCTTGAACGTCAAGGCAGTGCAGGGAAACCGGTTCCTCTGGAATGGAGTGACACATCTGGGGGACTCTTGGAATGGTGTCACGACCCTGGAGTTCCTCTCGCCTTTCCTGTGAGAGCGCCTCCTCTTGAGATGTGATGGGAACGCCGGGAATTCTTTCCCTACGAAACAGGGAAAGGATCCCTCATCTCGAGCTAGGAGGCGGAAACGGGGCTCCCCTGGATGTGAGCGGGACACCACGTGCTTCCTCTCGAGTGCAGACGGGTATGTCGGGGAACTTCTTGAGTTGCAGCAAGGGTGTGAAGGACCCTTTGGAAGTTCCAGTGGTTAGATGTGATTGGCCTCGAGAAGCCTCAGCGGGAATGGGCCATATCTCGCCTGGAGGGCAAAACCTCCTGGATTTTCTCGAGTTGCGGCAGGTGCTCTCGACTTACGACGGGGACCTCAGGGAACCGCTCTGGTGGCCTCAGGAAAAACCAGTCCCCATGCGAGTTCCACGGGAGCCTCTCGGGATTCCTCTCCCTTCGATGCCGGGGCCTAAGACCTTGTGTGGAATCGGGGCCGGAACCTGAGGATTCCTCTCCAGTGCTGACATGGATCTTGGGCTACTTGAGGAGTCTCCCCAGGGGAGTCAATCCTCGTCTCGAATGCGGGCATGCACTTGCGCTTTCCTCCAGAGCGGTAGCAGCAGTGTCACGCAGTCCGCCGCGTGGATCAAAGGATCTATGGTTTTCCCTCGAGTCTTTCCCACGAGGCTTTCCCACGAGGCTTTCGCACAGGGCTGTCCCACGTGCACACGTGGTGGGAGTCGATCCTCGGCTTGAACGTCAAGGCAGTGCAGGGAAAACAGGTTCCTCTGGAATGGACTGACACATCTGGGGGACTCTTGGAATGGTGTCTCGACCCTGGAGTTCCTCTCGCCTTTCCTGTGGAGAGCGCCTCCTCTTGAGATGCGACGGGAACGCCGGGAATTCTTTCCCTACGAAACAGGGAAAGGATCCCTCATCTCGAGCTAGGAGGCGGAAACGGGGCTCCCCTGGATGTGTGCGGGACCCACGTGCTTCCTCTCGAGTGGAGTCGGGTATGTCGGGGAACTTCTTGAGTTGCAGCAAGGGTGTGAAGGACCCTTTGGAAGTTCCAGTGGTTAGATGTGATTAGCCTCGAGAAGCCTCAGCGGAAATGGGCCTCATCTCGCCTGGAGGGCAAAACCTCCTGGATTTTCTCGAGTTGCGGCAGGTGCTCTCGACTTACGACGGGGACAGCAGGGACCCGCTCTGGTGGCCTCAGGAAAGGCCAGTCCCCATGCGAGGTCCTCGGGGGCCTCTCGGGATTGCTCTCCCGTCGATGCCGGGGCCTAAGACCTTGTGTGGAGTCCGGGCCGGAACCTGAGGATTCCTCTCCAGTGTTGACATGGATCTTGGGGTTCTTCTGGAGTCTCCCCATGGGAGTCAGTCCTCGTCTCGAATGCGGGCATGCACTTGCGCTTTCCTCCAGAGCGGTAGCAGCAGTGTCACGCAGTCCGCCGCGTAGATCAAAGGATCTATGGTTTTCCCTCGAGTCTTTCCCACAAGGCTTTCCCAGGAGGCTTTCCCACAGGGCTGTCCCACGTGCACACGTGGTGGGAGTCGATCCTCGGCTTGAACGTCAAGGCAGTGCAGGGAAAACAGGTTCCTCTGGAATGGACTGACACATCTGGGGGACTCTTGGAATGGTGTCACCACCCTGGAGTTCCTCTCGCCTTTCCTGTGGAGAACGCCTCCTCTTGAGATGCGACAGGGACGCCGGGAATTCTTTCCCTACGAAACAGGGAAAGGATCCCTCATCTCTAACTAGGGGGCGGAAACGGAGCTCCCCTGGATGTGTGCGGGACCCCACGTGCTTCCTCTCTAGTGGAGACGTGTATGTCGGGGAACTTCTTGGGTTGCAGCAATGGTGTGAAGGACCCTTTGGAAGTTCCAGTGGTTAGATGTGATTGGCCTCGAGAAGCCTCAGCGGGAATGGGCCATATCTCGCCTGGAGGGCAAAACCTCCTGGATTTTCTCGAGTTGCGGCAGGTGCTCTCGACTTACGACGGGGACCTCAGGGAACCGCTCTGGTGGCCTCAGGAAAAACCAGTCCCCATGCGAGTTCCACGGGAGCCTCTCGGGATTCCTCTCCCTTCGATGCCGGGGCCTAAGACCTTGTGTGGAATCGGGGCCGGAACCTGAGGATTCCTCTCCAGTGCTGACATGGATCTTGGGCTACTTGAGGAGTCTCCCCAGGGGAGTCAATCCTCGTCTCGAATGCGGGCATGCACTTGCGCTTTCCTCCAGAGCGGTAGCAGCAGTGTCACGCAGTCCGCCGCGTGGATCAAAGGATCTATGGTTTTCCCTCGAGTCTTTCCCACGAGGCTTTCCCACGAGGCTTTCGCACAGGGCTGTCCCACGTGCACACGTGGTGGGAGTCGATCCTCGGCTTGAACGTCAAGGCAGTGCAGGGAAAACAGGTTCCTCTGGAATGGACTAACACATCTGGGGGACGCTTGGAATGGTGTCTCGACCCTGGAGTTCCTCTCGCCTTTCCTGTGGAGAGAGCCTCCTCTTGAGATGCGACGGGAACGCCGGGAATTCTTTCCCTACGAAACAGGGAAAGGATCCCTCATCTCGAGCTAGGAGGCGGAAACGGGGCTCCCCTGGATGTGTGCGGGACCCACGTGCTTCCTCTCGAGTGGAGTCGGGTATGTCGGGGAACTTCTTGAGTTGCAGCAAGGGTGTGAAGGACCCTTTGGAAGTTCCAGTGGTTAGATGTGATTAGCCTCGAGAAGCCTCAGCGGAAATGGGCCTCATCTCGCCTGGAGGGCAAAACCTCCTGGATTTTCTCGAGTTGCGGCAGGTGCTCTCGACTTACGACGGGGACATCAGGGACCCGCTCTGGTGGCCTCAGGAAAGGCCAGTCCCCATGCGAGTTCCTCGGGGGCCTCTCGGGATTGCTCTCCCGTCGATGCCGGGGCCTAAGACCTTGTGTGGAGTCCGGGCCGGAACGTGAGGATTCCTCTCCAGTGTTGACATGGATCTTGGGGTTCTTCTGGAGTCTCCCCAGGGGAGTCAGTCCTCGTCTCGAATGCGGGCATGCACTTGCGCTTTCCTCCAGAGCGGTAGCAGCAGTGTCACGCAGTCCGCCGCGTAGATCAAAGGATCTATGTTTTTCCCTCGAGTCTTTCCCACAAGGCTTTCCCACGAGGCTTTCCCACAGGGCTGTCCCACGTGCACACGTGGTGGGAGTCGATCCTCGGCTTGAACGTCAAGGCAGTGCAGGGAAAACAGGTTCCTCTGGAATGGACTGACACATCTGGGGGACTCTTGTAACGGTGGCACGACCCTGGAGTTCCTCTCGCCTTTCCTGTGGAGAGCGCCTCCTCTTTAGATGCGACGGGAACGCCGGGAAGTCTTTCCCTACGAAACGGGGAAAGGATCCCTCATCTCGAGCTAGGAGGCGGAAACGGGGCTCCCCTGGATGTGTGCGGGACCCACGTGCTTCCTCTCGAGTGGAGTCGGGTATGTCGGGGAACTTCTTGAGTTGCAGCAAGGGTGTGAAGGACCCTTTGGAAGTTCCAGTGGTTAGATGTGATTAGCCTCGAGAAGCCTCAGCGGAAATGGGCCTCATCTCGCCTGGAGGGCAAAACCTCCTGGATTTTCTCGAGTTGCGGCAGGTGCTCTCGACTTACGACGGGGACCTCAGGGACCCGCTCTGGTGGCCTCAGGAAAGGCCAGTCCCCATGCGAGTTCCTCGGGGTCCTCTCGGGATTCCTCTCCCGTCGATGCCTGGGCCTAAGACCTTGTGTGGAGTCGGGGCCGGAACCTGAGGATTCCTCTCCAGTGCTGACATGGATCTTGGGGTACTTCTGGAGTCTCCCCAGGGGAGTCAGTCCTCGTCTCGAATGCGGGCATGCACTTGCGCTTTCCTCCAGAGCGGTAGCAGCAGTGTCACGCAGTCCGCCGCGTGGATCAAAGGATCTATGGTTTTCCCTCGAGTCTTTCCCACGAGGCTTTCCCACGAGGCTTTCCCACAGAGCTGTCCCACGTGCACACGTTGTGGGAGTCGATCCTCGGCTTGAACGTCAAGGCAGTGCAGGGAAAACAGGTTCCTCTGGAATGGACTGACACATCTGGGGGACTCTTGGAATGGTGGCACGACCCTGGAGTTCCTCTCGCCTTTCCTGTGGAGAGCGCCTCCTCTTGAGATGCGACGGGAACGCCGGGAATTCTTTCCCTACGAAACAGGGAAAGGATCCCTCATCTCGAGCTAGGAGGCGGAAACGGGGCTCCCCTGGATGTGTGCGGGACCCACGGGCTTCCTCTCGAGTGGAGACGGGTATGTCGGGGAACTTCTTGAGTTGCAGCAAGGGTGTGAAGGTCCCTTTGGAAGTTGCAGTGGTTAGACGTGATTAGCCTCGAGAAGCCTCAGCGGAAATGGGCCTCATCTCGCCTGGATGGCAAAACCTCCTGGATTTTCTCGAGTTGCGGCAGGTGCTCTCGACTTACGACGGGGACCTCAGGGACCCGCTCTGGTGGCCTCAGGAAAGGCCAGTCCCCATGCGAGTTCCTCGGGGGCCTCTCGGGATTCCTCTCCCGTCGATGCCGGGGCCTAAGACCTTGTGTGGAGTCGGGGCCGGAACCTGAGGATTCCTCTCCAGTGCTGACATGGATCTTGGGGTACTTCTGGAGTCTCCGCAGGGGAGTCAGTCCTCGTCTCGAATGCGGGCATGCACTTGCGCTTTCCTCCAGAGCGGTAGCAGCAGTGTCACGCAGTCCGCCGCGTGGATCAAAGGATCTATGGTTTTCCCTCGAGTCTTTCCCACGAGGCTTTCCCACGAGGCTTTCCCACAGGGCTGTCCCACGTGCACACGTGATGGGAGTCGATCCTCTGCTTGAACGTCAAGGCAGTGCAGGGAAAACAGGTTCCTCTGGAATGGACTGACACATCTGGGGGACTCTTGGAATGGTGGCATGACCCTGGAGTTCCTCTCGCCTTTCCTGTGGAGAGCGCCTCCTCTTGAGATGCGACGGGAACGCCGGGAATTCTTTCCCTACGAAACAGGGAAAGGATCCCTCATCTCGAGCTAGGAGGCGGAAACGGGGCTTCCCTGGATGTGTGCGGGACCCCACGTGCTTCCTCTCGAGTGGAGACGGGTATGTCGCGGAACTTCTTGAGTTGAAGCAATGGTGTGAAGGACCCTTTGGAAGTTCCAGTGGTTAGATGTGATTGGCCTCGAGAAGCCTCAGCGGAAATGGGCCTCATCTCGCCTGGAGGGCAAAACCTCCTGGGTTTTCTCGAGTTGCGGCAGGTGCTCTCGACTTACGACGGGGACCTCAGGGACCCGCTATGGTGGCCTCAGGAAAGGCCAGTCCCCATGCGAGTTCCTCGGGGGCCCCTCAGGATTCCTCTCCCGTCGATGCCGGGGACTAAGACCTTGTGTGGATTCGGGGCCGGAACCTCAGGATTCCTCTCCAGTGCTGACATGGATCTTGGGGTACTTCTGAAGTCTCCCAAGGGGAGTCAGTCCTCGTCTCGAATGCGGGCATGCACTTGCGCTTTCCTCCAGAGCGGTAGCAGCAGTATCACGCAGTCCGCCGCGTGGATCAAAGGATCTATGGTTTTCCCTCGAGTCTTTCCCACGAGGCTTTCCCACGAGGCTTTCCCACAGGGCTGTCCCTCGTGCACACGTGGTGGGAGTCGATCCTCGGCTTGAACGTCAAGGCAGTGCAGGGAAAACAGGTTCCTCTGGAATGGACTGACACATCTGGGGGACTCTTGGAATGGTGGCACGACCCTGGAGTTCCTCTCGCCTTTCCTGTGGAGAGCGCCTCCTCTTGAGATGCGACGGGAACGCCGGGAATTCTTTCCCTACGAAACAGGGAAAGGATCCCTCATCTCGAGCTAGGAGGCGGAAACGGGGCTTCCCTGGATGTGTGCGGGACCCCACGTGCTTCCTCTCGAGTGGAGACGGGTATGTCGCGGAACTTCTTGAGTTGCAGCAAGGGTGTGAAGGACCCTTTGGAAGTTCCAGTGGTTAGATATGATTAGCCTCGAGAAGCCTCAGCGGAAATGGGCCTCATCTCGCCTGGAGGGCAAAACCTCGTGGATTTTTTCGACTTGCGGCAGGTGCTCTCGACTTACGACGGGGACCTCAGGGACCCGCTCTGGAGGCCTCAGGAAAGGCCAGCCCGCATGAGAGTTCCTCGGGGGCCTCTCGGGATTCCTCTCCCGTTGATGCCGGGGCCTAAGACCTCGTGTGGAGTCGGGGCCGGAACCTGAGGATTCCTCTCCAGTGCTGACATGGATCTTGGGGTACTTCTGGAGTCTCCCCAGGGGAGTCAGTCCTCGTCTCGAATGCGGGCATGCACTTGCGCTTTCCTCCTGAGTGGTAGCAGCAGTGTCACGCATTCCGCCGCGTGGATCAAAGGATCTGTGGTTTTCCCTCGAGTCTTTCCCACAAGGCTTTCCCACAGGGCTGTCCCTCGTGCACACGTGGTTGGAGTCGATCCTCGGCTTGAACGTCAAGGCAGTGCAGGGAAAACAGGTTCCTCTGGAATGGACTGACACATCTGGGGGACTCTTGGAATGGTGGCATGACCCTGGAGTTCCTCTCGCCTTTCCTGTGGAGAGCGCCTCCTCTTGATAAGCGACGGGAACGCCGGGAATTCTTTCCCTACGAAACAAGGAAAGGATCCCTCATCTCGAGCTAGGAGGCGGAAACGGGGCTCCCCTGGATGTGTGCGGGACCCCACGTGCTTCCTCTAGAGTGGAGACGGGTATGTCGCGGAACTGCTTGAGTTGCAGCAAGGGTGTGAAGGACCCTTTGGAAGTTCCAGTGGTTAGATGTGATTAGCCTCGACAAGCCTCAGGGGAAATGGGCTCATCTCGCCTGGAGGGCAAAACATCCTGGATTTTCTCGAGTTGCGGCAGGTGCTCTCGACTTACGACGGGGACCTCAGGGACCCGCTCTGGTGGCCTCAGGAAAGGCCAGTCCCCATTCGAGTTCCTCGGGGGCCTCTCGGGATTCCTCTCCCGTCGATGCCGGGGCCTAAGACCTTGTGTGGAGTCGGGGCCGGAACCTGAGGATTCCTCTCCAGTGCTGACATGGATCTTGGGGTACTTCTGGAGTCTCCCCAGGGGAGTCAGTCCTCGTCTTGAATGCGGGCATGCACTTGTGCTTTCCTCCAGAGCGGTAGCAGCAGTGTCACGCAGTCCGCCGCGTGCATCAAAGGATCTATGGTTTTCCCTCGAGTCTTTCCCACGAGGCTTTCCCACAGGGCTGTCCCCCGTGCACACGTGGTGGGAGTCGATCCTCGGCTTGAACGTCAAGCCAGTGCAGGGAAAACAGGTTCCTCTGGAATGCACTGACACATCTGGGGGACTCTTGGAATGGTGTCACGACCCTGGAGTTCCTCTCGACTTTCCTGTGGAGAGCGCCTCCTCTTGAGATGCGACGGGAACGCCGGGAATTCTTTCCCTACGAAACAGGGAAAGGATCCCTCATCTCGAGCTAGGAGGCGGAAACGGGGCTCCCCTGGATGTGTGCAGGACCCCACGTGCTTCCTCTCGAGTGGAGACGGGTATGTCGGGGAACTTCTTGAGTTGCAGCAATGGTGTGAAGGACCCTTTGGAAGTTCCAGTGGTTAGATGTGATTGGCCTCGAGAAGCCTCAGCGGAAATGGGCCTTATCTCGCCTGGAGGGCAAAACCTCCTGGATTTTCTCGAGTTGCGGCAGGTGCTCTCGACTTACGACGGGGACCTCAGGGACCCGCTCTGGTGGCCTCAGGAAAGGCCAGTCCCCATGCGAGTTCCTCGGGGGCCTCTCGGGATTCCTCTCCCGTCGATGCCGGGGCCTAAGACCTTGTGTGGAGTCGGGGCCGGAACCTGAGGATTCCTCTCCAGTGCTGACATGGATCTTGGGGTACTTCTGGAGTCTCCCCAGGGGAGTCAGTCCTCGTCTCGAATGCGGGCATGCACTTGCGCTTTCCTCCAGAGCGGTAGCAGCAGTGTCACGCAGTCCGCCGCGTGGATCAAAGGATCTATGGTTTTCCCTCGAGTCTTTCCCACGAGGCTTTCCCACGAGGCTTTCCCACAGGGCTGTCCCACGTGCACACGTGGTGGGAGTCGATCCTCGGCTTGAACGTCAAAGCAGTGCAGGGAAAACAGGTTCCTCTGGAATGGACGGACACATCTGGGGGACTCTTGGAATGGTGGCACGACCCTGGAGTTCCTCTCGCCTTTCCTGTGGAGAGCGCCTCCTCTTGAGATGCGACGGGAACGCCGGGAATTCTTTCCCTACGAAACAGGGAAAGGATCCCTCATCTCGAGCTAGGAGGCGGAAACGGGGCTCCCCTGGATGTGTGCGGGACACCACGTGCTTCCTCTCTAGTGGAGACGGGTATGTCGGGGAACTTCTTGAGTTGCAGCAAGGGTGTGAAGGACCCTTTGGAAGTTCCAGTGGTTAGATGTGATTGGCCTCGAGAAGCCTCAGCGGAAATGGGCCTCATCTCGCCTGGAGGGCAAAACCTCCTGGATTTTCTCGAGTTGCGGCAGGTGCTCTCGACTTACGACGGGGACCTCAGGGACCCGCTCTGGTGGCCTCAGGAAAGGCCAGTCCCCATGCGAGTTCCTCGGGGGCCTCTCGGGATTCCTCTCCCGTCGATGCCTGGGCCTAAGACCTTGTGTGGAGTCGGGGCCGGAACCTGAGGATTCCTCTCCAGTGCTGACATGGATCTTGGGGTACTTCTGGAGTCTCCCCAGGGGAGTCAGTCCTCGTCTCGAATGCGGGCATGCACTTGCGCTTTCCTCCAGAGCGGTAGCAGCAGTGTCACGCAGTCCGCCGCGTGGATCAAAGGATCTATGGTTTTCCCTCGAGTCTTTCCCACGAGGCTTTCCCACGAGGCTTTCCCACAGGGCTGTCCCACTTGCACACGTGGTGGGAGTCGATCCTCGGATGAACGTCAAGGCAGTGCAGGGAAAACAGGTTCCTCTGGAATGGACTGACACATCTGGGGGACTCTTGGAATGGTGGCACGACCCTGGAGTTCCTCTCGCCTTTCCTGTGGAGAGCGCCTCCTCTTGAGATGCGACGGGAACGCCGGGAATTCTTTCCCGACGAAGCAGGGAAATGATCCCTCATCTCGAGCTAGGAGGCGGAAACGGGGCTCCCCTGGATGTGTGCGGGACCCACGGGCTTCCTCTCGAGTGGAGACGGGTATGTCGGGGAACTTCTTGAGTTGCAGCAAGGGTGTGAAGGACCCTTTGGAAGTTCCACTGGTTAGACGTGATTAGCCTCGAGAAGCCTCAGCGGAAATGGGCCTCATCTCGCCTGGAGGGCAAAACCTCCTGGATTTTCTCGAGTTGCGGCAGGTGCTCTCGACTTACGACGGGGACCTCAGGGACCCGCTCTGGTGGCCTCAGGAAAGGCCAGTCCCCATGTGAGTTCCTCGGGGGCCTCTCGGGATTCCTCTCCCGTCGATGCCTGGGCCTAAGACCTTGTGTGGAGTCGGGGCCGGAAACTGAGGATTCCTCTCCAGTGCTGACATGGATCTTGGGGTACTTCTGGAGTCTCCGCAGGGGAGTCAGTCCTCGTCTCGAATGCGGGCATGCACTTGCGCTTTCCTCCAGAGCGGTAGCAGCAGTGTCACGCAGTCCGCCGCGTGGATCAAAGGATCTATGGTTTTCCCTCGAGTCTTTCCCACGAGGCTTTCCCACGAGGCTTTCCCACAGGGCTGTCCCACGTGCACACGTGGTGGGAGTCGATCCTCGGCTTGATCGTCAAGGCAGTGCAGGGAAAACAGGTTCCTCTGGAATGGACTGACACATCTGGGGGACTCTTGGAATGGTGTCACGACCCTGGAGTTTCTCTCGCCTTTCCTGTGGAGAGCGCCTCCTCTTGAGATGCGACGGGAACGCCGGGAATTCTTTCCATACGAAACAGGGAAAGGATCCCTCATCTCGAGCTAGGAGGCGGAAATGGGGCTCCCCTGGATGTGTGCGGGACACCACGTGCTTCCTCTCGAGTGGAGACGGGTATGTCGGGGAACTTCTTTAGTTGCAGCAATGGTGTGAAGGACCCTTTGGAAGTTCCAGTGGTTAGATGTGGTTGGCCTCGAGAAGCCTCAGCGGAAATGGGCCTCCTCTCGCCTGGAGGGCAAAACCTCCTGGATTTTCTCGAGTTGCGGCAGGTGCTCTCGACTTACGACGGGGACCTCAGGGACCCGCTCTGGTGGCCTCAGGAAAGGCCAGTCCCCATGCGAGTTCCTCGGGGGCCTCTCGGGATTCCTCTCCCGTCGATGCCGGGGCCTAAGACCTTGTGTGGAGTCGGGGCCGGAACCTGAGGATTCCTCTCCGGTGCTGACATGGATCTTGGGGTACTTCTGGAGTCTCCCCAGGGGAGTCAGTCCTCGTCTCGAATGCGGGCATGCACTTGCGCTTTCCTCCAGAGCGGTAGCAGCAGTGTCACGCAGTCCGCCGCGTGGATCAAAGGATGTTTGGTTTTCCCTCGAGTCTTTCCCACGAGGCTTTCCCACGAGGCTTTCCCACAGGTCTGTCCCCCGTGCACACGTGGTGGGAGTCGATCCTCGGCTTGAACGTCAAGGCAGTGCAGGGAAAACAGGTTCCTCTGGAATGGACTGACACATCTGGGGGACTCTTGGAATGGTGTCATGACCCTGGAGTTCCTCTCGCCTTTCCTGTGGAGAGCGCCTCCTCTTGAGATGCGACGGGAACGCCGGGAATTCTTTCCCTACGAAACAGGGAAAGGATCCCTCATCTCGAGCTAGGAGGCGGAAACGGGGCTCCCCTGGATGTGTGCGGGACCCCACGTGCTTCCTCTCGAGTGGAGACGGGTATGTCGGGGAACTTCTTGAGTTGCAGCAATGGTGTGAAGGACCCTTTGGAAGTTCCAGTGGTTAGATGTGATTGGCCTCGAGAAGCCTCAGCGGAAATGGGCCTCATCTCGCCTGGAGGGCAAAACCTCCTGGATTTTCTCGAGTTGCGGCAGGTGCTCTCGACTTACGACGGGGACCTCAGGGACCCGCTCTGGTGGCCTCAGGAAAGGCCAGTCTCAATGCGAGTTCCTCGGGGGCCTCTCGGGATTCCTCTCCCTTCGATGCCGGGGCCTAAGACCTTGTGTGGAGTCAGGGCCGGAACCTGAGGATTCCTCTCCAGTGCTGACATGGATCTTGGGGTACTTCTGGAGTCTCCCCAGGGGAGTCAGTCCTCGTCTCGAAAGCGGGCATGCACTTGCGCTTTCCTCCAGAGCGGTAGCAGCATTGTCACACAGTCCGCCGCGTGGGTCAAAGGATCTATGGTTTTCCCTCGAGTCTTTCCCACGAGGCTTTCCCACGAGGCTTTCCCACAGGGCTGTCCCACGTGCACACGTGGTGGGAGTCGATCCTCGGCTTGAACGTCAAGGCAGTGCAGGGAAAACAGGTTCCTCTGGAATGGACTGACACATCTGGGGGACTCTTGGAATGGTGTCAGGACCCTGGAGTTTCTCTCGCCTTTCCTGTGGAGAGCGCCTCCTCTTGAGATGCGACGGGAACGCCGGGAATTCTTTCCCTACGAAACAGGGAAAGGATCCCTCATCTCGAGCTAGGAGGCGGAAACGGGGCTCCCCTGGATGTTTGCGGGACACCACGTGCTTCCTCTCGAGTGGAGACGGGTATGTCGGGGAACTTCTTGAGTTGCAGCAATGGTGTGAATGTCCCTTTGGAAGTTCCAGTGGTTAGATGTGGTTGGCCTCGAGAAGCCTCAGCGGAAATGGGCCTCCTCTCGCCTGGAGGGCAAAACCTCCTGGATTTTCTCGAGTTGCGGCAGGTGCTCTCGACTTACGACGGGGACCTCAGGGACCCGCTCTGGTGGCCTCAGGAAAGGCCAGTCCCCATGCGAGTTCCTCGGGGGCCTCTCGGGATTCCTCTCCCTTCGATGCCGGGGCCTAAGACCTTGTGTGGTGTCTGGGCCGGAACCTGAGGATTCCTCTCCGGTGCTGACATGGATCTTGGGGTACTTCTGGAGTCTCCCCAGGGGAGTCAGTCCTCGTCTCGAATGCGGGCATGCACTTGCGCTTTCCTCCAGAGCGGTAGCAGCAGTGTCACGCAGTCCGCCGCGTGGATCAAAGGATCTATGGTTTTCCCTCGAGTCTTTCCCACGAGGCTTTCCCACGAGGCTTTCCCACAGGTCTGTCCCCCGTGCACACGTGGTGGGAGTCGATCCTCGGCTTGAACGTCAAGGCAGTGCAGGGAAAACAGGTTCCTCTGGAATGGACTGACACATCTGGGGGACTCTTGGAATGGTGTCATGACCCTGGAGTTCCTCTCGCCTTTCCTGTGGAGAGCGCCTCCTCTTGAGATGCGACGGGAACGCCGGGAATTCTTTCCCTACGAAACAGGGAAAGGATCCCTCATCTCGAGCTAGGAGGCGGAAACGGGGCTCCCCTGGATGTGTGCGGGACCCCACGTGCTTCCTCTCGAGTGGAGACGGGTATGTCGGGGAACTTCTTGAGTTGCAGCAAGGGTGTGAATGACCCTTTGGAAGTTCCAGTGGTTAGATGTGATTGGCCTCGAGAAGCCTCAGCGGAAATGGGCCTCATCTCGCCTGGAGGGCAAAACCTCCTGGATTTTCTCGAGTTGCGGCAGGTGCTCTCGACTTACGACGGGGACCTCAGGGACCCGCTCTGGTGGCCTCAGGAAAGGCCAGTCCCCATGCGAGTTCCTCGGGGGCCTCTCGGGATTCCTCTCCCGTCGATGCCTGGGCCTAAGACCTTGTGTGGAGTCGGGGCCGGAAAATGAGGATTCCTCTCCAGTGCTGACATGGATCTTGGGGTACTTCTGGAGTCTCCGCAGGGGAGTCAGTCCTCGTCTCGAATGCGGGCATGCACTTGCGCTTTCCTCCAGAGCGGTAGCAGCAGTGTCACGCAGTCCGCCGCGTGGATCAAAGGATCTATGGTTTTCCCTCGAGTCTTTCCCACGAGGCTTTCCCACGAGGCTTTCCCACAGGGCTGTCCCACGTGCACACGTGGTGGGAGTCGATCCTCGGCTTGATCGTCAAGGCAGTGCAGGGAAAACAGGTTCCTCTGGAATGGACTGACACATCTGGGGGACTCTTGGAATGGTGTCACGACCCTGGAGTTTCTCTCGCCTTTCCTGCGGAGAGCGCCTCCTCTTGAGATGCGACGGGAACGCCGGGAATTCTTTCCATACGAAACAGGGAAAGGATCCCTCATCTCGAGCTAGGAGGCGGAAATGGGGCTCCCCTGGATGTGTGCGGGACACCACGTGCTTCCTCTCGAGTGGAGACGGGTATGTCGGGGAACTTCTTTAGTTGCAGCAATGGTGTGAAGGACCCTTTGGAAGTTCCAGTGGTTAGATGTGGTTGGCCTCGAGAAGCCTCAGCGGAAATGGGCCTCCTCTCGCCTGGAGGGCAAAACCTCCTGGATTTTCTCGAGTTGCGGCAGGTGCTCTCGACTTACGACGGGGACCTCAGGGACCCGCTCTGGTGGCCTCAGGAAAGGCCAGTCCCCATGCGAGTTCCTCGGGGGCCTCTCGGGATTCCTCTCCCGTCGATGCCGGGGCCTAAGACCTTGTGTGGAGTCGGGGCCGGAACCTGAGGATTCCTCTCCGGTGCTGACATGGATCTTGGGGTACTTCTGGAGTCTCCCCAGGGGAGTCAGTCCTCGTCTCGAATGCGGGCATGCACTTGCGCTTTCCTCCAGAGCGGTAGCAGCAGTGTCACGCAGTTCGCCGCGTGGATCAAAGGATGTTTGGTTTTCCCTCGAGTCTTTCCCACGAGGCTTTCCCACGAGGCTTTCCCACAGGTCTGTCCCCCGTGCACACGTGGTGGGAGTCGATCCTCGGCTTGAACGTCAAGGCAGTGCAGGGAAAACAGGTTCCTCTGGAATGGACTGACACATCTGGGGGACTCTTGGAATGGTGTCATGACCCTGGAGTTCCTCTCGCCTTTCCTGTGGAGAGCGCCTCCTCTTGAGATGCGACGGGAACGCCGGGAATTCTTTCCCTACGAAACAGGGAAAGGATCCCTCATCTCGAGCTAGGAGGCGGAAACGGGGCTCCCCTGGATGTGTGCGGAACCCCACGTGCTTCCTCTCGAGTGGAGACGGGTATGTCGGGGAACTTCTTGAGTTGCAGCAATGGTGTGAAGGACCCTTTGGAAGTTCCAGTGGTTAGATGTGATTGGCCTCGAGAAGCCTCAGCGGAAATGGGCCTCATCTCGCCTGGAGGGCAAAACCTCCTGGATTTTCTCGAGTTGCGGCAGGTGCTCTCGACTTACGACGGGGACCTCAGGGACCCGCTCTGGTGGCCTCAGGAAAGGCCAGTCTCAATGCGAGTTCCACGGGAGCCTCTCGGGATTCCTCTCCCTTCGATGCCGGGGCCTAAGACCTTGTGTGGAATCGGGGCCGGAACCTGAGGATTCCTCTCCAGTGCTGACATGGATCTTGGGCTACTTGAGGAGTCTCCCCAGGGGAGTCAATCCTCGTCTCGAATGCGGGCATGCACTTGCGCTTTCCTCCAGAGCGGTAGCAGCAGTGTCACGCAGTCCGCCGCGTGGATCAAAGGATCTATGGTTTTCCCTCGAGTCTTTCCCACGAGGCTTTCCCACGAGGCTTTCGCACAGGGCTGTCCCACGTGCACACGTGGTGGGAGTCGATCCTCGGCTTGAACGTCAAGGCAGTGCAGGGAAAACAGGTTCCTCTGGAATGGACTGACACATCTGGGGGACTCTTGGAATGGTGTCTCGACCCTGGAGTTCCTCTCGCCTTTCCTGTGGAGAGCGCCTCCTCTTGAGATGCGACGGGAACGCCGGGAATTCTTTCCCTACGAAACAGGGAAAGGATCCCTCATCTCGAGCTAGGAGGCGGAAACGGGGCTCCCCTGGATGTGTGCGGGACCCACGTGCTTCCTCTCGAGTGGAGTCGGGTATGTCGGGGAACTTCTTGAGTTGCAGCAAGGGTGTGAAGGACCCTTTGGAAGTTCCAGTGGTTAGATGTGATTAGCCTCGAGAAGCCTCAGCGGAAATGGGCCTCATCTCGCCTGGAGGGCAAAACCTCCTGGATTTTCTCGAGTTGCGGCAGGTGCTCTCGACTTACGACGGGGACAGCAGGGACCCGCTCTGGTGGCCTCAGGAAAGGCCAGTCCCCATGCGAGTTCCTCGGGGGCCTCTCGGGATTGCTCTCCCGTCGATGCCGGGGCCTAAGACCTTGTGTGGAGTCCGGGCCGGAACCTGAGGATTCCTCTCCAGTGTTGACATGGATCTTGGGGTTCTTCTGGAGTCTCCCCATGGGAGTCAGTCCTCGTCTCGAATGCGGGCATGCACTTGCGCTTTCCTCCAGAGCGGTAGCAGCAGTGTCACGCAGTCCGCCGCGTAGATCAAAGGATCTATGGTTTTCCCTCGAGTCTTTCCCACAAGGCTTTCCCAGGAGGCTTTCCCACAGGGCTGTCCCACGTGCACACGTGGTGGGAGTCGATCCTCGGCTTGAACGTCAAGGCAGTGCAGGGAAAACAGGTTCCTCTGGAATGGACTGACACATCTGGGGGACTCTTGGAATGGTGTCACCACCCTGGAGTTCCTCTCGCCTTTCCTGTGGAGAACGCCTCCTCTTGAGATGCGACAGGGACGCCGGGAATTCTTTCCCTACGAAACAGGGAAAGGATCCCTCATCTCTAACTAGGGGGCGGAAACGGAGCTCCCCTGGATGTGTGCGGGACCCCACGTGCTTCCTCTCTAGTGGAGACGTGTATGTCGGGGAACTTCTTGGGTTGCAGCAATGGTGTGAAGGACCCTTTGGAAGTTCCAGTGGTTAGATGTGATTGGCCTCGAGAAGCCTCAGCGGGAATGGGCCATATCTCGCCTGGAGGGCAAAACCTCCTGGATTTTCTCGAGTTGCGGCAGGTGCTCTCGACTTACGACGGGGACCTCAGGGAACCGCTCTGGTGGCCTCAGGAAAAACCAGTCCCCATGCGAGTTCCACGGGAGCCTCTCGGGATTCCTCTCCCTTCGATGCCGGGGCCTAAGACCTTGTGTGGAATCGGGGCCGGAACCTGAGGATTCCTCTCCAGTGCTGACATGGATCTTGGGCTACTTGAGGAGTCTCCCCAGGGGAGTCAATCCTCGTCTCGAATGCGGGCATGCACTTGCGCTTTCCTCCAGAGCGGTAGCAGCATTGTCACGCAGTCCGCCGCGTGGATCAAAGGATCTATGGTTTTCCCTCGAGTCTTTCCCACGAGGCTTTCCCACGAGGCTTTCGCACAGGGCTGTCCCACGTGCACACGTGGTGGGAGTCGATCCTCGGCTTGAACGTCAAGGCAGTGCAGGGAAAACAGGTTCCTCTGGAATGGACTGACACATCTGGGGGACTCTTGGAATGGTGTCTCGACCCTGGAGTTCCTCTCGCCTTTCCTGTGGAGAGCGCCTCCTCTTGAGATGCGACGGGAACGCCGGGAATTCTTTCCCTACGAAACAGGGAAAGGATCCCTCATCTCGAGCTAGGAGGCGGAAACGGGGCTCCCCTGGATGTGTGCGGGACCCACGTGCTTCCTCTCGAGTGGAGTCGGGTATGTCGGGGAACTTCTTGAGTCGCAGCAAGGGTGTGAAGGACCCTTTGGAAGTTCCAGTGGTTAGATGTGATTAGCCTCGAGAAGCCTCAGCGGAAATGGGCCTCATCTCGCCTGGAGGGCAAAACCTCCTGGATTTTCTCGAGTTGCGGCAGGTGCTCTCGACTTACGACGGGGACATCAGGGACCCGCTCTGGTGGCCTCAGGAAAGGCCAGTCCCCATGCGAGTTCCTCGGGGGCCTCTCGGGATTCCTCTCCCGTCGATGCCGGGGCCTAAGACCTTGTGTGGAGTCCGGGCCGGAACCTGAGGATTCCTCTCCAGTGTTGACATGGATCTTGGGGTTCTTCTGGAGTCTCCCCAGGGGAGTCAGTCCTCGTCTCGAATGCGGGCATGCACTTGCGCTTTCCTCCAGAGCGGTAGCAGCAGTGTCACGCAGTCCGCCGCGTGGATCAAAGGATCTATGGTTTTCCCTCGAGTCTTTCCCACAAGGCTTTCCCAGGAGGCTTTCCCACAGGGCTGTCGCACGTGCACACGTGGTGGGAGTCGATCCTCGGCTTGAACGTCAAGGCAGTGCAGGGAAAACAGGTTCCTCTGGAATGGACTGACACATCTGGGGGACTCTTGGAATGGTGGCACGACCCTGGAGTTCCTCTCGCCTTTCCTGTGGAGAGCGCCTCCTCTTGAGATGCGACGAGAATGCCGGGAAGTCTTTCCCTACGAAACAGGGAAAGGATCCCTCATCTCGAGCTAGGAGGTGGAAACGGGGCTCCCCTGGATGTGTGCGGGACCCTCGTGCTTCCTCTCGAAGGGAGACGGGTATGTCGGGGAACTTCTTGAGTTGCAGCAAGGGTGTGAAGGACCCTTTGGAAGTTCCAGTGGTTAGATGTGATTAGCCTCGAGAAGCCTCAGCGGAAATGGGCCTCATCTCGCCTGGAGGGCAAAACCTCCTGGATTTTCTCGAGTTGCGGCAGGTGCTCTCGACTTACGACGGGGACCTCAGGGACCCGCTCTGGTGGCCTCAGGAAATTCCACTCCCCATGCGAGTTCCTCGGGGGCCTCTCGGGATTCCTCTCCCGTCGATGCCGGGGCCTAAGACCTTGTGTGGAGTCGGGGCCGGAACCTGAGGTTTCCTCTCCAGTGCTGACATGGATCTTGGAGTACTTCTGGAGTCTCCCCAGGGGAGTCAGTCCTCGTCTCGAATGCGGGCATGCACTTGCGCTTTCCTCCAGAGCGGTAGCAGCAGTGTCACGCAGTCCGCCGCGTGGATCAAAGGATCTATGGTTTTCCCTCGAGTCTTTCCCACGAGGCTTTCCCACGAGGCTTTCCCACAGGGCTGTCCCATGTGCACACGTGGAGGGAGTCGATCCTCGGCTTGAACGTCAAGGCAGTGCAGGGAAAACAGGTTCCTCTGGAATGGACTGACACATCTGGGGGACTCTTGGAATGGTGGCACGACCCTGGAGTTCCTCTCGCCTTTCCTGTGGAGAGCGCCTCCTGTTGAGATGCGACGGGAACGCCGGGAATTCTTTCCCTACGAAACAGGGAAAGGATCCCTCATCTCGAGCTAGGAGGCAGAAACGGGGCTCCCCTGGAAGTGCTCGGGACCCTCGTGCTTCCTCTCGAGTGGAGACGGGCATGTCAGGGAACTTCTTGAGTTGCAGCAAGGGTGTGAAGGACCCGTTGGAAGTTCCAGTGGTTAGATGTGATTGGCCTCGAGTAGCCTCAGAGGAAATGGGCCTCATATCGCCTGGAGGGCAAAACCTCCTGGATTTTCTCGAGTTGCGGCAGGTGCTCTCGACTTACGACGGGGACCTCAGGGACCCGCTCTGGTGGCCTCAGGAAAGGCCAGTCCCCATGCGAGTTCCTCGGGGGCCTCTCGGGATTCCTCTCCCGTCGATGCCTGGGCCTAAGACCTTGTGTGGAGTCGGAGCCGGAACCTGAGGATTCCTCTACAGTGCTGACATGGATCTTGGGGTACTTCTGGAGTCTCCCCAGGGGAGTCAGTCCTCGTCTCGAATGCGGGCATGCACTTGCGCTTTCCTCCAGAGCGGTAGCAGCAGTGTCACGCAGTCCGCCGCGTGGATCAAAGGATCTATGGTTTTCCCTCGAGTCTTTCCCACGAGGCTTTCCCACGAGGCTTTCCCACAGGGCTGTCCCACGTGCACACGTGGTGGGAGTCGATCCTCGGCTTTAACGTCAAGGCAGTGCAGGGAAAACTGGTTCCTCTGGAATGGACTGACACATCTGGGGGACTCTTGGAATGGTGTCACGACCCTGGAGTTCCTCTCGCCTTTCCTGTGGAGAACGCCTCCTCTTGAGATGCGACGGGGACGCCGGGAATTCTTTCCCTACGAAACAGGGAAAGGATCCCTCATCTCTAGCTAGGGGGCGGAAACGGAGCTCCCCTGGATGTGTGCGGGACCCCACGTGCTTCCTCTCTAGTGGAGACGTGTATGTCGGGGAACTTCTTGGGTTGCAGCAATGGTGTGAAGGACCCTTTGGAAGTTCCAGTGGTTAGATATGATTGGCCTCGAGAAGCCTCAGCGGAAATGGGCCATATCTCGCCTGGAGGGCAAAACCTCCTGGATTTTCTCGAGTTGCGGCAGGTGCTCTCGACTTACGACGGGGACCTCAGGGAACCGCTCTGGTGGCCTCAGGAAAAACCAGTCCCCATGCGAGTTCCACGGGAGCCTCTCGGGATTCCTCTCCCTTCGATGCCGGGGCCTAAGACCTTGTGTGGAGTCGGGGCCGGAACCTGAGGATTCCTCTCCAGTGCTGACATGGATCTTGGGCTACTTGAGGAGTCTCCCCAGGGGAGTCAATCCTCGTCTCGAATGCGGGCATGCACTTGCGCTTTCCTCCAGAGCGGTAGCAGCAGTGTCACGCAGTCCGCCGCGTGGATCAAAGGATCTATGGTTTTCCCTCGAGTCTTTCCCACGAGGCTTTCCCACGAGGCTTTCGCACAGGGCTGTCCCACGTGCACACGTGGTGGGAGTCGATCCTCGGCTTGAACGTCAAGGCAGTGCAGGGAAAACAGGTTCCTCTGAAATGGACTGACACATCTGGGGGACTCTTGGAATGGTGTCTCGACCCTGGAGTTCCTCTCGCCTTTCCTGTGGAGAGCGCCTCCTCTTGAGATGCGACGGGAACGCCGGGAATTCTTTCCCTACGAAACAGGGAAAGGATCCCTCATCTCGAGCTAGGAGGCGGAAACGGGGCTCCCCTGGATGTGTGCGGGACCCACGTGCTTCCTCTCGAGTGGAGTCGGGTATGTCGGGGAACTTCTTGAGTTGCAGCAAGGGTGTGAAGGACCCTTTGGAAGTTCCAGTGGTTAGATGTGATTAGCCTCGAGAAGCCTCAGCGGAAATGGGCCTCATCTCGCCTGGAGGGCAAAACCTCCTGGATTTTCTCGAGTTGCGGCAGGTGTTCTCGACTTACGACGGGGACCTCAGGGACCCGCTCAGGTGGCCTCAGGAAAGGCGAGTCCCCATGCGAGTTCCTCGGGGGCCTCTCGGGATTCCTCTCCCGTCGATGCCTGGGCCTAAGACCTTGTGTGGAGTCGGGGCCGGAACCTGAGGATTCCTCTCCAGTGCTGACATGGATCTTGGGGTACTTCTGGAGTCTCCCCAGGGGAGTCAGTCCTCGTCTCGAATGCGGGCATGCACTTGCGCATTCCTCCAGAGCGGTAGCAGCAGTGTCACGCAGTCCGCCGCGTGGATCAAAGGATCTATGGTTTTCCCTCGAGTCTTTCCCACGAGGCTTTCCCACGAGGCTTTCCCACAGAGCTGTCCCACGTGCACACGTTGTGGGAGTCGATCCTCGGCTTGAACGTCAAGGCAGTGCAGGGAAAACAGGTTCCTCTGGAATGGACTGACACATCTGGGGGACTCTTGGAATGGTGGCACGACCCTGGAGTTCCTCTCGCCTTTCCTGTGGAGAGCGCCTCCTCTTGAGATGCGACGGGAACGCCGGGAATTCTTTCCCTACGAAACAGGGAAAGGATCCCTCATCTCGAGCTAGGGGGCGGAAACGGAGCTCCCCTGGATGTGTGCGGGACCCCACGTGCTTCCTCTCGAGTGGAGACGTGTATGTCGGGGAACTTCTTGGGTTGCAGCAATGGTGTGAATGACCCTTTGGAATTTCCAGTGGTTAGAAGTGATTGGCCTCGAGAAGCCTCAGCGGAAATGGGCCATATCTCGCCTGGAGGGCAAAACCTCCTGGATTTTCTCGAGTTGCGGCAGGTGCTCTCGACTTACGACGGGGACCTCAGGGACCCGCTCTGGTGGCCTCAGGAAAAACCTGTCCCCATGCGAGTTCCACGGGATCCTCTCGGGATTCCTCTCCCTTCGATGCCGGGGCCTAAGACCTTGTGTGGAATCGGGGCCGGAACCTGAGGATTCCTCTCCAGTGCTGACATGGATCTTGGGCTACTTGAGGAGTCTCCCCAGGGGAGTCAATCCTCGTCTCGAATGCGGGCATGCACTTGCGCTTTCCTCCAGAGCGGTAGCAGCAGTGTCACGCAGTCCGCCGCGTGGATCAAAGGATCTATGGTTTTCCCTCGAGTCTTTCCCACGAGGCTTTCCCACGAGGCTTTCGCACAGGGCTGTCCCACGTGCACACGTGGTGGGAGTCGATCCTCGGCTTGAACGTCAAGGCAGTGCAGGGAAAACAGGTTCCTCTGGAATGGACTGACACATCTGGGGGACTCTTGGAATGGTGTCTCGACCCTGGAGTTCCTCTCGCCTTTCCTGTGGAGAGAGCCTCCTCTTGAGATGCGACGGGAACGCCGGGAATTCTTTCCCTACGAAACAGGGAAAGGATCCCTCATCTCGAGCTAGGAGGCGGAAACGGGGCTCCCCTGGATGTGTGCGGGACCCACGTGCTTCCTCTCGAGTGGAGTCGGGTATGTCGGGGAACTTCTTGAGTTGCAGCAAGGGTGTGAAGGACCCTTTGGAAGTTCCAGTGGTTAGATGTGATTAGCCTCGAGAAGCCTCAGCGGAAATGGGCCTCATCTCGCCTGGAGGGCAAAACCTCCTGGATTTTCTCGAGTTGCGGCAGGTGCTCTCGACTTACGACGGGGACATCAGGGACCCGCTCTGGTGGCCTCAGGAAAGGCCAGTCCCCATGCGAGTTCCTCGGGGGCCTCTCGGGATTGCTCTCCCGTCGATGCCGGGGCCTAAGACCTTGTGTGGAGTCCGGGCCGGAACGTGAGGATTCCTCTCCAGTGTTGACATGGATCTTGGGGTTCTTCTGGAGTCTCCCCAGGGGAGTCAGTCCTCGTCTCGAATGCGGGCATGCACTTGCGCTTTCCTCCAGAGCGGTAGCAGCAGTGTCACGCAGTCCGCCGCGTAGATCAAAGGATCTATGTTTTTCCCTCGAGTCTTTCCCACAAGGCTTTCCCACGAGGCTTTCCCACAGGGCTGTCCCACGTGCACACGTGGTGGGAGTCGATCCTCGGCTTGAACGTCAAGGCAGTGCAGGGAAAACAGGTTCCTCTGGAATGGACTGACACATCTGGGGGACTCTTGTAACGGTGGCACGACCCTGGAGTTCCTCTCGCCTTTCCTGTGGAGAGCGCCTCCTCTTTAGATGCGACGGGAACGCCGGGAAGTCTTTCCCTACGAAACGGGGAAAGGATCCCTCATCTCGAGCTAGGAGGCGGAAACGGGGCTCCCCTGGATGTGTGCGGGACCCACGTGCTTCCTCTCGAGTGGAGTCGGGTATGTCGGGGAACTTCTTGAGTTGCAGCAAGGGTGTGAAGGACCCTTTGGAAGTTCCAGTGGTGAGATGTGATTAGCCTCGAGAAGCCTCAGCGGAAATGGGCCTCATCTCGCCTGGAGGGCAAAACCTCCTGGATTTTCTCGAGTTGCGGCAGGTGCTCTCGACTTACGACGGGGACCTCAGGGACCCGCTCTGGTGGCCTCAGGAAAGGCCAGTCCCCATGCGAGTTCCTCGGGGTCCTCTCGGGATTCCTCTCCCGTCGATGCCTGGGCCTAAGACCTTGTGTGGAGTCGGGGCCGGAACCTGAGGATTCCTCTCCAGTGCTGACATGGATCTTGGGGTACTTCTGGAGTCTCCCCAGGGGAGTCAGTCCTCGTCTCGAATGCGGGCATGCACTTGCGCTTTCCTCCAGAGCGGTAGCAGCAGTGTCACGCAGTCCGCCGCGTGGATCAAAGGATCTATGGTTTTCCCTCGAGTCTTTCCCACGAGGCTTTCCCACGAGGCTTTCCCACAGAGCTGTCCCACGTGCACACGTTGTGGGAGTCGATCCTCGGCTTGAACGTCAAGGCAGTGCAGGGAAAACAGGTTCCTCTGGAATGGACTGACACATCTGGGGGACTCTTGGAATGGTGGCACGACCCTGGAGTTCCTCTCGCCTTTCCTGTGGAGAGCGCCTCCTCTTGAGATGCGACGGGAACGCCGGGAATTCTTTCCCTACGAAACAGGGAAAGGATCCCTCATCTCGAGCTAGGAGGCGGAAACGGGGCTCCCCTGGATGTGTGCGGGACCCACGGGCTTCCTCTCGAGTGGAGACGGGTATGTCGGGGAACTTCTTGAGTTGCAGCAAGGGTGTGAAGGTCCCTTTGGAAGTTGCAGTGGTTAGACGTGATTAGCCTCGAGAAGCCTCAGCGGAAATGGGCCTCATCTCGCCTGGATGGCAAAACCTCCTGGATTTTCTCGAGTTGCGGCAGGTGCTCTCGACTTACGACGGGGACCTCAGGGACCCGCTCTGGTGGCCTCAGGAAAGGCCAGTCCCCATGCGAGTTCCTCGGGGGCCTCTCGGGATTCCTCTCCCGTCGATGCCGGGGCCTAAGACCTTGTGTGGAGTCGGGGCCGGAACCTGAGGATTCCTCTCCAGTGCTGACATGGATCTTGGGGTACTTCTGGAGTCTCCGCAGGGGAGTCAGTCCTCGTCTCGAATGCGGGCATGCACTTGCGCTTTCCTCCAGAGCGGTAGCAGCAGTGTCACGCAGTCCGCCGCGTGGATCAAAGGATCTATGGTTTTCCCTCGAGTCTTTCCCACGAGGCTTTCCCACGAGGCTTTCCCACAGGGCTGTCCCACGTGCACACGTGATGGGAGTCGATCCTCTGCTTGAACGTCAAGGCAGTGCAGGGAAAACAGGTTCCTCTGGAATGGACTGACACATCTGGGGGACTCTTGGAATGGTGGCATGACCCTGGAGTTCCTCTCGCCTTTCCTGTGGAGAGCGCCTCCTCTTGAGATGCGACGGGAACGCCGGGAATTCTTTCCCTACGAAACAGGGAAAGGATCCCTCATCTCGAGCTAGGAGGCGGAAACGGGGCTCCCCTGGATTTGTGCGGGACCCCACGTGCTTCCTCTCGAGTGGAGACGGGTATGTCGGGGAACTTCTTGAGTTGCAGCAATGGTGTGAAGGACCCTTTGGAAGTTCCAGTGGTTAGATGTGATTGGCCTCGAGAAGCCTCAGCGGAAATGGGCCTCATCTCGCCTGGAGGGCAAAACCTCCTGGGTTTTCTCGAGTTGCGGCAGGTGCTCTCGACTTACGACGGGGACCTCAGGGACCCGCTATGGTGGCCTCAGGAAAGGCCAGTCCCCATGCGAGTTCCTCGGGGGCCCCTCAGGATTCCTCTCCCGTCGATGCCGGGGACTAAGACCTTGTGTGGATTCGGGGCCGGAACCTCAGGATTCCTCTCCAGTGCTGACATGGATCTTGGGGTACTTCTGAAGTCTCCCAAGGGGAGTCAGTCCTCGTCTCGAATGCGGGCATGCACTTGCGCTTTCCTCCAGAGCGGTAGCAGCAGTATCACGCAGTCCGCCGCGTGGATCAAAGGATCTATGGTTTTCCCTCGAGTCTTTCCCACGAGGCTTTCCCACGAGGCTTTCCCACAGGGCTGTCCCTCGTGCACACGTGGTGGGAGTCGATCCTCGGCTTGAACGTCAAGGCAGTGCAGGGAAAACAGGTTCCTCTGGAATGGACTGACACATCTGGGGGACTCTTGGAATGGTGGCACGACCCTGGAGTTCCTCTCGCCTTTCCTGTGGAGAGCGCCTCCTCTTGAGATGCGACGGGAACGCCGGGAATTCTTTCCCTACGAAACAGGGAAAGGATCCCTCATCTCGAGCTAGGAGGCGGAAACGGGGCTTCCCTGGATGTGTGCGGGACCCCACGTGCTTCCTCTCGAGTGGAGACGGGTATGTCGCGGAACTTCTTGAGTTGCAGCAAGGGTGTGAAGGACCCTTTGGAAGTTCCAGTGGTTAGATATGATTAGCCTCGAGAAGCCTCAGCGGAAATGGGCCTCATCTCGCCTGGAGGGCAAAACCTCGTGGATTTTTTCGACTTGCGGCAGGTGCTCTCGACTTACGACGGGGACCTCAGGGACCCGCTCTGGAGGCCTCAGGAAAGGCCAGCCCGCATGAGAGTTCCTCGGGGGCCTCTCGGGATTCCTCTCCCGTTGATGCCGGGGCCTAAGACCTCGTGTGGAGTCGGGGCCGGAACCTGAGGATTCCTCTCCAGTGCTGACATGGATCTTGGGGTACTTCTGGAGTCTCCCCAGGGGAGTCAGTCCTCGTCTCGAATGCGGGCATGCACTTGCGCTTTCCTCCAGAGTGGTAGCAGCAGTGTCACGCATTCCGCCGCGTGGATCAAAGGATCTGTGGTTTTCCCTCGAGTCTTTCCCAAAAGGCTTTCCCACAGGGCTGTCCCTCGTGCACACGTGGTTGGAGTCGATCCTCGGCTTGAACGTCAAGGCAGTGCAGGGAAAACAGGTTCCTCTGGAATGGACTGACACATCTGGGGGACTCTTGGAATGGTGGCATGACCCTGGAGTTCCTCTCGCCTTTCCTGTGGAGAGCGCCTCCTCTTGATAAGCGACGGGAACGCCGGGAATTCTTTCCCTACGAAACAAGGAAAGGATCCCTCATCTCGAGCTAGGAGGCGGAAACGGGGCTCCCCTGGATGTGTGCGGGACCCCACGTGCTTCCTCTAGAGTGGAGACGGGTATGTCGCGGAACTGCTTGAGTTGCAGCAAGGGTGTGAAGGACCCTTTGGAAGTTCCAGTGGTTAGATGTGATTAGCCTCGACAAGCCTCAGGGGAAATGGGCTCATCTCGCCTGGAGAGCAAAACATCCTGGATTTTCTCGAGTTGCGGCAGGTGCTCTCGACTTACGACGGGGACCTCAGGGACCCGCTCTGGTGGCCTCAGGAAAGGCCAGTCCCCATTCGAGTTCCTCGGGGGCCTCTCGGGATTCCTCTCCCGTCGATGCCGGGGCCTAAGACCTTGTGTGGAGTCGGGGCCGGAACCTGAGGATTCCTCTCCAGTGCTGACATGGATCTTGGGGTACTTCTGGAGTCTCCCCAGGGGAGTCAGTCCTCGTCTTGAATGCGGGCATGCACTTGCGCTTTCCTCCAGAGCGGTAGCAGCAGTGTCACGCAGTCCGCCGCGTGCATCAAAGGATCTATGGTTTTCCCTCGAGTCTTTCCCACGAGGCTTTCCCACAGGGCTGTCCCCCGTGCACACGTGGTGGGAGTCGATCCTCGGCTTGAACGTCAAGCCAGTGCAGGGAAAACAGGTTCCTCTGGAATGCACTGACACATCTGGGGGACTCTTGGAATGGTGTCACGACCCTGGAGTTCCTCTCGCCTTTCCTGTGGAGAGCGCCTCCTCTTGAGATGCGACGGGAACGCCGGGAATTCTTTCCCTACGAAACAGGGAAAGGATCCCTCATCTCGAGCTAGGAGGCGGAAACGGGGCTCCCCTGGATGTGTGCAGGACCCCACGTGCTTCCTCTCGAGTGGAGACGGGTATGTCGGGGAACTTCTTGAGTTGCAGCAATGGTGTGAAGGACCCTTTGGAAGTTCCAGTGGTTAGATGTGATTGGCCTCGAGAAGCCTCAGCGGAAATGGGCCTTATCTCGCCTGGAGGGCAAAACCTCCTGGATTTTCTCGAGTTGCGGCAGGTGCTCTCGACTTACGACGGGGACCTCAGGGACCCGCTCTGGTGGCCTCAGGAAAGGCCAGTCCCCATGCGAGTTCCTCGGGGGCCTCTCGGGATTCCTCTCCCGTCGATGCCGGGGCCTAAGACCTTGTGTGGAGTCGGGGCCGGAACCTGAGGATTCCTCTCCAGTGCTGCCATGGATCTTGGGGTACTTCTGGAGTCTCCCCAGGGGAGTCAGTCCTCGTCTCGAATGCGGGCATGCACTTGCGCTTTCCTCCAGAGCGGTAGCAGCAGTGTCACGCAGTCCGCCGCGTGGATCAAAGGATCTATGGTTTTCCCTCGAGTCTTTCCCACGAGGCTTTCCCACGAGGCTTTCCCACAGGGCTGTCCCACGTGCACACGTGGTGGGAGTCGATCCTCGGCTTGAACGTCAAAGCAGTGCAGGGAAAACAGGTTCCTCTGGAATGGACGGACACATCTGGGGGACTCTTGGAATGGTGGCACGACCCTGGAGTTCCTCTCGCCTTTCCTGTGGAGAGCGCCTCCTCTTGAGATGCGACGGGAACGCCGGGAATTCTTTCCCTACGAAACAGGGAAAGGATCCCTCATCTCGAGCTAGGAGGCGGAAACGGGGCTCCCCTGGATGTGTGCGGGACACCACGTGCTTCCTCTCTAGTGGAGACGGGTATGTCGGGGAACTTCTTGAGTTGCAGCAAGGGTGTGAAGGACCCTTTGGAAGTTCCAGTGGTTAGATGTGATTGGCCTCGAGAAGCCTCAGCGGAAATGGGCCTCATCTCGCCTGGAGGGCAAAACCTCCTGGATTTTCTCGAGTTGCGGCAGGTGCTCTCGACTTACGACGGGGACCTCAGGGACCCGCTCTGGTGGCCTCAGGAAAGGCCAGTCCCCATGCGAGTTCCTCGGGGGCCTCTCGGGATTCCTCTCCCGTCGATGCCTGGGCCTAAGACCTTGTGTGGAGTCGGGGCCGGAACCTGAGGATTCCTCTCCAGTGCTGACATGGATCTTGGGGTACTTCTGGAGTCTCCCCAGGGGAGTCAGTCCTCGTCTCGAATGCGGGCATGCACTTGCGCTTTCCTCCAGAGCGGTAGCAGCAGTGTCACGCAGTCCGCCGCGTGGATCAAAGGATCTATGGTTTTCCCTCGAGTCTTTCCCACGAGGCTTTCCCACGAGGCTTTCCCACAGGGCTGTCCCACTTGCACACGTGGTGGGAGTCGATCCTCGGCTTGAACGTCAAGGCAGTGCAGGGAAAACAGGTTCCTCTGGAATGGACTGACACACCTGGGGGACTCTTGGAATGGTGGCACGACCCTGGAGTTCCTCTCGCCTTTCCTGTGGAGAGCGCCTCCTCTTGAGATGCGACGGGAACGCCGGGAATTCTTTCCCGACGAAGCAGGGAAATGATCCCTCATCTCGAGCTAGGAGGCGGAAACGGGGCTCCCCTGGATGTGTGCGGGACCCACGGGCTTCCTCTCGAGTGGAGACGGGTATGTCGGGGAACTTCTTGAGTTGCAGCAAGGGTGTGAAGGACCCTTTGGAAGTTCCACTGGTTAGACGTGATTAGCCTCGAGAAGCCTCAGCGGAAATGGGCCTCATCTCGCCTGGAGGGCAAAACCTCCTGGATTTTCTCGAGTTGCGGCAGGTGCTCTCGACTTACGACGGGGACCTCAGGGACCCGCTCTGGTGGCCTCAGGAAAGGCCAGTCTCAATGCGAGTTCCTCGGGGGCCTCTCGGGATTCCTCTCCCTTCGATGCCGGGGCCTAAGACCTTGTGTGGAGTCAGGGCCGGAACCTGAGGATTCCTCTCCAGTGCTGACATGGATCTTGGGGTACTTCTGGAGTCTCCCCAGGGGAGTCAGTCCTCGTCTCGAAAGCGGGCATGCACTTGCGCTTTCCTCCAGAGCGGTAGCAGCATTGTCACACAGTCCGCCGCGTGGGTCAAAGGATCTATGGTTTTCCCTCGAGTCTTTCCCACGAGGCTTTCCCACGAGGCTTTCCCACAGGGCTGTCCCACGTGCACACGTGGTGGGAGTCGATCCTCGGCTTGAACGTCAAGGCAGTGCAGGGAAAACAGGTTCCTCTGGAATGGACTGACACATCTGGGGGACTCTTGGAATGGTGTCAGGACCCTGGAGTTTCTCTCGCCTTTCCTGTGGAGAGCGCCTCCTCTTGAGATGCGACGGGAACGCCGGGAATTCTTTCCCTACGAAACAGGGAAAGGATCCCTCATCTCGAGCTAGGAGGCGGAAACGGGGCTCCCCTGGATGTTTGCGGGACACCACGTGCTTCCTCTCGAGTGGAGACGGGTATGTCGGGGAACTTCTTGAGTTGCAGCAATGGTGTGAATGTCCCTTTGGAAGTTCCAGTGGTTAGATGTGGTTGGCCTCGAGAAGCCTCAGCGGAAATGGGCCTCCTCTCGCCTGGAGGGCAAAACCTCCTGGATTTTCTCGAGTTGCGGCAGGTGCTCTCGACTTACGACGGGGACCTCAGGGACCCGCTCTGGTGGCCTCAGGAAAGGCCAGTCCCCATGCGAGTTCCTCGGGGGCCTCTCGGGATTCCTCTCCCTTCGATGCCGGGGCCTAAGACCTTGTGTGGTGTCTGGGCCGGAACCTGAGGATTCCTCTCCGGTGCTGACATGGATCTTGGGGTACTTCTGGAGTCTCCCCAGGGGAGTCAGTCCTCGTCTCGAATGCGGGCATGCACTTGCGCTTTCCTCCAGAGCGGTAGCAGCAGTGTCACGCAGTCCGTCGCGTGGATCAAAGGATCTATGGTTTTCCCTCGAGTCTTTCCCACGAGGCTTTCCCACGAGGCTTTCCCACAGGTCTGTCCCCCGTGCACACGTGGTGGGAGTCGATCCTCGGCTTGAACGTCAAGGCAGTGCAGGGAAAACAGGTTCCTCTGGAATGGACTGACACATCTGGGGGACTCTTGGAATGGTGTCATGACCCTGGAGTTCCTCTCGCCTTTCCTGTGGAGAGCGCCTCCTCTTGAGATGCGACGGGAACGCCGGGAATTCTTTCCCTACGAAACAGGGAAAGGATCCCTCATCTCGAGCTAGGAGGCGGAAACGGGGCTCCCCTGGATGTGTGCGGGACCCCACGTGCTTCCTCTCGAGTGGAGACGGGTATGTCGGGGAACTTCTTGAGTTGCAGCAAGGGTGTGAATGACCCTTTGGAAGTTCCAGTGGTTAGATGTGATTGGCCTCGAGAAGCCTCAGCGGAAATGGGCCTCATCTCGCCTGGAGGGCAAAACCTCCTGGATTTTCTCGAGTTGCGGCAGGTGCTCTCGACTTACGACGGGGACCTCAGGGACCCGCTCTGGTGGCCTCAGGAAAGGCCAGTCCCCATGTGAGTTCCTCGGGGGCCTCTCGGGATTCCTCTCCCGTCGATGCCTGGGCCTAAGACCTTGTGTGGAGTCGGGGCCGGAAACTGAGGATTCCTCTCCAGTGCTGACATGGATCTTGGGGTACTTCTGGAGTCTCCGCAGGGGAGTCAGTCCTCGTCTCGAATGCGGGCATGCACTTGCGCTTTCCTCCAGAGCGGTAGCAGCAGTGTCACGCAGTCCGCCGCGTGGATCAAAGGATCTATGGTTTTCCCTCGAGTCTTTCCCACGAGGCTTTCCCACGAGGCTTTCCCACAGGGCTGTCCCACGTGCACACGTGGTGGGAGTCGATCCTCGGCTTGATCGTCAAGGCAGTGCAGGGAAAACAGGTTCCTCTGGAATGGACTGACACATCTGGGGGACTCTTGGAATGGTGTCACGACCCTGGAGTTTCTCTCGCCTTTCCTGTGGAGAGCGCCTCCTCTTGAGATGGGACGGGAACGCCGGGAATTCTTTCCATACGAAACAGGGAAAGGATCCCTCATCTCGAGCTAGGAGGCGGAAATGGGGCTCCCCTGGATGTGTGCGGGACACCACGTGCTTCCTCTCGAGTGGAGACGGGTATGTCGGGGAACTTCTTTAGTTGCAGCAATGGTGTGAAGGACCCTTTGGAAGTTCCAGTGGTTAGATGTGGTTGGCCTCGAGAAGCCTCAGCGGAAATGGGCCTCCTCTCGCCTGGAGGGCAAAACCTCCTGGATTTTCTCGAGTTGCGGCAGGTGCTCTCGACTTACGACGGGGACCTCAGGGACCCGCTCTGGTGGCCTCAGGAAAGGCCAGTCCCCATGCGAGTTCCTCGGGGGCCTCTCGGGATTCCTCTCCCGTCGATGCCGGGGCCTAAGACCTTGTGTGGAGTCGGGGCCGGAACCTGAGGATTCCTCTCCGGTGCTGACATGGATCTTGGGGTACTTCTGGAGTCTCCCCAGGGGAGTCAGTCCTCGTCTCGAATGCGGGCATGCACTTGCGCTTTCCTCCAGAGCGGTAGCAGCAGTGTCACGCAGTTCGCCGCGTGGATCAAAGGATGTTTGGTTTTCCCTCGAGTCTTTCCCACGAGGCTTTCCCACGAGGCTTTCCCACAGGTCTGTCCCCCGTGCACACGTGGTGGGAGTCGATCCTCGGCTTGAACGTCAAGGCAGTGCAGGGAAAACAGGTTCCTCTGGAATGGACTGACACATCTGGGGGACTCTTGGAATGGTGTCATGACCCTGGAGTTCCTCTCGCCTTTCCTGTGGAGAGCGCCTCCTCTTGAGATGCGACGGGAACGCCGGGAATTCTTTCCCTACGAAACAGGGAAAGGATCCCTCATCTCGAGCTAGGAGGCGGAAACGGGGCTCCCCTGGATGTGTGCGGAACCCCACGTGCTTCCTCTCGAGTGGAGACGGGTATGTCGGGGAACTTCTTGAGTTGCAGCAATGGTGTGAAGGACCCTTTGGAAGTTCCAGTGGTTAGATGTGATTGGCCTCGAGAAGCCTCAGCGGAAATGGGCCTCATCTCGCCTGGAGGGCAAAACCTCCTGGATTTTCTCGAGTTGCGGCAGGTGCTCTCGACTTACGACGGGGACCTCAGGGACCCGCTCTGGTGGCCTCAGGAAAGGCCAGTCTCAATGCGAGTTCCTCGGGGGCCTCTCGGGATTCCTCTCCCTTCGATGCCGGGGCCTAAGACCTTGTGTGGAGTCAGGGCCGGAACCTGAGGATTCCTCTCCAGTGCTGACATGGATCTTGGGGTACTTCTGGAGTCTCCCCAGGGGAGTCAGTCCTCGTCTCGAAAGCGGGCATGCACTTGCGCTTTCCTCCAGAGCGGTAGCAGCATTGTCACACAGTCCGCCGCGTGGGTCAAAGGATCTATGGTTTTCCCTCGAGTCTTTCCCACGAGGCTTTCCCACGAGGCTTTCCCACAGGGCTGTCCCACGTGCACACGTGGTGGGAGTCGATCCTCGGCTTGAACGTCAAGGCAGTGCAGGGAAAACAGGTTCCTCTGGAATGGACTGACACATCTGGGGGACTCTTGGAATGGTGTCAGGACCCTGGAGTTTCTCTCGCCTTTCCTGTGGAGAGCGCCTCCTCTTGAGATGCGACGGGAACGCCGGGAATTCTTTCCCTACGAAACAGGGAAAGGATCCCTCATCTCGAGCTAGGAGGCGGAAACGGGGCTCCCCTGGATGTTTGCGGGACACCACGTGCTTCCTCTCGAGTGGAGACGGGTATGTCGGGGAACTTCTTGAGTTGCAGCAATGGTGTGAATGTCCCTTTGGAAGTTCCAGTGGTTAGATGTGGTTGGCCTCGAGAAGCCTCAGCGGAAATGGGCCTCCTCTCGCCTGGAGGGCAAAACCTCCTGGATTTTCTCGAGTTGCGGCAGGTGCTCTCGACTTACGACGGGGACCTCAGGGACCCGCTCTGGTGGCCTCAGGAAAGGCCAGTCCCCATGCGAGTTTGTCGAGGCCTCTCGGGATTCCTCTCCCGTCGATGCCGGGGCCTAAGACCTTGTGTGGAGTCGGGGCCGGAACCTGAGGATTCCTCTCCAGTGCTGACATGGATCTTGGGGTACTTCTGGAGTCTCCCCAGGGGAGTCAGTCCTCGTCTCGAATGTGGGCATGCACTTGCGCTTTCCTCCAGAGCGGTAGCAGCAGTGTCACGCAGTCCGCCGCGTGGATCAAAGGATCTATGGTTTTCCCTCGAGTCTTTCCCACGAGGCTTTCCCACGAGGCTTTCCCACAGGGCTGTCCCACGTGCACACGTGGTGGGAGTCGATCCTCGGCTTGAACGTCAAGGCAGTGCAGGGAAAACAGGTTCGTCTGGAATGGACTGACACATCTGGGGGACTCTTGGAATGGTGGCATGACCCTGGAGTTCCTCTCGCCTTTCCTGTGGAGAGCGCCTCCTCTTGAGATGCGACGGGAACGCCGGGAATTCTTTCCCTACGAAACAGGGAAAGGATCCCTCATCTCGAGCTAGTAGGCTGAAACGGGGCTCCCCTGGATGTGTGCGGGACCCCACGTGCTTCCTCTCGAGTGGAGACGGGTATGTCGGGGAACTTCTTGAGTTGCAGCAATGGTGTGAAGGACCCTTTGGAAGTTCCAGTGGTTAGATGTGGTTGGCCTCGAGAAGCCTCAGCGGAAATGGGCCTCCTCTTGCATGGAGGGCAAAACCTCCTGGATTTTCTCGAGTTGCGGCAGGTGCTCTCGACTTACGACGGGGACCTCAGGGACCCGCTCTGGTGGCCTCAGGAAAGGCCAGTCCCCATGCGAGTTCCTCGGGGGCCTCTCGGGATTCCTCTCCCGTCGATGCCGGGGCCTAAGACCTTGTGTGGAGTCGGGGCCGGAACCTGAGGATTCCTCTCCAGTGCTGACATGGATCTTGGGGTACTTCTGGAGTCTCCCCAGGGGAGTCAGTCCTCGTCTCGAATGCGGGCATGCACTTGCGCTTTCCTCCAGAGCGGTAGCAGCAGTGTCACGCAGTCCGCCGCGTGGATCAAAGGATCTATGGTTTTCCCTCGAGTCTTTCCCACGAGGCTTTCCCACGAGGCTTTCCCACAGGTCTGTCCCCCGTGCACACGTGGTGGGACTCGATCCTCGGCTTGAACGTCAAGGCAGTGCAGGGAAAACAGGTTCCTCTGGAATGGATTGACACATCTGGGGGACTCTTGGAATGGTGTCATGACCCTGGAGTTCCTCTCGCCTTTCCTGTGGAGAGCGCCTCCTCTTGAGATGCGACGGGAACGCCGGGAATTCTTTCCCTACGAAACAGGGAAAGGATCCCTCATCTCGAGCTAGGAGGCGGAAACGGGGCTCCCCTGGATGTGTGCGGGACCCCACGTGCTTCCTCTCGAGTGGAGACGGGTATGTCGGGGAACTCCTTGAGTTGCAGCAATGGTGTGAAGGACCCTTTGGAAGTTCCAGTGGTTAGATGTGATTGGCCTCGAGAAGCCTCAGCGGAAATGGGCCTCATCACGCCTGGAGGGCAAAACCTCCTGGATTTTCTCGAGTTGCGGCAGGTGCTCTCGACTTACGACGGGGACCTCAGGGACCCGCTCTGGTGGCCTCAGGAAAGGCCAGTCTCAATGCGAGTTCCTCGGGGGCCTCTCGGGATTCCTCTCCCGTCGATGCCGGGGCCTAAGACCTTGTGTGGAGTCGGGGCCGGAACCTGAGGATTCCTCTCCAGTGCTGACATGGATCTTGGGGTACTTCTGGAGTCTCCCCAGGGGAGTCAGTCCTCGTCTCGAATGCGGGCATGCACTTGCGCTTTCCTCCAGAGCGGTAGCAGCAGTGTCACGCAGTCCGCCGCGTGGATCAAAGGATCTATGGTTTTCCCTCGAGTCTTTCCCACGAGGCTTTCCCACGAGGCTTTCCCACAGGTCTGTCCCCCGTGCACACGTGGTGGGAGTCGATCCTCGGCTTGAACGTCAAGGCAGTGCAGGGAAAACAGGTTCCTCTGGAATGGATTGACACATCTGGGGGACTCTTGGAATGGTGGCTCGACCCTGGAGTTCCTCTCGCCTTTCCTGTGGAGAGCGCCTCCTCTTGAGATGCGACGGGAACGCCGGGAATTCTTTCCCTACGAAACAGGGAAAGGATCCCTCATCTCGAGCTAGGAGGCGGAAACGGGGCTCCCCTGGATGTGTGCGGGACCCCACGTGCTTCCTCTCGAGTGGAGACGGGTATGTCGGGGAACTCCTTGAGTTGCAGCAATGGTGTGAAGGACCCTTTGGAAGTTCCAGTGGTTAGATGTGATTGGCCTCGAGAAGCCTCAGCGGAAATGGGCCTCATCACGCCTGGAGGGCAAAACCTCCTGGATTTTCTCGAGTTGCGGCAGGTGCTCTCGACTTACGACGGGGACCTCAGGGACCCGCTCTGGTGGCCTCAGGAAAGGCCAGTCTCAATGCGAGTTCCTCGGGGGCCTCTCGGGATTCCTCTCCCTTCGATGCCGGGGCCTAAGACCTTGTGTGGAGTCGGGGCCGGAACCTGAGGATTCCTCTCCAGTGATGACATGGATCTTGGGGTACTTCTGGAGTCTCCCCAGGGGAGTCAGTCCTCGTCTCGAAAGCGGGCATGCACTTGCGCTTTCCTCCAGAGCGGTAGCAGCAGTGTCACACAGTCCGCCGCGTGGGTCAAAGGATCTATGGTTTTCCCTCGAGTCTTTCCCACGAGGCTTTCCCACGAGTCTTTCCCACAGGGCTGTCCCACGTGCACACGTGGTGGGAGTCGATCCTCGGCTTGAACGTCAAGGCAGTGCAGGGAAACCGGTTCCTCTGGAATGGAGTGACACATCTGGGGGACTCTTGGAATGGTGTCACGACCCTGGAGTTCCTCTCGCCTTTCCTGTGAGAGCGCCTCCTCTTGAGATGTGATGGGAACGCCGGGAATTCTTTCCCTACGAAACAGGGAAAGGATCCCTCATCTCGAGCTAGGAGGCGGAAACGGGGCTCCCCTGGATGTGAGCGGGACACCACGTGCTTCCTCTCGAGTGCAGACGGGTATGTCGGGGAACTTCTTGAGTTGCAGCAAGGGTGTGAAGGACCCTTTGGAAGTTCCAGTGGTTAGATGTGATTGGCCTCGAGAAGCCTCAGCGGAAATGGGCCTCATCTCGCCTGGAGGGCAAAACCTCCTGGATGTTCTCGAGTTGCGGCAGGTGCTCTCGACTTACGACGGGGACCTCAGGGACCCGCTCTGGTGGCCTCAGGAAAGGCCAGTCCCCATGCGAGTTCCTCGGGGGCCTCTCGGGATTCCTCTCCGGTCGATGCCTGGGCCTAAGACCTTGTGTGGAGTCGGAGCCGGAACCTGAGGATTCCTCTACAGTGCTGACATGGATCTTGGGGGTACTTCTGGAGTCTCCCCAGGGGAGTCAGTCCTCGTCTCGAATTCGGGCATGCACTTGCGCTTTCCTCCAGAGCGGTAGCAGCAGTGTCACGCAGTCCGCCGCGTGGATCAAAGGATCTATGGTTTTCCCTCGAGTCTTTCCCACGAGGCTTTCCCACGAGGCTTTCCCACAGGGCTGTCCCACGTGCACACGTGGTGGGAGTCAATCCTCGGCTTTAACGTCAAGGCAGTGCAGGGAAAACTGGTTCCTCTGGAATGGACTGACACATCTGGGGGACTCTTGGAATGGTGTCACGACCCTGGAGTTCCTCTCGCCTTTCCTGTGGAGAACGCCTCCTCTTGAGATGCGACGGGGACGCCGGGAATTCTTTCCCTACGAAACAGGGAAAGGATCCCTCATCTCTAGCTAGGGGGCGGAAACGGAGCTCCCCTGGATGTGTGCGGGACCCCACGTGCTTCCTCTCTAGTGGAGACGTGTATGTCGGGGAACTTCTTGGGTTGCAGCAATGGTGTGAAGGACCCTTTGGAAGTTCCTGTGGTTAGATGTGATTGGCCTCGAGAAGCCTCAGCGGAAATGGGCCATATCTCGCCTGGAGGGCAAAACCTCCTGGATTTTCTCGAGTTGCGGCAGGTGCTCTCGACTTACGACGGGGACCTCAGGGAACCGCTCTGGTGGCCTCAGGAAAAAGCAGTCCCCATGCGAGTTCCACGGGAGCCTCTCGGGATTCCTCTCCCTTCGATGCCGGGGCCTAAGACCTTGTGTGGAGTCGGGGCCGGAACCTGAGGATTCCTCTCCAGTGCTGACATGGATCTTGGGCTACTTGAGGAGGCTCCCCAGGGGAGTCAATCCTCGTCTCGAATGCGGGCATGCACTTGCGCTTTCCTCCAGAGCGGTAGCAGCAGTGTCACGCAGTCCGCCGCGTGGATCAAAGGATCTATGGTTTTCCCTCGAGTCTTTCCCACGAGGCTTTCCCACGAGGCTTTCGCACAGGGCTGTCCCACGTGCACACGTGGTGGGAGTCGATCCTCGGCTTGAACGTCAAGGCAGTGCAGGGAAAACAGGTTCCTCTGGAATGGACTGACACATCTGGGGGACTCTTGGAATGGTGTCTCGACCCTGGAGTTCCTCTCGCCTTTCCTGTGGAGAGCGCCTCCTCTTGAGATGCGACGGGAACGCCGGGAATTCTTTCCCTACGAAACAGGGAAAGGATCCCTCATCTCGAGCTAGGAGGCGGAAACTGGGCTCCCCTGGATGTGTGCGGGACCCACGTGCTTCCTCTCGAGTGGAGTCGGGTATGTCGGGGAACTTCTTGAGTTGCAGCAAGGGTGTGAAGGACCCTTTGGAAGTTCCAGTGGTTAGATGTGATTAGCCTCGAGAAGCCTCAGCGGAAATGGGCCTCATCTCGCCTGGAGGGCAAAACCTCCTTGATTTTCTCGAGTTGCGGCAGGTGCTCTCGACTTACGACGGGGACATCAGGGACCCGCTCTGGTGGCCTCAGGAAAGGCCAGTCCCCATGCGAGTTCCTCGGGGGCCTCTCGGGATTGCTCTCCCGTCGATGCCGGGGCCTAAGACCTTGTGTGGAGTCCGGGCCGGAACCTGAGGATTCCTCTCCAGTGTTGACATGGATCTTGGGGTTCTTCTGGAGTCTCCCCAGGGGAGTCAGTCCTCGTCTCGAATGCGGGCATGCACTTGCGCTTTCCTCCAGAGCGGTAGCAGCAGTGTCACGCAGTCCGCCGCGTAGATCAAAGGATCTATGTTTTTCCCTCGAGTCTTTCCCACAAGGCTTTCCCAGGAGGCTTTCCCACAGGGCTGTCCCACGTGCACACGTGGTGGGAGTCGATCCTCGGCTTGAACGTCAAGGCAGTGCAGGGAAAACAGTTTCCTCTGGAATGGACTGACACATCTGGGGGACTCTTGTAACAGTGGCACGACCCTGGAGTTCCTCTCGCCTTTCCTGTGGAGAGCGCCTCCTCTTTAGATGCGACGGGAACGCCGGGAAGTCTTTCCCTACGAAACAGGGAAAGGATCCCTCATCTCGAGCTAGGAGGCGGAAACGGGGCTCCCCTGGATGTGTGCGGGACCCTCGTGCTTCCTCTCGAAGGGAGACGGGTATGTCTGGGAACTTCTTGAGTTGCAGCAAGGGTGTGAAGGACCCTTTGGAAGTTCCAGTGGTTAGATGTGATTAGCCTCGAGAAGCCTCAGCGGAAATGGGCCTCATCTCGCCTGGAGGGCAAAACCTCCTGGATTTTCTCGAGTTGCGGCAGGTGCTCTCGACTTACGTCGGGGACCTCAGGGACCCGCTCTGGTGGCCTCAGGAAAGGCCAATCCCCATGCGAGTTCCTCGGGGGCCTCTCGGGATTCCTCTCCTGTCGATGCCGGGGCCTAAGACCTTGTGTGGAGTCGGGGCCGGAACCTGAGGATTCCTCTCCAGTGTTGACATGGATCTTGGGGTTCTTCTGGAGTCTCCCCAGGGGAGTCAGTCCTCGTCTCGAATGCGGGCATGCACTTGCGCTTTCCTCCAGAGCGGTAGCAGCAGTGTCACGCAGTCCGCCGCGTAGATCAAAGAATCTATGGTTTTCCCTCGAGTCTTTCCCACAAGGCTTTCCCAGGAGGCTTTCCCACAGGGCTGTCGCACGTGCACACGTGGTGGGAGTCGATCCTCGGCTTGAACGTCAAGGCAGTGCAGGGAAAACAGGTTCCTCTGGAATGGACTGACACATCTGGGGGACTCTTGGAACGGTGGCACGACCCTGGAGTTCCTCTCGCCTTTCCTGCGGAGAGCGCCTCCTCTTGAGATGCGACTGGAACGCCGGGAATTCTTTCCCTACTAAACAGGGAAAGGATCCCTCATCTCGAGCTCGGAGGCGGAAACTGGACTCCCCTGGATGTGTGCGGGACCCCACGTGCTTCCTCTCTAGTGGAGACGGGTATGTCGCGGAACTTCTTGAGTTGCAGCAAGGGTGTGAAGGACCCTTTGGAAATTCCAGTGGGTAGATGTGATTAGCCTCGAGAAGCCTCAGCGGAAATGGGCCTCATCTCGCCTGGAGGGCAAAACCTCCTGGATTTTCTCGAGTTGCGGAAGGTGCTCTCGACTTTCGACGGGGACCTCAGGGACCTGCTCTGCAGGCCTCAGGAACGGCCAGTCCGCATGCGAGTTTGTCGAGGCCTCTCGGGATTCCTCTCCCGTTGATGCCTGGGCCTAAGACCTTGTGTGGAGTAGGGGCCGGAACCTGAGGATTCCTCTCCAGTGCTGACATGGATCTTGGGGTACTTCTGGAGTCTCCCCAGGGGAGTCAGTCCTCGTCTCGAATGCGGGCATGCACTTGCGCTATCCTCCAGAGCGGTAGCAGCAGTGTCACGCAGTCCGCCGCATGGATCAAAGGATCTATGCTTTTCCCTCGAGTCTTTCCCACGAGGCTTTCCCACGAGGCTTTCTCACAGGGCTGTCCCACGTGCACACGTGGTGGGAGTCGATCCTCGGCTTGAACGTCAAGGCAGTGCAGGGAAAACAGGTTCCTCTGGAATGGACTGACACATCTGGGGGACTCTTGGAATGGTGCCACGACCCTGGAGTTCCTCTCCCCTTTCCTGTGGAGAGCGCCTCCTCTTGAGATGCGACGGGAACGCCGGGAATTCTTTCCCTACGAAACAGGGAAAGGATCCCTCATCTCGAGCTAGGAGGCGGAAACGGGGCTCCCCTGGATGTGTGCGGGACCCCACGTGCTTCCTCTCGAGTGGAGACGGGTATGTCGGGGAACTTCTTGAGTTGCAGCAAGGGTGTGAAGGACCCTTTGGAAGTTCCAGTGGTTAGATGTGATTAGCCTCGAGAAGCCTCAGCGGAAATGGGCCTCATGTCGCCTGGAGGGCAAAACCTCCTGGATTTTCTCGAGTTGCGGCAGGTGCTCTCGACAAACGAGGGGGACCTCAGGGACCGCTCTGATGGCCTCAGGAAAGGCCAGTCCCCATGTGAGTTCCTCGGGGGCCTCTCGGGATTCCTCTCCCGTCGATGCCGGGGCCTAAGACCTTGTGTGGAGTCGGGGCCGGAACCTGAGGATTCCTCTCCAGTGCTGACATGGATCTTGGGGTACTTCTGGAGTCTCCCCAGGGGAGTCAGTCCTTGTCTCGAATGCGGGCATGCACTTGCGCTTCCCTCCAGTGCGGTAGGAGCAGTGTCACGCAGTCTACAGCGTGGATCAAAGGATCTATAGTTTTCCCTCGAGTCTTTCCCACGAGGCTTTCCCACGAGGCGTTCCCCCAGGGATGTCCCACGTGCACACGTGGTGGGAGTCGATCCTCGGCTTGAACGTCAAGGCAGTGCAGGGAAAACAGGTTCCTCTGGAATGGACTGACACATCTGGGGGACTCTTGGAATGGTGGCACGTCCCTGGAGTTTCTCTCGCCTTTCCTGTGGAGAGGGCCTCCTCTTGAGATGCGACGGGAATGCCGGGAATTCTTTCCCTACGAAACAGGGATAGGATCCCTCATCTCGAACTAGGAGGCGGAAACGGGGCTCCCCTGGATGTGTGCGGCACCCCACGTGCTTCCTCTCGAGTGGAGACGGGTATGTCGGGGAACGTCTGGACTTGCAGCAAGGGTGTGAAGGACCCTTTGGAAGTTCCAGTGGTTAGATGTGATTAGCCTCGAGAAGCCTCAGCGGAAATGGGCCTCATCTCGCCTGGAGGGCAAAACCTCCTGGATTTTCTCGAGTTGCGGCAGGTGCTCTCGACTTACGACGGGGACCTCAGGGACCCGCTCAGGTGGCCTCAGGAAAGGCGAGTCCCCATGCGAGTTCCTCGGGGGCGTCTCGGGATTCCTCTCCCGTCGATGCCGGGGCCTAAGACCTTGTGTGGATTCGAGGCCGGAACCTGAGGATTCCTCTCCAGTGCTGACATGGATCTTGGGGTATTTCTGGAGTCTCCCCAGGGGAGTCAGTCCTCGTCTCGAATGCGGGAATGCACTTGCGCTTTCCTCCAGAGCGGTAGCAGCAGTGTCACGAAGTCCGCCGCGTGGATCAAAGGATCTATGGTTTTCCCTCGAGTCTTTCCCACGAGGCTTTCCCACGAGGCTTTCCCACAGGGCTGTCCCACGTGCACACGTGGTGGGGGTCGATCCTCGGCTTGAACGTCAAGGCAGTGCAGGGAATACAGCTTCCTCTGGAATGGACTGACACATCAGGGGGACTCTTGGAATGGTGGCACGACCCTGGATTTCCTCTCGCCTTTCCTGTGGAGAGCGCCTCCTCTTGAGATGCGACGGGAACGCCGGGAATTCTTTCCCTACGAAACAGGGATAGGATCCCTCATCTCGAACTAGGAGGCGGAAACGGGACTCCCCTGGATGTGTGCGGCACCCCACGTGCTTCCTCTCGAGTGGAGACGGGTATGTCGTGGAACTGCTTGAGTTGCAGCAAGGGTGTGAAGGACCCTTTGGATGTTCCAGTGGTTAGATGTGATTAGCCTCGAGAAGCCTCAGCGGAAATGGGCCTCATCTCGCCTGGAGGGCAAATTCCTGGATTTTCTCGAGTTGCGGCAGGTGCTCTCGACTTACGACTGGGACCTCAGGGACCCGCTCTGATGGCCTCAGGAAAGGCCAGTCCCCATGCGAGTTCCTCGGGGGCCTCTCGGGATTCCTCTCCCGTTGATTCCGGGGCCTAAGACCTTGTGTGGAGTCGGGGCCGGAACCTGAGGATTCCTCTCCAGTGCTGACATGGATCTTGGGGTTCTTCTGGAGTCTCCCCAGGGGAGTCAGTCCTCGTCTCGAATGCGGGCATGCACTTGCGCTTTCCTCCAGAGCGGTAGCAGCAGTGTCACGCAGTCTGCCGCGTGGATCAAAGGATCTATGGTTTTTCCTCGAGTCTTTCCCACGAGGCTTTCCCACGAGGCTTTCCCACAGGGCTGTCCCACGTGCACACGTGGTGGGAGTCGATCCTCGGCTTGAACGTCAAGGCAGTGCAGGGAAAACAGGTTCCTCTGGAATGGACTGACACATCTGGAGGACTCTTGGAATGGTGCCACGACCCTGGAGTTTCTCTCGCCTTTCCTGTGGAGAGCGCCTCCTCTTGAGATGCGACGGGAACGCCGGGAATTCTTTCCCTACGAAACAGGGAAAGGATCCCTCATCTCGAGCTAGGAGGCGGAAACGGGGCTCCCCTGGATGTTTGCGGGACCCCACGTGCTTCCTCTCGAGTGGAGATGCTTATTTCGGGGAACTTCTTGAGTTGCAGCAAGGGTGTGAATGACCCTTTGGAAGTTCCAGTGGTTAGATGTGATTAGCCTCGAGAATCCTCAGCGGAAGTGGGCCTCATCTCGCCTGGAGGGCAAAACCTCCTTGATTTTCTCGAGTTGCGGCAGGTGCTCTCGACTTACGACTGGGACCTCAGGGACCCGCTCTGGTGGCCTCAGGAAAGGCCAGTCCCCATGAGAGTTCCTCGGGGGCCTCTCGGGATTCCGCTCCCGTTGATTCCGGGGCCTAAGACCTTGTGTGGAGTCGGGGCCGGAACCTGAGGATTCCGCTCCAGTGCTGACATGGATCTTGGGGTTCTTCTGGAGTCTCCCCAGGGGAGTCAGTCCTCGTCTCGAATGCGGGCATGCACTTGCGCTTTCCTCCAGAGCGGTAGCAGCAGTGTCACCCAGTCCGCCGCGTGGATCAAAGGATCTATGGTTTTCCCTCCAGTCTTTCCCACGAGGCTTTCCCACGAGGCTTTCCCACAGGGCTGTCCCACGTGCACACGTGGTGGGAGTCGATCCTCGGCTTGAACGTCAAGGCAGTGCAGGGAAAACATGTTCCTCTGGAATGGACTGACCCATCTGGGGGACTCTTGGAATGGTGGCACGACCCTGGAGTTCCTCTCGCCTTTCCTGTGGAGAGCGCCTCCTCTTGAGTTGCGACGGGAACGCCGGGAATTCTTTCCCTACGAAACAGGGAAAGGATCCCTCATCTCGAGCTAGGAGGCGGAAACGGGGCTCCCCTGGATGTGTGCGGGACCCCACGTGCTTCCTCTCGAGTGGAGACGGGTATGTCGGGGAACTGCTTGAGTTGCAGCAAGGGTGTGAAGGACCCTTTGGAAGTTCCAGTGGTTAGACGTGATTAGCCTCGAGAAGCCTCAGCGGAAATGGGCCTCATCTCGCCTGGAGGGCAAAACCTCCTGGATTTTCTCGAGTTGCGGCAGGTGCTCTTGACTTACGACGGGGACCTCAGGGACCCGCTCTGGAGTCCTCAGGAAAGGCCAGTCCCCATGCGAGTTCCTCGGGGGCCTCTCGGGATTCCGCTCCCATCGATTCCGGGGCCTAAGACCTTGTGTGGAGTCGGGGCCAGAACCTGAGGATTCCTCTCCAGTGCTGACATGGATCTTGGGGTTCTTCTGGAGTCTCCCCAGGGGAGTCAGTCCTCGTCTCGAATGCGGGCATGCACTTGAGCTTTCCTCCAGAGCGGTAGCAGCAGTGTCACGCAGTCCGCCGCGTGGATCAAAGGATCTATGGTTTTCCCTCGAGTCTTTCCCACGAGGCTTTCCCACGAGGCTTTCCCACAGGGCTGTCCCACGTGCACACGTGGTGGGAGTCGATCCTCGGCTTGAACGTCAAGGCAGTGCAGGGAAAACAGGTTCCTCTGGAATGGACTGCCCCGTCTGGGGGACTCTTGGAATGGTGCCACGACCCTGGAGTTCCTCTCGCCTTTCCTGTGGAGAGCGCCTCCTCTTGAGATGCGAAGGGAACGCCAGGAATTCTTTCCCTACGAAACAGGGAAAGGATCCCTCATCTCGAGCTAGGAGGCGGAAACGGGGCTCCCCTGGATGTGTGCGGGACCCCACGTGCTTCCTCTAGAGTGGAGACGGGTATGTCGCGGAACTGCTTGAGTTGCAGCAAGGGTGTGAAGGACCCTTTGGAAGTTCCAGTGGTTAGATGTGATTGGCCTCGAGAAGCCTCAGCGGAAATGGCCTCATCTCGCCTGAAGGGCAAAACTTCCTTGATTTTCTCGAGTTGCGGCAGGTGCTCTCGACTTACGACGGGGACCTCAGGGACCCGCTCTGGTGGCCTCAGGAAAGGCCAGTCCCCATGTGAGTTCCTCGGGGGCCTCTCGGGATTCCTCTCCCTTCGATGCCGGGTCCTAAGACCTTGTGTGGGGTCGAGGCCGGAAACTGAGGATTCCTTTCAGTGCTGACATGGATCTTGGGGTACTTCTGGAGTCTCCCCAGGGGAGTCAGTCCTCGTCTCGAATGCGGGCATGCACTTGTGCTTTCCTCCAGAGCGGTAGCAGCAGTGTCACGCAGTCCGCCGCGTGGATCAAAGGATCTATGGTTTTCCCTCGAGTCTTTCCCACGAGGCTATCCCACAGGGCTGTCCCACGTGCACACGGGGTCGGACTCGATCCTCGGCTTGAACGTCAAGGCAGTGCAGGGAAAACAGGTTCCTCTGGAATGGACTGACACATCTAGGGGACTCTTGGAATGGTAGCACGACCCTGGAGTTCCTTTCGCCTTTCCTGTGGAGAGCGCCTCCTCTTGAGATGCGACGGGAACGCCGGGAATTCTTTCCCTAAGAAACAGGGAAAGGATCACTATGAAACAGGGAAAGGATACCTCATCTCGAGCTAGGAGGCAGAAACGGGGCTCCCCTGGATGTGTGGGGGACCCCACGTGCTTCGTCTCGAGTGGAGACGGGTATGTCGCGGAACTGCTTGAGTTCCAGCAAGGGTGTGAAGGACCCTTTGGAAGTTCCAGTGGTTAGATATGATTGGCCTCGAGAATCCTCAGCGGAAGTGGGCCTCATCTCGCCTGGAGGGCAAAACCTCCTGGATTTTCTCGAGTTGCGGCAGGTGCTCTCGACTTACCACGGGGACCTCAGGGACCCGCTCTGGTGGCCTCAGGAAAGGCCAGTCCCCATGCGAGTTCCTCGGGGGCCTCTCGGGATTCCTCTCCCGTCGATGCCGGGGCCTAAGACTTGTGTGAAGTCGGGGCCGGAACCTGAGGATTCCTCTCCAGTGCTGACATGGATCTTGGGGTACTTCTGGAGTCTCCCCAGGGGAGTCAGTCCTCGTCTCGAATGCGGGCATGCACTTGCGCTTCCCTCCAGTGCGGTAGGAGCAGTGTCACGCAGTCTGCAGCGTGGATCAAAGGATCTATAGTTTTCCCTCGAGTCTTTCCCACGAGGCTTTCCCATGAGGCGTTCCCCCAGGGATGTCCCACGTGCACACGTGGTGGGAGTCGATCCTCGGCTTGAACGTCAAGGCAGTGCAGGGAAAACAGGTTCCTCTGGAATGGACTGACACATCTGGGGGACTCTTGGAATGGTGGCACGACCCTGGAGTTTTTCTCGCCTTTCCTGTGGAGAGCGCCTCCTCTTGAGATGCGACGGGAACGCCGGGAATTCTTTCCCTACGAAACAGGGAAAGGATCCCTCATCTCGAGCTAGGAGGCGGAAACGGGGCTCCCCTGGATGTGTGCGGGACCCCACGTGCTTCCTCTCGAGTGGAGACGGGTATGTCGGGGAACTGCTTGAGTTGCAGCAAGGGTGTGAAGGACCCTTTGGAAGTTCCAGTGGTTAGACGTGATTAGCCTCGAGAAGCCTCAGAGGAAATGGGCCTCATCTCGCCTGGAGGGCAAAACCTCCTGGATTTTCTCGAGTTGCGGCAGGTGCTCTTGACTTACGACGGGGACCTCAGGGACCCGCTCTGGAGTCCTCAGGAAAGGCCAGTCCCCATGCGAGTTCCTCGGGGGCCTCTCGGGATTCCTCTCCCGTTGATTCCGGGGCCTAAGACCTTGTGTGGAGTCGGGGCCGGAACCTGAGGATTCCTCTCCAGTGCTGACATGGATCTTGGGGTTCTTCTGGAGTCTCCCCAGGGGAGTCAGTCCTCGTCTCGAATGCGGGCATGCACTTGCGCTTTCCTCCAGAGCGGTAGCAGCAGTGTCACGCAGTCCGCCGCGTGGATCAAAGGATCTATGGTTTTCCCTCGAGTCTTTCCCACGAGGCTTTCCCACGAGGCTTTCCCACAGGGCTGTCCCACGTGCACACGTGGTGGGAGTCGATCCTCGGCTTGAACGTCAAGGCAGTGCAGGGAAAACAGGTTCCTCTGGAATGGACTGACACATCTGGGGGACTCTTGGAATGGTGCCACGACCCTGGAGTTTCTCTCGCCTTTCCTGTGGAGAGCGCCTCCTCTTGAGATGCGACGGGAACGCCGGGAATTCTTTCCCTACGAAACAGGGAAAGGATCCCTCATCTCGAGCTAGGAGGCGGAAACGGGGCTCCCCTGGATGTTTGCGGGACCCCACGTGCTTCCTCTCGATTGGAGATGCTTATTTCGGGGAACTTCTTGAGTTGCAGCAAGGGTGTGAAGGACCCTTTGGAAGTTCCAGTGGTTAGATGTGATTAGCCTCGAGAATCCTCAGCGGAAGTGGGCCTCATCTCGCCTGGAGGGCAAAACCTCCTTGATTTTCTCGAGTTGCGGCAGGTGCTCTCGACTTACGACTGGGACCTCAGGGACCCGCTCTGGTGGCCTCAGGAAAGGCCAGTCCCCATGAGAGTTCCTCGGGGGCCTCTCGGGATTCCGCTCCCGTCGATTCCGGGGCCTAAGACCTTGTGTGGAGTCGGGGCCGGAACCTGAGGATTCCGCTCCAGTGCTGACATGGATCTTGGGGTTCTTCTGGAGTCTCCCCAGGGGAGTCAGTCCTCGTCTCGAACGCGGGCATGCACTTGCGCTTTCCTCCAGAGCGGTAGCTGCAGTTTCACGCAGACCGCCGCGTGGATCAAAGGATCTATGGTTTTCCCTCGAGTCTTTCCCACGAGGCTTTCCCACGAGGCTTTCCCACAGGGCTGTCCCACGTGCACACGTGGTGGGAGTCGATCCTCGGCTTGAACGTCAAGGCAGTGCAGGGAAAACAGGTTCCTCTGGAATGGACTGCCCCGTCTGGGGGACTCTTGGACTGGTGCCACGACCCTGGAGTTCCTCTCGCCTTTCCTGTGGAGAGCGCCTCCTCTTGAGATGCGAAGGGAACGCCGGGAATTCTTTCCCTACGAAACAGGGAAAGGATCCCTCATCTCGAGCTAGGAGGCGGAAACGGGGCTCCCCAGGATGTTTGCGGGACCCCACGTGCTTCCTCTCGAGTGGAGATGCTTATTTCGGGGAACTTCTTGAGTTGCAGCAAGGGTGTGAATGACCCTTTGGAAGTTCCAGTGGTTAGATGTGATTAGCCTCGAGAATCCTCAGCGGAAGTGGGCCTCATCTCGCCTGGAGGGCAAAACCTCCTGGATTTTCTCGAGTTGCGGCAGGTGCTCTAGACTTACGACGGGGACCTCAGGGACCCGCTCTGGTGGCCTAAAGAAAGGCCAGTCCCCATGCGAGTTCCTCGGTGGCCTCTCGGGATTACTCTCCCGTCGATGCCGGGGCCTAAGACCTTGTGTGGAGTCGGGGCCGGAACCTGAGGATTCCTCTCCAGTGCTGACATGGATCTTGGGGTACTTCTGGAGTCTCCCCAGGGGAGTCAGTCCTCGTCTCGAATGCGGGCATGCACTTGAGCTTTCCTCCAGAGCGGTAGCAGCAGTGTCACGCAGTCCGCCGCGTGGATCAAAGGATCTATGGTTTTCCCTCGAGTCTTTCCCACGAGGCTTTCCCACGAGGCTTTCCCACAGGGCTGTCCCACGTGCACACGTGGTGGGAGTCGACCCTCGGCTTGAACGTCAAGGCAGTGCAGGGAAAACAGGTTCCTCTGGAATGGACTGACCCATCTGGGGGACTCTTGGAATGGTGGCTCGACCCTGGAGTTCCTCTCGCCTTTCCTGTGGAAAGCGCCTCCTCTTGAGATGCGAAGGGAACGCCGGGAATTCTTTCCCTACGAAACAGGGAAAGGATCCCTCATCTCGAGCTAGGAGGCGGAAACGGGGCTCCCCTGGATGTTTGCGGGACCCCACGTGCTTCCTCTCGAGTGGAGATGGTTATTTCGGGGAACTTCTTGAGTTGCAGCAAGGGTGTGAATGACCCTTTGGAAGTTCCAGTGGTTAGATATGATTGGCCTCGAGAATCCTCAGCGGAAGTGGGCCTCATCTCGCCTGGAGGGCAAAACCTCCTGGATTTTCTCGAGTTGCGGCAGGTGCTCTCGACTTACGACGGGGACCTCAGGGACCCGCTCTGGTGGCCTCAGGAAAGGCCAGACCATATGCGAGTTCCTCGGGGGCCTCTCGGGATTCCTCTCCCGTCGATGCCGGGGCCTAAGACCTTGTGTGGAGTCGGGGCCGGAACCTGAGGATTCCTCTCCAGTGCTGACATGGATCTTGGGGTACTTCTGGAGTCTCCCCAGGGGAGTCAGTCCTCGTCTCGAATGCGGGCATGCACTTGCGCTTTCCTCCAGAGCGGTAGCAGCAGTGTCACGCAGTCCGCCGCGTGGATCAAAGGATCTATGGTTTTCCCTCGAGTCTTTCCCACGAGGCTTTCCCACGGGGCTTTCCCACAGGGCTGTCCCACGTGCACACGTGGTGGGAGTCGATCCTCGGCTTGAACGTCAAGGCAGTGCAGGGAAAACAGGTTCCTCTGGAATGGACTGACACATCTGGGGGACTCTTGGAATGGTGGCACGACCCTGGAGTTCCTCTCGCCTTTCCTGTGGAGAGCGCCTCCTCTTGAGATGTGACGGGAACGCCGGGAATTCTTTCCCTACGAAACAGGGAAAGGATCCCTCATCTCGAGCTAGGAGGCGGAAACGGGGCTCCCCTGGATGTGTGAGGGACCCCACGTGCTTCCTCTCGAGTGGAGACGGGTATGTCGGGGAACTTCTTGAGTTGCAGCAAGGGTGTGAAGGACCCTTTGGAAGTTCCAGTGGTTAGACGTGATTGGCCTCGAGAAGACTCAGCGGAAATGGGCCTCATCTCCCCTGGAGAGCAAAACCTCCTGGATTTTCTCGAGTTGCGGCAGGTGCTCTCGACTTACGACGAGGACCTCAGGGACCCGCTCTGGTGGCCTCAGGAAAGACCAGTCCCCATGCGAGTTCCTTGGGGGCCTCTCGGGATTCCTCTCCCGTCGATGCCGGGGCCTAAGACCTTGTGTTGAGTCGGGGCCGGAACCTGAGGATTCCTCTCCAGTGCTGACATGGATCTTGGGGTACTTCTGGAGTCTCCCCAGGGGAGTCAGTCCTCGTCTCGAATGCGGGCATGCACTTGCGCTTTCCTCCAGAGCGGTAGCAGCAGTGTCACGCAGTCCGCCGCGTGGATCAAAGGATCTATGGTTTTCCCTTAAGTCTTTCCAACGAAGCTTTCCCACGAGGCTTTCCCACAGGGCTGTCCCACGTGCACACGTGGTGGGAGTCGATCCTCGGCTTGAACGTCAAGGCAGTGCAGGGAAAACAGGTTCCTCTTGAATGGACTGACACATCTGGGGGACTCTTGGAATGGTGCCACGAAACTGGAGTTCCTCTCGCCTTTCCTGTGGAGAGCGCCTCCTCTTGAGATGCGACGGGAACGCCGGGAATTCTTTCCCTTCGAAACAGGGAAAGGATCTCTCATCTGGAGCTAGGAGGCGGAAACGGAGCTCCCCTGGATGTGTGCGGGACCCCACGTGCTTCCTCTCGAGTGGAGACGGGTATGTCGGGGAACTTCTTGAGTTGCAGCAATGGTGTGAAGGACCCTTTGGAAGTTCCAGTGGTTAGATGTGATTGGCCTCGAGAAGCCTCAGCGGAAATGGCCTCATCTCGCCTGAAGGGCAAAACTTCCATGATTTTCTCGAGTTGTGGCAGGTGCTCTCGACTTACCACGGGGACCTCAGGGACCCGCTCTGGTGGCCTCAGGAAAGGCCAGTCCCCATGCGAGTTCCTCGGGGGCCTCTCGGGATTCCTCTCCCGTCGATGCCGGGGCCTAAGACTTGTGTGAAGTCGGGGCCGGAACCTGAGGATTCCTCTCCAGTGCTGACATGGATCTTGGGGTACTTCTGGAGTCTCCCCAGGGGAGTCAGTCCTCGTCTCGAATGCGGACATGCACTTGCGCTTCCCTCCAGTGCGGTAGGAGCAGTGTCACGCAGTCTGCAGCGTGGATCAAAGGATCTATAGTTTTCCCTCGAGTCTTTCCCACGAGGCTTTCCCATGAGGCGTTCCCCCAGGGATGTCCCACGTGCACACGTGGTGGGAGTCGATCTTCGGCTTGAACGTCAAGGCAGTGCAGGGAAAACAGGTTCCTCTGGAATGGACTGACACATCTGGGGGACTCTTGGAATGGTGGCACGACCCTGGAGTTTCTCTCGCCTTTCCTGTGGAGAGCGCCTCCTCTTGAGATGCGACGGGAACGCCGGGAATTCTTTCCCTACGAAACAGGGAAAGGATCCCTCATCTCGAGCTAGGAGGCGGAAACGGGGCTCCCCTGGATGTGTGCGGGACCCCACGTGCTTCCTCTCGAGTGGAGACGGGTATGTCGGGGAACTGCTTGAGTTGCAGCAAGGGTGTGAAGGACCCTTTGGAAGTTCCAGTGGTTAGACGTGATTAGCCTCGAGAAGCCTCAGAGGAAATGGGCCTCATCTCGCCTGGAGGGCAAAACCTCCTGGATTTTCTCGAGTTGCGGCAGGTGCTCTTGACTTACGACGGGGACCTCAGGGACCCGCTCTGGAGTCCTCAGGAAATGCCAGTCCCCATGCGAGTTCCTCGGGGGCCTCTCGGGATTCCTCTCCCGTCGATGCCGGGGCCTAAGACCTTGTGTGGAGTCGGGGCCGGAACCTGAGGATTCCTCTCCAGTGCTGACATGGATCTTGGGGTTCTTCTGGAGTCTCCCCAGGGGAGTCAGTCCTCGTCTCGAATGCGGGCATGCACTTGCGCTTTCCTCCAGAGCGGTAGCAGCAGTGTCACGCAGTCCGCCGCGTGGATCAAAGGATCTATGGTTTTTCCTCGAGTCTTTCCCACGAGGCTTTCCCACGAGGCTTTCCCACAGGGCTGTCCCACGTGCACACGTGGTGGGAGTCGATCCTCGGCTTGAACGTCAAGGCAGTGCAGGGAAAACAGGTTCCTCTGGAATGGACTGACACATCTGGGGGACTCTTGGAATGGTGCCACGACCCTGGAGTTTCTCTCGCCTTTCCTGTGGAGAGCGCCTCCTCTTGAGATGCGAAGGGAACGCCGGGAATTCTTTCCCTACGAAACAGGGAAAGGATCCCTCATCTCGAGCTAGGAGGCGGAAACGGGGCTCCCCTGGATGTTTGCGGGACCCCACGTGCTTCCTCTCGATTGGAGATGCTTATTTCGGGGAACTTCTTGAGTTGCAGCAAGGGTGTGAATGACCCTTTGGAAGTTCCAGTGGTTAGATGTGATTAGCCTCGAGAATCCTCAGCGGAAGTGGGCCTCATCTCGCCTGGAGGGCAAAACCTCCTTGATTTTCTCGAGTTGCGGCAGGTGCTCTCGACTTACGACTGGGACCTCAGGGACCCGCTCTGGTGGCCTCAGGAAAGGCCAGTCCCCATGAGAGTTCCTCGGGGGCCTCTCGGGATTCCGCTCCCGTCGATTCCGGGGCCTAAGACCTTGTGTGGAGTCGGGGCCGGAACCTGAGGATTCCGCTCCAGTGCTGACATGGATCTTGGGGTTCTTCTGGAGTCTCCCCAGGGGAGTCAGTCCTCGTCTCGAACGCGGGCATGCACTTGCGCTTTCCTCCAGAGCGGTAGCTGCAGTTTCACGCAGACCGCCGCGTGGATCAAAGGATCTATGGTTTTCCCTCGAGTCTTTCCCACGAGGCTTTCCCACGAGGCTTTCCCACAGGGCTGTCCCACGTGCACACGTGGTGGGAGTCGACCCTCGGCTTGAACGTCAAGGCAGTGCAGGGAAATCAGGTTCCTCTGGAATGGACTGACCCATCTGGGGGACTCTTGGAATGGTGGCTCGACCCTGGAGTTCCTCTCGCCTTTCCTGTGGAAAGCGCCTCCTCTTGAGATGCGAAGGGAACGCCGGGAATCCTTTCCCTACGAAACAGGGAAAGGATCCCTCATCTCGAGCTAGGAGGCGGAAACGGGGCTCCCCTGGATGTTTGCGGGACCCCACGTGCTTCCTCTCGAGTGGAGATGCTTATTTCGGGGAACTTCTTGAGTTGCAGCAAGGGTTTGAATGACCCTTTGGAAGTTCCAGTGGTTAGATGTGATTAGCCTCGAGAATCTTCAGCGGAAGTGGGCCTCATCTCGCCTGGAGGGCAAAACCTCCTGGATTTTCTCGAGTTGCGGCAGGTGCTCTCGACTTAAGACGGGGACCTCAGGGACCCGCTCTGGTGGCCTCAGGAAAGGCCAGTCCATATACGAGTTCCTCGGGGGCCTCTCGGGATTCCTCTCCCGTCGATTCCGGGGCCTAAGACCTTGTTTGGAGTCGGGGCCGGAACCTGAGGATTCCTCTCCAGTGCTGACATGGATCTTGGGGTTCTTCTGGAGTCTCCCCAGGGGAGTCAGTCCTCGTCTCGAATGCGGGCATGCACTTGCGCTTTCCTCCAGAGCGGTAGCAGCAGTGTCACGCAGTCCGCCGCGTGGATCAAAGGATCTATGGTTTTCCCTCGAGTCTTTCCCACGAGGCTTTCCCATGACTCTTTCCCACAGGGCTGTCCCACGTGCACACGTGGTGGGAGTCGATCCTCGGCTTGAACGTCAAGGCAGTGCAGGGAAAACAGGTTCCTCTGGAATGGACTGACACATCTGGGGGACTCTTGGAATGGTGCCACGACCCTGGAGTTCCTCTCGCCTTTCCTGTGGAGAGCGCCTCCTCTTGAGGTGCGACGGGAACGCCGGGAATTCTTTCCCTACGAAACAGGGAAAGGATCCCTCATCTCGAGCTAGGAGGCGGAAACGAGGCTCCCCTGGATGTGTGCGGGACCCCACGTGCTTCCTCTAGAGTGGAGACGGGTATGTCGCGGAACTGCTTGAGTTGCAGCAAGGGTGTGAAGGACCCTTTGGAAGTTCCAGTGGTTAGATGTGATTGGCCTCGAGAAGCCTCAGCGGAAATGGCCTCATCTCGCCTGAAGGGCAAAACTTCCTTGATTTTCTCGAGTTGCGGCAGGTGCTCTCGACTTACGACGGGGACCTCAGGGACCCGCTCTGGTGACCTCAGGAAAGGCCAGTCCCCATGTGAGTTCCTCGGGGGTCTCTCGGGATTCCTCTCCCTTCGATGCCGGGTCCTAAGACCTTGTGTGGGCTCGAGGCCGGAAACTGAGGATTCCTTTCAGTGCTGACATGGATCTTGGGGTACTTCTGGAGTCTCCCCAGGGGAGTCAGTCCTCGTCTCGAATGCGGGCATGCACTTGTGCTTTCCTCCAGAGCGGTAGCAGCAGTGTCACGCAGTCCGCCGCGTGGATCAAAGGATCTATGGTTTTCCCTCGAGTCTTTCCCACGAGGCTTTCCCACGAGGCTTTCCCACAGGGCTGTCACACGTGCACACGTGGTGGGAGTCGATCCTCGGCTTGAACGTCAAGGTAGTGCAGGGAAAACAGGTTCCTCTGGAATGGACTGACACATCTGGGGGACTCTTGGAATGGTGGCACGACCCTGGAGTTCCTCTTGCCCTTCCTGTGGAGAGCGCCTCCTCTTGAGTTGCGACGGGAAAGCCGGGAATTCTTTCCCTACGAAACAGGGAAAGGATCCCTCATCTCGAGCTAGGAGGCGGAAACGGGGCTCCCCTGGATGTGTGCGGGACCCTCGTGCTTCCTCTCGAGTGGAGACGGGTATGTCGGGGAACTTCTTGAGTTGCAGAAAGGGTGTGAAGGACCCTTTAGAAGTTCCAGTGGTTAGAGGTGATTAGCCTCGAGAAGGCTCAGCGGAAATGGGTCTCATCTCGCCTGATGTGCAAAACCTCCTGGATTTTCTCGAGTTGCGGCAGGTGCTCTCGACTTACGACGGGGACCTCAGGGACCCGCTCTGGAGGCCTCAGGAAAGGCCAGTCCCCATGAGAGTTCCTCGGGGGCCTCTCGGGATTCCGCTCCCGTCGATTCCGGGGCCTAAGACCTTGTGTGGAGTCGGGGCCGGAACCTGAGGATTCCTCTCCAGTGCTGACATGGATCTTGGGGTTCTTCTGGAGTCTCCCCAGGGGAGTCAGTCCTCGTCTCGAATGCGGGCATGCACTTGCGCTTTCCTCCAGAGCGGTAGCAGCAGTGTCACGCAGTCCGCCGCGTGGATCAAAGGATCAATGGTTTTCCCTCGAGTCTTTCCCACGAGGCTTTCCCACGAGGCTTTTCCACAGGGCTGTCCCACGTGCACACGTGGTGGGAGTCGATCCTCGGCTTGAACGTCAAGGCAGTGCAGGGAAAACAGGTTCCTCTGGAATGGACTGACACATCTGGGGGACTCTTGGAATGGTGGCACGACCCTGGAGTTCCTCTCGCCTTTCCTGTGGAGAGTGCCTCCTCTTGAGATGCGACGGGAACGCCGGGAATTCTTTCCCTACGAAACAGGGAAAGGATCCCTCATCTCGAGCTAGGAGGCGGAAACGGGACTCCCCTGGATGTGTGCGGGACCCTCGTGCTTCCTCTCGAGTGGAGACGGGTATGTCGGGGAACCTCTTGAGTTGCAGCAAGGGTGTGAAGGACCTTTATGAAGTTCCAGTGGTTAGATGTGATTAGCCTCGAGAAGCCTCAGCGGAAATGGGCCTCATCTCGCCTGGAGGGCAAAACCTCCTGGATTTTCTCGAGTTGCGGCAGGTGCTCTCGACTTACGACGGGGACCTCAGGGAACCGCTCTGGTGGCCTCAGGAAAGGCCAGTCCCCATGCGAGTTCCTCGGGGGCCTCTCGGGATTCCTCTCCCGTCGATGCCGGTGCCTAAGACCTTGTGTGGAGTCGGGGCCGGAACCTGGGGATTCCTCTCCAGCGCTGACATGGATCTTGGGGTACTTCTGGAGTCTCCCCAGGGGAGTCAGTCCTCGTCTCGAATGCGGGCATGCACTTGCGCTTTCCTCCAGAGCGGTAGCAGCAGTGTCACGCAGTCCGCCGCGTGGATCAAAGGATCTATGGTTTTCCCTCGAGTCTTTCCCACGAGGCTTTCCCACGAGGCTTTCCCACAGGGCTGTAACACGTGCACACGTGGTGGGAGTCGATCCTCGGCTTGAACGTCAAGGCAGTGCAGGGAAAACAGGTTCCTCTGGAATGGACTGACACATCTGGGGGACTCTTGGAATGGTGGCACGACCCTGGAGTTTCTCTCGCCTTTCCTGTGGAGAGCGCCTCCTCTTGAGATGCGACGGGAACGCCGGGAATTCTTTCCCTACGAAACAGGGAAAGGATCCCTCATCTCGAGCTAGGAGGCGGAAACGGGGCTCCCCTGGATGTGTGCGGGACCCCACGTGCTTCCTCTCGAGTGGAGACGGGTATGTCGGGGAACTGCTTGAGTTGCAGCAAGGGTGTGAAGGACCCTTTGGAAGTTCCAGTGGTTAGACGTGATTAGCCTCGAGAAGCCTCAGAGGAAATGGGCCTCATCTCGCCTGGAGGGCAAAACCTCCTGGATTTTCTCGAGTTGCGGCAGGTGCTCTTGACTTACGACGGGGACCTCAGGGACCCGCTCTGGAGTCCTCAGGAAAGGCCAGTCCCCATGCGAGTTCCTCGGGGGCCTCTCGGGATTCCTCTCCCGTTGATTCCGGGGCCTAAGACCTTGTGTGGAGTCGGGGCCGGAACCTGAGGATTCCTCTCCAGTGCTGACATGGATCTTGGGGTTCTTCTGGAGTCTCCCCAGGGGAGTCAGTCCTCGTCTCGAATGCGGGCATGCACTTGCGCTTTCCTCCAGAGCGGTAGCAGCAGTGTCACGCAGTCCGCCGCGTGGATCAAAGGATCTATGGTTTTTCCTCGAGTCTTTCCCACGAGGCTTTCCCACGAGGCTTTCCCAAAGGGCTGTCCCACGTGCACACGTGGTGGGAGTCGATCCTCGGCTTGAACGTCAAGGCAGTGCAGGGAAAACAGGTTCCTCTGGAATGGACTGACACATCTGGGGGACTCTTGGAATGGTGCCACGACCCTGGAGTTTCTCTCGCCTTTCCTGTGGAGAGCGCCTCCTCTTGAGATGCGAAGGGAACGCCGGGAATTCTTTCCCTACGAAACAGGGAAAGGATCCCTCATCTCGAGCTAGGAGGCGGAAACGGGGCTCCCCAGGATGTTTGCGGGACCCCACGTGCTTCCTCTCGAGTGGAGATGCTTATTTCGGGGAACTTCTTGAGTTGCAGCAAGGGTGTGAATGACCCTTTGGAAGTTCCAGTGGTTAGATGTGATTAGCCTCGAGAATCCTCAGCGGAGGTGGGCCTCATCTCGCCTGGAGGGCAAAACCTCCTGGATTTTCTCCAGTTGCGGCAGGTGCTCTAGACTTACGACGGGGACCTCAGGGACCCGCTCTGGTTGCCTAAAGAAAGGCCAGTCCCCATGCGAGTTCCTCGGTGGCCTCTCGGGATTACTCTCCCGTCGATGCCGGGGCCTAAGACCTTGTGTGGAGTCGGGGCCGGAACCTGAGGATTCCTCTCCAGTGCTGACATGGATCTTGGGGTACTTCTGGAGTCTCCCCAGGGGAGTCAGTCCTCGTCTCGAATGCGGGCATGCACTTGAGCTTTCCTCCAGAGCGGTAGCAGCAGTGTCACGCAGTCCGCCGCGTGGATCAAAGGATCTATGGTTTTCCCTCGAGTCTTTCCCACGAGGCTTTCCCACGAGGCTTTCCCACAGGGCTGTCCCACGTGCACACGTGGTGGGAGTCGACCCTCGGCTTGAACGTCAAGGCAGTGCAGGGAAAACAGGTTCCTCTGGAATGGACTGACCCATCTGGGGGACTCTTGGAATGGTGGCTCGACCCTGGAGTTCCTCTCGCCTTTCCTGTGGAAAGCGCCTCCTCTTGAGATGCGAAGGGAACGCCGGGAATTCTTTCCCTACGAAACAGGGAAAGGATCCCTCATCTCGAGCTAGGAGGCGGAAACGGGGCTCCCCTGGATGTTTGCGGGACCCCACGTGCTTCCTCTCGAGTGGAGATGGTTATTTCGGGGAACTTCTTGAGTTGCAGCAAGGGTGTGAATGACCCTTTGGAAGTTCCAGTGGTTAGATGTGATTAGCCTCGAGAATCCTCAGCGGAAGTGGGCCTCATCTCGCCTGGAGGGCAAAACCTCCTTGATTTTCTCGAGTTGTGGCAGGTGCTCTCGACTTACGACTGGGACCTCAGGGACCCGCTCTGGTGGCCTCAGGAAAGGCCAGTCCCCATGCGAGTTCCTCGGGGGCCTCTCGGGATTCCTCTCCCGTCGATGCCGGGGCCTAAGACCTTGTGTGGAGTCGGGGCCGGAACCTGAGGATTCCTCTCCAGTGCTGACATGGACCTTGGGGTACTTCTGGAGTCTCCCCAGGGGAGTCAGTCCTCGTCTCGAACGCGGGCATGCACTTGCGCTTTCCTCCAGAGCGGTAGCAGCAGTTTCACGCAGTCCGCCGCGTGGATCAAAGGATCTATGGTTTTCCCTCGAGTCTTTCCCACGAGGCTTTCCCACGAGGCTTTCCCACAGGGCTGTCCCACGTGCACACGTGGTGGGAGTCGACCCTCGGCTTGAACGTCAAGGCAGTGCAGGGATTCAGGTTCCTCTGGAATGGACTGACCCATCTGGGGGACTCTTGGAATGGTGGCTCGACCCTGGAGTTCCTCTCGCCTTTCCTGTGGAAAGCGCCTCCTCTTGAGATGCGAAGGGAACGCCGGGAATTCTTTCCCTACGAAACAGGGAAAGGATCCCTCATCTCGAGCTAGGAGGCGGAAACGGGGCTCCCCTGGATGTTTGCGGGACCCCACGTGCTTCCTCTCGAGTGGAGATGGTTATTTCGGGGAACTTCTTGAGTTGCAGCAAGGGTTTGAATGACCCTTTGGAAGTTCCAGTGGTTAGATGTGATTAGCCTCGAGAATCCTCAGCGGAAGTGGGCCTCATCTCGCCTGGAGGGCAAAACCTCCTGGATTTTCTCGAGTTGCGGCAGGTGCTCTCGACTTACGACGGGGACCTCAGGGACCCGCTCTGGTGGCCTCAGGAAAGGCCAGTCCATATACGAGTTCCTCGGGGGCCTCTCGGGATTCCTCTCCCGTCGATTCCGGGGCCTAAGACCTTGTGTGGAGTCGGGGCCGGAACCTGAGGATTCCTCTCCAGTGCTGACATGGATCGTGGGGTTCTTCTGGAGTCTCCCCAGGGGAGTCAGTCCTCGTCTCGAATGCGGGCATGCACTTGCGCTTTCCTCCAGAGCGGTAGCAGCAGTGTCACGCAGTCCGCCGCGTGGATCAAAGGATCTATGGTTTTCCCTCGAGTCTTTCCCACGAGGCTTTCCCATGAGGCTTTCCCACAGGGCTGTCCCACGTGCACACGTGGTGGGAGTCGATCCTCGGCTTGAACGTCAAGGCAGTGCAGGGAAAACAGGTTCCTCTGGAATGGACTGACACATCTGGGGGACTCTTGGAATGGTGCCACGACCCTGGAGTTCCTCTCGCCTTTCCTGTGGAGAGCGCCTCCTCTTGAGATGCGACGGGAACGCCGGGAATTCTTTCCATACGAAACAGGGAAAGGATCCCTCATCTCGAGCTAGGAGGCGGAAACGGGGCTCCCCTGGATGTGTGCGGGACCCCACGTGCTTCCTCTAGAGTGGAGACGGGTATGTCGCGGAACTGCTTGAGTTGCAGCAAGGGTGTGAAGGACCCTTTGGAAGTTCCAGTGGTTAGATGTGATTGGCCTAGAGAAGCCTCAGCGGAAATGGCCTCATCTCGCCTGAAGGGCAAAACTTCCTTGATTTTCTCGAGTTGCGGCAGGTGCTCTCGACTTACGACGGGGACCTCAGGGCCCCGCTCTGGTGGCCTCAGGAAAGGCCAGTCCCCATGTGAGTTCCTCGGGGGCCTCTCGGGATTCCTCTCCCTTCGATGCCGGGTCCTAAGACCTTGTGTGGGGTCGAGGCCGGAAACTGAGGATTCCTTTCAGTGCTGACATGGATCTTGGGGTATTTCTGGAGTCTCCCCAGGGGAGTCAGTCCTCGTCTCGAATGCGGGCATGCACTTGTGCTTTCCTCCAGAGCGGTAGCTGCAGTGTCACGCAGTCCGCCGCGTGGATCAAAGGATCTATGGTTTTCCCTCGAGTCTTTCCCACGAGGCTTTCCCACGAGGCTTTCCCACAGGGCTGTCACACGTGCACACGTGGTGGGAGTCGATCCTCGGCTTGAACGTCAAGGCAGTGCAGGGAAAACAGGTTCCTCTGGAATGGACTGACACATCTGGGGGACTCTTGGAATGGTGGCAAGACCCTGGAGTTCCTCTCGCCCTTCCTGTGGAGAGCGCCTCCTCTTGAGTTGCGACGGGAAAGCCGGGAATTCTTTCCCTACGAAACAGGGAAAGGATCCCTCATCTCGAGCTAGGAGGCGGAAACGGGGCTCCCCTGGATGTGTGCGGGACCCTCGTGCTTCCTCTCGAGTGGAGACGGGTATGTCGGGGAACTTCTTGAGTTGCAGCAAGGGTGTGAAGGACCCTTTAGAAGTTCCAGTGGTTAGAGGTGATTAGCCTCGAGAAGGCTCATCGGAAATGGGTCTCATCTCGCCTGAAGTGCAAAACCTCCTGGATTTTCTCGAGTTGCGGCAGGTGCTCTCGACTTACGACGGGGACCTCAGGGACCCGCTCTGGTGGCCTCAGGAAAGGCCAGTCCCCATGCGAGTTCCTCGGCGGCATCTCGGGATTCCTCTCCCGTCGATGCCGGGGCCTAAGACCTTGTGTGGAGTCGGGGCCGGAACCTGAGGTTTCCTCTCCAGTGGTGACATGGATCTTGGGGTACTTCTGGAGTCTCCCCAGGGGAGTCAGTCCTCGTCTCGAATGCGGGCATACACTTGCGCTTTCCTCCAGAGCGGTAGCAGCAGTGTCACGCAGTCCGCCGCGTGGATCAAAGGATCTATGGTTTTCCCTCGAGTCTTTCCCACGAGGCTATCCCACAGGGCTGTTCCACGTGCACACGGGGTCGGACTCGATCCTCGGCTTGAACGTCAAGGCAGTGCAGGGAAAACAGGTTCCTCTGGAATGGACTGACACATCTAGGGGACTCTTGGAATGGTGGCACGACCCTGGAGTTCCTTTCGCCTTTCCTGTGGAGAGCGCCTCCTCTTGAGATGCGACGGGAACGCCGGGAATTCTTTCCCTAAGAAACAGGGAAAGGATCACTATGATACAGGGAAAGGATACCTCATCTCGAGCTAGGAGGCAGAAACGGGGCTCCCCTGGATGTGTGGGGGACCCCACGTGCTTCGTCTCGAGTGGAGACGGGTATGTCGCGGAACTGCTTGAGTTGCAGCAAGGGTGTGAAGGACCCTTTGGAAGTTCCAGTGGTTAGATATGATTGGCCTCGAGAATCCTCAGCGGAAGTGGGCCTCATCTCGCCTGGAGGGCAAAACCTCCTGGATTTTCTCGAGTTGCGGCAGGTGCTCTCGACTTACGACGGGGACCTCAGGGACCCGCTCTGGTGGCCTCAGGAAAGGCCAGTCCATATGCGAGTTCCTCGGGGGCCTCTCGGGATTCCTCTCCCGTCGATGCCGGGGCCTAAGACCTTGTGTGGAGTCGGGGCCGGAACCTGAGGATTCCTCTCCAGTGCTGACATGGATCTTGGGGTACTTCTGGAGTCTCCCCAGGGGAGTCAGTCCTCGTCTCGAATGCGGGCATGCACTTGCGCTTTCCTCCAGAGCGGTAGCAGCAGTGTCACGCAGTCCGCCGCGTGGATCAAAGGATCTATGGTTTTCCCTCGAGTCTTTCCCACGAGGCTTTCCCACGGGGCTTTCCCACAGGGCTGTCCCACGTGCACACGTGGTGGGAGTCGATCCTCGGCTTGAACGTCAAGGCAGTGCAGGGAAAACAGGTTCCTCTGGAATGGACTGACACATCTGGGGGACTCTTGGAATGGTGGCACGACCCTGGAGTTCCTCTCGCCTTTCCTGTGGAGAGCGCCTCCTCTTGAGATGTGACGGGAACGCCGGGAATTCTTTCCCTACGAAACAGGGAAAGGATCCCTCATCTCGAGCTAGGAGGCGAAAACGGGGCTCCCCTGGATGTGTGAGGGACCCCACGTGCTTCCTCTCGAGTGGAGACGGGTATGTCGGGGAACTTCTTGAGTTGCAGCAAGGGTGTGAAGGACCCTTTGGAAGTTCCAGTGGTTAGACGTGATTGGCCTCGAGAAGACTCAGCGGAAATGGGCCTCATCTCCCCTGGAGAGCAAAACCTCCTGGATTTTCTCGAGTTGCGGCAGGTGCTCTCGACTTACGACGAGGACCTCAGGGACCCGCTCTGGTGGCCTCAGGAAAGACGAGTCCCCATGCGAGTTCCTCGGGGGCCTCTCGGGATTCCTCTCCCGTCGATGCCGGGGCCTAAGACCTTGTGTTGAGTCGGGGCCGGAACCTGAGGATTCCTCTCCAGTGCTGACATGGATCTTGGGGTACTTCTGGAGTCTCCCCAGGGGAGTCAGTCCTCGTCTCGAATGCGGGCATGCACTTGCGCTTTCCTCCAGAGCGGTAGCAGCAGTGTCACGCAGTCCGCCGCGTGGATCAAAGGATCTATGGTTTTCCCTTAAGTCTTTCCAACGAGGCTTTCCCACGAGGCTTTCCCACAGGGCTGTCCCACGTGCACACGTGGTGGGAGTCGATCCTCGGCTTGAACGTCAAGGCAGTGCAGGGAAAACAGGTTCCTCTGGAATGGACTGACACATCTGGGGGACTCTTGGAATGGTGCCACGACCCTGGAGTTTCTCTCGCCTTTCCTGTGGAGAGCGCCTCCTCTTGAGATGCGACGGGAACGCCGGGAATTCTTTCCCTACGAAACAGGGAAAGGATCCCTCATCTCGAGCTAGGAGGCGGAAACGGGGCTCCCCTGGATGTTTGCGGGACCCCACGTGCTTCCTCTCGAGTGGAGATGCTTATTTCGGGGAACTTCTTGAGTTGCAGCAAGGGTGTGAATGACCCTTTGGAAGTTCCAGTGGTTAGATGTGATTAGCCTCGAGAATCCTCAGCGGAAGTGGGCCTCATCTCGCCTGGAGGGCAAAACCTCCTTGATTTTCTCGAGTTGCGGCAGGTGCTCTCGACTTACGACTGGGACCTCAGGGACCCGCTCTGGTGGCCTCAGGAAAGGCCAGTCCCCATGAGAGTTCCTCGGGGGCCTCTCGGGATTCCGCTCCCGTCGATTCCGGGGCCTAAGACCTTGTGTGGAGTCGGGGCCGGAACCTGAGGATTCCGCTCCAGTGCTGACATGGATCTTGGGGTTCTTCTGGAGTCTCCCCAGGGGAGTCAGTCCTCGTCTCGAATGCGGGCATGCACTTGCGCTTTCCTCCAGAGCGGTAGCAGCAGTGTCACGCAGTCCGCCGCGTGGATCAAAGGATCTATGGTTTTCCCTCGAGTCTTTCCCACGAGGCTTTCCCACGAGGCTTTCCCACAGGGCTGTCCCACGTGCACACGTGGTGGGAGTCGATCCTCGGCTTGAACGTCAAGGCAGTGCAGGGAAAACATGTTCCTCTGGAATGGACTGCCCCATCTGGGGGACTCTTGGAATGGTGGCACGACCCTGGAGTTCCTCTCGCCTTTCCTGTGGAGAGCGCCTCCTCTTGAGTTGCGACGGGAACGCCGGGAATTCTTTCCCTACGAAACAGGGAAAGGATCCCTCATCTCGAGCTAGGAGGCGGAAACGGGGCTCCCCTGGATGTGTGCGGGACCCCACGTGCTTCCTCTCGAGTGGAGACGGGTATGTCGGGGAACTGTTTGAGTTGCAGCAAGGGTGTGAAGGACCCTTTGGAAGTTCCAGTGGTTAGACGTGATTAGCCTCGAAAAGCCTCAGCGGAAATGGGCCTCATCTCGCCTGGAGGGCAAAACCTCCTGGATTTTCTCGAGTTGCGGCAGGTGCTCTTGACTTACGACGGGGACCTCAGGGACCCGCTCTGGAGTCCTCAGGAAAGGCCAGTCCCCATGCGAGTTCCTCGGGGGCCTCTCGGGATTCCGCTCCCATCGATTCCGGGGCCTAAGACCTTGTGTGGAGTCGGGGCCAGAACCTGAGGATTCCTCTCCAGTGCTGACATGGATCTTGGGGTTCTTCTGGAGTCTCCCCAGGGGAGTCAGTCCTCGTCTCGAATGCGGGCATGCACTTGCGCTTTCCTCCAGAGCGGTAGCAGCAGTGTCACGCAGTCCGCCGCGTGGATCAAAGGATCTATGGTTTTCCCTCGAGTCTTTCCCACGAGGCTTTCCCACTAGGCTTTCCCACAGGGCTGTCCCACGTGCACACGTGGTGGGAGTCGATCCTCGGCTTGAACGTCAAGGCAGTGCAGGGAAAACAGGTTCCTCTGGAATGGACTGACACATCTGGGGGACTCTTGGAATGGTGGCACGACCCTGGAGTTCCTCTCGCCTTTCCTGTGGAGAGCGCCTCCTCTTGAGATGCGACGGGAACGCCGGGAATTCTTTCCCTACGAAACAGGGAAAGGATCCCTCATCTCGAGCTAGGAGGCGGAAACGGGGCTCCCCTGGATGTGTGCGGGACCCCACGTGCTTCCTCTAGAGTGGAGATGGGTATGTCGCGGAACTGCTTGAGTTGCAGCAAGGGTGTGAAGGACCCTTTGGAAGTTCCAGTGGTTAGATGTGATTGGCCTCGAGAAGCCTCATCGAAAATGGCCTCATCTCGCCTGAAGGGCAAAACCTCCTTGATTTTCTCGAGTTGCGGCAGGTGCTCTCGACTTACGACTGGGACCTCAGGGACCCGCTCTGGTGGCCTCAGGAAAGGCCGGTCCCCATGCGAGTTCCTCGGGGGCCTCTCGGGATTCCTCTCCCGTCGATGCCGGGGCGTAAGACCTTGTGTGGAGTCGGGGCCGGAACCTGAGGATTCCTCTTCAGTGCTGACATGGACCTTGGGGTACTTCTGGAGTCTCCCCAGGGGAGTCAGTCCTCGTCTCGAACGCGGGCATGCACTTGCGCTTTCCTCCAGAGCGGTAGCAGCAGTTTCACGCAGTCCGCCGCGTGGATCAAAAGATCTATGGTTTTCCCTCGAGTCTTTCCCACGAGGCTTTCCCACGAGGCTTTCCCACAGGGCTGTCCCACGTGCACACGTGGTGGGAGTCGATACTCGGCTTGAACGTCAAGGCAGTGCAGGGAAAACAGGTTCCTCTGGAATGGACTGCCCCGTCTGGGGGACTCTTGGAATGGTGGCACGACCCTGGAGTTCCTCTCGCCTTTCCTGTGGAGAGCGCCTCCTCTTGAGATGCGACGGGAACGCCGGGAATTCTTTCCCTACGAAACAGGGAAAGGATCCCTCATCTCGAGCTAGGAGGCGGAAACGGGGCTCCCCTGGATGTGTGCGGGACCCCACGTGCTTCCTCTCGAGTTTAGACGGGTATGTCGGGGAACATCTTGAGTTGCAGCAAGGGTGTGAAGGACCCTTTGGAAGTTCCAGTGGTTAGATGTGATTAGCCTAGAGAAGCCTCAGCGGAAATGGGCCTCATCTCGCCTGGAGGGCAAAACCTCCTGGATTTTCTCGAGTTGCGGCAGGTGCTCTAGACTTATGACCGGGACCTCAGGGACCCGCTCTGGTGGCCTCAAGAAAGGCCAGTCCCCATGCGAGTTCCTCGGTGGCCTCTCGGGATTCCTCTCCCGTCGATGCCGGGGCCTAAGACCTTGTGTGGAGTCGGGGCCGGAAACTGAGGATTCCTCTCCAGTGCTGACATGGATCTTGGGGTACTTCTGGAGTCTCCCCAGGGGAGTCCGTCCTCGTCTCGAATGCGGGCATGCACTTGAGCTTTCCTCCAGAGCGGTAGCAGCAGTGTCACGCAGTGCGCCGCGTGGATCAAAGGATCTATGGTTTTCCCTCGAGTCTTTCCCACGAGGCTTTCCCATGAGGCTTTCCCACAGGGCTGTCCCACGTGCACTCGTGGTGGGAGTCGACCCTCGGCTTGAACGTCAAGGCAGTGCAGGGAAAACAGGTTCCTCTGGAATGGACTGACACATCTGGGGGACTCTTGGAATGGTGGCACGACCCTGGAGTTCCTCTCGCCTTTCCTGTGGAAAGCGCCTTCTCTTGAGATGCGAAGGGAACGCCGGGAATTCTTTCCCTACGAAACAGGGAAAGGATCCCTCATCTCGAGCTAGGAGGCGGAAACGGGGCTCCCCTGGATGTTTGCGGGACACCACGTGCTTCCTCTCGAGTGGAGATGGTTATTTCGGGGAACTTCTTGATTTGCAGCAAGGGTGTGAATGACCCTTTGGAAGTTCCAGTGGTTAGATGTGATTAGCCTCGAGAATCCTCAGCGGAAGTGGGCCTCATCTCGCCTGGAGGGCAAAACCTCCTGGATTTTCTCGAGTTGCGGCAGGTGCTCTCGACTTACGACGGGGACCTCAGGGACCCGCTCTGGAGGCCTCAGGAAAGGCCAGTCCCCATGAGAGTTCCTCGGGGGCCTCTCGGGATTCCGCTCCCGTCGATTCCGGGGCCTAAGACCTTGTGTGGAGTCGGGGCCGGAACCTGAGGATTCCTCTCCAGTGCTGACATGGATCTTGGGGTTCTTCTGGAGTCTCCCCAGGGGAGTCAGTCCTCGTCTCGAATGCGGGCATGCACTTGCGCTTTCCTCCAGAGCGGTAGCAGCAGTGTCACGCAGTCCGCCGCGTGGATCAAAGGATCTATGGTTTTCCCTCGAGTCTTTCCCACGAGGCTTTCCCACGAGGCTTTCCCACAGGGCTGTCCCACGTGCACACGTGGTGGGAGTCGATCCTCGGCTTGAACGTCAAGGCAGTGCAGGGAAAACAGGTTCCTCTGGAATGGACTGACACATCTGGGGGACTCTTGGAATGGTGGCACGACCCTGGAGTTCCTCTCGCCTTTCCTGTGGAGAGCGCCTCCTCTTGAGATGCGACGGGAACGCCGGGAATTCTTTCCCTACGAAACAGGGAAAGGATCCCTCATCTCGAGCTAGGAGGCGGAAACGGGACTCCCCTGGATGTGTGCGGGACCCTCGTGCTTCCTCTCGAGTGGAGACGGGTATGTCGGGGAACCTCTTGAGTTGCAGCAAGGGTGTGAGGACCTTTATGAAGTTCCAGTGGTTAGATGTGATTAGCCTCGAGAAGCCTCAGCGGAAATGGGCCTCATCTCGCCTGGAGGGCAAAACCTCCTGGATTTTCTCGAGTTGCGGCAGGTGCTCTCGACTTACGACGGGGACCTCAGGGAACCGCTCTGGTGGCCTCAGGAAAGGCCAGTCCCCATGCGAGTTCCTCGGGGGCCTCTCGGGATTCCTCTCCCGTCGATGCCGGTGCCTAAGACCTTGTGTGGAGTCGGGGCCGGAACCTGAGGATTCCTCTCCAGCGCTGACATGGATCTTGGGGTACTTCTGGAGTCTCCCCAGGGGAGTCAGTCCTCGTCTCGAATGCGGGCATGCACTTGCGCTTTCCTCCAGAGCGGTAGCAGCAGTGTCACGCAGTCCGCCGCGTGGATCAAAGGATCTATGGTTTTCCCTCGAGTCTTTCCCACGAGGCTTTCCCACGAGGCTTTCCCACAGGGCTGTAACACGTGCACACGTGGTGGGAGTCGATCCTCGGCTTGAACGTCAAGGCAGTGCAGGGAAAACAGGTTCCTCTGGAATGGACTGACACATCTGGGGGACTCTTGGAATGGTGTCACGACCCTGGAGTTCCTCTCGCCTTTCCTGTGGAGAGCGCCTCCTCTTGAGATGCGACGGGAACGCCGGGAATTCTTTCCCTACGAAACAGGGAAAGGATCCCTCATCTCGAGCTAGGAGGCGGAAACGGGGCTCCCCTGGATGTGTGCGGGACCCCACGTGCTTCCTCTCGAGTGGAGACGGGTATGTCGGGGAACTTCTTGAGTTGCAGCAAGGGTGTGAAGGACCCTTTGGAAGTTCCAGTGGTTAGATGTGATTAGCCTCGAGAAGCCTCAGCGGAAATGGGCCTCATCTCTCCTGGAGGGCAAAACCTCCTGGATTTTATCGAGTTGCGGCAGGTGCTCTCGATTTACGACTGGGACCTCAGGGACCCGCTCTGGTGGCCTCAGGAAAGGCCAGTCCCCATGCGAGTTCCTCGGGGGACTCTCGGGATTCCTCTCCCGTCGATGCCGGGGCCTAAGACCTTGTGTGGAGTCGGGGCCGGAACCTGAGGATTCCTCTCCAGTGCTGACATGGATCTTGGGGTACTTCTGGAGTCTCCCCAGGGGAGTCAGTCCTCGTCTCGAATGCGGGCATGCACTTGCGCTTTCCTCCAGAGCGGTAGCAGCAGTGTCACGCAGTCCGCCGCGTGGATCAAAGGATCTATGGTTTTCCCTCGAGTCTTTCCCACGAGGCTTTCCCACAGGGCTGTCCCACGTGCACACGTGGTGGGAGTCGATCCTCGGCTTGAACGTCTAGGCAGTGCAGGGAAAACAGGTTCCTCTGGAATGGACTGACACATCTGGGGGACTCTTGGAATGGTGTCACGACCCTGGAGTTCCTCTCGCCTTTCCTGTGGAGAGCGCCTCCTCTTGAGATGCGACAGGAACGCCGGGAATTCTTTCCCTACGAAACAGGGAAAGGATCCCTCATCTCGAGCTAGGAGGCGGAAACGGAGCTCCCCTGGATGTGTGCGGGACCCCACGTGCTTTCTCTCGAGTGGAGACGGGTATGTCGGGGAACTTCTTGAGTTGCAGCAATGATGTGAAGGACCCTTTGGAAGTTCCAGTGGTTAGATGTTATTGGCCTCGAGAAGCCTCAGCGGAAATGGGCCTCATCTCGCCTGGAGGGCAAAACCTCCTGGATTTTCTCGAGTTGCGGCAGGTGCTCTCGACTTACGACGGGGACCTCAGGGACCCGCTCTGGTGGTCTCAGGAAAGGCCAGTCCCCATGCGAGTTCCTCGGGGGCCTCTCGGGATTCCTATCCCGTCGATGCCGGGGCCTAAGACCTTGTGTGGAGTCGGGGCCGGAACCTGAGGATTCCTCTCCAGTGCTGACATGGATCTTGGGGTACTTCTGGAGTCTCCCCAGGGGAGTCAATCCTCGTCTCGAATGCGGGCATGCACTTGCGCTTTCCTCCAGAGCGGTAGCAGCAGTGTCACGCAGTCCGCCGCGTGGATCAAAGGATCTATGGTTTTCCCTCGAGTCTTTCCCACGAGGCTTTCCCACGAGGCTTTCCCACAGGGCTGTCCCACGTGCACACGTGGTGGGAGTCGATCCTCGGCTTGAACGTCAAGGCAATGCACGGAAAACAGGTTCCTCTGGAATGGACTGACACATCTGGGGGACTCTTGGAATGGTGGCATGACCCTGGAGTTCCTCTCGCCTTTCCTGTGGAGAGAGCCTCCTCTTGAGATGCGACGGGAACGCCGGGAATTCTTTCCCTACGAAACAGGGAAAGGATCCCTCATCTCGAGCTAGGAGGCGGAAACGGGGCTCCCCTGGATGTGTTCGGGACACCACGTGCTTCCTCTCGAGTGCAGACGGGTATGTCGGGGAACTTCTTGAGTTGCAGCAAGGGTGTGAAGGACCCTTTGGAAGTTCCAGTGGTTAGATGTGATTGGCCTCGAGAAGCCTCAGCGGAAATGGGCCTCATCTCGCCTGGAGGGCAAAACCTCCAGGATTTTGTCGAGTTGCGGCAGGTGCTCTCGACTTACGACGGAGACCTCAGGGACCCGCTCTGGTGGCCTCAGGAAAGGCCAGTCCCCATGCGAGTTCCTCGGGGGCCTCTCGGGATTCCTCTCCCGTCGATGCCGGGGCCTAAGACCTTGTGTGGAGTCGGGGCCAGAACCTGAGGATTCCTCTCCAGTGCTGACATGGATCTTGGGGTACTTCTGGAGTCTCCCCAGGGGAGTCAGTCCTCGTCTCGAATGCGGGCATGCACTTGCGCTTTCCTCCAGAGCGGTAGCAGCAGTGTCACGCAGTCGCCGCGTGGATCAAAGGATCTATGGTTTTCCCTCGAGTCTTTCCCACGAGGCTTTCCCACGAGGCTTTCCCACAGGGCTGTCCCACGTGCACACGTGGTGGGAGTCGATCCTCGGCTTGAACGTCAAGGCAGTGCAGGGAAAACAGGTTCCTCTGGAATGGACTGACACATCTGGGGGACTCTTGGAATGGTGTCACGACCCTGGAGTTCCTCTCGCCTTTCCTGTGGAGAGCGCCTCCTCTTGAGATGCGACGGGAACGCCGGGAATTCTTTCCCTACGAAACAGGGAAAGGATCCCTCATCTCGAGCTAGGAGGCGGAAACGGGGCTCCCCTGGATGTGTGCGGGACCCCACGTGCTTCCTCTCGATTGAAGATGGGTAGGTCGGGGAACTTCTTGAGTTGCAGCAATGGTGAGAAGGACCCTTTGGAAGTTCCAGTGGTTAGATGTGATTGGCCTCGAGAAGCCTCAGCGGAAATGGGCCTCATCTCGCCTGGAGGGCAAAACCTCCTGGATTTTCTCGAGTTGCGGCAGGTGCTCTCGACTTACGACGGGGACCTCAGGGACCCGCTCTGGTGGCCTCAGGAAAGGCCAGTCCCCATGCGAGTTCCTCGGGGGCCTCTCGGGATTCCTCTCCCGTCGATGCCGGGGCCTAAGACCTTGTGTGGAGTCGGGGCCGGAACCTGAGGATTCCTCTCCAGTGCTGACATGGATCTTGGGGTACTTCTGGAGTCTCCCCAGGGGAGTCAGTCCTCGTCTCGAATGCGGGCATGCACTTGCGCTTTCCTCCAGAGCGGTAGCAGCAGTGTCACGCAGTCCGCCGCGTGGATCAAAGGATCTATGGTTTTCCCTCGAGTCTTTCCCACGAGGCTTTCCCACGAGGCTTTCCCACAGGGCTGTCCCACGTGCACACGTGGTGGGAGTCGATCCTCGGCTTGAACGTCAAGGCAGTGCAGGGAAAACAGGTTCCTCTGGAATGGACTGACACATCTGGGGGACTCTTGGAATGGTGGCATGACCCTGGAGTTCCTCTCGTCTTTCCTGTGGAGAGCGCCTCCTCTTGAGATGCGACGGGAACGCCGGGAATTCTTTCCCTACGAAACAGGGAAAGGATCCCTCATCTCGAGCTAGAAGGCGGAAACGGGGCTCCCCTGGATGTGTGCGGGACACCACGTGCTTCCTCTCGAGTGCAGACGGGTATGTCGGGGAACTTCTTGAGTTACAGCAAGGGTGTGAAGGACCCTTTGGAAGTTCCAGTGGTTAGATGTGATTGGCCTCGAGAAGCCTCAGCGGAAATGGGCCTCATCTCGCCTGGAGGGCAAAACCTCCTGGATTTTCTCGAGTTGCGGCAGGTGCTCTCGACTTACGACGGGGACCTCAGGGACCCGCTCTGGTGGCCTCAGGAAAGGCCAGTCCCCATGCGAGTTCCTCGGGGGCCTCTCGGGATTCCTCTCCCGTCGATGCCGGGGCCTAAGACCTTGTGTGGAGTCGGGGCCGGAACCTGAGGATTCCTCTCCAGTGCTGACATGGATCTTGGGGTACTTCTGGAGTCTCCCCAGGGGAGTCAGTCCTCGTCTCGAATGCGGGCATGCACTTGCGCTTTCCTCCAGAGCGGTAGCAGCAGTGTCACGCAGTCCGCCGCGTGGATCAAAGGATCTATGGTTTTCCCTCGAGTCTTTCCCACGAGGCTTTCCCACGAGGCTTTCCCACAGGGCTGTAACACGTGCACACGTGGTGGGAGTCGATCCTCGGCTTGAACGTCAAGGCAGTGCAGGGAAAACAGGTTCCTCTGGAATGGACTGACACATCTGGGGGACTCTTGGAATGGTGTCACGACCCTGGAGTTCCTCTCGCCTTTCCTGTGGAGAGCGCCTCCTCTTGAGATGCGACGGGAACGCCGGGAATTCTTTCCCTACGAAACAGGGAAAGGATCCCTCATCTCGAGCTAGGAGGCGGAAACGGGGCTCCCCTGGATGTGTGCGGGACCCCACGTGCTTCCTCTCGAGTGGAGACGGGTATGTCGGGGAACTTCTTGAGTTGCAGCAAGGGTGTGAAGGACCCTTTGGAAGTTCCAGTGGTTAGATGTGATTAGCCTCGAGAAGCCTCAGCGGAAATGGGCCTCATCTCTCCTGGAGGGCAAAACCTCCTGGATTTTATCGAGTTGCGGCAGGTGCTCTCGATTTACGACTGGGACCTCAGGGACCCGCTCTGGTGGCCTCAGGAAAGGCCAGTCCCCATGCGAGTTCCTCGGGGGCCTCTCGGGATTCCTCTCCCGTCGATGCCGGGGCCTAAGACCTTGTGTGGAGTCGGGGCCGGAACCTGAGGATTCCTCTCCAGTGCTGACATGGATCTTGGGGTACTTCTGGAGTCTCCCCAGGGGAGTCAGTCCTCGTCTCGAATGCGGGCATGCACTTGCGCTTTCCTCCAGAGCGGTAGCAGCAGTGTCACGCAGTCCGCCGCGTGGATCAAAGGATCTATGGTTTTCCCTCGAGTCTTTCCCACGAGGCTTTCCCACAGGGCTGTCCCACGTGCACACGTGGTGGGAGTCGATCCTCGGCTTGAACGTCTAGGCAGTGCAGGGAAAACAGGTTCCTCTGGAATGGACTGACACATCTGGGGGACTCTTGGAATGGTGTCACGACCCTGGAGTTCCTCTCGCCTTTCCTGTGGAGAGCGCCTCCTCTTGAGATGCGACGGGAACGCCGGGAATTCTTTCCCTACGAAACAGGGAAAGGATCCCTCATCTCGAGCTAGGAGGCGGAAACGGAGCTCCCCTGGATGTGTGCGGGACCCCACGTGCTTTCTCTCGAGTGGAGACGGGTATGTCGGGGAACTTCTTGAGTTGCAGCAATGATGTGAAGGACCCTTTGGAAGTTCCAGTGGTTAGATGTTATTGGCCTCGAGAAGCCTCAGCGGAAATGGGCCTCATCTCGCCTGGAGGGCAAAACCTCCTGGATTTTCTCGAGTTGCGGCAGGTGCTCTCGACTTACGACGGGGACCTCAGGGACCCGCTCTGGTGGTCTCAGGAAAGGCCAGTCCCCATGCGAGTTCCTCGGGGGCCTCTCGGGATTCCTATCCCGTCGATGCCGGGGCCTAAGACCTTGTGTGGAGTCGGGGCCGGAACCTGAGGATTCCTCTCCAGTGCTGACATGGATCTTGGGGTACTTCTGGAGTCTCCCCAGGGGAGTCAATCCTCGTCTCGAATGCGGGCATGCACTTGCGCTTTCCTCCAGAGCGGTAGCAGCAGTGTCACGCAGTCCGCCGCGTGGATCAAAGGATCTATGGTTTTCCCTCGAGTCTTTCCCACGAGGCTTTCCCACGAGGCTTTCCCACAGGGCTGTCCCACGTGCACACGTGGTGGGAGTCGATCCTCGGCTTGAACGTCAAGGCAATGCACGGAAAACAGGTTCCTCTGGAATGGACTGACACATCTGGGGGACTCTTGGAATGGTGGCATGACCCTGGAGTTCCTCTCGCCTTTCCTGTGGAGAGAGCCTCCTCTTGAGATGCGACGGGAACGCCGGGAATTCTTTCCCTACGAAACAGGGAAAGGATCCCTCATCTCGAGCTAGGAGGCGGAAACGGGGCTCCCCTGGATGTGTTCGGGACACCACGTGCTTCCTCTCGAGTGCAGACGGGTATGTCGGGGAACTTCTTGAGTTGCAGCAAGGGTGTGAAGGACCCTTTGGAAGTTCCAGTGGTTAGATGTGATTGGCCTCGAGAAGCCTCAGCGGAAATGGGCCTCATCTCGCCTGGAGGGCAAAACCTCCAGGATTTTGTCGAGTTGCGGCAGGTGCTCTCGACTTACGACGGAGACCTCAGGGACCCGCTCTGGTGGCCTCAGGAAAGGCCAGTCCCCATGCGAGTTCCTCGGGGGCCTCTCGGGATTCCTCTCCCGTCGATGCCGGGGCCTAAGACCTTGTGTGGAGTCGGGGCCGGAACCTGAGGATTCCTCTCCAGTGCTGACATGGATCTTGGGGTACTTCTGGAGTCTCCCCAGGGGAGTCAGTCCTCGTCTCGAATGCGGGCATGCACTTGCGCTTTCCTCCAGAGCGGTAGCAGCAGTGTCACGCAGTCGCCGCGTGGATCAAAGGATCTATGGTTTTCCCTCGAGTCTTTCCCACGAGGCTTTCCCACGAGGCTTTCCCACAGGGCTGTCCCACGTGCACACGTGGTGGGAGTCGATCCTCGGCTTGAACGTCAAGGCAGTGCAGGGAAAACAGGTTCCTCTGGAATGGACTGACACATCTGGGGGACTCTTGGAATGGTGTCACGACCCTGGAGTTCCTCTCGCCTTTCCTGTGGAGAGCGCCTCCTCTTGAGATGCGACGGGAACGCCGGGAATTCTTTCCCTACGAAACAGGGAAAGGATCCCTCATCTCGAGCTAGGAGGCGGAAACGGGGCTCCCCTGGATGTGTGCGGGACCCCACGTGCTTCCTCTCGATTGAAGATGGGTAGGTCGGGGAACTTCTTGAGTTGCAGCAATGGTGAGAAGGACCCTTTGGAAGTTCCAGTGGTTAGATGTGATTGGCCTCGAGAAGCCTCAGCGGAAATGGGCCTCATCTCGCCTGGAGGGCAAAACCTCCTGGATTTTCTCGAGTTGCGGCAGGTGCTCTCGACTTACGACGGGGACCTCAGGGACCCGCTCTGGTGGCCTCAGGAAAGGCCAGTCCCCATGCGAGTTCCTCGGGGGCCTCTCGGGATTCCTCTCCCGTCGATGCCGGGGCCTAAGACCTTGTGTGGAGTCGGGGCCGGAACCTGAGGATTCCTCTCCAGTGCTGACATGGATCTTGGGGTACTTCTGGAGTCTCCCCAGGGGAGTCAGTCCTCGTCTCGAATGCGGGCATGCACTTGCGCTTTCCTCCAGAGCGGTAGCAGCAGTGTCACGCAGTCCGCCGCGTGGATCAAAGGATCTATGGTTTTCCCTCGAGTCTTTCCCACGAGGCTTTCCCACGAGGCTTTCCCACAGGGCTGTCCCACGTGCACACGTGGTGGGAGTCGATCCTCGGCTTGAACGTCAAGGCAGTGCAGGGAAAACAGGTTCCTCTGGAATGGACTGACACATCTGGGGGACTCTTGGAATGGTGGCATGACCCTGGAGTTCCTCTCGTCTTTCCTGTGGAGAGCGCCTCCTCTTGAGATGCGACGGGAACGCCGGGAATTCTTTCCCTACGAAACAGGGAAAGGATCCCTCATCTCGAGCTAGAAGGCGGAAACGGGGCTCCCCTGGATGTGTGCGGGACACCACGTGCTTCCTCTCGAGTGCAGACGGGTATGTCGGGGAACTTCTTGAGTTACAGCAAGGGTGTGAAGGACCCTTTGGAAGTTCCAGTGGTTAGATGTGATTGGCCTCGAGAAGCCTCAGCGGAAATGGGCCTCATCTCGCCTGGAGGGCAAAACCTCCTGGATTTTCTCGAGTTGCGGCAGGTGCTCTCGACTTACGACGGGGACCTCAGGGACCCGCTCTGGTGGCCTCAGGAAAGGTCAGTCCCCATGCGAGTTCCTCGGGGGCCTCTCGGGATTCCTCTCCCGTCGATGCCGGGGCCTAAGACCTTGTGTGGAGTCGGGGCCGGAACCTGAGGATTCCTCTCCAGGGCTGACATGGATCTTGGGGTACTTCTGGAGTCTCCCCAGGGGAGTCAGTCCTCGTCTCGAATGCGGGCATGCACTTGCGCTTTCCTCCAGAGCGGTAGGAGCAGTGTCACGCAGTCCGCCGCGTGGATCAAAGGATCTATGGTTTTCCCTCGAGTCTTTCCCACGAGGCTTTCCCACGAGGCTTTCCCACAGGGCTGTCCCACGTGCACACGTGATGGGAGTCGATCCTCGGCTTGAAAGTCAATGCAGTGCAGGGAAAACAGGTTCCTCTGGAATGGACTGACACATGTGGGGGACTCTTGGAATGGTGTCACGACCCTGGAGTTCCTCTCGCCTTTCCTGTGGAGAGCGCCTCCTCTTGAGATGCGACGGGAACGCCGGGAATTCTTTCCCTACGAAACAGGGAAAGGATCCCTCATCTCGAGCTAGGAGGCGGAAACGGTGCTCCCCTGGATGTGTGCGGGACCCCACGTGCTTCCTCTCGAGTGCAGACGGGTATGTCGGGGAACTTCTTGAGTTGCAGCAATGGTGTGAAGGACCCTTTGGAAGTTCCAGTGGTTAGATGTGATTGGCCTCGAGAAGCCTCAGCGGAAATGGGCCTCATCTCGCCTGGAGGGCAAAACCTCCTGGATTTTCTCGAGTTGCGGCAGGTGCTCTCGACTTACGACGGGGACCTCAGGGACCCGCTCTGGTGGCCTCAGGAAAGGCCAGTCCCCATGCGAGTTCCTCGGGGGCCTCTCGAGATTCCTCTCCCGTCGATGCCGGGGCCTAAGACCTTGTGTGGAGTCGGGGCCGGAACCTGAGGATTCCTCTCCAGTGCTGACATGGATCTTGGGGTACTTCTGGAGTCTCCCCAGGGGAGTCAGTCCTCGTCTCGAATGCGGGCATGCACTTGCGCTTTCCTCCAGAGCGGTAGCAGCAGTGTCACGCAGTCCGCCGCGTGGATCAAAGGATCTATGGTTTTCCCTCGAGTCTTTCCCACGAGGCTTTCCCACGAGGCTTTCCCACAGGGCTGTCCCACGTGCACACGTGGTGGGAGTCGATCCTCGGCTTGAACGTCAAGGCAGTGCAGGGAAAACAGGTTCCTCTGGAATGGACTGACACATCTGGGGGACTCTTGGAATGGTGGCACGACCCTGGAGTTCCTCTCGCCTTTCCTGTGCAGAGCGCATCCTCTTGAGATGCGAAGGGAACGCCGGGAATTCTTTCCCTACGAAACAGGGAAAGGATCCCTCATCTCGAGCTAGGAGGCGGAAACGGAGCACCCCTGGATGTGTGCGGGACCCCACGTGCTTCCTCTCGAGTGGAGACGGGTATGTCGGGGAACTTCTTGAGTTGCAGCAATGGTGTGAAGGACCCTTTGGAAGTTCCAGTGGTTAGATGTGATTGGCCTCGAGAAGCCTCAGCGGAAATGGGCCTCATCTCGCCTGGAGGGCAAAACCTCCTGGATTTTCTCGAGTTGCGGCAGGTGCTCTCGACTTACGACGGGGACCTCAGGGACCCGCTCTGGTGGCCTCAGGAAAGGCCAGTCCCCATGCGAGTTCCTCGGGGGCCTTCGAGATTCCTCTCCCGTCGATGCCGGGGCCTAAGACCTTGTGTGGAGTCGGGGCCGGAACCTGAGGATTCCTCTCCAGTGCTGACATGGATCTTGGGGTACTTCTGGAGTCTCCCCAGGGGAGTCAGTCCTCGTCTCGAATGCGGGCATGCACTTGCGCTTTCCTCCAGAGCGGTAGCAGCAGTGTCACGCAGTCCGCCGCGTGGATCAAAGGATCTATGGTTTTCCCTCGAGTCTTTCCCACGAGGCTTTCCCACGAGGCTTTCCCACAGGGCTGTCCCACGTGCACACGTGGTGGGAGTCGATCCTCGGCTTGAACGTCAAGGCAGTGCAGGGAAAACAGGTTCCTCTGGAATGGACTGACACATCTTGGGGACTCTTGGAATGGTGGCACGACCCTGGAGTTCCTCTCGCCTTTCCTGTGGAGAGCGCCTCCTCTTGAGATGCGACGGGAACGCCGGGAATTCTTTCCCTACGAAACAGGGAAAGGATCCCTCATCTCGAGCTAGGAGGCGGAAACGGGGCTCCCCTGGATGTGTGCGGGACACCACGTGCTTCCTCTCGAGTGCAGACGGGTGTGTCGGGGAACTTCTTGAGTTGCAGCAAGGGTGTGAAGGACCCTTTGGAAGTTCCAGTGGTTAGATGTGATTGGCCTCGAGATGCCTCAGTGGAAATGGGCCTCATCTCGCCTGGAGGGCAAAACCTCCAGGATTTTCTCGAGTTGCGGCAGGTGCTCTCGACTTACGACGGGGACCTCAGGGACTGGCTCTGGTGGCCTCAGGAAAGGCCAGTCCCCATGCGAGTTCCTCGTGGGCTTCTCGGGATTCATCTGCCCTCGATGCCGGGGCCTAAGACCTTGTGTGGAGTCGGGGCCGGAACCTGAGGATTCCTCTCCAGTGCTGACATGGATCTTGGGGTACTTCTGGAGTCTCCCCAGGGGAGTCAGTCCTCGTCTCGAATGCGGGCATGCAATTGCGCTTTCCTCCAGAGCGGTAGCAGCAGTGTCACGCAGTCTGCCGCGTGGATCAAAGGATCTATGGTTTTCCCTCGAGTCTTTCCCACGAGGCTTTCACACAGGGCTGTCCCACGTGCACACGTGGTGGGAGTCGAACCTCGGCTTGAACGTCAAGGCAGTGCAGGGAAAACAGGTTCCTCTTGAATGGACTGACAAATCTGGGGGACTCTTGGAATGGTGGCACGACCCTGGAGTTCCTCTTGCCTTTCCTGTGTAGAGCGCCTCCTCTTGAGATGCGACGGGAACGCCGGGAATTCTTTCCCTACGAAACAGGGAAAGGATCCCTCATCTCGAGCTAGGAGGCGGAAACGGGGCTCCACTGGATGTGTGCGGGACCCCACGTGCTTCCTCTCGAGTGGAGACGGGTATGTCGGGGAACTTCTTGAGTTGCAGCAAGGGTGTGAAGGACCCTTTGGAAGTTCCAGTGGTTAGACGTGATTTGCCTCGAGAAGCCTCAGCGGAAATGGGCCTCATCTCGCCTGGAGGGCAAAACCTCCTGGATTTTCTCGAGTTGCGGCAGGTGCTCTCGACTTACGACGGGGACCTCAGGGACCCGCTCTGGTGGCCTCAGGAAAGGCCAGTCCCCATGCGAGTTCCTCGGGGGCCTCTCGGGATTCCTCTCCCGTCGATGCCGGGGCTAAGACCTTGTGTGGAGTTGGGGCCGGAACCTGACGATTCCTCTCCAGTGCTGACATGGATCTTGGGGTACTTCTGGAGTCTCCCCAGGGGAGTCAGTCCTCGTCTCGAATGAGGGCATGCACTTGCGCTTTCCTCCAGAGCGGTAGCAGCAGTGTCACGCAGTCCGCCGCGTGGATCAAAGGATCTATGGTTTTCCCTCGAGTCTTTCCCACGAGGCTTTCCCACGAGGCTTTCCCACAGGGCTGTCCCACGTGCACACGTGGTGGGAGTCGATCCTCGGCTTGAACGTCAAGGCAGTGCAGGGAAAACAGGTTCCTCTGGAATGGACTGACACATCTGGGGGTCTCTTGGAATGGTGGCACGACCCTGGAGTTCTTCTCCCCTTTCCTGTGGAGAGCGCCTCCTCTTGAGATGCGACGGGAACGCCGGGAATTCTTTCCCTACGAAACAGGGAAAGGATCCCTCATCTCGAGCTAGGAGGCGGAAACGGGGCTCCCCTGGATGTGTGCGGGACCCCAAGTGCTTCCTCTCGAGTGGAGACGGGTATGTCGGGGAACTTCTTGAGTTGCAGCAAGGGTGTGAAGGACCCTTTGGAAGTTCCAGTGGTTAGATGTGATTGGCCTCGAGAAGCCTCAGCGGAAATGGGCCTCATCTCGCCTGGAGGGCAAAACCTCCTGGATTTTCTCGAGTTGCGGCAGGTGCTCTCGACTTACGATGGGGACCTCAGGGACTGGCTCTGGTGGCCTCAGGAAAGGCCAGTCCCCATGCGAGTTCCTCGTGGGCTTCTCGGGATTCATCTGCCCTCGATGCCGGGGCCTAAGACCTTGTGTGGAGTCGGGGCCGGAACCTGAGGATTCCTCTCCAGTGCTGACATGGATCTTGGGGTACTTCTGGAGTCTCCCCAGGGGAAACAGTCCTCGTCTCGAATGCGGGCATGCACTTGCGCTTTCCTCCAGACGGAAGCAGCAGTGTCACGCAGTCTGCCGCGTGGATCAAAGGATCTATAGTTTTCCCTCGAGTCTTTCCCACGAGGCTTTCACACAGGGCTGTCCCACGTGCACACGTGGTGGGAGTCGAACCTCGGCTTGAACGTCAAGGCAGTGCAGGGAAAACAGGTTCCTCTTGAATGGACTGACAAATCTGGGGGACTCTTGGAATGGTGGCACGACCCTGGAGTTCCTCTCGCCTTTCCTGTGTAGAGCGCCTCCTCTTGAGAAGCGACGGGAACGCCGGGAATTCTTTCCCTACGAAACAGGGAAAGGATCCCTCATCTCGAGCTAGGAGGCGGAAACGGAGCTCCCCTGGATGTGTGCGGGACCCACGTGCTTCCTCTCGAGTGCAGACGGGTATGTCGGGGAACTTCTTGAGTTGCAGCAAGGGTGTGAAGGACCCTTTGGAAGTTCCAGTGGTTAGACGTGATTGGCCTCGAGAAGCCTCAGCGGAAATGGGCCTCATCTCGCCTGGAGGGCAAAACCTCCTGGATTTTCTCGAGTTGCGGCAGGTGCTCTCGACTTACGACGGGGACCTCAGGGACCCGCTCTGGTGGCCTCAGGAAAGGCCAGTCCCCATGCGAGTTCCTCGGGGGCCTCTCGGGATTCCTCTCCCTTCGATGCCGGGGCCTAAGACCTTGTGTGGAGTCGGGGCCGGAACCTGAGGATTCCTCTCCAGTGCTGACATGGATCTTGGGGTACTTCTGGAGTCTCCCCAGGGGAGTCAGTCCTCGTCTCGAATGCGGGCATGCACTTGCGTTTTCCTCCAGAGCGGTAGCAGTAGTGTCACGCAGTCCGCCGCGTGGATCAAAGGATCTATGGTTTTCCCTCGAGTCTTTCCCACGAGGCTTTCCAACGAGGCTTTCCCACAGGGCTGTCCCACGTGCACACGTGGTGGGAGTCAATCCTCGGCTTGAACGTCAAGGCAGTGCAGGGAAAACAGGTTCCTATGGAATGGACTGACACATCTGGGGGACTCTTGGAATGGTGGCACGACCCTGGAGTTCCTCTCGCCTTTCCTGTGGAGAGCGCCTCCTCTTGAGATGCGACAGGAACTCCGGGAATTCTTTCCCTACGAAACAGGGAAAGGATCCCTCATCTCGAGCTAGGAGGCGGAAACGGGGCTCCCCTGGATGTGTGCGGGACACCACGTGCTTCCTCTCGAGTGGAGAAGGGTATGTCGGGGAACTTCTTGAGTTTCAGCAAGGGTGTGAAGGACCCTTTGGAAGTTCCAGTGGTTAGATGTGATTGGCCTCGAGAAGCCTCAGCGGAAATGGGCCTCATCTCGCCTGGAGGGCAAAACCTCCTGGATTTTCTCGAGTTGCGGCAGGTGCTCTCGACTTACGACGGGGACCTCAGGGACCCGCTCTGGTGGCCTCAGGAAAGGCCAGTCCCCATGCGAGTTCCTCGGGGGCGTCTCGGGATTCCTCTCCCGTCGATGCCGGGGCCTAAGACCTTGTGTGGAGTCGGGGCCGGAACCTGAGGATTCCTCTCCAGTGCTGACATGGATCTTGGGGTACTTCTGGAGTCTCCCCAGGGGAGTCAGTCCTCGTCTCGAATGCGGGCATGCACTTGCGCTTTCCTCCAGAGCGGTAGCAGCAGTGTCACGAAGTCCACTGCGTGGATAAAAGGATCTATGGTTTTCCCTCGAGTCTTTCCCACGAGGCTTTCCCACAGTGCTGTCCCACGTGCACACGTGCTGGGAGTCGATCCTCGGCTTGAACGTCAGGCAGTGCAGGGAAAACAGGTTCCTCTGGAATGGACTGACACATCTGGGGGACTCTTGGAATGGTGGCACAACCATGGAGTTCCTCTCGCCTTTCCTGTGGAGAGCGCCTCCTCTTGAGATGCGACGGGAACGCCGGGAATTCTTTCCCTACGAAACAGGGAAAGGATCCCTCATCTCGAGCTAGGAGGCGGAAACGGGGCTCCCCTGGATGTGTGCGGGACCCCACGTGCTTCCTCCTGAGTGGAGACGGGTATGTCGGGGAACTTCTTGAGTTGCAGCAATGGTGTGAAGGACCCTTTGGAAGTTCCAGTGGTTAGATGTGATTGGCCTCGAGATGCCTCAGCGGAAATGGGCCTCATCTCGCCTGGAGGGCAAAACCTCCTGGATTTTCTCGAGTTGCGGCAGGTGCTCTCGACTTACGACGGGGACCTCAGGGACCCGCTTGGTGGCCTCAGGAAAGGCCAGTCCCCATGCGAGTTCCTCGGGGGCCTCTCGGGATTCCTCTCCCGTCGATGCCGGGGCCTAAGACCTTGTGTGGAGTCGGGGCCGGAAAATGAGAATTCCTCTCCAGTGCTGACATGGATCTTGGGGTACTTCTGGAGTCTCCCCAGGGGAGTCAGTTCTCGTCTCGAATGCGGGCATGCACTTGCGCTTTCCTCCAGAGCGGTAGCAGCAGTGTCACGCAGTCCGCATCGTGGATCAAAGGATCTATGGTTTTCCCTCGAGTCTTTCCCACGAGGCTTTCCCACGAGGCTTTCCCACAGGGCTGTCCCACGTGCACACGTGGTGGGAGTCGATCCTCGGCTTGAACGTCAAGGCAGTGCAGGGAAAACAGGTTCCTCTGGAATGTACTGACACATCTGGGGGACTCTTGGAATGGTGTCACGACCCTGGAGTTCCTCTCGCCTTTCCTGTGGAGAGCGCCTCCTCTTGAGATGCGACGGGAACGCCGGGAATTCTTTCCCTACGAAACAGGGAAAGGATCCCTCACCTCGAGCTAGGGGGCGGAAACGGAGCTCCCCTGGATGTGTGAGGGACCCCACGTGCTTCCTCTCGAGTGGAGACTGGTATGTCGGGGAACTTCTTGATTTGCAGCAATGGTGTGAAGGACCGTTTGGAAGTTCCAGTGGTTAGATGTGATTGGCCTCGAGAAGCCTCAGCGGAAATGGGCCTCATCTCGCCTGGAGGGGAAAACCTCCTGGATTTTCTCGAGTTGCGGCAGGTGCTCTCGACTTACGACGGGGACCTCAGGGACCCGCTCTGGTGGCCTCAGGAAAGGCCAGTCCCCATGCGAGTTCCACGGGGGCCTCTCGGGATTCCTCTCCCATCGATGCCGGGGCCTAAGACCTTGTGTGGAGTCGGGGCCGGAACCTGAGGATTCCTCTCCAGTGCTGACATGGATGTTGGGGTACTTCTGGAGTCTCCCCAGGGGAGTCAGTCCTCGTCTCGAATGCGGGCATGCACTTGCGCTTTCCTCCAGAGCGGTAGCAGCAGTGTCACGCAGTCTGCCGCGTGGATCAAAGGATCTATGGTTTTCCCTCGAGTCTTTCCCACGAGGCTTTCCCACGAGGCTTTCCCACAGGGCTGTCCCACGTGCACACGTGGTGGGAGTCGATCCTCGGCTTGAACGTCAAGGCAGTGCAGGGAAAACAGGTTCCTCTGGAATGGACTGACACATCTGGGGGTCTCTTGGAATGGTGGCACGACCCTGGAGTTCTTCTCCCCTTTCCTGTGGAGAGCGCCTCCTCTTGAGATGCGACGGGAACGCCGGGAATTCTTTCCCTACGAAACAGGGAAAGGATCCCTCATCTCGAGCTAGGAGGCGGAAACGGGGCTCCCCTGGATGTGTGCGGGACCCCACGTGCTTCCTCTCGAGTGGAGACGGGTATGTCGGGGAACTTCTTGAGTTGCAGCAATCGTGTGAAGGACCCTTTGGAAGTTCCAGTGGTTAGATGTGATTGGCCTCGAGAAGCCTCAGCGGAAATGGGCCTCATCTCGCCTGGAGGGCAAAACCTCCTGGATTTTCTCGAGTTGCGGCAGGTGCTCTCGACTTACGATGGGGACCTCAGGGACTGGCTCTGGTGGCCTCAGGAAAGGCCAGTCCCCATGCGAGTTCCTCGTGGGCTTCTCGGGATTCATCTGCCCTCGATGCCGGGGCCTAAGACCTTGTGTGGAGTCGGGGCCGGAACCTGAGGATTCCTCTCCAGTGCTGACATGGATCTTGGGGTACTTCTGGAGTCTCCCCAGGGGAAACAGTCCTTGTCTCGAATGCGGGCATGCACTTGCGCTTTCCTCCAGACGGGAGCAGCAGTGTCACGCAGTCTGCCGCGTGGATCAAAGGATCTATGGTTTTCCCTCGAGTCTTTCCCACCAGGCTTTCACACAGGGCTGTCCCACGTGCACACGTGGTGGGAGTCGAACCTCGGCTTGAACGTCAAGGCAGTGCAGGGAAAACAGGTTCCTCTTGAATGGACTGACAAATCTGGGGGACTCTTGGAATGGTGGCACGACCCTGGAGTTCCTCTCGCCTTTCCTGTGTAGAGCGCCTCCTCTTGAGATGCGACGGGAACGCCGGGAATTCTTTCCCTACGAAACAGGGAAAGGATCCCTCATCTCGAGCTCGGAGGCGGAAACGGGGCTCCCCTGGATGTGTGCGGGACCCACGTGCTTCCTCTCGAGTGCAGACGGGTATGTCGGGGAACTTCTTGAGTTGCAGCAAGGGTGTGAAGGACCCTTTGGAAGTTCCAGTGGTTAGACGTGATTGGCCTCGAGAAGCCTCAGCGAAAATGGGCCTCATCTCTCCTGGAGGGCAAAAACTCCTGGATTTTCTCGAGTTGCGGCAGGTGCTCTCGACTTACGACGGGGACCTCAGGGAACCGCTCTGGTGGCCTCAGGAAAGGCCAGTCCCCATGCGAGTTCCTCGGGGGCTTCTCGGGATTCCTCTCCCGACGATGCCGGGGCCTAAGACCTTGTGTGGAGTCGGGGCCGGAAAATGAGAATTCCTCTCCAGTGCTGACATGGATCTTGGGGTACTTCTGGAGTCTCCCCAGGGGAGTCAGTCCTCGTGTCGAATGAGGGCATGCACTTGCGCTTTCCTCCAGAGCGGTAGCAGCAGTGTCACGCAGTCCGCCGCGTGGATCAAAGGATCTATGGTTTTCCCTCGAGTCTTTCCCACGAGGCTTTCCCACGAGGCTTTCCCACAGGGCTGTCCCACGTGCACACGTGGTGGGAGTCGATCCTCGGCTTGAACGTCAAGGCAGTGCAGGGAAAACAGGTTCCTCTGGAATGGACTGACACATCTGGGGGTCTCTTGGAATGGTGGCACGACCCTGGAGTTCTTCTCCCCTTTCCTGTGGAGAGCGCCTCCTCTTGAGATGCGACGGGAACGCCGGGAATTCTTTCCCTACGAAACAGGGAAAGGATCCCTCATCTCGAGCTAGGAGGCGGAAACGGGGCTCCCCTGGATGTGTGCGGGACCCCACGTGCTTCCTCTCGAGTGGAGACGGGTATGTCGGGGAACTTCTTGAGTTGCAGCAAGGGTGTGAAGGACCCTTTGGAAGTTCCAGTGGTTAGATGTGATTGGCCTCGAGAAGCCTCAGCGGAAATGGGCCTCATCTCGCCTGGAGGGCAAAACCTCCTGGATTTTCTCGAGTTGCGGCAGGTGCTCTCGACTTACGACGGGGACCTCAGGGACTGGCTCTGGTGGCCTCAGGAAAGGCCAGTCCCCATGCGAGTTCCTCGTGGGCTTCTCGGGATTCATCTGCCCTCGATGCCGGGGCCTAAGACCTTGTGTGGAGTCGGGGCCGGAACCTGAGGATTCCTCTCCAGTGCTGACATGGATCTTGGGGTACTTCTGGAGTCTCCCCAGGGGAGTCAGTCCTCGTCTCGAATGCGGGCATGCACTTGCGCTTTCCTCCAGAGCGGTAGCAGCAGTGTCACGCAGTCTGCCGCGTGGATCAAAGGATCTATGGTTTTCCCTCGAGTCTTTCCCACGAGGCTTTCCCACGAGGCTTTCCCACAGGGCTGTCCCACGTGCACACGTGGTGGGAGTCGAACCTCGGCTTGAACGTCAAGGCAGTGCAGGGAAAACAGGTTCCTCTTGAATGGACTGACAAATCTGGGGGACTCTTGGAATGGTGTCACGACCCTGGAGTTCCTCTCGCCTTTCCTGTGTAGAGCGCCTCCTCTTGAGATGCGACGGGAACACCGGGAATTCTTTCCCTACGAAACAGGGAAAGGATCCCTCATCTCGAGCTAGGAGGCGGAAACGGGGCTCCCCTGGATGTGTGCGGGACCCCACGTGCTTCCTCTCGAGTGGAGACGGGTATGTCGGGGAAATTCTTGAGTTGCAGCAAGGGTGTGAAGGACCCTTTGGAAGTTCCAGTGGTTAGACGTGATTGGCCTCGAGAAGCCTCAGCGTAAATGGGCCTCATCTCGCCTGGAGGGCAAAACCTCCTGGATTTTCTCGAGTTGCGGCAGGTGCTCTCGACTTACGACGGGGACCTCAGGGACCCGCTCTGGTGGCCTCAGGAAAGGCCAGTCCCCATGCGAGTTCCTCGGGGGCCTCTGGGGATTCCTCTCCCGTCGATGCCAGGGCCTAAGTCCTTGTGTGGAGTCGGGGCCGGAACCTGAGGATTCCTCTCCAGTGCTGACATGGATCTTGGGGTATTTCTGGATTCTCCCCAGGGGAGTCAGTCCTCGTCTCGAATGCGGGCATGCACTTGCGCTTTCCTCCAGAGCGGTAGCAGCAGTGTCACGCAGTTCGCCGCATGGATCAAAGGATCTATGGTTTTCCCTCGAGTCTTTCCCACGAGGCTTTCCCAAGAGGCTTTCCCACAGGGCTGTCCCACGTGCACACGTGGTGGGAGTCGATCGTCGGCTTGAACGTCAAGGCAGTGCAGGGAAAACAGGTTCCTCTGGAATGGACTGACACATCTGGGGGACTCGTGGAATGGTGGCATGACCCTGGAGTTCCTCTTGCCTTTCCTGTGGAGAGCGCCTCCTCTTGAGATGCGACGGGAACACCGGGAATTCTTTCCCTACGAAACAGGGAAAGGATCCCTCATCTCGAGCTAGGAGGCGGAAACGGGGCTCCCCTGGATGTGTGCGGGACGCCACGTGCTTCCTCTGGAGTGGAGATGGGTATGTCGGGAAACTTCTTGAGTTGCAGCAAGGGTGTGAAGGACCCTTTGGAAGTTCCAGTGGTTAGATGTGATTGGCCTCGAGAAGCCTCAGCGAAAATGGGCCTCATCTCTCCTGGAGGGCAAAACCTCCTGGATTTTCTCGAGTTGCGGCAGGTGCTCTCGACTTACGACGGGGACCTCAGGGAACCGCTCTGGTGGCCTCAGGAAAGGCCAGTCCCCATGCGAGTTCCTCGGGTGCTTCTCGGGATTCCTCTCCCGACGATGCCGGGGCCTAAGACCTTGTGTGGAGTCGGGGCCGGAACCTGAGGATTCCTCTCCAGTGCTGACATGGATCTTGGGGTACTTCTGGAGTCTCCCCAGGGGAGTCAGTCCTCGTGTCGAATGCGGGCATGCACTTGCGCTTTCCTCCAGAGCGGTAGCAGCAGTGTCACGCAGTCCTCCGCGGGGATCAAAGGATCTATGGTTTTCCCTCGAGTCTTTCCCACGAGGCTTTCCCACGAGGCTTTCCCACAGGGCTGTCCCACGTGCACACGTGGTGGGAGTCGATCCTCGGCTTGAACATCAAGGCAGTGCAGGGAAAAAAGATTCCTCTGGAATGGACTGACACATCTGGGGGACTCTTGGAATGGTGGCACGACTCTGGAGTTCCTCTCGCCTTTCCTGTGGAGAGCGCCTCCTCTTGAGATGCGACGGGAACGCCGGGAATTCTTTCCCTACCAAACAGGGAAAGGATCCCTCATCACGAGCTAGGAGGCGGAAACGGGGCTCCCCTGGATGTCTGTGGGACCCCACGTGCTTCCTCTCGAGTGGAGACAGGTATGTCGGGGAACTTCTTGAGTTGCAGCAAGGGTGTGAAGGACCCTTTGGAAGTTCCAGTGGTTAGATCTGATTGGCCTCGAGAAGCCTCAGCGGAAATGGGCCTCATCTCGCCTGGAGGGCAAAACCTCCTGGATTTTCTCGAGTTGCGGCAGGTGCTCTCGACTTACGACGGGGACCTCAGGGACCCGCTCTGGTGGCCTCAGGAAAGGCCAGTCCCCATGCGAGTTCCTCGGGGGCCTCTCGGGATTCCTCTCCCGTCGATGCCGGGGCCTAAGACCTTGTGTGGAGTCGGGGCCGGAACCTGAGGATTCCTCTCCAGTGCTGACATGGATCTTGGGGTACTTCTGGAGTCTCCCCAGTGGAGTCAGTCCTCGTCTCGAATGCGGGCATGCACTTGCGCTTTCCTCCAGAGCGGTAGCAGCAGTGTCACGCAGTCCGCCGCGTGGATCAAAGGATCTATGGTTTTCCCTCGAGTCTTTCCCACGAGTCTTTCCCACGAGGCTTTCCCACAGGGCTGTCCCACGTGCACACGTGGTGGGAGTCGATCCTCGGCTTGAACGTCAAGGCAGTGCAGGGAAAACAGGTTCCTCTGGAATGGACTGACACATCTGGGGGACTCTTGGAATGGTGGCACGACCCTGGAGTTCCTCTCGCCTTTCCTGTGGAGAGCGCCTCCTCTTGAGATGCGACGGGAACGCCGGGAATTCTTTCCCTACGAAACAGGGAAAGGATCCCTCATCTCGAGCTAGGAGTCGGAAACGGAGCTCCCCTGGATGTGGGGGTTACCCAACGTGCTTCCTCTCGAGTGGAGACGGGTATGTTGGGGAACTTCTTGAGTTGCAGCAAGGGTGTGAAGGACCCTTTGGAAGTTCCAGTAGTTAGACGTGATTAGCCTCCATAAGCCTCAGCGGAAATGAGCCTCATCTCGCCTGGAGGGCAAAACCTCCTGGATTTTCTCGAGTTGCGGCAGGTGCTCTAGACTTACGACGGGGAACTCTGGGACCCGCTCTGGTGGCCTCAGGAAAGGCCATTCCCCATGCGAGTTCCTCGGGGGCCTCTGGGGATTCCTCTCCCGTCGATGCCGGGGCCTAAGACCTTGTGTGGAGTCGGGGCCGGAACCTGAGGATTCCTCTCCAGTGCTGACATGGATCTTGGGGTACTTCTGGAGTCTCCCCAGGGGAGTCAGTCCTCGTCTCGAATGCGGGCATGCACTTGCGCTTTCCTCCAGAGCGGTAGCAGCAGTGTCACGCAGTCCGCCGCGTGGATCAAAGGATCTATGGTTTTCCCTCGAGTCTTTCCCACGAGGCTTTCCCACGAGGCTTTCCCACAGGGCTGTCCCACGTGCACACGTGGTGGAAGTCGATCCTCGGCTTGAAAGTCAATGCAGTGCAGGGAAAACAGGTTCCTCTGGAATGGACTGACACATGTGGGGGACTCTTGGAATGGTGTCACGACCCTGGAGTTCCTCTCGCCTTTCCTGTAGAGAGCGCCTCCTCTTGAGATGCGACGGGAACGCCGGGAATTCTTTCCCTACGAATCAGGGAAAGGATCCCTCATCTCGAGCTAGGAGGCGGAAACGGGGCTCCCCTGGATGTGTGCGGGACCCCACGTGCTTCCTCTCGAGTGCAGACGGGTATGTCGGGGAACTTCTTGAGTTGCAGCAATGGTGTGAAGGACCCTTTGGAAGTTCCAGTGGTTAGATGTGATTGGCCTCGAGAAGCCTCAGCGGAAATGGGCCTCATCTCGCCTGGAGGGCAAAACCTCCTGGATTTTCTCGAGTTGCGGCAGGTGCTCTCGACTTACGACGGGGACCTCAGGGACCCGCTCTGGTGGCCTCAGGAAAGGCCAGTCCCCATGCGAGTTCCTCGGGGGCCTCTCGAGATTCCTCTCCCGTCGATTCCGGGGCCTAAGACCTTGTGTGGAGTCGGGGCCGGAACCTGAGGATTCCTCTCCAGTGCTGACATGGATCTTGGGGTACTTCTGGAGTCTCCCCAGGGGAAACAGTCCTCGTCTCGAATGCGGGCATGCACTTGCGCTTTCCTCCAGACGGGAGCAGCAGTGTCACGCAGTCTGCCGCGTGGATCAAAGGATCTATGGTTTTCCCTCGAGTCTTTCCCACGAGGCTTTCACACAGGGCTGTCCCACGTGCACACGTGGTGGGAGTCGAACCTCGGCTTGAACGTCAAGGCAGTGCAGGGAAAACAGGTTCCTCTTGAATGGACTGACAAATCTGGGGGATTCTTGGAATGGTGGCACGACCCTGGAGTTCCTCTCGCCTTTCCTGTGTAGAGCGCCTCCTCTTGAGATGCGACGGGAACGCCGGGAATTCTTTCCCTACGAAACAGGGAAAGGATCCCTCATCTCGAGCTCGGAGGCGGAAACGGGGCTCCCCTGGATGTGTGCGGGACCCACGTGCTTCCTCTCGAGTGCAGACGGGTATGTCGGGGAACTTCTTGAGTTGCAGCAAGGGTGTGAAGGACCCTTTGGAAGTTCCAGTGGTTAGACGTGATTGGCCTCGAGAAGCCTCAGCGGAAATGGGCCTCATCTCGCCTGGAGGGCAAAACCTCCTGGATTTTCTCGAGTTGCGGCAGGTGCTCTCGACTTACGACGGGGACCTCAGGGACCCGCTCTGGTGGCCTCAGGAAAGGCCAGTCCCCATGCGAGTTCCTCGGGGGCCTCTCGGGATTCCTCTCCCTTCGATGCCGGGGCCTAAGACCTTGTGTGGAGTCGGGGCCGGAACCTGAGGATTCCTCTCCAGTGCTGACATGGATCTTGGGGTACTTCTGGAGTCTCCCCAGGGGAGTCAGTCCTCGTCTCGAATGCGGGCATGCACTTGCGTTTTCCTCCAGAGCGGTAGCAGTAGTGTCACGCAGTCCGCCGCGTGGATCAAAGGATCTATGGTTTTCCCTCGAGTCTTTCCCACGAGGCTTTCCAACGAGGCTTTCCCACAGGGCTGTCCCACGTGCACACGTGGTGGGAGTCGATCCTCGGCTTGAACGTCAAGGCAGTGCAGGGAAAACAGGTTCCTATGGAATGGACTGACACATCTGGGGGACTCTTGGAATGGTGGCACGACCCTGGAGTTCCTCTCGCCTTTCCTGTGGAGAGCGCCTCCTCTTGAGATGCGACAGGAACTCCGGGAATTCTTTCCCTACGAAACAGGGAAAGGATCCCTCATCTCGAGCTATGAGGCGGAAACGGGGCTCCCCTGGATGTGTGCGGGACACCACGTGCTTCCTCTCGAGTGGAGAAGGGTATGTCGGGGAACTTCTTGAGTTTCAGCAAGGGTGTGAAGGACCCTTTGGAAGTTCCAGTGGTTAGATGTGATTAGCCTCGAGAAGCCTCAGCGGAAATGGGCCTCATCTCGCCTGGAGGGCAAAACCTCCTGGATTTTCTCGAGTTGCGGCAGGTGCTCTCGACTTACGACGGGGACCTCAGGGACCCGCTCTGGTGGCCTCAGGAAAGGCCAGTCCCCATGCGAGTTCCTCGGGGGCGTCTCGGGATTCCTCTCCCGTCGATGCCGGGGCCTAAGACCTTGTGTGGAGTCGGGGCCGGAACCTGAGGATTCCTCTCCAGTGCTGACATGGATCTTGGGGTACTTCTGGAGTCTCCCCAGGGGAGTCAGTCCTCGTCTCGAATGCGGGCATGCACTTGCGCTTTCCTCCAGAGTGGTAGCAGCAGTGTCACGAAGTCCACTGCGTGGATAAAAGGATCTATGGTTTTCCCTCGAGTCTTTCCCACGAGGCTTTCCCACAGTGCTGTCCCACGTGCACACGTGCTGGGAGTCGATCCTCGGCTTGAACGTCAGGCAGTGCAGGGAAAACAGGTTCCTCTGGAATGGACTGACACATCTGGGGGACTCTTGGAATGGTGGCACAACCATGGAGTTCCTCTCGCCTTTCCTGTGGAGAGCGCCTCCTCTTGAGATGCGACGGGAACGCCGGGAATTCTTTCCCTACGAAACAGGGAAAGGATCCCTCATCTCGAGCTAGGAGGCGGAAACGGGGCTCCCCTGGATGTGTGCGGGACCCCACGTGCTTCCTCCTGAGTGGAGACGGGTATGTCGGGGAACTTCTTGAGTTGCAGCAATGGTGTGAAGGACCCTTTGGAAGTTCCAGTGGTTAGATGTGATTGGCCTCGAGAAGCCTCAGCGGAAATGGGCCTCATCTCGCCTGGAGGGCAAAACCTCCTGGATTTTCTCGAGTTGCGGCAGGTGCTCTCGACTTACGACGGGGACCTCAGGGACCCGCTTGGTGGCCTCAGGAAAGGCCAGTCCCCATGCGAGTTCCTCGGGGGCCTCTCGGGATTCCTCTCCCGTCGATGCCGGGGCCTAAGATCTTGTGTGGAGTCGGGGCCGGAAAATGAGAATTCCTCTCCAGTGCTGACATGGATCTTGGGGTACTTCTGGAGTCTCCCCAGGGGAGTCAGTTCTCGTCTCGAATGCGGGCATGCACTTGCGCTTTCCTCCAGAGCGGTAGCAGCAGTGTCACGCAGTCCGCATCGTGGATCAAAGGATCTATGGTTTTCCCTCGAGTCTTTCCCACGAGGCTTTCCCACGAGGCTTTCCCACAGGGCTGTCCCACGTTCACACGTGGTGGGAGTCGATCCTCGGCTTGAACGTCAAGGCAGTGCAGGGAAAACAGGTTCCTCTGGAATGTACTGACACATCTGGGGGACTCTTGGAATGGTGTCACGACCCTGGAGTTCCTCTCGCCTTTCCTGTGGAGAGCGCCTCCTCTTGAGATGCGACGGGAACGCCGGGAATTCTTTCCCTACGAAACAGGGAAAGGATTCCTCACCTCGAGCTAGGGGGCGGAAACGGAGCTCCCCTGGATGTGTGAGGGACCCCACGTGCTTCCTCTCGAGTGGAGACTGGTATGTCGGGGAACTTCTTGATTTGCAGCAATGGTGTGAAGAACCGTTTGGAAGTTCCAGTGGTTAGATGTGATTGGCCTCGAGAAGCCTCAGCGGAAATGGGCCTCATCTCGCCTGGAGGGGAAAACCTCCTGGATTTTCTCGAGTTGCGGCAGGTGCTCTCGACTTACGACGGGGACCTCAGGGACCCGCTCTGGTGGCCTCAGGAAAGGCCAGTCCCCATGCGAGTTCCACGGGGGCCTCTCGGGATTCCTCTCCCATCGATGCCGGGGCCTAAGACCTTGTGTGGAGTCGGGGCCGGAACCTGAGGATTCCTCTCCAGTGCTGACATGGATGTTGGGGTACTTCTGGAGTCTCCCCAGGGGAGTCAGTCCTCGTCTCGAATGCGGGCATGCACTTGCGCTTTCCTCCAGAGCGGTAGCAGCAGTGTCACGCAGTCTGCCGCGTGGATCAAAGGATCTATGGTTTTCCCTCGAGTCTTTCCCACGAGGCTTTCCCACGAGGCTTTCCCACAGGGCTGTCCCACGTGCACACGTGGTGGGAGTCGATCCTCGGCTTGAACGTCAAGGCAGTGCAGGGAAAACAGGTTCCTCTGGAATGGACTGACACATCTGGGGGTCTCTTGGAATGGTGGCACGACCCTGGAGTTCTTCTCCCCTTTCCTGTGGAGAGCGCCTCCTCTTGAGATGCGACGGGAACGCCGGGAATTCTTTCCCTACGAAACAGGGAAAGGATCCCTCATCTCGAGCTAGGAGGCGGAAACGGGGCTCCCCTGGATGTGTGCGGGACCCCAAGTGCTTCCTCTCGAGTGGAGACGGGTATGTCGGGGAACTTCTTGAGTTGCAGCAATCGTGTGAAGGACCCTTTGGAAGTTCCAGTGGTTAGATGTGATTGGCCTCGAGAAGCCTCAGCGGAAATGGGCCTCATCTCGCCTGGAGGGCAAAACCTCCTGGATTTTCTCGAGTTGCGGCAGGTGCTCTCGACTTACGATGGGGACCTCAGGGACTGGCTCTGGTGGCCTCAGGAAAGGCCAGTCCCCATGCGAGTTCCTCGTGGGCTTCTCGGGATTCATCTGCCCTCGATGCCGGGGCCTAAGACCTTGTGTGGAGTCGGGGCCGGAACCTGAGGATTCCTCTCCAGTGCTGACATGGATCTTGGGGTACTTCTGGAGTCTCCCCAGGGGAAACAGTCCTCGTCTCGAATGCGGGCATGCACTTGCGCTTTCCTCCAGACGGGAGCAGCAGTGTCACGCAGTCTGCCGCGTGGATCAAAGGATCTATGGTTTTCCCTCGAGTCTTTCCCACCAGGCTTTCACACAGGGCTGTCCCACGTGCACACGTGGTGGGAGTCGAACCTCGGCTTGAACGTCAAGGCAGTGCAGGGAAAACAGGTTCCTCTTGAATGGACTGACAAATCTGGGGGACTCTTGGAATGGTGGCACGACCCTGGAGTTCCTCTCGCCTTTCCTGTGTAGAGCGCCTCCTCTTGAGATGCGACGGGAACGCCGGGAATTCTTTCCCTACGAAACAGGGAAAGGATCCCTCATCTCGAGCTCGGAGGCGGAAACGGGGCTCCCCTGGATGTGTGCGGGACCCACGTGCTTCCTCTCGAGTGCAGACGGGTATGTCGGGGAACTTCTTGAGTTGCAGCAAGGGTGTGAAGGACCCTTTGGAAGTTCCAGTGGTTAGACGTGATTGGCCTCGAGAAGCCTCAGCGAAAATGGGCCTCATCTCTCCTGGAGGGCAAAAACTCCTGGATTTTCTCGAGTTGCGGCAGGTGCTCTCGACTTACGACGGGGACCTCAGGGAACCGCTCTGGTGGCCTCAGGAAAGGCCAGTCCCCATGCGAGTTCCTCGGGGGCTTCTCGGGATTCCTCTCCCGACGATGCCGGGGCCTAAGACCTTGTGTGGAGTCGGGGCCGGAAAATGAGAATTCCTCTCCAGTGCTGACATGGATCTTGGGGTACTTCTGGAGTCTCCCCAGGGGAGTCAGTCCTCGTCTCGAATGAGGGCATGCACTTGCGCTTTCCTCCAGAGCGGTAGCAGCAGTGTCACGCAGTCCGCCGCGTGGATCAAAGGATCTATGGTTTTCCCTCGAGTCTTTCCCACGAGGCTTTCCCACGAGGCTTTCCCACAGGGCTGTCCCACGTGCACACGTGGTGGGAGTCGATCCTCGGCTTGAACGTCAAGGCAGTGCAGGGAAAACAGGTTCCTCTGGAATGGACTGACACATCTGGGGGTCTCTTGGAATGGTGGCACGACCCTGGAGTTCTTCTCCCCTTTCCTGTGGAGAGCGCCTCCTCTTGAGATGCGACGGGAACGCCGGGAATTCTTTCCCTACGAAACAGGGAAAGGATCCCTCATCTCGAGCTAGGAGGCGGAAACGGGGCTCCCCTGGATGTGTGCGGGACCCCACGTGCTTCCTCTCGAGTGGAGACGGGTATGTCGGGGAACTTCTTGAGTTGCAGCAAGGGTGTGAAGGACCCTTTGGAAGTTCCAGTGGTTAGATGTGATTGGCCTCGAGAAGCCTCAGCGGAAATGGGCCTCATCTCGCCTGGAGGGCAAAACCTCCTGGATTTTCTCGAGTTGCGGCAGGTGCTCTCGACTTACGACGGGGACCTCAGGGACTGGCTCTGGTGGCCTCAGGAAAGGCCAGTCCCCATGAGAGTTCCTCGTGGGCTTCTCGGGATTCATCTGCCCTCGATGCCGGGGCCTAAGACCTTGTGTGGAGTCGGGGCCGGAACCTGAGGATTCCTCTCCAGTGCTGACATGGATCTTGGGGTACTTCTGGAGTCTCCCCAGGGGAGTCAGTCCTCGTCTCGAATGCGGGCATGCACTTGCGCTTTCCTCCAGAGCGGTAGCAGCAGTGTCACGCAGTCTGCCGCGTGGATCAAAGGATCTATGGTTTTCCCTCGAGTCTTTCCCACGAGGCTTTCCCACGAGGCTTTCCCACAGGGCTGTCCCACGTGCACACGTGGTGGGAGTCGAACCTCGGCTTGAACGTCAAGGCAGTGCAGGGAAAACAGGTTCCTCTTGAATGGACTGACAAATCTGGGGGACTCTTGGAATGGTGTCACGACCCTGGAGTTCCTCTCGCCTTTCCTGTGTAGAGCGCCTCCTCTTGAGATGCGACGGGAACACCGGGAATTCTTTCCCTACGAAACAGGGAAAGGATCCCTCATCTCGAGCTAGGAGGCGGAAACGGGGCTCCCCTGGATGTGTGCGGGACCCCACGTGCTTCCTCTCGAGTGGAGACGGGTATGTCGGGGAAATTCTTGAGTTGCAGCAAGGGTGTGAAGGACCCTTTGGAAGTTCCAGTGGTTAGACGTGATTGGCCTCGAGAAGCCTCAGCGGAAATGGGCCTCATCTCGCCTGGAGGGCAAAACCTCCTGGATTTTCTCGAGTTGCGGCAGGTGCTCTCGACTTACGACGGGGACCTCAGGGACCCGCTCTGGTGGCCTCAGGAAAGGCCAGTCCCCATGCGAGTTCCTCGGGGGCCTCTGGGGATTCCTCTCCCGTCGATGCCAGGGCCTAAGTCCTTGTGTGGAGTCGGGGCCGGAACCTGAGGATTCCTCTCCAGTGCTGACATGGATCTTGGGGTATTTCTGGATTCTCCCCAGGGGAGTCAGTCCTCGTCTCGAATGCGGGCATGCACTTGCGCTTTCCTCCAGAGCGGTAGCAGCAGTGTCACGCAGTTCGCCGCATGGATCAAAGGATCTATGGTTTTCCCTCGAGTCTTTCCCACGAGGCTTTCCCAAGAGGCTTTCCCACAGGGCTGTCCCACGTGCACACGTGGTGGGAGTCGATCGTCGGCTTGAACGTCAAGGCAGTGCAGGGAAAACAGGTTCCTCTGGAATGGACTGACACATCTGGGGGACTCGTGGAATGGTGGCATGACCCTGGAGTTCCTCTTGCCTTTCCTGTGGAGAGCGCCTCCTCTTGAGATGCGACGGGAACACCGGGAATTCTTTCCCTACGAAACAGGGAAAGGATCCCTCATCTCGAGCTAGGAGGCGGAAACGGGGCTCCCCTGGATGTGTGCGGGACGCCACGTGCTTCCTCTGGAGTGGAGATGGGTATGTCGGGAAACTTCTTGAGTTGCAGCAAGGGTGTGAAGGACCCTTTGGAAGTTCCAGTGGTTAGATGTGATTGGCCTCGAGAAGCCTCAGCGAAAATGGGCCTCATCTCTCCTGGAGGGCAAAACCTCCTGGATTTTCTCGAGTTGCGGCAGGTGCTCTCGACTTACGACGGGGACCTCAGGGACCCGCTCTGGTGGCCTCAGGAAAGGCCAGTCCCCATGCGAGTTCCTCGGGTGCTTCTCGGGATTCCTCTCCCGACGATGCCGGGGCCTAAGACCTTGTGTGGAGTCGGGGCCGGAACCTGAGGATTCCTCTCCAGTGCTGACATGGATCTTGGGGTACTTCTGGAGTCTCCCCAGGGGAGTCAGTCCTCGTGTCGAATGCGGGCATGCACTTGCGCTTTCCTCCAGAGCGGTAGCAGCAGTGTCACGCAGTCCTCCGCGGGGATCAAAGGATCTATGGTTTTCCCTCGAGTCTTTCCCACGAGGCTTTCCCACGAGGCTTTCCCACAGGGCTGTCCCACGTGCACACGTGGTGGGAGTCGATCCTCGGCTTGAACATCAAGGCAGTGCAGGGAAAAAAGATTCCTCTGGAATGGACTGACACATCTGGGTGACTCTTGGAATGGTGGCACGACTCTGGAGTTCCTCTCGCCTTTCCTGTGGAGAGCGCCTCCTCTTGAGATGCGACGGGAACGCCGGGAATTCTTTCCCTACCAAACAGGGAAAGGATCCCTCATCACGAGCTAGGAGGCGGAAACGGGGCTCCCCTGGATGTGTGTGGGACCCCACGTGCTTCCTCTCGAGTGGAGACAGGTATGTCGGGGAACTTCTTGAGTTGCAGCAAGGGTGTGAAGGACCCTTTGGAAGTTCCAGTGGTTAGATCTGATTGGCCTCGAGAAGCCTCAGCGGAAATGGGCCTCATCTCGCCTGGAGGGCAAAACCTCCTGGATTTTCTCGAGTTGCGGCAGGTGCTCTCGACTTACGACGGGGACCTCAGGGACCCGCTCTGGTGGCCTCAGGAAAGGCCAGTCCCCATGCGAGTTCCTCGGGGGCCTCTCGGGATTCCTCTCCCGTCGATGCCGGGGCCTAAGACCTTGTGTGGAGTCGGGGCCGGAACCTGAGGATTCCTCTCCAGTGCTGACATGGATCTTGGGGTACTTCTGGAGTCTCCCCAGTGGAGTCAGTCCTCGTCTCGAATGCGGGCATGCACTTGCGCTTTCCTCCAGAGCGGTAGCAGCAGTGTCACGCAGTCCGCCGCGTGGATCAAAGGATCTATGGTTTTCCCTCGAGTCTTTCCCACGAGTCTTTCCCACGAGGCTTTCCCACAGGGCTGTCCCACGTGCACACGTGGTGGGAGTCGATCCTCGGCTTGAACGTCAAGGCAGTGCAGGGAAAACAGGTTCCTCTGGAATGGACTGACACATCTGGGGGACTCTTGGAATGGTGGCACGACCCTGGAGTTCCTCTCGCCTTTCCTGTGGAGAGCGCCTCCTCTTGAGATGCGACGGGAACGCCGGGAATTCTTTCCCTACGAAACAGGGAAAGGATCCCTCATCTCGAGCTAGGAGTCGGAAACGGAGCTCCCCTGGATGTGGGGGTTACCCCACGTGCTTCCTCTCGAGTGGAGACGGGTATGTTGGGGAACTTCTTGAGTTGCAGCAAGGGTGTGAAGGACCCTTTGGAAGTTCCAGTAGTTAGACGTGATTAGCCTCCATAAGCCTCAGCGGAAATGAGCCTCATCTCGCCTGGAGGGCAAAACCTCCTGGATTTTCTCGAGTTGCGGCAGGTGCTCTAGACTTACGACGGGGAACTCTGGGACCCGCTCTGGTGGCCTCAGGAAAGGCCATTCCCCATGCGAGTTCCTCGGGGGCCTCTGGGGATTCCTCTCCCGTCGATGCCGGGGCCTAAGACCTTGTGTGGAGTCGGGGCCGGAACCTGAGGATTCCTCTCCAGTGCTGACATGGATCTTGGGGTACTTCTGGAGTCTCCCCAGGGGAGTCAGTCCTCGTCTCGAATGCGGGCATGCACTTGCGCTTTCCTCCAGAGCGGTAGCAGCAGTGTCACGCAGTCCGCCGCGTGGATCAAAGGATCTATGGTTTTCCCTCGAGTCTTTCCCACGAGGCTTTCCCACGAGGCTTTCCCACAGGGCTGTCCCACGTGCACACGTGGTGGAAGTCGATCCTCGGCTTGAAAGTCAATGCAGTGCAGGGAAAACAGGTTCCTCTGGAATGGACTGACACATGTGGGGGACTCTTGGAATGGTGTCACGACCCTGGAGTTCCTCTCGCCTTTCCTGTGGAGAGCGCCTCCTCTTGAGATGCGACGGGAACGCCGGGAATTCTTTCCCTACGAATCAGGGAAAGGATCCCTCATCTCGAGCTAGGAGGCGGAAACGGGGCTCCCCTGGATGTGTGCGGGACCCCACGTGCTTCCTCTCGAGTGCAGACGGGTATGTCGGGGAACTTCTTGAGTTGCAGCAATGGTGTGAAGGACCCTTTGGAAGTTCCAGTGGTTAGATGTGATTGGCCTCGAGAAGCCTCAGCGGAAATGGGCCTCATCTCGCCTGGAGGGCAAAACCTCCTGGATTTTCTCGAGTTGCGGCAGGTGCTCTCGACTTACGACGGGGACCTCAGGGACCCGCTCTGGTGGCCTCAGGAAAGGCCAGTCCCCATGCGAGTTCCTCGGGGGCCTCTCGAGATTCCTCTCCCGTCGATTCCGGGGCCTAAGACCTTGTGTGGAGTCGGGGCCGGAACCTGAGGATTCCTCTCCAGTGCTGACATGGATGTTGGGGTACTTCTGGAGTCTCCCCAGGGGAGTCAGTCCTCGTCTCGAATGCGGGCATGCACTTGCGCTTTCCTCCAGAGCGGTAGCAGCAGTGTCACGCAGTCTGCCGCGTGGATCAAAGGATCTATGGTTTTCCCTCGAGTCTTTCCCACGAGGCTTTCCCACGAGGCTTTCCCACAGGGCTGTCCCACGTGCACACGTGGTGGGAGTCGATCCTCGGCTTGAACGTCAAGGCAGTGCAGGGAAAACAGGTTCCTCTGGAATGTACTGACACATCTGGGGGACTCTTGGAATGGTGGCATGACCCTGGAGTTCCTCTCGCCTTTCCTGTGGAGAGCGCCTCCTCTTGAGATGCGACGGGAACGCCGGGAATTCTTTCCCTACGAAACAGGGAAAGGATCCCTCATCTCGAGCTAGGAGGCGGAAACGGGGCTCCTCTGGATGTGTGCGGGACACCACGTGCTTCCTCTGGAGTGGAGATGGGTATGTCGGGAAACTTCTTGAGTTGCAGCAAGGGTGTGAAGGACCCTTTGGAAGTTCCAGTGGTTAGATGTGATTGGCCTCGAGAAGCCTCAGCGGAAACGGGCCTCATCTCGCCTGGAGGGCAAAACCTCCTGGATTTTCTCGAGTTGCGGCAGGTGCTCTCGACTTACGACGGGGACCTCAGGGACCCGCTCTGGTGGCCTCAGGAAAGGCCAGTCCCCATGCGAGTTCCTCGGGGGCGTCTCGGGATTCCTCTCCCGTCGATGCCGGGGCCTAAGACCTTGTGTGGAGTCGGGGCCGGAAACTGAGGATTCCTCTCCAGTGCTGACATGGATCTTGGGGTACTTCTGGAGTCTCCCCAGGGGAGTCAGTCCTCGTCTCGAATGAGGGCATGCACTTGCGCTTTCCTCCAGAGCGGTAGCAGCAGTGTCACGCAGTCCGCCGCGTGGATCAAAGGATCTATGGTTTTCCCTCGAGTCTTTCCCACGAGGCTTTCCCACGAGGCTTTCCCACAGGGCTGTCCCACGTGCACACGTGGTGGGAGTCGATCCTCGGCTTGAACGTCAAGGCAGTGCAGGGAAAACAGGTTCCTCTGGAATGGACTGACACATCTGGGGGTCTCTTGGAATGGTGGCACGACCCTGGAGTTCTTCTCCCCTTTCCTGTGGAGAGCGCCTCCTCTTGAGATGCGACGGGAACGCCGGGAATTCTTTCCCTACGAAACAGGGAAAGGACCCCTCATCTCGAGCTAGGAGGCGGAAACGGGGCTCCCCTGGATGTGTGCGGGACCCCACGTGCTTCCTCTCGAGTGGAGACGGGTATGTCGGGGAACTTCTTGAGTTGCAGCAAGGGTGTGAAGGACCCTTTGGAAGTTCCAGTGGTTAGATGTGATTGGCCTCGAGAAGCCTCAGCGGAAATGGGCCTCATCTCGCCTGGAGGGCAAAACCTCCTGGATTTTCTCGAGTTGCGGCAGGTGCTCTCGACTTACGACGGGGACCTCAGGGACTGGCTCTGGTGGCCTCAGGAAAGGCCAGTCCCCATGAGAGTTCCTCGTGGGCTTCTCGGGATTCATCTGCCCTCGATGCCGGGGCCTAAGACCTTGTGTGGAGTCGGGGCCGGAACCTGAGGATTCCTCTCCAGTGCTGACATGGATCTTGGGGTACTTCTGGAGTCTCCCCAGGGGAGTCAGTCCTCGTCTCGAATGCGGGCATGCACTTGCGCTTTCCTCCAGAGCGGTAGCAGCAGTGTCACGCAGTCCGCCGCGTGGATCAAAGGATCTATGGTTTTCCCTCGAGTCTTTCCCACGAGGCTTTCACACAGGGCTGTCCCACGTGCACACGTGGTGGGAGTCGAACCTCGGCTTGAACGTCAAGGCAGTGCAGGGAAAACAGGTTCCTCTTGAATGGACTGACAAATCTGGGGGACACTTGGAATGGTGGCACGACCCTGGAGTTCCTCTCGCCTTTCCTGTGTAGAGCGCCTCCTCTTGAGATGCGACGGGAACGCCGGGAATTCTTTCCCTACGAAACAGGGAAAGGATCCCTCATCTCGAGCTAGGAGGCGGAAACGGGGCTCCCCTGGATGTGTGCGGGACCCACGTGCTTCCTCTCGAGTGCAGACGGGTATGTCGGGGAACTTCTTGAGTTGCAGCAAGGGTGTGAAGGACCCTTTGGAAGTTCCAGTGGTTAGACGTGATTGGCCTCGAGAAGCCTCAGCGGAAATGGGCCTCATCTCGCCTGGAGGGCAAAACCTCCTGGATTTTCTCGAGTTGCGGCAGGTGCTCTCGACTTACGACGGGGACCTCAGGGACCCGCTCTGGTAGCCTCAGGAAAGGCCAGTCCCCATGCGAGTTCCTCGGGGGCCTCTGGGGATTCCTCTCCCGTCGATGCCAGGGCCTAAGTCCTTGTGTGGAGTCGGGGCCGGAACCTGAGGATTCCTCTCCAGTGCTGACATGGATCTTGGGGTACTTCTGGAGTCTCCCCAGGGGAGTCAGTCCTCGTCTCGAATGCGGGCATGCACTTGCGCTTTCCTCCAGAGCGGTAGCAGCAGTGTCACGCAGTCCGCCGCGTGGATCAAAGGATCTATGGTTTTCCCTCGAGTCTTTCCCACGAGGCTTTCCCACGAGGCTTTCCCACAGGGCTGTCCCACGTGCACACGTGGTGGGAGTCGATCCTCGGCTTGAACGTCAAGGCAGTGCAGGTAAAACAGGTTCCTCTGGAATGGACTGACACATCTGGGGGACTCTTGGAATGGTGTCACGACCCTGGAGTTCCTCTCGCCTTTCCTGTGGAGAGCGCCTCCTCTTGAGATGCGACGGGAACACCGGGAATTCTTTCCCTACGAAACAGGGAAAGGATCCCTCATCTCGAGATAGGAGGCCGAAACGGGGCTCCCCTGGATGTGTGCGGGACCCCACGTGCTTCCTCTCGTGTGAAGACGGGTATGTCGGGGAACTTCTTGAGTTGCAGCAATGGTGTGAAGGACCCTTTGGAAGTTCCAGTGGTTAGATGTGATTGGCCTCGAGAAGCCTCAGCGGAAATAGGCCTCATCTCGCCTGGAGGGCAAAACCTCCTGGATTTTCTCGAGTTGCGGCAGGTGCTCTCGACTTACGACGGGGACCTCAGGGACCCGCTCTGGTGGCCTCAGGAAAGGTCAGTCCCCATGCGAGTTCCTCGGGGGCCTCTCGGGATTCCTCTCCCGTCGATGCCGGGGCCTAAGACCTTGTGTGGAGTCGGGGCCGGAACCTGAGGATTCCTCTCAAGTGCTGACATGGATCTTGGGGTACTTCTGGAGTCTCCCCAGGGGAGTCAGTCCTCGTCTCGAATGCGGGCATGCACTTGCGCTTTCCTCCAGAGCGGTAGCAGCAGTGTAACGCAGTCCGCCGCGTGGATCAAAGGATCTATGGTTTTCCCTCGAGTCTTTCCCACGAGGCTTTCCCACGAGGCTTTCCCACAGGGCTGTCCCACGTGCACACGTGGTGGGAGTCGATCCTCGGCTTGAACGTCAAGGCAGTGCAGGGAAAACTGGTACCTCTGGAATGGACTGACACATCTGGGGGACTCTTGGAATGGTGTCACGACCCTGGAGTTCCTCTCGCCTTTCCTGTGGAGAGCGCCTCCTCTTGAGATGCGACGGAAACGCCGGGAATTCTTTCCCTACGAAACAGGGAAAGGATCCCTCACCTCGAGCTAGGGGGCGGAAACGGAGCTCCCCTGGATGTGTGCGGGACACCACGTGCTTCCTCTCGAGTGGAGACTGGTATGTCGGGGAACTTCTTGATTTGCAGCAATGGTGTGAAGGACCCTTTGGAAGTTCCAGTGGTTAGATGTGATTGGCCTCGAGAAGCCTCAGCGGAAATGGGCCTCATCTCGCCTGGAGGGCAAAACCTCCTGGATTTTCTCGAGTTGCGGCAGGTGCTCTCGACTTACGACGGGGACCTCAGGGACCCGCTCTGGTGGCCTCAGGAAAGGCCAGTCCCCATGCGAGTTCCTCGGGGGCCTCTCGGGATTCCTCTCCCATCGATGCCGGGGCCTAAGACCTTGTGTGGAGTCGGGGCCGGAACCTGAGGATTCCTCTCCAGTGCTGACATGGATCTTGGGGTACTTCTGGAGTCTCCCCAGGGGAGTCAGTCCTCGTCTCGAATGCGGGCATGCACTTGCGCTTTCCTCCAGAGCGATAGGAGCAGTGTCACGCAGTCCGCCGCGTGGATCAAAGATCTATGGTTTTCCCTCGAGTCTTTCCCACGAGGCTTTCCCACGAGGCTTTCCCACAGGGCTGTCCCACGTGCACACGTGGTGGGAGTCGATCCTCGGCTTGAACGTCAAGGCAGCGCAGGGAAAACAGGTTCCTCTGGAATGTACTGACACATCTGGGGGACTCTTGGAATGGTGGCATGACCCTGGAGTTCCTCTCGCCTTTCCTGTGGAGAGGGCCTCCTCTTGAGATGCGACGGGAACGCCGGGAATTCTTTCCCTACGAAACAGGGAAAGGATCCCTCATCTCGAGCTAGGAGGCGGAAACGGGGCTCCCCTGGATGTGTGCGGGACACCACGTGCTTCCTCTGGAGTGGAGATGGGTATGTCGGGAAACTTCTTGAGTTGCAGCAAGGGTGTGAAGGACCCTTTGGAAGTTCCAGTGGTTAGATGTGATTGGCCTCGAGAAGCCTCAGCGGAAATGGGCCTCATCTCGCCTGGAGGGCAAAACCTCCTGGATTTTCTCGAGTTGCGGCAGGTGCTCTCGACTTACGACGGGGACCTCAGGGACCCGCTCTGGTGGCCTCAGGAAAGGCCAGTCCCCATGCGAGTTCCTCGGGGGCCTCTGGGGATTCCTCTCCCGTCGATGCCGGGGCCTAAGACCTTGTGTGGAGTCGGGGCCGGAACCTGAGGATTCCTCTCCAGTGCTGACATGGATCTTGGGGTACTTCTGGAGTCTCCCCAGGGGAGTCAGTCCTCGTCTCGAATGCGGGCATGCACTTTCGCTTTCCTCCAGAGCGGTAGCAGCAGTGTCACGCAGTCCGCCGCGTGGATCAAAGGATCTATGGTTTTCCCTCGAGTCTTTCCCACGAGGCTTTCCCACGAGGCTTTCCCACAGGGCTGTCCCACGTGCACACGTGGTGGGAGTCGATCCTCGGCTTGAACGTCAAGGCAGTGCAGGGAAAACAGGTTCCTCTGGAATGGACTGACACATCTGGTGGTCTCTTGGAATGGTGGCACGACCCTGGAGTTCTTCTCCCCTTTCCTGTGGAGAGCGCCTCCTCTTGAGATGCGACGGGAACACCGGGAATTCTTTCCCTACGAAACAGGGAAAGGATCCCTCATCTCGAGCTAGGAGGCGGAAACGGGGCTCCCCTGGATGTGTGCGGGACCCCACGTGCTTCCTCTCGAGTGGAGATGGGTATGTCGGGGAACTTCTTGAGTTGCAGCAAGGGTGTGAAGGACCCTTTGGAAGTTCCAGTGGTTAGATGTGATTGGCCTCGAGAAGCCTCCGCGGAAATGGGCCTCATCTCGCCTGGAGGGCAAAACCTCCTGGATTTTCTCGAGTTGCGGCAGGTGCTCTCGACTTACGATGGGGACCTCAGGGACTGGCTCTGGTGGCCTCAGGAAAGGCCAGTCCCCATGCGAGTTCCTCGTGGGCTTCTCGGGATTCATCTGCCCTCGATGCCGGGGCCTAAGACCTTGTGTGGAGTCGGGGCCGGAACCTGAGGATTCCTCTCCAGTGCTGACATGGATCTTGGGGTACTTCTGGAGTCTCCCCAGGGGAAACAGTCCTCGGCTCGAATGCGGGCATGCACTTGCGCTTTCCTCCAGAGCGGTAGCAGCAGTGTCACGCAGTCTGCCGCGTGGATCAAAGGATCTATGGTTTTCCCTCGAGTCTTTCCCACGAGGCTTTCACACAGGGCTGTCCCACGTGCACACGTGGTGGGAGTCGAACCTCGGCTTGAACGTCAAGGCAGTGCAGGGAAAACAGGTTCCTCTTGAATGGACTGACAAATCTGGGGGACTCTTGGAATGGTGGCACGACCCTGGAGTTCCTCTCGCCTTTCCTGTGTAGAGCGCCTCCTCTTGAGATGCGACGGGAACGCCGGGAATTCTTTCCCTACGAAACAGGGAAAGGATCCCTCATCTCGAGCTAGGAGGCGGAAACGGGGCTCCCCTGGATGTGTGCGGGACCCACGTGCTTCCTCTCGAGTGGAGACGGGTATGTCGGGGAACTTCTTGAGTTGCAGCAAGGGTGTGAAGGACCCTTTGGAAGTTCCAGTGTTTAGACGTGATTAGCCTCGAGAAGCCTCAGCGGAAATGAGCCTCATCTCGCCTGGAGGGCAAAACCTCCTTGATTTTCTCGAGTTGCGGCAAGTGATCTCGACTTACGACGGGGACCTCAGGGACCCGCTCTGGTGGCCTCAGGAAAAGCCAGTCCCCATGCGAGTTCCTCGGGGGCCTCTCGGGATCACTCTCCCGTCGATGCCGGGGCCTAAGACCTTGTGTGGAGTCGGGGCCGGAACCTGAGGATTCCTCTCCAGTGCTGACATGGATCTTGGGGTACTTCTGGAGTCTCCCCACGGGAGTCAGTCCTCGTCTCGAATGCGGGCATGCACTTGCGCTTTCCTCCAGAGCGGTAGCAGCAGTGTCACGCAGTCCGCCGCGTGGATCAAAGGATCTATGGTTTTCCCTCGAGTCTTTCCCACGAGGCTTTCCCACGAGGCTTTCCCACAGGGCTGTCCCACGTGCACACGTGGTGGGAGTCGATCCTCGGCTTGAACGTCAAGGCAGTGCAGGGAAAACAGGTTCCTCTGGAATGGACTGACACATCTGGGGGCTCTTGGAATGGTGGCATGACCCTGGAGTTCCTCTCGCCTTTCCTGTGGAGAGAGCCTCCTCTTGAGATGCGACGGGAACGCCGGGAATTCTTTCCCTAGGAAACAGGGAAAGGATCCCTCATCTCGAGCTAGGAGGCGGAAACGGGGCTCCCCTTGATGTGTGCGGGACACCACGTGCTTCCTCTCGAGTGCAGACTTGTATGTCGGGGAACTTCTTGAGTTGCGGAAAGGGTGTGAAGGACCCTTTGGAAGTTCCAGTGGTTAGATGTGATTGGCCTCGAGATGCCTCAGCGGAAATGGGCCTCATCTCGCCTGGAGGGCAAAACCTCCTGGATTTTCTCGAGTTGCGGCAGGTGCTCTCGACTTACGACGGGGACCTCAGGGACCCGCTTGGTGGCCTCAGGAAAGGCCAGTCCCCATGCCAGTTCCTCGGGGACCTAAGACCTTGTGTGGAGTCGGGGCCGGAAAATGAGAATTCCTCTCCAGTGCTGACATGGATCTTGGGGTACTTCTGGAGTCTCCCCAGGGGAGTCAGTTCTCGTCTCGAATGCGGGCATGCACTTGCGCTTTCCTCCAGAGCGGTAGCAGCAGTGTCACGCAGTCCGCATCGTGGATCAAAGGATCTATGGTTTTCCCTCGAGTCTTTCCCACGAGGCTTTCCCACGAGGCTTTCCCACAGGGCTGTCCCACGTGCACACGTGGTGGGAGTCGATCCTCGGCTTGAACGTCAAGGCAGTGCAGGGAAAACAGGTTCCTCTGGAATGTACTGACACATCTGGGGGACTCTTGGAATGGTGGCACGACCCTGGAGTTCCTCTCGCCTTTCCTGTGGAGAGCGCCTCCTCTTGAGATGCGACGGGAACGCCGGGAATTCTTTCCCTACGAAACAGGGAAAGGATCCCTCACCTCGAGCTAGGGGGCGGAAACGGAGCTCCCCTGGATGTGTGAGGGACCCCACGTGCTTCCTCTCGAGTGGAGACTGGTATGTCGGGGAACTTCTTGATTTGCAGCAATGGTGTGAAGGACCGTTTGGAAGTTCCAGTGGTTAGATGTGATTGGCCTCGAGAAGCCTCAGCGGAAATGGGCCTCATCTCGCCTGGAGGGGAAAACCTCCTGGATTTTCTCGAGTTGCGGCAGGTGCTCTCGACTTACGACGGGGACCTCAGGGACCCGCTCTGGTGGCCTCAGGAAAGGCCAGTCCCCATGCGAGTTCCACGGGGGCCTCTCGGGATTCCTCTCCCATCGATGCCGGGGCCTAAGACCTTGTGTGGAGTCGGGGCCGGAACCTGAGGATTCCTCTCCAGTGCTGACATGGATGTTGGGGTACTTCTGGAGTCTCCCCAGGGGAGTCAGTCTTCGTCTCGAATGCGGGCATGCACTTGCGCTTTCCTACAGAGCGGTAGCAGCAGTGTCACGCAGTCCGCCGCGTGGATCAAAGGATCTATGGTTTTCCCTCGAGTCTTTCCCACGAGGCTTTCCCACGAGGCTTTCCCACAGGGCTGTCCCACGTGCACACGTGGTGGGAGTCGATCCTCGGCTTGAACCTCAAGGCAGTGCAGGGAAAACAGGTTCCTCTGGAATGTACTGACACATCTGGGGGACTCTTGGAATGGTGGCATGACCCTGGAGTTCCTCTCGCCTTTCCTGTGGAGAGCGCCTCCTCTTGAGATGCGACGGGAACGCCGGGAATTCTTTCCCTACGAAACAGGGAAAGGATCCCTCATCTCGAGCTAGGAGGCGGAAACGGGGCTCCTCTGGATGTGTGCGGGACACCACGTGCTTCCTCTGGAGTGGAGATGGGTATGTCGGGAAACTTCTTGAGTTGCAGCAATGGTGTGAAGGACCCTTTGGAAGTTCCAGTGGTTAGATGCGATTGGCCTCGAGAAGCCTCAGCGGAAATGGGCCTCATCTCGCCTGGAGGGCAAAACCTCCTGGATTTTCTCGAGTTGCGGCAGGTGCTCTAGACTTACGACGGGGACCTCAGGGACCCGCTCTGGTGGCCTCAGGAAAGGCCAGTCCCCATGCGAGTTCCTCGGTGGCGTCTCGGGATTCCTCTCCCGTCGATGCCGGGGCCTAAGACCTTGTGTGGAGTCGGGGCCGGAAACTGAGGATTCCTCTCCAGTGCTGACATGGATCTTGGGGTACTTCTGGAGTCTCCCCAGGGGAGTCAGTCCTCGTCTCGAATGAGGGCATGCACTTGCGCTTTCCTCCAGAGCGGTAGCAGCAGTGTCACGCAGTCCGCCGCGTGGATCAAAGGATCTATGGTTTTCCCTCGAGTCTTTCCCACGAGGCTTTCCCACGAGGCTTTCCCACAGGGCTGTCCCACGTGCACACGTGGTGGGAGTCGATCCTCGGCTTGAACGTCAAGGCAGTGCAGGGAAAACAGGTTCCTCTGGAATGGACTGACACATCTGGGGGTCTCTTGGAATGGTGGCACGACCCTGGAGTTCTTCTCCCCTTTCCTGTGGAGAGCGCCTCCTCTTGAGATGCGACGGGAACGCCGGGAATTCTTTCCCTACGAAACAGGGAAAGGATCCCTCATCTCGAGCTAGGAGGCGGAAACGGGGCTCCCCTGGATGTGTGCGGGACCCCAAGTGCTTCCTCTCGAGTGGAGACGGGTATGTCGGGGAACTTCTTGAGTTGCAGCAAGGGTGTGAAGGACCCTTTGGAAGTTCCAGTGGTTAGATGTGATTGGCCTCGAGAAGCCTCAGCGGAAATGGGCCTCATCTCGCCTGGAGGGCAAAACCTCCTGGATTTTCTCGAGTTGCGGCAGGTGCTCTCGACTTACGATGGGGACCTCAGGGACTGGCTCTGGTGGCCTCAGCAAAGGCCAGTCCCCATGCGAGTTCCTCGTGGGCTTCTCGGGATTCATCTGCCCTCGATGCCGGGGCCTAAGACCTTGTGTGGAGTCGGGGCCGGAACCTGAGGATTCCTCTCCAGTGCTGACATGGATCTTGGGGTACTTCTGGAGTCTCCCCAGGGGAAACAGTCCTCGTCTCGAATGCGGGCATGCACTTGCGCTTTCCTCCAGACGGGAGCAGCAGTGTCACGCAGTCTGCCGCGTGGATCAAAGGATCTATGGTTTTCCCTCGAGTCTTTCCCACGAGGCTTTCACAGAGGGCTGTCCCACGTGCACACGTGGTGGGAGTCGAACCTCGGCTTGAACGTCAAGGCAGTGCAGGGAAAACAGGTTCCTCTTGAATGGACTGACAAATCTGGGGGACTCTTGGAATGGTGGCACGACCCTGGAGTTCCTCTCGCCTTTCCTGTGTAGAGCGCCTCCTCTTGAGATGCGACGGGAACGCCGGGAATTCTTTCCCTACGAAACAGGGAAAGGATCCCTCATCTCGAGCTAGGAGGCGGAAACGGGGCTCCCCTGGATGTGTGCGGGACCCACGTGCTTCCTCTCGAGTGTAGACGGGTATGTCGGGGAACTTCTTGAGTTGCAGCAAGGGTGTGAAGGACCCTTTGGAAGTTCCAGTGGTTAGACGTGATTGGCCTCGAGAAGCCTCAGCGGAAATGGGCCTCATCTCGCCTGGAGGGCAAAACCTCCTGGATTTTGTCGAGTTGCGGCAGGTGCTCTCGACTTACGACGGGTACCTCAGGGACCCGCTCTGGTGGCCTCAGGAAAGGCCAGTCCCCATGCGAGTTCCTCGGGGTCCTCTCGGGATTCCTCTCCCGTCGATGCCGGGGCCTAAGACCTTGTGTGGAGTCGGGGCCGGAACCTGAGGATTCCTCTCCAGTGCTGACATGGATCTTGGGGTACTTCTGGAGTCTCCCCAGGGGAGTCAGTCCTCGTCTCGAATGCGGGCATGCACTTGCGCTTTCCTCCAGAGCGGTAGCAGCAGTGTCACGCAGTCCGCCGCGTGGATCAAAGGATCTATGGTTTTCCCTCGAGTCTTTCCCACGAGGCTTTCCCACGCGGCTTTCCCACAGGGCTGTCCCACGTGCACACGTGGTAGGAGTCGATCCTCGGCTTGAACGTGAAGGCAGTGCAGGGAAAACAGGTTACTCTGGAATGGACTGACACATCTGGGGGACTCTTGGAATGCTGGCACGACCCTGGAGTTCCTCTCGCCTTTCCTGTGGAGAGCGCCTCCTCTTGAGATGCGACGGGAACGCAGGGAATTCTTTCACTAGGAAACAGGGAAAGGATCCCTCATCTCGAGCTAGGAGGCGGATACGGGCCTCCCCTGGATGTGTGCGGGACACCACGTGCTTCCTCTCGAGTGGAGACGGGTATGTCGGGGAACTTCTTGAGTTGCAGCAAGGGTGTGAAGGACCCTTTGGAAGTTCCAGTGGTTAGACGTGATTAGCCTCGAGAAGCCTCAGCGGAAATGGGCGTCATCTCGCCTGGAGGGCAAAACCTCCTGGATTTTCTCGAGTTGCGGCAGGTGCTCTCGACTTACGACGGGGACCTCAGGGACCCGCTCTGGTGGCCTCAGGAAAGGCCAGTCCCCATGCGAGTTCCTCGGGGGCCTCTGGGGATTCCTCTCCCGTCGATGCCGGGGCCTAAGACCTTGTGTGGAGTCGGGGCCGGAACCTGAGGATTCCTCTCCAGTGCTGACATGGATCTTGGGGTACTTCTGGAGTCTCCCCAGGGGAGTCAGTCCTCGTCTCGAATGCGGGCATGCATTTGCGCTTTCCTCCAGAGCGGTAGCAGCAGTGTCACGAAGTCCGCTGCGTGGATCAAAGGATCTATGGTTTTCCCTCGAGTCTTTCCCACGAGGCTTTCCAACGAGGCTTTCCCACAGGGCTGTCCCACGTGCACACGTGGTGGGAGTCGATCCTCGGCTTGAACGTCAAGGCAGTGCAGGGAAAACAGGTTCCTATGGAATGGACTGACACATCTGGGGGACTCTTGGAATGGTGGCACGACCCTGGAGTTCCTCTCGCCTTTCCTGTGGAGAGCGCCTCCTCTTGAGATGCGACGGGAACTCCGGGAATTCTTTCCCTACGAAACAGGGAAAGGATCCCTCATCTCGAGCTAGGAGGCGGAAACGGGGCTCCCCTGGATGTGTGCGGGACACCACGTGCTTCCTCTCGAGTGGAGAAGGGTATGTCGGGGAACTTCTTGAGTTTCAGCAAGGGTGTGAAGGACCCTTTGGAAGTTCCAGTGGTTAGATGTGATTGGCCTCGAGAAGCCTCAGCGGAAATGGGCCTCATCTCGCCTGGAGGGCAAAACCTCCTGGATTTTCTCGAGTTGCGGCAGGTGCTCTCGACTTACGACGGGGACCTCAGGGACCCGCTCTGGTGGCCTCAGGAAAGGCCAGTCCCCATGCGAGTTCCTCGGGGGCGTCTCGGGATTCCTCTCCCGTCGATGCCGGGGCCTAAGACCTTGTGTGGAGTCGGGGCCGGAACCTGAGGATTCCTCTCCAGTGCTGACATGGATCTTGGGGTACTTCTGGAGTCTCCCCAGGGGAGTCAGTCCTCGTCTCGAATGCGGGCATGCATTTGCGCTTTCCTCCAGAGCGGTAGCAGCAGTGTCACGAAGTCCGCTGCGTGGATCAAAGGATCTATGGTTTTCCCTCGAGTCTTTCCCACGAGGCTTTCCCACAGTGCTGTCCCACGTGCACACGTGGTGGGAGTCGATCCTCGGCTTGAACGTCAGGCAGTGCAGGGAAAACAGGTTCCTCTGGAATGGACTGACACATCTGGGGGACTCTTGGAATGGTGGCACAACCATGGAGTTCCTCTCGCCTTTCCTGTGGAGAGCGCCTCCTCTTGAGATGCGACGGGAACGCCGGGAATTCTTTCCCTACCAAACAGGGACAGGATCCCTCATCTCGAGCTAGGAGGTGGAAACGGGGCTCCCCTGGATGTGTGCGGGACCCCACGTGCTTCCTCTCGAGTGGAGACGGGTATGTCGGGGACCTTCTTGTGTTGCAGCAATGGTGTGAAGGACCCTTTGGAAGTTCCAGTGGTTTGATGTGATTGGCCTCGAGAAGCCTCAGCGGAAATGGGCCTCATCTCGCCTGGAGGGCAAAACCTCCTGGATTTTCTCGAGTTGCAGCAGTTGCTCTCGACTTACGACGGGGACCTCAGGGACCCGCTCTGGTGGCCTCAGGAAAGGCCAGTCCCCATGCGAGTTCCTCGGGGGCCTCTCGGGATTACTCTCCCGTCGATGCCGGGGCCTAAGACCTTGTGTGGAGTCGGGGCCGGAACCTGAGGATTCCTCTCCAGTGCTGACATGGATCTTGGGGTACTTCTGGAGTCTCCCCAGGGGAGTCAGTCCTCGTCTCGAATGCGGGCATGCACTTGCGCTTTCCTCCAGAGCGGTAGCAGCAGTGTCACGCAGTCCGCCGCGTGGATCAAAGGATCTATGGTTTTCCCTCGAGTCTTTCCCACGAGGCTTTCCCACGAGGCTTTCCCACAGGGCTGTCCCACGTGCACACGTGGTGGGAGTCGATCCTCGGCTTGAACGACAAGGCAGTGCAGGGAAAACAGGTTCCTCTGGAATGGACTGACACATCTGGGGGTCTCTTGGAATGGTGGCACGACCCTGGAGTTCCTCTCCCCTTTCCTGTGGAGAGCACATCCTCTTGAGATGCGACGGGAACGCCGGGAATTCTTTCCCTACGAAACAGGGAAGGATCCCTCATCTCGAGCTAGGAGGCGGAAACAGAGCTCCCCTGGATGTGTGAGGGACTCCACGTGCTTCCTCTCGAGTGGAGACGGGTATGTCGGGGAACTTCTTGAGTTGCAGGAAGGGTGTGAAGGACCCTTTGGAAGTTCCAGTGGTTAGATGTGATTGGCCTCGAGAAGCCTCAGCGGAAATGGGCCTCATCTGGCCTGGAGGGCAAAACCTCCTGGATTTTCTCGAGTTGCGGCAGGTGCTCTCGACTTACGACGGGGACCTCAGGGACCCGCTCTGGTGGCCTCAGGAAAGGCCAGTCCCCATGCGAGTTCCTCGGGGGCCTCTCGGGATTCCTCTCCCGTCGATGCCGGGGCCTAAGACCTTGTGTGGAGTCGGGGCCGGAACCTGAGGATTCCTCTCCAGTGCTGACATGGATCTTGGGGTACTTCTGGAGTCTCCCCAGAAGAGTCAGTCCTCGTCTCGAATGCGGGCATGCACTTGCGCTTTCCTCCAGAGCGGTAGCAGCAGTGTCACGCAGTCCTCCGCGTGGATCAAAGGATCTATGGTTTTCCCTCGAGTCTTTCCCATGAGGCTTTCCCACGAGGCTTTCCCACAGGGCTGTCCCACGTGCACACGTGGTGGGAGTCGATCCTCGGCTTGAACGTCAAGGCAGTGCAGGGAAAACAGGTTCCTCTGGAATGGACTGACACATCTGGGGGACTCTTGGAATGGTGTCTCGACCCTGGAGTTCCTCTCGCCTTTCCTGTGGAGAGCGCCTCCTCTTGAGATGCGACGGGAACGCCGGGAATTCTTTCCCTACGAAACAGGGAAAGGAGCCCTCATCTCGAGCTAGGAGGCGGAAACGGGGCTCCCATGGATGTGTGCGGGACACGACGTGCTTCCTCTCGAGTGGAGACGGGTATGTCGGGGAACTTCTTGAGTTGCAGCTAGGGTGTGAAGGACCCTTTGGACGTTCCAGTGGTTAGATGTGATTGGCCTTGAGAAGCCTCAGCGGAAATGGGCCTCATCTCGCCTGGAGGGCAAAACCTCCTGGATTTTCTCGAGTTGCGGCAGGTGCTCTCGACTTACGACGGGGACCTCAGGGACCCGCTCTGGTGGCCTCAGAAAAGGCCAGTCCCCATGCGAGTTCCTCTGGGGCGTCTCGTGATTCCTCTCCCGTCGATGCCGGGGCCTAAGACCTTGTGTGGAGTCGGGGCCGGAACCTGAGGATTCCTCTCCAGTGCTGACATGGATCTTGGGGTACTTCTGGAGTCTCCCCAGGGGAGTCAGTCCTCGTCTCGAATGCGGGCATGCACTTGCGCTTTCCTCCAGAGCGGTAGCAGCAGTGTCACGCAGTCCGCCGCGTGGATCAAAGGATCTATGGTTTTCCCTCGAGTCTTTCCCACGAGGCTTTCCCACGAGGCTTTCCCACAGGGCTATCCCACGTGCACACGTGGTGGATGTCGATCCTCGGCTTGAACGTCAAGGCAGTGCAGGGAAAACAGGTTCCTCTGGAATGGACTGACACATCTGGGGGACTCTTGGAATGGTGTCTCGACCCTGGAGTTCCTCTCGCCTTTCCTGTGGAGAGCGCCTCCTCTTGAGATGCGACGGGAACGCCGGGAATTCTTTCCCTACGAAACCGGGAAAGGATCCCTCATCTCGAGCTAGGAGGCGGAAACGGGGCTCCCCTGGATGTGTGCGGGACCCCACGTGCTTCCTCTCGAGTGGAGACGGGTATGTCGGGGAACTTCTTGAGTTGCAGCAAGGGTGTGAAGGACCCTTTGGAAGTTCCAGTGGTTAGATGTGATTGGCTTCGAGAAGCCTCAGCGGAAATGGGCCTCATCTCGCCTGGAGGGGAAAACCTCCTGGATTTTCTCGAGTTGCGGCAGGTGCTCTCGACTTACGACGGGGACCTCAGGGACCCGCTCTGGTGGCCTCAGGAAAGGCCAGTCCCCATGCGAGTTCCTCGGGGGCCTCTCGGGATTCCTCTCCCGTCTATGCCGGGGCCTAAGACCTTGTGTGGAGTCGGGGCCGGAACCTGAGGATTTCTCTCCAGTGCTGACATGGATCTTGGGGTACTTCTGGGGTCTCCCCAGGGGAGTCAGTCCTCGTCTCGAATGCGGGCATGCACTTGCGCTTTCCTCCAGAGCGGTAGCAGCAGTGTCACGCAGTCCGCCGCGTGGATCAAAGGATCTATGGTTTTCCCTTGAGTCTTTCCCACGAGTCTTTCCCACGAGGCTTTCCCACAGGGCTGTCCCACGTGCACACGTGGTGGGAGTCGATCCTCGGCTTGAACGTCAAGGCAGTGCAGGGAAAACAGGTTCCTCTGGAATGGAATGACATATCTGGGGGACTCTTGGAATGGTGTCACGACCCTGGAGTTCCTCTCGCCTTTCCTGTGGAGAGCGCCTCCTCTTGAGATGCGACGGGAACGCCGGGAATTCTTTCCCTATGAAACAGGGAAAGGATCCCTCATCTCGAGCTAGGAGGCGGAAACGGGGCTCCCCTGGATGTGTGCGGGACACCACGTGCTTCCTCTCGAGTGGAGACGGGTATGTCGGGGAACTTCTTGAGTTGCAGCAAGGGTGTGAAGGACCGTTTGGAAGTTCCAGTGGTTAGATGTGATTGGCCTCTAGAAGCCTCAGCGGAAATGGGCCTCATCTCGCCTGGAGGGCAAAACCTCCTGGATTTTCTCGAGTTGCGGCAGGTGCTCTCGACTTACGACGGGGACTTCTGGGACCCGCTCTGGTGGCCTCAGGAAAGGCCAGTCCCCATGCGAGTTCCTCGGGGGCCTCTCGGGATTCCTCTCCCGTCGATGCCGGGGCCTAAGACCTTGTGTGGAGTCGGGGCCGGAACCTGAGGATTCCTCTCCAGTGCTGACATGGATCTTGGGGTACTTCTGGAGTCTCCCCAGGGGAGTCAGTCCTCGTCTCGAATGCGGGCATGCACTTGCGCTTTCCTCCAGAGCGGTAGCAGCAGTGTCACGCAGTCCGCCGCGTGGATCAATGGATCTATGGTTTTCCCTCGAGTCTTTCCCACGAGGCTTTCCCACGAGGCTTTCCCACAGGGCTGTCCCACGTGCACACGTGGTGGGAGTCGATCCTCGGCTTGAACGTCAAGGCAGTGCAGGGAAAACAGGTTCCTCTGGAATGGAATGACACATCTGGGGGACTCTTGGAATGGTGGCACGACCCTGGAGTTCCTCTCGCCTTTCCTGCGGAGAGCGCCTCCTCTTGAGATGCGACGGGAACGCCGGGAATTCTTTCCCTACGAAACAGGGAAAGGATCCCTCATCTCGAGCTAGGAGGCGGAAACGGGGCTCCCCTGGATGTGTGCGGGACACCACATGCTTCCTCTCGAGTGGAGACGGGTATGTCGGGGAACTTCTTGAGTTGCAGCAATGGTGTGAAGGACCCTTTGGAAGTTCCAGTGGTTAGACGTGATTGGCCTCGAGAAGCCTCAGCGGAAATGGGCCTCATCTCTCCTGGAGGGCAAAACCTCCTGGATTTTCTCAAGTTGCGGCAGGTGCTCTCGACTTACGACGGGGACCTCAGGGACCCGCTCTGGTGGCCTCAGGAAAGGCCAGTCCCCATGCGAGTTCCTCGGGGGCGTCTCGGGATTCCTCTCCCGTCGATGCCGGGGCCTAAGACCTTGTGTGGAGTCGGGGCCGGAAACTGAGGATTCCTCTCCAGTGCTGACATGGATCTTGGGGTAGTTCTGGAGTCTCCCCAGGGGAGTCAGTCCTCGTCTCGAATGCAGGCATGCACTTGCGCTTTCCTCCAGAGCGGTAGCAGTAGTGTCACGCAGTCCGCCGCGTGGATCAAAGGATCTATGTTTTTCCCTTGAGTCTTTCCCACGAGGCTTTCCCACGAGGCTTTCCCACAGGGCTGTCCCACGTGCACACGTGGTGGGAGTCGATCCTCGGCTTGAACGTCAAGGCAGTGCAGGGAAAACAGGTTCCTCTGGAATGGAATGACACATCTGGGGGACTCTTGGAATGGTGTCACGACCCTGGAGTTCCTCTCGCCTTTCCTGTGGAGAGCGCCTCCTCTTGAGATGCGACGGGAACGCCGGGAATTCTTTCCCTACGAAACAGGGAAAGGATCCCTCATCTCGAGCTAGGAGGCGGAAACGGGGCTCCCCTGGATGTGTGCGGGACACCACGTGCTTCCTCTCGAGTGGAGACGGGTATGTCGGGGAACTTCTTGAGTTGCAGCAAGGGTGTGAAGGACCGTTTGGAAGTTCCAGTGGTTAGATGTGATTGGCCTCGAGAAGCCTCAGCGGAAATGGGCCTCATCTCGCCTGGAGGGCAAAACCTCCTGGATTTTCTCGAGTTGCGGCAGGTGCTCTCGACTTACGACGGGGACTTCAGGGACCCGCTCTGGTGGCCTCAGGAAAGGCCAGTCCCCATGCGAGTTCCTCGGGGGCCTCTCGGGATTCCTCTCCCGTCGATGCCGGGGCCTAAGACCTTGTGTGGAGTCGGGGCCGGAACCTGAGGTTTCCTCTTCAGTGCTGACATGGATCTTGGGGTACTTCTGGAGTCTCCCCAGGGGAGTCAGTCCTCGTCTCGAATGCGGGCATGCACTTGCGCTTTCCTCCAGAGCGGTAGTAGCAGTGTCACGCAGTCCGCCGCGTGGATCAAAGGATCTATGGTTTTCCCTCGAGTCTTTCCCACGAGGCTTTCCCACGAGGCTTTCCCACAGGGCTGTCCCACGTGCACACGTGGTGGGAGTCGATCCTCGGCTTGAACGTCAAGGCAGTGCAGGGAAAACAGGTTCCTCTGGAATGGACTGACACATCTGGGGGACTCTTGGAATGGTGTCACGACCCTGGAGTTCCTCTCGCCTTTCCTGTGGAGAGCGCCTCCTCTTGAGATGCGACGGGAACGCCGGGAATTCTTTCCCTACGAAACAGGGAAAGGATCCCTCATCTCGAACTAGGAGGCGGAAACGGGGCTCCCCTGGATGTGTGCGGGACACCACGTGCTTCCTCTCGAGTGGAGACGGGTATGTCGGGGAACTTCTTGAGTTGCAGCAATGGTGTGAAGGACCCTTTGGAAGTTCCAGTGGTTAGATGTGATTGGCCTCGAGAAGCCTCAGCGGAAATGGACCTCATCTCGCCTGGAGGGCAAAACCTCCTGGATTTTCTCGAGTTGCGGCAGGTGCTCTCGACTTACGACGGGGACCTCAGGGACCCGCTCTGGTGGCCTCAGGAAAGGCCAGTCCCCATGCGAGTTCCTCGGGGGCGTCTCGGGATCCCTCTCCCGTCGATGCCGGGGCCTAAGACCTTGTGTGGAGTCGGGGCCGGAACCTGAGGATTCCTCTCCAGTGCTGACATGGATCTTGGGGTACTTCTGGAGTCTCCCCAGGGGAGTCAGTCCTCGTCTCGAATGCGGGCATGCACTTGCGCTTTCCTCCAGAGCGGTAGCAGCAGTGTCACGCAGTCCGCCGCGTGGATCAAAGGATCTATGGTTTTCCCTCTAGTCTTTCCCACGAGGCTTTCCCACGAGGCTTTCCCACAGGGCTGTCCCACGTGCACACGTGGTGGGAGTCGATCCTCGGCTTGAACGTCAAGGCAGTGCAGGGAAAACAGGTTCCTCTGGAATGGACTGACACATCTGGGGGACTCTTGGAATGGTGTCTCGACCCTGGAGTTCCTCTCGCCTTTCCTGTGGAGAGCGCCTCCTCTTGAGATGCGACGGGAACGCCGGGAATTCTTTCCCTACGAAACAGGGAAAGGATCCCTCATCTCGAGCTAGGAGGCGAAACGGGGCTCCCCTGGATGTGTGCGGGACACCACGTGCTTCCTCTCGAGTGGAGACGGGTATGTCGGGGAACTTCTTGAGTTGCAGCAATGGTGTGAAGGACCCTTTGGAAGTTCCAGTGGTTAGATGTGATTGGCCTCGAGAAGCCTCAGCGGAAATGGGCCTCATCTCGCCTGGAGGGCAAAACCTCCTGGATTTTCTCGAGTTGCGGCAGGTGCTCTCGACTTACGACGGGGACCTCAGGGAACCGCTCTGGTGGCCTCAGGAAAGGCCAGTCCCCATGCGAGTTCCTCGGGGGCGTCTCGGGATTCCTCTCCCGTCGATGCCGGGGCCTAAGACCTTGTGTGGATTCGGGGCCGGAACCTGAGGATTCCTCTCCAGTGCTGACATGGATCTTGGGGTACTTCTGGAGTCTCCCCAGGGGAGTCAGTCCTCGTCTCGAATGCGGGCATGCACTTGCGCTTTCCTCCAGAGCGGTAGCAGCAGTGTCACGCAGTCCGCCGCATGGATCAAAGGATCTATGGTTTTCCCTCGAGTCTTTCCCACGAGGCTTTCCCACGAGGCTTTCCCACAGGGCTGTCCCACGTGCACACGTGGTGGGAGTCGATCATCGGCTTGAACGTCAAGGCAGTGCAGGGAAAACAGGTTCCTCTGGAATGGACTGACACATCTGGGGGACTCTTGGAATGGTGGCACGACCCTGGAGTTCCTCTTGCCTTTCCTGTGGAGAGCGCCTCCTCTTGAGATGCGACGGGAACGTCGGGAATTCTTTCCCTACGAAACAGGGAAAGGATCCCTCATCTCGAGCTAGGAGGCGGAAACGGGGCTCCCCTGGATGTGTGCGGGACGCCACATGCTTCCTCTCGAGTGGAGAAGGGTATGTCGGGGAACTTCTTGAGTTGCAGCAAGGGTGTGAAGGACCCTTTGGAAGTTCCAGTGGTTAGACGTGATTGGCATCCAGAAGCCTCAGCGGAAATGGGCCTTATCTCGCCTGGAGGGCAAAACCTCCTGGATTTTCTCGAGTTGTGGCAGGTGCTCTCGACTTACGATGGGGACCTCAGGGACCCGCTCTGGTGGCCTCAGGAAAGGCCAGTCCCCATGCGAGTTCCTCGGGGGCCTCTCGGGATTCCTCTCCCGTCGATGCCGGGGCCTAAGACCTTGTGTGGAGTCGGGGCCGGAACCTGAGGTTTCCTCTCCAGTGCTGACATGGATCTTGGGGTACTTCTGGAGTCTCCCCAGGGGAGTCAGTCCTCGTCTCGAATGCGGGCATGCACTTGCGCTTTCCTCCAGAGCGGTAGCAGCAGTGTCACGCAGTCCGCCGCGTGGATCAAAGGATCTATGGTTTTCCCTCGAGTCTTTCCCACGAGGCTTTCCCACGAGGCTTTCCCACAGGGCTGTCCCACGTGCACACGTGGTGGGAGTCGATCCTCGGCTTGAACGTCAAGGCAGTGCAGGGAAAACAGGTTCCTCTGGAATGGACTGCCCCGTCTGGGGGACTCTTGGAATGGTGCCACGACCCTGGAGTTCCTCTCGCCTTTCCTGTGGAGAGCGCCTCCTCTTGAGATGCGACGGGAACGCCGGGAATTCTTTCCCTACGAAACAGGGAAAGGATCCCTCATCTCGAGCTAGGAGGCGGAAACGGGGCTCCCCTGGATGTGTGCGGGCCCCCACGTGCTTCCTCTCGAGTGGAGACGGGTATGTCGGGGATCTTCCTGATTTGCAGCAATGGTGTGAAGGACCCTTTGGAAGTTCCAGTGGTTAGATGTGATTGGCCTCGAGAAGCCTCAGCGGAAATGGGCCTCATCTCGCCTGGAGGGCAAAACCTCCTGGATTTTCTCGAGTTGCGGCAGGTGCTCTCGACTTACGACGGGGACCTCAGGGACCCGCTCTGGTGGCCTCAGGAAAGGCCAGTCCCCATGCGAGTTCCTCGGGGGCCTCTCGGGATTCCTCTCCCGTCGATGCCGGGGCCTAAGACCTTGTGTGGAGTCGGGGCCGGAACCTGAGGATTCCTCTCCAGTGCTGACATGGATCTTGGGGTACTTCTGAAATCTCCACAGGGGAGTCAGTCCTCGTCTCGAATGCGGGCATGCACTTGCGCTTTCCTCCAGAGCGGTAGCAGCAGTGTCACGCAGTCCGCCGCGTGGATCAAAGGATCTATGGTTTTCCCTCGAGTCTTTCCCACGAGGCTTTCCCACGAGGCTTTCCCACAGGGCTGTCCCACGTGCACACGTGGTGGGAGTCGATCCTCGGCTTGAACGTCAAGGCAGTGCAGGGAAAACAGGTTCCTCTGGAATGGACTGACACATCTGGGGGACTCTTGGAATGGTGTCACGACCCTGGAGTTCCTCTCGCCTTTCCTGTGGAGAGCGCCTCCTCTTGAGATGCGACGGGAACGCCGGGAATTCTTTCCCTACGAAATAGGGAAAGGATCCCTCATCTCGAGCTAGGAGGCGGAAACGGGGCTCCCCTGGATGTGTGCGGGACCCCACGTGCTTCCTCTCGAGTGGAGACGGGTATGTCGGGGAACTTCTTGAGTTGCAGGAAGGGTGTGAAGGACCCTTTGGAAGTTCCAGTGGTTAGATGTGATTGGCCTCGAGAAGCCTCAGCGGAAATGGGCCTCATCTGGCCTGGAGGGCAAAACCTCCTGGATTTTCTCGAGTTGCGGCAGGTGCTCTCGACTTACGACGGGGACCTCAGGGACCCGCTCTGGTGGCCTCAGGAAAGGCCAGTCCCCATGCGAGTTCCTCGGGGGCCTCTCGGGATTCCTCTCCCGTCGATGCCGGGGCCTAAGACCTTGTGTGGAGTCGGGGCCGGAACCTGAGGATTCGTCTCCAGTGCTGACATGGATCTTGGGGTACTTCTGGAGTCTCCCCAGAAGAGTCAGTCCTCGTCACGAATGCGGGCATGCACTTGCGCTTTCCTCCAGAGCGGTAGCAGCAGTGTCACGCAGTCCTCCGCGTGGATCAAAGGATCTATGGTTTTCCCTCGAGTCTTTCCCACGAGGCTTTCCCACGAGGCTTTCCCACAGGGCTGTCCCACGTGCACACGTGGTGGGAGTCGATCCTCGGCTTGAACGTCAAGGCAGTGCAGGGAAAACAGGTTCCTCTGGAATGGACTGACACATCTGGGGGACTCTTGGAATGATGTCTCGACCCTGGAGTTCCTCTCCCCTTTCCTGTGGAGAGCGCCTCCTCTTGAGATGCGACGGGAACGCCGGGAATTCTTTCCCTACGAAACAGGGAAAGGATCCCTCATCTCGAGCTAGGAGGCGGAAACGGGGCTCCCCTGGATGTGTGCGGGACACGACGTGCTTCCTCTCGAGTGGAGACGGGTATGTCGGGGAACTTCTTGAGTTGCAGCTAGGGTGTGAAGGACCCTTTGGAAGTTCCAGTGGTTAGATGTGATTGGCCTTGAGAAGCCTCAGCGGAAATGGGCCTCATCTCGCCTGGAGGGCAAAACCTCCTGGATTTTCTCGAGTTGCGGCAGGTGCTCTCGACTTACGACGGGGACCTCAGGGACCCGCTCTGGTGGCCTCAGGAAAGGCCAGTCCCCATGCGAGTTCCTCTGGGGCGTCTCGTGATTCCTCTCCCGTCGATGCCGGGGCCTAAGACCTTGTGTGGAGTCGGGGCCGGAACCTGAGGATTCCTCTCCAGTGCTGACATGGATCTTGGGGTACTTCTGGAGTCTCCCCAGGGGAGTCAGTCCTCGTCTCGAATGCGGGCATGCACTTGCGCTTTCCTCCAGAGCGGTAGCAGCAGTGTCACGCAGTCCGCCGCATGGATCAAAGGATCTATGGTTTTCCCTCGAGTCTTTCCCACGAGGCTTTCCCACGAGGCTTTCCCACAGGGCTGTCCCACGTGCACACGTGGTGGATGTCGATCCTCGGCTTGAACGTCAAGGCAGTGCAGGGAAAACAGGTTCCTCTGGAATGGACTGACACATCTGGGGGACTCTTGGAATGGTGTCTCGACCCTGGAGTTCCTCTCGCCTTTCCTGTGGAGAGCGCCTCCTCTTGAGATGCGACGGGAACGCCGGGAATTCTTTCCCTACGAAACAGGGAAAGGATCCCTCATCTCGAGCTAGGAGGCGGAAACGGGGCTCCCCTGGATGTGTGCGGGACCCCACGTGCTTCCTCTCGAGTGGAGACGGGTATGTCGGGGAACTTCTTGAGTTGCAGCAATGGTGTGAAGGACCCTTTGGAAGTTCCAGTGGTTAGATGTGATTGGCTTCGAGAAGCCTCAGCGGAAATGGGCCTCATCTCGCCTGGAGGGGAAAACCTCCTGGATTTTCTCGAGTTGCGGCAGGTGCTCTCGACTTACGACGGGGACCTCAGGGACCCGCTCTGGTGGCCTCAGGAAAGGCCAGTCCCCATGCGAGTTCCTCGGGGGCCTCTCGGGATTCCTCTCCCGTCTATGCCGGGGCCTAAGACCTTGTGTGGAGTCGGGGCCGGAACCTGAGGATTCCTCTCCAGTGCTGACATGGATCTTGGGGTACTTCTGGGGTCTCCCCAGGGGAGTCAGTCCTCGTCTCGAATGCGGGCATGCACTTGCGCTTTCCTCCAGAGCGGTAGCAGCAGTGTCACGCAGTCCGCCGCGTGGATCAACGGTACTATGGTTTTCCCTTGAGTCTTTCCCACGAGGCTTTCCAACGAGGCTTTCCCACAGGGCTGTCCCACGTGCACACGTGGTGGGAGTCGATCCTCGGCTTGAACGTCAAGGCAGTGCAGGGAAAACAGGTTCCTCTGGAATGGAATGACATATCTGGGGGACTCTTGGAATGGTGTCACGACCCTGGAGTTCCTCTCGCCTTTCCTGTGGAGAGCGCCTCCTCTTGAGATGCGACGGGAACGCCGGGAATTCTTTCCCTACGAAACAGGGAAAGGATCCCTCATCTCGAGCTAGGAGGCGGAAACGGGGCTCCCCTGGATGTGTGCGGGACACCACGTGCTTCCTCTCGAGTGGAGACGGGTATGTCGGGGAACTTCTTGAGTTGCAGCAAGGGTGTGAAGGACCGTTTGGAAGTTCCAGTGGTTAGATGTGATTGGCCTCGAGAAGCCTCAGCGGAAATGGGCCTCATCTCGCCTGGAGGGCAAAACCTCCTGGATTTTCTCGAGTTGCGGCAGGTGCTCTCGACTTATGACGAGGACCTCAGGGACCCGCTCTGGTGGCCTCAGGAAAGGCCAGTCCCCTTGCGAGTTCCTCGGGGGCCTCTCGGGATTCCTCTCCCGTCGATGCCGGGGCCTAAGACCTTGTGTGGAGTCGTTGCCGGAACCAGGGGATTCCTCTCCAGTGCTGACATGGATCTTGGGGTACTTCTGGAGTCTCCCCAGGGGAGTCAGTCCTCGTCTCGAATGCGGGCATGCACTTGCGCTTTCCTCCAGAGCGGTAGCAGCAGTGTCACGCAGTCCGCCGCATGGATCAAAGGATCTATGGTTTTCCCTTGAGTATTTCCCACGAGGCTTTCCCACGAGGCTTTCCCACAGGGCTGTCCCACGTGCACACGTGGTGGGACTCGATCCTCGGCTTGAACGTCAAGGCAGTGCAGGGAAAACAGGTTCCTCTGGAATGGACTGACACATCTGGGGGACTCTTGGAATGGTGACATGACCCTGGAGTTCCTCTCGCCTTTCCTGTGGAGAGCGCCTCCTCGTGAGATGCGACGGGAACGCCGGGAATTCTTTCCCTACGAAACAGGGAAAGGATCCCTCATCTCGAGCTAGGAGGCGGAAACGGGGCTCCCCTGGATGTGTGCGGGACACCACGTGCTTCCTCTCGAGTGCAGACGCGTATGTCGGGGAACTTCTTGAGTTGCAGCAAGGGTGTGAAGGCCCCTTTGGAAGTTCCAGTGGTTAGATGTGATTGGCCTCGAGAAGCCTCAGAGGAAATGGGCCTCATCTCGCCTGGAGGGCAAAACCTCCTGGATTTTCTCGAGTTGCGGCAGGTGCTCTCGACGTACGACGGGGACTTCAGGGACCCGCTCTGGTGGCCTCAGGAAAGGCCAGTCCCCATGCGAGTTCCTCGGGGGCCTCTCGGGATTCCTCTCCCGTCGATGCCGGGGCCTAAGACCTTGTGTGGAGTCGGGGCCGGAACCTGAGGATTCCTCTCCAGTGCTGACATCGATCTTGGGGTACTTCTGGAGTCTCCCCAGGGGAGTCAGTCCTCGTCTCGAATGCGGGCATGCACTCGCGCTTTCCTCCAGAGCGGTAGCAGCAGTGTCACGCAGTCCCCCGCGTGGATCAAAGGATCTATGGTTTTCCCTCGAGTCTTTCCCACGAGGCTTTCCCACGAGGCTTTCCCACAGGGCTGTCCCACGTGCACACGTGGTGGGAGTCGATCCTCGGCTTGAACGTCAAGGCAGTGCAGGGAAAACAGGTTCCTCTGGAATGGACTGACACATCTGGGGGACTCTTGGAATGGTGGCATGACCCTGGAGTTCCTCTCGCCTTTCCTGTGGAGAGCGCCTCCTCTTGAGATGCGACGGGAATGCCGGGAATTCTTTCCCTACGAAACAGGGAAAGGATCCCTCATCTCGAGCTAGGAGGCGGAAACGGGGCTCCCCTGGATGTGTGCGGGACACCACGTGCTTCCTCTCGAGTGCAGACGGGTATGTCGGGGAACTTCTTGAGTTGCAGCTAGGGTGTGAAAGACCCTTTGGAAGTTCCAGTGTTTAGATATGATTGGCCTCGAGAATTCTCAGCGGAAATGGGCCTCATCTCGCCTGGAGGGCAAAACCTCCTGGATTTTCTCGAGTTGCGGCAGGTGCTCTCGACGTACGACGGGGACTTCAGGGACCCGCTCTGCTGGCCTCAGGAAAGGCCAGTCCCCATGTGAGTTCCTCGGGGGCCTCTCGGGATTCCTCTCCCGTCGATGCCGGGGCCTAAGACCTTGTGTGGAGTCGGGGCCGGAACCTGAGGATTCCTCTCCAGTGCTGACATGGATCTTGGGGTACTTCTGGAGTCTCCCCAGGGGAGTCAGTCCTCGTCTCGAATGCGGGCATGCACTTGCGCTTTCCTCCAGAGCGGTAGCAGCAGTGTCACGCAATCCGCCCCATGAATCAAAGGATCTATGGTTTTCCCTCGAGTCTTTCCCACGAGGCTTTCCCACGAGGCTTTCCCACAGGGCTGTCCCACGTGCACACGTGGTGGGAGTCGATCCTCGGCTTGAACGTCAAGGCAGTGCAGGGAAAACAGGTTCCTCTGGAATGGACTGACACATCTGGGGGACTCTTGGAATGGTGTCACGACCCTGGAGTTCCTCTCGCCTTTCCTGTGGAGAGCGCCTCCTCTTGAGATGCGACGGGAACGCCGGGAATTCTTTCCCTACGAAACAGGGAAAGGATCCCTCATCTCGAGCTAGGAGGCGGAAACGGGGCCCCCCTGGATGTGTGCGGGACCCCACGTGCTTCCTCTCGAGTGGAGACGGGTATGTCGGGGAACTTCTTGATTTGCAGCAATGGTGTGAAGGACCGTTTGGAAGTTCCAGTGGTTAGATGTGATTGGCCTCGAGAAGCCTCAGCGGAAATGGGCCTCATCTCGCCTGGAGGGCAAAACCTCCTGGATTTTCTCGAGTTGCGGCAGGTGCTCTCGACTTACGACGGGGACCTCAGGGACCCGCTCTGGTGGCCTCAGGAAAGGCCAGTCCCCATGCGAGTTCCACGGGGGCCTCTCGGGATTCCTCTCCCATCGATGCCGGGGCCTAAGACCTTGTGTGGAGTCGGGGCCGGAACCTGAGGATTCCTCTCCAGTGCTGACATGGAACTTGGGGTACTTCTGGAGTCTCCCCAGGGGAGTCAGTCCTCGTCTCGAATGCGGGCATGCACTTGCGCTTTCCTCCAGAGCGGTAGCAGCAGTGTCACGCAGTCCGCCGCGTGGATCAAAGGATCTATGGTTTTCCCTCGAGTCTTTCCCACGAGGCTTTCACACAGGGCTGTCCCACGTGCACACGTGGTGGGAGTCGATCCTCGGATTGAACGTCAAGGCAGTGCAGGGAAAACAGGTTCCTCTGGAATGTACTGACACATCTGGGGGACTCTTGGAATGGTGGCATGACCCTGGAGTTCCTCTCGCCTTTCCTGTGGAGAGCGCCTCCTCTTGAGATGCGACGGGAACGCCGGGAATTCTTTCCCTACGAAACAGGGAAAAGATCCCTCATCTCGAGCTAGGAGGCGGAAACGGGGCTCCCCTGGATGTGTGCGGGACACCACGTGCTTCCTCTGGAGTGGAGATGGGTATGTCGGGAAACTTCTTGAGTTGCAGCAAGGGTGTGAAGGACCCTTTGGAAGTTCCAGTGGTTAGATGTGATTGGCCTCGAGAAGCCTCAGCGGAAATGGGCCTCATCTCGCCTGGAGGGCAAAACCTCCTGGATTTTCTCGAGTTGCGGCAGGTGCTCACGACTTACGACGGGGACCTCAGGGACCCGCTCTGGTGGCCTCAGGAAAGGCCAGTCCCCATGCGAGTTCCTCGGGGGCCTCTCGGGATTCCTCTCCCGTCGATGCCGGGGCCTAAGACCTTGTGTGGAGTCGGGGCCGGAACCTGAGGATTCCTCTCCAGTGCTGACATGGATCTTGGGGTACTTCTGGAGTCTCCCCAGGGGAGTCAGTCCTCGTCTCGAATGCGGGCATGCACTTTCGCTTTCCTCCAGAGCGGTAGCAGCAGTGTCACGCAGTCCGCCGCGTGGATCAAAGGATCTATGGTTTTCCCTCGAGTCTTTCCCACGAGGCTTTCCCACGAGGCTTTCCCACAGGGCTGTCCCACGTGCACACGTGGTGGGAGTCGATCCTCGGCTTGAACGTCAAGGCAGTGCAGGGAAAACAGGTTCCTCTGGAATGGACTGACACATCTGGTGGTCTCTTGGAATGGTGGCACGACCCTGGAGTTCTTCTCCCCTTTCCTGTGGAGAGCGCCTCCTCTTGAGATGCGACGGGAACGCCGGGAATTCTTTCCCTACGAAACAGGGAAAGGATCCCTCATCTCGAGCTAGGAGGCGGAAACGGGGCTCCCCTGGATGTGTGCGGGACCCCACGTGCTTCCTCTCGAGTGGAGATGGGTATGTCGGGGAACTTCTTGAGTTGCAGCAAGGGTGTGAAGGACCCTTTGGAAGTTCCAGTGGTTAGATGTGATTGGCCTCGAGAAGCCTCCGCGGAAATGGGCCTCATCTCGCCTGGAGGGCAAAACCTCCTGGATTTTCTCGAGTTGCGGCAGGTGCTCTCGACTTACGATGGGGACCTCAGGGACTGGCTCTGGTGGCCTCAGGAAAGGCCAGTCCCCATGCGAGTTCCTCGTGGGCTTCTCGGGATTCATCTGCCCTCGATGCCGGGGCCTAAGACCTTGTGTGGAGTCGGGGCCGGAACCTGAGGATTCCTCTCCAGTGCTGACATGGATCTTGGGGTACTTCTGGAGTCTCCCCAGGGGAAACAGTCCTCGGCTCGAATGCGGGCATGCACTTGCGCTTTCCTCCAGAGCGGTAGCAGCAGTGTCACGCAGTCTGCCGCGTGGATCAAATGATCTATGGTTTTCCCTCGAGTCTTTCCCACGAGGCTTTCACACAGGGCTGTCCCACGTGCACACGTGGTGGGAGTCGAACCTCGGCTTGAACGTCAAGGCAGTGCAGGGAAAACAGGTTCCTCTTGAATGGACTGACAAATCTGGGGGACTCTTGGAATGGTGGCACGACCCTGGAGTTCCTCTCGCCTTTCCTGTGTAGAGCGCCTCCTCTTGAGATGCGACGGGAACGCCGGGAATTCTTTCCCTACGAAACAGGGAAAGGATCCCTCATCTCGAGCTCGGAGGCGGAAACGGGGCTCCCCTGGATGTGTGCGGGACCCACGTGCTTCCTCTCGAGTGGAGACGGGTATGTCGGGGAACTTCTTGAGTTGCAGCAAGGGTGTGAAGGACCCTTTGGAAGTTCCAGTGTTTAGACGTGATTAGCCTCGAGAAGCCTCAGCGGAAATGAGCCTCATCTCGCCTGGAGGGCAAAACCTCCTTGATTTTCTCGAGTTGCGGCAAGTGATCTCGACTTACGACGGGGACCTCAGGGACCCGCTCTGGTGGCCTCAGGAAAAGCCAGTCCCCATGCGAGTTCCTCGGGGGCCTCTCGGGATCACTCTCCCGTCGATGCCGGGGCCTAAGACCTTGTGTGGAGTCGGGGCCGGAACCTGAGGATTCCTCTCCAGTGCTGACATGGATCTTGGGGTACTTCTGGAGTCTCCCCACGGGAATCAGTCCTCGTCTCGAATGCGGGCATGCACTTGCGCTTTCCTCCAGAGCGGTAGCAGCAGTGTCACGCAGTCCGCCGCGTGGATCAAAGGATCTATGGTTTTCCCTCGAGTCTTTCCCACGAGGCTTTCCCACGAGGCTTTCCCACAGGGCTGTCCCACGTGCACACGTGGTGGGAGTCGATCCTCGGCTTGAACGTCAAGGCAGTGCAGGGAAAACAGGTTCCTCTGGAATGGACTGACACATCTGGGGGCTCTTGGAATGGTGGCATGACCCTGGAGTTCCTCTCGCCTTTCCTGTGGAGAGCGCCTCCTCTTGAGATGCGACGGGAACGCCGGGAATTCTTTCCCTAGGAAACAGGGAAAGGATCCCTCATCTCGAGCTAGGAGGCGGAAACGGGGCTCCCCTTGATGTGTGCGGGACACCACGTGCTTCCTCTCGAGTGCAGACTTGTATGTCGGGGAACTTCTTGAGTTGCGGAAAGGGTGTGAAGGACCCTTTGGAAGTTCCAGTGGTTAGATGTGATTGGCCTCGAGATGCCTCAGCGGAAATGGGCCTCATCTCGCCTGGAGGGCAAAACCTCCTGGATTTTCTCGAGTTGCGGCAGGTGCTCTCGACTTACGACGGGGACCTCAGGGACCCGCTTGGTGGCCTCAGGAAAGGCCAGTCCCCATGCGAGTTCCTCGGGGGCCTCTCGGGATTCCTCTCCCGTCGATGCCGGGGCCTAAGACCTTGTGTGGAGTCGGGGCCGGAAAATGAGAATTCCTCTCCAGTGCTGACATGGATCTTGGGGTACTTCTGGAGTCTCCCCAGGGGAGTCAGTTCTCGTCTCGAATGCGGGCATGCACTTGCGCTTTCCTCCAGAGCGGTAGCAGCAGTGTCACCCAGTCCGCATCGTGGATCAAAGGATCTATGGTTTTCCCTCGAGTCTTTCCCACGAGGCTTTCCCAGGAGGCTTTCCCACAGGGCTGTCCCACGTGCACACGTGGTGGGAGTCGATCCTCGGCTTGAACGTCAAGGCAGTGCAGGGAAAACAGGTTCCTCTGGAATGTACTGACACATCAGGGGGACTCTTGGAATGGTGGCACGACCCTGGAGTTCCTCTCGCCTTTCCTGTGGAGAGCGCCTCCTCTTGAGATGCGACGGGAACGCCGGGAATTCTTTCCCTACGAAACAGGGAAAGGATCCCTCACCTCGAGCTAGGGGGCGGAAACGGAGCTCCCCTGGATGTGTGAGGGACCCCACGTGCTTCCTCTCGAGTGGAGACTGGTATGTCGGGGAACTTCTTGATTTGCAGCAATGGTGTGAAGGACCGTTTGGAAGTTCCAGTGGTTAGATGTGATTGGCCTCGAGAAGCCTCAGCGGAAATGGGCCTCATCTCGCCTGGAGGGGAAAACCTCCTGGATTTCCTCGAGTTGCGGCAGGTGCTCTCGACTTACGACGGGGACCTCAGGGACCCGCTCTGGTGGCCTCAGGAAAGGCCAGTCCCCATGCGAGTTCCACGGGGGCCTCTCGGGATTCCTCTCCCATCGATGCCGGGGCCTAAGACCTTGTGTGGAGTCGGGGCCGGAACCTGAGGATTCCTCTCCAGTGCTGACATGGATGTTGGGGTACTTCTGGAGTCTCCCCAGGGGAGTCAGTCTTCGTCTCGAATGCGGGCATGCACTTGCGCTTTCCTCCAGAGCGGTAGCAGCAGTGTCACGCAGTCCGCCGCGTGGATCAAAGGATCTATGGTTTTCCCTCGAGTCTTTCCCACGAGGCTTTCCCACGAGGCTTTCCCACAGGGCTGTCCCACGTGCACACGTGGTGGGAGTCGATCCTCGGCTTGAACCTCAAGGCAGTGCAGGGAAAACAGGTTCCTCTGGAATGTACTGACACATCTGGGGGACTCTTGGAATGGTGGCATGACCCTGGAGTTCCTCTCGCCTTTCCTGTGGAGAGCGCCTCCTCTTGAGATGCGACGGGAACGCCGGGAATTCTTTCCCTACGAAACAGGGAAAGGATCCCTCATCTCGAGCTAGGAGGCGGAAACGGGGCTCCTCTGGATGTGTGCGGGACACCACGTGCTTCCTCTGGAGTGGAGATGGGTATGTCGGGAAACTTCTTGAGTTGCAGCAATGGTGTGAAGGACCCTTTGGAAGTTCCAGTGGTTAGATGCGATTGGCCTCGAGAAGCCTCAGCGGAAATGGGCCTCATCTGGCCTGGAGGGCAAAACCTCCTGGATTTTCTCGAGTTGGGGCAGGTGCTCTCGACTTACGACGGGGACCTCAGGGACCCGCTCTGGTGGCCTCAGGAAAGGCCAGTCCCCATGCGAGTTCCTCGGTGCCGTCTCAGGATTCCTCTCCCGTCGATGCCGGGGCCTAAGACCTTGTGTGGAGTCGGGGCCGGAAACTGAGGATTCCTCTCCAGTGCTGACATGGATCTTGGGGTACTTCTGGAGTCTCCCCAGGGGAGTCAGTCCTCGTCTCGAATGAGGGCATGCACTTGCGCTTTCCTCCAGAGCGGTAGCAGCAGTGTCACGCAGTCCGCCGCGTGGATCAAAGGATCTATGGTTTTCCCTCGAGTCTTTCCCACGAGGCTTTCCCACGAGGCTTTCCCACAGGGCTGTCCCACGTGCACACGTGGTGGGAGTCGATCCTCGGCTTGAACGTCAAGGCAGTGCAGGGAAAACAGGTTCCTCTGGAATGGACTGACACATCTGGGGGTCTCTTGGAATGGTGGCACGACCCTGGAGTTCTTCTCCCCTTTCCTGTGGAGAGCGCCTCCTCTTGAGATGCGACGGGAACGCCGGGAATTCTTTCCCTACGAAACAGGGAAAGGATCCCTCATCTCGAGCTAGGAGGCGGAAACGGGGCTCCCCTGGATGTGTGCGGGACCCCAAGTGCTTCCTCTCGAGTGGAGACGGGTATGTCGGGGAACTTCTTGAGTTGCAGCAAGGGTGTGAAGGACCCTTTGGAAGTTCCAGTGGTTAGATGTGATTGGCCTCGAGAAGCCTCAGCGGAAATGGGCCTCATCTCGCCTGGAGGGCAAAACCTCCTGGATTTTCTCGAGTTGCGGCAGGTGCTCTCGACTTACGATGGGGACCTCAGGGACTGGCTCTGGTGGCCTCAGGAAAGGCCAGTCCCCATGCGAGTTCCTCGTGGGCTTCTCGGGATTCATCTGCCCTCGATGCCGGGGCCTAAGACCTTGTGTGGAGTCGGGGCCGGAACCTGAGGATTCCTCTCCAGTGCTGACATGGATCTTGGGGTACTTCTGGAGTCTCCCCAGGGGAAACAGTCCTCGTCTCGAATGCGGGCATGCACTTGCGCTTTCCTCCAGACGGGAGCAGCAGTGTCACGCAGTCTGCCGCGTGGATCAAAGGATCTATGGTTTTCCCTCGAGTCTTTCCCACGAGGCTTTCACACAGGCCTGTCCCACGTGCACACGTGGTGGGAGTCGAACCTCGGCTTGAACGTCAAGGCAGTGCAGGGAAAACAGGTTCCTCTTGAATGGACTGACAAATCTGGGGGACTCTTGGAATGGTGGCACGACCCTGGAGTTCCTCTCGCCTTTCCTGTGTAGAGCGCCTCCTCTTGAGATGCGACGGGAACGCCGGGAATTCTTTCCCTACGAAACAGGGAAAGGATCCCTCATCTCGAGCTAGGAGGCGGAAACGGGGCTCCCCTGGATGTGTGCGGGACCCACGTGCTTCCTCTCGAGTGCAGACGGGTATGTCGGGGAACTTCTTGAGTTGCAGCAAGGGTGTGAAGGACCCTTTGGAAGTTCCAGTGGTTAGACGTGATTGGCCTCGAGAAGCCTCAGCGGAAATGGGCGTCATCTCGCCTGGAGGGCAAAACCTCCTGGATTTTCTCGAGTTGCGGCAGGTGCTCTCGACTTACGACGGGGACCTCAGGGACCCGCTCTGGTGGCCTCAGGAAAGGCCAGTCCCCATGCGAGTTCCTCGGGGGCCTCTCGGGATTCCTCTCCCTTCGATGCCGGGGCCTAAGACCTTGTGTGGAGTCGGGGCCGGAACCTGAGGATTCCTCTCCAGTGCTGACATGGATCTTGGGGTACTTCTGGAGTCTCCCCAGGGGAGTCAGTCCTCGTCTCGAATGCGGGCATGCACTTGCGTTTTCCTCCAGAGCGGTAGCAGTAGTGTCACGCAGTCCGCCGCGTGGATCAAAGGATCTATGGTTTTCCCTCGAGTCTTTCCCACGAGGCTTTCCAACGAGGCTTTCCCACAGGGCTGTCCCACGTGCACACGTGGTGGGAGTCGATCCTCGGCTTGAACGTCAAGGCAGTGCAGGGAAAACAGGTTCCTCTGGAATGGACTGACACATCTGGGGGACTCTTGGAATGATGTCTCGACCCTGGAGTCCCTCTCCCCTTTCCTGTGGAGAGCGCCTCCTCTTGAGATGCGACGGGAACGCCGGGAATTCTTTCCCTACGAAACAGGGAAAGGATCCCTCATCTCGAGCTAGGAGGCGGAAACGGGGCTCCCCTGGATGTGTGCGGGACACGACGTGCTTCCTCTCGAGTGGAGACGGGTATGTCGGGGAACTTCTTGAGTTGCAGCTAGGGTGTGAAGGACCCTTTGGAAGTTCCAGTGGTTAGATGTGATTGGCCTTGAGAAGCCTCAGCGGAAATGGGCCTCATCTCGCCTGGAGGGCAAAACCTCCTGGATTTTCTCGAGTTGCGGCAGGTGCTCTCGACTTACGACGGGGACCTCAGGGACCCGCTCTGGTGGCCTCAGGAAAGGCCAGTCCCCATGCGAGTTCCTCTGGGGCGTCTCGTGATTCCTCTCCCGTCGATGCCGGGGCCTAAGACCTTGTGTGGAGTCGGGGCCGGAACCTGAGGATTCCTCTCCAGTGCTGACATGGATCTTGGGGTACTTCTGGAGTCTCCCCAGGGGAGTCAGTCCTCGTCTCGAATGCGGGCATGCACTTGCGCTTTCCTCCAGAGCGGTAGCAGCAGTGTCACGCAGTCCGCCGCATGGATCAAAGGATCTATGGTTTTCCCTCGAGTCTTTCCCACGAGGCTTTCCCACGAGGCTTTCCCACAGGGCTGTCCCACGTGCACACGTGGTGGATGTCGATCCTCGGCTTGAACGTCAAGGCAGTGCAGGGAAAACAGGTTCCTCTGGAATGGACTGACACATCTGGGGGACTCTTGGAATGGTGTCTCGACCCTGGAGTTCCTCTCGCCTTTCCTGTGGAGAGCGGCTCCTCTTGAGATGCGACGGGAACGCCGGGAATTCTTTCCCTACGAAACAGGGAAAGGATCCCTCATCTCGAGCTAGGAGGCGGAAACGGGGCTCCCCTGGATGTGTGCGGGACCCCACGTGCTTCCTCTCGAGTGGAGACGGGTATGTCGGGGAACTTCTTGAGTTGCAGCAATGGTGTGAAGGACCCTTTGGAAGTTCCAGTGGTTAGACGTGATTGGCCTCGAGAAGCCTCAGCGGAAATGGGCCTCATCTCGCCTGGAGGGCAAAACCTCCTGGATTTTCTCGAGTTGTGGCAGGTGCTCTCGACTTACGACGGGGACCTCAGGGAACCGCTCTGGTGGCCTCAGGAAAGGCCAGTCCCCATGCGAGTTCCTCGGGGGCCTCTCGGGATTCCTCTCCCGTCGATGCCGGGGCCTAAGACCTTGTGTGGAGTCGGGGCCGGAACCTGAGGTTTCCTCTCCAGTGCTGACATGGATCTTGGGGTACTTCTGGAGTCTCCCCAGGGGAGTCAGTCCTCGTCTCGAATGTGGGCATGCACTTGCGCTTTCCTCCAGAGCGGTAGCAGGAGTGTCACGCAGTCCGCCGCGTGGATCAAAGGATCTATGGTTTTCCCTCGAGTCTTTCCCACGAGGCTTTCCCACGAGGCTTTCCCACAGGGCTGTCCCCCGTGCACACGTGGTGGGAGTCGATCCTCGGCTTGAACGTCAAGGCAGTGCAGGGAAAACAGGTTCCTCTGGAATGGACTGACAGATCTGGGGGACTCTTGGAATGGTGGCACGACCCTGGAGTTCCTCTCGCCTTTCCTGTGGAGAGCGCCTCCTCTTGAGATGCGACGGGAACGCCGGGAATTCTTTCCCTACGAAACAGGGAAAGGATCCCTCATCTCGAGCTAGGAGGCGGAAACGGGGCTCCCCTGGATGTGTGCGGGACCCCACGTGCTTCCTCTCAAGTGGAGACGTGTATGGCGGGGAACTTCTTGAGTTGCAGCAATGGTGTGAAGGACCCTTTGGAAGTTCCAGTGGTTAGACGTGATTGGCCTCGAGAAGCCTCAGCGGAAATGGGCCTCATCTCGCCTGGAGGGCAAAACCTCCTGGATTTTCTCGAGTTGTGGCAGGTGCTCTCGACTTACGACGGGGACCTCAGGGACTCGCTCTGATGGCCTCAGGAAAGGCCAGTCCCCATGCGAGTTCCTCGGGGGCCTCTCGGGATTCCTCTCCCGTCGATGCCGGGGCCTAAGACCTTGTGTGGAGTCGGGGCCGGAACCTGAGGATTCCTCTCCAGTGCTGACATGGATCTTGGGGTATTTCTGGAGTCTCCCCAGGGGAGTCAGTCCTCGTCTCGAATGCGGGCATGCACTCGCGCTTTCCTCCAGAGCGGTAGCAGCAGTGTCACGCAGTCCCCCGCGTGGATCAAAGGATCTATGGTTTTCCCTCGAGTCTTTCCCACGAGGCTTTCCCACGAGGCTTTCCCACAGGGCTGTCCCACGTGCACACGTGGTGGGAGTCGATCCTCGGCTTGAACGTCAAGGCAGTGCAGGGAAAACAGTTTCCTCTGGAATGGACTGACACATCTGGGGGACTCTTGGAATGGTGGCATGACCCTGGAGTTCCTCTCGCCTTTCCTGTGGAGAGCGCCTCCTCTTGAGATGCGACGGGAATGCCGGGAATTCTTTCCCTAGGAAACAGGGAAAGGATCCCTCATCTCGAGCTAGGAGGCGGAAACGGGGCTCCCCTGGATGTGTGCGGGACACCACGTGCTTCCTCTCGAGTGCAGACGGGTATGTCGGGGAACTTCTTGAGTTGCAGCTAGGGTGTGAAGGACCCTTTGGAAGTTCCAGTGTTTAGATATGATTGGCCTCGAGAATTCTCAGCGGAAATGGGCCTCATCTCGCCTGGAGGGCAAAACCTCCTGGATTTTCTCGAGTTGCGGCAGGTGCTCTCGACGTACGACGGGGACCTCAGGGACCCGCTCTGGTGGCCTCAGGAAAGGCCAGTCCCCATGCGAGTTCCTCGGGGGCGTCTCGGGATTCCTCTCCCGTCGATGCCGGGGCCTAAGACCTTCTGTGGAGTCGGGGCCGGAACCTGAGGATTCCTCTCCAGTGCTGACATGGATCTTGGGGTACTTCTGGAGTCTCCCCAGGGGAGTCAGTCCTCGTCTCGAATGCGGGCATGCACTTGCGCTTTCCTCCAGAGCGGTAGCAGCAGTGTCACGCAGTCCGCCGCATGGATCAAAGGATCTATGGTTTTCCCTCGAGTCTTTCCCACGAGGCTTTCCCACGAGGCTTTCCCACAGGGCTGTCCCACGTGCACACGTGGTGGGAGTCGATCCTCGGCTTGAACGTCAAGGCAGTGCAGGGAAAACAGGTTCCTCTGGAATGGACTGACACATCTGGGGGACTCTTGGAATGGTGTCACGACCCTGGAGTTCCTCTCGCCTTTCCTGTGGAGAGCGCCTCCTCTTGAGATGCGACGGGAACGCCGGGAATTCTTTCCCTACGAAACAGGGAAAGGATCCCTCATCTCGAGCTAGGAGGCGGAAACGGGGCTCCCCTGGATGTGTGCGGGACCCCACGTGCTTCCTCTCGAGTGGAGACGGGTATGTCGGGGAACTTCTTGAGTTGCAGCAATGTTGTGAAGGACCCTTTGGAAGTTCCAGTGGTTAGACGTGATTGGCCTCGAGAAGCCTCAGCGGAAATGGGCCTCATCTCGCCTGGAGGGCAAAACCTCCTGGATTTTCTCGAGTTGCGGCAGATGCTCTCGACTTACGACGGGGACCTCAGGGAACCGCTAGGGTGGCCTCAGGAAAGGCCAGTCCCCATGCGAGTTCCTCGGGGGCCTCTCGGGATTCGTCTCCCGTCGATGCCGAGGCCTAAGACCTTGTGTGGAGTCGGGGCCGGAACCTGAGGATTCCTCTCCAGTGCTGACATGGATCTTGGGGTACTTCTGGAGTCTCCCCAGGGGAGTCAGTCCTCGTCTCGAATGCGGGCATGCTCTTGCGCTTTCCTCCAGAGCGGTAGCAGCAGTGTCACGCAGTCCGCCGCGTGGATCAAAGGATCTATGGTTTTCCCTCGAGTCTTTCCCATGAGGCTTTCCCACGAGGCTTTCCCACAGGGCTGTCCCACGTGCACACGTGGTGGGAGTCGATCCTCGGCTTCAACGTCAAGGCAGTGCAGGGAAAACAGGTTCCTCTGGAATGGACTGACACATCTGGGGGACTCTTGGATTGGTGTCACCACCCTGGAGTTCCTCTCGCCTTTCCTGTGGAGAGCGCCTCCTCTTGAGATGCGACGGGAACGCCGGGAATTCTTTCCCTACGAAACAGGGAAAGGATCCCTCATCTCGAGCTAGGAGGCGGAAACCGGGCTCCCCTGGATGTGTGCGGGAAACCACGTGCTTCCTCTCGAGTGCAGACGGGTATGTCGGGGAACTTCTTGAGTTGCAGCAAGGGTGTGAAGGACCCTTTGGAAGTTCCAGTGGTTAGATGTGATTGGCCTCGAGAAGCCTCAGCGGAAATGGGCCTCATCTCGCCTGGAGGGCAAAACCTCCTGGATTTTCTCGAGTTGCGGCAGGTGCTCTTGACTTACGACGGGGACCTCAGGGACCCGCTCTGGTGGCCTCAGGAAAGGCCAGTCCCCATGCGAGTTCCTCGGGGGCGTCTCGGGATTCCTCTCCCGTCGATGCCGGGGCCTAAGACCTTGTGTGGAGTCGGGGCCGGAACCTGAGGATTCCTCTCCAGTGCTGACATGGATCTTGGGGTACTTCTGGAGTCTTCCCAGGGGAGTCAGTCCTCGTCTCGAATGCGGGCATGCACTGGCACTTTCCTCCAGAGCGGTAGAAGCAGTGTCACGCAGTCCGCCGCGTGGATCAAAGGATCTATGGTTTTCCCTCGAGTCTTTCCCACGAGGCTTTCCCACGAGGCTTTCCCACAGGGCTGTCCCACGTGCACACGTGGTGGGAGTAGATCCTCAGCTTGAACGTCAAGGCAGTGCAGGGAAAACAGGTTCCTCTGGAATGGACTGACACATCTGGGGGACTCTTGAAATTGTGGCATGACCCTGGACTTCCTCTCTCCTTTCCTGTGGAGAGCGCCTCCTCTTGAGATGCGACGGGAACGCCGGGAATTCTTTCCCCACGAAACAGGGAAAGGATCCCTCATCTCGAGCTAGGAGGCGAAACGGGGCTCCCCTGGATGTGTGTGGGACACCACGTGCTTCCTCTCGAGTGGAGACGTGTATGTCGGGGAACATCTTGAGTTGCAGCAAGGGTGTGAAAGACCCTTTGGAAATTCCAGTGGTTAGATGTGATTGGCCTCGAGAAGCCTCAGCGGAAATGGGCCTCATCTCGCCTGGAGGGCAAAACCTCCTGGATTTTCTCGAGTTGCGGCAGGTGCTCTCGACTTACGACGGGGACCTCAGGGACCCGCTCTGGTGGCCTCAGGAAAGGCCAGTCCCCATGCGAGTTCCTCGGGGGCCTCTCGGGGTTCCTCTCCCGTCGATGCCGGGGCCTAAGACCTTGTGTGGAGTCGGGGCCGGAACCTGAGGATTCCTCTCCAGTGCTGACATGGATCTTGGGGTACTTCTGGAGTCTCCCCAGGGGAGTCACTCCTCGTCTCGAATGCGGGCATGCACTTGCGCTTTCCTCCAGAGCGGTAGCAGCAGTGTCACGCAGTCCGCCGCGTGGATCAAAGGATCTATGGTTTTCCCTCGAGTCTTTCCCACGAGGCTTTCCCACGAGGCTTTCCCACAGGGCTGTCCCACGTGCACACGTGGTGGGAGTCGATCCTCGGCTTGAACGTCAAGGCAGTGCAGGGAAAACAGGTTCCTCTGGAATGGACTGACACATCTGGGGGACTCTTAGAATGGTGTCACGACCCTGGAGTTCCTCTCGCCTTTCCTGTGGAGAGCGCCTCCTCTTGAGATGCGACGGGAACGCCGGGAATTCTTTCCCTACGAAACAGGGAAAGGATCCCTCATCTCGAGCTAGGAGGCGGAAACGGGGCTCCCCTGGATGTGTGCGGGACCCCACGTGCTTCCTCTCGAGTGGAGACGGGTATGTCGGGGAACTTCTTGAGTTGCAGCAAGGGTGTGAAGGACCCTTTGGAAGTTCCAGTGGTTAGACGTGATTGGCCTCGAGAAGCCTCAGCGGAAATGGGCCTCATCTCGCCTGGAGGGCAAAACCTCCTGGATTTTCTCGAGTTGCGGCAGGTGCTCTCGACTTACGACGGGGACCTCAGGGACCCGCTCTGGTGGCCTCAGGAAAGGCCAGTCCCCATGCGAGTTCCTCTGGGGACTCTCGGGATTCCTCTCCCGTCGATGCCGGGGCCTAAGACCTTGTGTGTAGTCGGGGCCGGAACCTGAGGATTCCTCTCCAGTGCTGACATGGATTTTGGGGTATTTCTGGAGTCTCCCCAGGGGAGTCACTCCTCGTCTCGAATGCGGGCATGCACTTGCGCTTTCCTCCAGAGCGGTAGCAGCAGTGTCACGCAGTCCGCCGCGTGGATCAAAGGATCTATGTTTTTCCCTCGAGTCTTTCCCACGAGGCTTTCCCACGAGGCTTTCCCACAGGGCTGTCCCACGTGCACACGTGGTGGGAGTCGATCCTCGGCTTGAACGTGAAGGCAGTGCAGGGAAAACAGGTTCCTCTGGAATGGACTGACACATCTGGGGGACTCTTGGAATGGTGTCACGACCCTGGAGTTCCTCTCGCCTTTCCTGTGGAGAGCGCCTCCTCTTGAGATGCGACGGGAACGCCGGGAATTCTTTCCCTACGAAACAGGGAAAGGATCCCTCATCTCGAGCTAGGAGGCGGAAACGGGGCTCCCCTGGATGTGTGCGGGACCCCACGTGCTTCCTCTCGAGTGGAGACGGGTATGTCGGGGAACTTCTTGAGTTGCAGCAATGGTGTGAAGGACCCTTTGGAAGTTCCAGTGGTTAGATGTGATTGGCCTCGAGAAGCCTCAGCGGAAATGGGCCTCATCTCGCCTGGAGGGCAAAACCTCCTGGATTTTCTCGAGTTGCGGCAGGTGCTCTCGACTTACGACGGGGACCTCAGGGACCCGCTCTGGTGGCCTCAGGAAAGGCCAGTCCCCATGCGAGTTCCTCGGGGGCCTCTCGGGATTCCTCTCCCGTCGATGCCGGGGCCTAAGACCTTGTGTGGAGTCGGGGCCGGAACCTGAGGATTCCTCTCCAGTGCTGACATGGATCTTGGGGTACTTCTGGAGTCTCCCCAGGGGAGTCAGTCCTCGTCTCGAATGCGGGCATGCACTTGTGCTTTCCTCCAGAGCGGTAGCAGCAGTGTCACGCAGTCCGCCGCGTGGATCAAAGGATCTATGGTTTTCCCTCGAGTCTTTCCCCCGAGGCTTTCCCACGAGGCTTTCCCACAGGGCTGTCCCACGTGCACACGTGGTGGGAGTCGATCCTCGGCTTGAACGTCAAGGCAGTGCAGGGAAAACAGGTTCCTCTGGAATGGACTGACACATCTGGGGGACTCTTGGAATGGTGGCACGACCCTGGAGTTCCTCTCGCCTTTCCTGTGGAGAGCGCCTCCTCTTGAGATGCCACGGGAACGCCGGGAATTCTTTCCCTACGAAACAGGGAAAGGATCCCTCATCTCGAGCTAGGAGGCGGAAACGGGGCTCCCCTGGATGTGTGCGGGACACCACGTGCTTCCTCTCGAGTGGAGACGGGTATGTCGGGGAACTTCTTGAGTTGCAGCAATGGTGTGAAGGACCCTTTGGAAGTTCCAGTGGTTAGATGTGATTGGCCTCGAGAAGCCTCAGCGGAAATGGGCCTCATCTCGCCTGGAGGGCAAAACCTCCTGGATTTTCTCGAGTTGCGGCAGGTGCTCTCGACTTACGACGGGGACCTCAGGGACCCGCTCTGGTGGCCTCAGGAAAGGCCAGTCCCCATGCGAGTTCCTCGGGGGCCTCTCGGGATTCCTCTCCTGTCGATGCCGGGGCCTAAGACCTTGTGTGGAGTCGGGGCCGGAACCTGAGGATTCCTCTCCAGTGCTGACATGGATCTTGGGGTACTTCTGGAGTCTCCCCAGGGGAGTCAGTCCTCGTCTCGAATGCGGGCATGCACTTGCGCTTTCCTCCAGAGCGGTAGCAGCAGTGTCACGCAGTCCGCCGCGTGGATCAAAGGATCTATGGTTTTCCCTCGAGTCTTTCCCCCGAGGCTTTCCCACGAGGCTTTCCCACAGGGCTGTCCCACGTGCACACGTGGTGGGAGTCGATCCTCGGCTTGAACGTCAAGGCAGTGCAGGGAAAACAGGTTCCTCTGGAATGGACTGACACATCTGGGGGACTCTTGGAATGGTGTCACGACCCTGGAGTTCCTCTCGCCTTTCCTGTGGAGAGCGCCTCCTCTTGAGATGCGACGGGAACGCCGGGAATTCTTTCCCTACGAAACAGGGAAAGGATCCCTCATCTCGAGCTAGGAGGCGGAAACGGGGCTCCCCTGGATGTGTGCGGGACCCACGTGCTTTCTCTCGAGTGGAGACGGGTATGTCGGGGAACGTCTGGACTTGCAGCAAGGGTGTGAAGGACCCTTTGGAAGTTCCAGTGGTTAGACGTGATTAGCCTCGAGAAGCCTCAGCGGAGATGGGCCTCATCTCGCCTGGAGGGCAAAACCTCCTGGATTTTCTCGAGTTGCGGCAGGTGCTCTCGACTTACGACGGGGACCTCAGGGAAAGGCTCTGGTGGCCTCAGGAAAGGCCAGTCCCCATGCGAGTTCCTCGGGGGCCTCTCGGGATTCCTCTCCCGTCGATGCCGGGGCCTAAGACCTTGTGTGGAGTCGGGGCCGGAACCTGAGGATTCCTCTCCAGTGCTGACATGGATCTTGGGGTACTTCTGGAGTCTCCCCAGGGGAGTCAGTCCTCGTCTCGAATGCGGGCATGCACTTGCGCTTTCCTCCAGAGCGGTAGCAGCAGTGTCACGCAGTCCGCCGCGTGGATCAAAGGATCTATGGTTTTCCCTCGAGTCTTTCCCACGAGGCTTTCCCACGAGGCTTTCCCACAGGGCTGTCCCACGTGCACACGTGGTGGGAGTCGATCCTCGGCTTGAACGTCAAGGCAGTGCAGGGAAAACAGGTTCGTCTGGAATGGACTGACACATCTGGGGGACTCTTGGAATGGTGGCACGACCCTGGAGTTCCTCTCGCCTTTCCTGTGGAGAGCGCCTCCTCTTGAGATGCGACGGGAACGCCGGGAATTCTTTCCCTACGAAACAGGGAAAGGATCCCTCATCTCGAGCTAGGAGGCGGAAACGGGGCTCCCCTGGATGTGTGCGGGACACCACGTGCTTCCTCTCGAGTGGAGACGGGTATGTCGGGGAAATTCTTGAGTTGCAGCAATGGTGTGAAGGACCCTTTGGAAGTTCCAGTGGTTAGATGTGATTGGCCTCGAGAAGCCTCAGCGGAAATGGGCCTCATCTCGCCTGGAGGGCAAAACCTCCTGGATTTTCTCGAGTTGCGGCAGGTGCTCTCGACTTACGACGGGGACCTCAGGGACCCGCTCTGGTGGCCTCAGGAAAGGCCAGTCCCCATGCGAGTTCCTCGGGGGCCTCTCGGGATTCCTCTCCCGTCGATGCCGGGGCCTATGACCTTGTGTGGAGTCGGGGCCGGAACCTGAGGATTCCTCTCCAGTGCTGACATGGATCTTGGGGTACTTCTGGAGTCTCCCCAGGGGAGTCAGTCCTCGTCTCAAATGCGGGCATGCACTTGCGCTTTCCTCCAGAGCGGTAGCAGCAGTGTCACGCAGTCCACCGCGTGGATCAAAGGATCTATGGTTTTCCCTCGAGTCTTTCCCACGAGGCTTTCCCACGAGGCTTTCCCACAGGGCTGTCCCACGTGCACACGTGGTGGGAGTCGATCCTCGGCTTGAACGTCAAGGCAGTGCAGGGAAAACAGGTTCCTCTGGAATGGACTGACACATCTGGGGGACTCTTGGAATGGTGGCACGACCCTGGAGTTCCTCTCGCCTTTCCTGTGGAGAGCGCCTCCTCTTGAGATGCGACGGGAACGCCGGGAATTCTTTCCCTACGAATCAGGGAAAGGATCCCTCATCTCGAGCTAGGAGGCGGAAACGGGGCTCCCCTGGATGTGTGCGGGACACCACGTGCTTCCTCTCGAGTGGAGACGGGTATGTCGGGGAAATTCTTGAGTTGCAGCAATGGTGTGAAGGACCCTTTGGAAGTTCCAGTGGTTAGATGTGATTGGCCTCGAGAAGCCTCAGCGGAAATGGGCCTCATCTCGCCTGGAGGGCAAAACCTCCTGGATTTTCTCGAGTTGCGGCAGGTGCTCTCGACTTACGACGGGGACCTCAGGGACCCGCTCTGGTGGCCTCAGGAAAGGCCAGTCCCCATGCGAGTTCCTCGGGGGCCTCTCGGGATTCCTCTCCCGTCGATGCCGGGGCCTATGACATTGTGTGGAGTCGGGGCCGGAACCTGAGGATTCCTCTCCAGTGCTGACATGGATCTTGGGGTACTTCTGGAGTCTCCCCAGGGGAGTCAGTCCTCGTCTCGAATGCGGGCATGCACTTGAGCTTTCCTCCAGAGCGGTAGCAGCAGTGTCACGCAGTCCGCCGCGTGGATGAAAGGATCTATGGTTTTCCCTCGAGTCTTTCCCACGAGGCTTTCCCACGAGGCTTTCCCACAGGGCTGTCCCAAGTGCACACGTGGTGGGAGTCGATCCTCGGCTTGAACGTCAAGGCAGTGCAGGGAAAACAGGTTCCTCTGGAATGGACTGACACATCTGGGGGACTCTTGGAATGGTGGCACGACCCTGGAGTTCCTCTCGCCTTTCCTGTGGAGAGCGCCTCCTCTTGAGATGCGACGGGAACGCCGGGAATTCTTTCCCTACGAAACAGGGAAATGATCCCTCATCTCGAGCTAGGAGGCGGAAACGGGGCTCCCCTGGATGTGTGCGGGACCCCACGTGCTTCCTCTCGAGTGGAGACGGGTATGTCGGGGAACTTCTTGAGTTGCAGCAAGGGTGTGAAGGACCCTTTGGAAGTTCCAGTGGTTAGACGTGATTAGCCTCGAGAAGCCTCAGCGGAAATGGGCCTCATCTCGCCTGGAGGGCAAAACCTCCTGGATTTTCTCGAGTTGCGGAGGTGCTCTCGACTTACGACGGGGACCTAAGGGAAAGGCTTTGGTGGCCTCAGGAAAGGCCAGTCCCCATGCGAGTTCCTCGGGGGCGTCTCGGGATTCCTCTCCCGTCGATGCCGGGGCCTAAGACCTTGTGTGGAGTCGGGGCCGGAACCTGAGGATTCCTCTCCAGTGCTGACATGGATCTTGGGGTACTTCTGGAGTCTCCCCAGGGGAGTCAGTCCTCGTCTCGAATGCGGGCATGCACTTGCGCTTTCCTCCAGAGCGGTAGCAGCAGTGTCACGCAGTCCGCCGCGTGGATCAAAGGATGTTTGGTTTTCCCTCAGGTCTTTCCCACGAGGCTTTCCCACGAGGCTTTCCCAGTGGGCTGTCCCACGTGCACACGTGGTGGGAGTCGATCCTCAGCTTGAACGTCAAGGCAGTGCAGGGAAAACAGGTTCCTCTGGAATGGACTGACACATCTGGGGGACTCTTGGAATGGTGGCATGACCCTGGAGTTCCTCTCGCCTTTCCTGTGGAGAGCGCCTCCTCTTGAGATGCGACGGGAACGCCGGGAATTCTTTCCCTACGAAACAGGGAAAGGATCCCTCATCTCGAGCTAGGAGGCGGAAACGGGGCTCCCCTGGATGTGTGCGGGACACCACGTGCTTCCTCTCGAGTGCAAACGGGTATGTTGGGGAACTTCTTGAGTTGCAGCACGGGTGTGAATGACCCTTTGGAAGTTCCAGTGGTTAGATGTGATTGGCCTCGAGAAGCCTCAGCGGAAATGGGCCTCATCTCGCCTGGAGGGGAAAACCTCCTAGATTTTCTCGAGTTGCGGCAGGTGCTCTCGACTTACGACGGGGACCTCAGGGACCCGCTCTGGTGGCCTCAGGAAAGTCCAGTCCCCATGCGAGTTCCTCGGGGGCGCCTCGGGATTCCTCTCCCGTCGATGCCGGGGCCTAAGACCTTGTGTGGAGTCGGGGCCGGAACCTGAGGATTCCTCTCCAGTGCTGACATGGATCTTGGGGTACTTCTGGAGTCTCCCCAGGGGAGTCAGTCCTCGTCTCGAATGCGGGCATGCACTTGCGCTTTCCTCCAGAGCGGTAGTAGCAGTGTCACGCAGTCCGCCGCGTGGATCAAAGGATGTTTGGTTTTCCCTCGAGTCTTTCCCACGAGGCTTTCCCACGAGGCTTTCCCACAGGGCTGTCCCACGTGCACACGTGGTGGGAGTCGATCCTCGGCTTGAACGTCAAGGCAGTGCAGGGAAAACAGGTTCCTCTGGAATGGACTGACACATCTGGGGGACTCTTGGAATGGTGGTATGACCCTGGAGTTCCTCTCGCCTTTCCTGTGGAGAGCGCCTCCTCTTGAGATGCGACGGGAACGCCGGGAATTCTTTCCCTACGAAACAGGGAAAGGATCCCTCATCTTGAGCTAGGAGGCGGAAACGGGGATCCCCTGGATGTGTGCGGGACACCACGTGCTTCCTCTCGAGTGCAAACGGGTATGTTGGGGAACTTCTTGAGTTGCAGCAAGGGTGTGAAGGACCTTTTGGAAGTTCCAGTGGTTAGATGTGATTGGCCTCGAGAAGCCTCAGCGGAAATGGGCCTCATCTCGCCTGGAGGGGAAAACCTCCTAGATTTTCTCGAGTTGCGGCAGGTGCTCTCGACTTACGACGGGGACCTCAGGGACCCGCTCTGGTGGCCTCAGGAAAGGCCAGTCCCCATGCGAGTTCCTCGGGGGCGTCTCGGGATTCCTCTCCCGTCGATGCCGGGGCCTAAGACCTTGTGTGGAGTCGGGGCCGGAACCTGAGGATTCCTCTCCAGTGCTGACATGGATCTTGGGGTACTTCTGGAGTCTCCCCAGGGGAGTCAGTCCTCGTCTCGAATGCGGGCATGCATTGCGCTTTCCTCCAGAGCAGTAGAAGCAGTGTCACGCAGTCCGCCGCGTGGATCAAAGGATCTATGGTTTTCCCTCGAGTCTTTCCCACGAGGCTTTCCCACGAGGCTTTCCCACAGGGCTGCGCCACGTGCACACGTGGTGGGAGTCGATCCTCGGCTTGAACGTCAAGGCAGTGCAGGGAAAACAGGTTCCTCTGGAATGGACTGACACATCTGGGGGACTCTTGGAATGGTGGCACGACCCTGGAGTTCCTCTCGCCTTTCCTGTGGAGAGCGCCTCCTCTTGAGATGCGACGGGAACGCCGGGAATTCTTTCCCTACGAAACAGGGAAAGGATCCCTCATCTCGAGGTAGGAGGCGGAAACGGGGCTCCCCTGGATGTGTACGGGAACCCACGTGCTTCCTCTCGAGTGGAGACGGGTATGTCGGGGAACTTCTTGAGTTGCAGCAATGGTGTGAAGGACCCTTTGGAAGTTCCAGTGGTTAGATGTGATTGGCCTCGAGAAGCCTCAGCGGAAATGGGCCTCATTTCGCCTGGAGGGCAAAACCTCCTGGATTTTCTCGAGTTGCGGCAGGTGCTCTCGACTTACGACGGGGACCTCAGGGACCCGCTCTGGTGGCCTCAGGAAAGGCCAGTCCCCATGCGAGTTCCTCGGGGGCCTCTCGGGATTCCTCTCCCGTCGATGCCGGGGCCTAAGACCTTGTGTGGAGTCGGGGCCGGAACCTGAGGATTCCTCTCCAGTGCTGACATGGATCTTGGGGTACTTCTGGAGTCTCCCCAGGGGAGTCAGTCCTCGTCTCGAATGCGGGCATGCATTGCGCTTTCCTCCAGAGCGGTAGCAGCAGTGTCACGCCGTCCGCCGCGTGGATCAAAGGATCTATGGTATTCCCTCGAGTCTTTCCCACGAGGCTTTCCCACGAGGCTTTACCACAGGGCTCTCCCACGTGCACACGTGGTGGGAGTCGATCCTCGGCTTGAACGTCAAGGCAGTGCAGGGAAAACAGGTTCCTCTGGAATGGACTGACACATCTGGGGGACTCTTGGAATGGTGTCACGACCCTGGACTTCCTCTCGCCTTTCCTGTGGAGAGAGCCTCCTCTTGAGATGCGACGGGAACGCCGGGAATTCTTTCCCTACGAAACAGGGAAAGGATCCCTCATCTCGAGCTAGGAGGCGGAAACGGGGCTCCCCTGGATGTGTGCGGGACACCACGTGCTTCCTCTCGAGTGCAGACGGGTATGTCGGGGAACTTCTTGAGTTGCAGCAAGGGTGTGAAGGACCCTTTGGAAGTTCCAGTGGTTAGATGTGATTGGCGTCGAGAATCCTCAGCGGAAATGGGCCTCATCTCGCCTGGAGGGCAACCTCCTGGATTTTCTCGAGTTGCGGCAGGTGCACTCGACTTACGACGGGGACCTCAGGGAACCGCTGTGGTGGCCTCAGGAAAGGCCAGCCCCAATGCGAGTTCCTCGGTGGCGTCTCGGGATTCCTCTCCCGTCGATGCCGGGGCCTAAGACCTTGTGTGGAGTCGGGGCCGGATCCTGAGGATTCCTCTCCAGTGCTGACATGGATCTTGGGGTACTTCTGGAGTCTCCCCAGGGGAGTCAGTCCTAGTCTCGAATGCGGGCATGCACTTGCGCTTTCCTCCAGAGCGGTAGCAGCAGTGTCACGCAGTCCGCCGCGTGGATCAAAGGATCTATGGTTTTCCCTCGAGTCTTTCCCACGAGGCTTTCCCACGAGGCTTTCCCACAGGGCTGTCCCACGTGCACACGTGGTGGGAGTGGATCCTCGGCTTGAACGTCAAGGCAGTGCAGGGAAAACAGGTTCCTCTGGAATGGACTGACACATCTGGGGGACTCTTGGAATGGTGGCACGACCCTAGAGTTCCTCTCGCCTTTCCTGTGGAGAGCGCCTCCTCTTGAGTTGCGCCGGGAACGCCGGGAATTCTTTCCCTACGAAACAGGGAAAGGATCCCTCATCTCGAGCTAGGAGGCGGAAACGGGGCTCCCCTGGATGTGTGCGGGACCCCACGTGCTTCCTCTCGAGTGGAGACAGGTATGTCGGGGAACTTCTTGAGTTGCAGCAAGGGTGTGAATGACCCTTTGGAAGTTCCAGCGGTTAGATGTGATTAGCCTCGAGAAGCCTCAGCGGAAATAGGCCTCATCTCGCATGGAGGGCAAAACCTGGATTTTCTCGAGTTGCGGCAGGTGCTCTCGACTTACGATGGGGACCTCAGGGACCCGCTCTGGTGGCCTCAGGAAAGGCCAGTCCACATGCGAGTTCCTCGAGGGCCTCTTGGCATTCCTCTCCCGTTGATGCCGGGGCCTAAGACCTTGTGTGGAGTCGGGGCCGGAACCTGAGGATTCCTCTCCAGTGCTGACATGGATCTTGGGGTACTTCTGGAGTCTCCCCAGGGGAGTCAGTCCTCGTCTCAAATGCGGGCATACACTTGCGCTTTCCTCCAGAGCGGTAGCAGCAGTGTCACGCAGTCCGCCGCGTGGATCAAAGGATCTATGGTTTTCCCTCGAGTCTTACCCACGAGGCTTTCCCACGGGGCTTTCCCACAGGGCTGTCCCACGTGCACAAGTGGTGGGAGTCGATCCTCGGCTTGAACGTCAAGGCAGTGCAGGGAAAACAGGTTCCTCTGGAATGGACTGACACATCTGGGGGACTCTTGGAATGGTGGCACGACCCTGGAGTTCCTCTCGCCTTTCCTGTGGAGAGCGCCTCCTCTTGAGTTGCGACGGGAACGCCGGGAATTCTTTCCCTACGAAACAGGGAAAGGATCCCTCATCTCGAGCTAGGAGGCGGAAACGGGGCTCCCCTGGATGTGTGCGGGACCCCACGTGCTTCCTCTCGAGTGGAGACAGGTATGTCGGGGAACTTCTTGACTTGCAGCAAGGGTGTGAAGGACCCTTTGGAAGTTCCAGTGGTTAGACGTGATTAGCCTCGAGAAGCCTCAGCGGAAATGGGCCTCATCTCGCCTGGAGGGCAAAACCTCCTGGATTTTCTCGAGTTGCGGCAGGTGCTCTCGACTTACGACGGGGACCTCAGGGACCCGCTCTGGTGGCCTCAGGAAAGGCCAGTCCCCATGCGAGTTCCTCGGGGGCCTCTCGGGATTCCTCTTCCGTCGATGCCGGGGCCTAAGACCTTGTGTGGAGTCGGGGCCGGAACCTGAGGATTCCTCTCCAGTGCTGACATGGATCTTGGGGTACTTCTGGAGTCTCCCCAGGGGAGTCTGTCCTCGTCTCGAATGCGGGCTTGCACTTGCGCTTTCCTCCAGAGCGGCATCAGCAGTGTCACGCAGTCCGCCGCGTGGATCAAAGGATCTATGGTTTTCCCTCGAGTCTTTCCCACGAGGCTTTCCCACGAGGCTTTCCCACAGGGCTGTCCCACGTGCACACGTGGTGGGAGTGGATCCTCGGCTTGAACGTCAAGGCAGTGCAGGGAAAACAGATTCCTCTGGAATGGTCTGACACATCTGGGGGACTCTTGGAATGGTGGCACGACCCTGGAGTTCCTCTCGCCTTTCCTGTGGAGAGCGCCTCCTCTTGAGATGCGACGGGAACGCCGGGAATTCTTTCCCTACGAAACAGGGAAAGGATCCCTCATCTCGAGCTAGGAGGCGGAAACGGGGCTCCCCTGGATGGGTGCGGGACCCCACGTGCTTCCTCTCGAGTTGAGACGGGTATGTCGCGGAACTGCTTAAGTTGCAGCAATGGTGTGAAGGACCCTTTGGAAGTTCCAGTGGTTAGACGTGATTAGCCTCGAGAAGCCTCAGCGGAAATGGGCCTCATCTCGCCTGAAGGGCAAAACCTCCTGGATTTTCTCGAGTTGCGGCAGGTGCTCTCGACTTACGACGGGGACCTCAGGGACCCGCTCTGGTGGCCTCAGGAAAGGCCAGTCCCCATGCGAGTTCCTCGGGGGCCTCTCGGGATTCCTCTCACGTCGATGCCGGGGCCTAAGACCTTGTGTGGAGTCGGGGCCGGAACCGGAGGATTCCTCTCCAGTGCTGACATGGATCTTGGGGTACTTCTGGAGTCTCCCCAGGGGAGTCAGTCCTCGTCTCGAATGCGGGCATGCACTTGCGCTTTCCTCCAGAGCGGTAGCAGCAGTGTCAGGCAGTCCGCCGCGTGGATCAAAGGATCTATGGTTTTCCCTCGAGTCTTTCCCACGAGGCTTCCCCACGACGCTTTCCCACAGGGCTGTCCCACGTGCACACGTGGTGGGAGTGGATCCTCGGCTTGAACGTCAAGGCAGTGCAGGGAAAACAGGTTCCTCTGGAATGGACTGACACATCTGGGGGACTCTTGGAATGGTGGCACGACCCTGGAGTTCCTCTCGCCTTTCCTGTGGAGAGCGCCTCCTCTTGAGTTGCGACGGGAACGCCGGGAATTCTTTCCCTACGAAACAGGGAAAGGATCCCTCATCTCGAGCTAGGAGGCGGAAACGGGGCTCCCCTGGATGTGTGCGGGACCCCACGTGCTTCCTCTCGAGTGGAGACAGGTATGTCGGGGAACTTCTTGAGTTGCAGCAAGGGTGTGAATGACCCTTTGGAAGTTCCAGCGGTTAGATGTGATTAGCCTCGAGAAGCCTCAGCGGAAATGGGCCTCATCTCGCCTGGAGGGCAAAACCTCCTGGATTTTCTCGAGTTGCGGCAGGTGCTCTCGACTTACGATGGGGACCTCAGGGACCCGCTCTGGTGGCCTCAGGAAAGGCCAGTCCCCATGCGAGTTCCTCGGGGGCCTCTTGGCATTCTTCTCCCGTTGATGCTGGGGCCTAAGACCTTGTGTGGAGTCGGGGCCGGAACCTGAGGATTCCTCTCCAGTGCTGACATGGATCTTGGGGTACTTCTGGAGTCTCCCCAGGGGAGTCAGTCCTCGTCTCGAATGCGGGCATGCACTTGCGCTTTCCTCCAGAGCGGTAGCAGCAGTGTCAGGCAGTCCGCCGCGTGGATCAAAGGATCTATGGTTTTCCCTCGAGTCTTTCCCACGAGGCTTTCCCACGAGGCTTTCCCACAGGGCTGTCCCACGTGCACACGTGGTGGGAGTGGATCCTCGGCTTGAACGTCAAGGCAGTGCAGGGAAAACAGGTTCCTCTGGAATGGACTGACACATCTGGGGGACTCTTGGAATGGTGGCACGACCCTGGAGTTCCTCTCGCCTTTCCTGTGGAGAGCGCCTCCTCTTGAGTTGCGACGGGAACGCCGGGAATTCTTTCCCTACGAAACAGGGAAAGGATCCCTCATCTCGAGCTAGGAGGCGGAAACGGGGCTCCCCTGGATGTGTGCGGGACCCCACGTGCTTCCTCTCGAGTGGAGACAGGTATGTCGGGGAACTTCTTGAGTTGCAGCAAGGGTGTGAATGACCCTTTGGAATTTCCAGCGGTTAGATGTGATTAGCCTCGAGAAGCCTCAGCGGAAATGGGCCTCATCTCGCCTGGAGGGCAAAACCTCCTGGATTTTCTCGAGTTGCGGCAGGTGCTCTCGACTTACGATGGGGACCTCAGGGACCCGCTCTGGTGGCCTCAGGAAAGGCCAGTCCCCATGCGAGTTCCTCGGGGGCCTCTTGGCATTCCTCTCCCGTTGATGCTGGGGCCTAAGACCTTGTGTGGAGTCGGGGCCGGAACCTGAGGATTCCTCTCCAGTGCTGACATGGATCTTGGGGTACTTCTGGAGTCTCCGCAGGGGAGTCAGTCCTCGTCTCGAATGCGGGCATACACTTGCGCTTTCCTCCAGAGCGGTAGCAGCAGTGTCACGCAGACCGCCGCGTGGATCAAAGGATCTATGGTTTTCCCTCGAGTCTTTCCCACGAGGCTTTCCCACGAGGCTTTCCCACAGGGCTGTCCCACGTGCACACGTGGTGGGAGTGGATCCTCGGCTTGAACGTCAAGGCAGTGCTGGGAAAACAGGTTCCTCTGGAATGGACTGACACATCTGGGGGACTCTTGGAATGGTGGCACGACCCTGGAGTTCCTCTCGCCTTTCCTGTGGAGAGCGCCTCCTCTTGAGTTGCGACGGGAACGCCGGGAATTCTTTCCCTACGAAACAGGGAAAGGATCCCTCATCTCGAGCAAGGAGGCGGAAACGGGGCTCCCCTGGATGTGTGCGGGACCCCACGTGCTTCCTCTCGAGTGGAGACAGTTATGTCGGGGAACTTCTTGAGTTGCAGCAAGGGTGTGAATGACCCTTTGGAAGTTCCAGCGGTTAGATGTGATTAGCCTCGAGAAGCCTCAGCGGAAATGGGCCTCATCTCGCCTGGAGGGCAAAACCTCCTGGATTTTCTCGAGTTGCGGCAGGTGCTCTCGACTTACGATGGGGACCTCAGGGACCCGCTCTGGTGGCCTCAGGAAAGGCCAGTCCCCATGCGAGTTCCTCGGGGGCCTCTTGGCATTCCTCTCCCGTTGATGCCGGGGCCTAAGACCTTGTGTGGAGTCGGGGCCGGAACCTGAGGATTCCTCTCCAGTGCTGACATGGATCTTGGGGTACTTCTGGAGTCTCCCCAGGGGAGTCAGTCCTCGTCTCGAATGCGGGCATACACTTGCGCTTTCCTCCAGAGCGGTAGCAGCAGTGTCACGCAGACCGCCGCGTGGATCAAAGGATCTATGGTTTTCCCTCGAGTCTTTCCCACGAGGCTTTCCCACGAGGCTTTCCCACAGGGCTGTCCCACGTGCACACGTGGTGGGAGTGGATCCTCGGCTTGAACGTCAAGGCAGTGCAGGGAAAACAGGTTCCTCTGGAATGGACTGACACATCTGGGGGACTCTTGGAATGGTGGCATGACCCTGGAGTTCCTCTCGCCTTTCCTGTGGAGAGCGCCTCCTCTTGAGATGCGACGGGAACGCCGGGAATTCTTTCCCTACGAAACAGGGAAAGGATCCCTCATCTCGAGCTAGGAGGCGGAAACGGGGCTCCCCTGGATGTGTGCGGGACCCCACGTGCTTCCTCTCGAGTGGAGACGGGTATGTCGGGGAACTTCTTGAGTTGCAGCAAGGGTGTGAAGGACCCTTTGGAAGTTCCAGTGGTTAGACGTGATTAGCCTCGAGAAGCCTCAGCGGAAATGGGCCTCATCTCGCCTGGAGGGCAAAACCTCCTGGATTTTCTCGAGTTGCGGCAGGTGCTCTCGACTTATGACGGGGACCTCAGGGACCCGCTCTGGTGTCCTCAGGAATGGCCAGTCCCCATGCGAGTTCCTCGGGGGCCTCTCGGGATTCCTCTCCCGTCGATGCCGGGGCCTAAGACCTTGTGTGGAGTCGGGGCCGGAACCTGAGGATTCCTCTGCACTGCTGACATGGATTTGAGGTAATTCTGGAGTCTTCCCAGGGGAGTCAGTCCTCGTCTCGAATGCGGGCATGCTCTTGCGCTTTCCTCCAGAGCGGTAGCAGCAGTGTCACGCAGTCCGCCGCGTGGATCAAAGGATCTATGGTTTTCCCTCGAGTCTTTCCCACGAGGCTTTCCCACGAGGCTTTCCCACAGGGCTGTCCCACGTGCACACGTGGTGGGAGTGGATCCTCGGCTTGAACGTCAAGGCAGTGCAGGGAAAACAGGTTCCTCTGGAATGGACTGACACATCTGGGGGACTCTTGGAATGGTGGCACGACCCTGGAGTTCCTCTCGCCTTTCCTGTGGAGAGCGCCTCCTCTTGAGATGCGACGGGAACGCCGGGAATTCTTTCCCTACGAAACAGGGAAAGGATCCCTCATCTCGAGCTAGGAGGCGGAAACGGGGCTCGCTGGATGTGTGCGGGACCCCACGTGCTTCCTCTCGAGTGGAGACGGGTATGTCGGGGAACTTCTTGAGTTGCAGCAAGGGTGTGAAGGACCCTTTGGAAGTTCCAGTGGTTAGACGTGATTAGCCTCGAGAAGCCTCAGCGGAAATGGGCCTCATCTCGCCTGGAGGGCAAAACCTCCTGGATTTTCTCGAGTTGCGGCAGGTGCTCTCGACTTACGACGGCGACCTCAGGGACCCGCTCTGGTGGCCTCAGGAAAGGCCAGTCCACATGCGAGTTCCTCGGGGGCCTCTCGGGATTCCTCTCCCGTCGATGCCGGGGCCTAAGACCTTGTGTGGAGTCGGGGCCGGAACCTGAGGATTCCTCTCCAGTGCTGACATGGATCTTGGGGTACTTCTGGAGTCTCCCCAGGGGAGTCAGTCCTCGTCTCGAATGCGGGCATGCACTTGCGCTTTCCTCCAGAGCGGTAGCAGCAGTGTCACGCAGTCCGCCGCGTAGATCAAAGGATCTATGGTTTTCCCTCGAGTCTTTCCCACGAGGCTTTCCCACGAGGCTTTCCCACAGGGCTGTCCCACGTGCACACGTGGTGGGAGTGGATCCTCGGCTTGAACGTCAAGGCAGTGCAGGGAAAACAGGTTCCTCTGGAATGGACTGACACATCTGGGGGACTCTTGGAATGGTGGCACGACCCTGGAGTTCCTCTCGCCTTTCCTGTGGAGAGCGCCTCCTCTTGAGATGCGACAGGAACGCCGGGAATTCTTTCCCTACGAAACAGGGAAAGGATCCCTCATCTCGAGCTAGGAGGTGGAAACGGGGCTCCCCTGGATGTGTGCGGGACCCCACGTGCTTCCTCTCGAGTGGAGACGGGTATGTCGGGGAACGTCTTGAGTTTTAGCAAGGGTGTGAAGGACCCTTTGGAAGTTCCAGTGGTTAGACGTGATAAGCCTCAAGAAGTCTCAGCGGAAATGGGCCTCATCTCGCCTGGAGGGCAAAACCTCCTGGATTTTCTCGAGTTGCGGCAGGTGCTCTCGACTTACGACGGGGACCTCAGGGACCCGCTCTGGTGGCCTCAGGAAAGGCCAGTCCCCATGCGAGTTCCTCCGGGGCCTCTCGGGATTCCTCTCCCGTCGATGCCGGGGCCTAAGACCTTGTGTGGAGTCGGGGCCGGAACCTGAGGATTCCTCTCCAGTGCTGACATGGATCTTGGGGTACTTCTGGAGTCTCCCCAGGGGAGTCAGTCCTCGTCTCGAATGCGGGCATGCACTTGCGCTTTCCTCCAGAGCGGTAGCAGCAGTGTCACGCAGTCCGCCCCGTGGATCAAAGGATCTATGGTTTTCCCTCGAGTCTTTCCCACGAGGCTTTCCCACGAGGCTTTCCCACAGGGCTGTCCCAAGTGCACACGTGATGGGAGTCGATCCTCGGCTTGAACGTCAAGGCAGTGCAGGGAAAACAGGTTCCTCTGGGATGGACTGACACATCTGGGGGACTCTTGGAATGGTGGCACGACCCTGGAGTTCCTCTCGCCTTTCCTGTGGAGAGCGCCTCCTCTTGAGATGCTATGGGAACGCCGGGAATTCTTTCCCTACGAAACAGGGAAAGGATCCCTCATCTCGAGCTAGGAGGCGGAAACGGGGCTCCCCTGGATGTGTGCGGGACCCACCGTGCTTGATCTCGAGTGGAGACGGGTATGTCGGGGAACTTCTTGATTTGCAGCAAGGGTGTGAAGGACCCTTTGGAAATTCCAGTGGTTAGACGTGATTAGCCTCGAGAAGCCTCAGCGGAAATGGGCCTCATCTCGCCTGGAGGGCAAAACCTCCTGGATTTTCTCAAGTTGCGGCAGGTGCTCTCGACTTACGACGGGGACCTCAGGGACCCGCTCTGGTGGCCTCAGGAAAGGCCAGTCCCCATGCGAGTTCCTCGGGGGCCTCTCGGGATTCCTCTCCCGTCGATGCCGGGGCCTAAGACCTTGTGTGGTGTCGGGGTCGGAACCTGAGGATTCCTCTCCGGTGCTGACATGGATCTTGGGGTACTTCTGGAGTCTCCCCAGGGGAGTCAGTCCTCGTCTCGAATGCGGGCATGCACTTGCGCTTTCCTCCAGAGCGGTAGCAGCAGTGTCACGCAGTCCGCCGCGTGGATCGAAGGATCTATGGTTTTCCCTCGAGTCTTTCCCACGAGGCTTTCCCACGAGGCTTTCCCACAGGGCTGTCCCACGTGCACACGTGGTGGGAGTCGATCCTCGGCTTGAACGTCAAGGCAGTGCAGGGAAAACAGGTTCCTCTGGAATGGACTGACACATCTGGGGGACTCTTGGAATGGTGGCACGACCCTGGAGTTCCTCTCGCCTTTCCTGTGGAGAGCGCCTCCTCTTGAGATGCGACGGGAACGCCGGGAAATCTTTCCCTACGAAACAGGGAAAGGATCCCTCATCTCGAGCTAGGAGGCGAAAACGGGGCTCCCCTGGATGTGTGCGGGACCTTCGTGTTTCCTCTCGAGTGGAGACGGGTATGTCGGGGAACTTCTTGAGTTGCAGCAAGGGTGTGAAGAACCCTTTGGAAGTTCCAGTGGTTAGATGTGATTGGCCTCGAGAAGCCTCAGCGGAAATGGGCCTCATCTCGCCTGGAGGGCAAAACCTCCTGAATTTTCTCGAGTTGCGGCAGGTGCTCTCGACTTACGACGGGGACCTCAGGGACCCGCTCTGGTGGCCTCAGGAAACTCCAGTCCCCATGCGACTTCCTCAGGGGCCTCTCGGGATTCCTCTCCCGTCGATGCCGGGGCCTAAGACCTTGTGTGGAGTCGGGGCCGGAACCTGAGGATTCCTCTCCAGTGCTGACATGGATCTTGGGGTACTTCTGGAGTCTCCCCAGGGGAGTCAGTCCTCGTCTGGAATGTGGGCATGCACTTGCGCTATCCTCCACAGCAGTAGCAGCAGTGTCACGCAGTCCGCCGCGTGGATCAAAGGATCTATGGTTTTCCCTCGAGTCTTTCCCACGAGGCTTTCCCACGAGGCTTTCCCACAGGGCTGTCCCACGTGCACACGTGGTGGGAGTCGATCCTCGGCTTGAACGTCAAGGCAGTGCAGGGAAAACAGGTTCCTCTGGAATGGACTGACACATCTGGGGGACTCTTGGAATGGTGGCACGACCCTGGAGTTCCTCTCTCCTTTCCTGTGGAGAGCGCCTCCTCTTGAGATGCGACGGGAACGCCGGGAATTCTTTCCCTACGAAACAGGGAAAGGATCCCTCATCTCGAGCTAGGAGGCGGAAACGGGGCTCCCCTGGATGTGTGCGGGACCTTCGTGTTTCCTCTCGAGTGGAGACGGGTATGTCGGGGAACTTCTTGAGTTGCAGCAAGGGTGTGAAGGACCCTTTGGAATTTCCAGTGGTTAGATGTGATTAGCCTCGAGAAGCCTCAGCGGAAATGGGCCTCATCTCGCCTGGAGGTGAAAACCTCCTGGATTTTCTCGAGTTGCGGTAGGTGCTCTCGACTTACGACGTGGACTACATGGACCCACTCTGGTGGCCTCAGGAAAGCCCAGTCCCCATGCAAGTTCTTCGGGGGCCTCTCGGGATTCCTCTTCCGTCGATGCCGGGGCCTAAGACCTTGTGTGGAGTCGGGGCCGGAACCTGAGGATTCCTCTGCACTGCTGACATGGATTTGGGGTGCTTCTGGAGTCTCCCCAGGGGAGTCAGTCCTCGTCTCGAATGCGGGCATGCACTTGCGCTTTCCTCCAGAGCGGTAGCAGCAGTGTCACGCAGTCTGCCGCGTGGATCACAGGATCTATGGTTTTCCCTCGAGTCTTTCCCACGAGGCTTTCCCACGAGGCTTTCCCACAGGGCTGTCCACGTGCACACGTGGTGGGAGTCGATCCTCAGCTTGAACGTCAAGGCTGTGCAGGGAAAACAGGTTCCTCTGTAATGGACTGACACATCTGGGCGTCTCTTGGAATGGTGGCACGACCCTGGAGTTCCTCTCCCCTCTCCTGTGGAGAGCGCCTCCTCTTGAGATGCGACGGGAACGCCCGGAATTCTTTCCCTAAGAAACAGGGAAAGGATCCCTCATCTCGAGCTAGGAGGCGGAAACGGGGCTCCCCTGGATGTGTGCGGGACCCCACGTGCTTCCTCTCGAGTGGAGACGGGTATGTCGGGGAACTTCTTGAGTTGCAGCCAGGGTGTGAAGGACCCTTTGGAAGTTCCAGTGGTTAGATGTGATTAGCCTCGAGAAGCCTCAGCGGAAATGGGCCTCATCTCGCCTGGAGGGCAAAACCTCCTGGATTTTCTCGAGTTGCGGCATGTGCTCTCGACTTACGACGGGGACCTCGGGGACCCGCTCTGGTGGCCTCAGGAAAGGCCAGTCCCCATGCGAGTTCCTCGGGGGCCGCTCGGGATTCCTCTCCCATCGATGCCGGGGCCTAAGACCTTGTGTGGAGTCGGGGCCAGAACCTGACGATTCCTCTCCAGTGCTGACATGGATCTTGGGGTACTTCTGGAGTCTCCCCAGGGGAGTCAGTCCACGTCTCGAATGCGGGCATGCACTTGCGCTTTCCTCCAGAGCGGTAGCAGCAGTGTCACGCATTCCGCCGCGTGGATCAAAGGATCTATGGTTTTCCCTCGAGTCTTTCCCACGAGGCTTTCCCACGAGGCTTTCCCACAGGGCTGTCCCACGTGCACACGTGGTGGGAGTCGATCCTCGGCTTGAACGTCAAGGCAGTGCAGGGAAAACAGGTTCCTCTGGAATGGACTGACACATCTGGGGGACTCTTGGAATGGTGGCACGACCCTGGAGTTCCTCTTGCCTTTCCTGTGGAGAGCGGCTCCTCTTGAGATGCAACGGGAACGCCGGGAATTCTTTCCCTACGAAACAGGGAAAGGATCCCTCATCTCGAGCTAGGAGGCGGAAACGGGTCTCCCCTGGATGTGTGCGGGACCCTTGTGCTTCCTCTCGAGTGGAGACGGGTATGTCGGGGAACTTCTTGAGTTGCAGTAAGGGTGTGAAGGACCCTTTGGAAGTTCCAGTGGTTAGATGTGATTAGCCTCGAGAAGCCTCAGGGAAATGGGCCTCATCTCGCCTGGAGGTCAAAACCTCCTGGATTTTCTCGAGTTGCGGTAGGTGCTCTGGACTTACGACGGGGACCTCGGGGACCCGCTCTGGTGGCCTCAGGAAAGGCCAGTCCACATGCGAGTTCCTCGGGGGCCTCTCGGGATTCCTCTCCCGTCGATGCCGGGTCCTAAGACCTTGTGTGGAGTCGGGGCCGGAACCTGAGGATTCCTCTCCAGTGCTGACATGGATCTTGGGGTACTTCTGGAGTCTCCCCAGGGGAGTCAGTCCTCGTCTCGAATGCGGGCATGCACTTGCGCTTTCCTCCAGAGCGGTAGCAGCAGTGTCACGCATTCCGCCGCGTGGATCAAAGGATCTATGCTTTTCCCTCGAGTCTTTCCCACGAGGCTTTCCCACGAGGCTTTCCCACAGGGCTGTCCCACGTGCACACGTGGTGGGAGTCGATCCTCGGCTTGAACGTCAAGGCAGTGCAGGGAAAACAGGTTCCTCTGGAATGGACTGACACATCTGGGGGACTCTTGGAATGGTGGCACGACCCTGGAGTTCCTCTCTCCTTTCCTGTGGAGAGCGCCTCCTCTTGAGATGCGACGGGAACGCCGGGAATTCTTTCCCTACGAAACAGGGAAAGGATCCCTCATCTCGAGCTAGGAGGCGGAAACGGGGCTCCCCTGGATGTGTGCGGGACCTTCGTGTTTCCTCTCGAGTGGAGACGGGTATGTCGGGGAACTTCTTGAGTTGCAGCAAGGGTGTGAAGGACCCTTTGGAATTTCCAGTGGTTAGATGTGATTAGCCTCGAGAAGCCTCAGCGGAAATGGGCCTCATCTCGCCTGGAGGTGAAAACCTCCTGGATTTTCTCGAGTTGCGGCAGGTGCTCTCGACTTACGACGTGGACTACATGGACCCACTCTGGTGGCCTCAGGAAAGCCCAGTCCCCATGCAAGTTCTTCGGGGGCCTCTCGGGATTCCTCTTCCGTCGATGCCGGGGCCTAAGACCTTGTGTGGAGTCGGGGCCGGAACCTGAGGATTCCTCTGCACTGCTGACATGGATTTGGGGTGCTTCTGGAGTCTCCCCAGGGGAGTCAGTCCTCGTCTCGAATGCGGGCATGCACTTGCGCTTTCCTCCAGAGCGGTAGCAGCAGTGTCACGCAGTCTGCCGCGTGGATCACAGGATCTATGGTTTTCCCTCGAGTCTTTCCCACGAGGCTTTCCCACGAGGCTTTCCCACAGGGCTGTCCACGTGCACACGTGGTGGGAGTCGATCCTCAGCTTGAACGTCAAGGCTGTGCAGGGAAAACAGGTTCCTCTGTAATGGACTGACACATCTGGGCGTCTCTTGGAATGGTGGCACGACCCTGGAGTTCCTCTCCCCTCTCCTGTGGAGAGCGCCTCCTCTTGAGATGCGACGGGAACGCCCGGAATTCTTTCCCTAAGAAACAGGGAAAGGATCCCTCATCTCGAGCTAGGAGGCGGAAACGGGGCTCCCCTGGATGTGTGCGGGACCCCACGTGCTTCCTCTCGAGTGGAGACGGGTATGTCGGGGAACTTCTTGAGTTGCAGCCAGGGTGTGAAGGACCCTTTGGAAGTTCCAGTGGTTAGATGTGATTAGCCTCGAGAAGCCTCAGCGGAAATGGGCCTCATCTCGCCTGGAGGGCAAAACCTCCTGGATTTTCTCGAGTTGCGGCATGTGCTCTCGACTTACGACGGGGACCTCGGGGACCCGCTCTGGTGGCCTCAGGATAGGCCAGTCCCCATGCGAGTTCCTCGGGGGCCGCTCGGGATTCCTCTCCCATCGATGCCGGGGCCTAAGACCTTGTGTGGAGTCGGGGCCAGAACCTGACGATTCCTCTCCAGTGCTGACATGGATCTTGGGGTACTTCTGGAGTCTCCCCAGGGGAGTCAGTCCACGTCTCGAATGCGGGCATGCACTTGCGCTTTCCTCCAGAGCGGTAGCAGCAGTGTCACGCATTCCGCCGCGTGGATCAAAGGATCTATGGTTTTCCCTCGAGTCTTTCCCACGAGGCTTTCCCACGAGGCTTTCCCACAGGGCTGTCCCACGTGCACACGTGGTGGGAGTCGATCCTCGGCGTGAACGTCAAGGCAGTGCAGGGAAAACAGGTTCCTCTGGAATGGACTGACACATCTGGGGGACTCTTGGAATGGTGGCACGACCCTGGAGTTCCTCTTGCCTTTCCTGTGGAGAGCGGCTCCTCTTGAGATGCAACGGGAACGCCGGGAATTCTTTCCCTACGAAACAGGGAAAGGATCCCTCATCTCGAGCTAGGAGGCGGAAACGGGTCTCCCCTGGATTTGTGCGGGACCCTTGTGCTTCCTCTCGAGTGGAGACGGGTATGTCGGGGAACTTCTTGAGTTGCAGTAAGGGTGTGAAGGACCCTTTGGAAGTTCCAGTGGTTAGATGTGATTAGCCTCGAGAAGCCTCAGGGAAATGGGCCTCATCTCGCCTGGAGGTCAAAACCTCCTGGATTTTCTCGAGTTGCGGTAGGTGCTCTGGACTTACGACGGGGACCTCGGGGACCCGCTCTGGTGGCCTCAGGAAAGGCCAGTCCACATGCGAGTTCCTCGGGGGCCTCTCGGGATTCCTCTCCCGTCGATGCCGGGTCCTAAGACCTTGTGTGGAGTCGGGGCCGGAACCTGAGGATTCCTCTCCAGTGCTGACATGGATCTTGGGGTACTTCTGGAGTCTCCCCAGGGGAGTCAGTCCTCGTCTCGAATGCGGGCATGCACTTGCGCTTTCCTCCAGAGCGGTAGCAGCAGTGTCACGCATTCCGCCGCGTGGATCAAAGGATCTATGGTTTTCCCTCGAGTCTTTCCCACGAGGCTTTCCCACGAGGCTTTCCCACAGGGCTGTCCCACGTGCACACGTGGTGGGAGTCGATCCTCGGCTTGAACGTCAAGGCAGTGCAGGGAAAACAGGTTCCTCTGGAATGGACTGACACATCTGGGGGACTCTTGGAATGGTGGCACGACCCTGGAGTTCCTCTCTCCTTTCCTGTGGAGAGCGCCTCCTCTTGAGATGCGACGGGAACGCCGGGAATTCTTTCCCTACGAAACAGGGAAAGGATCCCTCATCTCGAGCTAGGAGGCGGAAACGGGGCTCCCCTGGATGTGTGCGGGACCTTCGTGTTTCCTCTCGAGTGGAGACGGGTATGTCGGGGAACTTCTTGAGTTGCAGCAAGGGTGTGAAGGACCCTTTGGAATTTCCAGTGGTTAGATGTGATTAGCCTCGAGAAGCCTCAGCGGAAATGGGCCTCATCTCGCCTGGAGGTGAAAACCTCCTGGATTTTCTCGAGTTGCGGCAGGTGCTCTCGACTTACGACGTGGACTACATGGACCCACTCTGGTGGCCTCAGGAAAGCCCAGTCCCCATGCAAGTTCTTCGGGGGCCTCTCGGGATTCCTCTTCCGTCGATGCCGGGGCCTAAGACCTTGTGTGGAGTCGGGGCCGGAACCTGAGGATTCCTCTGCACTGCTGACATGGATTTGGGGTGCTTCTGGAGTCTCCCCAGGGGAGTCAGTCCTCGTCTCGAATGCGGGCATGCACTTGCGCTTTCCTCCAGAGCGGTAGCAGCAGTGTCACGCAGTCTGCCGCGTGGATCACAGGATCTATGGTTTTCCCTCGAGTCTTTCCCACGAGGCTTTCCCACGAGGCTTTCCCACAGGGCTGTCCACGTGCACACGTGGTGGGAGTCGATCCTCAGCTTGAACGTCAAGGCTGTGCAGGGAAAACAGGTTCCTCTGTAATGGACTGACACATCTGGGCGTCTCTTGGAATGGTGGCACGACCCTGGAGTTCCTCTCCCCTCTCCTGTGGAGAGCGCCTCCTCTTGAGATGCGACGGGAACGCCCGGAATTCTTTCCCTAAGAAACAGGGAAAGGATCCCTCATCTCGAGCTAGGAGGCGGAAACGGGGCTCCCCTGGATGTGTGCGGGACCCCACGTGCTTCCTCTCGAGTGGAGACGGGTATGTCGGGGAACTTCTTGAGTTGCAGCCAGGGTGTGAAGGACCCTTTGGAAGTTCCAGTGGTTAGATGTGATTAGCCTCGAGAAGCCTCAGCGGAAATGGGCCTCATCTCGCCTGGAGGGCAAAACCTCCTGGATTTTCTCGAGTTGCGGCATGTGCTCTCGACTTACGACGGGGACCTCGGGGACCCGCTCTGGTGGCCTCAGGAAAGGCCAGTCCCCATGCGAGTTCCTCGGGGGCCGCTCGGGATTCCTCTCCCATCGATGCCGGGGCCTAAGACCTTGTGTGGAGTCGGGGCCAGAACCTGACGATTCCTCTCCAGTGCTGACATGGATCTTGGGGTACTTCTGGAGTCTCCCCAGGGGAGTCAGTCCACGTCTCGAATGCGGGCATGCACTTGCGCTTTCCTCCAGAGCGGTAGCAGCAGTGTCACGCATTCCGCCGCGTGGATCAAAGGATCTATGGTTTTCCCTCGAGTCTTTCCCACGAGGCTTTCCCACGAGGCTTTCCCACAGGGCTGTCCCACGTGCACACGTGGTGGGAGTCGATCCTCGGCTTGAACGTCAAGGCAGTGCAGGGAAAACAGGTTCCTCTGGAATGGACTGACACATCTGGGGGACTCTTGGAATGGTGGCACGACCCTGGAGTTCCTCTTGCCTTTCCTGTGGAGAGCGGCTCCTCTTGAGATGCAACGGGAACGCCGGGAATTCTTTCCCTACGAAACAGGGAAAGGATCCCTCATCTCGAGCTAGGAGGCGGAAACGGGTCTCCCCTGGATGTGTGCGGGACCCTTGTGCTTCCTCTCGAGTGGAGACGGGTATGTCGGGGAACTTCTTGAGTTGCAGTAAGGGTGTGAAGGACCCTTTGGAAGTTCCAGTGGTTAGATGTGATTAGCCTCGAGAAGCCTCAGGGAAATGGGCCTCATCTCGCCTGGAGGTCAAAACCTCCTGGATTTTCTCGAGTTGCGGTAGGTGCTCTGGACTTACGACGGGGACCTCGGGGACCCGCTCTGGTGGCCTCAGGAAAGGCCAGTCCACATGCGAGTTCCTCGGGGGCCTCTCGGGATTCCTCTCCCGTCGATGCCGGGTCCTAAGACCTTGTGTGGAGTCGGGGCCGGAACCTGAGGATTCCTCTCCAGTGCTGACATGGATCTTGGGGTACTTCTGGAGTCTCCCCAGGGGAGTCAGTCCTCGTCTCGAATGCGGGCATGCACTTGCGCTTTCCTCCAGAGCGGTAGCAGCAGTGTCACGCATTCCGCCGCGTGGATCAAAGGATCTATGCTTTTCCCTCGAGTCTTTCCCACGAGGCTTTCCCACGAGGCTTTCCCACAGGGCTGTCCCACGTGCACACGTGGTGGGAGTCGATCCTCGGCTTGAACGTCAAGGCAGTGCAGGGAAAACAGGTTCCTCTGGAATGGACTGACACATCTGGGGGACTCTTGGAATGGTGGCACGACCCTGGAGTTCCTCTCTCCTTTCCTGTGGAGAGCGCCTCCTCTTGAGATGCGACGGGAACGCCGGGAATTCTTTCCCTACGAAACAGGGAAAGGATCCCTCATCTCGAGCTAGGAGGCGGAAACGGGGCTCCCCTGGATGTGTGCGGGACCTTCGTGTTTCCTCTCGAGTGGAGACGGGTATGTCGGGGAACTTCTTGAGTTGCAGCAAGGGTGTGAAGGACCCTTTGGAATTTCCAGTGGTTAGATGTGATTAGCCTCGAGAAGCCTCAGCGGAAATGGGCCTCATCTCGCCTGGAGGTGAAAACCTCCTGGATTTTCTCGAGTTGCGGCAGGTGCTCTCGACTTACGACGTGGACTACATGGACCCACTCTGGTGGCCTCAGGAAAGCCCAGTCCCCATGCAAGTTCTTCGGGGGCCTCTCGGGATTCCTCTTCCGTCGATGCCGGGGCCTAAGACCTTGTGTGGAGTCGGGGCCGGAACCTGAGGATTCCTCTGCACTGCTGACATGGATTTGGGGTGCTTCTGGAGTCTCCCCAGGGGAGTCAGTCCTCGTCTCGAATGCGGGCATGCACTTGCGCTTTCCTCCAGAGCGGTAGCAGCAGTGTCACGCAGTCTGCCGCGTGGATCACAGGATCTATGGTTTTCCCTCGAGTCTTTCCCACGAGGCTTTCCCACGAGGCTTTCCCACAGGGCTGTCCACGTGCACACGTGGTGGGAGTCGATCCTCAGCTTGAACGTCAAGGCTGTGCAGGGAAAACAGGTTCCTCTGTAATGGACTGACACATCTGGGCGTCTCTTGGAATGGTGGCACGACCCTGGAGTTCCTCTCCCCTCTCCTGTGGAGAGCGCCTCCTCTTGAGATGCGACGGGAACGCCCGGAATTCTTTCCCTAAGAAACAGGGAAAGGATCCCTCATCTCGAGCTAGGAGGCGGAAACGGGGCTCCCCTGGATGTGTGCGGGACCCCACGTGCTTCCTCTCGAGTGGAGACGGGTATGTCGGGGAACTTCTTGAGTTGCAGCCAGGGTGTGAAGGACCCTTTGGAAGTTCCAGTGGTTAGATGTGATTAGCCTCGAGAAGCCTCAGCGGAAATGGGCCTCATCTCGCCTGGAGGGCAAAACCTCCTGGATTTTCTCGAGTTGCGGCATGTGCTCTCGACTTACGACGGGGACCTCGGGGACCCGCTCTGGTGGCCTCAGGAAAGGCCAGTCCCCATGCGAGTTCCTCGGGGGCCGCTCGGGATTCCTCTCCCATCGATGCCGGGGCCTAAGACCTTGTGTGGAGTCGGGGCCAGAACCTGACGATTCCTCTCCAGTGCTGACATGGATCTTGGGGTACTTCTGGAGTCTCCCCAGGGGAGTCAGTCCACGTCTCGAATGCGGGCATGCACTTGCGCTTTCCTCCAGAGCGGTAGCAGCAGTGTCACGCATTCCGCCGCGTGGATCAAAGGATCTATGGTTTTCCCTCGAGTCTTTCCCACGAGGCTTTCCCACGAGGCTTTCCCACAGGGCTGTCCCACGTGCACACGTGGTGGGAGTCGATCCTCGGCTTGAACGTCAAGGCAGTGCAGGGAAAACAGGTTCCTCTGGAATGGACTGACACATCTGGGGGACTCTTGGAATGGTGGCACGACCCTGGAGTTCCTCTTGCCTTTCCTGTGGAGAGCGGCTCCTCTTGAGATGCAACGGGAACGCCGGGAATTCTTTCCCTACGAAACAGGGAAAGGATCCCTCATCTCGAGCTAGGAGGCGGAAACGGGTCTCCCCTGGATTTGTGCGGGACCCTTGTGCTTCCTCTCGAGTGGAGACGGGTATGTCGGGGAACTTCTTGAGTTGCAGTAAGGGTGTGAAGGACCCTTTGGAAGTTCCAGTGGTTAGATGTGATTAGCCTCGAGAAGCCTCAGGGAAATGGGCCTCATCTCGCCTGGAGGTCAAAACCTCCTGGATTTTCTCGAGTTGCGGTAGGTGCTCTCGACTTACGACGGGGACCTCGGGGACCCGCTCTGGTGGCCTCAGGAAAGGCCAGTCCACATGCGAGTTCCTCGGGGGCCTCTCGGGATTCCTCTCCCGTCGATGCCGGGTCCTAAGACCTTGTGTGGAGTCGGGGCCGGAACCTGAGGATTCCTCTCCAGTGCTGACATGGATCTTGGGGTACTTCTGGAGTCTCCCCAGGGGAGTCAGTCCTCGTCTCGAATGCGGGCATGCACTTGCGCTTTCCTCCAGAGCGGTAGCAGCAGTGTCACGCATTCCGCCGCGTGGATCAAAGGATCTATGGTTTTCCCTCGAGTCTTTCCCACGAGGCTTTCCCACGAGGCTTTCCCACAGGGCTGTCCCACGTGCACACGTGGTGGGAGTCGATCCTCGGCTTGAACGTCAAGGCAGTGCAGGGAAAACAGGTTCCTCTGGAATGGACTGACACATCTGGGGGACTCTTGGAATGGTGGCACGACCCTGGAGTTCCTCTCTCCTTTCCTGTGGAGAGCGCCTCCTCTTGAGATGCGACGGGAACGCCGGGAATTCTTTCCCTACGAAACAGGGAAAGGATCCCTCATCTCGAGCTAGGAGGCGGAAACGGGGCTCCCCTGGATGTGTGCGGGACCTTCGTGTTTCCTCTCGAGTGGAGACGGGTATGTCGGGGAACTTCTTGAGTTGCAGCAAGGGTGTGAAGGACCCTTTGGAATTTCCAGTGGTTAGATGTGATTAGCCTCGAGAAGCCTCAGCGGAAATGGGCCTCATCTCGCCTGGAGGTGAAAACCTCCTGGATTTTCTCGAGTTGCGGCAGGTGCTCTCGACTTACGACGTGGACTACATGGACCCACTCTGGTGGCCTCAGGAAAGCCCAGTCCCCATGCAAGTTCTTCGGGGGCCTCTCGGGATTCCTCTTCCGTCGATGCCGGGGCCTAAGACCTTGTGTGGAGTCGGGGCCGGAACCTGAGGATTCCTCTGCACTGCTGACATGGATTTGGGGTGCTTCTGGAGTCTCCCCAGGGGAGTCAGTCCTCGTCTCGAATGCGGGCATGCACTTGCGCTTTCCTCCAGAGCGGTAGCAGCAGTGTCACGCAGTCTGCCGCGTGGATCACAGGATCTATGGTTTTCCCTCGAGTCTTTCCCACGAGGCTTTCCCACGAGGCTTTCCCACAGGGCTGTCCACGTGCACACGTGGTGGGAGTCGATCCTCAGCTTGAACGTCAAGGCTGTGCAGGGAAAACAGGTTCCTCTGTAATGGACTGACACATCTGGGCGTCTCTTGGAATGGTGGCACGACCCTGGAGTTCCTCTCCCCTCTCCTGTGGAGAGCGCCTCCTCTTGAGATGCGACGGGAACGCCCGGAATTCTTTCCCTAAGAAACAGGGAAAGGATCCCTCATCTCGAGCTAGGCGGCGGAAACGGGGCTCCCCTGGATGTGTGCGGGACCCCTCGTGCTTCCTCTCGAGTGGAGACGGGTATGTCGGGGAACTTCTTGAGTTGCAGCCAGGGTGTGAAGGACCCTTTGGAAGTTCCAGTGGTTAGATGTGATTAGCCTCGAGAAGCCTCAGCGGAAATGGGCCTCATCTCGCCTGGAGGGCAAAACCTCCTGGATTTTCTCGAGTTGCGGCATGTGCTCTCGACTTACGACGGGGACCTCGGGGACCCGCTCTGGTGGCCTCAGGAAAGGCCAGTCCCCATGCGAGTTCCTCGGGGGCCGCTCGGGATTCCTCTCCCATCGATGCCGGGGCCTAAGACCTTGTGTGGAGTCGGGGCCAGAACCTGACGATTCCTCTCCAGTGCTGACATGGATCTTGGGGTACTTCTGGAGTCTCCCCAGGGGAGTCAGTCCACGTCTCGAATGCGGGCATGCACTTGCGCTTTCCTCCAGAGCGGTAGCAGCAGTGTCACGCATTCCGCCGCGTGGATCAAAGGATCTATGGTTTTCCCTCGAGTCTTTCCCACGAGGCTTTCCCACGAGGCTTTCCCACAGGGCTGTCCCACGTGCACACGTGGTGGGAGTCGATCCTCGGCTTGAACGTCAAGGCAGTGCAGGGAAAACAGGTTCCTCTGGAATGGACTGACACATCTGGGGGACTCTTGGAATGGTGGCACGACCCTGGAGTTCCTCTTGCCTTTCCTGTGGAGAGCGGCTCCTCTTGAGATGCAACGGGAACGCCGGGAATTCTTTCCCTACGAAACAGGGAAAGGATCCCTCATCTCGAGCTAGGAGGCGGAAACGGGTCTCCCCTGGATGTGTGCGGGACCCTTGTGCTTCCTCTCGAGTGGAGACGGGTATGTCGGGGAACTTCTTGAGTTGCAGTAAGGGTGTGAAGGACCCTTTGGAAGTTCCAGTGGTTAGATGTGATTAGCCTCGAGAAGCCTCAGGGAAATGGGCCTCATCTCGCCTGGAGGTCAAAACCTCCTGGATTTTCTCGAGTTGCGGTAGGTGCTCTGGACTTACGACGGGGACCTCGGGGACCCGCTCTGGTGGCCTCAGGAAAGGCCAGTCCACATGCGAGTTCCTCGGGGGCCTCTCGGGATTCCTCTCCCGTCGATGCCGGGTCCTAAGACCTTGTGTGGAGTCGGGGCCGGAACCTGAGGATTCCTCTCCAGTGCTGACATGGATCTTGGGGTACTTCTGGAGTCTCCCCAGGGGAGTCAGTCCTCGTCTCGAATGCGGGCATGCACTTGCGCTTTCCTCCAGAGCGGTAGCAGCAGTGTCACGCATTCCGCCGCGTGGATCAAAGGATCTATGCTTTTCCCTCGAGTCTTTCCCACGAGGCTTTCCCACGAGGCTTTCCCACAGGGCTGTCCCACGTGCACACGTGGTGGGAGTCGATCCTCGGCTTGAACGTCAAGGCAGTGCAGGGAAAACAGGTTCCTCTGGAATGGACTGACACATCTGGGGGACTCTTGGAATGGTGGCACGACCCTGGAGTTCCTCTCGCCTTTCCTGTGGAGAGCGCCTCCTCTTGAGATGCGACGGGAACGCCGGGAATTCTTTCCCTACGAAACAGGGAAAGGATCCCTCATCTCGAGCTAGGAGGCGGAAACGGGGCTCCCCTGGATGTGTGCGGGACACCACGTGCTTCCTCTCGAGTGGAGATGGGTATGTCGGGGAACTTCTTGAGTTGCAGCAAGGGTGTGAAGGACCCTTTGGAAGTTCCAGTGGTTAGATGTGATTGTCCTCGAGAAGCCTCAGCGGAAATGGGCCTCATCTCGCCTGGAGGGCAAAACCTCCTGGATTTTCTCGAGTTGCGGCAGGTGCTCTCGATTTACGACGGGGACCTCAGGGACCCGCTCTGGTGGCCTCAGGAAAGGCCAGTCCCCATGCGAGTTCCTCGGGGGCCTCTCGGGATTCCTCTCCCGTCGATGCCGGGGCCTAAGACCTTGTGTGGAGTCGGGGCCGGAACCTGAGGATTCCTCTCCAGTGCTGACATGGATCTAGGGGTACTTCTGGAGTCTCCCCAGGGGAGTCAGTCCTCGTCTCGAATGCGGGCATGCACTTGCGCTTTCCTCCAGAGCGGTAGTAGCAGTGTCACGCAGTCCGCCGCGTGGATCAAAGGATCTATGGTTTTCCCTCGAGTCTTTCCCACGAGGCTTTCCCACGAGGCTTTCCTACAGGGCTGTCCCACGTGCACACGTGGTGGGAGTCGATCCTCGGCTTGAACGTCAAAGCAGTGCAGGGAAAACAGGTTCCTCTGGAATGGACCTACACATCTGGGGGACTCTTGGAATGGTGGCACGACCCTGGAGTTCCTCTCGCCTTTCCTGCGGAGAGCGCCTCCTCTTGAGATGCGACGGGAACGCCGGGAATTCTTTCCCTACGAAACAGGGAAAGGATCCCTCATCTCGAGCTAGGAGGCGGAAACGGGGCTCCCCTGGATGTGTGCGGGACCCACGGGCTTCCTCTCGAGTGGAGACGGGTATGTCGGGGAACTTCTTGAGTTGCAGCAAGGGTGTGAAGGACCCTTTGGATGTTCCAGTGGTTAGACGTGATTAGCCTCGAGAAGCCTCAGCGGAAATGGGCCTCATCTCGCCTGGAGGGCAAAACCTCCTGGATTTTCTCGAGTTGCGGCAGGTGCTCTCGACTTACGATGGGGACCTCAGGGACCCGCTCTGGTGGCCTCAGGAAAGGCCAGTCCCCATGCGATTCCTCGGGGGCCTCTCGGGATTCCTCTCCCGTCGATGCCGGGGCCTAAGACCTTGTGTGGAGTCGGGGCCGGAACCTGAGGATTCCTCTCCAGTGCTGACATGGATCTTGGGGTATTTCTGGAGTCTCCCCAGGGGAGTCAGTCCTCGTCTCGAATGCGGGCATGGACTTGCGCTTTCCTCCAGAGCGGTAGCAGCAGTGTCACGCAGTCCGCCGCGTGGATCAAAGGATCTATGGTTTTCCCTCGAGCTTTCCCACGAGGCTTTCCCACGAGGCTTTCCCACAGGGCTGTCCCACGTGCACACGTGGTGGGAGTCGATCCTCGGCTTGAACGTCAAGGCAGTGCAGGGAAAACAGATTCCTCTGGAATGGACTGACACATCTGGGGGTCTCTTGGAATGGTGCCACGACCCTGGAGTTCCTCTAGCCTTTCCTGTGGAGAGCGCCACCTCTTGAGATGCGACGGGAACGACGGGAATTCTTTCCCTACGAAACAGGGAAAGGATCCCTCATCTCGAGCTAGGAGGCGGAAACGGGGCTCCCCTGGATGTGTGCGGGACCCCACGTGCTTCCTCTCGAGTGGAGACGGGTATGTCGTGGAACTGCTTGATTTGCAGCAAGGGTGTAAGGACCCTTTGGAAGTTCCAGTGGTTAGATGTGATTAGCCTCGACAAGCCTCAGCGGAAATGGGCCTCATCTCACCTGGAGGGCAAAACCTCCTGGATTTTCTCGAGTTGCAGCAGGAGCTCTCGACTTACGATGGGGACCTCAGGGACCCGCCCTGGTGGCCTCAGGAAAGGCCAGTCCCCATGCGAGTTCCTCGGGGGCCTCTCGGCATTCTTCTCCCGTCGATGCCAGGGCCTAAGACCTTGTGTGGAGTCGGGGCCGGAACCTGAGGATTCCTCTCTAGTGCTGACATGGATCTTGGGGTACTTCTGGAGTCTCCCAGGGGAGTCAGTCCTCGTCTCGAATGCGGGCATGCACTTGCGCTTTCCTCCAGAGCGGTAGCAGCAGTGTCACGCAGTCCGCCGCGTGGATCAAAGGATCTATGGTTTTCCCTCGAGTCTTTCCCACGAGGCTTTCCCACGAGGCTTTCCCACAGGGCTGTCCCACGTGCACACGTGGTGGGAGTCGATCCTCGGCTTGAACGTCAAGGCAGTGCAGGGAAAACAGGTTCCTCTGGAATGGACTGACACATCTGGGGGACTCTTGGAATGGTGGCACGACCCTGGAGTTCCTCTTGCCTTTCCTGTGGAGAGCGGCTCCTCTTGAGATGCAACGGGAACGCCGGGAATTCTTTCCCTACGAAACAGGGAAAGGATCCCTCATCTCGAGCTAGGAGGCGGAAACGGGTCTCCCCTGGATGTGTGCGGGACCCTTGTGCTTCCTCTCGAGTGGAGACGGGTATGTCGGGGAACTTCTTGAGTTGCAGTAAGGGTGTGAAGGACCCTTTGGAAGTTCCAGTGGTTAGATGTGATTAGCCTCGAGAAGCCTCAGGGAAATGGGCCTCATCTCGCCTGGAGGTCAAAACCTCCTGGATTTTCTCGAGTTGCGGTAGGTGCTCTGGACTTACGACGGGGACCTCGGGGACCCGCTCTGGTGGCCTCAGGAAAGGCCAGTCCACATGCGAGTTCCTCGGGGGCCTCTCGGGATTCCTCTCCCGTCGATGCCGGGTCCTAAGACCTTGTGTGGAGTCGGGGCCGGAACCTGAGGATTCCTCTCCAGTGCTGACATGGATCTTGGGGTACTTCTGGAGTCTCCCCAGTGGAGTCAGTCCTCGTCTCGAATGCGGGCATGCACTTGCGCTTTCCTCCAGAGCGGTAGCAGCAGTGTCACGCATTCCGCCGCGTGGATCAAAGGATCTATGGTTTTCCCTCGAGTCTTTCCCACGAGGCTTTCCCACGAGGTTTTCCCACAGGGCTGTCCCACGTGCACACGTGGTGGGAGTCGATCCTCGGCTTGAACGTCAAGGCAGTGCAGGGAAAACAGGTTCCTCTGGAATGGACTGACACATCTGGGGGACTCTTGGAATGGTGGCACGACCCTGGAGTTCCTCTCGCCTTTCCTGTGGAGAGCGCCTCCTCTTGAGATGCGACGGGAACGCCGGGAATTCTTTCCCTACGAAACAGGGAAAGGATCCCTCATCTCGAGCTAGGAGGCGGAAACGGGGCTCCCCTGGATGTGTGCGGGACACCCCGTGCTTCCTCTCGAGTGGAGATGGGTATGTCGGGGAACTTCTTGAGTTGCAGCAAGGGTGTGAAGGACCCTTTGGAAGTTCCAGTGGTTAGATGTGATTGGCCTCGAGAAGCCTCAGAGGAAATGGGCCTCATCTCGCCTGGAGGGCAAAACCTCCTGGATTTTCTCGAGTTGCGGCATGTGCTCTCGACTTACGACGGGGACCTCGGGGACCCGCTCTGGTGGCCTCAGGAAAGGCCAGTCCCCATGCGAGTTCCTCGGGGGCCGCTCGGGATTCCTCTCCCATCGATGCCGGGGCCTAAGACCTTGTGTGGAGTCGGGGCCGGAACCTGAGGATTCCTCTCCAGTGCTGACATGGATCTTGGGGTACTTCTGGAGTCTCCCCAGGGGAGTCAGTCCTCGTCTCGAATGCGGGCATGCACTTGCGCTTTCCTCCAGAGCGGTAGCAGCAGTGTCACGCAGTCCGCCGCGTGGATCAAAGGATCTATGGTTTTCCCTCGAGCTTTCCCACGAGGCTTTCCCACGAGGCTTTCCCACAGGGCTGTCCCACGTGCACACGTGGTGGGAGTCGATCCTCGGCTTGAACGTCAAGGCAGTGCAGGGAAAACAGATTCCTCTGGAATGGACTGACACATCTGGGGGTCTCTTGGAATGGTGCCACGACCCTGGAGTTCCTCTAGCCTTTCCTGTGGAGAGCGCCACCTCTTGAGATGCGACGGGAACGCCGGGAATTCTTTCCCTACGAAACAGGGAAAGGATCCCTCATCTCGAGCTAGGAGGCGGAAACGGGGCTCCCCTGGATGTGTGCGGGACCCCACGTGCTTCCTCTCGAGTGGAGACGGGTATGTCGCGGAACTGCTTGAGTTGCAGCAAGGGTGTAAGGACCCTTTGGAAGTTCCAGTGGTTAGATGTGATTAGCCTCGACAAGCCTCAGCGGAAATGGGCCTCATCTCTCCTGGAGGGCAAAACCTCCTGGATTTTATCGAGTTGCGGCAGGTGCTCTCGACTTACGATGGGGACCTCAGGGACCCGCCCTGGTGGCCTCAGGAAAGGCCAGTACCCATGCGAGTTCCTCGGGGGCCTCTCGGCATTCTTCTCCCGTCGATGCCGGGGCCTAAGACCTTGTGTGGAGTCGGGGCCGGAACCTGAGGATTCCTCTCTAGTGCTGACATGGATCTTGGGGTACTTCTGGAGTCTCCCAGGGGAGTCAGTCCTCGTCTCGAATGCGGGCATGCACTTGTGCTTTCCTCCAGAGCGGTAGCAGCAGTGTCACGCAGTCTGCCGCGTGGATCAAAGGATCTATGGTTTTCCCTCGAGTCTTTCCCACGAGGCTTTCCCACGAGGCTTTCCCACAGGGCTGTCCCACGTGCACACGTGGTGGGAGTCGATCCTCGGCTTGAACGTCAAGGCAGTGCAGGGAAAACAGGTTCCTCTGGAATGGACTGACACATCTGGGGGACTCTTGGAATGGTGGCACGACCCTGGAGTTCCTCTTGCCTTTCCTGTGGAGAGCGGCTCCTCTTGAGATGCAACGGGAACGCCAGGAATTCTTTCCCTACGAAACAGGGAAAGGATCCCTCATCTCGAGCTAGGAGGCGGAAACGGGTCTCCCCTGGATGTGTGCGGGACCCTCGTGCTTCCTCTCGAGTGGAGACGGGTATGTCGGGGAACTTCTTGAGTTGCAGTAAGGGTGTGAAGGACCCTTTGGAAGTTCCAGTGGTTAGATGTGATTAGCCTCGAGAAGCCTCAGCGGAAATGGGCCTCATCTCGCCTGGATGTCAAAACCTCCTGGATTTTCTCGAGTTGCGGTAGGTGCTCTGGACTTACGACGGGGACCTCGGGGACCCGCTCTGGTGGCCTCAGGAAAGGCCAGTCCACATGCGAGTTCCTCGGGGGCCTCTCGGGATTCCTCTCCCGTCGATGCCGGGTCCTAAGACCTTGTGTGGAGTCGGGGCCGGAACATGAGGATTCCTCTCCAGTGCTGACATGGATCTTGGGGTACTTCTGGAGTCTCCCCAGGGGAGTCAGTCCTCGTCTCGAATGCGGGCATGCACTTGCGCTTTCCTCCAGAGCGGTAGCAGCAGTGTCACGCAGTCCGCCGCGTGGATCAAAGGATCTATGGTTTTCCCTCGAGTCTTTCCCACGAGGCTTTCCCACGAGGCTTTCCCACAGGACTGTCCCACGTGCACACGTGGTGGGAGTCGATCCTCGGCTTGAACGTCAAGGCAGTGCAGGGAAAACAGGTTCCTCTGGAATGGACTGACACATCTGGGGGATTCTTGGAATGGTGGCACGACCCTGGAGTTACTCTCGCCTTTCCTGTGGTGAGCGCCTCCTCTTGAGATGCGACGGGAACGCCGGGAAATCTTTCCCTACGAAACAGGGAAAGGATCCCTCATCTCGAGCTAGGAGGCGGAAACGGGGCTCCCCTGGATGTGTGCGGGACACCACGTGCTTCCTCTCGAGTGGAGATGGGTATGTCGGGGAACTTCTTGAGTTGCAGCAAGGGTGTGAAGGACCCTTTGGAAGTTCCAGTGGTTAGATGTGATTGTCCTCGAGAAGCCTCAGCGGAAATGGGCCTCATCTCGCCTGGAGGGCAAAACGTCCTGGATTTTCTCGAGTTGCGGCAGGTGCTCTCGACTTACGACGGGGACCTCAGGGACCCGCTCTGGTGGCCTCAGGAAAGGCCAGTCCCCATGCGAGTTCCTCGGGGGCCTCTCGGGATTCCTCTCCCGTCGATGCCGGGGCCTAAGACCTTGTGTGGAGTCGGGGCCGGAACCTGAGGATTCCTCTCCAGTGCTGACATGGATCTTGGGGTACTTCTGGAGTCTCCGCAGGGGAGTCAGTCCTCGTCTCGAATGCGGGCATGCACTTGCGCTTTCCTCCAGAGCGGTAGCAGCAGTGTCACGCAGTCCGCCGCGTGGATCAAAGGATCTATGGTTTTCCCTCGAGTCTTTCCCACGAGGCTTTCCCACGAGGCTTTCCCACAGGGCTGTCCCACGTGCACACGTGGTGGGAGTCGATCCTCGGCTTGAACGTCAAGGCAGTGCAGGGAAAACAGGTTCCTCTGGAATGGACTGACACATCTGGGGGACTCTTGGAATGGTGGCACGACCCTGGAGTTCCTCTCGCCTTTCCTGTGGAGAGCGCCTCCTCTTGAGATGCGACGGGAACGCCGGGAATTCTTTCCCTACGAAACAGGGAAAGGATCCCTCATCTCGAGCTAGGAGGCGGAAACGCGTCTCCCCTGGATGGGTGCGGGACCCACGTGCTTCCTCTCGAGTGGAGACGGGTATGTCGGGGAACTTCTAGAGTTGCAGCAAGGGTGTGAAGGACCCTTTGGAAGTTCCAGTGGTTAGACGTGATTAGCCTCGAGAAGCCTCAGCGGAAATGGGCCTCATCTCGCCTGGAGGGCAAAACCTCCTGGATTTTCTCGAGTTGCAGCAGGTGCTCTCGACTTACGACGGGGACCTCAGGGACCCGCTCTGGTGGCCTCAGGAAAGGCCAGTCCCCATGCGAGTTCCTCGGGGGCCTCTCGGGATTCCTCTCCCGTCGATGCCGGGGCCTAAGACCTTGTGTGGAGTCGGGGCCGGAACCTGAGGATTCCTCTCCAGTGCTGACATGGATCTTGGGGTACTTCTGGAGTCTCCCCAGGGGAGTCAGTCCTCGTCTCGAATGCGGGCATGCACTTGCGCTTTCCTCCAGAGCGGTAGCAGCAGTGTCACGCAGTCCGCCGCGTGGATCAAAGGATCTATGGTTTTCCCTCGAGTCTTTCCCACGAGGCTTTCCCACGAGGCTTTCCCACAGGGCTGTCCCACGTGCACACGTGGTGGGAGTCGATCCTCGGCTTGAACGTCAAGGCAGTGCAGGGAAAACAGGTTCCTCTGGAATGGACTGACACATCTGGGGGACTCTTGGAATGGTGGCACGACCCTGGAGTTCCTCTCGCCTTTCCTGTGGAGAGCGCCTCCTCTTGAGATGCGACGGGAACGCCGGGAATTCTTTCCCTACGAAACAGGGAAAGGATCCCTCATCTCGAGCTAGGAGGCGGAAACGCGTCTCCCCTGGATGGGTGCGGGACCCACGTGCTTCCTCTCGAGTGGAGACGGGTATGTCGGGGAACTTCTAGAGTTGCAGCAAGGGTGTGAAGGACCCTTTGGAAGTTCCAGTGGTTAGACGTGATTAGCCTCGAGAAGCCTCAGCGGAAATGGGCCTCATCTCGCCTGGAGGGCAAAACCTCCTGGATTTTCTCGAGTTGCAGCAGGTGCTCTCGACTTACGACGGGGACCTCAGGGACCCGCTCTGGTGGCCTCAGGAAAGGCCAGTCCCCATGCGAGTTCCTCGGGGGCCTCTCGGGATTCCTCTCCCGTCGATGCCGGGGCCTAAGACCTTGTGTGGAGTCGGGGCCGGAACCTGAGGATTCCTCTCCAGTGCTGACATGGATCTTGGGGTACTTCTGGAGTCTCCCCAGGGGAGTCAGTCCTCGTCTCGAATGCGGGCATGCACTTGCGCTTTCCTCCAGAGCGGTAGCAGCAGTGTCACGCAGTCTGCCGCGTGGATCAAAGGATCTATGGTTTTCCCTCGAGTCTTTCCCACGAGGCTTTCCCACGAGGCTTTCCCACAGGGCTGTCCCACGTGCACACGTGGTGGGAGTCGATCCTCGGCTTGAACGTCAAGGCAGTGCAGGGAAAACAGGTTCCTCTGGAATGGACTGACACATCTGGGGGACTCTTGGAATGGTGGCACGACCCTGGAGTTCCTCTTGCCTTTCCTGTGGAGAGCGGCTCCTCTTGAGATGCAACGGGAACGCCGGGAATTCTTTCCCTACGAAACAGGGAAAGGATCCCTCATCTCGAGCTAGGAGGCGGAAACGGGGCTCCCCTGGATGTGTGCGGGACACCACGTGCTTCCTCTCGAGTGGAGATGGGTATGTCGGGGAACTTCTTGAGTTGCAGCAAGGGTGTGAAGGACCCTTTGGAAGTTCCAGTGGTTAGATATGATTGTCCTCGAGAAGCCTCAGCGGAAATTGGCCTCATCTCGCCTGGAGGGCAAAACCTCCTGGATTTTCTCGAGTTGCGGCAGGTGCTCTCGACTTACGACGGGGACCTCAGGGACCCGCTCTGGTGGCCTCAGGAAAGGCCAGTCCCCATGCGAGTTCCTCGGGGGCCTCTCGGGATTCCTCTCCCGTCGATGCCGGGGCCTAAGACCTTGTGTGGAGTCGGGGCCGGAACCTGAGGATTCCTCTCCAGTGCTGACATGGATCTTGGGGTACTTCTGGAGTCTCCCCAGGGGAGTCAGTCCTCGTCTCGAATGCGGGCATGCACTTGCGCTTTCCTCCAGAGCGGTAGCAGCAGTGTCACACAGTCCGCCGCGTGGATCAAAGGATCTATGGTTTTCCCTCGAGTCTTTCCCACGAGGCTTTCCCACGAGGCTTTCCCACAGGGCTGTCCCACGTTCACACGTGGTGGGAGTCGATCCTCGGCTTGAACGTCAAGGCAGTGCAGGGAAAACAGGTTCCTCTGGAATGGACTGACACATCTGGGGGACTCTTGGAATGGTGGCACGACCCTGGAGTTCCTATCGCCTTTCCTGTGGAGAGCGCCTCCTCTTGAGATGCGACGGGAACGCCGGGAATTCTTTCCCTACGAAACAGGGAAAGGATCCCTCATCTCGAGCTAGGAGGCGGAAACGGGGCCCCCCTTGATGTGTGCGGGACCCCACGTGCTTCCTCTCGAGTGGAGACGGGTATGTCGCGGAACTGCTTGAGTTGCAGCAAGGGTGTAAGGACCCTTTGGAAGTTCCAGTGGTTAGATGTGATTAGCCTCGACAAGCCTCAGCGGAAATGGGCCTCATCTCTCCTGGAGGGCAAAACCTCCTGGATTTTCTCGAGTTGCGGCAGGTGCTCTCGACTTACGATGGGGACCTCAGGGACCCGCCCTGGTGGCCTCAGGAAAGGCCAATCCCCATGCGAGTTCCTCGGGGGCCTCTCGGCATTCTTCTCCCGTCGATGCCGGGGCCTAAGACCTTGTGTGGAGTCGGGGCCGGAACCTGAGGATTCCTCTCTAGTGCTGACATGGATCTTGGGGTACTTCTGGAGTCTCCCAGGGGAGTCAGTCCTCGTCTCGAATGCGGGCATGCACTTGCGCTTTCCTCCAGAGCGGTAGCAGCAGTGTCACGCAGTCTGCCGCGTGGATCAAAGGATCTATGGTTTTCCCTCGAGTCTTTCCCACGAGGCTTTCCCACGAGGCTTTCCCACAGGGCTGTCCCACGTGCACACGTGGTGGGAGTCGATCCTCGGCTTGAACGTCATGGCAGTGCAGGGAAAACAGGTTCCTCTGGAATGAACTGACACATCTGGGGGACTCTTGGAATGGTGGCACGACCCTGGAGTTCCTCTTGCCTTTCCTGTGGAGAGCGGCTCCTCTTGAGATGCAACGGGAACGCCGGGAATTCTTTCCCTACGAAACAGGGAAAGGATCCCTCATCTCGAGCTAGGAGGCGGAAACGGGGCTCCCCTGGATGTGTGCGGGACACCACGTGCTTCCTCTCGAGTGGAGATGGGTATGTCGGGGAACTTCTTGAGTTGCAGCAAGGGTGTGAAGGACCCTTTGGAAGTTCCAGTGGTTAGATATGATTGTCCTCGAGAAGCCTCAGCGGAAATTGGCCTCATCTCGCCTGGAGGGCAAAACCTCCTGGATTTTCTCGAGTTGCGGCAGGTGCTCTCGACTTACGACGGGGACCTCAGGGACCCGCTCTGGTGGCCTCAGGAAAGGCCAGTCCCCATGCGAGTTCCTCGGGGGCCTCTCGGGATTCCTCTCCCGTCGATGCCGGGGCCTAAGACCTTGTGTGGAGTCGGGGCCGGAACCTGAGGATTCCTCTCCAGTGCTGACATGGATCTTGGGGTACTTCTGGAGTCTCCCCAGGGGAGTCAGTCCTCGTCTCGAATGCGGGCATGCACTTGCGCTTTCCTCCAGAGCGGTAGCAGCAGTGTCACGCAGTCCGCCGCGTGGATCAAAGGATCTATGGTTTTCCCTCGAGTCTTTCCCACGAGTCTTTCCCACGAGGCTTTCCCACAGGGCTGTCCCACGTGCACACGTGGTGGGAGTCGATCCTCGGCTTGAACGTCAAGGCAGTGCAGGGAAAACAGGTTCCTCTGGAATGGACTGACACATCTGGGGGACTCTTGGAATGGTGGCACGACCCTGGAGTTCCTCTCGCCTTTCCTGTGGAGAGCGCCTCCTCTTGAGATGCGAGGGGAAAGCCGGGAATTCTTTCCCTACGAAACAGGGAAAGGATCCCTCATCTCGAGCTAGGAGGCGGAAACGGGGCTCCCCTGGATGTGTGCGGGACCCCACGTGCTTCCTCTCGAGTGGAGACGGGTGTGTCGGGGAACTTCTTGAGTTGCAGCAATGGTGTGAAGGACCCTTTCGAAGTTCCAGTGGTTAGATGTGATTGGCCTCGAGAAGCCTCAGCGGAAATGGGCCTCATCTCGCCTGGAGGGCAAAACCTCCTGGATTTTCTCGAGTTGAGGCAGGTGCTCTCGACTTACGACGGGGACCTCAGGGACCCGCTCTGGTGGCCTCAGGAAAGGCCAGTCCCCATGCGAGTTCCTCGGGGGCGTCTCGGGATTCCTCTCCCGTCGATGCCGGGGCCTAAGACCTTGTGTGGAGTCGGGGCCGGAACTTGAGGATTCCTCTCCAGTGCTGACATGGATCTTGGGGTACTTCTGGAGTCTCCCCAGGGGAGTCAGTCCTCGTCTCGAATGTGGGCATGCACTTGCGCTTTCCTCCAGAGCGGTAGCAGCAGTGTCACGCAGTCCGCCGCGTGGATCAAAGGATCTATGGTTTTCCCTCGAGTTTTTCCCACGAGGCTTTCCCACGAGGCTTTCCCACAGTGCTGTCCCACGTGGACACGTTGTGGGAGTCGATCCTCGGCTTGAACGTCAAGGCAGTGCAGGGAAAACAGGTTCCTCTGGAATGGACTGACACATCAGGGGGACTATTGGAATGGTGGCACGACCCTGGAGTTCCTCTCGCCTTTCCTGTGGAGAGCGCCTCCTCTTGAGATGCGAGGGGAAAGCCGGGAATTCTTTCCCTACGAAACAGGGAAAGGATCCCTCATCTCGAGCTAGGAGGCGGAAACGGGGCTCCCCTGGATGTGTGCGGGACACCACGTGCTTCCTCTCGAGTGGAGACGGGTATGTCGGGGAACTACTTGAGTTGCAGCAAGGGTGTGAACGATCCTTTGGAAGTTCCAGTGGTTAGATGAGATTGGCCTCGAGAAGCCTCAGCGGAAATGGGCCTCATCTCGCCTGGAGGGCAAAACCTCCTGGATTTTCTCGAGTTGCGGCAGGTGCCCTCGACTTACGACGGGGACCTCAGGGACCTGCTCTGGTGGCCTCAGGAAAGGCCAGTCCCCATGCGAGTTCCTCGGGGGCGTCTCGGGATTCCTCTCCCGTCGATGCCGGGGCCTAAGACCTTGTGTGGAGTCGGGGCCGGAACCTGAGGATTCCTCTCCAGTGCTGACATGGATCTTGGGGTACTTCTGGAGTCTCCCCAGGGGAGTCAGTCCTCGTCTCGAATGCGGGCATGCACTTGCGCTTTCCTCCAGAGCGGTAGCAGCAGTGTCACGCAGTCCGCCGCGTGGATCAAAGGATCTATGGTTTTCCCTCGAGTCTTTCCCACGAGGCTTTCCCACGAGGCCTTCCCACAGGGCTGTCCCACGTGCACACGTGGTGGGAGTCGATCCTCGGCTTGAACGTCAAGGCAGTGCAGGGAAAACAGATTCCTCTGGAATGGACTGACACATCTGGAGGTCTCTTGGAATGGTGGCACGACCCTGGAGTTCCTCTAGCATTTCCTGTGGAGAGCGCCACCTCTTGAGATGCGACGGGAACGACGGGAATTCTTTCCCTACGAAACAGGGAAAGGATCCCTCATCTCGAGCTAGGAGGCGGAAACGGGGCTCCCCTGGATGTGTGCGGGACACCACGTGCTTCCTCTCGAGTGGAGACGGGTATGTCGGGGAACTACTTGAGTTGCAGCAAGGGTGTGAACGATCCTTTGGAAGTTCCAGTGGTTAGATGAGATTGGCCTCGAGAAGCCTCAGTGGAAATGGGCCTCATCTCGCCTGGAGGGCAAAACCTCCTGGATTTTCTCGAGTTGCGGCAGGTGCTCTCGACTTACGACAGGGACCTCAGGGACCCGCTCTGGTGGCCTCAGGAAAGGCCAGTCCCCATGCGAGTTCCTCGGGGGCCTCTCGGGATTCCTCTCCCGTCGATGCCGGGGCCTAAGACCTTGTGTGGAGTCGGGGCCGGAACCTGAGGATTCCTCTCCAGTGCTGACATGGATCTTGGGGTACTTCTGGAGTCTCCCCAGGGGAGTCAGTCCTCGTCTCGAATGCGGGCATGCACTTGCGCTTTCCTCCAGAGCGGTAGCAGCAGTGTCACGCAGTCCGCCGCGTGGATCAAAGGATCTATGGTTTTCCCTCGAGTCTTTCCCACGAGGCTTTCCCACGAGGCTTTCCCACAGGGCTGTCCCACGTGCACACGTGGTGGGAGTCGATCCTCGGCTTGAACGTCAAGGCAGTGCAGGGAAAACAGGTTCCTCTGGAATGGACTGACACATCTGGGGGACTCTTGGAATGGTGTCACGACCCTGGAGTTCCTCTCGCCTTTCCTGTGGAGAGCGCCTCCTCTTGAGATGCGACGGGAACGCCGGGAATTCTTTCCCTACGAAACAGGGAAAGGATCCCTCATCTCGAGCTAGGAGGCGGAAACGGGGCTCCCCTGGATGTGTGCGGGACCCCACGTGCTTCCTCTCGAGTGGAGACGGGTATGTCGCGGAACTGCTTGAGTTGCAGCAAGGGTGTAAGGACCCTTTGGAAGTTCCAGTGGTTAGATGTGATTAGCCTCGACAAGCCTCAGCGGAAATGGGCCTCATCTCTCCTGGAGGGCAAAACCTCCTGGATTTTCTCGAGTTGCGGCAGGTGCTCTCGACTTACGATGGGGACCTCAGGGACCCGCCCTGGTGGCCTCAGGAAAGGCCAATCCCCATGCGAGTTCCTCGGGGGCCTCTCGGCATTCTTCTCCCGTCGATGCCGGGGCCTAAGACCTTGTGTGGAGTCGGGGCCGGAACCTGAGGATTCCTCTCTAGTGCTGACATGGATCTTGGGGTACTTCTGGAGTCTCCCAGGGGAGTCAGTCCTCGTCTCGAATGCGGGCATGCACTTGCGCTTTCCTCCAGAGCGGTAGCAGCAGTGTCACGCAGTCTGCCGCGTGGATCAAAGGATCTATGGTTTTCCCTCGAGTCTTTCCCACGAGGCTTTCCCACGAGGCTTTCCCACAGGGCTGTCCCACGTGCACACGTGGTGGGAGTCGATCCTCGGCTTGAACGTCAAGGCAGTGCAGGGAAAACAGGTTCCTCTGGAATGAACTGACACATCTGGGGGACTCTTGGAATGGTGGCACGACCCTGGAGTTCCTCTTGCCTTTCCTGTGGAGAGCGGCTCCTCTTGAGATGCAACGGGAACGCCGGGAATTCTTTCCCTACGAAACAGGGAAAGGATCCCTCATCTCGAGCTAGGAGGCGGAAACGGGGCTCCCCTGGATGTGTGCGGGACACCACGTGCTTCCTCTCGAGTGGAGATGGGTATGTCGGGGAACTTCTTGAGTTGCAGCAAGGGTGTGAAGGACCCTTTGGAAGTTCCAGTGGTTAGATATGATTGTCCTCGAGAAGCCTCAGCGGAAATTGGCCTCATCTCGCCTGGAGGGCAAAACCTCCTGGATTTTCTCGAGTTGCGGCAGGTGCTCTCGACTTACGACGGGGACCTCAGGGACCCGCTCTGGTGGCCTCAGGAAAGGCCAGTCCCCATGCGAGTTCCTCGGGGGCCTCTCGGGATTCCTCTCCCGTCGATGCCGGGGCCTAAGACCTTGTGTGGAGTCGGGGCCGGAACCTGAGGATTCCTCTCCAGTGCTGACATGGATCTTGGGGTACTTCTGGAGTCTCCCCAGGGGAGTCAGTCCTCGTCTCGAATGCGGGCATGCACTTGCGCTTTCCTCCAGAGCGGTAGCAGCAGTGTCACGCAGTCCGCCGCGTGGATCAAAGGATCTATGGTTTTCCCTCGAGTCTTTCCCACGAGTCTTTCCCACGAGGCTTTCCCACAGGGCTGTCCCACGTGCACACGTGGTGGGAGTCGATCCTCGGCTTGAACGTCAAGGCAGTGCAGGGAAAACAGGTTCCTCTGGAATGGACTGACACATCTGGGGGACTCTTGGAATGGTGGCACGACCCTGGAGTTCCTCTCGCCTTTCCTGTGGAGAGCGCCTCCTCTTGAGATGCGACGGGAACGCCGGGAATTCTTTCCCTACGAAACAGGGAAAGGATCCCTCATCTCGAGCTAGGAGGCGGAAACGGGGCTCCCCTGGATGTGTGCGGGACCCCACGTGCTTCCTCTCGAGTGGAGACGGGTGTGTCGGGGAACTTCTTGAGTTGCAGCAATGGTGTGAAGGACCCTTTCGAAGTTCCAGTGGTTAGATGTGATTGGCCTCTAGAAGCCTCAGCGGAAATGGGCCTCATCTCGCCTGGAGGGCAAAACCTCCTGGATTTTCTCGAGTTGAGGCAGGTGCTCTCGACTTACGACGGGGACCTCAGGGACCCGCTCTGGTGGCCTCAGGAAAGGCCAGTCCCCATGCGAGTTCCTCGGGGGCGTCTCGGGATTCCTCTCCCGTCGATGCCGGGGCCTAAGACCTTGTGTGGAGTCGGGGCCGGAACTTGAGGATTCCTCTCCAGTGCTGACATGGATCTTGGGGTACTTCTGGAGTCTCCCCAGGGGAGTCAGTCCTCGTCTCGAATGTGGGCATGCACTTGCGCTTTCCTCCAGAGCGGTAGCAGCAGTGTCACGCAGCACGCCGCGTGGATCAAAGGATGTATGGTTTTCCCTCGAGTTTTTCCCACGAGGCTTTCCCACGAGGCTTTCCCACAGTGCTGTCCCACGTGGACACGTTGTGGGAGTCGATCCTCGGCTTGAACGTCAAGGCAGTGCAGGGAAAACAGGTTCCTCTGGAATGGACTGACACATCAGGGGGACTATTGGAATGGTGGCACGACCCTGCAGTTCCTCTCGCCTTTCCTGTGGAGAGCGCCTCCTCTTGAGATGCGAGGGGAAAGCCGGGAATTCTTTCCCTACGAAACAGGGAAAGGATCCCTCATCTCGAGCTAGGAGGCGGAAACGGGGCTCCCCTGGATGTGTGCGGGACACCACGTGCTTCCTCTCGAGTGGAGACGGGTATGTCGGGGAACTACTTGAGTTGCAGCAAGGGTGTGAACGATCCTTTGGAAGTTCCAGTGGTTAGATGAGATTGGCCTCGAGAAGCCTCAGCGGAAATGGGCCTCATCTCGCCTGGAGGGCAAAACCTCCTGGATTTTCTCGAGTTGCGGCAGGTGCCCTCGACTTACGACGGGGACCTCAGGGACCTGCTCTGGTGGCCTCAGGAAAGGCCAGTCCCCATGCGAGTTCCTCGGGGGCGTCTCGGGATTCCTCTCCCGTCGATGCCGGGGCCTAAGACCTTGTGTGGAGTCGGGGCCGGAACCTGAGGATTCCTCTCCAGTGCTGACATGGATCTTGGGGTACTTCTGGAGTCTCCCCAGGGGAGTCAGTCCTCGTCTCGAATGCGGGCATGCACTTGCGCTTTCCTCCAGAGCGGTAGCAGCAGTGTCACGCAGTCCGCCGCGTGGATCAAAGGATCTATGGTTTTCCCTCGAGTCTTTCCCACGAGGCTTTCCCACGAGGCCTTCCCACAGGGCTGTCCCACGTGCACACGTGGTGGGAGTCGATCCTCGGCTTGAACGTCAAGGCAGTGCTGGGAAAACAGATTCCTCTGGAATGGACTGACACATCTGGAGGTCTCTTGGAATGGTGGCACGACCCTGGAGTTCCTCTAGCATTTCCTGTGGAGAGCGCCACCTCTTGAGATGCGACGGGAACGACGGGAATTCTTTCCCTACGAAACAGGGAAAGGATCCCTCATCTCGAGCTAGGAGGCGGAAACGGGGCTCCCCTGGATGTGTGCGGGACACCACGTGCTTCCTCTCGAGTGGAGACGGGTATGTCGGGGAACTACTTGAGTTGCAGCAAGGGTGTGAACGATCCTTTGGAAGTTCCAGTGGTTAGATGAGATTGGCCTCGAGAAGCCTCAGTGGAAATGGGCCTCATCTCGCCTGGAGGGCAAAACCTCCTGGATTTTCTCGAGTTGCGGCAGGTGCTCTCGACTTACGACAGGGACCTCAGGGACCCGCTCTGGTGGCCTCAGGAAAGGCCAGTCCCCATGCGAGTTCCTCGGGGGCCTCTCGGGATTCCTCTCCCGTCGATGCCGGGGCCTAAGACCTTGTGTGGAGTCGGGGCCGGAACCTGAGGATTCCTCTCCAGTGCTGACATGGATCTTGGGGTACTTCTGGAGTCTCCCCAGGGGAGTCAGTCCTCGTCTCGAATGCGGGCATGCACTTGCGCTTTCCTCCAGAGCGGTAGCAGCAGTGTCACGCAGTCCGCCGCGTGGATCAAAGGATCTATGGTTTTCCCTCGAGTCTTTCCCACGAGGCTTTCCCACGAGGCTTTCCCACAGGGCTGTCCCACGTGCACACGTGGTGGGAGTCGATCCTCGGCTTGAACGTCAAGGCAGTGCAGGGAAAACAGGTTCCTCTGGAATGGACTGACACATCTGGGGGACTCTTGGAATGGTGTCACGACCCTGGAGTTCCTCTCGCCTTTCCTGTGGAGAGCGCCTCTTCTTGAGATGCGACGGGAACGCCGGGAATTCTTTCCCTACGAAACAGGGAAAGGATCCCTCATCTCGAGCTAGGAGGCGGAAACGGGTCTCACCTGGATGTGTGCGGGACCAACGTGCTTCCTCTCGAGTGGAGACGGGTATGTCGGGGAACTTCTAGAGTTGCAGCAAGGGTGTGAAGGACCCTTTGGAAGTTCCAGTGTTTAGACGTGATTAGCCTCGAGAAGCCTCAGCGGAAATGGGCCTCATCTCGCCTGGAGGGCAAAACCTCCTGGATTTTCTCGAGTTGCGGCAGGTGCTCTCGACTTACGACGGGGACCTCAGGGACCCGCTCTGGTGGCCTCAGGAAAGGCCAGTCCCCATGCGAGTTCCTCGGGGGCCTCTCGGGATTCCTCTCCCATCGATGCCGGGGCCTAAGACCTTTTGTGGAGTCGGGGCCGGAACCTGAGGATTCCTCTCCAGTGCTGACATGGATCTTGGGGTACTTCTGGAGTCTCCCCAGGGGAGTCAGTCCTCGTCTCGAATGCGGGCATGCACTTGCGCTTTCCTCCAGAGCGGTAGCAGCAGTGTCACGCAGTCCGCCACGTGGATCAAAGGATCTATGTTTTTCCCTCGAGTCATTCCCACGAGGCTTTCCCACGAGGCTTTCCCACAGGGCTGTCCCACGTGCACACGTGGTGGGAGTCGATCCTCGGCTTGAACGTCAAGGCAGTGCAGGGCAAACAGGTTCCTCTGGAATGGACTGACACATCTGGGGGACTCTTGGAATGGTGGCATGACCCTGGAGTTCCTCTCGCCTTTCCTGTGGAGAGCGCCTCCTCTTGAGATGCGACGGGAACGCCGGGAATTCTTTCCCTACGAAACAGGGAAAGGATCCCTCATCTCGAGCTAGGAGGCGGAAACGGGGTTCCCCTGGATGTGTGCGGGACCCCACGTGCTTCCTCTCGAGTGGAGACGGGTATGTCGGGGAACTTCTTGAGTTGCAGCAAGGGTGTGAAGGACCCTTTGGAAGTTCCAGTGGTTAGATGTGATTGTCCTCGAGAAGCCTCAGCGGAAATGGGCCTCATCTCGCCTGGAGGGCAAAACCTCCTGGATTTTCTCGAGTTGCGGCAGGTGCTCTCGACTTACGACGGGGACCTCAGGGACCCGCTCTGGTGGCCTCAGGAAAGGCCAGTCCCCATGCGAGTTCCTCGGGGGCCTCTCGGGATTCCTCTCCCGTCGATGCCGGGGCCTAAGACCTTGTGTGGAGTCGGGGCCGGAACCTGAGGATTCCTCTCCAGTGCTGACATGGATCTTGGGGTACTTCTGGAGTCTCCCCAGGGGAGTCAGTCCTCGTCTCGAATGCGGGCATGCACTTGCGCTTTCCTCCAGAGCGGTAGCAGCAGGGTCACGCAGTCCACCGCGTGGATCAAAGGATCTATGGTTTTCCCTCGAGTCTTTCCCACGAGGCTTTCCCACGAGGCTTTCCCACAGGGCTGTCCCACGTGCACACGTGGTGGGAGTCGATCCTCGGCTTGAACGTCAAGGCAGTGCAGGGAAAACAGGTTCCTCTGGAATGGACTGACACATCTGGGGGACTCTTGGAATGGTGGCACGACCCTGGAGTTCCTCTCGCCTTTCCTGTGGAGAGCGCCTCCTCTTGAGATGCGACGGGAATGCCGGAAATTCTTTCCCTACGAATCAAAGAAAGGATCCCTCATCTCGAGATAGGAGGCGGAAACGGGGCTCCCCTGGATGTGTGCGGGACCCCACGTGCTTCCTCTCGAGTGGAGACGGGTATGTCGGGGAACTTCTTGAGTTGCAGCAAGGGTGTAAAGGACCCTTTGGAAGTTCCAGTGGTTAGATGTGATTGGCCTCGAGAAGCCTCAGCGGAAATGGGCCTCATCTCGCCTGGAGGGCAAAACCGCCTGGATTTTCTCGAGTTGCGGCAGGTGCTCTCGACTTACGACGGGTACCTCAGGGACCCGCTCTGTTGGCCTCAGGAAAGGTAAGTCCCCATGCGAGTTCCTCGGGGGCCTCTGGGGATTCCTCTCCCGTCGATGCCGGGGCCTAAGTCCTTGTGTGGAGTCGGGGCCGGAACCTGAGGATTCCTCTCCAGTGCTGACATGGATCTTGGGGTATTTCTGGAGTCTCCCCAGGGGAGTCAGTCTTTGTCTCCAATGCGGGCATGCACGTACGCTTTCCTCCAGAGAGGTAGCAGCAGTGTCACGCAGTCCGCCTCGTGGATCAAAGGATCTATGGTTTTCCCTCGAGTCTTTTCCACGAGGCTTTCCCACGAGGCTTTCCCACAGGGCTGTCCCACGTGCACACGTGGTGGGAGTCGATCCTTGGCTTGAACGTCAAGGCAGTGCAGGGAAAACAGGTTCCTCTGGAATGGACTGACACATCTGGGGGACTCTTGGAATGGTGGCACGACCCTGGAGTTCCTCTCGCCTTTCCTGTGGAGAGCGCCTCCTCTTGAGATGCGACGGGAACGCCGGGAATTCTTTCCCTAAGAAACAGGGAAAGGATCCCTCATCTCGAGCTAGGAGTCGGAAACGGGGCTCCCCGGGATTCGGGCGGGAAACCACGTGCTTCCTCTCAAGTGGAGACGGGTATGTCGGGGAACGTCTTGAGTTGCAGCAAGGGTGTGAAGGACCCTTTGGAACTTCCAGTGGTTAGACGTGATTAGCCTCGAGAAGCCTCAGCGGAAATGGGCCTCATCTCGCCTGGAGGGCAAAACCTCCTGGATTTTCTCGAGTTGCGGCAGGTGCTCTCGACTTACGACGGGGACCTCAGGGACCCGCTCTGGTGGCCTCAGGAAAAGCCAGTCCCCATGCGAGTTCCTCGGGGGCCTCTGGGGATTCCTCTCCCGTCGATGCCGGGGCCTAAGACCTTGTGTGGAGTCGGGGCCGGAACCTGAGGATTCCTCTCCAGTGCTGACATGGATCTTGGGGTACTTCTGGAGTCTCCCCAGGGGAGTCAGTCCTCGTCTCGAATGCGGGCATGCACTTGCGCTTTCCTCCAGAGCGGTAGCAGCAATGTCACGCAGTCCGCCGCGTGGATCAAAGGATCTTTGGTTTTCCCTCAAGTCTTTCCCACGAGGCTTTCCCACGAGGCTTTCCCACAGGGCTGTCCCACGTGCACACGTGGTGGGAGTCGATCCTCGGCTTGAACGTCAAGGCAGTGCAGGGAAAACAGGTTCCTCTGGAATGGACTGACACATCTGGGGGACTCTTGGAATGGTGGCACGACCCTGGAGTTCCTCTCACCTTTCCTGTGTAGAGCGCCTCCTCTTGAGATGCGACGGGAACGCCGGGAATTCTTTCCCTACGAAACAGGGAAAGGATCCCTCATCTCTAGCTAGGAGGCGGAAACGGGGCTCCCCTGGATGTGTGCGGGAAACCACGTGCTTCCTCTCGAGTGCAGACGGGTATGTCGGGGAACTTCTTGAGTTGCAGCAAGGGTGTGAAGGACCCTTTGGAAGTTCCAGTGGTTAGATGTGATTGGCCTCGAGAAGCCTCAGCGGAAATGGGCCTCATCTCGCCTGGAGGGCAAAACCTCCTGGATTTTCTCGAGTTGCGGCAGGTGCTCTCGACTTACGACGGGGTCCTAAGGGACCCGCTCTGGTGGCCTCAGGAAAGGCCAGTCCCCATGCGAGTTCCTCGGGGGCCTCTCGGGATTCCTCTCCCGTCGATGCCGGGGCCTAAGACCTTGTGTGGAGTCGGGGCCGGAACCTGAGGATTCCTCTCCAGTGCTGACATGGATCTTGGGGTACTTCTGGAGTCTCCCCAGGGGAGTCAGTCCACGTCTCGAATGCGGGCATGCACTTGCGCTTTCCTCCAGAGCGGTAGCAGCAGTGTCACGCAGTCCGCCGCGTGGATCAAAGGATCTATGGTTTTCCCTCGAGTCTTTCGCACGAGGCTTTCCCACGAGGCTTTCCCACAGGGCTGTCCCACGTGCACACGTGGTGGGAGTCGATCCTCGGCTTGAACGTCAAGGCAGTGCAGGGAAAACAGGTTCCTCTGGAATGGACTGACACATCTGGGGGACTCTTGGAATGGTCGCACGACCCTGGAGTTCCTCTCGCCTTTCCTGTGGAGAGCGCCTCCTCTTGAGATGCGACGGGAACGCCGGGAATTCTTTCCCTACGAAACAGGGAAAGGATCCTTCATCTCGAGCTAGGAGGCGGAAACGGGGCTCCACTGGATGTGTGCGGGACACCACGTGCTTCCTCTCGAGTGCAGACGGGTATGTCGGGGAACTTCTTGAGTTGCAGCAAGGGTGTGAAGGACCCTTTGGAAGTTCCAGTGGTTAGATGTGATTGGCCTCGAGAAGCCTCAGCGGAAATGGGCCTCATCTCGCCTGGAGGGCAAAACCTCCTGGATTTTCTCGAGTTGCGGCAGGTGCTCTCGACTTACGACGGGGTCCTAAGGGACCCGCTCTGGTGGCCTCAGGAAAGGCCAGTCCCCATGCGAGTTCCTCGGGGGCGTCTCGGGATTCCTCTCCCGTCGATGCCGGGGCCTAAGACCTTGTGTGGAGTCGGGGCCGGAACCTGAGGATTCCTCTCCAGTGCTGACATGGATCTTGGGGTACTTCTGGAGTCTCCCCAGGGGAGTAAGTCCTCGTCTCGAATGCGGGCATGCACTTGCGCTTTCCTCCAGAGCGGTAGCAGCAGTGTCACGCAGTCCGCCGCGTGGATCAAAGGATCTATGGTTTTCCCTCGAGTCTTTCCCACGAGGCTTTCCCACGAGGCTTTCCCACAGGGCTGTCCCACGTGCACACGTGGTGGGAGTCGATCCTCGGCTTGAACGTCAAGGCAGTGCAGGGAAAACAGGTTCCTCTGGAATGGACTGACACATCTGGGGGACTCTTGGAATGGTGTCACGACCTTGGAGTTCCTCTCGCCTTTCCTGTGGAGAGCGCCTCCTCTTGAGATGCGACGGGAACGCCGGGAATTCTTTCCCTACGAAACAGGGAAAGGATCCCTCATCTCGAGCTAGGAGGCGGAAACGGGTCTCCCCTGGATGTGTGCGGGACCCCACGTGTTTCCTCTCGAGTGGAGACGGGTATGTCGGGGAACTTCTTGAGTTGCAGCAAGGGTGTGAAAGACCCTTTGGAAGTTCCAGTGGTTAGACGTGATTAGCCTCGAGAAGCCTCAGCGGAAATAGGCCTCATCTCGCCTGGAGGGCAAAACCTCCTGGATTTTCTCGAGTTGCGACAGGTGCTCTCGACCAACGACGGGTACCTCAGGGACCCGCTCTGGTGGCCTCAGGAAAGGCCAATCCCCATGCGAGTTCCTCGGGGGACTCTCGGGCTTCCTCTCCCGTCGATCCCGGGGCCTAAGACCTTGTGTGGAGTCGGCGCCGGAACCTGAGGATTCCTCTCCAGTGCTGACATGGATCTTGGGGTACTTCTGGAGTCTCCCCAGGGGAGTCAGTCCTCGTCTCGAATGCGGGCATGCACTTGCGCTTTCCTCCAGAGCGGTAGCAGCAGTGTCACGCAGTCCGCCAAGTGGATCAAAGGATCTATGGTTTTCCCACGAGGCTTTCCCACAGGGCTGTCCCACGTGCACACGTGGTGGGACTCGATCCTCGGCTTGAACGTCAAGGCAGTGCAGGGAAAACAGGTTCCTCTGGAATGGACTGACACATCTGGGGGACTCTTGGAATGGTGGCACGACCCTGGAGTTCCTCTCGCCTTTCCTGTGGAGAGCGCCTCCTCTTGAGATGCGACGGGAACGCCGGGAATTCTTTCCCTACGAAACAGGGAAAGGATCCCTCATCTCGAGCTAGGAGGCGGAAACGGGGCACCCCTGGATGTTTGCGGGACACCACATGCTTCCTCTCGAGTGGAGACGGGTATGTCGGGGAACTTCTTGAGTTGCAGCAAGGGTGTGAAGGACCCTTTGGAAGTTACAGTGGTTAGACGTGATTGGCCTCGAGAAGCCTCAGCGGAAATGGGCGTCATCTCGCCTGGAGGGCAAAACCTCCTGGATTTTCTCGAGTTGCGGCAGGTGCTCTCGACTTACGACGGGGACCTCAGGGAACCGCTCTGGTGGCCTCAGGAAAGGCCAGTCCCCATGCGAGTTCCTCGGGGGCCTCTCCGGATTCCTCTCCCATCGATGCCGGGGCCTAAGACATTGTGTGGAGTCGGGGCCGGAACCTGAGGATTCCTCTCCAGTGCTGACATGGATCTTGGGGTACTTCTGGAGTCTCCCCAGGGGAGTCAGTCCTCGTCTCGAATGCGGGCATGCACTTGCGCTTTCCTCCAGAGCGGTAGCAGCAGTGTCACGCAGTCCGCCGCGTGGATCAAAGGATCTATGGTTTTCCCTCGAGTCTTTCGCACGAGGCTTTCCCACGAGGCTTTCCCACAGGGCTGTCCCACGTGCACACGTGGTGGGAGTCGATCCTCGGCTTGAACGACAAGGCAGTGCAGGGAAAACAGGTTCCTCTGGAATGGACTGACACATCTGGGGGACTCTTGTAATGGTGGCACGACCCTGGAGTTCCTCTCGCCTTTCCTGTGGAGAGCGCCTCCTCTTGGGATGCGACGGGAACGCCGGGAATTCTTTCCCTATGAAACAGGGAAAGGATAACTCATCTCGAGCTAGGAGGCGGAAACGGGGCTCCCCTGGATGTGTGCGGGACACCACGTGCTTCCTCTCGAGTGGAGACGGGTATGTCGGGGAACTCCTTGAGTTGCCGCAAGGGTGTGAAGGACTCTTTGGAAGTTCCAGTGGTTAGACGTGATTGGCCTCGAGAAGCCTCAGCGGAAATGGGCCTCATCTCGCCTGGAGGGCAAAACCTCCTGGATTTTCTCGAGTTGTGGCAGGTGCTCTCGACTTACGAAGGGGACCTCAGGGACGCGCTCTGGTGGCCTCAGGAAAGGCCAGTCCCCATGCGAGTTCCTTGGGGGCCTCTCGGGATTCCTCTCCCGTCGATGCCGGGGCCTAACACATTGTGTGGAGTCGGGGCCGGAACCTGAGTATTCCTCTCCAGTGCTGACATGGATCTTGGGGTACTTCTGGAGTCTCCCCAGGGGAGTCAGTCCTCGTCTCGAATGCGGGCATGCACTTGCGCTTTCCTCCAGAGCGGTAGCAGCAGGGTCACGCAGTCCGCCGCGTGGATCAAAGGATCTATGGTTTTCCCTCGAGTCTTTCCCACGAGGCTTTCCCACGAGGCTTTCCCACAGGGCTGTCCCACGTGCACACGTGGTGGGAGTCGATCCTCGGCTTTAACGTCAAGGCAGTGCAGGGAAAACAGGTTCCTCTGGAATGGAATGACACATCTGGGGGACTCTTGGAATGGTGGCACGACCCTGGAGTTCCTCTCGTCTTTCCTGTGGAGAGCGCCTCCTCTTGAGATGCGAGTGGAACGCCGGGAATTCTTTCCCTACGAAACAGGGAAAGGATCCGTCATCTCGAGCTAGGAGGCGGAAACGGGGCTCCCGTGGATGTGTGCGGGACCCCACGTGCTTCCTCTCGAGTGGAGACGGGTATGTCGGGGAACTTCTTGAGTTGCAGCAAGGGTGTGAAGGACCCTTTGGAAGTTCCAGTGGTTAGATGTGATTGGCCTCGAGAAGCCTCAGCGGAAATGGGCCTCATCTCGCTTGGAGGGCAAAACCTCCTGGATTTTCTCGAGTTGCGGCAGGTGCTCTCGACTTACGACGGGGACCTCAGGGACCCGCTCTGGTGGCCTCAGGAAAGGCCAGTCCCCATGCGAGTTCCTCGGGGGCCTCTCGGGATACCTCTCCCGTCGATGCCGGGGCCTAAGACCTTGTGTGGAGTCGGGGCCGGAACCTGAGGATTCCTCTCCAGTGCTGACATGTATCTTGGGGTACTTCTGGAGTCTCCCCAGGTTAGTCAGTCCTCGTCTCGAATGCGGGCATGCACTTGCGCTTTCCTCCAGAGCGGTAGCAGCAGTGTCACGCAGTCCGCCGCGTGGATCAAAGGATCTATGGTTTTCCCTCGAGTCTTTCCCACGAGGCTTTCCCACGAGGCTTTCCCACAGGGCTGTCCCACGTGCACACGTGGTGGGACTCGATCCTCGGCTTGAACGTCAAGGCAGTGCAGGGAAAACAGGTTCCTCTGGAATGTACTGACACATCTGGGGGACTCTTGGAATGGTGGCACGACCCTGGAGTTCCTCTCGCCTTTCCTGTGGAGAGCGCCTCCTCTTGAGATGCGACGGGAACGCCGGGAATTCTTTCCCTACGAAACAGGGAAAGGATCCCTCATCTCGAGCTAGGAGGCGGAAACGGCGCTCGCCTGGATGTGTGCGGGACCCCACGTGCTTCCTCTCGAGTGGAGACGGGTATGTCGGGGAACTTCTTGAGTTGCAGCAAGGGTGTGAAGGACCCTTTGGAAGTTCCAGTGGTTAGATGTGATTGGCCTCGAGAAGCCTCAGCGGAAATGGGCCTCATCTCGCCTGGAGGGCAAAACCGCCTGGATTTTCTCGAGTTGCGGCAGGTGCTCTCGACTTACGACGAGGACCTCAGGGACCCGCTCTGGTGGCCTCAGGAAATGCCAGTCCCCATGCGAGTTCCTCGGGGGATTCCTCTCCCGTCGATGCCGGGGCCTAAGACCTTGTGTGGAGTTGGGGCCGGAACCTGAGGATTCCTCTCCAGTGCTGACATGGATCTTGGGGTACTTCTGGAGTCTCCCCAGGGGAGTCAGTCCTCGTCTCGAATGCGGGCATGCACTTGCGCTTTCCTCCAGAGCGGTAGCAGCAGTGTCACGCAGTCCGCCGCGTGGATCAAAGGATCTATGGTTTTCCCTCGAGTCTTTCCCACGAGGCTTTCCCACGAGGCTTTCCCACAGGGCTGTCCCACGTGCACACGTGATGGGAGTCGATCCTCGGCTTGAACGTCAAGGCAGTGCAGGGAAAACAGGTTCCTCTGGAATGGACTGACACATCTGGGGGACTCTTGGAATGGTGGCACGACCCTGGAGTTCCTCTCGCCTTTCCTGTCGAGAGCGCCTCCTCTTGAGATGCGACGGGAACGCCGGGAATTCTTTCCCTACGAAACAGGGAAAGGATCCCTCATCTCGAGCTAGGAGGCGGAAACGGGGCACCACTGGATGTGTGCGGGACACCACATGCTTCCTCTCGAGTGGAGACGGGTATGTCGGGGAACTTCTTGAGTTGCAGCAAGGCTGTGAAGGACCCTTTGGAAGTTCCAGTGGTTAGACGTGATTGGCCTCGAGAAGCCTCAGCGGAAATGGGCCTCATCTCGCCTGGAGGGCAAAACCTCCTGGATTTTCTCGAGTTGCGGCAGGTGCTCTCGACTTACGACGGGGACCTTAGGGAACCGCTCTGGTGGCCTCAGGAAAGGCCAGTCCCCATGCGAGTTCCTCTGGGGCCTCTCCGGATTCCTCTCCCGTCGATGCCGGGGCCTAAGACATTGTGTGGAGTCGGGGCCGGAACCTGAGGATTCCTCTCCAGTGCTGACATGGATCTTGGGGTACTTCTGGAGTCTCCCCAGGGGAGTCAGTCCTCGTCTCGAATGCGGGCATGCACTTGCGCTTTCCTCCAGAGCGGTAGCAGCAGTGTCACGCAGTCCGCCGCGTGGATCAAAGGATCTATGGTTTTCCCTCGAGTCTTTCGCACGAGGCTTTCCCACGAGGCTTTCCCACAGGGCTGTCCCACGTGCACACGTGGTGGGAGTCGATCCTCGGCTTGAACGACAAGGCAGTGCAGGGAAAACAGGTTCCTCTGGAATGGACTGACACATCTGGGGGACTCTTGTAATGGTGGCACGACCCTGGAGTTCCTCTCGCCTTTCCTGTGGAGAGCGCCTCCTCTTGAGATGCGACGGGAACGCCAGGAATTCTTTCCCTACGAAACAGGGAAAGGATAACTCATCTCGAGCTAGGAGGCGGAAACGGGGCTCCCCTGGATGTGTGCGGGACACCACGTGCTTCCTCTCGAGTGGAGACGGGTATGTCGGGGAACTCCTTGAGTTGCCGCAAGGGTGTGAAGGACCCTTTGGAAGTTCCAGTGGTTAGACGTGATTGGCCTCGAGAAGCCTCAGCGGAAATGGGCCTCATCTCGCCTGGAGGGCAAAACCTCCTGGATTTTCTCGAGTTGTGGCAGGTGCTCTCGACTTACGAAGGGGACCTCAGGGACGCGCTCTGGTGGCCTCAGGAAAGGCCAGTCCCCATGCGAGTTCCTTGGGGGCCTCTCGGGATTCCTCTCCCGTCGATGCCGGGGCCTAACACATTGTGTGGAGTCGGGGCCGGAACCTGAGGATTCCTCTCCAGTGCTGACATGGATCTTGGGGTACTTCTGGAGTCTCCCCAGGGGAGTCAGTCCTCGTCTCGAATGCGGGCATGCACTTGCGCTTTCCTCCAGAGCGGTAGCAGCAGGGTCACGCAGCCCGCCGCGTGGATCAAAGGATCTATGGTTTTCCCTCGAGTCTTTCCCACGAGGCTTTCCCACGAGGCTTTCCCACAGGGCTGTCCCACGTGCACACGTGGTGGGAGTCGATCCTCGGCTTTAACGTCAAGGCAGTGCAGGGAAAACAGGTTCCTCTGGAATGGAATGACACATCTGGGGGACTCTTGGAATGGTGGCACGACCCTGGAGTTCCTCTCGCCTTTCCTGTGGAGAGCGCCTCCTCTTGAGATGCGAGTGGAACGCCGGGAATTCTTTCCCTACGAAACAGGGAAAGGATCCGTCATCTCGAGCTAGGAGGCGGAAACGGGGCTCCCGTGGATGTGTGCGGGACCCCACGTGCTTCCTCTCGAGTGGAGACGGGTATGTCGGGGAACTTCTTGAGTTGCAGCAAGGGTGTGAAGGACCCTTTGGAAGTTCCAGTGGTTAGATGTGATTGGCCTCGAGAAGCCTCAGCGGAAATGGGCCTCATCTCGCTTGGAGGGCAAAACCTCCTGGATTTTCTCGAGTTGCGGCAGGTGCTCTCGACTTACGACGGGGACCTCAGGGACCCGCTCTGGTGGCCTCAGGAAAGGCCAGTCCCCATGCGAGTTCCTCGGGGGCCTCTCGGGATACCTCTCCCGTCGATGCCGGGGCCTAAGACCTTGTGTGGAGTCGGGGCCGGAACCTGAGGATTCCTCTCCAGTGCTGACATGTATCTTGGGGTACTTCTGGAGTCTCCCCAGGTTAGTCAGTCCTCGTCTCGAATGCGGGCATGCACTTGCGCTTTCCTCCAGAGCGGTAGCAGCAGTGTCACGCAGTCCGCCGCGTGGATCAAAGGATCTATGGTTTTCCCTCGAGTCTTTCCCACGAGGCTTTCCCACGAGGCTTTCCCACAGGGCTGTCCCACGTGCACACGTGGTGGGACTCGATCCTCGGCTTGAACGTCAAGGCAGTGCAGGGAAAACAGGTTCCTCTGGAATGTACTGACACATCTGGGGGACTCTTGGAATGGTAGCACGACCCTGGAGTTCCTCTCGCCTTTCCTGTGGAGAGCGCCTCCTCTTGAGATGCGACGGGAACGCCGGGAATTCTTTCCCTACGAAACAGGGAAAGGATCCCTCATCTCGAGCTAGGAGGCGGAAACGGCGCTCGCCTGGATGTGTGCGGGACCCCACGTGCTTCCTCTCGAGTGGAGACGGGTATGTCGGGGAACTTCTTGAGTTGCAGCAAGGGTGTGAAGGACCCTTTGGAAGTTCCAGTGGTTAGATGTGATTGGCCTCGAGAAGCCTCAGCGGAAATGGGCCTCATCTCGCCTGGAGGGCAAAACCGCCTGGATTTTCTCGAGTTGCGGCAGGTGCTCTCGACTTACGACGAGGACCTCAGGGACCCGCTCTGGTGGCCTCAGGAAATGCCAGTCCCCATGCGAGTTCCTCGGGGGATTCCTCTCCCGTCGATGCCGGGGCCTAAGACCTTGTGTGGAGTTGGGGCCGGAACCTGAGGATTCCTCTCCAGTGCTGACATGGATCTTGGGGTACTTCTGGAGTCTCCCCAGGGGAGTCAGTCCTCGTCTCGAATGCGGGCATGCACTTGCGCTTTCCTCCAGAGCGGTAGCAGCAGTGTCACGCAGTCCGCCGCGTGGATCAAAGGATCTATGGTTTTCCCTCGAGTCTTTCCCACGAGGCTTTCCCACGAGGCTTTCCCACAGGGCTGTCCCACGTGCACACGTGGTGGGAGTCGATCCTCGGCTTGAACGTCAAGGCAGTGCAGGGAAAACAGGTTCCTCTGGAATGGACTGACACATCTGGGGGACTCTTGGAATGGTGGCACGACCCTGGAGTTCCTCTCGCCTTTCCTGTCGAGAGCGCCTCCTCTTGAGATGCGACGGGAACGCCGGGAATTCTTTCCCTACGAAACAGGGAAAGGATCCCTCATCTCGAGCTAGGAGGCGGAAACGGGGCACCACTGGATGTGTGCGGGACACCACATGCTTCCTCTCGAGTGGAGACGGGTATGTCGGGGAACTTCTTGAGTTGCAGCAAGGGTGTGAAGGACCCTTTGGAAGTTCCAGTGGTTAGACGTGATTGGCCTCGAGAAGCCTCAGCGGAAATGGGCCTCATCTCGCCTGGAGGGCAAAACCTGCTGGATTTTCTCGAGTTGCCGCAGGTGCTCTCGACTTACGACGGGGACCTTAGGGAACCGCTCTGGTGGCCTCAGGAAAGGCCAGTCCCCATGCGAGTTCCTCTGGGGCCTCTCCGGATTCCTCTCCCGTCGATGCCGGGGCCTAAGACATTGTGTGGAGTCGGGGCCGGAACCTGAGGATTCCTCTCCAGTGCTGACATGGATCTTGGGGTACTTCTGGAGTCTCCCCAGGGGAGTCAGTCCTCGTCTCGAATGCGGGCATGCACTTGCGCTTTCCTCCAGAGCGGTAGCAGCAGTGTCACGCAGTCCGCCGCGTGGATCAAAGGATCTATGGTTTTCCCTCGAGTCTTTCCCACAAGGCTTTCCCACGAGGCTTTCCCACAGGGCTGTCCCACGTGCACACGTGGTGGGAGTCGATCCTCGGCTTAAACGACAAGGCAGTGCAGGGAAAACAGGTTCCTCTGGAATGGACTGACACATCTGGGGGACTCTTGTAATGGTGGCACGACCCTGGAGTTCCTCTCGCCTTTCCTGTGGAGAGCGCCTCCTCTTGAGATGCGACGGGAACGCCGGGAATTCTTTCCCTACGAAACAGGGAAAGGATCCCTCATCTCGAGCTAGGAGGCGGAAACGGGGCTCCCCTGGATGTGTGCGGGACACCACGTGCTTCCTCTCGAGTGGAGACGGGTATGTCGGGGAACTTCTTGAGTTGCCGCAAGGGTGTGAAGGACCCTTTGGAAGTTCCAGTGGTTAGACGTGATTGGCCTCGTGAAGCCTCAGCGGAAATGGGCCTCATCTCGCCTGGAGGGCAAAACCTCCTGGATTTTCTCGAGTTGTGGCAGGTGCTCTCGACTTACGAAGGGGACCTCAGGGACGCGCTCTGGTGGCCTCAGGAAAGGCCAGTCCCCATGCGAGTTCCTCGGGGGCCTCTCGGGATACCTCTCCCGTCGATGCCGGGGCCTAAGACCTTGTGTGGAGTCGGGGCCGGAACCTGAGGATTCCTCTCCAGTGCTGACATGGATCTTGGGGTACTTCTGGAGTCTCCCCAGGGGAGTCAGTCCTCGTCTCGAATGCGGGCATGCACTTGCGCTTTCCTCCAGAGCGGTAGCAGCAGTGTCACGCAGTCCGCCGCGTGGATCAAAGGATCTATGGTTTTCCCTCGAGTCTTTCCCACGAGGCTTTCCCACGAGGCTTTCCCACAGGGCTGTCCCATGTGCACACGTGGTGGGAGTCGATCCTCGGCTTGAACGTCAAGGCAGTGCAGGGAAAACAGGTTCCTCTGGAATGGACTGACACATCTGGGGGACTCTTGTAATGGTGGCACGACCCTGGAGTTCCTCTCGCCTTTCCTGTCGAGAGCGCCTCCTCTTGAGATGCGACGGGAACGCCGGGAATTCTTTCCCTAAGAAACAGGGAAAGGATCCCTCATCTCGAGCTAGGAGGCGGAAACGGGGCACCACTGGATGTGTGCGGGACACCACATGCTTCCTCTCGAGTGGAGACGGGTATGTCGGGGAACTTCTTGAGTTGCAGCAAGGGTGTGAAGGACCCTTTGGAAGTTCCAGTGGTTAGACGTGATTGGCCTCGAGAAGCCTCAGCGGAAATGGGCCTCATCTCGCCTGGAGGGCAAAACCTCCTGGATTTTCTCGAGTTGCGGCAGGTGCTCTCGACTTACGACGGGGACCTCAGGGACCCGCTCTGGTGGCCTCCGGAAAGGCCAGTCCCCATGCGAGTTCCTCGGGGGCCTCTCGGGATTCCTCTCCCGTCGATGCCGGGGCCTAAGACCTTGTGTGGAGTCGGGGCCGGAACCTGAGGATTCCTCTCCAGTGCTGACATGGATCTTGGGGTACTTCTGGAATCTCCCCAGGGGAGTCAGTCCTCGTCTCGAATGCGGGCATGCACTTGCGCTTTCCTCCAGAGCGGTAGCAGCAGTGTCACGCAGTCCGCCGCGTGGATCAAAGGATCTATGGTTTTCCCTCGAGTCTTTCCCACGAGGCTTTCCCACGAGGCTTTCCCACAGGGCTGTCCCACGTGCACACGTGGTGGGAGTCGATCCTCGGCTTGAACGTCAAGGCAGTGCAGGGAAAACAGGTTCCTCTGGAATGGACTGACACATCTGGGGGACTCTTGGAATGGTGTCACGACCCTGGAGTTCCTCTCGCCTTTCCTGTGGAGAGCACCTCCTCATGAGATGCGACGGGAATGCCGGGAATTCTTTCCCTACGAAACAGGGAAAGGATACCTCATCTCGAGCTAGGAGGCGGAAACGGGGCTCCCCTGGATGTGTGCGGGACCCCACGTGCTTGCTCTCGAGTGGAGACGGGTATGTCGGGGAACTTCTTGAGTTGCAGCAATGGTGTGAAGGACCCTTTGGAAGTTCCAGTGGTTAGACGTGATTGGCCTCGAGAAGCCTCAGCGGAAATGGGCCTCATCTCGCCTGGAGGGCAAAACCTCCTGGATTTTCTCGAGTTGCGGCAGGTGCTCTCGACTTACGACGGGGACCTCAGGGACCCGCTCTGGTGGCCTCCGGAAAGGCCAGTCCCCATGCGAGTTCCTCGGGGGCCTCTCCGGATTCCTCTCCCGTCGATGCCGGGGCCTAAGACATTGTGTGGAGTCGGGGCCGGAACCTGAGGATTCCTCTCCAGTGCTGACATGGATCTTGGGGTACTTCTGGAGTCTCCCCAGGGGAGTCAGTCCTCGTCTCGAATGCGGGCATGCACTTGCGCTTTCCTCCAGAGCGGTAGCAGCAGTGTCACGCAGTCCGCCGCGTGGATCAAAGGATCTATGGTTTTCCCTCGAGTCTTTCCCACGAGGCTTTCCCACGAGGCTTTCCCACAGGGCTGTCCCACGTGCACACGTGGTGGGACTCGATCCTCGGCTTGAACGTCAAGGCAGTGCAGGGAAAACAGGTTCCTCTGGAATGTACTGACACATCTGGGGGACTCTTGGAATGGTGGCACGACCCTGGAGTTCCTCTCGCCTTTCCTGTGGAGAGCGCCTCCTCTTGAGATGCGACGGGAACGCCGGGAATTCTTTCCCTACGAAACAGGGAAAGGATCCCTCATCTCGAGCTAGGAGGCGGAAACGGCGCTCGCCTGGATGTGTGCGGGACCCCACGTGCTTCCTCTCGAGTGGAGACGGGTATGTCGGGGAACTTCTTGAGTTGCAGCAAGGGTGTGAAGGACCCTTTGGAAGTTCCAGTGGTTAGATGTGATTGGCCTCGAGAAGCCTCAGCGGAAATGGGCCTCATCTCGCCTGGAGGGCAAAACCGCCTGGATTTTCTCGAGTTGCGGCAGGTGCTCTCGACTTACGACGAGGACCTCAGGGACCCGCTCTGGTGGCCTCAGGAAAGGCCAGTCCCCATGCGAGTTCCTCGGGGGATTCCTCTCCCGTCGATGCCGGGGCCTAAGACCTTGTGTGGAGTTGGGCCGGAACCTGAGGATTCCTCTCCAGTGCTGACATGGATCTTGGGGTACTTCTGGAGTCTCCCCAGGGGAGTCAGTCCTCGTCTCGAATGCGGGCATGCACTTGCGCTTTCCTCCAGAGCGGTAGCAGCAGTGTCACGCAGTCCGCCGCGTGGATCAAAGGATCTATGGTTTTCCCTCGAGTCTTTCCCACGAGGCTTTCCCACGAGGCTTTCCCACAGGGCTGTCCCACGTGCACACGTGGTGGGAGTCGATCCTCGGCTTGAACGTCAAGGCAGTGCAGGGAAAACAGGTTCCTCTGGAATGGACTGACACATCTGGGGGCTCTTGGAATGGTGGCACGACCCTGGAGTTCCTCTCGCCTTTCCTGTCGAGAGCGCCTCCTCTTGAGATGCGACGGGAACGCCGGGAATTCTTTCCCTACGAAACAGGGAAAGGATCCCTCATCTCGAGCTAGGAGGCGGAAACGGGGCACCACTGGATGTGTGCGGGACACCACATGCTTCCTCTCGAGTGGAGACGGGTATGTCGGGGAACTTCTTGAGTTGCCGCAAGGGTGTGAAGGACCCTTTGGAAGTTCCAGTGGTTAGACGTGATTGGCCTCGTGAAGCCTCAGCGGAAATGGGCCTCATCTCGCCTGGAGGGCAAAACCTCCTGGATTTTCTCGAGTTGTGGCAGGTGCTCTCGACTTACGAAGGGGACCTCAGGGACGCGCTCTGGTGGCCTCAGGAAAGGCCAGTCCCCATGCGAGTTCCTCGGGGGCCTCTCGGGATACCTCTCCCGTCGATGCCGGGGCCTAAGACCTTGTGTGGAGTCGGGGCCGGAACCTGAGGATTCCTCTCCAGTGCTGACATGGATCTTGGGGTACTTCTGGAGTCTCCCCAGGGGAGTCAGTCCTCGTCTCGAATGCGGGCATGCACTTGCGCTTTCCTCCAGAGCGGTAGCAGCAGTGTCACGCAGTCCGCCGCGTGGATCAAAGGATCTATGGTTTTCCCTCGAGTCTTTCCCACGAGGCTTTCCCACGAGGCTTTCCCACAGGGCTGTCCCATGTGCACACGTGGTGGGAGTCGATCCTCGGCTTGAACGTCAAGGCAGTGCAGGGAAAACAGGTTCCTCTGGAATGGACTGACACATCTGGGGGACTCTTGTAATGGTGGCACGACCCTGGAGTTCCTCTCGCCTTTCCTGTCGAGAGCGCCTCCTCTTGAGATGCGACGGGAACGCCGGGAATTCTTTCCCTAAGAAACAGGGAAAGGATCCCTCATCTCGAGCTAGGAGGCGGAAACGGGGCACCACTGGATGTGTGCGGGACACCACATGCTTCCTCTCGAGTGGAGACGGGTATGTCGGGGAACTTCTTGAGTTGCAGCAAGGGTGTGAAGGACCCTTTGGAAGTTCCAGTGGTTAGACGTGATTGGCCTCGAGAAGCCTCAGCGGAAATGGGCCTCATCTCGCCTGGAGGGCAAAACCTCCTGGATTTTCTCGAGTTGCGGCAGGTGCTCTCGACTTACGACGGGGACCTCAGGGACCCGCTCTGGTGGCCTCCGGAAAGGCCAGTCCCCATGCGAGTTCCTCGGGGGCCTCTCGGGATTCCTCTCCCGTCGATGCCGGGGCCTAAGACCTTGTGTGGAGTCGGGGCCGGAACCTGAGGATTCCTCTCCAGTGCTGACATGGATCTTGGGGTACTTCTGGAATCTCCCCAGGGGAGTCAGTCCTCGTCTCGAATGCGGGCATGCACTTGCGCTTTCCTCCAGAGCGGTAGCAGCAGTGTCACGCAGTCCGCCGCGTGGATCAAAGGATCTATGGTTTTCCCTCGAGTCTTTCCCACGAGGCTTTCCCACGAGGCTTTCCCACAGGGCTGTCCCACGTGCACACGTGGTGGGAGTCGATCCTCGGCTTGAACGTCAAGGCAGTGCAGGGAAAACAGGTTCCTCTGGAATGGACTGACACATCTGGGGGACTCTTGGAATGGTGTCACGACCCTGGAGTTCCTCTCGCCTTTCCTGTGGAGAGCACCTCCTCATGAGATGCGACGGGAATGCCGGGAATTCTTTCCCTACGAAACAGGGAAAGGATACCTCATCTCGAGCTAGGAGGCGGAAACGGGGCTCCCCTGGATGTGTGCGGGACCCCACGTGCTTGCTCTCGAGTGGAGACGGGTATGTCGGGGAACTTCTTGAGTTGCAGCAATGGTGTGAAGGACCCTTTGGAAGTTCCAGTGGTTAGACGTGATTGGCCTCGAGAAGCCTCAGCGGAAATGGGCCTCATCTCGCCTGGAGGGCAAAACCTCCTGGATTTTCTCGAGTTGCGGCAGGTGCTCTCGACTTACGACGGGGACCTCAGGGACCCGCTCTGGTGGCCTCCGGAAAGGCCAGTCCCCATGCGAGTTCCTCGGGGGCCTCTCCGGATTCCTCTCCCGTCGATGCCGGGGCCTAAGACATTGTGTGGAGTCGGGGCCGGAACCTGAGGATTCCTCTCCAGTGCTGACATGGATCTTGGGGTACTTCTGGAGTCTCCCCAGGGGAGTCAGTCCTCGTCTCGAATGCGGGCATGCACTTGCGCTTTCCTCCAGAGCGGTAGCAGCAGTGTCACGCAGTCCGCCGCGTGGATCAAAGGATCTATGGTTTTCCCTCGAGTCTTTCCCACGAGGCTTTCCCACGAGGCTTTCCCACAGGGCTGTCCCACGTGCACACGTGGTGGGACTCGATCCTCGGCTTGAACGTCAAGGCAGTGCAGGGAAAACAGGTTCCTCTGGAATGTACTGACACATCTGGGGGACTCTTGGAATTATGGCACGACCCTGGAGTTCCTCTCGCCTTTCCTGTGGAGAGCGCCTCCTCTTGAGATGCGACGGGAACGCCGGGAATTCTTTCCCTACAAAACAGGGAAAGGATCCCTCATCTCGAGCTAGGAGGCGAAACGGCGCTCGCCTGGATGTGTGCGGGACCCCACGTGCTTCCTCTCGAGTGGAGACGGGTATGTCGGGGAACTTCTTGAGTTGCAGCAAGGGTGTGAAGGACCCTTTGGAAGTTCCAGTGGTTAGATGTGATTGGCCTCGAGAAGCCTCAGCGGAAATGGGCCTCATCTCGCCTGGAGGGCAAAACCGCCTGGATTTTCTCGAGTTGCGGCAGGTGCTCTCGACTTACGACGAGGACCTCAGGGACCCGCTCTGGTGGCCTCAGGAAAGGCCAGTCCCCATGCGAGTTCCTCGGGGGATTCCTCTCCCGTCGATGCCGGGGCCTAAGACCTTGTGTGGAGTTGGGGCCGGAACCTGAGGATTCCTCTCCAGTGCTGACATGGATCTTGGGGTACTTCTGGAGTCTCCCCAGGGGAGTCAGTCCTCGTCTCGAATGCGGGCATGCACTTGCGCTTTCCTCCAGAGCGGTAGCAGCAGTGTCACGCAGTCCGCCGCGTGGATCAAAGGATCTATGGTTTTCCCTCGAGTCTTTCCCACGAGGCTTTCCCACGAGGCTTTCCCACAGGGCTGTCCCACGTGCACACGTGGTGGGAGTCGATCCTCGGCTTGAACGTCAAGGCAGTGCAGGGAAAACAGGTTCCTCTGGAATGGACTGACACATCTGGGGGCTCTTGGAATGGTGGCACGACCCTGGAGTTCCTCTCGCCTTTCCTGTCGAGAGCGCCTCCTCTTGAGATGCGACGGGAACGCCGGGAATTCTTTCCCTACGAAACAGGGAAAGGATCCCTCATCTCGAGCTAGGAGGCGGAAACGGGGCACCACTGGATGTGTGCGGGACACCACATGCTTCCTCTCGAGTGGAGACGGGTATGTCGGGGAACTTCTTGAGTTGCAGCAAGGGTGTGAAGGACCCTTTGGAAGTTCCAGTGGTTAGACGTGATTGGCCTCGAGAAGCCTCAGCGGAAATGGGCCTCATCTCGCCTGGAGGGCAAAACCTCCTGGATTTTCTCGAGTTGTGGCAGGTGCTCTCGACTTACGAAGGGGACCTCAGGGACGCGCTCTGGTGGCCTCAGGAAAGGCCAGTCCCCATGCGAGTTCCTCGGGGGCCTCTCGGGATACCTCTCCCGTCGATGCCGGGGCCTAAGACCTTGTGTGGAGTCGGGGCCGGAACCTGAGGATTCCTCTCCAGTGCTGACATGGATCTTGGGGTACTTCTGGAGTCTCCCCAGGGGAGTCAGTCCTCGTCTCGAATGCGGGCATGCACTTGCGCTTTCCTCCAGAGCGGTAGCAGCAGTGTCACGCAGTCCGCCGCGTGGATCAAAGGATCTATGGTTTTCCCTCGAGTCTTTCCCACGAGGCTTTCCCACGAGGCTTTCCCACAGGGCTGTCCCATGTGCACACGTGGTGGGAGTCGATCCTCGGCTTGAACGTCAAGGCAGTGCAGGGAAAACAGGTTCCTCTGGAATGGACTGACACATCTGGGGGACTCTTGTAATGGTGGCACGACCCTGGAGTTCCTCTCGCCTTTCCTGTCGAGAGCGCCTCCTCTTGAGATGCGACGGGAACGCCGGGAATTCTTTCCCTAAGAAACAGGGAAAGGATCCCTCATCTCGAGCTAGGAGGCGGAAACGGGGCACCACTGGATGTGTGCGGGACACCACATGCTTCCTCTCGAGTGGAGACGGGTATGTCGGGGAACTTCTTGAGTTGCAGCAAGGGTGTGAAGGACCCTTTGGAAGTTCCAGTGGTTAGACGTGATTGGCCTCGAGAAGCCTCAGCGGAAATGGGCCTCATCTCGCCTGGAGGGCAAAACCTCCTGGATTTTCTCGAGTTGCGGCAGGTGCTCTCGACTTACGACGGGGACCTCAGGGACCCGCTCTGGTGGCCTCCGGAAAGGCCAGTCCCCATGCGAGTTCCTCGGGGGCCTCTCGGGATTCCTCTCCTGTCGATGCCGGGGCCTAAGACCTTGTGTGGAGTCGGGGCCGGAACCTGAGGATTCCTCTCCAGTGCTGACATGGATCTTGGGGTACTTCTGGAGTCTCCCCAGGGGAGTCAGTCCTCGTCTCGAATGCGGGCATGCACTTGCGCTTTCCTCCAGAGCGGTAGCAGCAGTGTCACGCAGTCCGCCGCGTGGATCAAAGGATCTATGGTTTTCCCTCGAGTCTTTCCCACGAGGCTTTCCGACGAGGCTTTCCCACAGGGCTGTCCCACGTGCACACGTGGTGGGAGTCGATCCTCGGCTTGAACGTCAAGGCAGTGCAGGGAAAACAGGTTCCTCTGGAATGGACTGACACATCTGGGGGACTCTTGGAATGGTCGCACGACCCTGGAGTTCCTCTCGCCTTTCCTGTGGAGAGCGCCTCCTCTTGAGATGCGACGGGAACGCCGGGAATTCTTTCCCTACGAAACAGGGAAAGGATCCCTCATCTTGAGCTAGGAGGCGGAAACGGGGCTCCACTGGATGTGTGCGGGACACCAGGTGCTTCCTCTCGAGTGCAGACGGGTATGTCGGGGAACTTCTTGAGTTGCAGCAAGGGTGTGAAGGACCCTTTGGAAGTTCCAGTGGTTAGATGTGATTGGCCTCGAGAAGCCTCAGCGGAAATGGGCCTCATCTCGCCTGGAGGGCAAAACCTCCTGGATTTTCTCGAGTTGCGGCAGGTGCTCTCGACTTACGACGGGGTCCTAAGGGACCCGCTCTGGTGGCCTCAGGAAAGGCCAGTCCCCATGCGAGTTCCTCGGGGGCCTCTCGGGATTCCTCTCCCGTCGATGCCGGGGCCTAAGACCTTGTGTGGAGTCGGGGCCGGAACCTGAGGATTCCTCTCCAGTGCTGACATGGATCTTGGGGTACTTCTGGAGTCTCCCCAGGGGAGTCAGTCCTCGTCTCGAATGCGGGCATGCACTTGCGCTTTCCTCCAGAGCGGTAGCAGCAGTGTCACGCAGTCCGCCGCGTGGATCAAAGGATCTATGGTTTTCCCTCGAGTCTTTCCCACGAGGCTTTCCCACGAGGCTTTCCCACAGGGCTGTCCCACGTGCACACGTGGTAGGAGTCGATCCTCGGCTTGAACGTCAAGGCAGTGCATGGAAAACAGGTTCCTCTGGAATGGACTGACACATCTGGGGGACTCTTGGAATGGTGTCACGACCTTGGAGTTCCTCTCGCCTTTCCTGTGGAGAGCGCCTCCTCTTGAGATGCGACGGGAATGCCGGGAATTCTTTCCCTACGAAACAGGGAAAGGATCCCTCATCTCGAGCTAGGAGGCGGAAACGGGTCTCCCCTGGATGTGTGCGGGACCCCACGTGCTTCCTCTCGAGTGGAGACGGGTATGTCGGGGAACTTCTTGAGTTGCAGCAAGGGTGTGAAAGAACCTTTGGAAGTTCCAGTGGTTAGCCGTGATTAGCCTCGAGAAGCCTCAGCGGAAATAGGCCTCATCTCGCCTGGAGGGCAAAACCTCCTGGATTTTCTCGAGTTGCGACAGGTGCTCTCGACCAACGACGGGTACCTCAGGGACCCGCTCTGGTGGCCTCAGGAAAGGCCAATCCCCATGCGAGTTCCTCGGGGGACTCTCGGGCTTCCTCTCCCGTCGATCCCGGGGCCTAAGACCTTGTGTGGAGTCGGCGCCGGAACCTGAGGATTCCTCTCCAGTGCTGACATGGATCTTGGGGTACTTCTGGAGTCTCCCCAGGGGAGTCAGTCCTCGTCTCGAATGCGGGCATGCACTTGCGCTTTCCTCCAGAGCGGTAGCAGCAGTGTCACGCAGTCCGCCGCGTGGATCAAAGGATCTATGGTTTTCCCACGAGGCTTTCCCACAGGGCTGTCCCACGTGCACACGTGGTGGGACTCGATCCTCGGCTTGAACGTCAAGGCAGTGCAGGGAAAACAGGTTCCTCTGGAATGGACTGACACATCTGGGGGACTCTTGGAATGGTGGCACGACCCTGGAGTTCCTCTCGCCTTTCCTGTGGAGAGCGCCTCCTCTTGAGATGCGACGGGAACGCCGGGAATTCTTTCCCTACGAAACAGGGAAAGGATCCCTCATCTCGAGCTAGGAGGCGGAAACGGGGCACCCCTGGATGTTTGCGGGACACCACATGCTTCCTCTCGAGTGGAGACGGGTATGTCGGGGAACTTCTTGAGTTGCAGCAAGGGTGTGAAGGACCCTTTGGAAGTTACAGTGGTTAGACGTGATTGGCCTCGAGAAGCCTCAGCGGAAATGGGCGTCATCTCGCCTGGAGGGCAAAACCTCCTGGATTTTCTCGAGTTGCGGCAGGTGCTCTCGACTTACGACGGGGACCTCAGGGAACCGCTCTGGTGGCCTCAGGAAAGGCCAGTCCCCATGCGAGTTCCTCGGGGGCCTCTCCGGATTCCTCTCCCATCGATGCCGGGGCCTAAGACATTGTGTGGAGTCGGGGCCGGAACCTGAGGATTCCTCTCCAGTGCTGACATGGATCTTGGGGTACTTCTGGAGTCTCCCCAGGGGAGTCAGTCCTCGTCTCGAATGCGGGCATGCACTTGCGCTTTCCTCCAGAGCGGTAGCAGCAGTGTCACGCAGTCCGCCGCGTGGATCAAAGGATCTATGGTTTTCCCTCGAGTCTTTCGCACGAGGCTTTCCCACGAGGCTTTCCCACAGGGCTGTCCCACGTGCACACGTGGTGGGAGTCGATCCTCGGCTTGAACGACAAGGCAGTGCAGGGAAAACAGGTTCCTCTGGAATGGACTGACACATCTGGGGGACTCTTGTAATGGTGGCACGACCCTGGAGTTCCTCTCGCCTTTCCTGTGGAGAGCGCCTCCTCTTGAGATGCGACGGGAACGCCGGGAATTCTTTCCCTACGAAACAGGGAAAGGATAATTCATCTCGAGCTAGGAGGCGGAAACTGGGCTCCACTGGATGTGTGCGGGACACCACGTGCTTCCTCTCGAGTGGAGACGGGTATGTCGGGGAACTTCTTGAGTTGCCGCAAGGGTGTGAAGGACCCTTTGGAAGTTCCAGTGGTTAGACGTGATTGGCCTCGAGAAGCCTCAGCGGAAATGGGCCTCATCTCGCCTGGAGGGCAAAACCTCCTGGATTTTCTCGAGTTGTGGCAGGTGCTCTCGACTTACGAAGGGGACCTCAGGGACGCGCTCTGGTGGCCTCAGGAAAGACCAGTCCCCATGCGAGTTCCTTGGGGGCCTCTCGGGATTCCTCTCCCGTCGATGCCGGGGCCTAACACATTGTGTGGAGTCGGGGCCGGAACCTGAGGATTCCTCTCCAGTGCTGACATGGATCTTGGGGTACTTCTGGAGTCTCCCCAGGGGAGTCAGTCCTCGTCTCGAATGCGGGCATGCACTTGCGCTTTCCTCCAGAGCGGTAGCAGCAGGGTCACGCAGTCCGCCGCGTGGATCAAAGGATCTATGGTTTTCCCTCGAGTCTTTCCCACGAGGCTTTCCCACGAGGCTTTCCCACAGGGCTGTCCCACGTGCACACGTGGTGGGAGTCGATCCTCGGCTTTAACGTCAAGGCAGTGCAGGGAAAACAGGTTCCTCTGGAATGGAATGACACATCTGGGGGACTCTTGGAATGGTGGCACGACCCTGGAGTTCCTCTCGCCTTTCCTGTGGAGAGCGCCTCCTCTTGAGATGCGACGGGAACGCCGGGAATTCTTTCCCTACGAAACAGGGAAAGGATCCCTCATCTCGAGCTAGGAGGCGGAAACGGCGCTCGCCTGGATGTGTGCGGGACCCCACGTGCTTCCTCTCGAGTGGAGACGGGTATGTCGGGGAACTTCTTGAGTTGCAGCAAGGGTGTGAAGGACCCTTTGGAAGTTCCAGTGGTTAGATGTGATTGGCCTCGAGAAGCCTCAGCGGAAATGGGCCTCATCTCGCCTGGAGGGCAAAACCGCCTGGATTTTCTCGAGTTGCGGCAGGTGCTCTCGACTTACGACGGGGACCTCAGGGACCCGCTCTGGTGGCCTCAGGAAATGCCAGTCCCCATGCGAGTTCCTCGGGGGATTCCTCTCCCGTCGATGCCGGGGCCTAAGACCTTGTGTGGAGTTGGGGCCGGAACCTGAGGATTCCTCTCCAGTGCTGACATGGATCTTGGGGTACTTCTGGAGTCTCCCCAGGGGAGTCAGTCCTCGTCTCGAATGCGGGCATGCACTTGCGCTTTCCTCCAGAGCGGTAGCAGCAGTGTCACGCAGTCCGCCGCGTGGATCAAAGGATCTATGGTTTTCCCTCGAGTCTTTCCCACGAGGCTTTCCCACGAGGCTTTCCCACAGGGCTGTCCCACGTGCACACGTGGTGGGAGTCGATCCTCGGCTTGAACGTCAAGGCAGTGCAGGGAAAACAGGTTCCTCTGGAATGGACTGACACATCTGGGGGACTCTTGGAATGGTGGCACGACCCTGGAGTTCCTCTCGCCTTTCCTGTCGAGAGCGCCTCCTCTTGAGATGCGACGGGAACGCCGGGAATTCTTTCCCTACGAAACAGGGAAAGGATCCCTCATCTCGAGCTAGGAGGCGGAAACGGGGCACCACTGGATGTGTGCGGGACACCACATGCTTCCTCTCGAGTGGAGACGGGTATGTCGGGGAACTTCTTGAGTTGCAGCAAGGGTGTGAAGGACCCTTTGGAAGTTCCAGTGGTTAGACGTGATTGGCCTCGAGAAGCCTCAGCGGAAATGGGCCTCATCTCGCCTGGAGGGCAAAACCTCCTGGATTTTCTCGAGTTGCGGCAGGTGCTCTCGACTTACGACGGGGACCTTAGGGAACCGCTCTGGTGGCCTCAGGAAAGGCCAGTCCCCATGCCAGTTCCTCTGGGGCCTCTCCGGATTCCTCTCCCGTCGATGCCGGGGCCTAAGACATTGTGTGGAGTCGGGGCCGGAACCTGAGGATTCCTCTCCAGTGCTGACATGGATCTTGGGGTACTTCTGGAGTCTCCCCAGGGGAGTCAGTCCTCGTCTCGAATGCGGGCATGCACTTGCGCTTTCCTCCAGAGCGGTAGCAGCAGTGTCACGCAGTCCGCCGCGTGGATCAAAGGATCTATGGTTTTCCCTCGAGTCTTTCCCACAAGGCTTTCCCACGAGGCTTTCCCACAGGGCTGTCCCACGTGCACACGTGGTGGGAGTCGATCCTCGGCTTGAACGACAAGGCAGTGCAGGGAAAACAGGTTCCTCTGGAATGGACTGACACATCTGGGGGACTCTTGTAATGGTGGCACGACCCTGGAGTTCCTCTCGCCTTTCCTGTGGAGAGCGCCTCCTCTTGAGATGCGACGGGAACGCCGGGAATTCTTTCCCTACGAAACAGGGAAAGGATCCCTCATCTCGAGCTAGGAGGCGGAAACGGGGCTCCCCTGGATGTGTGCGGGACACCACGTGCTTCCTCTCGAGTGGAGACGGGTATGTCGGGGAACTTCTTGAGTTGCCGCAAGGGTGTGAAGGACCCTTTGGAAGTTCCAGTGGTTAGACGTGATTGGCCTCGTGAAGCCTCAGCGGAAATGGGCCTCATCTCGCCTGGAGGGCAAAACCTCCTGGATTTTCTCGAGTTGTGGCAGGTGCTCTCGACTTACGAAGGGGACCTCAGGGACGCGCTCTGGTGGCCTCAGGAAAGGCCAGTCCCCATGCGAGTTCCTCGGGGGCCTCTCGGGATACCTCTCCCGTCGATGCCGGGGCCTAAGACCTTGTGTGGAGTCGGGGCCGGAACCTGAGGATTCCTCTCCAGTGCTGACATGGATCTTGGGGTACTTCTGGAGTCTCCCCAGGGGAGTCAGTCCTCGTCTCGAATGCGGGCATGCACTTGCGCTTTCCTCCAGAGCGGTAGCAGCAGTGTCACGCAGTCCGCCGCGTGGATCAAAGGATCTATGGTTTTCCCTCGAGTCTTTCCCACGAGGCTTTCCCACGAGGCTTTCCCACAGGGCTGTCCCATGTGCACACGTGGTGGGAGTCGATCCTCGGCTTGAACGTCAAGGCAGTGCAGGGAAAACAGGTTCCTCTGGAATGGACTGACACATCTGGGGGACTCTTGTAATGGTGGCACGACCCTGGAGTTCCTCTCGCCTTTCCTGTCGAGAGCGCCTCCTCTTGAGATGCGACGGGAACGCCGGGAATTCTTTCCCTAAGAAACAGGGAAAGGATCCCTCATCTCGAGCTAGGAGGCGGAAACGGGGCACCACTGGATGTGTGCGGGACACCACATGCTTCCTCTCGAGTGGAGACGGGTATGTCGGGGAACTTCTTGAGTTGCAGCAAGGGTGTGAAGGACCCTTTGGAAGTTCCAGTGGTTAGACGTGATTGGCCTCGAGAAGCCTCAGCGGAAATGGGCCTCATCTCGCCTGGAGGGCAAAACCTCCTGGATTTTCTCGAGTTGCGGCAGGTGCTCTCGACTTACGACGGGGACCTCAGGGACCCGCTCTGGTGGCCTCCGGAAAGGCCAGTCCCCATGCGAGTTCCTCGGGGGCCTCTCGGGATTCCTCTCCCGTCGATGCCGGGGCCTAAGACCTTGTGTGGAGTCGGGGCCGGAACCTGAGGATTCCTCTCCAGTGCTGACATGGATCTTGGGGTACTTCTGGAATCTCCCCAGGGGAGTCAGTCCTCGTCTCGAATGCGGGCATGCACTTGCGCTTTCCTCCAGAGCGGTAGCAGCAGTGTCACGCAGTCCGCCGCGTGGATCAAAGGATCTATGGTTTTCCCTCGAGTCTTTCCCACGAGGCTTTCCCACGAGGCTTTCCCACAGGGCTGTCCCACGTGCACACGTGGTGGGAGTCGATCCTCGGCTTGAACGTCAAGGCAGTGCAGGGAAAACAGGTTCCTTTGGAATGGACTGACACATCTGGGGGACTCTTGGAATGGTGTCACGACCCTGGAGTTCCTCTCGCCTTTCCTGTGGAGAGCACCTCCTCATGAGATGCGACGGGAATGCCGGGAATTCTTTCCCTACGAAACAGGGAAAGGATACCTCATCTCGAGCTAGGAGGCGGAAACGGGGCTCCCCTGGATGTGTGCGGGACCCCACGTGCTTGCTCTCGAGTGGAGACGGGTATGTCGGGGAACTTCTTGAGTTGCAGCAATGGTGTGAAGGACCCTTTGGAAGTTCCAGTGGTTAGACGTGATTGGCCTCGAGAAGCCTCAGCGGAAATGGGCCTCATCTCGCCTGGAGGGCAAAACCTCCTGGATTTTCTCGAGTTGCGGCAGGTGCTCTCGACTTACGACGGGGACCTCAGGGACCCGCTCTGGTGGCCTCCGGAAAGGCCAGTCCCCATGCGAGTTCCTCGGGGGCCTCTCCGGATTCCTCTCCCGTCGATGCCGGGGCCTAAGACATTGTGTGGAGTCGGGGCCGGAACCTGAGGATTCCTCTCCAGTGCTGACATGGATCTTGGGGTACTTCTGGAGTCTCCCCAGGGGAGTCAGTCCTCGTCTCGAATGCGGGCATGCACTTGCGCTTTCCTCCAGAGCGGTAGCAGCAGTGTCACGCAGTCCGCCGCGTGGATCAAAGGATCTATGGTTTTCCCTCGAGTCTTTCCCACGAGGCTTTCCCACGAGGCTTTCCCACAGGGCTGTCCCACGTGCACACGTGGTGGGACTCGATCCTCGGCTTGAACGTCAAGGCAGTGCAGGGAAAACAGGTTCCTCTGGAATGTACTGACACATCTGGGGGACTCTTGGAATGGTGGCACGACCCTGGAGTTCCTCTCGCCTTTCCTGTGGAGAGCGCCTCCTCTTGAGATGCGACGGGAACGCCGGGAATTCTTTCCCTACGAAACAGGGAAAGGATCCCTCATCTCGAGCTAGGAGGCGGAAACGGCGCTCGCCTGGATGTGTGCGGGACCCCACGTGCTTCCTCTCGAGTGGAGACGGGTATGTCGGGGAACTTCTTGAGTTGCAGCAAGGGTGTGAAGGACCCTTTGGAAGTTCCAGTGGTTAGATGTGATTGGCCTCGAGAAGCCTCAGCGGAAATGGGCCTCATCTCGCCTGGAGGGCAAAACCGCCTGGATTTTCTCGAGTTGCGGCAGGTGCTCTCGACTTACGACGAGGACCTCAGGGACCCGCTCTGGTGGCCTCAGGAAAGGCCAGTCCCCATGCGAGTTCCTCGGGGGATTCCTCTCCCGTCGATGCCGGGGCCTAAGACCTTGTGTGGAGTTGGGGCCGGAACCTGAGGATTCCTCTCCAGTGCTGACATGGATCTTGGGGTACTTCTGGAGTCTCCCCAGGGGAGTCAGTCCTCGTCTCGAATGCGGGCATGCACTTGCGCTTTCCTCCAGAGCGGTAGCAGCAGTGTCACGCAGTCCGCCGCGTGGATCAAAGGATCTATGGTTTTCCCTCGAGTCTTTCCCACGAGGCTTTCCCACGAGGCTTTCCCACAGGGCTGTCCCACGTGCACACGTGGTGGGAGTCGATCCTCGGCTTGAACGTCAAGGCAGTGCAGGGAAAACAGGTTCCTCTGGAATGGACTGACACATCTGGGGGCTCTTGGAATGGTGGCACGACCCTGGAGTTCCTCTCGCCTTTCCTGTCGAGAGCGCCTCCTCTTGAGATGCGACGGGAACGCCGGGAATTCTTTCCCTACGAAACAGGGAAAGGATCCCTCATCTCGAGCTAGGAGGCGGAAACGGGGCACCACTGGATGTGTGCGGGACACCACATGCTTCCTCTCGAGTGGAGACGGGTATGTCGGGGAACTTCTTGAGTTGCAGCAAGGGTGTGAAGGACCCTTTGGAAGTTCCAGTGGTTAGACGTGATTGGCCTCGAGAAGCCTCAGCGGAAATGGGCCTCATCTCGCCTGGAGGGCAAAACCTCCTGGATTTTCTCGAGTTGTGGCAGGTGCTCTCGACTTACGAAGGGGACCTCAGGGACGCGCTCTGGTGGCCTCAGGAAAGGCCAGTCCCCATGCGAGTTCCTCGGGGGCCTCTCGGGATACCTCTCCCGTCGATGCCGGGGCCTAAGACCTTGTGTGGAGTCGGGGCCGGAACCTGAGGATTCCTCTCCAGTGCTGACATGGATCTTGGGGTACTTCTGGAGTCTCCCCAGGGGAGTCAGTCCTCGTCTCGAATGCGGGCATGCACTTGCGCTTTCCTCCAGAGCGGTAGCAGCAGTGTCACGCAGTCCGCCGCGTGGATCAAAGGATCTATGGTTTTCCCTCGAGTCTTTCCCACGAGGCTTTCCCACGAGGCTTTCCCACAGGGCTGTCCCATGTGCACACGTGGTGGGAGTCGATCCTCGGCTTGAACGTCAAGGCAGTGCAGGGAAAACAGGTTCCTCTGGAATGGACTGACACATCTGGGGGACTCTTGTAATGGTGGCACGACCCTGGAGTTCCTCTCGCCTTTCCTGTCGAGAGCGCCTCCTCTTGAGATGCGACGGGAACGCCGGGAATTCTTTCCCTAAGAAACAGGGAAAGGATCCCTCATCTCGAGCTAGGAGGCGGAAACGGGGCACCACTGGATGTGTGCGGGACACCACATGCTTCCTCTCGAGTGGAGACGGGTATGTCGGGGAACTTCTTGAGTTGCAGCAAGGGTGTGAAGGACCCTTTGGAAGTTCCAGTGGTTAGACGTGATTGGCCTCGAGAAGCCTCAGCGGAAATGGGCCTCATCTCGCCTGGAGGGCAAAACCTCCTGGATTTTCTCGAGTTGCGGCAGGTGCTCTCGACTTACGACGGGGACCTCAGGGACCCGCTCTGGTGGCCTCCGGAAAGGCCAGTCCCCATGCGAGTTCCTCGGGGGCCTCTCGGGATTCCTCTCCTGTCGATGCCGGGGCCTAAGACCTTGTGTGGAGTCGGGGCCGGAACCTGAGGATTCCTCTCCAGTGCTGACATGGATCTTGGGGTACTTCTGGAGTCTCCCCAGGGGAGTCAGTCCTCGTCTCGAATGCGGGCATGCACTTGCGCTTTCCTCCAGAGCGGTAGCAGCAGGGTCACGCAGTCAGCCGCGTGGATCAAAGGATCTATGGTTTTCCCTCGAGTCTTTCCCACGAGGCTTTCCCACGAGGCTTTCCCACAGGGCTGTCCCACGTGCACACGTGGTTTGAGTCAATCCTCGGCTTGAACGTCAAGGCAGTGCAGGGAAAACAGGTTCCTCTGGAATGGACTGACACATCTGGGGGACTCTTGGAATGGTGTCACGACCCTGGAGTTCCTCTCGCCTTTCCTGTGGAGAGCGCCTCCTCTTGAGATGCGACTGGAATGCCGGGAATTCTTTCCCTACGAAACAGGGAAAGGATCCCTCATCTCGAGCTAGGAGGCGGAAACGGGGCTCCCCTGGATGTGTGAGGGACCCCACGTGCTTCCTCTCGAGTGGAAACGGGTATGTCGGGGAACTTCTTGAGTTGCAGCAAGGGTGTGAAGGACCCTTTGGAAGTTCCAGTGGTTAGATGTGATTGGCCTGGAGAAGCCTCAGCGGAAATGGGCCTTATCTCGCCTGGAGGGCAAAACCTCCTGGATTTTCTCGAGTTGCGGCAGGTGCTCTCGACTTACGACGGGGACCTCAGGGACCCGCTCTGGTGGCCTCAGGAAAAGCCAGTCCCCATGCGAGATCCTCGGGGGCCTCTGGGGATTCCTCTCCCGTCGATGCCGGGGCCTAAGACCTTGTGTGGAGTCGGGGCCGGAACCTGAGGATTCCTCTCCAGTGCTGACATGGATCTTGGGGTACTTCTGGAGTCTCCCCAGGGGAGTCAGTCCTCGTCTCGAATGCGGGCATGCACTTGCGCTTTCCTCCAGAGCGGTAGAAGCAATGTCACGCAGTCCACCGCGTGGATCAAAGGATCTATGGTTTTCCCTCAAGTCTTTCCCACGAGGCTTTCCCACGAGGCTTTCCCACAGGGCTGTCCCACGTGCACACGTGGTGGGAGTCGATCCTCGGCTTGAACGTCAAGGCAGTGCAGGGAAAACAGGTTCCTCTGGAATGGACTGACACATCTGGGGGACTTTTGGAATGGTGGCACGACCCTGGAGTTCCTCTCGCCTTTCCTGTGGAGAGCGCCTCCTCTTGAGATGCGACGGGAACGCCGGGAATTCTTTCCCTACCAAACAGGGAAAGGATCCCTCATCTCGAGCTAGGAGGCGGAAACGGGGCTCCCCTGGATGTGTGCGGGACCCCACGTGCTTCCTCTCGAGTGCAGACGGGTATGTCGGGGAACTTCTTGAGTTGCAGCAAGGGTGTGAAGGACCCTTTGGAAGTTCCAGTGGTTAGACGTGATTAGCCTCGAGAAGCCTCAGCGGAAATGGGCCTCATCTCGCCTGGAGGGCAAAACCTCCTGGATTTTCTCGAGTTGCGACAGGTGCTCTCGACTTACGACGGGGACCTCAGAGACCCGCTCTGGTGGCCTCAGGAAAGGCCAGTCCCCATGCGAGTTCCTCGGGGGATTCCTCTCCCGTCGATGCCGGGCCTAAGACCTTGTGTGGAGTTGGGGCCGGAACCTGAGGATTCCTCTCCAGTGCTGACATGGATCTTGGGGTACTTCTGGAGTCTCCCCAGGGGAGTCAGTCCTCGTCTCGAATGCGGGCATGCACTTGCGCTTTCCTCCAGAGCGGTAACAGCAGTGTCACGCAGCCCGCCGCGTGGATCAAAGGATCTATGGTTTTCCCTCGAGCCTTTCCCACGAGGCTTTCCCACGAGGCTTTCCCACAGGGCTGTCCCACGTGCACACGTGGTGGGAGTCGATCCTCGGCTTGAACGTCAAGGCAGTGCAGGGAAAACAGGTTCCTCTGGAATGGACTGACACATCTGGGGGACTCTTGGAATGGTGGCACGACCCTGGAGTTCCTCTCGCCTTTCCTGTGGAGAGCGCCTCCTCTTGAGATGCGACGGGAACGCCGGGAATTCTTTCCCTACGAAACAGGGAAAGGATCCCTCATCTCGAGCTAGGAGGCGGAAACGGGGCTCCCCTGGATGTGTGCGGGACACCACATGCTTCCTCTCGAGTGGAGACGGGTATGTCGGGGAACTTCTTGAGTTGCAGCAAGGGTGTGAAGGACCCTTTGGATGTTCCAGTGGTTAGACGTGATTGGCCTCGAGAAGCCTCAGCGGAAATGGGCCTCTTCTCGCCTGGAGGGCAAAACCTCCTGGATTTTCTCGAGTTGCGGCAGGTGCTCTCGACTTACAACAGGGACCTCAGGGACCCGCTCTGGTGGCCTCAGGAAAGGCCAGTCCTCATGCGAGTTCCTCGGGGGCCTCTCGGGATTCCTCTCCCGTCGATGCCGGGGCCTAAGACCTTGTGTGGAGTCGGGGCCGGAACCTGAGGATTCCTCTCCAGTGCTGACATGGATCTTGGGGTACTTCTGGAGTCTCCCCAGGGGAGTCAGTCCTCGTCTCGAATGCGGGCATGCACTTGCGCTTTCCTCCAGAGCGGTAGCAGCAGTGTCACGCAGTCCGCCGCGTGGATCAAAGGATCTATGGTTTTCCCTCGAGTCTTTCCCACGAGGCTTTCCCACGAGGCTTTCCCACAGGGCTGTCCCACGTGCACACGTGGTGGGAGTCGATCCTCGGCTTGAACGTCAAGGCAGTGCAGGGAAAACAGGTTCCTCTGGAATGGACTGACACATTGGGGGACTCTTGGAATGGTGGCATGACCCTGGAGTTCCTCTCGCCTTTCCTGTGGAGAGCGCCTCCTCTTGAGATGCGACGGGAACGCCGGGAATTCTTTCCCTACGAAACAGGGAAAGGATCCCTCATCTCGAGCTAGGAGGCGGAAACGGGGCTCCCCTGGATGTGTGCGGGACACCACGTGCTTCCTCTCGAGTGCAGACGGGTATGTTGGGGAACTTCTTGAGTTGCAGCAAGGGTGTGAAGGACCCTTTGGAAGTTCCAGTGGTTAGATGTGATTGGCCTCGAGAAACCTCAGCGGAAATGGGCCTCATCTCGCCTGGAGGGCAAAACCTCCTGGATTTTCTCGAGTTGCGGCAGGTGCTCGCGACTTACGACGGGGACCTCAGGGACCCGCTCTGATGGCCTCCGGAAAGGCCAGTCCCCATGCGAGTCCTCGGGGGCCTCTCGGGATTCCTCTCCCGTCGATGCCGGGGCCTAAGACCTTGTGTGGAGTCGGGGCCGGAACCTGAGGATTCCTCTCCAGTGCTGACATGGATCTTGGGGTACTTCTGGAGTCTCCCCAGGGGAGTCAGTCCTCGTCTCGAATGCGGGCATGCACTTGCGCTTTCCTCCAGAGCGGTAGCAGCAGTGTCACGCAGTCCGCCGCGTGGATCAAAGGATCTATGGTTTTCCCTCGAGTCTTTCCGACGAGGCTTTCCCACGAGGCTTTCCCACAGGGCTGTCCCACGTGCACACGTGGTGGGACTCGATCCTCGGCTTGAACGTCAAGGCAGTGCAGGGAAAACAGGTTCTTCTGGAATGGACTGACACATCTGGGGGACTCTTGGAATGGTGGCACGACCCTGGAGTTCCTCTCGCCTTTCCTGTGGAGAGCGCCTCCTCTTGAGATGCGACGGGAACGCCGGGAATTCTTTCCCTACGAAACAGGGAAAGGATCCCTCATCTCGAGCTAGGAGGCGGAAACGGGGCTCCCCTGGATGTGTGCGGGACCCCACGTGCTTCCTCTCGAGTGCAGACGGGTATGTCTGGGAACTTCTTGAGTTGCAGCAAGGGTGTGAAGGACCCTTTGGAAGTTCCAGTGGTTAGATGTGATTGGCCTCGAGAATCCTCAGCGGAAATGGGCCTCATCTCGACTGGAGGGCAAAACCTCCTGGATTTTCTCGAGTTGCGGCAGCTGCTCTCGACTTACGACGGGGAGCTCAGGGACCCGCTCTGGTGGCCTCAGGAAAGGCCAGTCCCCATGCGAGTTCCTCGGGGGATTCCTCTCTCGTCGATGCCGGGGCCTAAGACCTTGTGTGGAGTTGGGGCCGGAACCTGAGGATTCCTCTCCAGTGCTGACATGGATCTTGGGGTACTTCTGGAGTCTCCCCAGGGGAGTCAGTCCTCGTCTCGAATGCGGGCATGCACTTGCGCTTTCCTCCAGAGCGGTAACAGCAGTGTCACGCAGTCCGCCGCGTGGATCAAAGGATCTATGGTTTTCCCTCGAGTCTTTCCCACGAGGCTTTCCCACGAGGCTTTCCCACAGGGCTGTCCCACGTGCACACGTGGTGGGAGTCGATCCTCGGCTTGAACGTCAAGGCAGTGCAGGGAAAACAGGTTCCTCTGGAATGGACTGACACATCTGGGGGACTCTTGGAATGGTGGCACGACCCTGGAGTTCCTCTCGCCTTTCCTGTCGAGAGCGCCTCCTCTTGAGATGCGACGGGAACACCGGGAATTCTTTCCCTACAAAACAGGGAAAGGATCCCTCATCTCGAGCTAGGAGGCGGAAACGGGGCTCCCCTGGATGTGTGCGGGACACCACATGCTTCCTCACGAGTGGAGACGGGTATGTCGGGGAACTTCTTGAGTTGCAGCAAGGGTGTGAAGGACCCTTTGGAAGTTCCAGTGGTTAGACGTGATTGGCCTCGAGAAGCCTCAGCGGAAATGGGCCTCATCTCGCCTGGAGGGCAAAACATCCTGGATTTTCTCGAGTTGCGGCAGGTGCTCTCGACTTACAACGGGGACCTCAGGGACCCGCTCTGGTGGCCTCAGGAAAGGCCAGTCCCCATGCGAGTTCCTCGGGGGCCACTCGGGATTCCTCTCCCGTCGATACCGGGGCCTAAGACTTGTGTGGAGTCGGGGCCGGAACCTGAGGATTCCTCTCCAGTGCTGACATGGATCTTGGGGTACTTCTGGTGTCTCCCCAGGGGAGTAAGTCCTCGTCTCGAATGCGGGCATGCACTTGCGCTTTCCTCCTGAGCGGTAGCAGCAGTGTCACGCAGTCCGCCGCGTGGATCAAAGGATCTATGGTTTTCCCTCGAGTCTTTCCCACGAGGCTTTCCCACGAGGCTTTCTCACAGGGCTGTCCCACGTGCACACGTGGTGGGAGTCGATCCTCAGCTTGAACATCAAGAGAGTGCAGGGAAAACAGGTTCCTCTGGAATGGACTGACACATCTGGGGGACTCTTGGAATGGTGGCACGACACTGGAGTTCCTCTCGCCTTTCCTGTGGAGAGCGCCTCCTCTTGAGATGCGACGGGAACGCCGGGAATTCTTTCCCTACGAAACAGGGAAAGGATCCCTCATCTCGAGCTAGGATGCGGAAACGGGGCTCCCCTGGATGTGTGCGGGACACCACATGCTTCTTCTCAAGTGGAGACGGGTATGTCGGGGAACTTCTTGAGTTGCAGCAAGGGTGTGAAGGACCCTTTGGAAGTTCCAGTGGTTAGACGTGATTGGCCTCGAGAAGCCTCAGCGGAAATGGGCCTCATCTCGCCTGGAGGGCAAAACCTCCTGGATTTTCTCGAGATGCGGCAGGTGCTCTCGACTTACGACGGGGACCTCAGGGACCCGCTCTGGTGGCCTCAGGAAAGGCCAGTCCCCATGCGAGTTCCTCGGGGGCCTCTCGGGATTCCTCTCCCGTCGATGCCAGGGCCTAAGACCTTGTGTGGAGTCGGGGCCGGAACCTGAGGATTCCTCTCCAGTGCTGACATGGATCTTGGGGTACTTCTGGAGTCTCCCCAGGGGAGTCAGTCCTCGTCTCGAATGCGGGCATGCACTTGCGCTTTCCTCCAGAGCGGTAGCAGCAGTGTCACGCAGTCCGCCGCGTGGATCAAAGGATCTATGGTTTTCCCTCGAGGCTTTCCCACGAGGCTTTCCCACGAGGCTTTCCCACAGGGCTGTCCCACGTGCACACGTGGTGGGAGTCGATCCTCCGCTTGAACGTCAAGGCAGTGCAGGGAAAACAGGTTCCTCTGGAATGGACTGACACATCTGGGGGACTCTTGGAATGGTGGCATGACCCTGGAGTTCCTCTCGCCTTTCCTGTGGAGAGCGCCTCCTCTTGAGATGCGACGGGAACGCCGGGAATTCTTTCCCTACGAAACAGGGAAAGGATCCCTCATCTCGAGCTAGGAGGCGGAAACGGGGCTCCCCTGGATGTGTGCGGGACACCACGTGCTTCCTCTCGAGTGGAGACGGATATGTCGGGGAACTTCTTGAGTTGCAGCAAGGGTGTGAAGGACCCTTTGGAAGTTCCAGTGGTTAGACGTGATTGGCCTCGAGAAGGCTCAGCGGAAATGGGCCTCATCTCGCCTGGAGGGCAAAACCTCCTGGATTTTCTCGAGTTGCGGCAGGTGCTCTCGACTTACGACGAGGACCTCAGGGACCCGCTCTGGTGGCCTCAGGAAAAGCCAGTCCCCATGCGAGTTCCTCGGGGGCCTCTGGGGATTCCTCTCCCGTCGATGCCGGGGCCTAAGACCTTGTGTGGAGTCGGGGCCGGAACCTGAGGATTCCTCTCCAGTGCTGACATGGATCTTGGGGTACTTCTGGAGTCTCCCCAGGGGAGTCAGTCTTCGTCTCGAATGCGGGCATGCACTTGCGCTTTCCTCCAGAGCGGTAGAAGCAATGTCACGCAGTCCGCCGCGTGGATCACAGGATCTATGGTTTTCCCTCAAGTCTTTCCCACGAGGCTTTCCCACGAGGCTTTCCCACAGGGCTGTCCCACGTGCACACGTGGTGGGAGTCGATCCTCGGCTTGAACGTCAAGGCAGTGCAGGGAAAACAGGTTCCTCTGGAATGGACTGACACATCTGGGGGACTCTTGGAATGGTGGCACGACCCTGGAGTTCCTCTCGCCTTTCCTGTGGAGAGCGCCTCCTCTTGAGATGCGACGGGAACGCCGGGAATTCTTTCCCTACGAAACAGGGAAAGGATCCCTCATCTCGAGCTAGGAGGCGGAAACGGGGCTCCCCTGGATGTGTGCGGGACACCACGTGCTTCCTCTCGAGTGCAGACGGGTATGTCGGGGAACTTCTTGAGTTGCAGCAAGGGTGTGAAGGACCCTTTGGAAGTTCCAGTGGTTAGACGTGATTGGCCTCGAGAAGCCTCAGCGGAAATGGGCCTCATCTCGCCTGGAGGGCAAAACATCCTGGATTTTCTCGAGTTGCGGCAGGTGCTCTCGACTTACAACGGGGACCTCAGGGACCCGCTCTGGTGGCCTCAGGAAAGGCCAGTCCCCATGCGAGTTCCTCGGGGGCCACTCGGGATTCCTCTCCCGTCGATACCGGGGCCTAAGACTTGTGTGGAGTCGGGGCCGGAACCTGAGGATTCCTCTCCAGTGCTGACATGGATCTTGGGGTACTTCTGGTGTCTCCCCAGGGGAGTAAGTCCTCGTCTCGAATGCGGGCATGCACTTGCGCTTTCCTCCAGAGCGGTAGCAGCAGTGTCACGCAGTCCGCCGCGTGGATCAAAGGATCTATGGTTTTCCCTCGAGTCTTTCCCACGAGGCTTTCCCACGAGGCTTTCTCACAGGGCTGTCCCACGTGCACACGTGGTGGGAGTCGATCCTCAGCTTGAACATCAAGAGAGTGCAGGGAAAACAGGTTCCTCTGGAATGGACTGACACATCTGGGGGACTCTTGGAATGGTGGCACGACCCTGGAGTTCCTCTCGCCTTTCCTGTGGAGAGCGCCTCCTCTTGAGATGCGACGGGAACGCCGGGAATTCTTTCCCTACGAAACAGGGAAAGGATCCCTCATCTCGAGCTAGGAGGCGGAAACGGGGCTCCCCTGGATGTGTGCGGGACACCACATGCTTCTTCTCAAGTGGAGACGGGTATGTCGGGGAACTTCTTGAGTTGCAGCAAGGGTGTGAAGGACCCTTTGGAAGTTCCAGTGGTTAGACGTGATTGGCCTCGAGAAGCCTCAGCGGAAATGGGCCTCATCTCGCCTGGAGGGCAAAACCTCCTGGATTTTCTCGAGATGCGGCAGGTGCTCTCGACTTACGACGGGGACCTCAGGGACCCGCTCTGGTGGCCTCAGGAAAGGCCAGTCCCCATGCGAGTTCCTCGGGGGCCTCTCGGGATTCCTCTCCCGTCGATGCCGGGGCCTAAGACCTTGTGTGGAGTCGGGGCCGGAACCTGAGGATTCCTCTCCAGTGCTGACATGGATCTTGGGGTACTTCTGGAGTCTCCCCAGGGGAGTCAGTCCTCGTCTCGAATGCGGGCATGCACTTGCGCTTTCCTCCAGAGCGGTAGCAGCAGTGTCACGCAGTCCGCCGCGTGGATCAAAGGATCTATGGTTTTCCCTCGAGGCTTTCCCACGAGGCTTTCCCACGAGGCTTTCCCACAGGGCTGTCCCACGTGCACACGTGGTGGGAGTCGATCCTCGGCTTGAACGTCAAGGCAGTGCAGGGAAAACAGGTTCCTCTGGAATGGACTGACACATCTGGGGGACTCTTGGAATGGTGGCATGACCCTGGAGTTCCTCTCGCCTTTCCTGTGGAGAGCGCCTCCTCTTGAGATGCGACGGGAACGCCGGGAATTCTTTCCCTTCGAAACAGGGAAAGGATCCCTCATCTCGAGCTAGGAGGCGGAAACGGGGCTCCCCTGGATGTGTGCGGGACACCACGTGCTTCCTCTCGAGTGGAGACGGATATGTCGGGGAACTTCTTGAGTTGCAGCAAGGGTGTGAAGGACCCTTTGGAAGTTCCAGTGGTTAGACGTGATTGGCCTCGAGAAGGCTCAGCGGAAATGGGCCTCATCTCGCCTGGAGGGCAAAACCTCCTGGATTTTCTCGAGTTGCGGCAGGTGCTCTCGACTTACGACGAGGACCTCAGGGACCCGCTCTGGTGGCCTCAGGAAAAGCCAGTCCCCTTGCGAGTTCCTCGGGGGCCTCTGGGGATTCCTCTCCCGTCGATGCCGGGGCCTAAGACCTTGTGTGGAGTCGGGGCCGGAACCTGAGGATTCCTCTCCAGTGCTGACATGGATCTTGGGGTACTTCTGGAGTCTCCCCAGGGGAGTCAGTCCTCGTCTCGAATGCGGGCATGCACTTGCGCTTTCCTCCAGAGCGGTAACAGCAGTGTCACGCAGTCCGCCGCGTGGATCAAAGGATCTATGGTTTTCCCTCGAGCCTTTCCCACGAGGCTTTCCCACGAGGCTTTCCCACAGGGCTGTCCCACGTGCACACGTGGTGGGAGTCGATCCTCGGCTTGAACGTCAAGGCAGTGCAGGGAAAACAGGTTCCTCTGGAATGGACTGACACATCTGGGGGACTCTTGGAATGGTGGCACGACCCTGGAGTTCCTCTCGCCTTTCCTGTGGAGAGCGCCTCCTCTTGAGATGCGACGGGAACGCCGGGAATTCTTTCCCTACGAAACAGGGAAAGGATCCCTCATCTCGAGCTAGGAGGCGGAAACGGGGCTCCCCTGGATGTGTGCGGGACACCACATGCTTCCTCTCGAGTGGAGACGGGTATGTCGGGGAACTTCTTGAGTTGCAGCAAGGGTGTGAAGGACCCTTTGGAAGTTCCAGTGGTTAGACGTGATTGGCCTCGAGAAGCCTCAGCGGAAATGGGCCTCATCTCGCCTGGAGGGCAAAACCTCCTGGATTTTCTCGAGTTGCGGCAGGTGCTCTCGACTTACAACGGGGACCTCAGGGACCCGCTCTGGTGGCCTCAGGAAAGGCCAGTCCCCATGCGAGTTCCTCGGGGGATTCCTCTCCCGTCGATGCCGGGGCCTAAGACCTTGTGTGGAGTTGGGGCCGGAACCTGAGGATTCCTCTCCAGTGCTGACATGGATCTTGGGGGTACTTCTGGAGTCTCCCCAGGGGAGTCAGTCCTCGTCTCGAATGCGGGCATGCACTTGCGCTTTCCTCCAGAGCGGTAACAGCAGTGTCACGCAGTCCGCCGCGTGGATTAAAGGATCTATGGTTTTCCCTCGAGTCTTTCCCACGAGGCTTTCCCACGAGGCTTTCCCACAGGGCTGTCCCACGTGCACACGTGGTGGGAGTCGATCCTCGGCTTGAACGTCAAGGCAGTGCAGGGAAAACAGGTTCCTCTGGAATGGACTGACACATCTGGGGGACTCTTGGAATGGTGGCACGACCCTGGAGTTCCTCTCGCCTTTCCTGTGGAGAGCGCCTCCTCTTGAGATGCGACGGGAACGCCGGGAATTCTTTCCCTACGAAACAGGGAAAGGATCCCTCATCTCGAGCTAGGAGGCGGAAACGGGGCCACCCTGGATGTGTGCGGGACACCACATGCTTCCTCTCGAGTGGAGACGGGTATGTCGGGGAACTTCTTGAGTTGCAGCAAGGGTGTGAAGGACCCTTTGGATGTTCCAGTGGTTACACGTGATTGGCCTCGAGAAGCCTCAGCGGAAATGGGCCTCATCTCGCCTGGAGGGCAAAACCTCCTGGATTTTCTCGAGTTGCGGCAGGTGCTCTCGACTTACAACGGGGACCTCAGGGACCCGCTCTGGTGGCCTCAGGAAAGGCCAGTCCCCATGCGAGTTCCTCGGGGGCCTCTCGGGATTCCTCTCCCATCGATGCCGGGTCCTAAGACTTGTGTGGAGTCGGGGCCGGAACCTGAGGATTCCTCTCCAGTGCTGACATGGATCTTGGGGTACTTCTGGAGTCTCCCCAGGGGAGTCAGTCCTCGTCTCGAATGCGGGCATGCACTTGAGCTTTCCTCCAGAGCGGTAGCAGCAGTGTCACGCAGTCCGCCGCGTGGATCAAAGGATCTATGGTTTTCCCTCGAGTCTTTCCCACGAGGCTTTCCCACGAGGCTTTCCCACAGGGCTGTCCCACGTGCACACGTGGTGGGAGTCGATCCTCGGCTTGAACGTCAAGGCAGTGCAGGGAAAACAGGTTCCTCTGGAATGGACTGACACATCTCGGGGACTCTTGGAATGGTGGCACGACCCTGGAGTTCCTCTCGCCTTTCCTGTGGAGAGCGCCTCCTCTTGAGATGCGACGGGAACGCCGGGAATTCTTTCCCTACAAAACAGGGAAAGGATCCCTCATCTCGAGCTAGGAGGCGGAAACGGGGCTCCCCTGGATGTGTGCGGGACACCACGTGCTTCCTCTCGAGTGGAGACGGATATGTCGGGGAACTTCTTGAGTTGCAGCAAGGGTGTGAAGGACCCTTTGGAAGTTCCAGTGGTTAGACGTGATTGGCCTCGAGAAGGCTCAGCGGAAATGGGCCTCATCTCGCCTGGAGGGCAAAACCTCCTGGATTTTCTCGAGTTGCGGCAGGTGCTCTCGACTTAAGACGGGGACCTCAGGGACCCGCTCTGGTGGCCTCAGGAAAAGCCAGTCCCCATGCGAGTTCCTCGGGGGCCTCTGGGGATTCCTCTCCCGTCGATGCCGGGGCCTAAGACCTTGTGTGGAGTCGGGGCCGGAACCTGAGGATTCCTCTCCAGTGCTGACATGGATCTTGGGGTACTTCTGGTGTCTCCCCAGGGCAGTCAGTCCTCGTCTCGAATGCGGGCATGCACTTGCGCTTTCCTCCAGAGCGGTAGCAGCAATGTCACGCAGTCCGCCGCGTGGATCAAAGGATCTATGGTTTTCCCTCGAGTCTTTCCCACGAGGCTTTCCCACGAGGCTTTCCCACAGGGCTATCCCACGTGCACACGTGGTAGGAGTCGATCCTCGGCTTGAACGTCAAGGCAGTGCAGGGAAAACAGGTTCCTCTGGAATGGACTGACACATCTGGGGGACTCTTGGAATGGTGGCACGACCCTGGAGTTCCTCTCGCCTTTCCTGTGGAGAGCGCCTCTCTTGAGATGCGACGGGAACGCCGGGAATTCTTTCCCTACAAAACAGGGAAAGGATCCCTCATCTCGAGCTAGGAGGCGGAAACGGGGCTCCCCTGGATGTGTGCGGGACCCCACGTGCTTCCTCTCGAGTGGAGACGGGTATGTCGGGGAACTTCTTGAGTTGCAGCAAGGGTGTGAAGGACCCTTTGGAAGTTCCAGTGGTTAGATGTTATTAGCCTCGAGAAGCCTCAGCGGAAATGGGCCTCATCTCGCCTGGAGGGCAAAACCTCCTGGATTTTCTCGAGTTGCGGCAGGTGCTCTCGACTTACGACGGGGACCTAGGGACCCGCTCTGGTGGCCTCAGGAAAGGCCAGTCCCCATGCGAGTTCCTCTGGGGCCTCTGGGGATTCCTCTCCCGTCGATGCCGGGCCCTAAGACCTTTTGTGGAGTCGGGGCCGGAACCTGAGGATTCCTCTCCAGTGCTGAAATGGATCTTGGGGTACTTCTGGAGTCTCCCCAGGGGAGTCAGTCCTCGTCTCGAATGCGGGCATGCACTTGCGCTTTCCTCCAGCACGGTAGCAGCAGTGTCACGCAGTCCGCCGCGTGGATCAAAGGATCTATGGTTTTCCCTCGAGTCTTTCCCACGAGGCTTTCCCACGAGGCTTTCCCACAGGGCTGTCCCACGTGCACACGTGGTGGGACTCGATCCTCGGCTTGAACGTCAAGGCAGTGCAGGGAAAACAGGTTCCTCTGGAATGGACTGACACATCTGGGGGACTCGTGGAATGGTGGCACGACCCTGGAGTTCCTCTCGCCTTTCCTGTGGAGAGCGCCTCCTCTTGAGATGCGACGGGAACGCCGGGAATTCTTTCCCTACGAAACAGGGAAAGGATCCCTAATCTCGAGCTAGGAGGCGGAAACGGGGCTCGCCTGGATGTGTGCGGGACCCCACGTGCTTCCTCTCGAGTGGAGACGGGTATGTCGGGGAACTTCTTGAGTTGCAGCAAGGGTGTGAAGGACCCTTTGGAAGTTCCAGTGGTTAGATGTGATTGGCCTCGAGAAGCCTCAGCGGAAATGGGCCTCATCTCGCCTGGAGGGCAAAACCGCCTGGATTTTCTCGAGTTGCGGCAGGTGCTCTCGACTTACGACGAGGACCTCAGGGACCCGCTCTGGTGGCCTCAGGAAAGGCCAGTCCCCATGCGAGATCCTCTGGGGAATCCTCTCCCGTCGATGCCGGGGCCTAAGACCTTGTGTGGAGTCGGGGCCGGAATCTGAGGATTCCTCTCCAGTGCTGACATGGATCTTGGGGTACTTCTGGAGTCTCCCCAGGTGAGTCAGTTCTCGTCTCGAATGCGGGCATGCACTTGCGCTTTCCTCTAGAGCGTTAGCAGCAGTGTCACGCAGTCCGCCGGATGGATCAAAGGATCTATGGTTTTCCCTCGAGTCTTTCCCACGAGGCTTTCCCACGAGGCTTTCCCACAGGGCTGTCCCACGTGCACACGTGGTGGGAGTCGATCCTTGGCTTCAACGTCAAAGCAGTGGAGGGAAAACAGGTTCCTCTGGAATGGACTGACACATCTGGGGGACTCTTGGAATGGTGGCACGACCCTGGAGTTCCTCTCGCCTTTCCTGTGGAGAGCGCCTCCTCTTGAGATGCGACGGGAACGCCGGGAATTCTTTCCCTACGAAACAGGGAAAGGATCCCTCATCTCGAGCTAGGAGGCGGAAACGGGGCTCCCCTGGATGTGTGCGGGACCCCACGTGCTTCCTCTCGAGTAGAGACGGGTATGTCGGGGAACTTCTTGAGTTGCAGCAAGGGTGTGAAGGACCCTTTGGAAGTTCCAGTGGTTAGATGTGATTGGCCTCGAGAAGCCTCAGCGGAAATGGGCCTCATCTCGCCTGGAGGGCAAAACCTCCTGGATTTTCTCGAGTTGCGGCAGGTGCTCTCGACTTACCACCGGGACCTCAGGGGACCCGCTCTGGTGGCCTCAGGAAAGGCCAGTCCCCATGCGAGTTCCTCGGGGGCCTCTCGGGATTCCTCTCCCGTCGATGCCGGGGCCTAAGACCTTGTGTGGAGTCGGGGCCGGAACCTGAGGATTCCTCTCCAGTGCTGACATGGATCTTGGGGTACTTCTGGAGTCTCCCCAGGGGAGTCAGTCCTCGTCTCGAATGCGGGCATGCACTTGCGCTTTCCTCCAGAGCGGTAGCAGCAGTGTCACGCAGTCCGCCGCGTGGATCAAAGGATCTATGGTTTTCCCTCGAGTCTTTCCCAAGAGGCTTTCCCACGAGGCTTTCCCACAGGGCTGTCCCACGTGCACACGTGGTGAGAGTCGATCATCGGCTTGAACGTCAAGGCAGTTCAGGAAAAACAGGTTCCTCTGGAATGGACTGACACATCTGGGGGACTCTTGGAATCGTGGCACGACCCTTCAGTTCCTCTCGACTTTCGTGTGGAGAGCGCCTCCTCTTGAGATGCGACGGGAACGCCGGGAATTCTTTCCCTAAGAAACAGGGAAAGGATCCCTCATCTCGAGCTAGGAGGCGGAAACGGGGCTCCCCTGGATGTGTGCGGGACCCACGTGCTTCCTCTCGAGTGAAGACGGGTATGTCGGGGAACTTCTTGAGTTGCAGCAAGGGTGTGAAGGACCCTTTGGAAGTTCCAGTGGTTAGACGTGATTGGCCTCGAGAAGGCTCAGCGGAAATGGGCCTCATCTCGCCTGGAGGGCAAAACCTCCTGGATTTTCTCGAGTTGCGGCAGGTGCTCTCGACTTAAGACGGGGACCTCAGGGACCCGCTCTGGTGGCCTCAGGAAAAGCCAGTCCCCATGCGAGTTCCTCGGGGGCCTCTGGGGATTCCTCTCCCGTCGATGCCGGGGCCTAAGACCTTGTGTGGAGTCGGGGCCGGAACCTGAGGATTCCTCTCCAGTGCTGACATGGATCTTGGGGTACTTCTGGTGTCTCCCCAGGGCAGTCAGTCCTCGTCTCGAATGCGGGCATGCACTTGCGCTTTCCTCCAGAGCGGTAGCAGCAATGTCACGCAGTCCGCCGCGTGGATCAAAGGATCTATGGTTTTCCCTCGAGTCTTTCCCACGAGGCTTTCCCACGAGGCTTTCCCACAGGGCTATCCCACGTGCACACGTGGTAGGAGTCGATCCTCGGCTTGAACGTCAAGGCAGTGCAGGGAAAACAGGTTCCTCTGGAATGGACTGACACATCTGGGGGACTCTTGGAATGGTCGCACGACCCTGGAGTTCCTCTCGCCTTTCCTGTGGAGAGCGCCTCTCTTGAGATGCGACGGGAACGCCGGGAATTCTTTCCCTACAAAACAGGGAAAGGATCCCTCATCTCGAGCTAGGAGGCGGAAACGGGGCTCCCCTGGATGTGTGCGGGACCCCACGTGCTTCCTCTCGAGTGGAGACGGGTATGTCGGGGAACTTCTTGAGTTGCAGCAAGGGTGTGAAGGACCCTTTGGAAGTTCCAGTGGTTAGATGTTATTAGCCTCGAGAAGCCTCAGCGGAAATGGGCCTCATCTCGCCTGGAGGGCAAAACCTCCTGGATTTTCTCGAGTTGCGGCAGGTGCTCTCGACTTACGACGGGGACCTAGGGACCCGCTCTGGTGGCCTCAGGAAAGGCCAGTCCCCATGCGAGTTCCTCTGGGGCCTCTGGGGATTCCTCTCCCGTCGATGCCGGGCCCTAAGACCTTTTGTGGAGTCGGGGCCGGAACCTGAGGATTCCTCTCCAGTGCTGAAATGGATCTTGGGGTACTTCTGGAGTCTCCCCAGGGGAGTCAGTCCTCGTCTCGAATGCGGGCATGCACTTGCGCTTTCCTCCAGCACGGTAGCAGCAGTGTCACGCAGTCCGCCGCGTGGATCAAAGGATCTATGGTTTTCCCTCGAGTCTTTCCCACGAGGCTTTCCCACGAGGCTTTCCCACAGGGCTGTCCCACGTGCACACGTGGTGGGACTCGATCCTCGGCTTGAACGTCAAGGCAGTGCAGGGAAAACAGGTTCCTCTGGAATGGACTGACACATCTGGGGGACTCGTGGAATGGTGGCACGACCCTGGAGTTCCTCTCGCCTTTCCTGTGGAGAGCGCCTCCTCTTGAGATGCGACGGGAACGCCGGGAATTCTTTCCCTACGAAACAGGGAAAGGATCCCTAATCTCGAGCTAGGAGGCGGAAACGGGGCTCGCCTGGATGTGTGCGGGACCCCACGTGCTTCCTCTCGAGTGGAGACGGGTATGTCGGGGAACTTCTTGAGTTGCAGCAAGGGTGTGAAGGACCCTTTGGAAGTTCCAGTGGTTAGATGTGATTGGCCTCGAGAAGCCTCAGCGGAAATGGGCCTCATCTCGCCTGGAGGGCAAAACCGCCTGGATTTTCTCGAGTTGCGGCAGGTGCTCTCGACTTACGACGAGGACCTCAGGGACCCGCTCTGGTGGCCTCAGGAAAGGCCAGTCCCCATGCGAGATCCTCTGGGGAATCCTCTCCCGTCGATGCCGGGGCCTAAGACCTTGTGTGGAGTCGGGGCCGGAATCTGAGGATTCCTCTCCAGTGCTGACATGGATCTTGGGGTACTTCTGGAGTCTCCCCAGGTGAGTCAGTTCTCGTCTCGAATGCGGGCATGCACTTGCGCTTTCCTCTAGAGCGTTAGCAGCAGTGTCACGCAGTCCGCCGGATGGATCAAAGGATCTATGGTTTTCCCTCGAGTCTTTCCCACGAGGCTTTCCCACGAGGCTTTCCCACAGGGCTGTCCCACGTGCACACGTGGTGGGAGTCGATCCTTGGCTTCAACGTCAAAGCAGTGGAGGGAAAACAGGTTCCTCTGGAATGGACTGACACATCTGGGGGACTCTTGGAATGGTGGCACGACCCTGGAGTTCCTCTCGCCTTTCCTGTGGAGAGCGCCTCCTCTTGAGATGCGACGGGAACGCCGGGAATTCTTTCCCTACGAAACAGGGAAAGGATCCCTCATCTCGAGCTAGGAGGCGGAAACGGGGCTCCCCTGGATGTGTGCGGGACCCCACGTGCTTCCTCTCGAGTAGAGACGGGTATGTCGGGGAACTTCTTGAGTTGCAGCAAGGGTGTGAAGGACCCTTTGGAAGTTCCAGTGGTTAGATGTGATTGGCCTCGAGAAGCCTCAGCGGAAATGGGCCTCATCTCGCCTGGAGGGCAAAACCTCCTGGATTTTCTCGAGTTGCGGCAGGTGCTCTCGACTTACCACCGGGACCTCAGGGGACCCGCTCTGGTGGCCTCAGGAAAGGCCAGTCCCCATGCGAGTTCCTCGGGGGCCTCTCGGGATTCCTCTCCCGTCGATGCCGGGGCCTAAGACCTTGTGTGGAGTCGGGGCCGGAACCTGAGGATTCCTCTCCAGTGCTGACATGGATCTTGGGGTACTTCTGGAGTCTCCCCAGGGGAGTCAGTCCTCGTCTCGAATGCGGGCATGCACTTGCGCTTTCCTCCAGAGCGGTAGCAGCAGTGTCACGCAGTCCGCCGCGTGGATCAAAGGATCTATGGTTTTCCCTCGAGTCTTTCCCACGAGGCTTTCCCACGAGGCTTTCCCACAGGGCTGTCCCACGTGCACACGTGGTGAGAGTCGATCATCGGCTTGAACGTCAAGGCAGTTCAGGAAAAACAGGTTCCTCTGGAATGGACTGACACATCTGGGGGACTCTTGGAATCGTGGCACGACCCTTCAGTTCCTCTCGACTTTCGTGTGGAGAGCGCCTCCTCTTGAGATGCGACGGGAACGCCGGGAATTCTTTCCCTAAGAAACAGGGAAAGGATCCCTCATCTCGAGCTAGGAGGCGGAAACGGGGCTCCCCTGGATGTGTGCGGGACCCACGTGCTTCCTCTCGAGTGAAGACGGGTATGTCGGGGAACTTCTTGAGTTGCAGCAAGGGTGTGAAGGACCCTTTGTAAGTTCCAGTGGTTAGATGTGATTGGCCTCGAGAAGCCTCAGCGGAAATGGGCCTCATCTCGCCTGGAGGGCAAAACCTCCTGGATTTTCTCGAGTTGCGGCAGGTGCTCTCGACTTACGACGGGGACCTCAGGGACCCGCTCTGGTGGCCTCAGGAAAGGCCAGTCCCCATGCGAGTTCCTCGGGGGCCTCTCGGGATTCCTCTCCCGTCGATGCCGGGGCCTAAGACCTTGTGTGGAGTCGGGGCCGGAACCTGAGGATTCCTCTCCAGTGCTGACATGGATCTTGGGGTACTTCTGGAGTCTCCCCAGGGGAGTCAGTCCTCGTCTCGAATGCGGGCATGCACTTGCGCTTTCCTCCAGAGCGGTAGCAGCAGTGTCACGCAGTCCGCCGCGTGGATCAAAGGATCTATGGTTTTCCCTCGAGTCTTTCCCACGAGGCTTTCCCACGAAGCTTTCCCACAGGGCTGTCCCACGTGCACACGTGGTGGGAGTCGATCCTCGGCTTGAACGTCAAGGCAGTGCAGGGAAAACAGGTTCCTCTGGAATGGACTGACACATCTGGGGGACTCTTGGAATGGTGGCACGACCCTGGAGTTCCTCTCGCCTTTCCTGTGGAGAGCGCCTCCTCTTGAGATGCGACGGGAACGCCGGGAATTCTTTCCCTACGAAACAGGGAAAGGATCCCTCATCTCGAGCTAGGAGGCGGAAACGGGGCACCCCTGGATGTGTGCGGGACACCACATGCTTCCTCTCGAGTGGAGACGGGTATGTCGGGGAACTTCTTGAGTTGCAGCAAGGGTGTGAAGGACCCTTTGGAAGTTCCAGTGGTTAGACGTGATTGGCCTCAAGAAGCCTCAGCGGAAATGGGCCTCATCTCGCCTGGAGGGCAAAACCTCCTGGATTTTCTCGAGTTGCGGCAGGTGCTCTAGACTTACGACGGAGACCTTAGGGACCCGCTCTGGTGGCCTCAGGAAAGGCCAGTCCCCATGCGAGTTCCTCGGGGGCCTCTCGGGATTCCTCTCCCGTCGATGCCGGGGCCTAAGACCTTGTGTGGAGTCGGGGCCGGAATCTGAGGATTCCTCTCCAGTGCTGACATGGATCTTGGGGTACTTCTGGAGTCTCCCCAGGGGAGTCAGTCCTCGTCTCGAATGCGGGCATGCACTTGCGCTTTCCTCCAGAGCGGTAGCAGCAGTGTCACGCAGTCCGCCGCGTGGATCAAAGGATCTATGGTTTTCCCTCGAGTCTTTCCCACGAGTCTTTCCCACGAGGCTTTCCCACAGGGCTGTCCCACGTGCACACGTGGTGAGAGTCGATCCTCGGCTTGAACGTCAAGGCAGTTCAGGAAAAACAGGTTCCTCTGGAATGGACTGACACATCTGGGGGACTCTTGGAATCGTGGCACGACCCTTCAGTTCCTCTCGACTTTCGTGTGGAGAGCGCCTCCTCTTGAGATGCGACGGGAACGCCGGGAATTCTTTCCCTAAGAAACAGGGAAAGGATCCCTCATCGCGAGCTAGGAGGCGGAAACGGGGCTCCCCTGGATGTGTGCGGGACCCACGTGCTTCCTCTCGAGTGGAGACGGGTATGTCGGGGAACTTCTTGAGTTGCAGCAAGGGTGTGAAGGACCCTTTGGAAGTTCCAGTGGTTAGACGTGATTAGTCTCGAGAAGCCTCAGCGGAAATGGGCCTCATTTCGCCTGGAGGGCAAAACCTCCTGGATTTTCTCGAGTTGCGGCAGGTGCTCTCGACTTACGACGGGGACCTCAGGGACCCGCTCTGGTGGCCTCAGGAAAGGCCAGTCCCCATGCGAGTTCCTCGGGGGCCTCTCGGGATTCCTCTCCCGTCGATGCCGGGGCCTAAGTCCTTGTGTGGAGTCGGGGTCGGAACCTGAGGATTCCTCTCCAGTGCTGACATGGATCTTGGGGTACTTCTGGAGTCTCCCCAGGGGAGTCAGTCCTCGTCTCGAATGCGGGCATGCACTTGCGCTTTCCTCCAGAGCGGTAGCAGCAGTGTCACGCAGTCCGCCGCGTGGTTCAAAGGATCTATGGTTTTCCCTCGAGTCTTTCCCACGAGGCTTTCCCACGAGGCTTTCCCACAGGGCTGTCCCACGTGCACACGTGGTGGGAGTCGATCCTCGGCTTGAACGTCAAGGCAGTGCAGGGAAAACAGGTTCCTCTGGAATGGACTGACACATCTGGGGGACTCTTGGAATGGTGGCATGACCCTGGAGTTCCTCTCGCCTTTCCTGTGGAGAGCGCCTCCTCTTGAGATGCGACTGGAATTCCGGGAATTCTTTCCCTACGAAACAGGGAAAGGATCCCTCATCTCGAGCTAGGAGGCGGAAACGGGGCTCCCCTGGATGTGTGAGGGACCCCACGTGCTTCCTCTCGAGTGGAGACGGGTATGTCGGGGAACTTCTTGAGTTGCAGCAAGGGTGTGAAGGACCCTTTGGAAGTTCCAGTGGTTAGATGTGATTGGCCTCGAGAAGCCTCAGCGGAAATGGGCCTCATCTCGCCTGGAGGGCAAAACCTCCTGGATTTTCTCGAGTTGCGGCAGGTGCTCTCGACTTACGACGGGGACCTCAGGGACCCGCTCTGGTGGCCTCAGGAAAGGCCAGTCCCCATGCGAGTTCCTCGGGGGCGTCTCGGGATTCCTCTCCCGTCGATGCCGGGGCCTAAGACCTTGTGTGAAGCCGGGGCCGGAACCTGAGGGTTCCTCTCCAGTGCTGACATGGATCTTGGGGTACTTCTGGAGTCTCCCCAGGGGAGTCAGTCCTCGTCTCGAATGCGGGCATGCACTTGCGCTTTCCTCCAGAGCGGTAGCAGCAGTGTCACGCAGTCCGCCGCGTGGATCAAAGGATCTATGGTTTTCCCTCGAGTCTTTCCCACGAGGCTTTCCCACGAGGCTTTCCCACAGGGCTGTCCCACGTGCACACGTGGTGTGACTCGATCCTCGGCTTGAACGTCAAGGCAGTGCAGGGAAAACAGGTTCCTCTGGAATGGACTGACACATCTGGGGGACTCTTGGAATGGTGGCATGACCCTGGAGTTCCTCTCGCCTTTCCTGTGGAGAGCGCCTCCTCTTGAGATGCGACGGGAACGCCGGGAATTCTTTCCCTACGAAACAGGGAAAGGATCCCTCATCTCGAGCTAGGAGGCGGAAACGGGGCTCCCCTGGATGTGTGCGGGACACCACGTGCTTCCTCTCGAGTGCAGACGGGTATGTTGGGGAACTTCTTGAGTTGCAGCAAGGGTGTGAAGGACCCTTTGGAAGTTCCAGTGGTTAGATGTGATTGGCCTCGAGAAGCCTCAGCGGAAATGGGCCTCATCTCGCCTGGAGGGCAAAACCTCCTGGATTTTATCGAGTTGCGGCAGGTGCTCTCGACTTACGACGGGGACCTCAGGGACCCGCTCTGGTGGCCTCAGGAAAGGCCAGTCCCCATGCGAGTTCCTCGGGGGCCTCTCGGGATTCCTCTCCCGTCGATGCCGGGGCCTAAGACCTTGTGTGGAGTCGGGGCCGGAACCTGAGGATTCCTCTCCAGTGCTGACATGGATCTTGGGGTACTTCTGGAGTCTCCCCAGGGGAGTCAGTCCTCGTCTCGAATGCGGGCATGCACTTGCGCTTTCCTCCAGAGCGGTAGCAGCAGTGTCACGCAGACCGCCGCGGGGATCAAAGGATCTATGGTTTTCCCTCGAGTCTTTCCCACGAGGCTTTCCCACGAGGCTTTCCCACAGGGCTGTCCCACGTGCACACGTGGTGGGAGTCGATCCTCGGCTTGAACGTCAAGGCAGTGCAGGGAAAACAGGTTCCTCTGGAATGGACTGACACATCTGGGGGACTCTTGGAATGGTGTCACGACCCTGGAGTTCCTCTCGCCTTTCCTGTGGAGAGCGCCTCCTGTTGAGATGCGACGGGAACGCCGGGAATTCTTTCCCTAAGAGACAGGGAAAGGATCCCTCATCTCGAGCTAGGAGGCGGAAACGGGGCTCCCCTGGATGTGTGCGGGACCCCACTTGCTTCCTCTCGAGTGGAGACGGGTATGTCGGGGAACTTCTTGAGTTGCAGCAAGGGTGTGAAGGACCCTTTGGAAGTTCCAGTGGTTAGATGTGATTGGCCTCGAGAAGCCTCAGCGGAAATGGGCCTCATCTCGCCTGGAGGGCAAAACCTCCTGGATTTTCTCGAGTTGCGGCAGGTGCTCTCGACTTACGACGGGGACCTCAGGGACCCGCTCTGGTGGCCTCAGGAAAGGCCAGTCCCCATGCGAGTTCCTCGGGGGCCTCTCGGGATTCCTCTCCCGTCGATGCCGGGGCCTAAGACCTTGTGTGGAGTCGGGGCCGGAACCTGAGGATTCCTCTCCAGTGCTGACATGGATCTTGGGGTACTTCTGGAGTCTCCCCAGGGGAGTCAGTCCTCGTCTCGAATGCGGGCATGCACTTGCGCTTTCCTCCAGAGCGGTAGCAGCAGTCACGCAGTCCGCCGCATGGATCAAAGGATCTATGGTTTTCCCTCGAGTCTTTCCCACGAGGTTTTCCCACGAGGCTTTCCCACAGGGCTGTCCCACGTGCACACGTGGTGGGAGTCGATCCTCGGCTTGAACGTCAAGGCAGTGCAGGGAAAACAGGTTCCTCTGGAATGGACTGACACATCTGGGGGACTCTTGGAATGGTGTCACGACCCTGGAGTTCCTCTCGCCTTTCCTGTGGAGAGCGCCTCCTCTTGAGATGCGACGGGAACGCCGGGAATTCTTTCCCTACGAAACAGGGAAAGGATCCCTCATCTCGAGCTAGGCGGCGGAAACGGGGCTCCCCTGGATGTGTGCGGGACCCCACGTGCTTCCTCTCGAGTGCAGACGGGTATGTTGGGGAACTTCTTGAGTTGCAGCAAGGGTGTGAAGGACCCTTTGGAAGTTCCAGTGGTTAGATGTGATTGGCCTCGAGAAGCCTCAGCGGAAATGGGCCTCATCTCGCCTGGAGGGCAAAACCTCCTGGATTTTCTCGAGTTGCGGCAGGTGCTCTCGACTTACGACGGGGACCTCAGGGACCCGCTCTGGTGGCCTCAGGAAAGTCCAGTCCCCATGCGAGTTCCTCGGGGGCCTCTCGGGATTCCTCTCCCGTCGATGCCGGGGCCTAAGACCTTGTGTGGAGTCGGGGCCGGAACCTGAGGATTCCTCTCCAGTGCTGACATGGATCTTGGGGTACTTCTGGAGTCTCCCCAGGGGAGTCAGTCCTCGTCTCGAATGCGGGCATGCACTTGCGCTTTCCTCCAGAGCGGTAGCAGCAGTGTCACGCAGTCCGCTGCGTGGATCAAAGGATCTATGGTGTTCCCTCGAGTCTTTCCCACGAGGCTTTCCCACGAGGCTTTCCCACAGGGCTGTCCCACGTGCACACGTGGTGGGAGTCGATCCTCGGCTTGAACGTCAAGGCAGTGCAGGGAAAACAGGTTCCTCTGGAATGGACTGACACATCTGGGGGACTCTTGGAATGGTGGCACGACCCTGGAGTTCCTCTCGCCTTTCCTGTGGAGAGCGCCTCCTCTTGAGATGCGACGGGAACACCGGGAATTCTTTCCCTACGAAACAGGGAAAGGATCCCTCATCTCGAGCTAGGCGGCGGAAACGGGGCTCCCCTGGATGTGTGCGGGACACCACGTGCTTCCTCTCGAGTGGAGACGGGTATGTCGGGGAACTTCTTGAGTTGCAGCAAGGGGGTGAAGGACCCTTTGGAAGTTCCAGTGGTTAGATGTGATTGGCCTCGAGAAGCCTCAGCGGAAATGGGCCTCATCTCGCCTGGAGGGCAAAACCTCCTGGATTTTCTCGAGTTGCGGCAGGTGCTCTCGACTTACGACGGGGACCTCAGGGACCCGCTCTGGTGGCCTCAGGAAAGGCCAGTCCCCATGTGAGTTCCTCGGGGGCCTCTCGGGATTCCTCTCCCGTCGATGCCGGGGCCTAAGACCTTGTGTGGAGTCGGGGCCGGAACCTGAGGATTCCTCTCCAGTGCTGACATGGGTCTTGGGGTACTTCTGGAGTCTCCCCAGGGGAGTCAGTCCTCGTCTCGAATGCGGGCATGCACTTGCGCTTTCCTCCAGAGCGGTAGCAGCAGTGTCACGCAGTCCGCCACGTGGATCAAAGGATCTATGGTTTTCCCTCGAGTCTTTCCCACGAGGCTTTCCCACGAGGGTTTCCCACAGGGCTGTCCCACGTGCACACGTGGTGGGAGTCGATCCTCGGCTTGAACGTCAAGGCAGTGCAGGGAAAACAGTTTCCTCTGGAATGGACTGACACATCTGGGGGACTCTTGGAATGGTGGCATGACCCTGGAGTTCATCTCGCCTTTCCTGTGGAGAGCGCCTCCTCTTGAGATGCGACGGGAACGCCGGGAATTCTTTCCCTACGAAACAGGGAAAGGATCCCTCATCTCGAGCTAGGCGGCGGAAACGGGGCTCCCCTGGATGTGTGCGGGACACCACGTGCTTCCTCTCGAGTGGAGACGGGTATGTCGGGGAACTTCTTGAGTTGCAGCAATGGTGTGAAGGACCCTTTGGAAGTTCCAGTGGTTAGATGTGATTGGCCTCGAGAAGCCTCAGCGGAAATGGGCCTCATCTCGCCTGGAGGGCAAAACCTCCTGGATTTTCTCGAGTTGCGGCAGGTGCTCTCGACTTACGACGGGGACCTCAGGGACGCTCTCTGGTGGCCTCAGGAAAGGCCAGTCCCCATGCGAGTTCCTCGGGGGCCTCTCGGGATTCCTCTCCCGTTGATGCCGGGGCCTAAGACCTTGTGTGGAGTCGGGGCCGGAACCTGACGATTCCTCTCCAGTGCTGACATGGATTTGGGGTACTTCTGGAGTCTCCCCATGGGAGTCAGTCCTCGTCTCGAATGCCGGCATGCACTTGCGCTTTCCTCCAGAGCGGTAGCAGCAGTCACGCAGTCCGCCGCGTGGATCAAAGGATCTATGGTTTTCCCTCGAGTCTTTCCCACGAGGCTTTCCCACGAGGCTTTCCCACAGGGCTGTCCCACGTGCACACGTGGTGGGAGTCGATCCTCGGCTTGAACGTCAAGGCAGTGCAGGGAAAACAGGTTCCTCTGGAATGGACTGACACATCTGGGGGACTCTTGGAATGGTGTCACGACCCTGGAGTTCCTCTCGCCTTTCCTGTGGAGAGCGCCTCCTCTTGAGATGCGACGGGAACGCCGGGAATTCTTTCCCTAAGAGACAGGGAAAGGATCCCTCATCTCGAGCTAGGAGGCGGAAACGGGGCTCCCCTGGATGTGTGCGGGACCCCACTTGCTTCCTCTCGAGTGGAGACGGGTATGTCGGGGAACTTCTTGAGTTGCAGCAAGGGTGTGAAGGACCCTTTGGAAGTTCCAGTGGTTAGATGTGATTGGCCTCGAGAAGCCTCAGCGGAAATGGGCCTCATCTCGCCTGGAGGGCAAAACCTCCTGGATTTTCTCGAGTTGCGGCAGGTGCTCTCGACTTACGACGGGGACCTCAGGGACCCGCTCTGGTGGCCTCAGGAAAGGCCAGTCCCCATGCGAGTTCCTCGGGGGCCTCTCGGGATTCCTCTCCCGTCGATGCCGGGGCCTAAGACCTTGTGTGGAGTCGGGGCCGGAACCTGAGGATTCCTCTCCAGTGCTGACATGGATCTTGGGGTACTTCTGGAGTCTCCCCAGGGGAGTCAGTCCTCGTCTCGAATGCGGGCATGCACTTGCGCTTTCCTCCAGAGCGGTAGCAGCAGTGTCACGCAGTCCGCCGCATGGATCAAAGGATCTATGGTTTTCCCTCGAGTCTTTCCCACGAGGCTTTCCCACGAGGCTTTCCCACAGGGCTGTCCCACGTGCACACGTGGTGGGAGTCGATCCTCGGCTTGAACGTCAAGGCAGTGCAGGGAAAACAGGTTCCTCTGGAATGGACTGACACATCTGGGGGACTCTTGGAATGGTGTCACGACCCTGGAGTTCCTCTCGCCTTTCCTGTGGAGAGCGCCTCCTCTTGAGATGCGACGGGAACGCCGGGAATTCTTTCCCTACGAAACAGGGAAAGGATCCCTCATCTCGAGCTAGGCGGCGGAAACGGGGCTCCCCTGGATGTGTGCGGGACACCACGTGCTTCCTCTTGAGTGGAGACGGGTATGTCGGGGAACTTCTTGAGTTGCAGCAAGGGTGTGAAGGACCCTTTGGAAGTTCCAGTGGTTAGATGTGATTGGCCTCGAGAAGCCTCAGCGGAAATGGGCCTCATCTCGCCTGGAGGGCAAAACCTCCTGGATTTTCTCGAGTTGCGGCAGGTGCTCTCGACTTACGACGGGGACCTCAGGGACCCGCTCTGGTGGCCTCAGGAAAGGCCAGTCCCCATGCGAGTTCCTCGGGGGCCTCTCGGGATTCCTCTCCCGTCGATGCCGGGGCCTAAGACCTTGTGTGGAGTCGGGGCCGGAACCTGAGGATTCCTCTCCAGTGCTGACATGGATCTTGGGGTACTTCTGGAGTCTCCCCAGGGGAGTCAGTCCTCGTCTCGAATGCGGGCATGCACTTGCGCTTTCCTCCAGAGCAGTAGCAGCAGTGTCACGCAGTCCGCCGCGTGGATCAAAGGATGTATGGTTTTCCCTCGAGTCTTTCCCACGAGGCTTTCCCACGAGGCTTTCCCACAGGGCTGTCCCACGTGCACACGTGGTGGGACTCGATCCTCGGCTTGAACGTCAAGGCAGTGCAGGGAAAACAGGTTCCTCTGGAATGGACTGACACATCTGGGGGACTCTTGGAATAGTGGCATGACCCTGGAGTTCCTCTCGCCTTTCCTGTGGAGAGCGCCTCCTCTTGAGATGCGACGGGGACGCCGGGAATTCTTTCCCTACGAAACAGGGAAAGGATCCCTCATCTCGAGATAGGAGGCGGAAACGGGGCTCCCCTGGATGTGTGCGGGACACCACGTGCTTCCTCTCGAGTGCAGACTGGTATGTCGGAGAACTTCTTGAGTTGCAGCAAGGGTGTGAAGGACCCTTTGGAATTTCCAGTGGTTAGATGTGATTGGCCTCGGGAAGCCTCAGCGGAAATGGGCCTCATCTCGCCTGGAGGGCAAAACCTCCTGGATTTTCTCGAGTTGCGGCAGGTGCTCTCGACTTATGACGGGGACCTCAGGGACCCGCTCTTGTGGCCTCAGGAAAGGCCAGTCCCCATGCGAGTTCCTCGGGGGCCTCTCGGGATTCCTCTCCCGTCGATGCCGGGGCCTAAGACCTTGTGTGGAGTCGGGGCCGGAACCTGAGGATTCCTCTCCAGTGCTGACATGGATCTTCGGGTACTTCTGGAGTCTCCCCAGGGGAGTCAGTCCTCGTCTCGAATGCGGGCATGCACTTGCGCTTTCCTCCAGAGCGGTAGCAGCAGTGTCACGCAGTCCGCCGCGTGGATCAAAGGATCTATGGTTTTCCCTCGAGTCTTTCCCACGAGGCTTTCCCACGAGGCTTTCCCACAGGGCTGTCCCACGTGCATACGTGGTGGGAGTCGATCCTCGGCTTGAACGTCAAGACAGTGCAGGGAAAACAGGTTCCTCTGGAATGGACTGACACATCTGGGGGACTCTTGGAATGGTGGCATGACCCTGGAGTTCCTTTCGCCTTTCCTGTGGAGAGCGCCTCCTCTTGAGATGCGACGGGAACGCCGGGAATTCTTTCCCTACGAAACAGGGAAAGGATCCCTCATCTCGAGCTAGGCGGCGGAAACGGGGCTCCCCTGGATGTGTGCGGGACACCACGTGCTTCCTCTCGAGTGGAGACGGGTATGTCGGGGAACTTCTTGAGTTGCAGCAAGGGTGTGAAGGACCCTTTGGAAGTTCCAGTGGTTAGATGTGATTGGCCTCGAGAAGCCTCAGCGGAAATGGGCCTCATCTCGCCTGGAGGGCAAAACCTCCTGGATTTTCTCGAGTTGCGGCAGGTGCTCTCGACTTACGACGGGGACCTCAGGGAACCGCTATGGTGGCCTCAGGAAAGGCCAGTCCCCATGCGAGTTCCTCGGGGGCGTCTCGGGATTCCTCTCCCGTCGATGCCGGGGCCTAAGACCTTGTGTGGAGTCGGGGCCGGAACCTGAGGATTCCTCTCCAGTGCTGACATGGATCTTGGGGTACTTCTGGAGTCTCCCCAGGGGAGTCAGTCCTCGTCTTGAATGCGGGCATGCACTTGCGCTTTCCTCCAGAGCGGTAGCAGCATTGTCACGCAGTCCGCCGCGTGGATCAAAGGATCTATGGTTTTCCCTCGAGTCTTTCCCACGAGGCTTTCCCACGAGGCTTTCCCACAGGGCTGTCCCACGTGCACACGTGGTGGGAGTCGATCCTCGGCTTGAACGTCAAGGCAGTGCAGGGAAAACAGGTTCCTCTGGAATGGACTGACACATCTGGGGGACTCTTGGAATGGTGTCACTACCCTGGAGTTCCTCTCGCCTTTCCTGTGGAGAGCGCCTCCTCTTGAGATGCGACGGGAACGCCGGGAATTCTTTCCCTAAGAGACAGGGAAAGGATCCCTCATCTCGAGCTAGGAGGCGGAAACGGGGCTCCCCTGGATGTGTGCGGGACCCCACTTGCTTCCTCTCGAGTGGAGACGGGTATGTCGGGGAACTTCTTGAGTTGCAGCAAGGGTGTGAAGGACCCTTTGGAAGTTCCAGTGGTTAGATGTGATTGGCCTCGAGAAGCCTCAGCGGAAATGGGCCTCATCTCGCCTGGAGGGCAAAACCTCCTGGATTTTCTCGAGTTGCGGCAGGTGCTCTCGACTTACGACGGGGACCTCAGGGACCCGCTCTGGTGGCCTCAGGAAAGGCCAGTCCCCATGCGAGTTCCTCGGGGGCCTCTCGGGATTCCTCTCCCGTCGATGCCGGGGCCTAAGACCTTGTGTGGAGTCGGGGCCGGAACCTGAGGATTCCTCTCCAGTGCTGACATGGATCTTGGGGTACTTCTGGAGTCTCCCCAGGGGAGTCAGTCCTCGTCTCGAATGCGGGCATGCACTTGCGCTTTCCTCCAGAGCGGTAGCAGCAGTGTCACGCAGTCCGCCGCATGGATCAAAGGATCTATGGTTTTCCCTCGAGTCTTTCCCACGAGGCTTTCCCACGAGGCTTTCCCACAGGGCTGTCCCACGTGCACACGTGGTGGGAGTCGATCCTCGGCTGGAACGTCAAGGCAGTGCAGGGAAAACAGGTTCCTCTGGAATGGACTGACACATCTGGGGGACTCTTGGAATGGTGTCACGACCCTGGAGTTCCTCTCGCCTTTCCTGTGGAGAGCGCCTCCTCTTGAGATGCGACGGGAACGCCGGGAATTCTTTCCCTACGAAACAGGGAAAGGATCCCTCATCTCGAGCTAGGCGGCGGAAACGGGGCTCCCCTGGATGTGTGCGGGACCCCACGTGCTTCCTCTCGAGTGGAGACGGGTATGTCGGGGAACTTCTTGAGTTGCAGCAATGGTGTGAAGGACCCTTTGGAAGTTCCAGTGGTTAGATGTGATTGGCCTCGAGAAGCCTCAGCGGAAATGGGCCTCATCTCGCCTGGAGGGCAAAACCTCCTGGATTTTCTCGAGTTGGGGCAGGTGCTCTCGACTTACGACGGGGACCTCAGGGACCCGCTCTGGTGGCCTCAGGAAAGGCCAGTCCCCATGCGAGTTCCTCGGGAGCCTCTCGGGATTCCTCTCCCGTCGATGCCGGGGCCTAAGACCTTGTGTGGAGTCGGGGCCGGAACCTGAGGATTCCTCTCCAGTGCTGACATGGATCTTGGGGTACTTCTGGAGTCTCCCCAGGGGAGTCAGTCCTCGTCTCGAATGCGGGCATGCACTTGCGCTTTCCTCCAGAGCAGTAGCAGCAGTGTCACGCAGTCCGCCGCGTGGATCAAAGGATCTATGGTTTTCCCTCGAGTCTTTCCCACGAGGCTTTCCCACGAGGCTTTCCCACAGGGCTGTCCCACGTGCATACGTGGTGGGAGTCGATCCTCGGCTTGAACGTCAAGACAGTGCAGGGAAAACAGGTTCCTCTGGAATGGACTGACACATCTGGGGGACTCTTGGAATGGTGGCATGACCCTGGAGTTCCTTTCGCCTTTCCTGTGGAGAGCGCCTCCTCTTGAGATGCGACGGGAACGCCGGGAATTCTTTCCCTACGAAACAGGGAAAGGATCCCTCATCTCGAGCTAGGCGGCGGAAACGGGGCTCCCCTGGATGTGTGCGGGACACCACGTGCTTCCTCTCGAGTGGAGACGGGTATGTCGGGGAACTTCTTGAGTTGCAGCAAGGGTGTGAAGGACCCTTTGGAAATTCCAGTGGTTAGATGTGATTGGCCTCGAGAAGCCTCAGCGGAAATGGGCCTCATCTCGCCTGGAGGGCAAAACCTCCTGGATTTTCTCGAGTTGCGGCAGGTGCTCTCGACTTACGACGGGGACCTCAGGGACCCGCTCTGGTGGCCTCAGGAAAGGCCAGTCCCCATGCGAGTTCCTCGGGGGCCTCTCGGGATTCCTCTCCCGTCGATGCCGGGGCCTAAGACCTTGTGTGGAGTCGGGGCCGGAACCTGACGATTCCTCTCCAGTGCTGACATGGATCTTGGGGTAATTCTGGAGTCTCCCCAGGAGAGTCAGTCCTCGTCTCGAATGCGGGCATGCACTTGCGCTTTCCCCCAGAGCGGTAGCAGCAGTGTCACACAGTCCGCCGCGTGGATCAAAGGATCTATGGTTTTCCCTCGAGTCTTTCCCACGAGGCTTTCCCACGAGGCTTTCCCACAGGGCTGTCCCACGTGCACACGTGGTGGGACTCGATCCTCGGCTTGAACGTCAAGGCAGTGCAGGGAAAACAGGTTCCTCTGGTATGGACTGACACATCTGGGGGACTCTTGGAATGGTGGCATGACCCTGGAGTTCCTCTCGCCTTTCCTGTGGATAGCGCCTCCTCTTGAGATGCGACGGGAACGCCGGGAATTCTTTCCCTACGAAACAGGGAAAGGATCCCTCATCTCGAGCTAGGCGGCGGAAACGGGGCTCCCCTGGATGTGTGCGGGACACCACGTGCTTCCTCTCGAGTGGAGACGGGTATGTCGGGGAACTTCTTGAGTTGCAGCAATGGTGTGAAGGACCCTTTGGAAGTTCCAGTGGTTAGATGTGATTGGCCTCGAGAAGCCTCAGCGGAAATGGGCCTCATCTCGCCTGGAGGGCAAAACCTCCTGGATTTTCTCGAGTTGGGGCAGGTGCTCTCGACTTACGACGGGGACCTCAGGGACCCGCTCTGGTGGCCTCAGGAAAGGCCAGTCCCCATGCGAGTTCCTCGGGAGCCTCTCGGGATTCCTCTCCCGTCGATGCCGGGGCCTAAGACCTTGTGTGGAGTCGGGGCCGGAACCTGAGGATTCCTCTCCAGTGCTGACATGGATCTTGGGGTAATTCTGGAGTCTCCCCAGGAGAGTCAGTCCTCGTCTCGAATGCGGGCATGCACTTGCGCTTTCCCCCAGAGCGGTAGCAGCAGTGTCACACAGTCCGCCGCGTGGATCAAAGGATCTATGGTTTTCCCTCGAGTCTTTCCCACGAGGCTTTCCCACGAGGCTTTCCCACAGGGCTGTCCCACGTGCACACGTGGTGGGACTCGATCCTCGGCTTGAACGTCAAGGCAGTGCAGGGAAAACAGGTTCCTCTGGTATGGACTGACACATCTGGGGGACTCTTGGAATGGTGGCATGACCCTGGAGTTCCTCTCGCCTTTCCTGTGGATAGCGCCTCCTCTTGAGATGCGACGGGAACGCCGGGAATTCTTTCCCTACGAAACAGGGAAAGGATCCCTCATCTCGAGCTAGGCGGCGGAAACGGGGCTCCCCTGGATGTGTGCGGGACACCACGTGCTTCCTCTCGAGTGGAGACGGGTATGTCGGGGAACTTCTTGAGTTGCAGCAAGGGTGTGAAGGACCCTTTGGAAGTTCCAGTGGTTAGATGTGATTGGCCTCGAGAAGCCTCAGCGGAAATGGGCCTCATCTCGCCTGGAGGGCAAAACCTCCTGGATTTTCTCGAGTTGCGGCAGGTGCTCTCGACTTACGACGGGGACCTCAGGGACCCGCTCTGGTGGCCTCAGGAAAGGCCAGTCCCCATGCGAGTTCCTCGGGGGCCTCTCGGGATTCCTCTCCCGTTGATGCCGGGGCCTAAGACCTTGTGTGGAGTCGGGGCCGGAACCTGAGGATTCCTCTCCAGTGCTGACATGGATCTTGGGGTACTTCTGGAGTCTCCCCAGGGGAGTCAGTCCTCGTCTCGAATGCGGGCATGCACTTGCGCTTTCCTCCAGAGCAGTAGCAGCAGTGTCACGCAGTCCGCCGCGTGGATCAAAGGATCTATGGTTTTCCCTCGAGTCTTTCCCACGAGGCTTTCCCACGAGGCTTTCCCACAGGGCTGTCCCACGTGCACACGTGGTGGGACTCGATCCTCGGCTTGAACGTCAAGGCAGTGCAGGGAAAACAGGTTCCTCTGGAATGGACTGACACATCTGGGGGACTCTTGGAATAGTGGCATGACCCTGGAGTTCCTCTCGCCTTTCCTGTGGAGAGCGCCTCCTCTTGAGATGCGACGGGAATGCCGGGAATTCTTTCCCTACGAAACAGGGAAAGGATCCCTCATCTCGAGATAGGAGGCGGAAACGGGGCTCCCCTGGATGTGTGCGGGACACCACGTGCTTCCTCTCGAGTGCAGACGGGTATGTCGGGGAACTTCTTGAGTTGCAGCAAGGGTGTGAAGGACCCTTTGGAAGTTCCAGTGGTTAGACGTGATTAGCCTCGAGAAGCCTCAGCGGAAATGGGCCTCATCTCGCCTGGAGGGCAAAACCTCCTGGATTTTCTCGAGTTGCGGCAGGTGCTCTCGACTTACGACGGGGACCTCAGGGACCCGCTCTGGTGGCCTCAGGAAAGGCCAGTCCCCATGCGAGTTCCTCGGGGGCCTCTCGGGATTCCTCTCCCGTCGATGCCGGGGCCTAAGACCTTGTGTAGAGTCGGGGCCGGAACCTGAGGATTCCTCTCCAGTGCTGACATGGATCTTGGGGTATTTCTGGAGTCTCCCCAGGGGAGTCAGTCCTCGTCTCGAATGCGGGCATGCACTTGCGCTTTCCTCCAGAGCGGTAGCAGCAGTGTCACGCAGTCCGCCGCGTGGATCAAAGGATCTATGGTTTTCCCTCGAGTCTTTCCCACGAGGCTTTCCCACGAGGCTTTCCCACAGGGCTGTCCCACGTGCATACGTGGTGGGAGTCGATCCTCGGCTTGAACGTCAAGGCAGTGCAGGGAAAACAGTTTCCTCTGGAATGGACTGACACATCTGGGGGACTCTTGGAATGGTGGCATGACCCTGGAGTTCCTTTCGCCTTTCCTGTGGAGAGCGCCTCCTCTTGAGATGCGACGGGAACGCCGGGAATTCTTTCCCTACGAAACAGGGAAAGGATCCCTCATCTCGAGCTAGGCGGCGGAAACGGGGCTCCCCTGGATGTGTGCGGGACACCACGTGCTTCCTCTCGAGTGGAGACGGGTATGTCGGGGAACTTCTTGAGTTGCAGCAAGGGTGTGAAGGACCCTTTGGAAGTTCCAGTGGTTAGATGTGATTGGCCTCGAGAAGCCTCAGCGGAAATGGGCCTCATCTCGCCTGGAGGGCAAAACCTCCTGGATTTTCTCGAGTTGCGGCAGGTGCTCTCGACTTACGACGGGGACCTCAGGGACCCGCTCTGGTGGCCTCAGGAAAGGCCAGTCCCCATGCGAGTTCCTCGGGGGCCTCTCGGGATTCCTCTCCCGTCGATGCCGGGGCCTAAGACCTTGTGTGGAGTCGGGGCCAGAACCTGAGGATTCCTCTCCAGTGCTGACATGGATCTTGGGGTACTTCTGGAGTCTCCCCAGGAGAGTCAGTCCTCGTCTCGAATGCGGGCATGCACTTGCGCTTTCCTCCAGAGCGGTAGCAGCAGTGTCACACAGTCCGCCGCGTGGATCAAAGGATCTATGGTTTTCCCTCGAGTCTTTCCCACGAGGCTTTCCCACGAGGCTTTCCCACAGGGCTGTCCCACGTGCACACTTGGTGGGAGTCGATCCTCGGCTTGAACGTCAAGGCAGTGCAGGGAAAACAGGTTCCTCTGGAATGGACTGACACATCTGGGGGACTCTTGGAATGGTGGCATGACCCTGGAGTTCCTCTCGCCTTTCCTGTGGAGAGCGCCTCCTCTTGAGATGCGACGGGAACGCCGGGAATTCTTTCCCTACGAAACAGGGAAAGGATCCCTCATCTCGAGCTAGGAGGCGGAAACGGGGCTCCCCTGGATATGTGGGGGACCCACGTGCGTCCTCACGAGTGGAGACGGTTATGTCGGGGAACTTCTTGAGTTGCAGCAAGGGTGTGAAGGACCCTTTGGAAGTTCCAGTGGTTAGACGTGATTAGCCTCGAGAAGCCTCAGCGGAAATGGGCCTCATCTCGCCTGTAGGGCAAAACCTCCTGGATTTTCTCGAGTTGCGGCAGGTGCTCTCGACTTACGACGGGGACCTCAGGGACCCGCTCTGGTGGCCTCAGGAAAGGCCAGTCCCCATGCGAGTTCCTCGGGGGCCTCTCGGGATTCCTCTCCCGTCGATGCCGGGGCCTAAGACCTTGTGTGGAGTCGGTGCCGGAACCTGAGGATTCCTCTCCAGTGCTGACATGGATCTTGGGGTACTTCTGGAGTCTCCCCAGGGGAGTCAGTCCTCGTCTCGAATGCGCGCATGCACTTGCGCTTTCCTCCAGAGCGGTAGCAGCAGTGTCACGCAGTCCGCCGCGTGGATCAAAGGATCTATGGTTTTCCCTCGAGTCTTTCCCACGAGGCTTTCCCACGAGGCTTTCCCACAGGGCTGTCCCACGTGCACACGTGGTGGGAGTCGATCCTCGGCTTGAACGTCAAGGCAGTGCAGGGAAAACAGGTTCCTCTGGAATGGACTGACACATCTGGGGGACTCTTGGAATGGTGGCATGACCCTGGAGTTCCTCTCGCCTTTCCTGTGGAGAGCGCCTCCTCTTGAGATGCGACGGGAACGCCGGTAATTCTTTCCCTACGAAACAGGGAAAGGATCCCTCATCTCGAGCTAGGCGGCGGAAACGGGGCTCCCCTGGATGTGTGCGGGACACCACGTGCTTCCTCTTGAGTGGAGACGGGTATGTCGGGGAACTTCTTGAGTTGCAGCAAGGGTGTGAAGGACCCTTTGGAAGTTCCAGTGGTTAGATGTGATTGGCCTCGAGAAGCCTCAGCGGAAATGGGCCTCATCTCGCCTGGAGGTCAAAACCTCCTGGATTTTCTCGAGTTGCGGCAGGTGCTCTCGACTTACGACGGGGACCTCAGGGACCCGCTCTGGTGGCCTCAGGAAAGGCCAGTCCCCATGCGAGTTCCTCGGGGGCCTCTCGGGATTCCTCTCCCGTCGATGCCGGGGCCTAAGACCTTGTGTGGAGTCGGGGCCGGAACCTGAGGATTCCTCTCCAGTGCTGACATGGATCTTGGGGTACTTCTGGAGTCTCCCCAGGGGAGTCAGTCCTCGTCTCGAATGCGGGCATGCACTTGCGCTTTCCTCCAGAGCGGTAGCAGCAGTGTCACGCAGTCCGCCGCGTGGATCAAAGGATCTATGGTTTTCCCTAGAGTCTTTCCCACGAGGCTTTCCCACGAGGCTTTCCCACAGGGCTGTCCCACGTGCACACGTGGTGGGAGTCGATCCTCGGCTTGAACGTCAAGGCAGTGCAGGGAAAACAGGTTCCTCTGGAATGGACTGACACATCTGTGGGACTCTTGGAATGGTGGCATGACCCTGGAGTTCCTCTCGCCTTTCCTGTGGAGAGCGCCTCCTCTTGAGATGCGACGGGAACGCCGGGAATTCTTTCCCTACGAAACAGGAAAAGGATCCCTCATCTCGAGCTAGGCGGCGGAAACGGGGCTCCCCTGGATGTGTGCGGGACACCACGTGCTTCCTCTCGAGTGGAGACGGGTATGTCGGGGAACTTCTTGAGTTGCAGCAAGGGTGTGAAGGACCCTTTGGAAGTTCCAGTGGTTATATGTGATTGGCCTCGAGAAGCCTCAGCGGAAATGCGCCTCATCTCGCCTGGAGGGCAAAACCTCCTGGATTTTCTCGAGTTGCGGCAGGTGCTCTCGACTTACGACGGGGACCTCAGGGACCCTCTCTGGTGGCCTCAGGAAAGGCCAGTCCCCATGCGAGTTCCTCGGGGGCCTCTCGGGATTCCTCTCCCGTTGATGCCGGGGCCTAAGACCTTGTGTGGAGTCGGGGCCGGAACCTGAGGATTCCTCTGCAGTGCTGACATGGATTTGGGGTAATTCTGGAGTCTCCCCAGGGGAGTCAGTCCTCGTCTCGAATGCGGGCATGCACTTGCGCTTTCCTCCAGAGCGGTAGCAGCAGTCACGCAGTCCGCCGCGTGGATCAAAGGATCTATGGTTTTCCCTCGAGTCTTTCCCACGAGGCTTTCCCACGAGGCTTTCCCACAGGGCTGTCCCACGTGCACACGTGATGGGACTCGATCCTCGGCTTGAACGTCAAGGCAGTGCAGGGAAAACAGGTTCCTCTGGAATGGACTGACACATCTGGGGGACTCTTGGAATGGTGTCACGACCCTGGAGTTCCTCTCGCCTTTCCTGTGGAGAGCGCCACCTCTTGAGATGCGACGGGAACGCCGGGAATTCTTTCCCTACGAAACAGGGAAAGGATCCCTCATCTCGAGCTAGGAGGCGGAAACGGGGCTCCCCTGGATGTGTGCGGGAACCCACGTGCTTCCTCTCGAGTGGAGACGGGTATGTCGGGGAACTTCTTGAGTTGCAGCAATGGTGTGAAGGACCCTTTGGAAGTTCCAGTGGTTAGATGTGATTGGCCTCGAGAAGCCTCAGCGGAAATGGGCCTCATCTCGCCTGGAGGGCAAAACCTCCTGGATTTTCTCGAGTTGCGGCAGGTGCTCTCGACTTACGACGGGGACCTCAGGGACCCGCTCTGGTGGCCTCAGGAAAGGCCATTCCCATGCGAGTTCCTCGGGGGCCTCTCGGGATTCCTCTCTCGTCGATGCCGGGGACTAAGACCTTGTGTGGAGTCGGGGACGGAACCTGAGGATTCCTCTCCAGTGCTGACATGGATCTTGGGGTACTTCTGGAGTCTCCCCAGGGGAGTCAGTCCTCGTCTCGAATGCGGGCATGCACTTGCGCTTTCCTCCAGAGCAGTAGCAGCAGTGTCACGCAGTCCGCCGCGTGGATCAAAGGATCTATGGTTTTCCCTCGAGTCTTTCCCACGAGGCTTTCCCACGAGGCTTTCCCACAGGGCTGTCCCACGTGCACACGTTTTGGGAGTCGATCCTCGGCTTGAACGTCAAGGCAGTGCAGGGAAAACAGGTTTCTCTGGTATGGACTGACACATCTGGGGGACTCTTGGAATGGTGGCATGACCCTGGAGTTCCTCTCGCCTTTCCTGTGGAGAGCGCCTCCTCTTGAGATGCGACGGGAACGCCGGGAATTCTTTCCCTACGAAACAGGGAAAGGATCCCTCATCTCGAGCTAGGCGGCGGAAACGGGGCTCCCCTGGATGTGTGCGGGACACCACGTGCTTCCTCTCGAGTGGAGACGGGTATGTCGGGGAACTTCTTGAGTTGCAGCAAGGGTGTGAAGGACCCTTTGGAAGTTCCAGTGGTTAGATGTGATTGGCCTCGAGAAGCCTCAGCGGAAATGGGCCTCATCTCGCCTGGAGGGCAAAACCTCCTGGATTGTCTCGAGTTGCGGCAGGTGCTCTCGACTTACGACGGGGACCTCAGGGACCCTCTCTGGTGGCCTCAGGAAAGGCCAGTCCCCATGCGAGTTCCTCGGGGGCCTCTCGGGATTCCTCTCCCGTTGATGCCGGGGCCTAAGACCTTGTGTGGAGTCGGGGCCGGAACCTGAGGATTCCTCTCCAGTGCTGACATGGATTTGGGGTACTTCTGGAGTCTCCCCAGGGGAGTCAGTCCTCGTCTCGAATGCGGGCATGCACTTGCGCTTTCCTCCATAGCGGTAGCAGCAGTCACGCAGTCCGCCGCGTGGATCAAAGGATCTATGGTTTTCCCTCGAGTCTTTCCCACGAGGCTTTCCCACGAGGCTTTCCCACAGGGCTGTCCCACGTGCACACGTGGTGGGAGTCGATCCTCGGCTTGAACGTCAAGGCAGTGCAGGGAAAACAGGTTCCTCTGGAAGGGACTGACACATCTGGGGGACTCTTGGAATGGTGTCACGACCCTGGAGTTCCTCTCGCCTTTCCTGTGGAGAGCGCCTCCTCTTGAGATGCGACGGGAACGCCGGGAATTCTTTCCCTACGAAACAGGGAAAGGATCCCTCATCTCGAGCTAGGAGGCGGAAACGGGGCTCCCCTGGATGTGTGCGGGACACCACGTGCTTCCTCTCGAGTGGAGACGGGTATGTCGGGGAACTTCTTGAGTTGCAGCAATGGTGTGAAGGACCCTTTGGAAGTTCCAGTGGTTAGATGTGATTGGCCTCGAGAAGCCTCAGCGGAAATGGGCCTCATCTCGCCTGGAGGGCAAAACCTCCTGGATTTTCTCGAGTTGCGGCAGGTGCTCTCGACTTACGACGGGGACCTCAGGGACCCGCTCTGGTGGCCTCAGGAAAGGCCAGTCCCCATGCGAGTTCCTCGGGGGCCTCTCGGGATTCCTCTCCCGTCGATGCCGGGGCCTAAGACCTTGTGTAGAGTCGGGGCCGGAACCTGAGGATTCCTCTCCAGTGCTGACATGGATCTTGGGGTACTTCTGGAGTCTCCCCAGGGGAGTCAGTCCTCGTCTCCAATGCGGGCATGCACTTGCGCTTTCCTCCAGAGCAGTAGCAGCAGTGTCACGCAGTCCGCCGCGTGGATCAAAGGATCTATGGTTTTCCCTCGAGTCTTTCCCACGAGGCTTTCCCACGAGGCTTGCCCACAGGGCTGTCCCACGTGCACACGTGGTGGGACTCGATCCTCGGCTTGAACGTCAAGGCAGTGCAGGGAAAACAGGTTCCTCTGGAATGGACTGACACATCTGGGGGACTCTTGGAATAGTGGCATGACCCTGGAGTTCCTCTCGCCTTTCCTGTGGAGAGCGCCTCCTCTTGAGATGCGACGGGAACGCCGGGAATTCTTTCCCTACGAAACAGGGAAAGGATCCCTCATCTCGAGCTAGGAGGCGGAAACGGGGCTCCCCTGGATGTGTGCGGGACACCACGTGCTTCCTCTCGAGTGCAGACGGGTATGTCGGGGAACTTCTTGAGTTGCAGCAAGGGTGTGAAGGACCCTTTGGAAGTTCCAGTGGTTAGACGTGATTAGCCTCGAGAAGCCTCAGCGGAAATGGGCCTCATCTCGCCTGGAGGGCAAAACCTCCTGGATTTTCTCGAGTTGCGGCAGGTGCTCTCGACTTACGACGGGGACCTCAGGGACCCGCTCTGGTGGCCTCAGGAAAGGCCAGTCCCCATGCGAGTTCCTCGGGGGCCTCTCGGGATTCCTCTCCCGTCGATGCCGGGGCCTAAGACCTTGTGTGGAGTCGGGGCCGGAACCTGAGGATTCCTCTCCAGTGCTGACATGGATCTTGGGGTATTTCTGGAGTCTCCCCAGGGGAGTCAGTCCTCGTCTCGAATGCGGGCATGCACTTGCGATTTCCTCCAGAGCGGTAGCAGCAGTGTCACGCAGTCCGCCGCGTGGGTCAAAGGATCTATGGTTTTCCCTCGAGTCTTTCCCACGAGGCTTTCCCACGAGGCTTTCCCACAGGGCTGTCCCACGTGCATACGTGGTGGGAGTCGATCCTCGGCTTGAACGTCAAGGCAGTGCAGGGAAAACAGGTTCCTCTGGAATGGACTGACACATCTGGGGGACTCTTGGAATGGTGGCATGACCCTGGAGTTCCTTTCGCCTTTCCTGTGGAGAGCGCCTCCTCTTGAGATGCGACGGGAACGCCGGGAATTCTTTCCCTACGAAACAGGGAAAGGATCCCTCATCTCGAGCTAGGCGGCGGAAACGGGGCTCCCCTGGATGTGTGCGGGACACCACGTGCTTCCTCTCGAGTGGAGACGGGTATGTCGGGGAACTTCTTGAGTTGCAGCAAGGGTGTGAAGGACCCTTTGGAAGTTCCAGTGGTAAGATGTGATTGGCCTCGAGAAGCCTCAGCGGAAATGGGCCTCATCTCGCCTGGAGGGCAAAACCTCCTGGATTTTCTCGAGTTGCGGCAGGTGCTCTCGACTTACGACGGGGACCTCAGGGACCCGCTCTGGTGGCCTCATGAAAGGCCAGTCCCCATGCGAGTTCCTCGGGGGCCTCTCGGGATTCCTCTCCCGTCGATGCCGGGGCCTAAGACCTTGTGTGGAGTCGGGGCCGGAACCTGAGGATTCCTCTCCAGTGCTGACATGGATCTTGGGGTACTTCTGGAGTCTCCCCAGGAGAGTCAGTCCTCGTCTCGAATGCGGGCATGCACTTGCGCTTTCCTCCAGAGCGGTAGCAGCAGTGTCACACAGTCCGCCGCGTGGATCAAAGGATCTATGGTTTTCCCTCGAGTCTTTCCCACGAGGCTTTCCCACGAGGCTTTCCCACAGGGCTGTCCCACGTGCACACGTGGTGGGACTCGATCCTCGGCTTGAACGTCAAGGCAGTGCAGGGAAAACAGGTTCCTCTGGAATGGACTGACACATCTGGGGGACTCTTGGAATAGTGGCATGACCCTGGAGTTCCTCTCGCCTTTCCTGTGGAGAGCGCCTCCTCTTGAGATGCGACGGGGACGCCGGGAATTCTTTCCCTACGAAACAGGGAAAGGATCCCTCATCTCGAGATAGGAGGCGGAAACGGGGCTCCCCTGGATGTGTGCGGGACACCACGTGCTTCCTCTCGAGTGCAGACGGGGATGTCGGGGAACTTCTTGAGTTGCAGCAAGGGTGTGAAGGACCCTTTGGAAGTTCCAGTGGGTAGATGTGATTGGCCTCGAGAAGCCTCAGCGGAAATGGGCCTCATCTCGCCTGGAGGGCAAAACCTCCTGGATTTTCTCGAGTTGCGGCAGGTGCTCTCGACTTACGACGGGGACCTCAGGGACCCGCACTTGTGGCCTCAGGAAAGGCCAGTCCCCATGCGAGTTCCTCGGGGGCCTCTCGGGATTCCTCTCCCGTCGATGCCGGGGCCTAAGACCTTGTGTGGAGTCGGGGCCGGAACCTGAGGATTCCTCTCCAGTGCTGACATGGATCTTGGGGTACTTCTGGAGTCTCCCCAGGGGAGTCAGTCCTCGTCTCGAATGCGGGCATGCACTTGCGCTTTCCTCCAGAGCGGTAGCAGCAGTGTCACGCAGTCCGCCGCGTGGATCAAAGGATCTATGGTTTTCCCTCGAGTCTTTCCCACGAGGCTTTCCCACGAGGCTTTCCCACAGGGCTGTCCCACGTGCACACGTGGTGGGACTCGATCCTCGGCTTGAACGTCAAGGCAGTGCAGGGAAAACAGTTTCCTCTGGAATGGACTGACACATCTGGGGGACTCTTGGAATGGTGGCACGACCCTGGAGTTCCTCTCGCCTTTCCTGTGGAGAGCGCCTCCTCTTGAGATGCGACGGGAACGCCGGGAATTCTTTCCCTACGAAACAGGGAAAGGATCCCTCATCTCGAGCTAGGAGGCGGAAACGGGGCTCCCCTGGATGTGTGGGGGACCCACGTGCGTCCTCACGAGTGGAGACGGGTATGTCGGGGAACTTCTTGAGTTGCAGCAAGGGTGTGAAGGACCCTTTGGAAGTTCCAGTGGTTAGACGTGATTAGCCTCGAGAAGCCTCAGCGGAAATGGGCCTCATCTCGCCTGGAGGGCAAAACCTCCTGGATTTTCTCGAGTTGCGGCAGGTGCTCTCGACTTACGACGGGGACCTCAGGGACCCGCTCCTGTGGCCTCAGGAAAGGCCAGTCCCCATGCGAGTTCCTCGGGGGCCTCTCGGGATTCCTCTCCCGTCGATGCCGGGGCCTAAGACCTTGTGTGGAGTCGGGGCCGGAACCTGAGGATTCCTCTCCAGTGCTGACATGGATCTTGGGGTACTTCTGGAGTCTCCCCAGGGGAGTCAGTCGTCGTCTCGAATGCGGGCATGCACTTGCGCTTTCCTCCAGAGCGGTAGCAGCAGTGTCACGCAGTCCGCCGCGTGGATCAAAGGATCTATGGTTTTCCCTCGAGTCTTTCCCACGAGGCTTTCCCACGAGGCTTTCCCACAGGGCTGTCCCACGTGCACACGTGGTGGGAGTCGATCCTCGGCTTGAACGTCAAGGCAGTGCAGGGAAAACAGGTTCCTCTGGAATGGACTGACACATCTGGGGGACTCTTGGAATGGTGGCATGACCCTGGAGTTCCTATCGCCTTTCCTGTGGAGAGCGCCTCCTCTTGAGATGCGACGGGAACGCCGGGAATTCTTTCCCTACGAAACAGGGAAAGGATCCCTCATCTCGAGCTAGGCGGCGGAAACGGGGCTCCCCTGGATGTGTGCGGGACACCCCGTGCTTCCTCTCGAGTGGAGACAGGTATGTCGGGGAACTTCTTGAGTTGCAGCAAGGGTGTGAAGGACCCTTTGGAAGTTCCAGTGGTTAGATGTGATTGGCCTCGAGAAGCCTCAGCGGAAATGGGCCTCATCTCGCCTGGAGGGCAAAACCTCCTGGATTTTCTCGAGTTGCGGCAGGTGCTCTCGACTTACGACGGGGACCTCAGGGACCCGCTCTGGTGGCCTCAGGAAAGGCCAGTCCCCATGCGAGTTCCTCGGGGGCCTCTCGGGATTCCTCTCCCGTCGATGCCGGGGCCTAAGACCTTGTGTGGAGTCGGGGCCGGAACCTGAGGATTCCTCTCCAGTGCTGACATGGATCTTGGGGTACTTCTGGAGTCTCCCCTGGGGAGTCAGTCCTCGTCTCGAATGCGGGCATGCAGTTGCGCTTTCCTCCAGAGCGGTAGCAGCAGTGTCACGCAGTCCGCCGCGTGGATCAAAGGATCTATGGTTTTCCCTCGAGTCTTTCCCACGAGGCTTTCCCACGAGGCTTTCCCACAGGGCTGTCCCACGTGCACACGTGGTGTGACTCGATCCTCGGCTTGAACGTCAAGGCAGTGCAGGGAAAACAGATTCCTCTGGAATGGACTGACACATCTGGGGGACTCTTGGAATGGTGGCATGACCCTGGAGTTCCTCTCGCCTTTCCTGTGGAGAGCGCCTCCTCTTGAGATGCGACGGGAACGCCGGGAATTCTTTCCCTACGAAACAGGGAAAGGATCCCTCATCTCGAGCTAGGAGTCGGAAACGGGGCTCCCCTGGATGTGTGCGGGACACCACGTGCTTCCTCTCGAGTGGAGACGGGTATGTCGGGGAACTTCTTGAGTTGCAGCAAGGGTGTGAAGGACCCTTTGGAAGTTCCAGTGGTTAGATGTGATTGGCCTCGAGAAGCCTCAGCGGAAATGGGCCTCATCTCGCCTGGAGGGCAAAACCTCCTGGATTTTCTCGAGTTGCGGCAGGTGCTCTCGACTTACGACGGGGACCTCAGGGACCCGCTCTGGTGGCCTCAGGAAAGGCCAGTCCCCATGCGAGTTCCTCGGGGGCCTCTTGGGATTCCTCTCCCGTTGATGCCGGGGCCTAAGACCTTGTGTGGAGTCGGGGCCGGAACCTGAGGATTCCTCTCCAGTGCTGACATGGATTTGGGGTACTTCTGGAGTCTCCCCAGGGGAGTCAGTCCTCGTCTCGAATGCGGGCATGCACTTGCGCTTTCCTCCAGAGCGGTAGCAGCAGTCACGCATTCCGCCGCGTGGATCAAAGGATCTATGGTTTTCCCTCGAGTCTTTCCCACGAGGCTTTCCCACGAGGCTTTCCCACAGGGCTGTCCCACGTGCACACGTGGTGGGAGTCGATCCTCGGCTTGAACGTCAAGGCAGTGCAGGGAAAACAGGTTCCTCTGGAATGGACTGACACATCTGGGGGACTCTTGGAATGGTGTCACGACCCTGGAGTTCCTCTCGCCTTTCCTGTGGAGAGCGCCTCCTCTTGAGATGCGACGGGAACGCCGGGAATTCTTTCCCTACGAAACAGGGAAAGGATCCCTCATCTCGAGCTAGGCGGCGGAAACGGGGCTCCCCTGGATGTGTGCGGGACCCCACGTGCTTCCTCTCGAGTGGAGACGGGTATGTCGGGGAACTTCTTGAGTTGCAGCAATGGTGTGAAGGACCCTTTGGAAGTTCCAGTGGTTAGATGTGATTGGCCTCGAGAAGCCTCAGCGGAAATGGGCCTCATCTCGCCTGGAGGGCAAAACCTCCTGGATTTTCTCGACTTGCGGCAGGTGCTCTCGACTTACGACGGGGACCTCAGGGACCCGCTCTGGTGGCCTCAGGAAAGGCCAGTCCCCATGCGAGTTCCTCGGGGGCCTCTCGGGATTCCTCTCCCGTCGATGCCGGGGCCTAAGACCTTGTGTGGAGTCGGGGCCGGAACCTGAGGATTCCTCTCCAGTGCTGACATGGATCTTGGGGTACTTCTGGAGTCTCCCCAGGGGAGTCAGTCCTCGTCTCGAATGCGGGCATGCACTTGCGCTTTCCTCCAGAGCGGTAGCAGCAGTGTCACGCAGTCCGCTGCGTGGATCAAAGGATCTATGGTTTTCCCTCGAGTCTTTCCCACGAGGCTTTCCCACGAGGCTTTCCCACAGGGCTGTCCCAAGTGCACACGTGGTGGGACTCGATCCTCGGCTTGAACGTCAAGGCAGTGCAGGGAAAACAGGTTCCTCTGGAATGGACTGACACATCTGGGGGACTCTTGGAATAGTGGCATGACCCTGGAGTTCCTCTCGCCTTTCCTGTGGAGAGCGCCTCCTCTTGAGATGCGACGGGGACGCCGGGAATTCTTTCCCTACGAAACAGGGAAAGGATCCCTCATCTCGAGCTAGGAGGCGGAAACGGGGCTCCCCTGGATGTGTGCGGGACACCACGTGCTTCCTCTCGAGTGCAGACGGGTATGTCGGGGAACTTCTTGAGTTGCAGCAAGGGTGTGAAGGACCCTTTGGAAGTTCCAGTGGTTAGATGTGATTGGCCTCGAGAAGCCTCAGCGGAAATGGGCCTCATCTCGCCTGGAGGGCAAAACCTCCTGGATTTTCTCGAGTTGCGGCAGGTGCTCTCGACTTACGACGGGGACCTCAGGGACCCGCTCTTGTGGCCTCAGGAAAGGCCAGTCCCCATGCGAGTTCCTCGGGGGCCTCTCGGGATTCCTCTCCCGTCGATGCCGGGGCCTAAGACCTTGTGTGGAGTCGGGGCCGGAACCTGAGGATTCCTCTCCAGTGCTGACATGGATCTTGGGGTACTTCTGGAGTCTCCCCAGGGGAGTCAGTCCTCGTCTCGAATGCGGGCGTGCACTTGCGCTTTCCTCCAGAGCGGTAGCAGCAGTGTCACGCAGTCCGCCGCGTGGATCAAAGGATCTATGGTTTTCCCTCGAGTCTTTCCCACGAGGCTTTCCCAGGAGGCTTTCCCACAGGGCTGTCCCACGTGCACACGTGGTGGGACTCGATCCTCGGCTTGAACGTCAAGGCAGTGCAGGGAAAACAGTTTCCTCTGGAATGGACTGACACATCTGGGGGACTCTTGGAATGGTGTCACGACCCTGGAGTTCCTCTCGCCTTTCCTGAGGAGAGCGCCTCCTCTTGAGATGCGACGGGAACGCCGGGAATTCTTTCCCTACGAAACAGGGAAAGGATCCCTCATCTCGAGCTAGGAGGCGGAAACGGGGCTCCCCTGGATGTGTGCGGGACACCACGTGCTTCCTCTCGAGTGGAGACGGGTATGTCGGGGAACTTCTTGAGTTGCAGCAAGGGTGTGAAGGACCCTTGGAAGTTCCAGTGGTTAGACGTGATTGGCCTCGAGAAGCCTCAGCGGAAATGGGCCTCATTTCGCCTGGAGGGCAAAACCTCCTGGATTTTCTCGAGTTGCGGCAGGTGCTCTCGACTTACGACGGGGACCTCAGGGACCCGCTCTGGTGGCCTCAGGAAAGGCCAGTCCCCATGCGAGTGCCTCGGGGGCCTCTCGGGATTCCTCTCCCGTCGATGCCGGGGCCTAAGACCTTGTGTGGAGTCGGGGCCGGAACCTGAGGATTCCTCTCCAGTGCTGACATGGATCTTGGGGTACTTCTGGAGTCTCCCCAGGGGAGTCAGTCCTCGTCTCGAATGCGGGCATGCACTTGCGCTTTCCTCCAGAGCGGTAGCAGCAGTGTCACGCAGTCCGCCGCGTGGATCAAAGGATCTATGTTTTTCCCTCGAGTCTTTCCCACGAGGCTTTCCCACGAGGCTTTCCCACAGGGCTGTCCCACGTGCACACGTGGTGGGACTCGATCCTCGGCTTGAACGTCAAGGCAGTGCAGGGAAAACAGGTTCCTCTGGAATGGACTGACACATCTGGGGGACTCTTGGAATGGTGTCACGACCCTGGAGTTCCTCTCGACTTTCCTGTGGAGAGCGCCTCCTCTTGAGATGCGACGGGAACGCCGGGAATTCTTTCCCTACGAAACAGGGAAAGGATCCCTCATCTCGAGCTAGGAGGTGGAAACGGGGCTCCCCTGGATGTGTGCGGGACACCACGTGCTTCCTCTCGAGTGGAGACGGGTATGTCGGGGAACTTCTTGAGTTGCAGCAAGGGTGTGAAGGACCCTTTGGAAGTTCCAGTGGTTAGATGTGATTGGCCTCGAGAAGCCTCAGCGGAAATGGGCCTCATCTCGCCAGGAGGGCAAAACCTCCTGGATTTTCTCGAGTTGCGGCAGGTGCTCTCGACTTACGACGGGGACCTCAGGGACCCGCTCTGGTTGCCTCAGGAAAGGCCAGTCCCCATGCGAGTTCCTCGGGGGCCTCTCGGGATTCCTCTCCCGTCGATGCCGGGGCCTAAGACCTTGTGTGGAGTTGGGGCCGGAACCTGAGGATTCCTCTCCAGTGCTGACATGGATCTTGGGGTACTACTGGAGTCTCCCCAGGGGAGTCAGTCCTCGTCTCGAATCCGGGCATGCACTTGCGCTTTCCTCCAGAGCGGTAGCAGCAGTGTCACGCAGTCCGCCGCGTGGATCAAAGGATCTATGGTTTTCCCTCGAGTCTTTCCCACGGGGCTTTCCCACGAGGCTTTCCCACAGGGCTGTCCCACGTGCACACGTGGTGGGAGTCGATCCTCGGCTTGAACGTCAAGGCAGTGCAGGGAAAACAGGTTCCTCTGGAATGGACTGACACATCTGGGGGACTCTTGGAATGGTGGCACGACCCTGGAGTTCCTCTCGCCTTTCCTGTGGAGAGCGCCTCCTCTTGAGATGCGACGGGAACGCCGGGAATTCTTTCCCTACGAAACAGGGAAAGGATCCCTCATCTCGAGCTAGGAGGCGGAAACGGGGCTCCCCTGGATGTGTGGGGGACCCACGTGCTTCCTCACGAGTGGAGACGGGTATGTCGGGGAACTTCTTGAGTTGCAGCAAGGGTGTGAAGGACCCTTTGGAAGTTCCAGTGGTTAGACGTGATTAGCCTCGAGAAGCCTCAGCGGAAATGGGCCTCATCTCGCCTGGAGGGCAAAACCTCCTGGATTTTCTCGAGTTGCGGCAGGTGCTCTCGACTTACGACGGGGACCTCAGGGACCCGCTCTGGTGGCCTCAGGAAAGGCCAGTCCCCATGCGAGTTCCTCGGGGGCCTCTCGGGATTCCTCTCCCGTCGATGCCGGGGCCTAAGACCTTGTGTGGAGTCGGGGCCGGAACCTGAGGATTCCTCTCCAGTGCTGACATGGATCTTGGGGTACTTCTGGAGTCTCCCCAGTAGAGTCAGTCCTCGTCTCGAATGCGGGCATGCACTTGCGCTTTCCTCCAGAGCGGTAGCAGCAGTGTCACGCAGTCCGCCGCGTGGATCAAAGGATCTATGGTTTTCCCTCGAGTCTTTCCCACGAGGCTTTCCCACGAGGCTTTCCCACAGGGCTGTCCCACGTGCACACGTGGTGGGAGTCGATCCTCGGCTTGAACGTCAAGGCAGTGCAGGGAAAACAGGTTCCTCTGGAATGGACTGACACATCTGGGGGACTCTTGGAATGGTGGCATGACCCTGGAGTTCCTCTCGCCTTTCCTGTGGAGAGCGCCTCCTCTTGAGATGCGACGGGAACGCCGGGAATTCTTTCCCTACGAAACAGGGAAAGGATCCCTCATCTCGAGCTAGGCGGCGGAAACGGGGCTCCCCTGGATGTGTGCGGGACACCCCGTGCTTCCTCTCGAGTGGAGACGGGTATGTCGGGGAACTTCTTGAGTTGCAGCAAGGGTGTGAAGGACCCTTTGGAAGTTCCAGTGGTTAGACGTGATTGGCCTCGAGAAGCCTCAGCGGAAATGGGCCTCATCTCGCCTGGAGGGCAAAACCTCCTGGATTTTCTCGAGTTGCGGCAGGTGCTCTCGACTTACGACGGGGACCTCAGGTACCTGCTCTAGTGGCCTCAGGAAAGGCCAGTCCCCATGCGAGTGCCTCGGGGGCCTCTCGGGATTCCTCTCCCGTCGATGCCGGGGCCTAAGACCTTGTGTGGAGTCGGGGCCGGAACCTGAGGATTCCTCTCCAGTGCTGACATGGATCTTGGGGTACTTCTGGAGTCTCCCCAGGGGAGTCAGTCCTCGTCTCGAATGCGGGCATGCACTTGCGCTTTCCTCCAGAGCGGTAGCAGCAGTGTCACGCAGTCCGCCGCGTGGATCAAAGGATCTATGGTTTTCCCTCGAGTCTTTCCCACGAGGCTTTCCCACGAGGCTTTCCCACAGGGCTGTCCCACGTGCACACGTGGTGGGACTCGATCCTCGGCTTGAAAGTCAAGGCAGTGCAGGGAAAACAGGTTCCTCTGGAATGGACTGACACATCTGGGGGACTCTTGGAATGGTGTCAGGACCCTGGAGTTCCTCTCGCCTTTCCTGTGGAGAGCGCCTCCTCTTGAGATGCGACGGGAACGCCGGGAATTCTTTCCCTACGAAACAGGGAAAGGATCCCTCATCTCGAGCTAGGAGGTGGAAACGGGGCTCCCCTGGATGTGTGCGGGACACCACGTGCTTCCTCTCGAGTGGAGACGGGTATGTCGGGGAACTTCTTGAGTTGCAGCAAGGGTGTGAAGGACCCTTTGGAAGTTCCAGTGGTTAGACGTGATTGGCCTCGAGAAGCCTCAGCGGAAATGGGCCTCATCTCGCCTGGAGGGCAAAACCTCCTGGATTTTCTCGAGTTGCGGCAGGTGCTCTCGACTTACGACGGGGACCTCAGGGACCCGCTCTTGTGGCCTCAGGAAAGGCCAGTCCCCATGCGAGTTCCTCGGGGGCCTCTCGGGATTCCTCTCCCGTCGATGCCGGGGCCTAAGACCTTGAGTGGAGTCGGGGCCGGAACCTGAGGATTCCTCTCCAGTGCTGACATGGATCTTGGGGTACTTCTGGAGTCTCCCCAGGGGAGTCAGTCCTCGTCTCGAATGCGGGCATGCACTTGCGCTTTCCTCCAGAGCGGTAGCAGCAGTGTCACGCGGTCCGCCGCGTGGATCAAAGGATCTATGGTTTTCCCTCGAGTCTTTCCCACGAGGCTTTCCCACAAGGCTTTCCCACAGGGCTGTCCCACGTGCACACGTGGTGGGACTCGATCCTCGGCTTAAACGTCAAGGCAGTGTAGGGAAAACAGGTTCCTCTGGAATGGACTGACACATCTGGGGGACTCTTGGAATGGTGGCACGACCCTGGAGTTCCTCTCGCCTTTCCTGTGGAGAGCGCCTCCTCTTGAGATGCGACGGGAACGCCGGGAATTCTTTCCCTACGAAACAGGGAAAGGATCCCTCATCTCGAGCTAGGAGGCGGAAACGGGGATCCCCTGGATGTGTGCGGGACACCACGTGCTTCCTCTCGAGTGGAGACGAGTATGTCGGGGAACTTCTTGAGTTGCAGCAAGGGTGTGAAGGACCCTTTGGAAGTTCCAGTGGTTAGACGTGATTGGCCTCGAGAAGCCTCAGCGGAAATGGGCCTCATCTCGCCTGGAGGGCAAAACCTCCTGGATTTTCTCGAGTTGCGGCAGGTGCTCTCGACTTACGACGGGGACCTCAGGGACCCGCTCTGGTGGCCAGAGGAAAGGCCAGTCCCCATGCGAGTTCCTCGGGGGCCTCTCGGGATTCCTCTCCCGTCGATGCCGGGGCCTAAGACCTTGTGTGGAGTCGGGGCCGGAACCTGAGGATTCCTCTCCAGTGCTGACATGGATCTTGGGGTACTTCTGGAGTCTCCCCAGGGGAGTCAGTCCTCGTCTCGAATGCGGGCATGCACTTGCGCTTTCCTCCAGAGCGGTAGCAGCAGTGTCACGCAGTCCGCCGCGTGGATCAAAGGATCTATGGTTTTCCCTCGAGTCTTTCCCACGAGGCTTTCCCACGAGGCTTTCCCACAGGGCTGTCCCACGTGCACACGTGGTGGGACTCGATCCTCGGCTTGAACGTCAAGGCAGTGCAGGGAAAACAGGTTCCTCTGGAATGGACTGACACATCTGGGGGACTCTTGGAATGGTGTCAGGACCCTGGAGTTCCTCTCGCCTTTCCTGTGGAGAGCGCCTCCTCTTGAGATGCGACGGGAACGCCGGGAATTCTTTCCCTACGAAACAGGGAAAGGATCCCTCATCTCGAGCTAGGAGGCGGAAACGGGGCTCCCCTGGATGTGTGCGGGACACCACGTGCTTCCTCTCGAGTGGAGACGGGTATGTCGGGGAACTTCTTGAGTTGCAGCAAGGGTGTGAAGGACCCTTTGGAAGTTCCAGTGGTTAGACGTGATTGGCCTCGAGAAGCCTCAGCGGAAATGGGCCTCATCTCGCCTGGAGGGCAAAACCTCCTGGATTTTCTCGAGTTGCGGCAGGTGCTCTCGACTTACGACGGGGACCTCAGGTACCTGCTCTAGTGGCCTCAGGAAAGGCCAGTCCCCATGCGAGTGCCTCGGGGGCCTCTCGGGATTCCTCTCCCGTCGATGCCGGGGCCTAAGACCTTGTGTGGAGTCGGGGCCGGAACCTGAGGATTCCTCTCCAGTGCTGACATGGATCTTGGGGTACTTCTGGAGTCTCCCCAGGGGAGTCAGTCCTCGTCTCGAATGCGGGCATGCACTTGCGCTTTCCTCCAGAGCGGTAGCAGCAGTGTCACGCAGTCCGCCGCGTGGATCAAAGGATCTATGGTTTTCCCTCGAGTCTTTCCCACGAGGCTTTCCCACGAGGCTTTCCCACAGGGCTGTCCCACGTGCACACGTGGTGGGACTCGATCCTCGGCTTGAAAGTCAAGGCAGTGCAGGGAAAACAGGTTCCTCTGGAATGGACTGACACATCTGGGGGACTCTTGGAATGGTGTCAGGACCCTGGAGTTCCTCTCGCCTTTCCTGTGGAGAGCGCCTCCTCTTGAGATGCGACGGGAACGCCGGGAATTCTTTCCCTACGAAACAGGGAAAGGATCCCTCATCTCGAGCTAGGAGGTGGAAACGGGGCTCCCCTGGATGTGTGCGGGACACCACGTGCTTCCTCTCGAGTGGAGACGGGTATGTCGGGGAACTTCTTGAGTTGCAGCAAGGGTGTGAAGGACCCTTTGGAAGTTCCAGTGGTTAGACGTGATTGGCCTCGAGAAGCCTCAGCGGAAATGGGCCTCATCTCGCCTGGAGGGCAAAACCTCCTGGATTTTCTCGAGTTGCGGCAGGTGCTCTCGACTTACGACGGGGACCTCAGGGACCCGCTCTTGTGGCCTCAGGAAAGGCCAGTCCCCATGCGAGTTCCTCGGGGGCCTCTCGGGATTCCTCTCCCGTCGATGCCGGGGCCTAAGACCTTGAGTGGAGTCGGGGCCGGAACCTGAGGATTCCTCTCCAGTGCTGACATGGATCTTGGGGTACTTCTGGAGTCTCCCCAGGGGAGTCAGTCCTCGTCTCGAATGCGGGCATGCACTTGCGCTTTCCTCCAGAGCGGTAGCAGCAGTGTCACGCGGTCCGCCGCGTGGATCAAAGGATCTATGGTTTTCCCTCGAGTCTTTCCCACGAGGCTTTCCCACAAGGCTTTCCCACAGGGCTGTCCCACGTGCACACGTGGTGGGACTCGATCCTCGGCTTAAACGTCAAGGCAGTGTAGGGAAAACAGGTTCCTCTGGAATGGACTGACACATCTGGGGGACTCTTGGAATGGTGGCACGACCCTGGAGTTCCTCTCGCCTTTCCTGTGGAGAGCGCCTCCTCTTGAGATGCGACGGGAACGCCGGGAATTCTTTCCCTACGAAACAGGGAAAGGATCCCTCATCTCGAGCTAGGAGGCGGAAACGGGGATCCCCTGGATGTGTGCGGGACACCACGTGCTTCCTCTCGAGTGGAGACGAGTATGTCGGGGAACTTCTTGAGTTGCAGCAAGGGTGTGAAGGACCCTTTGGAAGTTCCAGTGGTTAGACGTGATTGGCCTCGAGAAGCCTCAGCGGAAATGGGCCTCATCTCGCCTGGAGGGCAAAACCTCCTGGATTTTCTCGAGTTGCGGCAGGTGCTCTCGACTTACGACGGGGACCTCAGGGACCCGCTCTGGTGGCCAGAGGAAAGGCCAGTCCCCATGCGAGTTCCTCGGGGGCCTCTCGGGATTCCTCTCCCGTCGATGCCGGGGCCTAAGACCTTGTGTGGAGTCGGGGCCGGAACCTGAGGATTCCTCTCCAGTGCTGACATGGATCTTGGGGTACTTCTGGAGTCTCCCCAGGGGAGTCAGTCCTCGTCTCGAATGCGGGCATGCACTTGCGCTTTCCTCCAGAGCGGTAGCAGCAGTGTCACGCAGTCCGCCGCGTGGATCAAAGGATCTATGGTTTTCCCTCGAGTCTTTCCCACGAGGCTTTCCCACGAGGCTTTCCCACAGGGCTGTCCCACGTGCACACGTGGTGGGACTCGATCCTCGGCTTGAACGTCAAGGCAGTGCAGGGAAAACAGGTTCCTCTGGAATGGACTGACACATCTGGGGGACTCTTGGAATGGTGTCAGGACCCTGGAGTTCCTCTCGCCTTTCCTGTGGAGAGCGCCTCCTCTTGAGATGCGACGGGAACGCCGGGAATTCTTTCCCTACGAAACAGGGAAAGGATCCCTCATCTCGAGCTAGGAGGCGGAAACGGGGCTCCCCTGGATGTGTGCGGGACACCACGTGCTTCCTCTCGAGTGGAGACGGGTATGTCGGGGAACTTCTTGAGTTGCAGCAAGGGTGTGAAGGACCCTTTGGAAGTTCCAGTGGTTAGACGTGATTGGCCTCGAGAAGCCTCAGCGGAAATGGGCCTCATCTCGCCTGGAGGGCAAAACCTCCTGGATTTTCTCGAGTTGCGGCAGGTGCTCTCGACTTACGACGGGGACCTCAGGGACCCGCTCTGGTGGCCTCAGGAAAGGCCAGTCCCCATGCGAGTTCTTCGGGGGCCTCTTGGGATTCCTCTCCCGTTGATGCCGGGGCCTAAGACCTTGTGTGGAGTCGGTGCCGGAACCTGAGGATTCCTCTCCAGTGCTGACATGGATTTGGGGTACTTCTGGAGTCTCCCCAGGGGAGTCAGTCCTCGTCTCGAATGCGGGCATGCACTTGCGCTTTCCTCCAGAGCGGTAGCAGCAGTCACGCAGTCCGCCGCGTGGATCAAAGGATCTATGGTTTTCCCTCGAGTCTTTCCCACGAGGCTTTCCCACGAGGCTTTCCCACAGGGCTGTCCCACGTGCACACGTGGTGGGAGTCGATCCTCGGCTTGAACGTCAAGGCAGTGCAGGGAAAACAGGTTCCTCTGGAATGGACTGACACATCTGGGGGACTCTTGGAATGGTGTCACGACCCTGGAGTTCCTCTCGCCTTTCCTGTGGAGAGCGCCTCCTCTTGAGATGCGACGGGAACGCCGGGAATTCTTTCCCTACGAAACAGGGAAAGGATCCCTCATCTCGAGCTAGGCGGCGGAAACGGGGCTCCCCTGGATGTGTGCGGGACCCCACGTGCTTCCTCTCGAGTGGAGACGGGTATGTCGGGGAACTTCTTGAGTTGCAGCAATGGTGTGAAGGACCCTTTGGAAGTTCCAGTGGTTAGATGTGATTGGCCTCGAGAAGCCTCAGCGGAAATGGGCCTCATCTCGCCTGGAGGGCAAAACCTCCTGGATTTTCTCGACTTGCGGCAGGTGCTCTCGACTTACGACGGGGACCTCAGGGACCCGCTCTGGTGGCCTCAGGAAAGGCCAGTCCCCATGCGAGTTCCTCGGGGGCCTCTCGGGATTCCTCTCCCGTCGATGCCGGGGCCTAAGACCTTGTGTGGAGTCGGGGCCGGAACCTGAGGATTCCTCTCCAGTGCTGACATGGATCTTGGGGTACTTCTGGAGTCTCCCCAGGGGAGTCAGTCCTCGTCTCGAATGCGGGCATGCACTTGCGCTTTCCTCCAGAGCGGTAGCAGCAGTGTCACGCAGTCCGCTGCGTGGATCAAAGGATCTATGGTTTTCCCTCGAGTCTTTCCCACGAGGCTTTCCCACGAGGCTTTCCCACAGGGCTGTCCCAAGTGCACACGTGGTGGGAGTCGATCCTCGGCTTGAACGTCAAGGCAGTGCAGGGAAAACAGGTTCCTCTGGAATGGACTGACACATCTGGGGGACTCTTGGAATAGTGGCATGACCCTGGAGTTCCTCTCGCCTTTCCTGTGGAGAGCGCCTCCTCTTGAGATGCGACGGGGACGCCGGGAATTCTTTCCCTACGAAACAGGGAAAGGATCCCTCATCTCGAGCTAGGAGGCGGAAACGGGGCTCCCCTGGATGTGTGCGGGACACCACGTGCTTCCTCTCGAGTGCAGACGGGTATGTCGGGGAACTTCTTGAGTTGCAGCAAGGGTGTGAAGGACCCTTTGGAAGTTCCAGTGGTTAGATGTGATTGGCCTCGAGAAGCCTCAGCGGAAATGGGCCTCATCTCGCCTGGAGGGCAAAACCTCCTGGATTTTCTCGAGTTGCGGCAGGTGCTCTCGACTTACGACGGGGACCTCAGGGACCCGCTCTTGTGGCCTCAGGAAAGGCCAGTCCCCATGCGAGTTCCTCGGGGGCCTCTCGGGATTCCTCTCCCGTCGATGCCGGGGCCTAAGACCTTGTGTGGAGTCGGGGCCGGAACCTGAGGATTCCTCTCCAGTGCTGACATGGATCTTGGGGTACTTCTGGAGTCTCCCCAGGGGAGTCAGTCCTCGTCTCGAATGCGGGCATGCACTTGCGCTTTCCTCCAGAGCGGTAGCAGCAGTGTCACGCAGTCCGCCGCGTGGATCAAAGGATCTATGGTTTTCCCTCGAGTCTTTCCCACGAGGCTTTCCCAGGAGGCTTTCCCACAGGGCTGTCCCACGTGCACACGTGGTGGGACTCGATCCTCGGCTTGAACGTCAAGGCAGTGCAGGGAAAACAGTTTCCTCTGGAATGGACTGACACATCTGGGGGACTCTTGGAATGGTGTCACGACCCTGGAGTTCCTCTCGCCTTTCCTGAGGAGAGCGCCTCCTCTTGAGATGCGACGGGAACGCCGGGAATTCTTTCCCTACGAAACAGGGAAAGGATCCCTCATCTCGAGCTAGGAGGCGGAAACGGGGCTCCCCTGGATGTGTGCGGGACACCACGTGCTTCCTCTCGAGTGGAGACGGGTATGTCGGGGAACTTCTTGAGTTGCAGCAAGGGTGTGAAGGACCCTTTGGAAGTTCCAGTGGTTAGACGTGATTGGCCTCGAGAAGCCTCAGCGGAAATGGGCCTCATTTCGCCTGGAGGGCAAAACCTCCTGGATTTTCTCGAGTTGCGGCAGGTGCTCTCGACTTACGACGGGGACCTCAGGGACCCGCTCTGGTGGCCTCAGGAAAGGCCAGTCCCCATGCGAGTGCCTCGGGGGCCTCTCGGGATTCCTCTCCCGTCGATGCCGGGGCCTAAGACCTTGTGTGGAGTCGGGGCCGGAACCTGAGGATTCCTCTCCAGTGCTGACATGGATCTTGGGGTACTTCTGGAGTCTCCCCAGGGGAGTCAGTCCTCGTCTCGAATGCGGGCATGCACTTGCGCTTTCCTCCAGAGCGGTAGCAGCAGTGTCACGCAGTCCGCCGCGTGGATTAAAGGATCTATGTTTTTCCCTCGAGTCTTTCCCACGAGGCTTTCCCACGAGGCTTTCCCACAGGGCTGTCCCACGTGCACACGTGGTGGGACTCGATCCTCGGCTTGAACGTCAAGGCAGTGCAGGGAAAACAGGTTCCTCTGGAATGGACTGACACATCTGGGGGACTCTTGGAATGGTGTCACGACCCTGGAGTTCCTCTCGACTTTCCTGTGGAGAGCGCCTCCTCTTGAGATGCGACGGGAACGCCGGGAATTCTTTCCCTACGAAACAGGGAAAGGATCCCTCATCTCGAGCTAGGAGGTGGAAACGGGGCTCCCCTGGATGTGTGAGGGACACCACGTGCTTCCTCTCGAGTGGAGACGGGTATGTCGGGGAACTTCTTGAGTTGCAGCAAGGGTGTGAAGGACCCTTTGGAAGTTCCAGTGGTTAGATGTGATTGGCCTCGAGAAGCCTCAGCGGAAATGGGCCTCATCTCGCCAGGAGGGCAAAACCTCCTGGATTTTCTCGAGTTGCGGCAGGTGCTCTCGACTTACGACGGGGACCTCAGGGACCCGCTCTGGTTGCCTCAGGAAAGGCCAGTCCCCATGCGAGTTCCTCGGGGGCCTCTCGGGATTCCTCTCCCGTCGATGCCGGGGCCTAAGACCTTGTGTGGAGTTGGGGCCGGAACCTGAGGATTCCTCTCCAGTGCTGACATGGATCTTGGGGTACTACTGGAGTCTCCCCAGGGGAGTCAGTCCTCGTCTCGAATCCGGGCATGCACTTGCGCTTTCCTCCAGAGCGGTAGCAGCAGTGTCACGCAGTCCGCCGCGTGGATCAAAGGATCTATGGTTTTCCCTCGAGTCTTTCCCACGGGGCTTTCCCACGAGGCTTTCCCACAGGGCTGTCCCACGTGCACACGTGGTGGGAGTCGATCCTCGGCTTGAACGTCAAGGCAGTGCAGGGAAAACAGGTTCCTCTGGAATGGACTGACACATCTGGGGGACTCTTGGAATGGTGGCACGACCCTGGAGTTCCTCTCGCCTTTCCTGTGGAGAGCGCCTCCTCTTGAGATGCGACGGGAACGCCGGGAATTCTTTCCCTACGAAACAGGGAAAGGATCCCTCATCTCGAGCTAGGAGGCGGAAACGGGGCTCCCCTGGATGTGTGGGGGACCCACGTGCTTCCTCACGAGTGGAGACGGGTATGTCGGGGAACTTCTTGAGTTGCAGCAAGGGTGTGAAGGACCCTTTGGAAGTTCCAGTGGTTAGACGTGATTAGCCTCGAGAAGCCTCAGCGGAAATGGGCCTCATCTCGCCTGGAGGGCAAAACCTCCTGGATTTTCTCGAGTTGCGGCAGGTGCTCTCGACTTACGACGGGGACCTCAGGGACCCGCTCTGGTGGCCTCAGGAAAGGCCAGTCCCCATGCGAGTTCCTCGGGGGCCTCTCGGGATTCCTCTCCCGTCGATGCCGGGGCCTAAGACCTTGTGTGGAGTCGGGGCCGGAACCTGAGGATTCCTCTCCAGTGCTGACATGGATCTTGGGGTACTTCTGGAGTCTCCCCAGTAGAGTCAGTCCTCGTCTCGAATGCGGGCATGCACTTGCGCTTTCCTCCAGAGCGGTAGCAGCAGTGTCACGCAGTCCGCCGCGTGGATCAAAGGATCTATGGTTTTCCCTCGAGTCTTTCCCACGAGGCTTTCCCACGAGGCTTTCCCACAGGGCTGTCCCACGTGCACACGTGGTGGGAGTCGATCCTCGGCTTGAACGTCAAGGCAGTGCAGGGAAAACAGGTTCCTCTGGAATGGACTGACACATCTGGGGGACTCTTGGAATGGTGGCATGACCCTGGAGTTCCTCTCGCCTTTCCTGTGGAGAGCGCCTCCTCTTGAGATGCGACGGGAACGCCGGGAATTCTTTCCCTACGAAACAGGGAAAGGATCCCTCATCTCGAGCTAGGCGGCGGAAACGGGGCTCCCCTGGATGTGTGCGGGACACCCCGTGCTTCCTCTCGAGTGGAGACAGGTATGTCGGGGAACTTCTTGAGTTGCAGCAAGGGTGTGAAGGACCCTTTGGAAGTTCCAGTGGTTAGACGTGATTGGCCTCGAGAAGCCTCAGCGGAAATGGGCCTCATCTCGCCTGGAGGGCAAAACCTCCTGGATTTTCTCGAGTTGCGGCAGGTGCTCTCGACTTACGATGGGGACCTCAGGTACCTGCTCTAGTGGCCTCAGGAAAGGCCAGTCCCCATGCGAGTGCCTCGGGGGCCTCTCGGGATTCCTCTCCCGTCGATGCCGGGGCCTAAGACCTTGTGTGGAGTCGGGGCCGGAACCTGAGGATTCCTCTCCAGTGCTGACATGGATCTTGGGGTACTTCTGGAGTCTCCCCAGGGGAGTCAGTCCTCGTCTCGAATGCGGGCATGCACTTGCGCTTTCCTCCAGAGCGGTAGCAGCAGTGTCACGCAGTCCGTCGCGTGGATCAAAGGATCTATGGTTTTCCCTCGAGTCTTTCCCACGAGGCTTTCCCACGAGGCTTTCCCACAGGGCTGTCCCACGTGCACACGTGGTGGGACTCGATCCTCGGCTTGAAAGTCAAGGCAGTGCAGGGAAAACAGGTTCCTCTGGAATGGACTGACACATCTGGGGGACTCTTGGAATGGTGTCAGGACCCTGGAGTTCCTCTCGCCTTTCCTGTGGAGAGCGCCTCCTCTTGAGATGCGACGGGAACGCCGGGAATTCTTTCCCTACGAAACAGGGAAAGGATCCCTCATCTCGAGCTAGGAGGTGGAAACGGGGCTCCCCTGGATGTGTGCGGGACACCACGTGCTTCCTCTCGAGTGGAGACGGGTATGTCGGGGAACTTCTTGAGTTGCAGCAAGGGTGTGAAGGACCCTTTGGAAGTTCCAGTGGTTAGACGTGATTGGCCTCGAGAAGCCTCAGCGGAAATGGGCCTCATCTCGCCTGGAGGGCAAAACCTCCTGGATTTTCTCGAGTTGCGGCAGGTGCTCTCGACTTACGACGGGGACCTCAGGGACCCGCTCTTGTGGCCTCAGGAAAGGCCAGTCCCCATGCGAGTTCCTCGGGGGCCTCTCGGGATTCCTCTCCCGTCGATGCCGGGGCCTAAGACCTTGAGTGGAGTCGGGGCCGGAACCTGAGGATTCCTCTCCAGTGCTGACATGGATCTTGGGGTACTTCTGGAGTCTCCCCAGGGGAGTCAGTCCTCGTCTCGAATGCGGGCATGCACTTGCGCTTTCCTCCAGAGCGGTAGCAGCAGTGTCACGCGGTCCGCCGCGTGGATCAAAGGATCTATGGTTTTCCCTCGAGTCTTTCCCACGAGGCTTTCCCACAAGGCTTTCCCACAGGGCTGTCCCACGTGCACACGTGGTGGGACTCGATCCTCGGCTTAAACGTCAAGGCAGTGTAGGGAAAACAGGTTCCTCTGGAATGGACTGACACATCTGGGGGACTCTTGGAATGGTGGCACGACCCTGGAGTTCCTCTCGCCTTTCCTGTGGAGAGCGCCTCCTCTTGAGATGCGACGGGAACGCCGGGAATTCTTTCCCTACGAAACAGGGAAAGGATCCCTCATCTCGAGCTAGGAGGCGGAAACGGGGATCCCCTGGATGTGTGCGGGACACCACGTGCTTCCTCTCGAGTGGAGACGAGTATGTCGGGGAACTTCTTGAGTTGCAGCAAGGGTGTGAAGGACCCTTTGGAAGTTCCAGTGGTTAGACGTGATTGGCCTCGAGAAGCCTCAGCGGAAATGGGCCTCATCTCGCCTGGAGGGCAAAACCTCCTGGATTTTCTCGAGTTGCGGCAGGTGCTCTCGACTTACGACGGGGACCTCAGGGACCCGCTCTGGTGGCCAGAGGAAAGGCCAGTCCCCATGCGAGTTCCTCGGGGGCCTCTCGGGATTCCTCTCCCGTCGATGCCGGGGCCTAAGACCTTGTGTGGAGTCGGGGCCGGAACCTGAGGATTCCTCTCCAGTGCTGACATGGATCTTGGGGTACTTCTGGAGTCTCCCCAGGGGAGTCAGTCCTCGTCTCGAATGCGGGCATGCACTTGCGCTTTCCTCCAGAGCGGTAGCAGCAGTGTCACGCAGTCCGCCGCGTGGATCAAAGGATCTATGGTTTTCCCTCGAGTCTTTCCCACGAGGCTTTCCCACGAGGCTTTCCCACAGGGCTGTCCCACGTGCACACGTGGTGGGACTCGATCCTCGGCTTGAACGTCAAGGCAGTGCAGGGAAAACAGGTTCCTCTGGAATGGACTGACACATCTGGGGGACTCTTGGAATGGTGTCAGGACCCTGGAGTTCCTCTCGCCTTTCCTGTGGAGAGCGCCTCCTCTTGAGATGCGACGGGAACGCCGGGAATTCTTTCCCTACGAAACAGGGAAAGGATCCCTCATCTCGAGCTAGGAGGCGGAAACGGGGCTCCCCTGGATGTGTGCGGGACACCACGTGCTTCCTCTCGAGTGGAGACGGGTATGTCGGGGAACTTCTTGAGTTGCAGCAAGGGTGTGAAGGACCCTTTGGAAGTTCCAGTGGTTAGACGTGATTGGCCTCGAGAAGCCTCAGCGGAAATGGGCCTCATCTCGCCTGGAGGGCAAAACCTCCTGGATTTTCTCGAGTTGCGGCAGGTGCTCTCGACTTACGACGGGGACCTCAGGGACCCGCTCTGGTGGCCTCAGGAAAGGCCAGTCCCCATGCGAGTTCCTCGGGGGCCTCTCGAGATTCCTCTCCCGTCAATGCCGGGGCCTAAGACCTTGTGTGGAGTCGGGGCCGGAACCTGAGGATTCCTCTCCAGTGCTGACATGGATCTTGGGGTACTTCTGGAGTCTCCCCAGGGGAGTCAGTCCTCGTCTCGAATGCGGGCATGCACTTGCGCGTTCCTCCAGAGCGGTAGCATCAGTGTCACGCAGTCCGCTGCGTGGATCAAAGGATCTATGGTTTTCCCTCGAGTTTTTCCCACGAGGCTTTCCCACGAGGCTTTCCCACAGGGCTGTCCCACGTGCACATGTGGTGGGAGTCGATCCTCGGCTTGAACGTTAAGGCAGTGCAGGGAAAACAGGTTCCTCTGGAATGGACTGACACATCTGGGGGACTCTTGGAATGGTGGCAGGACCCAGGAGTTCCTCTCGCCTTTCCTGTGGAGAGCGCCTCCTCTTGAGATGCGACGGGAACGCCGGGAATTCTTTCCCTACGAAACAGGGAAAGGATCCCTCATCTCGAGATAGGAGGCGGAAACGGGCCTCCCCTGGATGTGTGCGGGACACCACGTGCTTCCTCTCGAGTGCAGACGGGTATGTCGGGGAACTTCTTGAGTTGCAGCAATGGTGTGAAGGACCCTTTGGAAGTTCCAGTGGTTAGATGTGATTGGCCTCGAGAAGCCTCAGTGGAAATGGGCCTCATCTCGCCTGGAGGGCAAAACCTCCTGGATTTTCTCGAGTTGCGGCAGGTGCTCTCGACTTACGACGGGGACCTCAGGGACCCGCTCTGGTGGCCTCCGGAAAGGCCAGTCCCCATGCGAGTTCCTCGGGGGCCTCTCGGGATTCCTCTCCCGTCGATGACGGGGCCTAAGACCTTGTGTGGAGTAGGGGCCGGAACCTGAGGATTCCTCTCCAGTGCTGACATGGATCTGGGGTACTTCTGGAGTCTCCCCAGGGGAGTAAGTCCTCGTCTCGAATGCGGGCATGCATTGCGCTTTCCTCCAGAGCGGTAGCAGCAGTGTCACGCAGTCCGCCGCGTGGATCAAAGGATCTATGGTTTTCCCTCGAGTCATTCCCACGAGGCTTTCCCACGAGGCTTTCCCACAGGGCTGTCCCACGTGCACACGTGGTGGGAGTCGATCCTCGGCTTGAACGTCAAGGCAGTGCAGGGAAAACAGGTTCCTCTGGAATGGACTGACACATCTGGGTGACTCTTGGAATGGTGGCACGACCCTGGAGTTCCTCTCGCATTTCCTGTGGAGAGCGCCTCCTCTTGAGATGCGACGGGAACGCCGGGAATTCTTTCCCTACGAAACAGGGAAAGGATCCCTCATCTCGAGCTAGGAGGCGGAAACGGGGCTCCCCTGGATGTGTGCGGGACACCACGTGCTTCCTCTCGAGTGGAGTCGGGTATTCGGGGAACTTCTTGAGTTGCAGCAAGGGTGTGAAGGACCCTTTGGAAGTTCCAGTGGTTAGATGTGATTGGCCTCGAGAAGCCTCAGCGGAAATGGGCCTCATCTCGCCTGGAGGGCAAAACCTCCTGGATTTTCTCGAGTTGCGGCAGGTGCTCTCAACTTACGACGGGGACCTCAGGGACCCGCTCTGGTGGCCTCAGGAAAGGCCAGTCCCCATGCGAGTTCCTCGGGGGCCTCTCGGGATTCCTCTCCCGTCGATGCCGGGGCCTAAGACCTTGTGTGGAGTCGGGGCCGGAAACTGAGGATTCCTCTCCAGTGCTGACATGGATCTTGGGGTACTTCTGGAGTCTCCCCAGGGGAGTCAGTCCTCGTCTCGAATGCGGGCATGCACTTGCGCTTTCCTCCAGAGCGGTAGCAGCAGTGTCACGCAGTCCGCCGCGTGGATCAAAGGATCTATGGTTTTCCCTCGAGTCTTTCCCACGAGGCTTTCCCACGAGGCTTTCCCACAGGGCTGTCCCACGTGCACACGTGGTGGGAGTCGATCCTCGGCTTGAACGTCAAGGCAGTGCAGGGAAAACAGGTTCCTCTGGAATGGACTGACACATCTGGGGGACTCTTGGAATGGTGGCACGACCCTGGAGTTCCTCTCGACTTTCCTGTGGAGAGCGCCTCCTCTTGAGATGCGACGGGAACGCCAGGAATTCTTTCCCTACGAAACAGGGAAAGGATTCCTCATCTCGAGCTAGGAGGCGGAAACGGGGCTCCCCTGGATGTGTGCGGGACCCACGTGATTCCTCTCGAGTGGAGACGGGTATGTCGGGGAACTTATTGAGTTGCAGCAAGGGTGTGAAGGACCCTTTGGAAGTTCCAGTGGTTAGACGTCATTAGCCTCGAGAAGCCTCAGCGGAAATGGGCCTCAGCTCGCCTGGAGGGCAAAACCTCCTGGATTTTCTCGAGTTGCGGCAGGTGCTCTCGACTTACGACGGGGACCTCAGGGAACCGCTCTGGTGGTCTCAGGAATGGCCAGTCCCCATTCGAGTTCCTCGGGGGCCTCTCGGGATTCCTCTCCCGTCGATGCCGGGGCCTAAGACCTTGTGTGGAATCGGGGCCGGAACCTGAGGATTCCTCTCCAGTGCTGACATGGATCTTGGGGTACTTCTGGAGTCTCCCCAGGGGAGTCAGTCCTCGTCTCGAATGCGGGCATGCACTTGCGCTTTCCTCCAGAGCGGTAGCAGCAGTGTCACACAGTCCGTCGCGTGGATCAAAGGATCTATGGTTTTCCCTTGAGTCTTTCCCACGAGGCTTTCCCACGAGGCTTTCCCACAGGGCTGTCCCACGTGCACACGTGGTGGGAGTCGATCCTCGGCTTGAACGTCAAGACAGTGCAGGGAAAACAGGTTCCTCTGGAATGGACTGACACATCTGGGGGACTCTTGGAATGGTGGCACGACCCTGGAGTTCCTCTCGCCTTTCCTGTGGAGAGCGCCTCCTCTTGAGATGCGACGGGAACGCCGATAATTCTTTCCCTACGAAACAGGGAAAGGATCCCTCATCTCGAGCTAGGAGGCGGAAACGGGGCTCCCCTGGATGTGTGCGGGACACCACGTGCTTCCTCTCGAGTGCAGACGGGTATGTCGGGGAACTTCTTGAGTTGCAGCAAGGGTGTGAAGGACCCTTTGGAAGTTCCAGTGGTTAGATGTGATTGGCCTCGAGAATCCTCAGCGGAAATGGGCCTCATCTCACCTGGAGGGGAAAACCTCCTCGATTTTCTAGGGTTGCGGCAGGTGCTCTCGACTTACGACGGGGACCTCAGGGACCCGCTCTGGTGGCCTCAGGAAAGGCCAGTCCCCATGCGAGTTCCTCGGGGGCCTCTCGGGATTCCTCTCCCGTCGATGCCGGGGCCTAAGACCTTGTGTGGAGTCGGGGCCGGAACCTGAGGATTCCTCTCCAGTGCTGACATGGATCTTGGGGTACTTCTGGAGTCTCCCCAGGGGAGTCAGTCCTCGTCTCGAAAGCGGGCATGCATTGCGCTTTCCTTCAGAGCTGTAGAAGCAGTGTCACGCAGTCCGCCGCGAGGATCAAAGGATCTATGGTTTTCCCTCGAGTCTTTCCCACGAGGCTTTCCCACGAGGCTTTCCCACAGGGCTGTCCCACGTGCACACGTGGTGGGAGTCGATCCTCGGCTTGAACGTCAAGACAGTGCAGGGAAAACAGGTTCCTCTGGAATGGACTGACACATCTGGGGGACTCTTGGAATGGTGGCACGACCCTGGAGTTTCTCTCGCCTTTCCTGTGGAGAGTGCCTCCTCTTGAGATGCGACGGGAACGCCGGGAATTCTTTCCCTACGAAACAGGGAAAGGATCCCTCATCTCGAGCTAGGAGGCGGAAACGGGGCTCCCCTGGATGTGTGCGGGACACCACGTGCTTCCTCTCGAGTGCAGACGGGTATGTCGGGGAACTTCTTGAGTTGCAGCAAGGGTGTGAAGGACCCTTTGGAAGTTCCAGTGGTTAGATGTGATTGGCGTCGAGAAGCCTCAGCGGAAATGGGCCTCATCTCGCCTGGAGGGCAAAACCACCTGGATTTTCTCGAGTTGCGGCAGGTGCTCTCGACTTACGACGGGGACCTCAGGGACCCGCTCTGGTGGCCTCAGGAAAGGCCAGTCCCCATGCGAGTTCCTCGGGGGCCTCTCGGGATTCCTCTCCCGTCGATGCCGGGGCCTAAGACCTTGTGTGGAGTCCGGGCCGGAACCTGAGGATTCCTCTCCAGTGCTGACATGGATCTTGGGGTACGTCTGGAGTCTCCCCAGGGGAGTCAGTCCTCGTCTCGAATGCGGGCATGCATTGCGCTTTCCTCCAGAGCGGTAGCAGCAGTGTCACGCAGTCCGCCGCGTGGATCAAAGGATCTATGGTTTTCCCTCGAGTCTTTCCCAAGGGGCTTTCCCACGAGGCTTTCCCACAGGGCTGTCCCACGTGCACACGTGGTGGGAGTCGATCCTCGGCTTGAACGTCAAGGGAGTGCAGGGAAAACAGGTTCCTCTGGAATGGACTGACACATCTGGGGGACTCTTGGAATGGTGGCACGACCCTGGAGTTCCTCTCGCCTTTCCTGTGGAGAGCGCCTCCTCTTGAGATGCGACGGGAACGCCGGGAATTCTTTCCCTACGAAACAGGGAAAGGATCCCTCATCTCGAGCTAGGAGGCGGAAACGGGGCTCCCCTGGATGTGTGCGGGACCCACGTGCTTCCTCTCGAGTGGAGACGGGTATGTCGGGGAACTTCTTGAGTTGCAGCAAGGGTGTGAAGGACCCTTTGGAAGTTCCAGTGGTTAGATGTGATTGGCCTCGAGAAGCCTCAGCGGAAATGGGCCTCATCTCGCCTGGAGTGCAAAACCTCCTGGATTTTCTCGAGTTGCGGCAGGTGCTCTCGACTTACGACGGGGAGCTCAGGGAACCGCTCTGGTGGCCTCAGGAAAGGCCAGTCCCCATGCGAGTTCCTCGGGGGCGTCTCGGGATTCCTCTCCCGTCGATGCCGGGGCCTAAGACCTTGTGTGGAGTCGGGGCCGGAACCTGAGGATTCCTCTCCAGTGCTGACATGGATCCTGGGGTACGTCTGGAGTCTCCCCAGAGGAGTCAGTCCTCGTCTCGAATGCGGGCATGCATTGCGCTTTACTCCAGAGCGGTAGCAGCAGTGTCACGCAGTCCGCCGCGTGGATCAAAGGATCTATGGTTTTCCCTCGAGTCTTTCCCACGAGGCTTTCCCACGAAGCTTTCCCACAGGGCTGTCCCACGTGCACACGTGGTGGGAGTCAATCCTCGGCTTGAACGTCAAGGCAGTGCAGGGAAAACAGGTTCCTCTGGAATGGACTGACACATCTGGGGGACTCTTGGAATGGTGGCACGACCCTGGAGTTCCTCTCGCCTTTCCTGTGGAGAGCGCCTCCTCTTGAGATGCGACGGGAACGCCGGGAATTCTTTCCCTACGAAACAGGGAAAGGATCCCTCATCTCGAGCTAGGAGGAGGAAACGGGGCTCCCCTGGATGTGTGGGGGACCCAATTGCTTCCTCTCGAGTGGAGACGGGTATGTCGGGGAACTTCTTGAGTTGCAGCAAGGGTGTGAAGGACCCTTTGGTAGTTCCAGTGGTTAGATGTGATTGGCCTCGAGAAGCCTCAGCGGAAATGGGCCTCATCTCGCCTGGAGGGCAAAACCTCCTGAATTTTCTCGAGTTGCGGCAGGTGCTCTTGACTTACGACGGGGACCTCAGGGAACCGCTCTGGTGGCCTCAGGAAAGGCCAGTCCCCATGCGAGTTCCTCGGGGGCGTCTCGGGATTCCTCTCCCGTCGATGCCGGGGCCTAAGACCTTGTGTGTAGTCGGGGCCGGAACCTGAGGATTCCTCTCCAGTGCTGACATGGATCTTGGGGTACTTCTGGAGTCTCCCCAGGGGCGTCAGTCCTCGTCTCGAATGCGGGCATGCACTTGCGCTTTCCTCCAGAGCGGTAGCAGCAGTGTCACGCAGTCCACCGCGTGGATCAAAGGATCTATGGTTTTCCCTCGAGTCTTTCCCACGAGGCTTTCCCACGAGGCTTTCCCACAGGGCTGTCCCACGTGCACACGTGGTGGGACTCGATCCTCGGCTTGAACGTCAAGGCAGTGCAGGGAAAACAGTTTCCTCTGGAATGGACTGACACATCTGGGGGACTCTTGGAATGGTGGCACGACCCTGGAGTTCCTCTCGCCTTTCCTGTGGAGAGCGCCTCCTCTTGAGATGCGACGGGAACGCCGGGAATTCTTTCCCTACGAAACAGGGAAAGGATCCCTCATCTCGAGCTAGGAGGCGGAAACGGGGCTCCCCTGGATGTGTGCGGGACACCACGTGCTTCCTCTCAAGTGGAGACGGGTATGTCGGGGAACTTCTTGAGTTGCAGCAAGGGTGTGAAGGACCCTTTGGAAGTTCCAGTGTTTAGATGTGATTGGCCTCGAGAAGCCTCAGCGGAAATGGGCCTCATCTCGCCTGGAGGGCAAAACCTCCTGGATTTTCTCGAGTTGCGGCAGGTGCTCTCGTCTTACGACGGGGACCTCAGGGACCCGCTCTGGTGGCCTCAGGAAAGGCCAGTCCCCATGCGAGTTCCTCGGGGGCCTCTCGGGATTCCTCTCCCGTCGATGCCGGGGCCTAAGACCTTGTGTGGAGTCGGGGCTGGAACCTGAGGATTCCTCTCCAGTGCTGACATGGATCTTGGGGTACGTCTGGAGTCTCCCCAGGGGAGTCAGTCCTCGTCTCGAAGGCGGGCATGCATTGCGCTTTCCTCCAGAGCGGTAGCAGCAGTGTCACGCAGTCCACCGCGTCGATCAAAGGATCTATGGTTTTCCCTCGAGTCTTTCCCACGAGGCTTTCCCACGAGGCTTTCCCACAGGGCTGTCCCACGTGCACACGTGGTGGGAGTCGATCCTCGGCTGGAACGTCAAGGCAGTGCAGGGAAAACAGGTTCCTCTGGAATGGACTGACACATCTGGGGGACTCTTGGAATGGTGGCACGACCCTGGAGTTCCTCTCGCCTTTCCTGTGGAGAGCGCCTCCTCTTGAGATGCGACGGGAACGCCGGGAATTCTTTCCCTACGAAACAGGGAAAGGATCCCTCATCTCGAGTTAGGAGGCGGAAACGGGGCTCCCGTGGATGTGTGCGGGACCCACGTGCTTCCTCTCGAGTGGAGACGGGTATGTCGGGGAACTTCTTGAGTTGCAGCAAGGGTGTGAAGGACCCTTTGGAAGTTCCAGTGGTTAGATGTGATTGGCCTCGAGAAGCCTCAGCGGAAATGGGCCTCATCGCGCCTGGAGGGCAAAACCTCCTGGATTTTATTGAGTTGCGGCAGGTGCTCTCGACTTACGACGGGGACCTCAGGGAACCGCTCTGGTGGCCTCAGGAAAGGCCAGTCCCCATGCGAGTTCCTCGGGGGCGTCTCGGGATTCCTCTCCAGTTGATGCCGGGGCCTAAGACCTTGTGTGGAGTCGGGGCCGGAACCTGAGGATTCCTCTCCAGTGCTGACATGGATCTTGGGGTACTTCTGGAGTCTCCCCAGGGGAGTCAGTCCTCGTCTCGAATGCGGGCATGCACTTGCGCTTTCCTCCAGAGCGGTAGCAGCAGTGTCACGCAGTCCGCCGCGTGGATCAAAGGATCTATGGTTTTCCCTCGAGTCTTTCCCAAGGGGCTTTCCCACGAGGCTTTCCCACAGGGCTGTCCCACGTGCACACGTGGTGGGAGTGGATCCTCGGCTTGAACGTCAAGGCAGTGCAGGGAAAACAGGTTCCTCTGGAATGGACTGACCCATCTGGGCGTCTCTTGGAATGGTGGCACGACCCTGGAGTTCCTCTCGCCTCTCCTGTGGAGAGCGCCTCCTCTTGAGATGCGACGGGGACGCCGGGAATTCTTTCCCTACGAAACAGGGAAAGGATCCCTCATCTCGAGCTAGGAGGCGGAAACGGGGCTCCCCTGGATGTGTGCGGGACCCACGTGCTTCCTCTCGAGTGGAGACGGGTATGTCGGGGAACTTCTTGAGTTGCAGCAAGGGTGTGAAGGACCCTTTGGAAGTTCCAGTGGTTAGATGTGATTGGCCTCGAGAAGCCTCAGCGGAAATGGGCCTCATCTCGCCTGGAGGGCAAAACCTCCTGGATTTTCTCGAGTTGCGGCAGGTGCTCTCAACTTACGACGGGGACCTCAGGGACCCGCTCTGGTGGCCTCAGGAAAGGCCAGTCCCCATGCGAGTTCCTCGGGGGCCTCTCGGGATTCCTCTCCCGTCGATGCCGGGGCCTAAGACCTTGTGTGGAGTCGGGGCCGGAACCTGAGGATTCCTCTCCAGTGCTGACATGGATCTTGGGGTACTTCTGGAGTCTCCCCAGGGGAGTCAGTCCTCGTCTCGAATGCGGGCATGCACTTGCGCTTTCCTCCAGAGCGGTAGCAGCAGTGTCACGCAGTCCGCCGCGTGGATCAAAGGATCTATGGTTTTCCCTCGAGTCTTTCCCACGAGGCTTTCCCACGAGGCTTTCCCACAGGGCTGTCCCACGTGCACACGTGGTGGGAGTCGATCCTCGGCTTGAACGTCAAGGCAGTGCAGGGAAAACAGGTTCCTCTGGAATGGACTGACACATCTGGGGGACTCTTGGAATGGTGGCACGACCCTGGAGTTCCTCTCGACTTTCCTGTGGAGAGCGGCTCCTCTTGAGATGCGACGGGAACGCCAGGAATTCTTTCCCTACGAAACAGGGAAAGGATTCCTCATCTCGAGCTAGGAGGCGGAAACGGGGCTCCCCTGGATGTGTGCGGGACCCACGTGATTCCTCTCGAGTGGAGACGGGTATGTCGGGGAACTTATTGAGTTGCAGCAAGGGTGTGAAGGACCCTTTGGAAGTTCCAGTGGTTAGACGTCATTAGCCTCGAGAAGCCTCAGCGGAAATGGGCCTCAGCTCGCCTGGAGGGCAAAACCTCCTGGATTTTCTCGAGTTGCGGCAGGTGCTCTCGACTTACGACGGGGACCTCAGGGAACCGCTCTGTTGGTCTCAGGAAAGGCCAGTCCCCATTCGAGTTCCTCGGGGGCCTCTCGGGATTCCTCTCCCGTCGATGCCGGGGCCTAAGACCTTGTGTGGAATCGGGGCCGGAACCTGAGGATTCCTCTCCAGTGCTGACATGGATCTTGGGGTACTTCTGGAGTCTCCCCAGGGGAGTCAGTCCTCGTCTCGAATGCGGGCATGCACTTGCGCTTTCCTCCAGAGCGGTAGCAGCAGTGTCACACAGTCCGTCGCGTGGATCAAAGGATCTATGGTTTTCCCTTGAGTCTTTCCCACGAGGCTTTCCCACGAGGCTTTCCCACAGGGCTGTCCCACGTGCACACGTGGTGGGAGTCGATCCTCGGCTTGAACGTCAAGACAGTGCAGGGAAAACAGGTTCCTCTGGAATGGACTGACACATCTGGGGGACTCTTGGAATGGTGGCACGACCCTGGAGTTCCTCTCGCCTTTCCTGTGCAGAGCGCCTCCTCTTGAGATGCGACGGGAACGCCGATAATTCTTTCCCTACGAAACAGGGAAAGGATCCCTCATCTCGAGCTAGGAGGCGGAAACGGGGCTCCCCTGGATGTGTGCGGGACACCACGTGCTTCCTCTCGAGTGCAGACGGGTATGTCGGGGAACTTCTTGAGTTGCAGCAAGGGTGTGAAGGACCCTTTGGAAGTTCCAGTGGTTAGATGTGATTGGCCTCGAGAATCCTCAGCGGAAATGGGCCTCATCTCACCTGGAGGGGAAAACCTCCTCGATTTTCTAGGGTTGCGGCAGGTGCTCTCGACTTACGACGGGGACCTCAGGGACCCGCTCTGGTGGCCTCAGGAAAGGCCAGTCCCCATGCGAGTTCCTCGGGGGCCTCTCGGGATTCCTCTCCCGTCGATGCCGGGGCCTAAGACCTTGTGTGGAGTCGGGGCCGGAACCTGAGGATTCCTCTCCAGTGCTGACATGGATCTTGGGGTACTTCTGGAGTCTCCCCAGGGGAGTCAGTCCTCGTCTCGAAAGCGGGCATGCATTGCGCTTTCCTTCAGAGCTGTAGCAGCAGTGTCACGCAGTCCGCCGCGAGGATCAAAGGATCTATGGTTTTCCCTCGAGTCTTTCCCACGAGGCTTTCCCACGAGGCTTTCCCACAGGGCTGTCCCACGTGCACACGTGGTGGGAGTCGATCCTCGGCTTGAACGTCAAGACAGTGCAGGGAAAACAGGTTCCTCTGGAATGGACTGACACATCTGGGGGACTCTTGGAATGGTGGCACGACCCTGGAGTTCCTCTCGCCTTTCCTGTGGAGAGTGCCTCCTCTTGAGATGCGACGGGAACGCCGGGAATTCTTTCCCTACGAAACAGGGAAAGGATCCCTCATCTCGAGCTAGGAGGCGGAAACGGGGCTCCCCTGGATGTGTGCGGGACACCACGTGCTTCCTCTCGAGTGCAGACGGGTATGTCGGGGAACTTCTTGAGTTGCAGCAAGGGTGTGAAGGACCCTTTGGAAGTTCCAGTGGTTAGATGTGATTGGCGTCGAGAAGCCTCAGCGGAAATGGGCCTCATCTCGCCTGGAGGGCAAAACCACCTGGATTTTCTCGAGTTGCGGCAGGTGCTCTCGACTTACGACGGGGACCTCAGGGACCCGCTCTGGTGGCCTCAGGAAAGGCCAGTCCCCATGCGAGTTCCTCGGGGGCCTCTCGGGATTCCTCTCCCGTCGATGCCGGGGCCTAAGACCTTGTGTGGAGTCCGGGCCGGAACCTGAGGATTCCTCTCCAGTGCTGACATGGATCTTGGGGTACGTCTGGAGTCTCCCCAGGGGAGTCAGTCCTCGTCTCGAATGCGGGCATGCATTGCGCTTTCCTCCAGAGCGGTAGCAGCAGTGTCACGCAGTCCGCCGCGTGGATCAAAGGATCTATGGTTTTCCCTCGAGTCTTTCCCAAGGGGCTTTCCCACGAGGCTTTCCCACAGGGCTGTCCCACGTGCACACGTGGTGGGAGTCGATCCTCGGCTTGAACGTCAAGGGAGTGCAGGGAAAACAGGTTCCTCTGGAATGGACTGACACATCTGGGGGACTCTTGGAATGGTGGCACGACCCTGGAGTTCCTCTCGCCTTTCCTGTGGAGAGCGCCTCCTCTTGAGATGCGACGGGAACGCCGGGAATTCTTTCCCTACGAAACAGGGAAAGGATCCCTCATCTCGAGCTAGGAGGCGGAAACGGGGCTCCCCTGGATGTGTGCGGGACCCACGTGCTTCCTCTCGAGTGGAGACGGGTATGTCGGGGAACTTCTTGAGTTGCAGCAAGGGTGTGAAGGACCCTTTGGAAGTTCCAGTGGTTAGATGTGATTAGCCTCGAGAAGCCTCAGCGGAAATGGGCCTCATCTCGCCTGGAGTGCAAAACCTCCTGGATTTTCTCGAGTTGCGGCAGGTGCTCTCGACTTACGACGGGGAGCTCAGGGACCCGCTCTGGTGGCCTCAGGAAAGGCCAGTCCCCATGCAAGTTCCTCGGGGGCGTCTCGGGATTCCTCTCCCGTCGATGCCGGGGCCTAAGACCTTGTGTGGAGTCGGGGCCGGAACCTGAGGATTCCTCTCCAGTGCTGACATGGATCCTGGGGTACGTCTGGAGTCTCCCCAGAGGAGTCAGTCCTCGTCTCGAATGGGGGCATGCATTGCGCTTTACTCCAGAGCGGTAGCAGCAGTGTCACGCAGTCCGCCGCGTGGATCAAAGGATCTATGGTTTTCCCTCGAGTCTTTCCCACGAGGCTTTCCCACGAAGCTTTCCCACAGGGCTGTCCCACGTGCACACGTGGTGGGAGTCAATCCTCGGCTTGAACGTCAAGGCAGTGCAGGGAAAACAGGTTCCTCTGGAATGGACTGACACATCTGGGGGACTCTTGGAATGGTGGCACGACCCTGGAGTTCCTCTCGCCTTTCCTGTGGAGAGCGCCTCCTCTTGAGATGCGACGGGAACGCCGGGAATTCTTTCCCTACGAAACAGGGAAAGGATCCCTCATCTCGAGCTAGGAGGAGGAAACGGGGCTCCCCTGGATGTGTGGGGGACCCAATTGCTTCCTCTCGAGTGGAGACGGGTATGTCGGGGAACTTCTTGAGTTGCAGCAAGGGTGTGAAGGACCCTTTGGTAGTTCCAGTGGTTAGATGTGATTGGCCTCGAGAAGCCTCAGCGGAAATGGGCCTCATCTCGCCTGGAGGGCAAAACCTCATGAATTTTCTCGAGTTGCGGCAGGTGCTCTTGACTTACGACGGGGACCTCAGGGAACCGCTCTGGTGGCCTCAGGAAAGGCCAGTCCCCATGCGAGTTCCTCGGGGGCGTCTCGGGATTCCTCTCCCGTCGATGCCGGGGCCTAAGACCTTGTGTGTAGTCGGGGCCGGAACCTGAGGATTCCTCTCCAGTGCTGACATGGATCTTGGGGTACTTCTGGAGTCTCCCCAGGGGCGTCAGTCCTCGTCTCGAATGCGGGCATGCACTTGCGCTTTCCTCCAGAGCGGTAGCAGCAGTGTCACGCAGTCCGCCGCGTGGATCAAAGGATCTATGGTTTTCCCTCGAGTCTTTCCCACGAGGCTTTCCCACGAGGCTTTCCCACAGGGCTGTCCCACGTGCACACGTGGTGGGACTCGATCCTCGGCTTGAACGTCAAGGCAGTGCAGGGAAAACAGTTTCCTCTGGAATGGACTGACACATCTGGGGGACTCTTGGAATGGTGGCACGACCCTGGAGTTCCTCTCGCCTTTCCTGTGGAGAGCGCCTCCTCTTGAGATGCGACGGGAACGCCGGGAATTCTTTCCCTACGAAACAGGGAAAGGATCCCTCATCTCGAGCTAGGAGGCGGAAACGGGGCTCCCCTGGATGTGTGCGGGACACCACGTGCTTCCTCTCAAGTGGAGACGGGTATGTCGGGGAACTTCTTGAGTTGCAGCAAGGGTGTGAAGGACCCTTTGGAAGTTCCAGTGTTTAGATGTGATTGGCCTCGAGAAGCCTCAGCGGAAATGGGCCTCATCTCGCCTGGAGGGCAAAACCTCCTGGATTTTCTCGAGTTGCGGCAGGTGCTCTCGTCTTACGACGGGGACCTCAGGGACCCGCTCTGGTGGCCTCAGGAAAGGCCAGTCCCCATGCGAGTTCCTCGGGGGCCTCTCGGGATTCCTCTCCCGTCGATGCCGGGGCCTAAGACCTTGTGTGGAGTCGGGGCTGGAACCTGAGGATTCCTCTCCAGTGCTGACATGGATCTTGGGGTACGTCTGGAGTCTCCCCAGGGGAGTCAGTCCTCGTCTCGAAGGCGGGCATGCATTGCGCTTTCCTCCAGAGCGGTAGCAGCAGTGTCACGCAGTCCACCGCGTGGATCAAAGGATCTATGGTTTTCCCTCGAGTCTTTCCCACGAGGCTTTCCCACGAGGCTTTCCCACAGGGCTGTCCCACGTGCACACGTGGTGGGAGTCGATCCTCGGCTGGAACGTCAAGGCAGTGCAGGGAAAACAGGTTCCTCTGGAATGGACTGACACATCTGGGGGACTCTTGGAATGGTGGCACGACCCTGGAGTTCCTCTCGCCTTTCCTGTGGAGAGCGCCTCCTCTTGAGATGCGACGGGAACGCCGGGAATTCTTTCCCTACGAAACAGGGAAAGGATCCCTCATCTCGAGTTAGGAGGCGGAAACGGGGCTCCCGTGGATGTGTGCGGGACCCACGTGCTTCCTCTCGAGTGGAGACGGGTATGTCGGGGAACTTCTTGAGTTGCAGCAAGGGTGTGAAGGACCCTTTGGAAGTTCCAGTGGTTAGATGTGATTGGCCTCGAGAAGCCTCAGCGGAAATGGGCCTCATCGCGCCTGGAGGGCAAAACCTCCTGGATTTTATTGAGTTGCGGCAGGTGCTCTCGACTTACGACGGGGACCTCAGGGAACCGCTCTGGTGGCCTCAGGAAAGGCCAGTCCCCATGCGAGTTCCTCGGGGGCGTCTCGGGATTCCTCTCCAGTTGATGCCGGGGCCTAAGACCTTGTGTGGAGTCGGGGCCGGAACCTGAGGATTCCTCTCCAGTGCTGACATGGATCTTGGGGTACTTCTGGAGTCTCCCCAGGGGAGTCAGTCCTCGTCTCGAATGCGGGCATGCACTTGCGCTTTCCTCCAGAGCGGTAGCAGCAGTGTCACGCAGTCCGCCGCGTGGATCAAAGGATCTATGGTTTTCCCTCGAGTCTTTCCCAAGGGGCTTTCCCACGAGGCTTTCCCACAGGGCTGTCCCACGTGCACACGTGGTGGGAGTCGATCCTCGGCTTGAACGTCAAGGGAGTGCAGGGAAAACAGGTTCCTCTGGAATGGACTGACACATCTGGGGGACTCTTGGAATGGTGGCACGACCCTGGAGTTCCTCTCGCCTTTCGTGTGGAGAGCGCCTCCTCTTGAGATGCGACGGGAACGCCGGGAATTCTTTCCCTACGAAACAGGGAAAGGATCCCTCATCTCGAGCTAGGAGGCGGAAACGGGGCTCCCCTGGATGTGTGCGGGACCCACGTGCTTCCTCTCGAGTGGAGACGGGTATGTCGGGGAACTTCTTGAGTTGCAGCAAGGGTGTGAAGGACCCTTTGGAAGTTCCAGTGGTTAGATGTGATTGGCCTCGAGAAGCCTCAGCGGAAATGGGCCTCATCTCGCCTGGAGTGCAAAACCTCCTGGATTTTCTCGAGTTGCGGCAGGTGCTCTCGACTTACGACGGGGACCTCAGGGAACCGCTCTGGTGGCCTCAGGAAAGGCCAGTCCCCATGCGAGTTCCTCGGGGCCGTCTCGGGATTCCTCTCCCGTCGATGCCGGGGCCTAAGACCTTGTGTGGAGTCGGGGCCGGAACCTGAGGATTCCTCTCCAGTGCTGACATGGATCTTGGGGTACGTCTGGAGTCTCCCCAGAGGAGTCAGTCCTCGTCTCGAATGCGGGCATGCATTGCGCTTTCCTCCAGAGCGGTAGCAGCAGTGTCACGCAGTCCGCCGCGTGGATCAAAGGATCTATGGTTTTCCCTCGAGTCTTTCCCACGAGGCTTTCCCACGAGGCTTTCCCACAGGGCTGTCCCACGTGCACACGTGGTGGGAGTCGATCCTCGGCTTGAACGTCAAGGCAGTGCAGGGAAAACAGGTTCCTCTGGAATGGACTGACACATCTGGGGGACTCTTGGAATGGTGGCACGACCCTGGAGTTCCTCTCGCCTTTCCTGTGGAGAGCGCCTCCTCTTGAGATGCGACGGGAACGCCGGGAATTCTTTCCCTACGAAACAGGGAAAGGATCCCTCATCTCGAGCTAGGAGGAGGAAACGGGGCTCCCCTGGATGTGTGGGGGACCCAATTGCTTCCTCTCGAGTGGAGACGGGTATGTCGGGGAACTTCTTGAGTTGCAGCAAGGGTGTGAAGGACCCTTTGGTAGTTCCAGTGGTTAGATGTGATTGGCCTCGAGAAGCCTCAGCGGATATGGGCCTCATCTCGCCTGGAGGGCAAAACCTCCTGAATTTTCTCGAGTTGCGGCAGGTGCTCTTGACTTACGACGGGGACCTCAGGGAACCGCTCTGGTGGCCTCAGGAAAGGCCAGTCCCCATGCGAGTTCCTCGGGGGCGTCTCGGGATTCCTCTCCCGTCGATGCCGGGGCCTAAGACCTTGTGTGTAGTCGGGGCCTGAACCTGAGGATTCCTCTCCAGTGCTGACATGGATCTTGGGGTACTTCTGGAGTCTCCCCAGGGGCGTCAGTCCTCGTCTCGAATGCGGGCATGCACTTGCGCTTTCCTCCAGAGCGGTAGCAGCAGTGTCACGCAGTCCGCCGCGTGGATCAAAGGATCTATGGTTTTCCCTCGAGTCTTTCCCACGAGGCTTTCCCACGAGGCTTTCCCACAGGGCTGTCCCACGTGCACACGTGGTGGGACTCGATCCTCGGCTTGAACGTCAAGGCAGTGCAGGGAAAACAGTTTCCTCTGGAATGGACTGACACATCTGTGGGACTCTTGGAATGGTGGCACGACCCTGGAGTTCCTCTCGCCTTTCCTGTGGAGAGCGCCTCCTCTTGAGATGCGACGGGAACGCCGGGAATTCTTTCCCTACGAAACAGGGAAAGGATCCCTCATCTCGAGCTAGGAGGCGGAAACGGGGCTCCCCTGGATGTGTGCGGGACACCACGTGCTTCCTCTCAAGTGGAGACGGGTATGTCGGGGAACTTCTTGAGTTGCAGCAAGGGTGTGAAGGACCCTTTGGAAGTTCCAGTTGTTAGATGTGATTGGCCTCGAGAAGCCTCAGCGGAAATGGGCCTCATCTCCCCTGGAGGGCAAAACCTCCTGGATTTTCTCGAGTTGCGGCAGGTGCTCTCGTCTTACGACGGGGACCTCAGGGACCCGCTCTGGTGGCCTCAGGAAAGGCCAGTCCCCATGCGAGTTCCTCGGGGGCCTCTCGGGATTCCTCTCCCGTCAATGCCGGGGCCTAAGACCTTGTGTGGAGTCGGGGCCGGAACCTGAGGATTCCTCTCCAGTGCTGACATGGATCTTGGGGTACTTCTGGAGTCTCCCCAGGGGAGTCAGTCCTCGTCTCGAATGCGGGCATGCACTTGCTCTTTCCTCCAGAGCGGTAGCAGTAGTGTCACGCAGTCCGCCGCGTGGATCAAAGGATCTATGGTTTTCCCTCGAGTCTTTCCCACGAGGCTTTCCCACGAGGCTTTCCCACAGGGCTGTCCCACGTGCACACGTGGTGGGAGTCGATCCTCGGCTTGAACGTCAAGGCAGTGCAGGGAAAACAGGTTCCTCTGGAATGGACTGACACATCTGGGGGACTCTTGGAATGGTGGCATGACCCTGGAGTTCCTCTCGCCTTTCCTGTGGAGAGTGCCTCCTCTTGAGATGCGACGGGAACGCCGGGAATTCTTTCCCTACGAAACAGGGAAAGGATCCCTCATCTCGAGCTAGGAGGCGGAAACGGGGCTCCCCTGGATGTGTGCGGGACCGACGTGCTTCCTCTCGAGTGGAGACGGGTATGTCGGGGAACTTCTTGAGTTGCAGCAAGGGTGTGAAGGACCCTTTGGAAGTTCCAGTGGTTAGACGTGATTGGCCTCGAGAAGCCTCATCGGAAATGGGCCTCATCTCGCCTGAAGGGCAATACCTCCTGGATTTTCTCGAGTTGCGGCAGGTGCTCTCAACTTACGACGGGGACCTCAGGGACCGGCTCTTGTGGCCTGAGGAAAGGCCAGTCCCCATGCGAGTTCCTCGGGGGCCTCTCGGGATTCCTCTCCCGTCGATGCCGGGGCCTAAGACCTTGTGTGTAGTCGGGGCCGGAACCTGAGGATTCCTCTCCATTGCTGACATGGATCTTGGGGTACTTCTGGAGTCTCCCCAGGGGAGTCAGTCCTCGTCTCAAATGCGGGCATGCACTTGCGCTTTCCTCCAGAGCGGTAGCAGCATTGTCACGCAGTCCGCCGCGTGGATCAAAGGATCTATGGTTTTCCCTCGAGTCTTTCCCACGAGGCTTTCCCACGAGGCTTTCCCACAGGGCTCTCCCACGTGCACACGTGGTGGGAGTCGATCCTCGGCTTGAACGTCAAGGCAGTGCAGGGAAAACAGGTTCCTCTGGAATGGACTGACACATCTGGGGGACTCTTGGAATGGTGGCACGACCCTGGAGTTCCTCTCGCCTTTCCTATGGAGAGCGCCTCCTCTTGAGATGCGACGGGAACGCCGGGAATTCTTTCCCTACGAAACAGGGAAAGGATCCCTCATCTCGAGCTAGGAGGCGGAAACGGGGCTCCCCTGGATGTGTGCGGGACACCACGTGCTTCCTCTCAAGTGGAGACGGGTATGTCGGGGAACTTCTTGAGTTGCAGCAAGGGTGTGAAGGACCCTTTGGAAGTTCCAGTGATTAGATGTGATTGGCCTCGAGAAGCCTCAGCGGAAATGGGCCTCATCTCGCCTGGAGGGCAAAACCTCCTGGATTTTCTCGAGTTGCGGCAGGTGCTCTCGTCTTACGACGGGGACCTCAGGGACCCGCTCTGGTGGCCTCAGGAAAGGCCAGTCCCCATGCGAGTTCCTCGGGGGCCTCTCGGGATTCCTCTCCCGTCAATGCCGGGGCCTAAGACCTTGTGTGGAGTCGGGGCCGGAACCTGAGGATTCCTCTCCAGTGCTGACATGGATCTTGGGGTACTTCTGGAGTCTCCCCAGGGGAGTCAGTCCTCGTCTCGAATGCGGGCATGCACTTGCTCTTTCCTCCAGAGCGGTAGCAGTAGTGTCACGCAGTCCGCCGCGTGGATCAAAGGATCTATGGTTTTCCCTCGAGTCTTTCCCACGAGGCTTTCCCACGAGGCTTTCCCACAGGGCTGTCCCACGTGCACACGTGGTGGGAGTCGATCCTCGGCTTGAACGTCAAGGCAGTGCAGGGAAAACAGGTTCCTCTGGAATGGACTGACACATCTGGGGGACTCTTGGAATGGTGGCATGACCCTGGAGTTCCTCTCGCCTTTCCTGTGGAGAGCGCCTCCTCTTGAGATGCGACGGGAACGCCGGGAATTCTTTCCCTACGAAACAGGGAAAGGATCCCTCATCTCGAGCTAGGAGGCGGAAACGGGGCTCCCCTGGATGTGTGCGGGACCGACGTGCTTCCTCTCGAGTGGAGACGGGTATGTCGGGGAACTTCTTGAGTTGCAGCAAGGGTGTGAAGGACCCTTTGGAAGTTCCAGTGGTTAGACGTGATTGGCCTCGAGAAGCCTCAGCGGAAATGGGCCTCATCTCGCCTGAAGGGCAATACCTCCTGGATTTTCTCGAGTTGCGGCAGGTGCTCTCAACTTACGACGGGGACCTCAGGGACCGGCTCTTGTGGCCTGAGGAAAGGCCAGTCCCCATGCGAGTTCCTCGGGGGCCTCTCGGGATTCCTCTCCCGTCGATGCCGGGGCCTAACACCTTGTGTGTAGTCGTGGCCGGAACCTGAGGATTCCTCTCCATTGCTGACATGGATCTTGGGGTACTTCTGGAGTCTCCCCAGGGGAGTCAGTCCTCGTCTCAAATGCGGGCATGCACTTGCGCTTTCCTCCAGAGCGGTAGCAGCATTGTCACGCAGTCCGCCGCGTGGATCAAAGGATCTATGGTTTTCCCTCGAGTCTTTCCCACGAGGCTTTCCCACGAGGCTTTCCCACAGGGCTCTCCCACGTGCACACGTGGTGGGAGTCGATCCTCGGCTTGAACGTCAAGGCAGTGCAGGGAAAACATGTTCCTCTGGAATGGACTGACACATCTGGGGGACTCTTGGAATGGTGGCACGACCCTGGAGTTCCTCTCGCCTTTCCTATGGAGAGCGCCTCCTCTTGAGATGCGACGGGAACGCCGGGAATTCTTTCCCTACGAAACAGGGAAAGGATCCCTCATCTCGAGCTAGGATGCGGAAACGGGGCTCCCCTGGATGTGTGCGGACCCCACGTGCTTCCCTCGATTGGAGACGGGTATGTCGGGGAACTTCTTGAGTTGCAGCAAGGGTGTGAAGGACCCTTTGGAAGTTCCAGTGGTTAGACGTGATTGGCCTCGAGAAGCCTCAGCGGAAATTGGCCTCATCTCGCCTGGAGGGCAAAACCTCCTGGATTTTCTCGAATTGCGGCAGGTGCTCTCGACTTACGACGGGGACCTCAGGGACCCGCTCTGGTGGCCTCAGGAAAGGCCAGTCCCCATGCAAGTTCCTCGGGGGCCTCTCGGGATTCCTCTCCCGTCGATGCCGGGGCCTAAGACCTTGTGTGGAGTCGGGGCCGGAACCTGAGTATTCCTCTCCAGTGCTGACATGGATCTTGGGGTACTTCTGGAGTCTCCCCAGGGGAGTCAGTCCTCGTCTCGAATGCGGGCATGCACTTGCGCTTTCCTCCAGAGCGGTAGCAGCAGTGTCACGCAGTCCGCCGCGTGGATCAAAGGATCTATGGTTTTCCCTCGAGTCTTTCCCACGAGGCTTTCCCACGAGGCTTTCCCACAGGGCTGTCCCACGTGCACACGTGGTGGGAGTCGATCCTCGGCTTGAACGTCAAGGCAGTGCAGGGAAAACAGGTTCCTCTGGAATGGACTGACACATCTGGGGGACTCTTGGAATGGTGGCACGACCCTGGAGTTCCTCTCGCCTTTCCTGTGGAGAGCGCCTCCTCTTGAGATGCGACGGGAACGCCGGGAATTCTTTCCCTACGAAACAGGGAAAGGATCCCTCATCTCGAGCTAGGAGGAGGAAACGGGGCTCCCCTGGATGTGTGGGGGACCCAATTGCTTCCTCTCGAGTGGAGACGGGTATGTCGGGGAACTTCTTGAGTTGCAGCAAGGGTGTGAAGGACCCTTTGGTAGTTCCAGTGGTTAGATGTGATTGGCCTCGAGAAGCCTCAGCGAAAATGGGCCTCATCTCGCCTGGAGGGCAAAACCTCCTGAATTTTCTCGAGTTGCGGCAGGTGCTCTTGACTTACGACGGGGACCTAGGGAACCGCTCTGGTGGCCTCAGGAAAGGCCAGTCCCCATGCGAGTTCCTCGGGGGCGTCTCGGGATTCCTCTCCCGTCGATGCCGGGGCCTAAGACCTTGTGTGTAGTCGGGGCCGGAACCTGAGGATTCCTCTCCAGTGCTGACATGGATCTTGGGGTACTTCTGGAGTCTCCCCAGGGGCGTCAGTCCTCGTCTCGAATGCGGGCATGCACTTGCGCTTTCCTCCAGAGCGGTAGCAGCAGTGTCACGCAGTCCGCCGCGTGGATCAAAGGATCTATGGTTTTCCCTCGAGTCTTTCCCACGAGGCTTTCCCACGAGGCTTTCCCACAGGGCTGTCCCACGTGCACACGTGGTGGGACTCGATCCTCGGCTTGAACGTCAAGGCAGTGCAGGGAAAACAGGTTCCTCTGGAATGGACTGACACATCTGGGGGACTCTTGGAATGGTGGCACGACCCTGGAGTTCCTCTCGCCTTTCCTGTGGAGAGCGCCTCCTCTTGAGATGCGACGGGAACGCCGGGAATTCTTTCCCTACGAAACAGGGAAAGGATCCCTCATCTCGAGCTAGGAGGCGGAAACGGGGCTCCCCTGGATGTTTGCGGGACACCACGTGCTTCCTCTCAAGTGGAGACGGGTATGTCGGGGAACTTCTTGAGTTGCAGCAAGGGTGTGAAGGACCCTTTGGAAGTTCCAGTGTTTAGATGTGATTGGCCTCGAGAAGCCTCAGCGGAAATGGGCCTCATCTCGCCTGGAGGGCAAAACCTCCTGGATTTTCTCGAGTTGCGGCAGGTGCTCTCGTCTTACGACGGGGACCTCAGGGACCCGCTCTGGTGGCCTCAGGAAAGGCCAGTCCCCATGCGAGTTCCTCGGGGTCCTCTCGGGATTCCTCTCCCGTCGATGCCGGGGCCTAAGACCTTGTGTGGAGTCGGGGCTGGAACCTGAGGATTCCTCTCCAGTGCTGACATGGATCTTGGGGTACTTCTGGAGTCTCCCCAGGGGAGTCAGTCCTCGTCTCGAATGCGGGCATGCACTTGCGCTTTCCTCCAGAGCGGTAGCAGCATTGTCACGCAGTCCGCCGCGTGGATCAAAGGATCTATGGTTTTCCCTCGAGTCTTTCCCACGAGGCTTTCCCACGAGGCTTTCCCACAGGGCTGTCCCACGTGCACACGTGGTTGGGAGTCCATCCTCGGCTTGAACGTCAAGGCAGTGCAGGGAAAACAGGTTCCTCTGGAATGGACTGACACATCTGGGGGACTCTTGGAATGGTGGCACGACCCTGGAGTTCCTCTCGCCTTTCCTGTGGAGAGCGCCTCCTCTTGAGATGCGACGGGAACGCCGGGAATTCTTTCCCTACGAAACAGGGAAAGGATCCCTCATCTCGAGCTAGGAGGCGGAAACGGGGCTCCCCTGGATGTGTGCGGGACACCACGTGCTTCCTCTCGAGTGGAGACGGGTATTCGGGGAACTTCTTGAGTTGCAGCAAGGGTGTGAAGGACCCTTTGGAAGTTCCAGTGGTTAGATGTGATTGGCCTCGAGAAGCCTCAGCGGAAATGGGCCTCATCTCGCCTGGAGGGCAAAACCTCCTGGATTTTCTCGATTTGCGGCAGGAGCTCTCGACTTACGACGGGGACCTCAGGGACCCGCTCTGGTGGCCTCAGGAAAGGCCAGTCCCCATGCGAGTTCCTCGGGGGCGTCTCGGGATTCCTCTCCCGTCGATGCCGGGGCCTAAGACCTTGTGTGGAGTCGGGGCCGGAACCTGAGGATTCCTCTCCAGTGCTGACATGGATCTTGGGGTACTTCTGGAGTCTCCCCAGGGGAGTCAGTCCTCGTCTCAAATGCGGGCATGCACTTGCGCTTTCCTCCAGAGCGGTAGCAGCATTGTCACGCAGTCCGCCGCGTGGATCAAAGGATCTATGGTTTTCCCTCGAGTCTTTCCCACGAGGCTTTCCCACGAGGCTTTCCCACAGGGCTGTCCCACGTGCACACGTGGTGGGAGTCGATCCTCGGCTTGAACGTCAAGGCAGTGCAGGGAAAACAGGTTCCTCTGGAATGGACTGACACATCTGGGGGACTCTTGGAATGGTGGCACGACCCTGGAGTTCCTCTCGCCTTTCCTGTGGAGAGCGCCTCCTCTTGAGATGCGACGGGAACGCCGGGAATTCTTTCCCTACGAAACAGGGAAAGGATCCCTCATCTCGAGCTAGGAGGCGGAAACGGGGCTCCCCTGGATGTGTGCGGGACCGACGTGCTTCCTCTCGAGTGGAGACGGGTATGTCGGGGAACTTCTTGAGTTGCAGCAAGGGTGTGAAGGACCCTTTGGAAGTTCCAGTGGTTAGACGTGATTGGCCTCGAGAAGCCTCAGCGGAAATGGGCCTCATCTCGCCTGAAGGGCTAAACCTCCTGGATTTTCTCGAGTTGCGGCAGGTGCTCTCGACTTACGACGGGGACCTCAGGGACCGGCTCTTGTGGCCTCAGGAAAGGCCAGTCCCCATGCGAGTTCCTCGGGGGCCTCTCGGGATTCCTCTCCCGTCGATGCCGGGGCCTAAGACCTTGTGTGTAGTCGGGGCCGGAACCTGAGGATTCCTCTCCAGTGCTGACATGGATCTTGGGGTACTTCTGGAGTCTCCCCAGGGGAGTCAGTCCTCGTCTCGAATGCGGGCATGCACTTGCTCTTTCCTCCAGAGCGGTAGCAGTAGTGTCACGCAGTCCGCCGCGCGGATCAAAGGATCTATGGTTTTCCCTCGAGTCTTTCCCACGAGGCTTTCCCACGAGGCTTTCCCACAGAGCTGTCCCACGTGCACACGTGGTGGGAGTCGATCCTCGGCTTGAACGTCAAGGCAGTGCTGGGAAAACAGGTTCCTCTGGAATGGACTGACACATCTGGGGGACTCTTGGAATGGTGGCATGACCCTGGAGTTCCTCTCGCCTTTCCTGTGGAGAGCGCCTCCTCTTGAGATGCGACGGGAACGCCGGGAATTCTTTCCCTACGAAACAGGGAAAGGATCCCTCATCTCGAGCTAGGAGGCGGAAACGGGGCTCCCCTGGATGTGTGCGGACCCCACGTGCTTCCCTCGAGTGGAGACGGGTATGTCGGGCAACTTCTTGAGTTGCAGCAAGGGTGTGAAGGACCCTTTGGAAGTTCCAGTGGTTAGACGTGATTGGCCTCGAGAAGCCTCAGCGGAAATGGGCCTCATCTCGCCTGAAGGGCAAAACCTCCTGGATTTTCTCGAGTTGCGGCAGGTGCTCTCGACTTATGACGGGGACATCAGGGACCGGCTCTTGTGGCCTCAGGAAAGGCCAGTCCCCATGCGAGTTCCTCGGGGGCCTCTCGGGATTCCTCTCCCGTCAATGCCGGGGCCTAAGACCTTGTGTGGAGTCGGGGCCGGAACCTGAGGATTCCTCTCCAGTGCTGACATGGATCTTGGGGTACTTCTGGAGTCTCCCCAGGGGAGTCAGTCCTCGTCTCGAATGCGGGCATGCACTTGCTCTTTCCTCCAGAGCGGTAGCAGTAGTGTCACGCAGTCCGCCGCGTGGATCAAAGGATCTATGGTTTTCCCTCGAGTCTTTCCCACGAGGCTTTCCCACGAGGCTTTCCCACAGGGCTGTCCCACGTGCACACGTGGTGGGAGTCGATCCTCGGCTTGAACGTCAAGGCAGTGCAGGGAAAACAGGTTCCTCTGGAATGGACTGACACATCTGGGGGACTCTTGGAATGGTGGCATGACCCTGGAGTTCCTCTCGCCTTTCCTGTGGAGAGCGCCTCCTCTTGAGATGCGACGGGAACGCCGGGAATTCTTTCCCTACGAAACAGGGAAAGGATCCCTCATCTCGAGCTAGGAGGCGGAAACGGGGCTCCCCTGGATGTGTGCGGGACCGACGTGCTTCCTCTCGAGTGGAGACGGGTATGTCGGGGAACTTCTTGAGTTGCAGCAAGGGTGTGAAGGACCCTTTGGAAGTTCCAGTGGTTAGACGTGATTGGCCTCGAGAAGCCTCATCGGAAATGGGCCTCATCTCGCCTGAAGGGCAATACCTCCTGGATTTTCTCGAGTTGCGGCAGGTGCTCTCAACTTACGACGGGGACCTCAGGGACCGGCTCTTGTGGCCTGAGGAAAGGCCAGTCCCCATGCGAGTTCCTCGGGGGCCTCTCGGGATTCCTCTCCCGTCGATGCCGGGGCCTAAGACCTAGTGTGTAGTCGGGGCCGGAACCTGAGGATTCCTCTCCATTGCTGACATGGATCTTGGGGTACTTCTGGAGTCTCCCCAGGGGAGTCAGTCCTCGTCTCAAATGCGGGCATGCACTTGCGCTTTCCTCCAGAGCGGTAGCAGCATTGTCACGCAGTCCGCCGCGTGGATCAAAGGATCTATGGTTTTCCCTCGAGTCTTTCCCACGAGGCTTTCCCACGAGGCTTTCCCACAGGGCTCTCCCACGTGCACACGTGGTGGGAGTCGATCCTCGGCTTGAACGTCAAGGCAGTGCAGGGAAAACAGGTTCCTCTGGAATGGACTGACACATCTGGGGGACTCTTGGAATGGTGGCACGACCCTGGAGTTCCTCTCGCCTTTCCTATGGAGAGCGCCTCCTCTTGAGATGCGACGGGAACGCCGGGAATTCTTTCCCTACGAAACAGGGAAAGGATCCCTCATCTCGAGCTAGGAGGCGGAAACGGGGCTCCCCTGGATGTGTGCGGGACACCACGTGCTTCCTCTCAAGTGGAGACGGGTATGTCGGGGAACTTCTTGAGTTGCAGCAAGGGTGTGAAGGACCCTTTGGAAGTTCCAGTGATTAGATGTGATTGGCCTCGAGAAGCCTCAGCGGAAATGGGCCTCATCTCGCCTGGAGGGCAAAACCTCCTGGATTTTCTCGAGTTGCGGCAGGTGCTCTCGTCTTACGACGGGGACCTCAGGGACCCGCTCTGGTGGCCTCAGGAAAGGCCAGTCCCCATGCGAGTTCCTCGGGGGCCTCTCGGGATTCCTCTCCCGTCAATGCCGGGGCCTAAGACCTTGTGTGGAGTCGGGGCCGGAACCTGAGGATTCCTCTCCAGTGCTGACATGGATCTTGGGGTACTTCTGGAGTCTCCCCAGGGGAGTCAGTCCTCGTCTCGAATGCGGGCATGCACTTGCTCTTTCCTCCAGAGCGGTAGCAGTAGTGTCACGCAGTCCGCCGCGTGGATCAAAGGATCTATGGTTTTCCCTCGAGTCTTTCCCACGAGGCTTTCCCACGAGGCTTTCCCACAGGGCTGTCCCACGTGCACACGTGGTGGGAGTCGATCCTCGGCTTGAACGTCAAGGCAGTGCAGGGAAAACAGGTTCCTCTGGAATGGACTGACACATCTGGGGGACTCTTGGAATGGTGGCATAACCCTGGAGTTCCTCTCGCCTTTCCTGTGGAGAGCGCCTCCTCTTGAGATGCGACGGGAACGCCGGGAATTCTTTCCCTACGAAACAGGGAAAGGATCCCTCATCTCGAGCTAGGAGGCGGAAACGGGGCTCCCCTGGATGTGTGCGGGACCGACGTGCTTCCTCTCGAGTGGAGACGGGTATGTCGGGGAACTTCTTGAGTTGCAGCAAGGGTGTGAAGGACCCTTTGGAAGTTCCAGTGGTTAGACGTGATTGGCCTCGAGAAGCCTCAGCGGAAATGGGCCTCATCTCGCCTGAAGGGCAATACCTCCTGGATTTTCTCGAGTTGCGGCAGGTGCTCTCAACTTACGACGGGGACCTCAGGGACCGGCTCTTGTGGCCTGAGGAAAGGCCAGTCCCCATGCGAGTTCCTCGGGGGCCTCTCGGGATTCCTCTCCCGTCGATGCCGGGGCCTAACACCTTGTGTGTAGTCGGGGCCGGAACCTGAGGATTCCTCTCCATTGCTGACATGGATCTTGGGGTACTTCTGGAGTCTCCCCAGGGGAGTCAGTCCTCGTCTCAAATGCGGGCATGCACTTGCGCTTTCCTCCAGAGCGGTAGCAGCATTGTCACGCAGTCCGCCGCGTGGATCAAAGGATCTATGGTTTTCCCTCGAGTCTTTCCCACGAGGCTTTCCCACGAGGCTTTCCCACAGGGCTCTCCCACGTGCACACGTGGTGGGAGTCGATCCTCGGCTTGAACGTCAAGGCAGTGCAGGGAAAACATGTTCCTCTGGAATGGACTGACACATCTGGGGGACTCTTGGAATGGTGGCACGACCCTGGAGTTCCTCTCGCCTTTCCTATGGAGAGCGCCTCCTCTTGAGATGCGACGGGAACGCCGGGAATTCTTTCCCTACGAAACAGGGAAAGGATCCCTCATCTCGAGCTAGGATGCGGAAACGGGGCTCCCCTGGATGTGTGCGGACCCCACGTGCTTCCCTCGATTGGAGACGGGTATGTCGGGGAACTTCTTGAGTTGCAGCAAGGGTGTGAAGGACCCTTTGGAAGTTCCAGTGGTTAGACGTGATTGGCCTCGAGAAGCCTCAGCGGAAATTGGCCTCATCTCGCCTGGAGGGCAAAACCTCCTGGATTTTCTCGAATTGCGGCAGGTGCTCTCGACTTACGACGGGGACCTCAGGGACCCGCTCTGGTGGCCTCAGGAAAGGCCAGTCCCCATGCAAGTTCCTCGGGGGCCTCTCGGGATTCCTCTCCCGTCGATGCCGGGGCCTAAGACCTTGTGTGGAGTCGGGGCCGGAACCTGAGTATTCCTCTCCAGTGCTGACATGGATCTTGGGGTACTTCTGGAGTCTCCCCAGGGGAGTCAGTCCTCGTCTCGAATGCGGGCATGCACTTGCGCTTTCCTCCAGAGCGGTAGCAGCAGTGTCACGCAGTCCGCCGCGTGGATCAAAGGATCTATGGTTTTCCCTCGAGTCTTTCCCACGAGGCTTTCCCACGAGGCTTTCCCACAGGGCTGTCCCACGTGCACACGTGGTGGGAGTCGATCCTCGGCTTGAACGTCAAGGCAGTGCAGGGAAAACAGGTTCCTCTGGAATGGACTGACACATCTGGGGGACTCTTGGAATGGTGGCACGACCCTGGAGTTCCTCTCGCCTTTCCTGTGGAGAGCGCCTCCTCTTGAGATGCGACGGGAACGCCGGGAATTCTTTCCCTACGAAACAGGGAAAGGATCCCTCATCTCGAGCTAGGAGGAGGAAACGGGGCTCCCCTGGATGTGTGGGGGACCCAATTGCTTCCTCTCGAGTGGAGACGGGTATGTCGGGGAACTTCTTGAGTTGCAGCAAGGGTGTGAAGGACCCTTTGGTAGTTCCAGTGGTTAGATGTGATTGGCCTCGAGAAGCCTCAGCGAAAATGGGCCTCATCTCGCCTGGAGGGCAAAACCTCCTGAATTTTCTCGAGTTGCGGCAGGTGCTCTTGACTTACGACGGGGACCTAGGGAACCGCTCTGGTGGCCTCAGGAAAGGCCAGTCCCCATGCGAGTTCCTCGGGGGCGTCTCGGGATTCCTCTCCCGTCGATGCCGGGGCCTAAGACCTTGTGTGTAGTCGGGGCCGGAACCTGAGGATTCCTCTCCAGTGCTGACATGGATCTTGGGGTACTTCTGGAGTCTCCCCAGGGGCGTCAGTCCTCGTCTCGAATGCGGGCATGCACTTGCGCTTTCCTCCAGAGCGGTAGCAGCAGTGTCACGCAGTCCGCCGCGTGGATCAAAGGATCTATGGTTTTCCCTCGAGTCTTTCCCACGAGGCTTTCCCACGAGGCTTTCCCACAGGGCTGTCCCACGTGCACACGTGGTGGGACTCGATCCTCGGCTTGAACGTCAAGGCAGTGCAGGGAAAACAGTTTCCTCTGGAATGGACTGACACATCTGGGGGACTCTTGGAATGGTGGCACGACCCTGGAGTTCCTCTCGCCTTTCCTGTGGAGAGCGCCTCCTCTTGAGATGCGACGGGAACGCCGGGAATTCTTTCCCTACGAAACAGGGAAAGGATCCCTCATCTCGAGCTAGGAGGCGGAAACGGGGCTCCCCTGGATGTTTGCGGGACACCACGTGCTTCCTCTCAAGTGGAGACGGGTATGTCGGGGAACTTCTTGAGTTGCAGCAAGGGTGTGAAGGACCCTTTGGAAGTTCCAGTGTTTAGATGTGATTGGCCTCGAGAAGCCTCAGCGGAAATGGGCCTCATCTCGCCTGGAGGGCAAAACCTCCTGGATTTTCTCGAGTTGCGGCAGGTGCTCTCGTCTTACGACGGGGACCTCAGGGACCCGCTCTGGTGGCCTCAGGAAAGGCCAGTCCCCATGCGAGTTCCTCGGGGTCCTCTCGGGATTCCTCTCCCGTCGATGCCGGGGCCTAAGACCTTGTGTGGAGTCGGGGCTGGAACCTGAGGATTCCTCTCCAGTGCTGACATGGATCTTGGGGTACTTCTGGAGTCTCCCCAGGGGAGTCAGTCCTCGTCTCGAATGCGGGCATGCACTTGCGCTTTCCTCCAGAGCGGTAGCAGCATTGTCACGCAGTCCGCCGCGTGGATCAAAGGATCTATGGTTTTCCCTCGAGTCTTTCCCACGAGGCTTTCCCACGAGGCTTTCCCACAGGGCTGTCCCACGTGCACACGTGGTTGGGAGTCCATCCTCGGCTTGAACGTCAAGGCAGTGCAGGGAAAACAGGTTCCTCTGGAATGGACTGACACATCTGGGGGACTCTTGGAATGGTGGCACGACCCTGGAGTTCCTCTCGCCTTTCCTGTGGAGAGCGCCTCCTCTTGAGATGCGACGGGAACGCCGGGAATTCTTTCCCTACGAAACAGGGAAAGGATCCCTCATCTCGAGCTAGGAGGCGGAAACGGGGCTCCCCTGGATGTGTGCGGGACACCACGTGCTTCCTCTCGAGTGGAGACGGGTATTCGGGGAACTTCTTGAGTTGCAGCAAGGGTGTGAAGGACCCTTTGGAAGTTCCAGTGGTTAGATGTGATTGGCCTCGAGAAGCCTCAGCGGAAATGGGCCTCATCTCGCCTGGAGGGCAAAACCTCCTGGATTTTCTCGATTTGCGGCAGGAGCTCTCGACTTACGACGGGGACCTCAGGGACCCGCTCTGGTGGCCTCAGGAAAGGCCAGTCCCCATGCGAGTTCCTCGGGGGCGTCTCGGGATTCCTCTCCCGTCGATGCCGGGGCCTAAGACCTTGTGTGGAGTCGGGGCCGGAACCTGAGGATTCCTCTCCAGTGCTGACATGGATCTTGGGGTACTTCTGGAGTCTCCCCAGGGGAGTCAGTCCTCGTCTCAAATGCGGGCATGCACTTGCGCTTTCCTCCAGAGCGGTAGCAGCATTGTCACGCAGTCCGCCGCGTGGATCAAAGGATCTATTGTTTTCCCTCGAGTCTTTCCCACGAGGCTTTCCCACGAGGCTTTCCCACAGGGCTGTCCCACGTGCACACGTGGTGGGAGTCGATCCTCGGCTTGAACGTCAAGGCAGTGCAGGGAAAACAGGTTCCTCTGGAATGGACTGACACATCTGGGGGACTCTTGGAATGGTGGCACGACCCTGGAGTTCCTCTCGCCTTTCCTGTGGAGAGCGCCTCCTCTTGAGATGCGACGGGAACGCCGGGAATTCTTTCCCTACGAAACAGGGAAAGGATCCCTCATCTCGAGCTAGGAGGCGGAAACGGGGCTCCCCTGGATGTGTGCGGGACCGACGTGCTTCCTCTCGAGTGGAGACGGGTATGTCGGGGAACTTCTTGAGTTGCAGCAAGGGTGTGAAGGACCCTTTGGAAGTTCCAGTGGTTAGACGTGATTGGCCTCGAGAAGCCTCAGCGGAAATGGGCCTCATCTCGCCTGAAGGGCTAAACCTCCTGGATTTTCTCGAGTTGCGGCAGGTGCTCTCGACTTACGACGGGGACCTCAGGGACCGGCTCTTGTGGCCTCAGGAAAGGCCAGTCCCCATGCGAGTTCCTCGGGGGCCTCTCGGGATTCCTCTCCCGTCGATGCCGGGGCCTAAGACCTTGTGTGTAGTCGGGGCCGGAACCTGAGGATTCCTCTCCAGTGCTGACATGGATCTTGGGGTACTTCTGGAGTCTCCCCAGGGGAGTCAGTCCTCGTCTCGAATGCGGGCATGCACTTGCTCTTTCCTCCAGAGCGGTAGCAGTAGTGTCACGCAGTCCGCCGCGCGGATCAAAGGATCTATGGTTTTCCCTCGAGTCTTTCCCACGAGGCTTTCCCACGAGGCTTTCCCACAGAGCTGTCCCACGTGCACACGTGGTGGGAGTCGATCCTCGGCTTGAACGTCAAGGCAGTGCTGGGAAAACAGGTTCCTCTGGAATGGACTGACACATCTGGGGGACTCTTGGAATGGTGGCATGACCCTGGAGTTCCTCTCGCCTTTCCTGTGGAGAGCGCCTCCTCTTGAGATGCGACGGGAACGCCGGGAATTCTTTCCCTACGAAACAGGGAAAGGATCCCTCATCTCGAGCTAGGAGGCGGAAACGGGGCTCCCCTGGATGTGTGCGGACCCCACGTGCTTCCCTCGAGTGGAGACGGGTATGTCGGGCAACTTCTTGAGTTGCAGCAAGGGTGTGAAGGACCCTTTGGAAGTTCCAGTGGTTAGACGTGATTGGCCTCGAGAAGCCTCAGCGGAAATGGGCCTCATCTCGCCTGAAGGGCAAAACCTCCTGGATTTTCTCGAGTTGCGGCAGGTGCTCTCGACTTATGACGGGGACCTCAGGGACCGGCTCTTGTGGCCTCAGGAAAGGCCAGTCCCCATGCGAGTTCCTCGGGGGCCTCTCGGGATTCCTCTCCCGTCAATGCCGGGGCCTAAGACCTTGTGTGGAGTCGGGGCCGGAACCTGAGGATTCCTCTCCAGTGCTGACATGGATCTTGGGGTACTTCTGGAGTCTCCCCAGGGGAGTCAGTCCTCGTCTCGAATGCGGGCATGCACTTGCTCTTTCCTCCAGAGCGGTAGCAGTAGTGTCACGCAGTCCGCCGCGTGGATCAAAGGATCTATGGTTTTCCCTCGAGTCTTTCCCACGAGGCTTTCCCACGAGGCTTTCCCACAGGGCTGTCCCACGTGCACACGTGGTGGGAGTCGATCCTCGGCTTGAACGTCAAGGCAGTGCAGGGAAAACAGGTTCCTCTGGAATGGACTGACACATCTGGGGGACTCTTGGAATGGTGGCACGACCCTGGAGTTCCTCTCGCCTTTCCTGTGGAGAGCGCCTCCTCTTGAGATGCGACGGGAACGCCGGGAATTCTTTCCCTACGAAACAGGGAAAGGATCCCTCATCTCGAGCTAGGAGGCGGAAACGGGGCTCCCCTGGATGTGTGCGGGACCGACGTGCTTCCTCTCGAGTGGAGACGCGTATGTCGGGGAACTTCTTGAGTTGCAGCAAGGGTGTGAAGGACCCTTTGGAAGTTCCAGTGGTTAGATGTGATTGGCCTCGAGAAGCCTCAGCGGAAATGGGCCTCATCTCGCCTGGAGGGCAAAACCTCCTGGATTTTCTCGATTTGCGGCAGGAGCTCTCGACTTACGACGGGGACCTCAGGGACCCGCTCTGGTGGCCTCAGGAAAGGCCAGTCCCCATGCGAGTTCCTCGGGGGCGTCTCGGGATTCCTCTCCCGTCGATGCCGGGGCCTAAGACCTTGTGTGGAGTCGGGGCCGGAACCTGAGGATTCCTCTCCAGTGCTGACATGGATCTTGGGGTACTTCTGGAGTCTCCCCAGGGGAGTCAGTCCTCGTCTCAAATGCGGGCATGCACTTGCGCTTTCCTCCAGAGCGGTAGCAGCATTGTCACGCAGTCCGCCGCGTGGATCAAAGGATCTATGGTTTTCCCTCGAGTCTTTCCCACGAGGCTTTCCCACGAGGCTTTCCCACAGGGCTGTCCCACGTGCACACGTGGTGGGAGTCGATCCTCGGCTTGAACGTCAAGGCAGTGCAGGGAAAACAGGTTCCTTTGGAATGGACTGACACATCTGGGGGACTCTTGGAATGGTGGCACGACCCTGGAGTTCCTCTCGCCTTTCCTGTGGAGAGCGCCTCCTCTTGAGATGCGACGGGAACGCCGGGAATTCTTTCCCTACGAAACAGGGAAAGGATCCCTCATCTCGAGCTAGGAGGCGGAAACGGGGCTCCCCTGGATGTGTGCGGGACCGACGTGCTTCCTCTCGAGTGGAGACGGGTATGTCGGGGAACTTCTTGAGTTGCAGCAAGGGTGTGAAGGACCCTTTGGAAGTTCCAGTGGTTAGACGTGATTGGCCTCGAGAAGCCTCAGCGGAAATGGGCCTCATCTCGCCTGAAGGGCTAAACCTCCTGGATTTTCTCGAGTTGCGGCAGGTGCTCTCGACTTACGACGGGGACCTCAGGGACCGGCTCTTGTGGCCTCAGGAAAGGCCAGTCCCCATGCGAGTTCCTCGGGGGCCTCTCGGGATTCCTCTCCCGTCGATGCCGGGGCCTAAGACCTTGTGTGTAGTCGGGGCCGGAACCTGAGGATTCCTCTCCAGTGCTGACATGGATCTTGGGGTACTTCTGGAGTCTCCCCAGGGGAGTCAGTCCTCGTCTCGAATGCGGGCATGCACTTGCTCTTTCCTCCAGAGCGGTAGCAGTAGTGTCACGCAGTCCGCCGCGCGGATCAAAGGATCTATGGTTTTCCCTCGAGTCTTTCCCACGAGGCTTTCCCACGAGGCTTTCCCACAGAGCTGTCCCACGTGCACACGTGGTGGGAGTCGATCCTCGGCTTGAACGTCAAGGCAGTGCAGGGAAAACAGGTTCCTCTGGAATGGACTGACACATCTGGGGGACTCTTGGAATGGTGGCATGACCCTGGAGTTCCTCTCGCCTTTCCTGTGGAGAGCGCCTCCTCTTGAGATGCGACGGGAACGCCGGGAATTCTTTCCCTACGAAACAGGGAAAGGATCCCTCATCTCGAGCTAGGAGGCGGAAACGGGGCTCCCCTGGATGTGTGCGGACCCCACGTGCTTCCCTCGAGTGGAGACGGGTATGTCGGGCAACTTCTTGAGTTGCAGCAAGGGTGTGAAGGACCCTTTGGAAGTTCCAGTGGTTAGACGTGATTGGCCTCGAGAAGCCTCAGCGGAAATGGGCCTCATCTCGCCTGAAGGGCAAAACCTCCTGGATTTTCTCGAGTTGCGGCAGGTGCTCTCGACTTATGACGGGGACCTCAGGGACCGGCTCTTGTGGCCTCAGGAAAGGCCAGTCCCCATGCGAGTTCCTCGGGGGCCTCTCGGGATTCCTCTCCCGTCAATGCCGGGGCCTAAGACCTTGTGTGGAGTCGGGGCCGGAACCTGAGGATTCCTCTCCAGTGCTGACATGGATCTTGGGGTACTTCTGGAGTCTCCCCAGGGGAGTCAGTCCTCGTCTCGAATGCGGGCATGCACTTGCTCTTTCCTCCAGAGCGGTAGCAGTAGTGTCACGCAGTCCGCCGCGTGGATCAAAGGATCTATGGTTTTCCCTCGAGTCTTTCCCACGAGGCTTTCCCACGAGGCTTTCCCACAGGGCTGTCCCACGTGCACACGTGGTGGGAGTCGATCCTCGGCTTGAACGTCAAGGCAGTGCAGGGAAAACAGGTTCCTCTGGAATGGACTGACACATCTGGGGGACTCTTGGAATGGTGGCACGACCCTGGAGTTCCTCTCGCCTTTCCTGTGGAGAGCGCCTCCTCTTGAGATGCGACGGGAACGCCGGGAATTCTTTCCCTACGAAACAGGGAAAGGATCCCTCATCTCGAGCTAGGAGGCGGAAACGGGGCTCCCCTGGATGTGTGCGGGACCGACGTGCTTCCTCTCGAGTGGAGACGCGTATGTCGGGGAACTTCTTGAGTTGCAGCAAGGGTGTGAAGGACCCTTTGGAAGTTCCAGTGGTTAGATGTGATTGGCCTCGAGAAGCCTCAGCGGAAATGGGCCTCATCTCGCCTGAAGGGCAATACCTCCTGGATTTTCTCGAGTTGCGGCAGGTGCTCTCGACTTACGACGGGGACCTCAGGGACCGGCTCTTGTGGCCTCAGGAAAGGCCAGTCCCCATGCGAGTTCCTCGGGGGCCTCTCGGGATTCCTCTCCCGTCAATCCCGGGGCCTAAGACCTTGTGTGGAGTCGGGGCCGGAACCTGAGGATTCCTCTCCAGTGCTGACATGGATCTTGGGGTACTTCTGGAGTCTCCCCAGGGGAGTCAGTCCTCGTCTCGAATGCGGGCATGCACTTGCTCTTTCCTCCAGAGCGGTAGCAGTAGTGTCACGCAGTCCGCCGCGTGGATCAAAGGATATATGGTTTTCCCTCGAGTCTTTCCCACGAGGCTTTCCCACGAGGCTTTCCCACAGGGCTGTCCCACGTGCACACGTGGTGGGAGTCGATCCTCGGCTTGAACGTCAAGGCAGTGCAGGGAAAACAGGTTCCTCTGGAATGGACTGACACAGCTGGGGGACTCTTGGAATGGTGGCATGACCCTGGAGTTCCTCTCGCCTTTCCTGTGGAGAGCGCCTCCTCTTGAGATGCGACGGGAACGCCGGGAATTCTTTCCCTACGAAACAGGGAAAGGATCCCTCATCTCGAGCTAGGAGGCGGAAACGGGGCTCCCCTGGATGTGTGCGGGACACCACGTACTTCCTCTCGAGTGGAGACGGGTATGTCGGGGAACTTCTTGAGTTGCAGCAAGGGTGTGAAGGACCCTTTGGAAGTTCCAGTGGTTAGATATAATTGGCCTCGAGAAGCCTCAGCGGAAATGGGCCTCATCTCGCCTGGAGGGCTAAACCTCCTGGATTTTCTCGAGGTGCGGCACGTGCTCTCGACTTACGACGGGGACCTCAGGGACCCGCTCTGGTGGCCTCAGGAAAGGCCTGTCCCCATGCGAGTTCCTCGGGGGCCTCTCGGGATTCCTCTCCCGTCGATGCCGGGGCCTAAGACCTTGTGTGGAGTCGGGGCCGGAACCTGAGGATTCCTCTCCAGTGCTGACATGGATCTTGGGGTACTTCTGGAGTCTCCCCAGGGGAGTCAGTCCTCGTCTCAAATGCGGGCATGCACTTGCGCTTTCCTCCAGAGCGGTAGCAGCAGTGTCACGCAGTCCGCCACGTGGATCAAAGTATCTATGGTTTTCCCTCGAGTCTTTCCCACGAGGCTTTCCCACGAGGCTTTCCCACAGGGCTGTCCCACGTGCACACGTGGTGGGAGTCGATCCTCGGCTTGAACGTCAAAGCAGTGCAGGGAAAACAGGTTCCTCTGGAATGGACTGACACATCTGGGGGACTCTTGGAATGGTGGCATGACCCTGGAGTTCCTCTCGCCTTTCCTGTGGAGAGCGCCTCCTCTTGAGATGCGACGGGAACGCCGGGAATTCTTTCCCTACGAAACAGGGAAAGGATCCCTCATCTCGAGCTAGGAGGCGGAAACGGGGCTCCCCTGGATGTGTGCGGACCCCACGTGCTTCCCTCGAGTGGACACGGGTATGTCGGGGAACTTCTTGAGTTGCAGCAAGGGTGTAAAGGACCCTTTGGAAGTTCCAGTGGTTAGACGTGATTGGCCTCGAGAAGACTCAGCGGAAATGGGCCTCATCTCGCCTGGAGGGCAAAACCTCCTGGATTTTCTCGAGTTGCGGCAGGTGCTTTCGACTTACGACGGGGACCTCAGGGACCCGCTCTGGTGGCCTCAGGAAAGGCCAGTCGGGGGCTTCTCGGGATTCCTCTCCCGTCGATGCCGAGGCCTAAGACCTTCTGTGGAGTCGGGGCCGGAACCTGAGGATTCCTCTCCAGTGCTTACATGGATCTTGGGGTACTTCTGGAGTCTCCCCAGTAGAGTCAGTCCTCGTCTCGAATGCGGGCATGCACTTGCGCTTTCCTCCAGAGCGGTAGCAGCAGCGTCACGCAGTCCGCCGCGTGGATCAAAGGATCTATGGTTTTCCCTCGAGTCTTTCCCACGAGGCTTTCCCACGAGGCTTTCCCACAGAGCTGTCCCACGTGCACACGTGGTGGGAGTCGATCCTCGGCTTGAACGTCAAGGCAGTGCAGGGAAAACAGGTTCCTCTGGAATGGACTGACACATCTGGGGGACTCTTGAAATGGTGGCACGACCCTGGAGTTCCTCTCGCCTTTCCTGTGGAGAGCGCCTCCTCTTGAGATGCGACGGGAACGCCGGGAGTTCTTTCCCTACGAAACAGGGAAAGGATCCCTCATCTCGAGCTAGGAGGCGGAAACGGGGCTCCCCTGGATGTGTGCGGACCCCACGTGCTTCCCTCGAGTGGAGACGGGTATGTCGGGGAACTTCTTGAGTTGCAGCAAGGGTGTGAAGGACCCTTTGGAAGTTCCAGTGGTTAGACGTGATTGGCCTCGAGAAGCCTCAGCGGAAATGGGCCTCATCTCGCCTGAAGGGCAAAACCTCCTGGATTTTCTCGAATTGCGGCAGGTGCTCTCGACTTACGACGGGGACCTCAGGGACCCGCTCTGGTGGCCTCAGGAAAGGCCAGTCCCCATGCGAGTTCCTCGGGGGCCTCTCGGGATTCCTCTCCCGTCGATGCCGGGGCCTAAGACCTTGTGTGGAGTCGGGGCCGGAACCTGAGGATTCCTCTCTAGTGCTGACATGGATCTTGGGGTACTTCTGGAGTCTCCCCAGGGGAGTCAGTCCTCGTCTCGAATGCGGGCATGCACTTGCGCTTTCCTCCAGAGCGGTAGCAGCAGTGTCACGCATTCCGCCGCGTGGATCAAAGGATCTATGGTTTTCCCTCGAGTCTTTCCCACGAGGCTTTCCCACGAGGCTTTCCCACAGGGCTGTCCCACGTGCACACGTGGTGGGAGTCGATCCTCGGCTTGAACGTCAAGGCAGTGCAGGGAAAACAGTTTCCTCTGGAATGGACTGACACATCTGGGGGACTCTTGGAATGGTGGCACGACCCTGGAGTTCCTCTCGCCTTTCCTGTGGAGAGCGCCTCCTCTTGAGATGCGACGGGAACGCCGGGAATTCTTTCCCTACGAAACAGGGAAAGGATCCCTCATCTCGAGCTAGGAGGCGGAAACGGGGCTCCCCTGGATGTGTGCGGACCCCACGTGCTTCCCTCGAGTGGAGACGGGTATGTCGGGGAACTTCTTGAGTTGCAGCAAGGGTGTGAAGGACCCTTTGGAAGTTCCAGTGGTTAGACGTGATTGGCCTCGAGAAGACTCAGCGGAAATGGGCCTCATCTCGCCTGGAGGGCAAAACCTCCTGGATTTTCTCGAGTTGCGGCAGGTGCTCTTGACTTACGACGGGGACCTCAGGGACCCGCTCTGGTGGCCTCAGGAAAGGCCAGTCCCCATGCGAGTTCCTCGGGGGCCTCTCGGGATTCCTCTCCCGTCGATGCCGAGGCCTAAGACCTTGTGTGGAGTCGGGGCCGGAACCTGAGGATTCCTCTCCAGTGCTGACATGGATCTTGGGGTACTTCTGGAGTCTCCCCAGTAGAGTCAGTCCTCGTCTCGAATGCGGGCATGCACTTGCGCTTTCCTCCAGGGCGGTAGCAGCAGTGTCACGCAGTCCGCCGCGTGGATCAAAGGATCTATGGTTTTCCCTCGAGTCTTTCCCACGAGGCTTTCCCACGAGGCTTTCCCACAGGGCTGTCCCACGTGCACACGTGGTGGGAGTCGATCCTCGGCTTGAACGTCAAGGCAGTGCAGGGAAAACAGGTTCCTCTGGAATGGACTGACACATCTGGGGGACTCTTGGAATGGTGTCAGGACCCTGGAGTTCCTCTCGCCTTTCCTGTGGAGATCGCCTCCTCTTGAGATGCGACGGGAACGCCGGGAATTCTTTCCCTACGAAACAGGGAAAGGATCCCTCATCTCGAGCTAGGAGGCGGAAACGGGGCTCCCCTGGATGTGTGCGGGACCCACGTGCTTCCTCTCGAGTGGAGACGGGTATGTCGGGGAACTTCTTGAGTTGCAGCAAGGGTGTGAAGGACCCTTTGGAAGTTCCAGTGGTTAGACGTGATTAGCCTCCAGAAGCCTCAGCGGAAATGGGCCTCATCTCGCCTGGAGGGCAAAACCTCCTGGATTTTCTCGAGTTGCGGCAGGTGCTCTCGACTTACGACGGGGACCTCAGTGACCCGCTCTGGTGGCCTCAGGAAAGGCCAGTCCCCATGCGAGTTCCTCGGGGGCCTCTCGGGATTCCTCTCCCGTCGATGCCGGGGCCTAAGACCTTGTGTCGAGTCGGGGCCGGAACCTGAGGATTCCTCTCCAGTGCTGACATGGATCTTGGGGTACTTCTGGAGTCTCCCCAGCGCAGTCAGTCCTCGTCTCGAATGCGGGCATGCACTTGCGCTTTCCTCCAGAGCGGTAGCAGCAGTGTCACGCAGTCCGCCGCGTGGATCAAAGGATCTATGGTTTTCCCTCGAGTCTTTCCCACGAGGCTTTCCCACGAGGCTTTCCCACAGGGCTGTCCCACGTGCACACGTGGTGGGACTCGATCCTCGGCTTGAACGTCAAGGCAGTGCAGGGAAAACAGGTTCCTCTGGAATGGACTGACACATCTGGGGGACTCTTGGAATGGTGTCACGACCCTGGAGTTCCTCTCGCCTTTCCTGTGGAGAGCGCCTCCTCTTGAGATGCGACGGGAACGCTGGGAAATCTTTCCCTACGAAACAGGGAAAGGATCCCTCATCTCGAGCTAGGAGGCGGAAACGGGGCTCCCCTGGATGTGTGCGGGACACCACGTGCTTCCTCTCGAGTGCAGACGGGTATGTCGGGGAACTTCTTGAGTTGCAGCAAGGGTGTGAAGGACCCTTTGGAAGTTCCAGTGGTTAGACGTGATTGGCCTCGAGAAGCCTCAGCGGAAATGGGCCTCATCTCGCCTGGAGGGCAAAACCTCCTGGATTTTCTCGAGTTGCGGCAGGTGCTCTCGACTTACGACGGGGACCTCAGGGACCCGCTCTGGTGGCCTCAGGAAAGGCCAGTCCCCATTCGAGTTCCTCGGGGGCCTCTCGGGATTCCTCTCCCGTCGATGCCGGGGCCTAAGACCTTGTGTGGAATCGGGGCCGGAACCTGAGGATTCCTCTCCAGTGCTGATATGGATCTTGCGGTACTTCTGGAGTCTCCCCAGGGGAGTCAGTCCTCGTCTCGAATGCGGGCATGCACTTGCACTTTCCTCCAGAGAGGTAGCAGCAGTGTCACGCAGTCCGCCACGTGGATCAAAGGATCTATGGTTTTCCCTCGAGTCTTTCCCACGAGGCTTTCCCACGAGTCTTTCCCACAGGGCTGTCCCACGTGCACACGTGGTGGGAGTCGATCCTCGGCTTGAACGTCAAGGCAGTGCAGGGAAAACAGGTTCCTCTGGAATGGACTGACACATCTGGGGGACTCTTGGAATGGTGGCACGACCCTGGAGTTCCTCTCGCCTTTCCTGTGGAGAGCGCCTCCTCTTGAGATGCGACGGGAACACCGGGAATTCTTTCCCTACGAAACAGGGAATGGATCCCTCATCTCGAGCTAGGAGGCGGAAACGGGGCTCCCCTGGATGTGTGCGGGACCCACGTGCTTCCTCTCGAGTGGAGACGGGTATGTCGGGGAACTTCTTGAGTTGCAGCAATGGTGTGAAGGACCCTTTGGAAGTTCCAGTGGTTAGATGTGATTGGCCTCGAAAAGCCTCATCGGAAATGGGCCTCATCTCGCCTGGAGGGCAAAACCTCCTGGATTTTCTCGAGTTGCGGCAGGTGCTCTCGACTTACGACGGGGACCTCAGGGACCCGCTCTGGTGGCTTCAGGAAAGGCCAGTCCCCATGCGAGTTCCTCGGGGGCCTCTCGGGATTCCTCTCCCGTCGATGCCGGGGCCTAAGAAATTGTGTGGAGTCGGGGCCGGAACCTGAGGATTCCTCTCCAGTGCTGACATGGATCTTGGGGTACTTCTGGAGTCTCCCCAGCGGAGTCAGTCCTCGTCTCGAATGCGGGCATGCACTTGCGCTTTCCTCCAGAGCGGTAGCAGCAGTGTCACGCAGTCCGCCGCGTGGATCAAAGGATGTATGGTTTTCCCTCGAGTCTTTCCCGCGAGGCTTTCCCACAGGGCTGTCCCACGTGCACACGTGGTGGGAGTCGATCCTCGGCTTGAACGTCAAGGCAGTGCAGGGAAAACAGGTTCCTCTGGAATGGACTGACACATCTGGGGGACTCTTGGAATGGTGGCACGACCCTGGAGTTCCTCTCGCCTTTCCTGTGGAGAGCGCCTCCTCTTGAGATGCGACGGGAACGCCGGGAATTCTTTCCCTACGAAACAGGGAAAGGATCCCTCATCTCGAGCTAGGAGGCGGAAACGGGGCTCCCCTGGATGTGTGCGGACCCCACGTGCTTCCCTCGAGTGGAGACGGGTATGTCGGGGAACTTCTTGAGTTGCAGCAATGGTGTGAAGGACCCTTTGGAAGTTCCAGTGGTTAGACGTGATTGGCCTCGAGAAGCCTCAGCGGAAATGGGCCTCATCTCGCCTGGAGGGCAAAACCTCCTGGATTTTCTGGAGTTGCGGCAGGTGCTCTCGACTTACGACGGGGACCTCAGGGACCCGCTCTGGTGGCCTCAGGAAAGGCCAGTCCCCATGCGAGTTCCTCGGGGGCCTCTCGGCATTCCTCTCCCGTCGATGCCGGGGCCTAAGACCTTGTGTGGATTCGGGGCCGGAACCTGAGGATTCCTCTCCAGTGCTGACATGGATCTTGGGGTACTTCTGGAGTCTCCCCAGGGGAGTCAGTCCTCGTCTCGAATGCGGGCATGCACTTGCGCTTTCCTCCAGAGCGGTAGCAGCAGTGTCACGCAGTCCGCCGCGTGGATCAAAGGATGTATGGTTTTCCCTCGAGTCTTTCCCACGAGGCTTTCCCACGAGTCTTTCCCACAGGGCTGTCCCACGTGCACACGTGGTGGGAGTCGATCCTCGGCTTGAACGTCAAGGCAGTGCAGGGAAAACAGGTTCCTCTGGAATGGACTGACACATCTGGGGGACTCTTGGAATGGTGGCACGACCCTGGAGTTCCTCTCGCCTTTCCTGTGGAGAGCGCCTCCTCTTGAGATGCGACGGGAACGCCGGGAATTCTTTCCCTACGAAACAGGGAAAGGATCCCTCATCTCGAGCTAGGAGGCGGAAACGGGGCTCCCCTGGATGTGTGCGGACCCCACGTGCTTCCCTCGAGTGGAGACGGGTATGTCGGGGAACTTCTTGAGTTGCAGCAAGGGTGTGAAGGACCCTTTGGAAGTTCCAGTGGTTAGACGTGATTGGCCTCGAGAAGACTCAGCGGAAATGGGCCTCATCTCGCCTGGAGGGCAAAACCTCCTGGATTTTCTCGACTTGCGGCAGGTGCTCTCGACTTACGACGGGGACCTCAGGGACCCGCTCTGGTGGCCTCAGGAAAGGCCAGTCCCCATGTGAGTTCCTAGGGGGCCTCTCGGGATTCCTCTCCCGTCGATGCCGGGGACTAAGACCTTGTGTGGAGTCGGGGCCGGAACCTGAGGATTCCTCTCAGGTGCTGACATGGATCTTGGGGTACTTCTGGAGTCTCCCCAGGGGAGTCAGTCCTCGTCTCGAATGCGGGCATGCACTTGCGCTTTCCTCCAGAGCGGTAGCAGCAGTGTCACGCAGTCCGCCGCGTGGATCAAAGGATGTATGGTTTTCCCTCGAGTCTTTCCGACGAGGCTTTCCCACGAGGCTTTCCCACAGGGCTGTCCCACGTGCACACGTGGTGGGAGTCGATCCTCGGCTTGAACGTCAAGGCAGTGCAGGGAAAACAGGTTCCTCTGGAATGGACTGACACATCTGGGGGTCTCTTGGAATGGTGGCACGACCCTGGAGTTCCTCTCGCCTTTCCTGTGGAGAGCGCCTCCTCTTGAGATGCGACGGGAACGCCGGGAATTCTTTCCCTACGAAACAGGGAAAGGATCCCTCATCTCGAGCTAGGAGGCGGAAACGGGGCTCCCCTGGATGTGTGCGGGACACCACGTGCTTCCTCTCGAGTGGAGACGGGTATGTCGGGGAACTTCTTGAGTTGCAGCAAGGGTGTGAAGGACCCTTTGGAAGTTCCAGTGGTTAGATGTGATTGGCCTCGAGAAGCCTCAGCGGAAATGGGCCTCATCTCGCCTGGAGGGCAAAACCTCCTGGATTTTCTAGAGTTGCGGCAGGTGCTCTCGACTTACGACGGGGACCTCAGGGACCCGCTCTGGTGGCCTCAGGAAAGGCCAGTCCCCATGCGAGTTCCTCGGGGGCCTCTCGGGATTCCTCTCCCGTCGATGCCGGCGCCTAAGACCTTGTGTGGAGTCGGGGCCGGAACCTGAGGATTCCTCTCCAGTGCTTACATGGATCTTGGGGTATTTCTGGAGTCTCCCCAGGGGAGTCAGTCCTCGTCTCGAATGCGGGCATGCACTTGCTCTTTCCTCCAGAGCGGTAGCAGCAGTGTCACGCAGTCCGCCGCGTGGATCAAAGGATCTATGGTTTTCCCTCGAGTCTTTCCCACGAGGCTTTCCCACGAGGCTTTCCCACAGGGCTGTCCCACGTGCACACGTGGTGGGAGTCGATCCTCGGCTTGAACGTCAAGGCAGTGCAGGGAAAACAGGTTCCTCTGGAATGGACTGGCACATCTGGGGGACTCTTGGAATGGTGGCACGACCCTGGAGTTCCTCTCGCCTTTCCTGTGGAGAGCGCCTCCTCTTGAGATGCGACGGGAACGCCGGGAATTCTTTCCCTGCGAAACAGGGAAAGGATCCCTCATCTCGAGCAAGGAAGCGGAAACGGGGCTCCCCTGGATGTGTGCGGGACACAACGTGCTTCCTCTCGAGTGCAGACGGGTATGTCGGGGAACTTCTTGAGTTGCAGCAAGGGTGTGAAGGACCCTTTGGAAGTTCCAGTGGTTAGATGTGATTGGCCTAGAGAAGCCTCAGCGGAAATGGGCCTCATCTCGCCTGGAGGGCAAAACCTCCTGGATTTTCTCGAGTTGCGGCAGGTGCTCTCGACTTACGACGGGGACCTCAGGGACCCGCTCTGGTGGCCTCAGGAAAGGCCAGTCCCCATGCGAGTTCTTCGGGGGCCTCTCGGGATTCCTCTCCCGTCGATGCCGGGGCCTAAGACCTTGTGTGGAGTCGGGGCCGGAACCTGAGGATTCCTCTCCAGTGCTGACATGGATCTTGGGGTACTTCTGGAGTCTCCCCAGGGGAGTCAGTCCTCGTCTCGAATGCGGGCATTCACTTGCGCTTTCCTCCAGAGCGGTAGCAGCAGTGTCACGCAGTCCGCCGCGTGGATCAAAGGATCTAAGGTTTTCCCTCGAGTCTTTCCCACGAGGCTTTCCCACAATGCTGTCCCACGTGCACACGTGGTGGGAGTCGATCCTCGGCTTGAACGTCAAGGCAGTGCAGGGAAAACAGGTTCCTCTGGAATGGACTGACATATCTGGGGGACTCTTGGAATGGTGGCACGACCCTGGAGTTCCTCTCGCCTTTCCTGTGGAGAGCGCCTCCTCTTGAGATGCGACGGGAACGCCGGGAATTCTTTCCCTACGAAACAGGGAAAGGATCCCTCATCTCGAGCAAGGAGGCGGAAACGGGGCTCCCCTGGATGTGTGCAGGACACCACGTGCTTCCTCTCAAGTGGAGACGGGTATGTCGGGGAACTTCTTGAGTTGCAGCAAGGGTGTGAAGGACCCTTTGGAAGTTCCAGTGGTTAGATGTGATTGGCCTCGAGAAGCCTCAGCGGAAATGGGCCTCATCTCGCCTGGAGGGCAAAACCTCCTGGATTTTCTCGAGTTGCGGCAGGTGCTCTCGACTTACTACGGGGACCTCAGGGACCCGCTCTGGTGGCCTCAGGAAAGGCCAGTCCCCATGCGAGTTCCTCGGGGGCCTCTCGGGATTCCTCTCCCGTCGATGCCGGGGCCTAAGACCTTGTGTGGAGTCAGGGCCGGAACCTGAGGATTCCTCTCCAGTGCTGACATGGATCTTGGGGTACTTCTGGAGTCTCCCCAGGGGAGTCAGTCCTCGTCTCGAATGCGGGCATGCACTTGCGCTTTCCTCCAGAGCGGTAGCAGCAGTGTCACGCAGTCCGCCGCGTGGATCAAAGGATGTATGGTTTTCCCTCGAGTCTTTCCGACGAGGCTTTCCCACGAGGCTTTCCCACAGGGCTGTCCCACGTGTACACGTGGTGGGAGTCGATCCTCGGCTTGAACGTCAAGGCAGTGCAGGGAAAACAGGTTCCTCTGGAATGGACTGACACATCTGGGGGACTCTTGGAATGGTGGCACGACCCTGGAGTTCCTCTCGCCTTTCCTGTGGAGAGCGCCTCCTCTTGAGATGCGACGGGAACGCCGGGAATTCTTTCCCTACGAAACAGGGAAAGGATCCCTCATCTCGAGCTAGGAGGCGGAAACGGGGCTCCCCTGGATGTGTGCGGGACCCACGTGCTTCCTCTCGAGTGGAGACGGGTATGTCGGGGAACTTCTTGATTTGCAGCAATGGTGTGAAGGACCCTTTGGAAGTTCCAGTGGTTAGATGTAATTGGCCTCGAAAAGCCTCAGCGGAAATGGGCCTCATCTCGCCTGGAGGGCAAAACCTCCTGGATTTTCTCGAGTTGCGGCAGGTGCTCTAGACTTACGACGGGGACCTCAGGGACCCGCTCTGGTGGCCTCAGGAAAGGCCAGTCCCCATGCGAGTTCCTCGGGGGCCTCTCGGGATTCCTCTCCCGTCGATGCCGGGGCCTAAAACCTTGTGTGGAGTCGGGGCTGGAACCTGAGGATTCCTCTCCATTGCTGACATGGATCTTGGGGTACTTCTGGAGTCTCCCCAGGGGAGTCAGTCCTCGTCTCGAATGCGGGCATGCACTTGCGCTTTCCTCCAGAGCGGTAGCAGCAGTGTCACGCAGTCCGCCGCGTGGATCAAAGGATCTATGGTTTTCCCTCGAGTCTTTCCCACGAGGCTTTCCCACGAGGCTTTCCCACAGGGCTGTCCCACGTGCACACGTGGTGGGAGTCGATCCTCGGCTTGAACGTCAAGGCAGTGCAGGGAAAACAGGTTCCTCTGGAATGGACTGACACATCTGGGGGACTCTTGGAATGGTGGCACGACCCTGGAGTTCCTCTCGCCTTTCCTGTGGAGAGCGCCTCCTCTTGAGATGCGACGGGAACGCCGGGAATTCTTTCCCTGCGAAACAGGGAAAGGATCCCTCATCTCGAGCAAGGAGGCGGAAACGGGGCTCCCCTGGATGTGTGCGGGACACAACGTGCTTCCTCTCGAGTGCAGACGGGTATGTCGGGGAACTTCTTGAGTTGCAGCAAGGGTGTGAAGGACCCTTTGGAAGTTCCAGTGGTTAGATGTGATTGGCCTAGAGAAGCCTCAGCGGAAATGGGCCTCATCTCGCCTGGAGGGCAAAACCTCCTGGATTTTCTCGAGTTGCGGCAGGTGCTCTCGACTTACGACGGGGACCTCAGGGACCCGCTCTGGTGGCCTAAGGAAAGGCCAGTCCCCATGCGAGTTCCTCGGGGGCCTCTCGGGATTCCTCTCCCGTCGATGCCGGGGCCTAAGACCTTGTGTCGAGTCGGGGCCGGAACCTGAGGATTCCTCTCCAGTGCTGACATGGATCTTGGGGTACTTCTGGAGTCTCCCCAGCGGAGTCAGTCCTCGTCTCGAATGCGGGCATGCACTTGCGCTTTCCTCCAGACCGGTAGCAGCAGTGTCACGCAGTCCGCCGCGTGGATCAAAGGATCTATGGTTTTCCCTCGAGTCTTTCCCACGAGGCTTTCCCACGAGGCTTTCCCACAGGGCTGTCCCACGTGCACACGTGGTGGGACTCGATCCTCGGCTTGAACGTCAAGGCAGTGCAGGGAAAACAGGTTCCTCTGGAATGGACTGACACATCTGGGGGACTCTTGGAATGGTGTCACGACCCTGGAGTTCCTCTCGCCTTTCCTGTGGAGAGCGCCTCCTCTTGAGATGCGACGGGAACGCTGGGAAATCTTTCCCTACGAAACAGGGAAAGGATCCCTCATCTCGAGCTAGGAGGCGGAAACGGGGCTCCCCTGGATGTGTGCGGGACACCACGTGCTTCCTCTCGAGTGCAGACGGGTATGTCGGGGAACTTCTTGAGTTGCAGCAAGGGTGTGAAGGACCCTTTGGAAGTTCCAGTGGTTAGACGTGATTGGCCTCGAGAAGCCTCAGCGGAAATGGGCCTCATCTCGCCTGGAGGGCAAAACCTCCTGGATTTTCTCGAGTTGCGGCAGGTGCTCTCGACTTACGACGGGGACCTCAGGGACCCGCTCTGGTGGCCTCAGGAAAGGCCAGTCCCCATTCGAGTTCCTCGGGGGCCTCTCGGGATTCCTCTCCCGTCGATGCCGGGGCCTAAGACCTTGTGTGGAATCGGGGCCGGAACCTGAGGATTCCTCTCCAGTGCTGATATGGATCTTGCGGTACTTCTGGAGTCTCCCCAGGGGAGTCAGTCCTCGTCTCGAATGCGGGCATACACTTGCACTTTCCTCCAGAGCGGTAGTAGCAGTGTCACGCAGTCCGCCACGTGGATCAAAGGATCTATGGTTTTCCCTCGAGTCTTTCCCACGAGGCTTTCCCACGAGTCTTTCCCACAGGGCTGTCCCACGTGCACACGTGGTGGGAGTCGATCCTCGGCTTGAACGTCAAGGCAGTGCAGGGAAAACAGGTTCCTCTGGAATGGACTGACACATCTGGGGGACTCTTGGAATGGTGGCACGACCCTGGAGTTCCTCTCGCCTTTCCTGTGGAGAGCGCCTCCTCTTGAGATGCGACGGGAACACCGGGAATTCTTTCCCTACGAAACAGGGAATGGATCCCTCATCTCGAGCTAGGAGGCGGAAACGGGGCTCCCGTGGATGTGTGCGGGACCCACGTGCTTCCTCTCGAGTGGAGACGGGTATGTCGGGGAACTTCTTGAGTTGCAGCAATGGTGTGAAGGACCCTTTGGAAGTTCCAGTGGTTAGATGTGATTGGCCTCGAAAAGCCTCAGCGGAAATGGGCCTCATCTCGCCTGGAGGGCAAAACCTCCTGGATTTTCTCGAGTTGCGGCAGGTGCTCTCGACTTACGACGGGGACCTCAGGGACCCGCTCTGGTGGCCTCAGGAAAGGCCAGTCCCCATGCGAGTTCCTCGGGGGCCTCTCGGGATTCCTCTCCCGTCGATGCCGGGGCCTAAGAAATTGTGTGGAGTCGGGGCCGGAACCTGAGGATTCCTCTCCAGTGCTGACATGGATCTTGGGGTACTTCTGGAGTCTCCCCAGCGGAGTCAGTCCTCGTCTCAAATGCGGGCATGCACTTGCGCTTTCCTCCAGAGCGGTAGCAGCAGTGTCACGCAGTCCGCCGCGTGGATCAAAGGATCTATGGTTTTCCCTCGAGTCTTTCCCACGAGGCTTTCCCACGAGGCTTTCCCACAGGGCTGTCCCACGTGCACACGTGGTGGGACTCGATCCTCGGCTTGAACGTCAAGGCAGTGCAGGGAAAACAGGTTCCTCTGGAATGGACTGACACATCTGGGGGACTCTTGGAATGGTGGCACGACACTGGAGTTCCTCTCGCCTTTCCTGTGGAGAGCGCCTCCTCTTGAGATGCGACGGGAACGCCGGGAATTCTTTCCCTACGAAACAGGGAAAGGATCCCTCATCTCGAGCTAGGAGGCGGAAACGGGGCTCCCCTGGATGTGTGCGGACCCCACGTGCTTCCCTCGAGTGGAGACGGGTATGTCGGGGAACTTCTTGAGTTGCAGCAAGGGTGTGAAGGACCCTTTGGAAGTTCCAGTGGTTAGACATGATTGGCCTCGAGAAGACTCAGCGGAAATGGGCCTCATCTCGCCTGGAGGGCAAAACCTCCTGGATTTTCTCGACTTGCGGCAGGTGCTCTCGACTTACGACGGGGACCTCAGGGACCCGCTCTGGTGGCTCAGGAAAGGCCAGTCCCCATGCGAGTTCCTAGGGGGCCTCTCGGGATTCCTCTCCCGTCGATGCCGGGGACTAAGACCTTGTGTGGAGTCGGGGCCGGAACCTGAGGATTCCTCTCAGGTGCTGACATGGATCTTGGGGTACTTCTGGAGTCTCCCCAGGGGAGTCAGTCCTCGTCTCGAATGCGGGCATGCACTTGCGCTTTCCTCCAGAGCGGTAGCAGCAGTGTCACGCAGTCCGCCGCGTGGATCAAAGGATGTATGGTTTTCCCTCGAGTCTTTCCGACGAGGCTTTCCCACGAGGCTTTCCCACAGGGCTGTCCCACGTGCACACGTGGTGGGAGTCGATCCTCGGCTTGAACGTCAAGGCAGTGCAGGGAAAACAGGTTCCTCTGGAATGGACTGAGACATCTGGGGGTCTCTTGGAATGGTGGCACGACCCTGGAGTTCCTCTCGCCTTTCCTGTGGAGAGCGCCTCCTCTTGAGATGCGACGGGAACGCCGGGAATTCTTTCCCTACGAAACAGGGAAAGGATCACTCATCTCGAGCTAGGAGGCGGAAACGGGGCTCCCCTGGATGTGTGCGGGACACCACGTGCTTCCTCTCGAGTGGAGACGGGTATGTCGGGGAACTTCTTGAGTTGCAGCAAGGGTGTGAAGGACCCTTTGGAAGTTCCAGTGGTTAGATGTGATTGGCCTCGAGAAGCCTCAGCGGAAATGGGCCTCATCTCGCCTGGAGGGCAAAACCTCCTGGATTTTCTAGAGTTGCGGCAGGTGCTCTCGACTTACGACGGGGACCTCAGGGACCCGCTCTGGTGGCCTCAGGAAAGGCCAGTCCCCATGCGAGTTCCTCGGGGGCCTCTCGGGATTCCTCTCCCGTCGATGCCGGCGCCTAAGACCTTGTGTGGAGTCGGGGCCGGAACCTGAGGATTCCTCTCCAGTGCTTACATGGATCTTGGGGTATTTCTGGAGTCTCCCCAGGGGAGTCAGTCCTCGTCTCGAATGCGGGCATGCACTTGCTCTTTCCTCCAGAGCGGTAGCAGCAGTGTCACGCAGTCCGCCGCGTGGATCAAAGGATCTATGGTTTTCCCTCGAGTCTTTCCGACGAGGCTTTCCCACGAGGCTTTCCCACAGGGCTGTCCCACGTGCACACGTGGTGGGAGTCGATCCTCGGCTTGAACGTCAAGGCAGTGCAGGGAAAACAGGTTCCTCTGGAATGGACTGACACATCTGGGGGACTCTTGGAATGGTGGCACGACCCTGGAGTTCCTCTCGCCTTTCCTGTGGAGAGCGCCTCCTCTTGAGATGCGACGGGAACGCCGGGAATTCTTTCCCTACGAAACAGGGAAAGGATCCCTCATCTCGAGCTAGGAGGCGGAAACGGGGCTCCCCTGGATGTGTGCGGGACACCACGTGCTTCCTCTCGAGTGCAGACGGGTATGTCGGGGAACTTCTTGAGTTGCAGCAAGGGTGTGAATGACCCTTTGGAAGTTCCAGTGGTTAGACGTGATTGGCCTCGAGAAGCCTCAGCGGAAATGGGCCTCATCTCGCCTGGAGGGCAAAACCTCCTGGATTTTCTCGAGTTGCGGCAGGTGCTCTCGACTTACGACGGGGACCTCAGGGACCCGCTCTGGTGGCCTCAGGAAAGGCCAGTCCCCATGCGAGTTCCTCGGGGGCCTCTCGGGATTCCTCTCCCGTCGATGCCGGGGCCTAAGACCTTGTGTGGAGTCGGGGCCGGAACCTGAGGATTCCTCTCCAGTGCTTACATGGATCTTGGGGTACTTCTGGAGTCTCCCCAGGGGAGTCAGTCCTCGTCTCGAATGCGGGCATTCACTTGCGCTTTCCTCCAGAGCGGTAGCAGCAGTGTCACGCAGTCCGCCGCGTGGATCAAAGGATCTATGGTTTTCCCTCGAGTCTTTCCCACGAGGCTTTCCCACGAGGCTTTCCCACAGGGCTGTCCCACGTGCACACGTGGTGGGAGTCGATCCTCGGCTTGAACGTCAAGGCAGTGCAGGGAAAACAGGTTCCTCTGGAATGGACTGACACATCTGGGGGACTCTTGGAATGGGGGCACGACCCTGGAGTTCCTCTCGCCTTTCCTGTGGAGAGCGCCTCCTCTTGAGATGCGACGGGAACGCCGGGAATTCTTTCCCTGCGAAACAGGGAAAGGATCCCTCATCTCGAGCAAGGAGGCGGAAACGGGGCTCCCCTGGATGTGTGCGGGACACAACGTGCTTCCTCTCGAGTGCAGACGGGTATGTCGGGGAACTTCTTGAGTTGCAGCAAGGGTGTGAAGGACCCTTTGGAAGTTCCAGTGGTTAGATGTGATTGGCCTCGAGAAGCCTCAGCGGAAATGGGCCTCATCTCGCCTGGAGGGCAAAACCTCCTGGATTTTCTCGAGTTGCGGCAGGTGCTCTCGACTTACGACGGGGACCTCAGGGACCCGCTCTGGTGGCCTCAGGAAAGGCCAGTCCCCATGCGAGTTCCTCGGGGGCCTCTCAGGATTCCTCTCCCGTCGATGCCGGGGCCTAAGACCTTGTGTGGAGTCGGGGCCGGAACCTGAGGATTCCTCTCCAGTGCTGACATGGATCTTGGGGTACTTCTGGAGTCTCCCCAGGGGAGTCAGTCCTCGTCTCGAATGCGGGCATTCACTTGCGCTTTCCTCCAGAGCGGTAGCAGCAGTGTCACGCAGTCCGCCGCGTGGATCAAAGGATCTAAGGTTTTCCCTCGAGTCTTTCCCACGAGGCTTTCCCACGAGGCTTTCCCACAGGGCTGTCCCACGTGCACACGTGGTGGGAGTCGATCCTCGGCTTGAACGTCAAGGCAGTGCAGGGAAAACAGGTTCCTCTGGAATGGACTGACACATCTGGGGGACTCTTGGAATGGTGGCACGACCCTGGAGTTCCTCTCGCCTTTCCTGTGGAGAGCGCCTCCTCTTGAGATGCGACGGGAACGCCGGGAATTCTTTCCCTGCGAAACAGGGAAAGGATCCCTCATCTCGAGCAAGGAAGCGGAAACGGGGCTCCCCTGGATGTGTGCGGGACACAACGTGCTTCCTCTCAAGTGCAGACGGGTATGTCGGGGAACTTCTTGAGTTGCAGCAAGGGTGTGAAGGACCCTTTGGAAGTTCCAGTGGTTAGATGTGATTGGCCTAGAGAAGCCTCAGCGGAAATGGGCCTCATCTCGCCTGGAGGGCAAAACCTCCTGGATTTTCTCGAGTTGCGGCAGGTGCTCTCGACTTACGACGGGGACCTCAGGGACCCGCTCTGGTGGCCTCAGGAAAGGCCAGTCCCCATGCAAGTTCCTCGGGGGCCTCTCGGGATTCCTCTCCCGTCGATGCCGGGGCCTAAGGCCTTGTGTGGAGTCGGGGCCGGAACCTGAGGATTCCTCTCCAGTGCTGACATGGATCTTGGGGTACTTCTGGAGTCTCCCCAGGGGAGTCAGTCCTCGTCTCGAATGCGGGCATGCACTTGCGCTTTCCTCCAGAGCGGTAGCAGCAGTGTCACGCAGTCCGCCGCGTGGATCAAAGGATGTATGGTTTTCCCTCGAGTCTTTCCCACGAGGCTTTCCCACGAGGCTTTCCCACAGGGCTGTCCCACGTGTACACGTGGTGGGAGTCGATCCTCGGCTTGAACGTCAAGGGAGTGCAGGGAAAACAGGTTCCTCTGGAATGGACTGACACATCTGGGGGACTCTTGGAATGGTGGCACGACCCTGGAGTTCCTCTCGCCTTTCCTGTGGAGAGCGCCTCCTCTTGAGATGCGACGGGAACGCCGGGAATTCTTTCCCTACGAAACAGGGAAAGGATCCCTCATCTCGAGCTAGGAGGCGGAAACGGGGCTCCCCTGGATGTGTGCGGGACCCACGTGCTTCCTCTCGAGTGGAGACGGGTATGTCGGGGAACTTCTTGATTTGCAGCAATGGTGTGAAGGACCCTTTGGAAGTTCCAGTGGTTAGATGTAATTGGCCTCGAAAAGCCTCAGCGGAAATGGGCCTCATCTCGCCTGGAGGGCAAAACCTCCTGGATTTTCTCGAGTTGCGGCAGGTGCTCTAGACTTACGACGGGGACCTCAGGGACCCGCTCTGGTGGCCTCAGGAAAGGCCAGTCCCCATGCGAGTTCCTCGGGGGCCTCTCGGGATTCCTCTCCCGTCGATGCCGGGGCCTAAAACCTTGTGTGGAGTCGGGGCTGGAACCTGAGGATTCCTCTCCATTGCTGACATGGATCTTGGGGTACTTCTGGAGCCTCCCCAGGGGAGTCAGTCCTCGTCTCGAATGCGGGCATGCACTTGCGCTTTCCTCCAGAGCGGTAGCAGCAGTGTCACGCAGTCCCCCGCGTGGATCAAAGGATCTATGGTTTTCCCTCGAGTCTTTCCCACGAGGCTTTCCCACGAGGCTTTCCCACAGGGCTGTCCCACGTGCACACGTGGTGGGAGTCGATCCTCGGCTTGAACGTCAAGGCAGTGCAGGGAAAACAGGTTCCTCTGGAATGGACTGACACATCTGGGGGACTCTTGGAATGGGGGCACGACCCTGGAGTTCCTCTCGCCTTTCCTGTGGAGAGCGCCTCCTCTTGAGATGCGACGGGAACGCCGGGAATTCTTTCCCTGCGAAACAGGGAAAGGATCCCTCATCTCGAGCAAGGAGGCGGAAACGGGGCTCCCCTGGATGTGTGCGGGACACAACGTGCTTCCTCTCGAGTGCAGACGGGTATGTCGGGGAACTTCTTGAGTTGCAGCAAGGGTGTGAAGGACCCTTTGGAAGTTCCAGTGGTTAGATGTGATTGGCCTCGAGAAGCCTCAGCGGAAATGGGCCTCATCTCGCCTGGAGGGCAAAACCTCCTGGATTTTCTCGAGTTGCGGCAGGTGCTCTCGACTTACGACGGGGACCTCAGGGACCCGCTCTGGTGGCCTCAGGAAAGGCCAGTCCCCATGCGAGTTCCTCGGGGGCCTCTCAGGATTCCTCTCCCGTCGATGCCGGGGCCTAAGACCTTGTGTGGAGTCGGGGCCGGAACCTGAGGATTCCTCTCCAGTGCTGACATGGATCTTGGGGTACTTCTGGAGTCTCCCCAGGGGAGTCAGTCCTCGTCTCGAATGCGGGCATTCACTTGCGCTTTCCTCCAGAGCGGTAGCAGCAGTGTCACGCAGTCCGCCGCGTGGATCAAAGGATCTAAGGTTTTCCCTCGAGTCTTTCCCACGAGGCTTTCCCACGAGGCTTTCCCACAGGGCTGTCCCACGTGCACACGTGGTGGGAGTCGATCCTCGGCTTGAACGTCAAGGCAGTGCAGGGAAAACAGGTTCCTCTGGAATGGACTGACACATCTGGGGGACTCTTGGAATGGTGGCACGACCCTGGAGTTCCTCTCGCCTTTCCTGTGGAGAGCGCCTCCTCTTGAGATGCGACGGGAACGCCGGGAATTCTTTCCCTGCGAAACAGGGAAAGGATCCCTCATCTCGAGCAAGGAAGCGGAAACGGGGCTCCCCTGGATGTGTGCGGGACACAACGTGCTTCCTCTCAAGTGCAGACGGGTATGTCGGGGAACTTCTTGAGTTGCAGCAAGGGTGTGAAGGACCCTTTGGAAGTTCCAGTGGTTAGATGTGATTGGCCTAGAGAAGCCTCAGCGGAAATGGGCCTCATCTCGCCTGGAGGGCAAAACCTCCTGGATTTTCTCGAGTTGCGGCAGGTGCTCTCGACTTACGACGGGGACCTCAGGGACCCGCTCTGGTGGCCTCAGGAAAGGCCAGTCCCCATGCAAGTTCCTCGGGGGCCTCTCGGGATTCCTCTCCCGTCGATGCCGGGGCCTAAGGCCTTGTGTGGAGTCGGGGCCGGAACCTGAGGATTCCTCTCCAGTGCTGACATGGATCTTGGGGTACTTCTGGAGTCTCCCCAGGGGAGTCAGTCCTCGTCTCGAATGCGGGCATGCACTTGCGCTTTCCTCCAGAGCGGTAGCAGCAGTGTCACGCAGTCCGCCGCGTGGATCAAAGGATGTATGGTTTTCCCTCGAGTCTTTCCCACGAGGCTTTCCCACGAGGCTTTCCCACAGGGCTGTCCCACGTGTACACGTGGTGGGAGTCGATCCTCGGCTTGAACGTCAAGGGAGTGCAGGGAAAACAGGTTCCTCTGGAATGGACTGACACATCTGGGGGACTCTTGGAATGGTGGCACGACCCTGGAGTTCCTCTCGCCTTTCCTGTGGAGAGCGCCTCCTCTTGAGATGCGACGGGAACGCCGGGAATTCTTTCCCTACGAAACAGGGAAAGGATCCCTCATCTCGAGCTAGGAGGCGGAAACGGGGCTCCCCTGGATGTGTGCGGGACCCACGTGCTTCCTCTCGAGTGGAGACGGGTATGTCGGGGAACTTCTTGATTTGCAGCAATGGTGTGAAGGACCCTTTGGAAGTTCCAGTGGTTAGATGTAATTGGCCTCGAAAAGCCTCAGCGGAAATGGGCCTCATCTCGCCTGGAGGGCAAAACCTCCTGGATTTTCTCGAGTTGCGGCAGGTGCTCTAGACTTACGACGGGGACCTCAGGGACCCGCTCTGGTGGCCTCAGGAAAGGCCAGTCCCCATGCGAGTTCCTCGGGGGCCTCTCGGGATTCCTCTCCCGTCGATGCCGGGGCCTAAAACCTTGTGTGGAGTCGGGGCTGGAACCTGAGGATTCCTCTCCATTGCTGACATGGATCTTGGGGTACTTCTGGAGCCTCCCCAGGGGAGTCAGTCCTCGTCTCGAATGCGGGCATGCACTTGCGCTTTCCTCCAGAGCGGTAGCAGCAGTGTCACGCAGTCCCCCGCGTGGATCAAAGGATCTATGGTTTTCCCTCGAGTCTTTCCCACGAGGCTTTCCCACGAGGCTTTCCCACAGGGCTGTCCCACGTGCACACGTGGTGGGAGTCGATCCTCGGCTTGAACGTCAAGGCAGTGCAGGGAAAACAGGTTCCTCTGGAATGGACTGACACATCTGGGGGACTCTTGGAATGGTGGCACGACCCTGGAGTTCCTCTCGCCTTTCCTGTGGAGAGCGCCTCCTCTTGAGATGCGACGGGAACGCCGGGAATTCTTTCCCTGCGAAACAGGGAAAGGATCCCTCATCTCGAGCAAGGAGGCGGAAACGGGGCTCCCCTGGATGTGTGCGGGACACAACGTGCTTCCTCTCGAGTGCAGACGGGTATGTCGGGGAACTTCTTGAGTTGCAGCAAGGGTGTGAAGGACCCTTTGGAAGTTCCAGTGGTTAGATGTGATTGGCCTAGAGAAGCCTCAGCGGAAATGGGCCTCATCTCGCCTGGAGGGCAAAACCTCCTGGATTTTCTCGAGTTGCGGCAGGTGCTCTCGACTTACGACGGGGACCTCAGGGACCCGCTCTGGTGGCCTCAGGAAAGGCCAGTCCCCATGCGAGTTCCTCGGGGGCCTCTCGGGATTCCTCTCCCGTCGATGCCGGGGCCTAAGACCTTGTGTGGAGTCGGGGCCGGAACCTGAGGATTCCTCTCCAGTGCTGACATGGATCTTGGGGTACTTCTGGAGTCTCCCCAGGGGAGTCAGTCCTCGTCTCGAATGCGGGCATTCACTTGCGCTTTCCTCCAGAGCGGTAGCAGCAGTGTCACGCAGTCCGCCGCGTGGATCAAAGGATCTAAGGTTTTCCCTCGAGTCTTTCCCACGAGGCTTTCCCACAGGGCTGTCCCACGTGCACACGTGGTGGGAGTCGATCCTCGGCTTGAACGTCAAGGCAGTGCAGGGAAAACAGGTTCCTCTGGAATGGACTGACACATCTGGGGGACTCTTGGAATGGTGGCACGACCCTGGAGTTCCTCTCGCCTTTCCTGTTGAGAGCGCCTCCTCTTGAGATGCGACGGGAACGCCGGGAATTCTTTCCCTACGAAACAGGGAAAGGATCCCTCATCTCGAGCTAGGAGGCGGAAACGGGGCTCCCCTGGATGTGTGCGGGACCCACGTGCTTTCTCTCGAGTGGAGACGGGTATGTCGGGGAACTTCTTGATTTGCAGCAATGGTGTGAAGGACCCTTTGGAAGTTCCAGTGGTTAGATGTAATTGGCCTCGAAAAGCCTCAGCGGAATTGGGCCTCATCTCGCCTGGAGGGCAAAACGTCCTGGATTTTCTCGAGTTGCGGCAGGTGCTCTAGACTTACGACGGGGACCTCAGGGACCCGCTCTGGTGGCCTCAGGAAAGGCCAGTCCCCATGCGAGTTCCTCGGGGGCCTCTCGGGATTCCTCTCCCGTCGATGCCGGGGCCTAAAACCTTGTGTGGAGTCGGGGCTGGAACCTGAGGATTCCTCTCCATTGCTGACATGGATCTTGGGGTACTTGTGGAGCCTCCCCAGGGGAGTCAGTCCTCGTCTCGAATGCGGGCATGCACTTGCGCTTTCCTCCAGAGCGGTAGCAGCAGTGTCACGCATTCTGCCGCGTGGATCAAAGGATCTATGGTTTTCCCTCGAGTCTTTCCCACGAGGCTTTCCCACGAGGCTTTCCCACAGGGCTGTCCCACGTGCACACGTGGTGGGAGTCGATCCTCGGCTTGAACGTCAAGGCAGTGCAGGGAAAACAGGTTCCTCTGGAATGGACTGACACATCTGGGGGACTCTTGGAATGGTGTCTCGACCCTGGAGTTCCTCTCGCCTTTCCTGTGGAGAGCGCCTCCTCTTGAGATGCGACTGGAACGCCGGAAATTCTTTCCCTACGAAACAGGGAAAGGATCCCTCATCTCGAGCTAGGAGGCGGAAACGGGGCTCCCCTGGATGTGTGCGGGACACCACGTGCTTCCTCTCGAGTGGAGACGGGTATGTCGGGGAACTTCTTGAGTTGCAGCAAGGGTGTGAAGGACCCTTTGGAAGTTCCAGTGGTTAGATGTGATTGGCCTCGAGAAGCCTCAGCGGAAAAGGGCCTCATCTCGCCTGGAGGGCACAACCTCCTGGATTTTCTCGAGTTGCGTCAGGTGCTCTCGACTTACGACGGGGACCTCAGGGACCCGCTCTGGTGGCCTCAGGAAAGGCCAGTCCCCATGCGAGTTCCTCGGGGGCCTCTCGGGATTCCTCTCCCGTCGATGCCGGGGCCTAAGACCTTGTGTGGAGTCGGGGCCGGAACCTAAGGATTCCTCTCCAGTGCTGACATGGATCTTGGGGTACTTCTGGAGTCTCCCCAGGGGAGTCAGTCCTCGTCTCGAATGCGGGCATGCACTTGCGCTTTCCTCCAGAGCGGTAGCAGCAGTGTCACGCAGTCCGCCGCGTGGATCAAAGGATCTATGGTTTTCCCACGAGGCTTTCCCACAGGGCTGTCCCACGTGCACACGTGGTGGGACTCGATCCTCGGCTTGAACGTCAAGGCAGTGCAGGGAAAACAGGTTCCTCTGGAATGGACTGACACATCTGGGGGACTCTTGGAATGGTGGCATGACCCTGGAGTTCCTCTCGCCTTTCCTGTGGAGAGCGCCTCCTCTTGAGACGCGACGGGAACGCCGGGAATTCTTTCCCTACGAAACAGGGAAAGGATCCCTCATCTCGAGCTAGGAGGCGGAAACGGGGCTCCCCTGGATGTGTGCGGGACCCACGTGCTTCCTCTCGAGTGGAGACGGGTATGTCGGGGAACTTCTTGAGTTGCAGGAAGGGTGTGAAGGACCCTTTGGAAGTTCCAGTGGTTAGACGTGATTATCCTGGAGAAGCCTCAGCGGAAATGGGCCTCATCTCGCCTGGAGGGCAAAACCTCCTGGATTTTCTCGAGTTGCGGCAGGTGCTCTCGACTTACGACGGGGACCTCAGGGACCCGCTCTGGTGGCCTCAGGAAAGGCCAGTCCCCATGCGAGTTCCTCGGGGGCCTCTCGGGATTCCTCTCCCGTCGATGCCGGGTCCTAAGACCTTGTGTGGATTCGGGGCCGGAACCTGAGGATTCCTCTCCAGTGCTGACATGTATCTTGGGGTACTTCTGGTGTCTCCCCAGGGGAGTCAGTCCTCGTCTCGAATGCGGGCATGCACTTGCGCTTTCCTCCAGAGCGGTAGCAGCAGTGTCACGCAGTCCGCCGCGTGGATCAAAGGATCTATGGTTTTCCCTCGAGTCTTTCCCACGAGGCTTTCCCACGAGGCTTTCCCACAGGGCTGTCCCACGTGCACACGTGGTGGGAGTCGATCCTCGGCTTGAACGTCAAGGCAGTGCAGGGAAAACAGGTTCCTCTGGAATGGACTGACACATCTGGGGGACTCTTGGAATGGTGGCACGACCCTGGAGTTCCTCTCGCCTTTCCTGTGGAGAGCGCCTCCTCTTGAGATGCGACGGGAACGCCGGGAATTCTTTCCCTACGAAACAGGGAAAGGATCCCTCATCTCGAGCTAGGAGGCGGAAACGGGGCACCCCTGGATGTTTGCGGGACACCACATGCTTCCTCTCGAGTGGAGACGGGTATGTCGGGGAACTTCTTGAGTTGCAGCAAGGGTGTGAAGGACCCTTTGGAAGTTACAGTGGTTAGACGTGATTGGCCTCGAGAAGCCTCAGCGGAAATGGGCGTCATGTCGCCTGGAGGGCAAAACCTCCTGGATTTTCTCGAGTTGCGGCAGGTGCTCTCGACTTACGACGGGGACCTCAGGGAACCGCTCTGGTGGCCTCAGGAAAGGCCAGTCCCCATGCGAGTTCCTCGGGGGCCTCTCCGGATTCCTCTCCCATCGATGCCGGGGCCTAAGACATTGTGTGGAGTCGGGGCCGGAACCTGAGGATTCCTCTCCAGTGCTGACATGGATCTTGGGGTACTTCTGGAGTCTCCCCAGGGGAGTCAGTCCTCGTCTCGAATGCGGGCATGCACTTGCGCTTTCCTCCAGAGCGGTAGCAGCAGTGTCACGCAGTCCGCCGCGTGGATCAAAGGATCTATGGTTTTCCCTCGAGTCTTTCGCACGAGGCTTTCCCACGAGGCTTTCCCACAGGGCTGTCCCACGTGCACACGTGGTGGGAGTCGATCCTCGGCTTGAACGACAAGGCAGTGCAGGGAAAACAGGTTCCTCTGGAATGGACTGACACATCTGGGGGACTCTTGTAATGGTGGCACGACCCTGGAGTTCCTCTCGCCTTTCCTGTGGAGAGCGCCTCCTCTTGAGATGCGACGGGAACGCCGGGAATTCTTTCCCTACGAAACAGGGAAAGGATCCCTCATCTCGAGCTAGGAGGCGGAAACGGGGCTCCCGTGGATGTGTGCGGGACCCCACGTGCTTCCTCTCGAGTGGAGACGGGTATGTCGGGGAACTTCTTGAGTTGCAGCAAGGGTGTGAAGGACCCTTTGGAAGTTCCAGTGGTTAGATGTGATTGGCCTCGAGAAGCCTCAGCGGAAATGGGCCTCATCTCGCTTGGAGGGCAAAACCTCCTGGATTTTCTCGAGTTGCGGCAGGTGCTCTCGACTTACGATGGGGACCTCAGGGACCCGCTCTGGTGGCCTCAGGAAAGGCCAGTCCCCATGCGAGTTCCTCGGGGGCCTCTCGGGATACCTCTCCCGTCGATGCCGGGGCCTAAGACCTTGTGTGGAGTCGGGGCCGGAACCTGAGGATTCCTCTCCAGTGCTGACATGTATCTTGGGGTACTTCTGGAGTCTCCCCAGGTTAGTCAGTCCTCGTCTCGAATGCGGGCATGCACTTGCGCTTTCCTCCAGAGCGGTAGCAGCAGTGTCACGCAGTCCGCCGCGTGGATCAAAGGATCTATGGTTTTCCCTCGAGTCTTTCCCACGAGGCTTTCCCACGAGGCTTTCCCACAGGGCTGTCCCACGTGCACACGTGGTGGGACTCGATCCTCGGCTTGAACGTCAAGGCAGTGCAGGGAAAACAGGTTCCTCTGGAATGTACTGACACATCTGGGGGACTCTTGGAATGGTGGCACGACCCTGGAGTTCCTCTCGCCTTTCCTGTGGAGAGCGCCTCCTCTTGAGATGCGACAGGAACGCCGGGAATTCTTTCCCTACGAAACAGGGAAAGGATCCCTCATCTCGAGCTAGGAGGCGGAAACGGCGCTCGCCTGGATGTGTGCGGGACCCCACGTGCTTCCTCTCGAGTGGAGACGGGTATGTCGGGGAACTTCTTGAGTTGCAGCAAGGGTGTGAAGGACCCTTTGGAAGTTCCAGTGGTTAGATGTGATTGGCCTCGAGAAGCCTCAGCGGAAATGGGCCTCATCTCGCCTGGAGGGCAAAACCGCCTGGATTTTCTCGAGTTGCGGCAGGTGCTCTCGACTTACGACGAGGACCTCAGGGACCCGCTCTGGTGGCCTCAGGAAATGCCAGTCCCCATGCGAGTTCCTCGGGGGATTCCTCTCCCGTCGATGCCGGGGCCTAAGACCTTGTGTGGAGTTGGGGCCGGAACCTGAGGATTCCTCTCCAGTGCTGACATGGATCTTGGGGTACTTCTGGAGTCTCCCCAGGGGAGTCAGTCCTCGTCTCGAATGCGGGCATGCACTTGCGCTTTCCTCCAGAGCGGTAGCAGCAGTGTCACGCAGTCCGCCGCGTGGATCAAAGGATCTATGGTTTTCCCTCGAGTCTTTCCCACGAGGCTTTCCCACGAGGCTTTCCCACAGGGCTGTCCCACGTGCACACGTGGTGGGAGTCGATCCTCGGCTTGAACGTCAAGGCAGTGCAGGGAAAACAGGTTCCTCTGGAATGGACTGACACATCTGGGGGACTCTTGGAATGGTGGCACGACCCTGGAGTTCCTCTCGCCTTTCCTGTCGAGAGCGCCTCCTCTTGAGATGCGACGGGAACGCCGGGAATTCTTTCCCTACGAAACAGGGAAAGGATCCCTCATCTCGAGCTAGGAGGCGGAAACGGGGCACCACTGGATGTGTGCGGGACACCACATGCTTCCTCTCGAGTGGAGACGGGTATGTCGGGGAACTTCTTGAGTTGCAGCAAGGGTGTGAAGGACCCTTTGGAAGTTCCAGTGGTTAGACGTGATTGGCCTCGAGAAGCCTCAGCGGAAATGGGCCTCATCTCGCCTGGAGGGCAAAACCTCCTGGATTTTCTCGAGTTGCGGCAGGTGCTCTCGACTTACGACGGGGACCTTAGGGAACCGCTCTGGTGGCCTCAGGAAAGGCCAGTCCCCATGCGAGTTCCTCTGGGGCCTCTCCGGATTCCTCTCCCGTCGATGCCGGGGCCTAAGACATTGTGTGGAGTAGGGGCCGGAACCTGAGGATTCCTCTCCAGTGCTGACATGGATCTTGGGGTACTTCTGGAGTCTCCCCAGGGGAGTCAGTCCTCGTCTCGAATGCGGGCATGCACTTGCGCTTTCCTCCAGAGCGGTAGCAGCAGTGTCACGCAGTCCGCCGCGTGGATCAAAGGATCTATGGTTTTCCCTCGAGTCTTTCCCACAAGGCTTTCCCACGAGGCTTTCCCACAGGGCTGTCCCACGTGCACACGTGGTGGGAGTCGATCCTCGGCTTGAACGACAAGGCAGTGCAGGGAAAACAGGTTCCTCTGGAATGGACTGACACATCTGGGGGACTCTTGTAATGGTGGCACGACCCTGGAGTTCCTCTCGCCTTTCCTGTGGAGAGCGCCTCCTCTTGAGATGCGACGGGAACGCCGGGAATTCTTTCCCTACGAAACAGGGAAAGGATCCCTCATCTCGAGCTAGGAGGCGGAAACGGGCCTCCCCTGGATGTGTGCGGGACACCACGTGCTTCCTCTCGAGTGGAGACGGGTATGTCGGGGAACTTCTTGAGTTGCCGCAAGGGTGTGAAGGACCCTTTGGAAGTTCCAGTGGTTAGACGTGATTGGCCTCGTGAAGCCTCAGCGGAAATGGGCCTCATCTCGCCTGGAGGGCAAAACCTCCTGGATTTTCTCGAGTTGTGGCAGGTGCTCTCGACTTACGAAGGGGACCTCAGGGACGCGCTCTGGTGGCCTCAGGAAAGGCCAGTCCCCATGCGAGTTCCTCGGGGGCCTCTCGGGATACCTCTCCCGTCGATGCCGGGGCCTAAGACCTTGTGTGGAGTCGGGGCCGGAACCTGAGGATTCCTCTCCAGTGCTGACATGGATCTTGGGGTACTTCTGGAATCTCCCCAGGGGAGTCAGTCCTCGTCTCGAATGCGGGCATGCACTTGCGCTTTCCTCCAGAGCGGTAGCAGCAGTGTCACGCAGTCCGCCGCGTGGATCAAAGGATCTATGGTTTTCCCTCGAGTCTTTCCCACGAGGCTTTCCCACGAGGCTTTCCCACAGGGCTGTCCCACGTGCACACGTGGTGGGAGTCGATCCTCGGCTTGAACGTCAAGGCAGTGCAGGGAAAACAGGTTCCTCTGGAATGGACTGACACATCTGGGGGACTCTTGGAATGGTGTCACGACCCTGGAGTTCCTCTCGCCTTTCCTGTGGAGAGCACCTCCTCATGAGATGCGACGGGAATGCCGGGAATTCTTTCCCTACGAAACAGGGAAAGGATACCTCATCTCGAGCTAGGAGGCGGAAACGGGGCTCCCCTGGATGTGTGCGGGACCCCACGTGCTTCCTCTCGAGTGGAGACGGGTATGTCGGGGAACTTCTTGAGTTGCAGCAATGGTGTGAAGGACCCTTTGGAAGTTCCAGTGGTTAGACGTGATTGGCCTCGAGAAGCCTCAGCGGAAATGGGCCTCATCTCGCCTGGAGGGCAAAACCTCCTGGATTTTCTCGAGTTGCGGCAGGTGCTCTCGACTTACGACGGGGACCTCAGGGACCCGCTCTGGTGGCCTCCGGAAAGGCCAGTCCCCATGCGAGTTCCTCGGGGGCCTCTCCGGATTCCTCTCCCGTCGATTCCGGGGCCTAAGACATTGTGTGGAGTCGGGGCCGGAACCTGAGGATTCCTCTCCAGTGCTGACATGGATCTTGGGGTACTTCTGGAGTCTCCCCAGGGGAGTCAGTCCTCGTCTCGAATGCGGGCATGCACTTGCGCTTTCCTCCAGAGCGGTAGCAGCAGTGTCACGCAGTCCGCCGCGTGGATCAAAGGATCTATGGTTTTCCCTCGAGTCTTTCCCACGAGGCTTTCCCACGAGGCTTTCCCACAGGGCTGTCCCACGTGCACACGTGGTGGGACTCGATCCTCGGCTTGAACGTCAAGGCAGTGCAGGGAAAACAGGTTCCTCTGGAATGTACTGACACATCTGGGGGACTCTTGGAATGGTGGCACGACCCTGGAGTTCCTCTCGCCTTTCCTGTGGAGAGCGCCTCCTCTTGAGATGCGACGGGAACGCCGGGAATTCTTTCCCTACGAAACAGGGAAAGGATCCCTCATCTCGAGCTAGGAGGCGGAAACGGCGCTCGCCTGGATGTGTGCGGGACCCCACGTGCTTCCTCTCGAGTGGAGACGGGTATGTCGGGGAACTTCTTGAGTTGCAGCAAGGGTGTGAAGGACCCTTTGGAAGTTCCAGTGGTTAGATGTGATTGGCCTCGAGAAGCCTCAGCGGAAATGGGCCTCATCTCGCCTGGAGGGCAAAACCGCCTGGATTTTCTCGAGTTGCGGCAGGTGCTCTCGACTTACGACGAGGACCTCAGGGACCCGCTCTGGTGGCCTCAGGAAAGGCCAGTCCCCATGCGAGTTCCTCGGGGGATTCCTCTCCCGTCGATGCCGGGGCCTAAGACCTTGTGTGGAGTTGGGGCCGGAACCTGAGGATTCCTCTCCAGTGCTGACATGGATCTTGGGGTACTTCTGGAGTCTCCCCAGGGGAGTCAGTCCTCGTCTCGAATGCGGGCATGCACTTGCGCTTTCCTCCAGAGCGGTAGCAGCAGTGTCACGCAGTCCGCCGCGTGGATCAAAGGATCTATGGTTTTCCCTCGAGTCTTTCCCACGAGGCTTTCCCACGAGGCTTTCCCACAGGGCTGTCCCACGTGCACACGTGGTGGGAGTCGATCCTCGGCTTGAACGTCAAGGCAGTGCAGGGAAAACAGGTTCCTCTGGAATGGACTGACACATCTGGGGGACTCTTGGAATGGTGTCACGACCCTGGAGTTCCTCTCGCCTTTCCTGTGGAGAGCACCTCCTCATGAGATGCGACGGGAATGCCGGGAATTCTTTCCCTACGAAACAGGGAAAGGATACCTCATCTCGAGCTAGGAGGCGGAAACGGGGCTCCCCTGGATGTGTGCGGGACCCCACGTGCTTCCTCTCGAGTGGAGACGGGTATGTCGGGGAACTTCTTGAGTTGCAGCAATGGTGTGAAGGACCCTTTGGAAGTTCCAGTGGTTAGACGTGATTGGCCTCGAGAAGCCTCAGCGGAAATGGGCCTCATCTCGCCTGGAGGGCAAAACCTCCTGGATTTTCTCGAGTTGCGGCAGGTGCTCTCGACTTACGACGGGGACCTCAGGGACCCGCTCTGGTGGCCTCCGGAAAGGCCAGTCCCCATGCGAGTTCCTCGGGGGCCTCTCCGGATTCCTCTCCCGTCGATGCCGGGGCCTAAGACATTGTGTGGAGTCGGGGCCGGAACCTGAGGATTCCTCTCCAGTGCTGACATGGATCTTGGGGTACTTCTGGAGTCTCCTCAGGGGAGTCAGTCCTCGTCTCGAATGCGGGCATGCACTTGCGCTTTCCTCCAGAGCGGTAGCAGCAGGGTCACGCAGTCCGCCGCGTGGATCAAAGGATCTATGGTTTTCCCTCGAGTCTTTCCCACGAGGCTTTCCCACGAGGCTTTCCCACAGGGCTGTCCCACGTGCACACGTGGTGGGAGTCGATCCTCGGCTTTAACGTCAAGGCAGTGCAGGGAAAACAGGTTCCTCTGGAATGGACTGACACATCTGGGGGACTCTTGGAATGGTGGCACGACCCTGGAGTTCCTCTCGTCTTTCCTGTGGAGAGCGCCTCCTCTTGAGATGCGAGTGGAACGCCGGGAATTCTTTCCCTACCAAACAGGGAAAGGATCCGTCATCTCGAGCTAGGAGGCGGAAACGGGGCTCCCCTGGATGTGTGCGGGACCCCACGTGCTTCCTCTCGAGTGGAGACGGGTATGTCGGGGAACTTCTTGAGTTGCAGCTAGGGTGTGAAGGACCCTTTGGAAGTTCCAGTGGTTAGATGTGATTGGCCTCGAGAAGCCTCAGCGGAAATGGGCCTCATCTCGCTTGGAGGGCAAAACCTCCTGGATTTTCTCGAGTTGCGGCAGGTGCTCTCGACTTACGACGGGGACCTCAGGGACCCGCTCTGGTGGCCTCAGGAAAGGCCAGTCCCCATGCGAGTTCCTCGGGGGCCTCTCGGGATACCTCTCCCGTCGATGCCGGGGCCTAAGACCTTGTGTGGAGTCGGGGCAGGAACCTGAGGATTCCTCTCCAGTGCTGACATGTATCTTGGGGTACTTCTGGAGTCTCCCCAGGGGAGTCAGTCCTCGTCTCGAATGCGGGCATGCACTTGCGCTTTCCTCCAGAGCGGTAGCAGCAGTGTCACGCAGTCCGCCGCGTGGATCAAAGGATCTATGGTTTTCCCTCGAGTCTTTCCCACGAGGCTTTCCCACGAGGCTTTCCCACAGGGCTGTCCCACGTGCACACGTGGTGGGAGTCGATCCTCGGCTTGAACGTCAAGGCAGTGCAGGGAAAACAGGTTCCTCTGGAATGGACTGACACATTTGGGGGCTCTTGGAATGGTGGCACGACCCTGGAGTTCCTCTCGCCTTTCCTGTCGAGAGCGCCTCCTCTTGAGATGCGACGGGAACGCCGGGAATTCTTTCCCTACGAAACAGGGAAAGGATCCCTCATCTCGAGCTAGGAGGCGGAAACGGGGCACCACTGGATGTGTGCGGGACACCACATGCTTCCTCTCGAGTGGAGACGGGTATGTCGGGGAACTTCTTGAGTTGCAGCAAGGGTGTGAAGGACCCTTTGGAAGTTCCAGTGGTTAGACGTGATTGGCCTCGAGAAGCCTCAGCGGAAATGGGCCTCATCTCGCCTGGAGGGCAAAACCTCCTGGATTTTCTCGAGTTGCGGCAGGTGCTCTCGACTTACGACGGGGACCTCAGGGAACCGCTCTGGTGGCCTCAGGAAAGGACAGTCCCCATGCGAGTTCCTCTGGGGCCTCTCCGGATTCCTCTCCCGTCGATGCCGGGGCCTAAGACATTGTGTGGAGTCGGGGCCGGAACCTGAGGATTCCTCTCCAGTGCTGACATGGATCTTGGGGTACTTCTGGAGTCTCCCCAGGGGAGTCAGTCCTCGTCTCGAATGCGGGCATGCACTTGCGCTTTCCTCCAGAGCGGTAGCAGCAGTGTCACGCAGTCCGCCGCGTGGATCAAAGGATCTATGGTTTTCCCTCGAGTCTTTCCCACAAGGCTTTCCCACGAGGCTTTCCCACAGGGCTGTCCCACGTGCACACGTGGTGGGAGTCGATCCTCGGCTTGAACGACAAGGCAGTGCAGGGAAAACAGGTTCCTCTGGAATGGACTGACACATCTGGGGGACTCTTGTAATGGTGGCACGACCCTGGAGTTCCTCTCGCCTTTCCTGTGGAGAGCGCCTCCTCTTGAGATGCGACGGGAACGCCGGGAATTCTTTCCCTACGAAACAGGGAAAGGATCCCTCATCTCGAGCTAGGAGGCGGAAACGGGGCTCCCCTGGATGTGTGCGGGACACCACGTGCTTCCTCTCGAGTGGAGACGGGTATGTCGGGGAACTTCTTGAGTTGCCGCAAGGGTGTGAAGGACCCTTTGGAAGTTCCAGTGGTTAGACGTGATTGGCCTCGTGAAGCCTCAGCGGAAATGGGCCTCATCTCGCCTGGAGGGCAAAACCTCCTGGATTTTCTCGAGTTGTGGCAGGTGCTCTCGACTTACGAAGGGGACCTCAGGGACGCGCTCTGGTGGCCTCAGGAAAGGCCAGTCCCCATGCGAGTTCCTCGGGGGCCTCTCGGGATACCTCTCCCGTCGATGCCGGGGCCTAAGACCTTGTGTGGAGTCGGGGCCGGAACCTGAGGATTCCTCTCCAGTGCTGACATGGATCTTGGGGTACTTCTGGAGTCTCCCCAGGGGAGTCAGTCCTCGTCTCGAATGCGGGCATGCACTTGCGCTTTCCTCCAGAGCGGTAGCAGCAGTGTCACGCAGTCCGCCGCGTGGATCAAAGGATCTATGGTTTTCCCTCGAGTCTTTCCCACGAGGCTTTCCCACGAGGCTTTCCCACAGGGCTGTCCCATGTGCACACGTGGTGGGAGTCGATCCTCGGCTTGAACGTCAAGGCAGTGCAGGGAAAACAGGTTCCTCTGGAATGGACTGACACATCTGGGGGACTCTTGGAATGGTGGCACGACCCTGGAGTTCCTCTCGCCTTTCCTGTCGAGAGCGCCTCCTCTTGAGATGCGACGGGAACGCCGGGAATTCTTTCCCTACGAAACAGGGAAAGGATCCCTCATCTCGAGCTAGGAGGCGGAAACGGGGCTCCCCTGGATGTGTGCGGGACCCCACGTGCTTCCTCTCGAGTGGAGACGGGTATGTCGGGGAACTTCTTGAGTTGCAGCTAGGGTGTGAAGGACCCTTTGGAAGTTCCAGTGGTTAGATGTGATTGGCCTCGAGAAGCCTCAGCGGAAATGGGCCTCATCTCGCCTGGAGGGCAAAACCTCCTGGATTTTCTCGAGTTGCGGCAGGTGCTCTCGACTTACGACGGGGACCTCAGGGACCCGCTCTGGTGGCCTCAGGAAAGGCCAGTCCCCATGCGAGTTCCTCGGGGGCCTCTCGGGATACCTCTCCCGTCGATGCCGGGGCCTAAGACCTTGTGTGGAGTCGGGGCAGGAACCTGAGGATTCCTCTCCAGTGCTGACATGTATCTTGGGGTACTTCTGGAGTCTCCCCAGGGGAGTCAGTCCTCGTCCCGAATGCGGGCATGCACTTGCGCTTTCCTCCAGAGCGGTAGCAGCAGTGTCACGCAGTCCGCCGCGTGGATCAAAGGATCTATGGTTTTCCCTCGAGTCTTTCCCACGAGGCTTTCCCACGAGGCTTTCCCACAGGGCTGTCCCACGTGCACACGTGGTGTGACTCGATCCTCGGCTTGAACGTCAAGGCAGTGCAGGGAAAACAGGTTCCTCTGGAATGTACTGACACATCTGGGGGACTCTTGGAATGGTGGCACGACCCTGGAGTTCCTCTCGCCTTTCCTGTGGAGAGCGCCTCCTCTTGAGATGCGACGGGAACGCCGGGAATTCTTTCCCTACGAAACAGGGAAAGGATCCCTCATCTCGAGCTAGGAGGCGGAAACGGCGCTCGCCTGGATGTGTGCGGGACCCCACGTGCTTCCTCTCGAGTGGAGACGGGTATGTCGGGGAACTTCTTGAGTTGCAGCAAGGGTGTGAAGGACCCTTTGGAAGTTCCAGTGGTTAGATGTGATTGGCCTCGAGAAGCCTCAGCGGAAATGGGCCTCATCTCGCCTGGAGGGCAAAACCGCCTGGATTTTCTCGAGTTGCGGCAGGTGCTCTCGACTTACGACGAGGACCTCAGGGACCCGCTCTGGTGGCCTCAGGAAAGGCCAGTCCCCATGCGAGTTCCTCGGGGGATTCCTCTCCCGTCGATGCCGGGGCCTAAGACCTTGTGTGGAGTTGGGGCCGGAACCTGAGGATTCCTCTCCAGTGCTGACATGGATCTTGGGGTACTTCTGGAGTCTCCCCAGGGGAGTCAGTCCTCGTCTCGAATGCGGGCATGCACTTGCGCTTTCCTCCAGAGCGGTAGCAGCAGTGTCACGCAGTCCGCCGCGTGGATCAAAGGATCTATGGTTTTCCCTCGAGTCTTTCCCACGAGGCTTTCCCACGAGGCTTTCCCACAGGGCTGTCCCACGTGCACACGTGGTGGGAGTCGATCCTCGGCTTGAACGTCAATGCAGTGCAGGGAAAACAGGTTCCTCTGGAATGGACTGACACATCTGGGGGCTCTTGGAATGGTGGCACGACCCTGGAGTTCCTCTCGCCTTTCCTGTCGAGAGCGCCTCCTCTTGAGATGCGACGGGAACGCCGGGAATTCTTTCCCTACGAAACAGGGAAAGGATCCCTCATCTCGAGCTAGGAGGCGGAAACGGGGCACCACTGGATGTGTGCGGGACACCACATGCTTCCTCTCGAGTGGAGACGGGTATGTCAGGGAACTTCTTGAGTTGCAGCAAGGGTGTGAAGGACCCTTTGGAAGTTCCAGTGGTTAGACGTGATTGGCCTCGAGAAGCCTCAGCGGAAATGGGCCTCATCTCGCCTGGAGGGCAAAACCTCCTGGATTTTCTCGAGTTGCGGCAGGTGCTCTCGACTTACGACGGGGACCTCAGGGAACCGCTCTGGTGGCCTCAGGAAAGGCCAGTCCCCATGCGAGTTCCTCTGGGGCCTCTCCGGATTCCTCTCCCGTCGATGCCGGGGCCTAAGACATTGTGTGGAGTCGGGGCCGAAACCTGAGGATTCCTCTCCAGTGCTGACATGGATCTTGGGGTACTTCTGGAGTCTCCCCAGGGGAGTCAGTCCTCGTCTCGAATGCGGGCATGCACTTGCGCTTTCCTCCAGAGCGGTAGCAGCAGTGTCACGCAGTCCGCCGCGTGGATCAAAGGATCTATGGTTTTCCCTCGAGTCTTTCCCACAAGGCTTTCCCACGAGGCTTTCCCACAGGGCTGTCCCACGTGCACACGTGGTGGGAGTCGATCCTCGGCTTGAACGACAAGGCAGTGCAGGGAAAACAGGTTCCTCTGGAATGGACTGACACATCTGGGGGACTCTTGTAATGGTGGCACGACCCTGGAGTTCCTCTCGCCTTTCCTGTGGAGAGCGCCTCCTCTTGAGATGCGACGGGAACGCCGGGAATTCTTTCCCTACGAAACAGGGAAAGGATCCCTCATCTCGAGCTAGGAGGCGGAAACGGGGCTCCCCTGGATGTGTGCGGGACACCACGTGCTTCCTCTCGAGTGGAGACGGGTATGTCGGGGAACTTCTTGAGTTGCCGCAAGGGTGTGAAGGACCCTTTGGAAGTTCCAGTGGTTAGACGTGATTGGCCTCGTGAAGCCTCAGCGGAAATGGGCCTCATCTCGCCTGGAGGGCAAAACCTCCTGGATTTTCTCGAGTTGTGGCAGGTGCTCTCGACTTACGAAGGGGACCTCAGGGACGCGCTCTGGTGGCCTCAGGAAAGGCCAGTCCCCATGCGAGTTCCTCGGGGGCCTCTCGGGATACCTCTCCCGTCGATGCCGGGGCCTAAGACCTTGTGTGGAGTCGGGGCCGGAACCTGAGGATTCCTCTCCAGTGCTGACATGGATCTTGGGGTACTTCTGGAGTCTCCCCAGGGGGTCAGTCCTCATCTCGAATGCGGGCATGCACTTGCGCTTTCCTCCAGAGCGGTAGCAGCAGTGTCACGCAGTCCGCCGCGTGGATCAAAGGATCTATGGTTTTCCCTCGAGTCTTTCCCACGAGGCTTTCCCACGAGGCTTTCCCACAGGGCTGTCCCATGTGCACACGTGGTGGGAGTCGATCCTCGGCTTGAACGTCAAGGCAGTGCAGGGAAAACAGGTTCCTCTGGAATGGACTGACACATCTGGGGGACTCTTGGAATGGTGGCACGACCCTGGAGTTCCTCTCGCCTTTCCTGTCGAGAGCGCCTCCTCTTGAGATGCGACGGGAACGCCGGGAATTCTTTCCCTAAGAAACAGGGAAAGGATCCCTCATCTCGAGCTAAGAGGCGGAAACGGGGCACCACTGGATGTGTGCGGGACACCACATGCTTCCTCTCGAGTGGAGACGGGTATGTCGGGGAACTTCTTGAGTTGCAGCAAGGGTGTGAAGGACCCTTTGGAAGTTCCAGTGGTTAGACGTGATTGGCCTCGAGAAGCCTCAGCGGAAATGGGCCTCATCTCGCCTGGAGGGCAAAACCTCCTGGATTTTCTCGAGTTGCGGCAGGTGCTCTCGACTTACGACGGGGACCTCAGGGACCCGCTCTGGTGGCCTCCGGAAAGGCCAGTCCCCATGCGAGTTCCTCGGGGGCCTCTCGGGATTCCTCTCCCGTCGATGCCGGGGCCTAAGACCTTGTGTGGAGTCGGGGCCGGAACCTGAGGATTCCTCTCCAGTGCTGACATGGATCTTCGGGTACTTCTGGAGTCTCCCCAGGGGAGTCAGTCCTCGTCTCGAATGCGGGCATGCACTTGCGCTTTCCTCCAGAGCGGCAGCAGCAGGGTCACGCAGTCCGCCGCGTGGATCAAAGGATCTATGGTTTTCCCTCGAGTCTTTCCCACGAGGCTTTCCCACGAGGCTTTCCCACAGGACTGTCCCACGTGCACACGTGGTGGGAGTCGATCCTCGGCTTGAACGTCAAGGCAGTGCAGGGAAAACAGGTTCCTCTGGAATGGACTGACACATCTGGGGGACTCTTGGAATGGTGGCACGACCCTGGAGTTCCTCTCGCCTTTCCTGTGGAGAGCGCCTCCTCTTGAGATGCGACTGGAATGCCGGGAATTCTTTCCCTACGAAACAGGGAAAGGATCCCTCATCTCGAGCTAGGAGGCGGAAACGGGGCTCCCCTGGATGTGTGAGGGACCCCACGTGCTTCCTCTCGAGTGGAGACGGGTATGTCGGGGAACTTTTTGAGTTGCAGCAAGGTTGTGAAGGACCCTTTGGAAGTTCCAGTGGTTAGATGTGATTGGCCTCGAGAAGCCTCAGCGGAAATGGGCCTCATCTCGCCTGGAGGGCAAAACCTCCTGGATTTTCTCGAGTTGCGGCAGGTGCTCTCGACTTACAACGGGGACCTCAGGGACCCGCTCTGGTGGCCTCAGGAAAGGCCAGTCCCCATGCGAGTTCCTCGGGGGCCTCTCGGGATTCCTCTCCCGTCGATGCCGGGGCCTAAGACCTTGTGTGGAGTCGGGGCCGGAACCTGAGGATTCCTCTCCAGTGCTGACATGGATCTTGGGGTACTTCTGGAATCTCCCCAGGGGAGTCAGTCCTCGTCTCGAATGCGGGCATGCACTTGCGCTTTCCTCCAGAGCGGTAGCAGCAGTGTCACGCAGTCCGCCGCGTGGATCAAAGGATCTACGGTTTTCTCTCGAGTCTTTCCCACGAGGCTTTCCCACGAGGCTTTCCCACAGGGCTGTCCCACGTGCACACGTGGTGGGAGTCGATCCTCGGCTTGAACGTCAAGGCAGTGCAGGGAAAACAGGTTCCTCTGGAATGGACTGACACATCTGGGGGACTCTTGGAATGGTGTCACGACCCTGGAGTTCCTCTCGCCTTTCCTGTGGAGAGCGCCTCCTCATGAGATGCGACGGAATGCCGGGAATTCTTTCCCTACGAAACAGGGAAAGGATCCCTCATCTCGAGCTAGGAGGCGGAAACGGGGCTCCCCTGGATGTGTGCGGGACCCCACGTGCTTCCTCTCGAGTGGAGACGGGTATGTCGGGGAACTTCTTGAGTTGCAGCAATGGTGTGAAGGACCCTTTGGATGTTCCAGTGGTTAGACGTGATTGGCCTCGAGAAGCCTCAGCGGAAATGGGCCTCTTCTCGCCTGGAGGGCAAAACCTCCTGGATTTTCTCGAGTTGCGGCAGGTGCTCTCGACTTACAACAGGGACCTCAGGGACCCGCTCTGGTGGCCTCAGGAAAGGCCAGTCCCCATGCGAGTTCCTCGGGGGCCTCTCGGGATTCCTCTCCCGTCGATGCCGGGTCCTAAGACTTGTGTGGAGTCGGGGCCGGAACCTGAGGATTCCTCTCCAGTGCTGACATGGATCTTGGGGTACTTCTGGAGTCTCCCCAGGGGAGTCAGTCCTCGTCTCGAATGCGGGCATGCACTTGCGCTTTCCTCCAGAGCGGTAGCAGCAGTGTCACGCAGTCCGCCTCGTGGATCAAAGGATCTATGGTTTTCCCTCGAGTCTTTCCCACGAGGCTTTCCCACGAGGCTTTCCCACAGGGCTGTCCCACGTGCACACGTGGTGGGAGTGGATCCTCGGCTTGAACGTCAAGGCAGTGCAGGGAAAACAGGTTCCTCTGGAATGGACTGACACATCTCGGGGACTCTTGGAATGGTGGCACGACCCTGGAGTTCCTCTCGCCTTTCCTGTGGAGAGCGCCTCCTCTTGAGATGCGACGGGAACGCCGGGAATTCTTTCCCTACGAAACAGGGAAAGGATCCCTCATCTCGAGCTAGGAGGCGGAAACGGGGCTCCCCTGGATGTGTGCGGGACACCACGTGCTTCCTCTCGAGTGGAGACGGATATGTCGGGGAACTTCTTGAGTTGCAGCAAGGGGGTGAAGGACCCTTTGGAAATTCCAGTGGTTAGACGTGATTGGCCTCGAGAAGGCTCAATGGAAATGGGCCTCATCTCGCCTGGAGGGCAAAACCTCCTGGATTTTCTCGAGTTGCGGCAGGTGCTCTCGACTTACGACGGGGACCTAGGGACCCGCTCTGGTGGCCTCAGGAAAGGCCAGTCCCCATGCGAGTTCCTCTGGGGCCTCTGGGGATTCCTCTCCCGTCGATGCCGGGCCCTAAGACCTTTTGTGGAGTGGGGGCCGGAACCTGAGGATTCCTCTCCAGTGCTGACATGGATCTTGGGGTACTTCTGGAGTCTCCCCAGGGGAGTCAGTCCTCGTCTCGAATGCGGGCATGCACTTGCGCTTTCCTCCAGAGCGGTAGCAGCAGTGTCACGCAGTCCGCCGCGTGGATCAAAGGATCTATGGTTTTCCCTCGAGTCTTTCCCACGAGGCTTTCCCACGAGGCTTTCCCACAGGGCTGTCCCACGTGCACACGTGGTGGGAGTCGATCCTCGGCTTGAACGTCAAGGCAGTGCAGGGAAAACAGGTTCCTCTGGAATGGACTGACACATCTGGGGGACTCTTGGAATGGTGGCACGACCCTGGAGTTCCTCTCGCCTTTCCTGTCGAGAGCGCCTCCTCTTGAGATGCGACGGGAACGCCGGGAATTCTTTCCCTACGAAACAGGGAAAGGATCCCTCATCTCGAGCTAGGAGGCGGAAACGGGGCACCACTGGATGTGTGCGGGACACCACATGCTTCCTCTCGAGTGGAGACGGGTATGTCGGGAAACTTCTTGAGTTGCAGCAAGGCTGTGAAGGACCCTTTGGAAGTTCCAATGGTTAGATGTGATTGGCCTCGAGAAGCCTCAGCGGAAATGGGCCTCATCTCGCCTGGAGGGCAAAACCTCCTGGATTTTCTCGAGTTGCGGCAGGTGCTCTCGACTTACGACGGGGACCTCAGGGAACCGCTCTGGTGGCCTCAGGAAAGGCCAGTCCCCATGCGAGTTCCTAGGGGACGTCTCGGGATTCCTCTCCCGTCGATGCCGGGGCCTAAGACCTTGTGTGGATTCGGGGCCCGAACCTGAGGATTCCTCTCCAGTGCTGACATGGATCTTGGGGTACTTCTGGAGTCTCCCCAGTGGAGTCAGTCCTCGTCTCGAATGCGGGCATGCACTTGCGCTTTCCTCCAGAGCGGTAGCAGCAGTGTCACGCAGTCCGCCGCGTGGATCAAAGGATCTATGGTTTTCCCTCGAGTCTTTCCCACGAGGCTTTCCCACGAAGCTTTCCCACAGGGCTGTCCCACGTGCACACGTGGTGGGAGTCGATCCTCGGCTTGAACGTCAAGGCATTGAAGGGAAAACAGGTTCCTCTGGAATGGACTGACACATCTGGGGGACTCTTGGAATGGTGGCACGACCCTGGAGTTCCTCTCGCCTTTCCTGTGGAGAGCGCCTCCTCTTGAGATGCGACGGGAACGCCGGGAATTCTTTCCCTAAGAAACAGGGAAAGGATCCCTCATCTCGAGCTAGGAGGCGGAAACGGGGCTCCCCTGGATGTGTGCGGGACCCCACGTGCTTCCTCTCGAGTGTAGACGGGTATGTCGGGGAACTTCTTGAGTTGCAGCAAGGGTGTGAAGGACCCTTTGGAATTTCCAGTGGTTAGATGTGATTGGCCTCGAGAAGCCTCAGCGGAAATGGGCCTCATCTCGCCTGGAGGGCAAAACCTCCTGGATTTTCTCGAGTTGCGGCAGCTGCTCTCGACTTACGACGGGGACCTCAGGGACCCGCTCTGGTGGCCTCCGGAAAGGCCAGTCCCCATGCGAGTTCCTCGGGGGCCTCTCGGGATTCCTCTCCCGTCGATGCCGGGGCCTAAGACCTTGTGTGGAGTCGGGGCCGGAACCTGAGGATTCCTCTCCAGTGCTGACATGGATCTTGGGGTACTTCTGGAGTCTCCCCAGGGGAGTCAGTCCTCGTCTCGAATGCGGGCATGCACTTGCGCTTTCCTCCAGAGCGGTAGCAGCAGTGTCACGCAGTCCGCCGCGTGGATCAAACGATCTATGGTTTTCCCTCGAGTCTTTCCGACGAGGCTTTCCACGAGGCTTTCCCACAGGGCTGTCCCACGTGCACACGTGGTGGGACTCGATCCTCGGCTTGAACGTCAAGGCAGTGCAGGGAAAACAGGTTCTTCTGGAATGGACTGACACATCTGGGGGACTCTTGGAATGGTGGCACGACCCTGGAGTTCCTCTCGCCTTTCCTGTGGAGAGCGCCTCCTCTTGAGATGCGACGGGAACGCCGGGAATTCTTTCCCTACGAAACAGGGAAAGGATCCCTCATCTCGAGCTAGGAGGCGGAAACGGGGCTCCCCTGGATGTGTGCGGGACCCCACGTGCTTCCTCTCGAGTGCAGACGGGTATGTCTGGGAACTTCTTGAGTTGCAGCAAGGGTGTGAAGGACCCTTTGGAAGTTCCAGTGGTTAGATGTGATTGGCCTCGAGAATCCTCAGCGGAAATGGGCCTCATCTCGACTGGAGGGCAAAACCTCCTGGATTTTCTCGAGTTGCGGCAGCTGCTCTCGACTTACGACGGGGAGCTCAGGGACCCGCTCTGGTGGCCTCAGGAAAGGCCAGTCCCCATGCGAGTTCCTCGGGGGATTCCTCTCTCGTCGATGCCGGGGCCTAAGACCTTGTGTGGAGTTGGGGCCGGAACCTGAGGATTCCTCTCCAGTGCTGACATGGATCTTGGGGTACTTCTGGAGTCTCCCCAGGGGAGTCAGTCCTCGTCTCGAATGCGGGCATGCACTTGCGCTTTCCTCCAGAGCGGTAACAGCAGTGTCACGCAGTCCGCCGCGTGGATCAAAGGATCTATGGTTTTCCCTCGAGTCTTTCCCACAAGGCTTTCCCACGAGGCTTTCCCACAGGGCTGTCCCACGTGCACACGTGGTGGGAGTCGATCCTCGGCTTGAACGTCAAGGCAGTGCAGGGAAAACAGGTTCCTCTGGAATGGACTGACACATCTGGGGGACTCTTGGAATGGTGGCACGACCCTGGAGTTCCTCTCGCCTTTCCTGTCGAGAGCGCCTCCTCTTGAGATGCGACGGGAACACCGGGAATTCTTTCCCTACAAAACAGGGAAAGGATCCCTCATCTCGAGCTAGGAGGCGGAAACGGGGCTCCCCTGTATGTGTGCGGGACACCACATGCTTCCTCACGAGTGGAGACGGGTATGTCGGGGAACTTCTTGAGTTGCAGCAAGGGTGTGAAGGACCCTTTGGAAGTTCCAGTGGTTAGACGTGATTGGCCTCGAGAAGCCTCAGCGGAAATGGGCCTCATCTCGCCTGGAGGGCAAAACATCCTGGATTTTCTCGAGTTGCGGCAGGTGCTCTCGACTTACAACGGGGACCTCAGGGACCCGCTCTGGTGGCCTCAGGAAAGGCCAGTCCCCATGCGAGTTCCTCGGGGGCCACTCGGGATTCCTCTCCCGTCGATACCGGGGCCTAAGACTTGTGTGGAGTCGGGGCCGGAACCTGAGGATTCCTCTCCAGTGCTGACATGGATCTTGGGGTACTTCTGGAGTCTCCCCAGGGGAGTCAGTCCTCGTCTCGAATGCGGGCATGCACTTGCGCTTTCCTCCAGAGCGGTAGCAGCAGTGTCACGCAGTCCGCCGCGTGGATCAAAGGATCTATGGTTTTCCCTCGAGGCTTTCCCACGAGGCTTTCCCACGAGGCTTTCCCACAGGGCTGTCCCACGTGCACACGTGGTGGGAGTCGATCCTCGGCTTGAACGTCAAGGCAGTGCAGGGAAAACAGGTTCCTCTGGAATGGACTGACACATCTGGGGGACTCTTGGAATGGTGGCATGACCCTGGAGTTCCTCTCGCCTTTCCTGTGGAGAGCGCCTTCTCTTGAGATGCGACGGGAACGCCGGGAATTCTTTCCCTACGAAACAGGGAAAGGATCCCTCATCTCGAGCTAGGAGGCGGAAACGGGGCTCCCCTGGATGTGTGCGGGACACCACGTGCTTCCTCTCGAGTGGAGACGGATATGTCGGGGAACTTCTTGAGTTGCAGCAAGGGTGTGAAGGACCCTTTGGAAGTTCCAGTGGTTAGACGTGATTGGCCTCGAGAAGGCTCAGCGGAAATGGGCCTCATCTCGCCTGGAGGGCAAAACCTCCTGGATTTTTTCGAGTTGCGGCAGGTGCTCTCGACTTACGACGAGGACCTCAGGGACCCGCTCTGGTGGCCTCAGGAAAAGCCAGTCCCCATGCGAGTTCCTCGGGGGCCTCTGGGGATTCCTCTCCCGTCGATGCCGGGGCCTAAGACCTTGTGTGGAGTCGGGGCCGGAACCTGAGGATTCCTCTCCAGTGCTGACATGGATCTTGGGGTACTTCTGGAGTCTCCCCAGGGGAGTCAGTCTTCGTCTCGAATGCGGGCATGCACTTGCGCTTTCCTCCAGAGCGGTAGAAGCAATGTCACGCAGTCCGCCGCGTGGATCAAAGGATCTATGGTTTTCCCTCAAGTCTTTTCCACGAGGCTTTCCCACGAGGCTTTCCCACAGGGCTGTCCCACGTGCACACGTGGTGGGAGTCGATCCTCGGCTTGAACGTCAAGGCAGTGCAGGGAAAACAGGTTCCTCTGGAATGGACTGACACATCTGGGGGACTCTTGGAATGGTGGCACGACCCTGGAGTTCCTCTCGCCTTTCCTGTGGAGAGCGCCTCCTCTTGAGATGCGACGGGAACGCCGGGAATTCTTTCCCTACGAAACAGGGAAAGGATCCCTCATCTCGAGCTAGGAGGCGGAAACGGGGCTCCCCTGGATGTGTGCGGGACACCACGTGCTTCCTCTCGAGTGCAGACGGGTATGTCGGGGAACTTCTTGAGTTGCAGCAAGGGTGTGAAGGACCCTTTGGAAGTTCCAGTGGTTAGACGTGATTAGCCTCGAGAAGCCTCAGCGGAAATGGGCCTCATCTCGCCTGGAGGGCAAAACCTCCTGGATTTTCTCGAGTTGCGACAGGTGCTCTCGACTTACGACGGGGACCTCAGGGACCCGCTCTGGTGGCCTCAGGAAAGGCCAGTCCCCATGCGAGTTCCTCGGGGGATTCCTCTCCCGTCGATGCCGGGCCTAAGACCTTGTGTGGAGTTGGGGCCGGAACCTGAGGATTCCTCTCCAGTGCTGACATGGATCTTGGGGTACTTCTGGAGTCTCCCCAGGGGAGTCAGTCCTCGTCTCGAATGCGGGCATGCACTTGCGCTTTCCTCCAGAGCGGTAACAGCAGTGTCACGCAGTCCCCCGCGTGGATCAAAGGATCTATGGTTTTCCCTCGAGCCTTTCCCACGAGGCTTTCCCACGAGGCTTTCCCACAGGGCGTCCCACGTGCACACGTGGTGGGAGTCGATCCTCGGCTTGAACGTCAAGGCAGTGCAGGGAAAACAGGTTCCTCTGGAATGGACTGACACATCTGGGGGACTCTTGGAATGGTGGCACGACCCTGGAGTTCCTCTCGCCTTTCCTGTGGAGAGCGCCTCCTCTTGAGATGCGACGGGAACGCCGGGAATTCTTTCCCTACGAAACAGGGAAAGGATCCCTCATCTCGAGCTAGGAGGCGGAAACGGGGCTCCCCTGGATGTGTGCGGGACACCACATGCTTCCTCTCGAGTGGAGACGGGTATGTCGGGGAACTTCTTGAGTTGCAGCAAGGGTGTGAAGGACCCTTTGGATGTTCCAGTGGTTAGACGTGATTGGCCTCGAGAAGCCTCAGCGGAAATGGGCCTCATCTCGCCTGGAGGGCAAAACCTCCTGGATTTTCTCGAGTTGCGGCAGGTGCTCTCGACTTACAACGGGGACCTCAGGGACCCGCTCTGGTGGCCTCAGGAAAGGCCAGTCCCCATGCGAGTTCCTCGGGGGCCTCTCGGGATTCCTCTCCCGTCGATGCCGGGTCCTAAGACTTGTGTGGAGTCGGGGCCGGAACCTGAGGATTCCTCTCCAGTGCTGACATGGATCTTGGGGTACTTCTGGAGTCTCCCCAGGGGAGTCAGTCCTCGTCTCGAATGCGGGCATGCACTTGCGCTTTCCTCCAGAGCGGTAGCAGCAGTGTCACGCAGTCCGCCTCGTGGATCAAAGGATCTATGGTTTTCCCTCGAGTCTTTCCCACGAGGCTTTCCCACGAGGCTTTCCCACAGGGCTGTCCCACGTGCACACGTGGTGGGAGTCGATCCTCGGCTTGAACGTCAAGGCAGTGCAGGGAAAACAGGTTCCTCTGGAATGGACTGACACATCTGGGGGACTCTTGGAATGGTGGCACGACCCTGGAGTTCCTCTCGCCTTTCCTGTGGAGAGCGCCTCCTCTTGAGATGCGACGGGAACGCCGGGAATTCTTTCCCTACGAAACAGGGAAAGGATCCCTCATCTCGAGCTAGGAGGCGGAAACGGGGCTCCCCTGGATGTGTGCGGGACACCACGTGCTTCAACTCGAGTGGAGACGGATATGTCGGGGAACTTCTTGAGTTGCAGCAAGGGGGTGAAGGACCCTTTGGAAGTTCCAGTGGTTAGACGTGATTGGCCTCGAGAAGGCTCAGCGGAAATGGGCCTCATCTCGCCTGGAGGGCAAAACCTCCTGGATTTTCTCGAGTTGCGGCAGGTGCTCTCGACTTACGACGGGGACCTCAGGGACCCGCTCTGGTGGCCTCAGGAAAAGCCAGTCCCCATGCGAGTTCCTCGGGGGCCTCTCGGGATTCCTCTCCCGTCGATGCCGGGGCCTAAGACCTTGTGTGGAGTCGGGGCCGGAACCTGAGGATTCCTCTCCAGTGCTGACATGGATCTTGGGGTACTTCTGGAGTCTCCCCAGGGGAGTCAGTCCTCGTCTCGAATGCGGGCATGCACTTGCGCTTTCCTCCAGAGCGGTAGCAGCAATGTCACGCAGTCCGCCGCGTGGATCAAAGGATCTATGGTTTTCCCTCAAGTCTTTCCCACGAGGCTTTCCAACGAGGCTTTCCCACAGGGCTGTCCCACGTGCACACGTGGTGGGAGTCGATCCTCGGCTTGAACGTCAAGGCAGTGCAGGGAAAACAGGTTCCTCTGGAATGGACTGACACATCTGGGGGACTCTTGGAATGGTGGCACGACCCTGGAGTTCCTCTCGCCTTTCCTGTGGAGAGCGCCTCCTCTTGAGATGCGACGGGAACGCCGGGAATTCTTTCCCTACGAAACAGGGAAAGGATCCCTCATCTCGAGCTAGGAGGCGGAAACGGGGCTCCCCTGGATGTGTGCGGGACCCCACGTGCTTCCTCTCGAGTGGAGACGGGTATGTCGGGGAACTTCTTGAGTTGCAGCAAGGGTGTGAAGGACCCTTTGGAAGTTCCAGTGGTTAGACGTGATTAGCCTCGAGAAGCCTCAGCGGAAATGGGCCTCATCTCGCCTGGAGGGCAAAACCTCCTGGATTTTCTCGAGTTGCGACAGGTGCTCTCGACTTACGACGGGGACCTCAGGGACCCGCTCTGGTGGCCTCAGGAAAGGCCAGTCCCCATGCGAGTTCCTCGGGGGCCTCTCGGGATTCCTCTCCCGTCGATGCCGGGGCCTAAGACCTTGTGTGGAGTCGGGGCCGGAACCTGAGGATTCCTCTCCAGTGCTGACATGGATCTTGGGGTACTTCTGGAGTCTCCCCAGGGGAGTCAGTCCTCGTCTCGAATGCGGGCATGCACTTGCGCTTTCCTCCAGAGCGGTAGCAGCAGTGTCACGCAGTCCGCCGCGTGGATCAAAGGATCTATGGTTTTCCCTCGAGTCTTTCCCACGAGGCTTTCCCACGAGGCTTTCCCAAAGGGCTGTCCCACGTGCACACGTGGTGGGAGTCGATCCTCGGCTTGAACGTCAAGGCAGTGCAGGGAAAACAGGTTCTTCTGGAATGGACTGACACATCTGGGGGACTCTTGGAATGGTGGCACGACCCTGGAGTTCCTCTCGCCTTTCCTGTGGAGAGCGCCTCCTCTTGAGATGCGACGGGAACGCCGGGAATTCTTTCCCTACGAAACAGGGAAAGGATCCCTCATCTCGAGCTAGGAGGCGGAAACGGGGCTCTCCTGGATGTGTGCGGGACCCCACGTGCTTCCTCTCGAGTGCAGACGGGTATGTCGGGGAACTTCTTGAGTTGCAGCAAGGGTGTGAAGGACCCTTTGGAAGTTCCAGTGGTTAGATGTGATTGGCCTCGAGAATCCTCAGCGGAAATGGGCCTCATCTCGCCTGGAGGGCAAAACCTCCTGGATTTTCTCGAGTTGCGGCAGGTGCTCTCGACTTACGACGGGGACCTCAGGGACCCGCTCTGGTGGCCTCAGGAAAGGCCAGTCCCCATGCGAGTTCCTCGGGGGATTCCTCTCCCGTCGATGCCGGGGCCTAAGACCTTGTGTGGAGTTGGGGCCGGAACCTGAGGATTCCTCTCCAGTGCTGACATGGATCTTGGGGTACTTCTGGAGTATCCCCAGGGGAGTCAGTCCTCGTCTCGAATGCGGGCATGCACTTGCGCTTTCCTCCAGAGCGGTAACAGCAGTGTCACGCAGTCCGCCGCGTGGATTAAAGGATCTATGGTTTTCCCTCGAGTCTTTCCCACGGGGCTTTCCCACGAGGCTTTCCCACAGGGCTGTCCCACGTGCACACGTGGTGGGAGTCGATCCTCGGCTTGAACGTCAAGGCAGTGCAGGGAAAACAGGTTCCTCTGGAATGGACTGACACATCTGGGGGACTCTTGGAATGGTGGCACGACCCTGGAGTTCCTCTCGCCTTTCCTGTGGAGAGCGCCTCCTCTTGAGATGCGACGGGAACGCCGGGAATTCTTTCCCTACGAAACAGGGAAAGGATCCCTCATCTCGAGCTAGGAGGCGGAAACGGGGCCACCCTGGATGTGTGCGGGACACCACATGCTTCCTCTCGAGTGGAGACGGGTATGTCGGGGAACTTCTTGAGTTGCAGCAAGGGTGTGAAGGACCCTTTGGATGTTCCAGTGGTTACACGTGATTGGCCTCGAGAAGCCTCAGCGGAAATGGGCCTCATCTCGCCTGGAGGGCAAAACCTCCTGGATTTTCTCGAGTTGCGGCAGGTGCTCTCGACTTACAACGGGGACCTCAGGGACCCGCTCTGGTGGCCTCAGGAAAGGCCAGTCCCCATGCGAGTTCCTCGGGGGCCTCTCGGGATTCCTCTCCCGTCGATGCCGGGTCCTAAGACTTGTGTGGAGTCGGGGCCGTAACCTGAGGATTCCTCTCCAGTGCTGACATGGATCTTGGGGTACTTCTGGAGTCTCCCCAGGGGAGTCAGTCCTCGTCTCGAATGCGGGCATGCACTTGAGCTTTCCTCCAGAGCGGTAGCAGCAGTGTCACGCAGTCCGCCGCGTGGATCAAAGGATCTATGGTTTTCCCTCAAGTCTTTCCCACGAGGCTTTCCCACGAGGCTTTCCCACAGGGCTATTCCACGTGCACACGTGGTAGGAGTCGATCCTCGGCTTGAACGTCAAGGCAGTGCAGGGAAAACAGGTTCCTCTGGAATGGACTGACACATCTGGGGGACTCTTGGAATGGTCGCACGACCCTGGAGTTCCTCTCGCCTTTCCTGTGGAGAGCGCCTCTCTTGAGATGCGACGGGAACGCCGGGAATTCTTTCCCTACAAAACAGGGAAAGGATCCCTCATCTCGAGCTAGGAGGCGGAAACGGGGCTCCCCTGGATGTGTGCGGGACCCCACGTGCTTCCTCTCGAGTGGAGACGGGTATGTCGGGGAACTTCTTGAGTTGCAGCAAGGGTGTGAAGGACCCTTTGGAAGTTCCAGTGGTTAGATGTTATTAGCCTCGAGAAGCCTCAGCGGAAATGGGCCTCATCTCACCTGGAGGGCAAAACCTCCTGGATTTTCTCGAGTTGCGGCAGGTGCTCTCGACTTACGACGGGGACCTAGGGACCCGCTCTGGTGGCCTCAGGAAAGGCCAGTCCCCATGCGAGTTCCTCTGGGGCCTCTGGGGATTCCTCTCCCGTCGATGCCGGGCCCTAAGACCTTTTGTGGAGTCGGGGCCGGAACCTGAGGATTCCTCTCCAGTGCTGAAATGGATCTTGGGGTACTTCTGGAGTCTCCCCAGGGGAGTCAGTCCTCGTCTCGAATGCGGGCATGCACTTGCGCTTTCCTCCAGCACGGTAGCAGCAGTGTCACGCAGTCCGCCGCGTGGATCAAAGGATCTATGGTTTTCCCTCGAGTCTTTCCCACGAGGCTTTCCCACGAGGCTTTCCCACAGGGCTGTCCCACGTGCACACGTGGTGGGACTCGATCCTCGGCTTGAACGTCAAGGCAGTGCAGGGAAAACAGGTTCCTCTGGAATGGACTGACACATCTGGGGGACTCGTGGAATGGTGGCACGACCCTGGAGTTCCTCTCGCCTTTCCTGTGGAGAGCGCCTCCTCTTGAGATGCGACTGGAACGCCGGGAATTCTTTCCCTACGAAACAGGGAAAGGATCCCTCATCTCGAGCTAGGAGGCGGAAACGGGGCTCGCCTGGATGTGTGCGGGACCCCACGTGCTTCCTCTCGAGTGGAGACGGGTATGTCGGGGAACTTCTTGAGTTGCAGCAAGGGTGTGAAGGACCCTTTGGAAGTTCCAGTGGTTAGATGTGATTGGCCTCGAGAAGCCTCAGCGGAAATGGGCCTCATCTCGCCTGGAGGGCAAAACCGCCTGGATTTTCTCGAGTTGCGGCAGGTGCTCTCGACTTACGACGAGGACCTCAGGGACCCGCTCTGGTGGCCTCAGGAAAGGCCAGTCCCCATGCGAGATCCTCTGGGGAATCCTCTCCCGTCGATGCCGGGGCCTAAGACCTTGTGTGGAGTCGGGGCCGGAATCTGAGGATTCCTCTCCAGTGCTGACATGGATCTTGGGGTACTTCTGGAGTCTCCCCAGGTGAGTCAGTTCTCGTCTCGAATGCGGGCATGCACTTGCGCTTTCCTCCAGAGCGTTAGCAGCAGTGTCACGCAGTCCGCCGCATGGATCAAAGGATCTATGGTTTTCCCTCGAGTCTTTCCCACGAGGCTTTCCCACGAGGCTTTCCCACAGGGCTGTCCCACGTGCACACGTGGTGGGAGTCGATCCTTGGCTTCAACGTCAAAGCAGTGGAGGGAAAACAGGTTCCTCTGGAATGGACTGACACATCTGGGGGACTCTTGGAATGGTGGCACGACCCTGGAGTTCCTCTCGCCTTTCCTGTGGAGAGCGCCTCCTCTTGAGATGCGACGGGAACGCCGGGAATTCTTTCCCTACGAAACAGGGAAAGGATCCCTCATCTCGAGCTAGGAGGCGGAAACGGGGCTCCCCTGGATGTGTGCGGGACCCCACGTGCTTCCTCTCGAGTAGAGACGGGTATGTCAGGGAACTTCTTGAGTTGCAGCAAGGGTGTGAAGGACCCTTTGGAAGTTCCAGTGGTTAGATGTGATTGGCCTCGAGAAGCCTCAGCGGAAATGGGCCTCATCTCGCCTGGAGGGCAAAACCTCCTGGATTTTCTCGAGTTGCGGCAGGTGCTCTCGACTTACCACCGGGACCTCAGGGGACCCGCTCTGGTGGCCTCAGGAAAGGCCAGTCCCCATGCGAGTTCCTCGGGGGCCTCTCGGGATTCCTCTCCCGTCGATGCCGGGGCCTAAGACCTTGTGTGGAGTCGGGGCCGGAACCTGAGGATTCCTCTCCAGTGCTGACATGGATCTTGGGGTACTTCTGGAGTCTCCCCAGGGGAGTCAGTCCTCGTCTCGAATGCGGGCATGCACTTGCGCTTTCCTCCAGAGCGGTAGCAGCAGTGTCACGCAGTCCGCCGCGTGGATCAAAGGATCTATGGTTTTCCCTCGAGTCTTTCCCACGAGGCTTTCCCACGAGGCTTTCCCACAGGGCTGTCCCACGTGCACACGTGGTGAGAGTCGATCATCGGCTTGAACGTCAAGGCAGTTCAGGAAAAACAGGTTCCTCTGGAATGGACTGACACATCTGGGGGACTCTTGGAATCGTGGCACGACCCTTCAGTTCCTCTCGACTTTCGTGTGGAGAGCGCCTCCTCTTGAGATGCGACGGGAACGCCGGGAATTCTTTCCCTAAGAAACAGGGAAAGGATCCCTCATCTCGAGCTAGGAGGCGGAAACGGGGCTCCCCTGGATGTGTGCGGGACCCACGTGCTTCCTCTCGAGTGGAGACGGGTATGTCGGGGAACTTCTTGAGTTGCAGCAAGGGTGTGAAGGACCCTTTGGAAGTTCCAGTGGTTAGACGTGATTAGTCTCGAGAAGCCTCAGCGGAAATGGGCCTCATTTCGCCTGGAGGGCAAAACCTCCTGGATTTTCTCGAGTTGCGGCAGGTGCTCTCGACTTACGACGGGGACCTCAGGGACCCGCTCTGGTGGCCTCAGGAAAGGCCAGTCCCCATGCGAGTTCCTCGGGGGCCTCTCGGGATTCCTCTCCCGTCGATGCCGGGGCCTAAGTCCTTGTGTGGAGTCGGGGTCGGAACCTGAGGATTCCTCTCCAGTGCTGACATGGATCTTGGGGTACTTCTGGAGTCTCCCCAGGGGAGTCAGTCCTCGTCTCGAATGCGGGCATGCACTTGCGCTTTCCTCCAGAGCGGTAGCAGCAGTGTCACGCAGTCCGCCGCGTGGTTCAAAGGATCTATGGTTTTCCCTCGAGTCTTTCCCACGAGGCTTTCCCACGAGGCTTTCCCACAGGGCTGTCCCACGTGCACACGTGGTGGGAGTCGATCCTCGGCTTGAACGTCAAGGCAGTGCAGGGAAAACAGGTTCCTCTGGAATGGACTGACACATCTGGGGGACTCTTGGAATGGTGGCATGACCCTGGAGTTCCTCTCGCCTTTCCTGTGGAGAGCGCCTCCTCTTGAGATGCGACTGGAATTCCGGGAATTCTTTCCCTACGAAACAGGGAAAGGATCCCTCATCTCGAGCTAGGAGGCGGAAACGGGGCTCCCCTGGATGTGTCAGGGACACCACGTGCTTCCTCTCGAGTGGAGACGGGTATGTCGGGGAACTTCTTGAGTTGCAGCAATGGTGTGAAGGACCCTTTGGAAGTTCCAGTGGTTAGATGTGATTGGCCTCGAGAAGCCTCAGCGGAAATGGGCCTCATCTCGCCTGGAGGGCAAAACCTCCTGGATTTTCTCGAGTTGCGGCAGGTGCTCTCGACTTACGACGGGGACCTCAGGGACCCGCTCTGGTGGCCTCAGGAAAGGCCAGTCCCCATGCGAGTTCCTCGGGGGCGTCTCGGGATTCCTCTCCCGTCGATGCCGGGGCCTAAGACCTTGTGTGAAGCCGGGGCCGGAACCTGAGGGTTCCTCTCCAGTGCTGACATGGATCTTGGGGTACTTCTGGAGTCTCCCCAGGGGAGTCAGTCCTCGTCTCGAATGCGGGCATGCACTTGCGCTTTCCTCCAGAGCGGTAGCAGCAGTGTCACGCAGTCCGCCGCGTGGATCAAAGGATCTATGGTTTTCCCTCGAGTCTTTCCCACGAGGCTTTCCCACGAGGCTTTCCCACAGGGCTGTCCCACGTGCACACGTGGTGTGACTCGATCCTCGGCTTGAACGTCAAGGCAGTGCAGGGAAAACAGGTTCCTCTGGAATGGACTGACACATCTGGGGGACTCTTGGAATGGTGGCATGACCCTGGAGTTCCTCTCGCCTTTCCTGTGGAGAGCGCCTCCTCTTGAGATGCGACGGGAACGCCGGGAATTCTTTCCCTACGAAACAGGGAAAGGATCCCTCATCTCGAGCTAGGAGGCGGAAACGGGGCTCCCCTGGATGTGTGCGGGACACCACGTGCTTCCTCTCGAGTGCAGACGGGTATGTTGGGGAACTTCTTGAGTTGCAGCAAGGGTGTGAAGGACCCTTTGGAAGTTCCAGTGGTTAGATGTGATTGGCCTCGAGAAGCCTCAGCGGAAATGGGCCTCATCTCGCCTGGAGGGCAAAACCTCCTGGATTTTCTCGAGTTGCGGCAGGTGCTCTCGACTTACGACGGGGACCTCAGGGACCCGCTCTGGTGGCCTCAGGAAAGGCCAGTCCCCATGCGAGTTCCTCGGGGGCCTCTCGGGATTCCTCTCCCGTCGATGCCGGGGCCTAAGACCTTGTGTGGAGTCGGGGCCGGAACCTGAGGATTCCTCTCCAGTGCTGACATGGATCTTGGGGTACTTCTGGAGTCTCCCCAGGGGAGTCAGTCCTCGTCTCGAATGCGGGCATGCACTTGCGCTTTCCTCCAGAGCGGTAGCAGCAGTGTCACGCAGACCGCCGCGGGGATCAAAGGATCTATGGTTTTCCCTCGAGTCTTTCCCACGAGGCTTTCCCACGAGGCTTTCCCACAGGGCTGTCCCACGTGCACACGTGGTGGGAGTCGATCCTCGGCTTGAACGTGAAGGCAGTGCAGGGAAAACAGGTTCCTCTGGAATGGACTGACACATCTGGGGGACTCTTGGAATGGTGTCACGACCCTGGAGTTCCTCTCGCCTTTCCTGTGGAGAGCGCCTCCTCTTGAGATGCGACGGGAACGCCGGGAATTCTTTCCCTAAGAGACAGGGAAAGGATCCCTCATCTCGAGCTAGGAGGCCGAAACGGGGCTCCCCTGGATGTGTGCGGGACCCCACTTGCTTCCTCTCGAGTGGAGACGGGTATGTCGGGGAACTTCTTGAGTTGCAGCAAGGGTGTGAAGGACCCTTTGGAAGTTCCAGTGGTTAGATGTGATTGGCCTCGAGAAGCCTCAGCGGAAATGGGCCTCATCTCGCCTGGAGGGCAAAACCTCCTGGATTTTCTCGAGTTGCGGCAGGTGCTCTCGACTTACGACGGGGACCTCAGGGACCCGCTCTGGTGGCCTCAGGAAAGGCCAGTCCCCATGCGAGTTCCTCGGGGGCCTCTCGGGATTCCTCTCCCGTCGATGCCGGGGCCTAAGACCTTGTGTGGAGTCGGGGCCGGAACCTGAGGATTCCTCTCCAGTGCTGACATGGATCTTGGGGTACTTCTGGAGTCTCCCCAGGGGAGTCAGTCCTCGTCTCGAATGCGGGCATGCACTTGCGCTTTCCTCCAGAGCGGTAGCAGCAGTGTCACGCAGTCCGCCGCATGGATCAAAGGATCTATGGTTTTCCCTCGAGTCTTTCCCACGAGGCTTTCCCACGAGGCTTTCCCACAGGGCTGTCCCACGTGCACACGTGGTGGGAGTCGATCCTCGGCTTGAACGTCAAGGCAGTGCAGGGAAAACAGGTTCCTCTGGAATGGACTGACACATCTGGGGGACTCTTGGAATGGTGTCACGACCCTGGAGTTCCTCTCGCCTTTCCTGTGGAGAGCGCCTCCTCTTGAGATGCGACGGGAACGCCGGGAATTCTTTCCCTACGAAACAGGGAAAGGATCCCTCATCTCGAGCTAGGCGGCGGAAACGGGGCTCCCCTGAATGTGTGCGGAACCCCACGTGCTTCCTCTCGAGTGCAGACGGGTATGTTGGGGAACTTCTTGAGTTGCAGCAAGGGTGTGAAGGACCCTTTGGAAGTTCCAGTGGTTAGATGTGATTGGCCTCGAGAAGCCTCAGCGGAAATGGGCCTCATCTCGCCTGGAGGGCAAAACCTCCTGGATTTTCTCGAGTTGCGGCAGGTGCTCTCGACTTACGACGGGGACCTCAGGGACCCGCTCTGGTGGCCTCAGGAAAGGCCAGTCCCCATGCGAGTTCCTCGGGGGCCTCTCGGGATTCCTCTCCCGTCGATGCCGGGGCCTAAGACCTTGTGTGGAGTCGGGGCCGGAACCTGAGGATTCCTCTCCAGTGCTGACATGGATCTTGGGGTACTTCTGGAGTCTCCCCAGGGAAGTCAGTCCTCGTCTCGAATGCGGGCATGCACTTGCGCTTTCCTCCAGAGCGGTAGCAGCAGTGTCACGCAGTCCGCCGCATGGATCAAAGGATCTATGGTTTTCCCTCGAGTCTTTCCCACGAGGCTTTCCCACGAGGCTTTCCCACAGGGCTGTCCCACGTGCACACGTGGTGGGAGTCGATCCTCGGCTTGAACGTCAAGGCAGTGCAGGGAAAACAGGTTCCTCTGGAATGGACTGACACATCTGGGGGACTCTTGGAATGGTGTCACGACCCTGGAGTTCCTCTCGCCTTTCCTGTGGAGAGCGCCTCCTCTTGAGATGCGACAGGAACGCCGGGAATTCTTTCCCTACGAAACAGGGAAAGGATCCCTCATCTCGAGCTAGGCGGCGGAAACGGGGCTCCCCTGGATGTGTGCGGGACCCCACGTGCTTCCTCTCGAGTGGAGACGGGTATGTCGGGGAACTTCTTGAGTTGCAGCAATGGTGTGAAGGACCCTTTGGAAGTGCCAGTGGTTAGATGTGATTGGCCTCGAGAAGCCTCAGCGGAAATGGGCCTCATCTCGCCTGGAGGGCAAAACCTCCTGGATTTTCTCGAGTTGCGGCAGGTGCTCTCGACTTACGACGGGGACCTCAGGGACCCGCTCTGGTGGCCTCAGGAAAGGCCAGTCCCCATGCGAGTTCCTCGGGGGCCTCTCGGGATTCCTCTCCCGTCGATGCCGGGGCCTAAGACCTTGTGTGGAGTCGGGGCCGGAACCTGAGGATTCCTCTCCAGTGCTGACATGGATCTTGGGGTACTTCTGGAGTCTCCCCAGGGGAGTCAGTCCTCGTCTCGAATGCGGGCATGCACTTGCGCTTTCCTCCAGAGCAGTAGCAGCAGTGTCACGCAGTCCGCCGCGTGGATCAAAGGATGTATGGTTTTCCCTCGAGTCTTTCCCACGAGGCTTTCCCACGAGGCTTTCCCACAGGGCTGTCCCACGTGCACACGTGGTGGGACTCGATCCTCGGCTTGAACGTCAAGGCAGTGCAGGGAAAACAGGTTCCTCTGGAATGGACTGACACATCTGGGGGACTCTTGGAATAGTGGCATGACCCTGGAGTTCCTCTCGCCTTTCCTGTGGAGAGCGCCTCCTCTTGAGATGCGACGGGGACGCCGGGAATTCTTTCCCTACGAAACAGGGAAAGGATCCCTCATCTCGAGATAGGAGGCGGAAACGGGGCTCCCCTGGATGTGTGCGGGACACCACGTGCTTCCTCTCGAGTGCAGACTGGTATGTCGGAGAACTTCTTGAGTTGCAGCAAGGGTGTGAAGGACCCTTTGGAATTTCCAGTGGTTAGATGTGATTGGCCTCGGGAAGCCTCAGCGGAAATGGGCCTCATCTCGCCTGGAGGGCAAAACCTCCTGGATTTTCTCGAGTTGCGGCAGGTGCTCTCGACTTATGACGGGGACCTCAGGGACCCGCTCTTGTGGCCTCAGGAAAGGCCAGTCCCCATGCGAGTTCCTCGGGGGCCTCTCGGGATTCCTCTCCCGTCGATGCCGGGGCCTAAGACCTTGTGTAGAGTCGGGGCCGGAACCTGAGGATTCCTCTCCAGTGCTGACATGGATCTTCGGGTACTTCTGGAGTCTCCCCAGGGGAGTCAGTCCTCGTCTCGAATGCGGGCATGCACTTGCGCTTTCCTCCAGAGCGGTAGCAGCAGTGTCACGCAGTCCGCCGCGTGGATCAAAGGATCTATGGTTTTCCCTCGAGTCTTTCCCACGAGGCTTTCCCACGAGGCTTTCCCACAGGGCTGTCCCACGTGCATACGTGGTGGGAGTCGATCCTCGGCTTGAACGTCAAGACAGTGCAGGGAAAACAGGTTCCTCTGGAATGGACTGACACATCTGGGGGACTCTTGGAATGGTGGCATGACCCTGGAGTTCCTTTCGCCTTTCCTGTGGAGAGCGCCTCCTCTTGAGATGCGACGGGAACGCCGGGAATTCTTTCCCTACGAAACAGGGAAAGGATCCCTCATCTCGAGCTAGGCGGCGGAAACGGGGCTCCCCTGGATGTGTGCGGGACACCACGTGCTTCCTCTCGAGTGGAGACGGGTATGTCGGGGAACTTCTTGAGTTGCAGCAAGGGTGTGAAGGAACCTTTGGAAGTTCCAGTGGTTAGATGTGATTGGCCTCGAGAAGCCTCAGCGGAAATGGGCCTCATCTCGCCTGGAGGGCAAAACCTCCTGGATTTTCTCGAGTTGCGGCAGGTGCTCTCGACTTACGACGGGGACCTCAGGGACCCGCTCTGGTGGCCTCAGGAAAGGCCAGTCCCCATGCGAGTTCCTCGGGGGCCTCTCGGGATTCCTCTCCCGTCGATGCCGGGGCCTAAGACCTTGTGTGGAGTCGGGGCCGGAACCTGAGGATTCCTCTCCAGTGCTGACATGGATCTTGGGGTACTTCTGGAGTCTCCCCAGGGGAGTCAGTCCTCGTCTCGAATGCGGGCATGCACTTGCGCTTTCCTCCAGAGCGGTAGCAGCAGTGTCACGCAGTCCGCCGCATGGATCAAAGGATCTATGGTTTTCCCTCGAGTCTTTCCCACGAGGCTTTCCCACGAGGCTTTCCCACAGGGCTGTCCCACGTGCACACGTGGTGGGAGTCGATCCTCGGCTGGAACGTCAAGGCAGTGCAGGGAAAACAGGTTCCTCTGGAATGGACTGACACATCTGGGGGACTCTTGGAATGGTGTCACGACCCTGGAGTTCCTCTCGCGTTTCCTGTGGAGAGCGCCTCCTCTTGAGATGCGACGGGAACGCCGGGAATTCTTTCCCTACGAAACAGGGAAAGGATCCCTCATCTCGAGCTAGGCGGCGGAAACGGGGCTCCCCTGGATGTGTGCGGGACCCCACGTGCTTCCTCTCGAGTGGAGACGGGTATGTCGGGGAACTTCTTGAGTTGCAGCAATGGTGTGAAGGACCCTTTGGAAGTTCCAGTGGTTAGATGTGATTGGCCTCGAGAAGCCTCAGCGGAAATGGGCCTCATCTCGCCTGGAGGGCAAAACCTCCTGGATTTTCTCGAGTTGGGGCAGGTGCTCTCGACTTACGACGGGGACCTCAGGGACCCGCTCTGGTGGCCTCAGGAAAGGCCAGTCCCCATGCGAGTTCCTCGGGGGCCTCTCGGGATTCCTCTCCCGTCGATGCCGGGGCCTAAGACCTTGTGTGGAGTCGGGGCCGGAACCTGAGGATTCCTCTCCAGTGCTGACATGGATCTTCGGGTACTTCTGGAGTCTCCCCAGGGGAGTCAGTCCTCGTCTCGAATGCGGGCATGCACTTGCGCTTTCCTCCAGAGCAGTAGCAGCAGTGTCACGCAGTCCGCCGCGTGGATCAAAGGATCTATGGTTTTCCCTCGAGTCTTTCCCACGAGGCTTTCCCACGAGGCTTTCCCACAGGGCTGTCCCACGTGCATACGTGGTGGGAGTCGATCCTCGGCTTGAACGTCAAGACAGAGCAGGGAAAACAGGTTCCTCTGGAATGGACTGACACATCTGGGGGACTCTTGGAATGGTGGCATGACCCTGGAGTTCCTTTCGCCTTTCCTGTGGAGAGCGCCTCCTCTTGAGATGCGACGGGAACGCCGGGAATTCTTTCCCTACGAAACAGGGAAAGGATCCCTCATCTCGAGCTAGGCGGCGGAAACGGGGCTCCCATGGATGTGTGCGGGACACCACGTGCTTCCTCTCGAGTGGAGACGGGTATGTCGGGGAACTTCTTGAGTTGCAGCAAGGGTGTGAAGGACCCTTTGGAAGTTCCAGTGGTTAGATGTGATTGGCCTCGAGAAGCCTCAGCGGAAATGGGCCTCATCTCGCCTGGAGGGCAAAACCTCCTGGATTTTCTCGAGTTGCGGCAGGTGCTCTCGACTTACGACGGGGACCTCAGGGACCCGCTCTGGTGGCCTCAGGAAAGGCCAGTCCCCATGCGAGTTCCTCGGGGGCCTCTCGGGATTCCTCTCCCGTCGATGCCGGGGCCTAAGACCTTGTGTGGAGTCGGGGCCGGAACCTGAGGATTCCTCTCCAGTGCTGACATGGATCTTGGGGTACTTCTGGAGTCTCCCCAGGGGAGTCAGTCCTCGTCTCGAATGCGGGCATGCACTTGCGCTTTCCCCCAGAGCGGTAGCAGCAGTGTCACACAGTCCGCCGCGTGGATCAAAGGATCTATGGTTTTCCCTCGAGTCTTTCCCACGAGGCTTTCCCACGAGGCTTTCCCACAGGGCTGTCCCACGTGCACACGTGGTGGGACTCGATCCTCGGCTTGAACGTCAAGGCAGTGCAGGGAAAACAGGTTCCTCTGGAATGGACTGACACATCTGGGGGACTCTTGGAATGGTGTCAGGACCCTGGAGTTCCTCTCGCCTTTCCTGTGGAGAGCGCCTCCTCTTGAGATGCGACGGGAACGCCGGGAATTCTTTCCCTACGAAACAGGGAAAGGATCCCTCATCTCGAGCTAGGAGGTGGAAACGGGGCTCCCCTGGATGTGTGCGGGACACCACGTGCTTCCTCTCGAGTGGAGACGGGTATGTCGGGGAACTTCTTGAGTTGCAGCAAGGGTGTGAAGGACCCTTTGGAAGTTCCAGTGGTTAGATGTGATTGGCCTCGAGAAGCCTCAGCGGAAATGGGCCTCATCTCGCCAGGAGGGCAAAACCTCCTGGATTTTCTCGAGTTGCGGCAGGTGCTCTCGACTTACGACGGGGACCTCAGGGACCCGCTCTGGTGGCCTCAGGAAAGGCCAGTCCCCATGCGAGTTCCTCGGGGGCCTCTCGGGATACCTCTCCCGTCGATGCCGGGGCCTAAGACCTTGTGTGGAGTCGGGGCCGGAACCTGAGGATTCCTCTCCAGTGCTGACATGGATCTTGGGGTACTTCTGGAGTCTCCCCAGGAGAGTCAGTCCTCGTCTCGAATGCGGGCATGCACTTGCGCTTTCCTCCAGAGCGGTAGCAGCAGTGTCACACAGTCCGCCGCGTGGATCAAAGGATCTATGGTTTTCCCTCGAGTCTTTCCCACGAGGCTTTCCCACGAGGCTTTCCCACAGGGCTGTCCCACGTGCACACGTTTTGGGAGTCGATCCTCGGCTTGAACGTCAAGGCAGTGCAGGGAAAACAGGTTTCTCTGGTATGGACTGACACATCTGGGGGACTCTTGGAATGGTGGCATGACCCTGGAGTTCCTCTCGCCTTTCCTGTGGAGAGCGCCTCCTCTTGAGATGCGACGGGAACGCCGGGAATTCTTTCCCTACGAAACAGGGAAAGGATCCCTCATCTCGAGCTAGGCGGCGGAAACGGGGCTCCCCTGGATGTGTGCGGGACACCACGTGCTTCCTCTCGAGTGGAGACGGGTATGTCGGGGAACTTCTTGAGTTGCAGCAAGGGTGTGAAGGACCCTTTGGAAGTTCCAGTGGTTAGATGTGATTGGCCTCGAGAAGCCTCAGCGGAAATGGGCCTCATCTCGCCTGGAGGGCAAAACCTCCTGGATTTTCTCGAGTTGCGGCAGGTGCTCTCGACTTACGACGGGGACCTCAGGGACCCTCTCTGGTGGCCTCAGGAAAGGCCAGTCCCCATGCGAGTTCCTCGGGGGCCTCTCGGGATTCCTCTCCCGTTGATGCCGGGGCCTAAGACCTTGTGTGGAGTCGGGGCCGGAACCTGAGGATTCCTCTCCAGTGCTGACATGGATTTGGGGTACTTCTGGAGTCTCCCCAGTGGAGTCAGTCCTCGTCTCGAATGCGGGCATGCACTTGCGCTTTCCTCCAGAGCGGTAGCAGCAGTCACGCAGTCCGCCGCGTGGATCAAAGGATCTATGGTTTTCCCTCGAGTATTTCCCACGAGGCTTTCCCACGAGGCTTTCCCACAGGGCTGTCCCACGTGCACACGTGGTGGGAGTCGATCCTCGGCTTGAACGTCAAGGCAGTGCAGGGAAAACAGGTTCCTCTGGAATGGACTGACACATCTGGGGGACTCTTGGAATGGTGTCACGACCCTGGAGTTCCTCTCGCCTTTCCTGTGGAGAGCGCCTCCTCTTGAGATGCGACGGGAACGCCGGGAATTCTTTCCCTACGAAACAGGGAAAGGATCCCTCATGTCGAGCTAGGAGGCGGAAACGGGGCTCCCCTGGATGTGTGCGGGACCCCACGTGCTTCCTCTCGAGTGGAGACGGGTATGTCGGGGAACTTCTTGAGTTGCAGCAATGGTGTGAAGGACCCTTTGGAAGTTCCAGTGGTTAGATGTGATTGGCCTCGAGAAGCCTCAGCGGAAATGGGCCTCATCTCGCCTGGAGGGCAAAACCTCCTGGATTTTCTCGAGTTGCGGCAGGTGCTCTCGACTTACGACGGGGACCTCAGGGACCCGCTCTGGTGGCCTCAGGAAAGGCCAGTCCCCATGCGAGTTCCTCGGGGGCCTCTCGGGATTCCTCTCCCGTCGATGCCGGGGCCTAAGACCTTGTGTGGAGTCGGGGCCGGAACCTGAGGATTCCTCTCCAGTGCTGACATGGATCTTGGGGTACTTCTGGAGTCTCCCCAGGGGAGTCAGTCCTCGTCTCTAATGCGGGCATGCACTTGCGCTTTCCTCCAGAGCAGTAGCAGCAGTGTCACGCAGTCCGCCGCGTGGATCAAAGGATCTATGGTTTTCCCTCGAGTCTTTCCCACGAGGCTTTCCCACGAGGCTTTCCCACAGGGCTGTCCCACGTGCACACGTGGTGGGACTCGATCCTCGGCTTGAACGTCAAGGCAGTGCAGGGAAAACAGGTTCCTCTGGAATGGACTGACACATCTGGGGGACTCTTGGAATAGTGGCATGACCCTGGAGTTCCTCTCGCCTTTCCTGTGGAGAGCGCCTCCTCTTGAGATGCGACGGGAACGCCGGGAATTCTTTCCCTACGAAACAGGGAAAGGATCCCTCATCTCGAGATAGGAGGCGGAAACGGGGCTCCCCTGGATGTGTGCGGGACACCACGTGCTTCCTCTCGAGTGCAGACGGGTATGTCGGGGAACTTCTTGAGTTGCAGCAAGGGTGTGAAGGACCCTTTGGAAGTTCCAGTGGTTAGATGTGATTGGCCTCGAGAAGCCTCAGCGGAAATGGGCCTCATCTCCCCTGGAGGGCAAAACCTCCTGGATTTTCTCGAGTTGCGGCAGGTGCTCTCGACTTACGACGGGGACCTCAGGGACCCGCTCTTGTGGCCTCAGGAAAGGCCAGTCCCCATGCGAGTTCCTCGGGGGCCTCTCGGGATTCCTCTCCCGTCGATGCCGGGGCCTAAGACCTTGTGTGGAGTCGGGGCCGGAACCTGAGGATTTCTCTCCAGTGCTGACATGGATCTTCGGGTACTTCTGGAGTCTCCCCAGGGGAGTCAGTCCTAGTCTCGAATGCGGGCATGCACTTGCGCTTTCCTCCAGAGCGGTAGCAGCAGTGTCACGCAGTCCGCCGCGTGGATCAAAGGATCTATGGTTTTCCCTCGAGTCTTTCCCACGAGGCTTTCCCACGAGGCTTTCCCACAGGGCTGTCCCACGTGCACACGTGGTGGGACTCGATCCTCGGCTTGAACGTCAAGGCAGTGCAGGGAAAACAGTTTCCTCTGGAATGGACTGACAAATCTGGGGGACTCTTGGAATGGTGTCACGACCCTGGAGTTCCTCTCGCCTTTCCTGTGGAGAGCGCCTCCTCTTGAGATGCGACGGGAACGCCGGGAATTCTTTCCCTACGAAACAGGGAAAGGATCCCTCATCTCGAGCTAGGAGGCGGAAACGGGGCTCCCCTGGATGTGTGCGGGACACCACGTGCTTCCTCTCGAGTGGAGACGGGTATGTCGGGGAACTTCTTGAGTTGCAGCAAGGGTGTGAAGGACCCTTTGGAAGTTCCAGTGGTTAGACGTGATTGGCCTCGAGAAGCCTCAGCGGAAATGGGCCTCATCTCGCCTGGAGGGCAAAACCTCCTGGATTTTCTCGAGTTGCGGCAGGTACTCTCGACTTACGACGGGGACCTCAGGGACCCGCTCTGGTGGCCTGAGGAAAGGCCAGTTCCCATGCGAGTGCCTCGGGGGCCTCTCGGGATTCCTCTCCCGTCGATTCCGGGGCCTAAGACCTTGTGTGGAGTCGCGGCCGGAACCTGAGGATTCCTCTCCAGTGCTGACATGGATCTTGGGGTACTTCTGGAGTCTCCCCAGGGGAGTCAGTCCTCGTCTCGAATGCGGGCATGCACTTGCGCTTTCCTCCAGAGCGGTAGCAGCAGTGTCACGCAGTCCGCCGCGTGGATCAAAGGATCTATGGTTTTCCCTCGAGTCTTTCCCACGAGGCTTTCCCACGAGGCTTTCCCTCAGGGCTGTCCCACGTGCACACGTGGTGGGACTCGATCCTCGGCTTGAACTTAAAGGCAGTGCAGGGAAAACAGGTTCCTCTGGAATGGACTGACACATCTGGGGGACTCTTGGAATGGTGTCAGGACCCTGGAGTTCCTCTCGCCTTTCCTGTGGAGAGCGCCTCCTCTTGAGATGCGACGGGAACGCCGGGAATTCTTTCCCTACGAAACAGGGAAAGGATCCCTCATCTCGAGCTAGGAGGTGGAAACGGGGCTCCCCTGGATGTGTGCGGGACACCACGTGCTTCCTCTCTAGTGGAGACGGGTATGTCGGGGAACTTCTTGAGTTGCAGCAAGGGTGTGAAGGACCCTTTGGAAGTTCCAGTGGTTAGATGTGATTGGCCTCGAGAAGCCTCAGCGGAAATGGGCCTCATCTCGCCAGGAGGGCAAAACCTCCTGGATTTTCTCGAGTTGCGGCAGGTGCTCTCGACTTACGACGGGGACCTCAGGGACCCGCTCTGGTGGTCTCAGGAAAGGCCAGTCCCCATGCGAGTTCCTCGGGGGCCTCTCGGGATTCCTCTCCCGTCGATGCCGGGGCCTAAGACCTTGTGTGGAGTTGGGGCCGGAACCTGAGGATTCCTCTCCAGTGCTGACATGGATCTTGGGGTACTACTGGAGTCTCCCCAGGGGAGTCAGTCCTCGTCTCGAATGCGGGCATGCACTTGCGCTTTCCTCCAGAGCGGTAGCAGCAGTCACGCAGTCCGCCGCGTGGATCAAAGGATCTATGGTTTTCCCTCGAGTCTTTCCCACGAGGCTTTCCCACGAGGCTTTCCCACAGGGCTGTCCCACGTGCACACGTGGTGGGAGTCGATCCTCGGCTTGAACGTCAAGGCAGTGCAGGGAAAACAGGTTCCTCTGGAATGGACTGACACATCTGGGGGACTCTTGGAATGGTGTCACGACCCTGGAGTTCCTCTCGCCTTTCCTGTGGAGAGCGCCTCCTCTTGAGATGCGACGGGAACGCCGGGAATTCTTTCCCTACGAAACAGGGAAAGGATCCCTCATCTCGAGCTAGGCGGCGGAAACGGGGCTCCCCTGGATGTGTGCGGGACCCCACGTGCTTCCTCTCGAGTGGAGACGGGTATGTCGGGGAACTTCTTGAGTTGCAGCAATGGTGTGAAGGACCCTTTGGAAGTTCCAGTGGTTAGATGTGATTGGCCTCGAGAAGCCTCAGCGGAAATGGGCCTCATCTCGCCTGGAGGGCAAAACCTCCTGGATTTTCTCGACTTGCGGCAGGTGCTCTCGACTTACGACGGGGACCTCAGGGACCCGCTCTGGTGGCCTCAGGAAAGGCCAGTCCCCATGCGAGTTCCTCGGGGGCCTCTCGGGATTCCTCTCCCGTCGATGCCGGGGCCTAAGACCTTGTGTGGAGTCGGGGCCGGAACCTGAGGATTCCTCTCCAGTGCTGACATGGATCTTGGGGTACTTCTGGAGTCTCCCCAGGGGAGTCAGTCCTCGTCTCGAATGCGGGCATGCACTTGCGCTTTCCTCCAGAGCGGTAGCAGCAGTGTCACGCAGTCCGCCGCGTGGATCAAAGGATCTATGGTTTTCCCTCGAGTCTTTCCCACGAGGCTTTCCCACGAGGCTTTCCCACAGGGCTGTCCCAAGTGCACACGTGGTGGGACTCGATCCTCGGCTTGAACGTCAAGGCAGTGCAGGGAAAACAGGTTCCTCTGGAATGGACTGACACATCTGGGGGACTCTTGGAATAGTGGCATGACCCTGGAGTTCCTCTCGCCTTTCCTGTGGAGAGCGCCTCCTCTTGAGATGCGACGGGGACGCCGGGAATTCTTTCCCTACGAAACAGGGAAAGGATCCCTCATCTCGAGCTAGGAGGCGGAAACGGGGCTCCCCTGGATGTGTGCGGGACACCACGTGCTTCCTCTCGAGTGCAGACGGGTATGTCGGGGAACTTCTTGAGTTGCAGCAAGGGTGTGAAGGACCCTTTGGAAGTTCCAGTGGTTAGATGTGATTGGCCTCGAGAAGCCTCAGCGGAAATGGGCCTCATCTCGCCTGGAGGGCAAAACCTCCTGGATTTTCTCGAGTTGCGGCAGGTGCTCTCGACTTACGACGGGGACCTCAGGGACCCGCTCTTGTGGCCTCAGGAAAGGCCAGTCCCCATGCGAGTTCCTCGGGGGCCTCTCGGGATTCCTCTCCCGTCGATGCCGGGGCCTAAGACCTTGTGTGGAGTCGGGGCCGGAACCTGAGGATTCCTCTCCAGTGCTGACATGGATCTTGGGGTACTTCTGGAGTCTCCCCAGGGGAGTCAGTCCTCGTCTCGAATGCGGGCATGCACTTGCGCTTTCCTCCAGAGCGGTAGCAGCAGTGTCACGCAGTCCGCCGCGTGGATCAAAGGATCTATGGTTTTCCCTCGAGTCTTTCCCACGAGGCTTTCCCACGAGGCTTTCCCACAGGGCTGTCCCACGTGCACACGTGGTGGGACTCGATCCTCGGCTTGAACGTCAAGGCAGTGCAGGGAAAACAGTTTCCTCTGGAATGGACTGACACATCTGGGGGACTCTTGGAATGGTGTCACGACCCTGGAGTTCCTCTCGCCTTTCCTGAGGAGAGCGCCTCCTCTTGAGATGCGACGGGAACGCCGGGAATTCTTTCCCTACGAAACAGGGAAAGGATCCCTCATCTCGAGCTAGGAGGCGGAAACGGGGCTCCCCTGGATGTGTGCGGGACACCACGTGCTTCCTCTCGAGTGGAGACGGGTATGTCGGGGAACTTCTTGAGTTGCAGCAAGGGTGTGAAGGACCCTTTGGAAGTTCCAGTGGTTAGACGTGATTGGCCTCGAGAAGCCTCAGCGGAAATGGGCCTCATTTCGCCTGGAGGGCAAAATCTCCTGGATTTTCTCGAGTTGCGGCAGGTGCTCTCGACTTACGACGGGGACCTCAGGGACCCGCTCTGGTGGCCTCAGGAAAGGCCAGTCCCCATGCGAGTGCCTCGGGGGCCTCTCGGGATTCCTCTCCCGTCGATGCCGGGGCCTAAGACCTTGTGTGGAGTCGGGGCCGGAACCTGAGGATTCCTCTCCAGTGCTGACATGGATCTTGGGGTACTTCTGGAGTCTCCCCAGGGGAGTCAGTCCTCGTCTCGAATGCGGGCATGCACTTGCGCTTTCCTCCAGAGCGGTAGCAGCAGTGTCACGCAGTCCGCCGCGTGGATCAAAGGATCTATGTTTTTCCCTCGAGTCTTTCCCACGAGGCTTTCCCACGAGGCTTTCCCACAGGGCTGTCCCACGTGCACACGTGGTGGGACTCGATCCTCGGCTTGAACGTCAAGGCAGTGCAGGGAAAACAGGTTCCTCTGGAATGGACTGACACATCTGGGGGACTCTTGGAATGGTGTCACGACCCTGGAGTTCCTCTCGACTTTCCTGTGGAGAGCGCCTCCTCTTGAGATGCGACGGGAACGCCGGGAATTCTTTCCCTACGAAACAGGGAAAGGATCCCTCATCTCGAGCTAGGAGGTGGAAACGGGGCTCCCCTGGATGTGTGCGGGACACCACGTGCTTCCTCTCGAGTGGAGACGGGTATGTCGGGGAACTTCTTGAGTTGCAGCAAGGGTGTGAAGGACCCTTTGGAAGTTCCAGTGGTTAGACGTGATTGGCCTCGAGAAGCCTCAGCGGAAATGGGCCTCATCTCGCCAGGAGGGCAAAACCTCCTGGATTTTCTCGAGTTGCGGCAGGTGCTCTCGACTTACGACGGGGACCTCAGGTACCTGCTCTAGTGGCCTCAGGAAAGGCCAGTCCCCATGCGAGTGCCTCGGGGGCCTCTCGGGATTCCTCTCCCGTCGATGCCGGGGCCTAAGACCTTGTGTGGAGTCGGGGCCGGAACCTGAGGATTCCTCTCCAGTGCTGACATGGATCTTGGGGTACTTCTGGAGTCTCCCCAGGGGAGTCAGTCCTCGTCTCGAATGCGGGCATGCACTTGCGCTTTCCTCCAGAGCGGTAGCAGCAGTGTCACGCAGTCCGCCGCGTGGATCAAAGGATCTATGGTTTTCCCTCGAGTCTTTCCCACGAGGCTTTCCCACGAGGCTTTCCCACAGGGCTGTCCCACGTGCACACGTGGTGGGACTCGATCCTCGGCTTGAAAGTCAAGGCAGTGCAGGGAAAACAGGTTCCTCTGGAATGGACTGACACATCTGGGGGACTCTTGGAATGGTGTCAGGACCCTGGAGTTCCTCTCGCCTTTCCTGTGGAGAGCGCCTCCTCTTGAGATGCGACGGGAACGCCGGGAATTCTTTCCCTACGAAACAGGGAAAGGATCCCTCATCTCGAGCTAGGAGGTGGAAACGGGGCTCCCCTGGATGTGTGCGGGACACCACGTGCTTCCTCTCGAGTGGAGACGGGTATGTCGGGGAACTTCTTGAGTTGCAGCAAGGGTGTGAAGGACCCTTTGGAAGTTCCAGTGGTTAGACGTGATTGGCCTCGAGAAGCCTCAGCGGAAATGGGCCTCATCTCGCCTGGAGGGCAAAACCTCCTGGATTTTCTCGAGTTGCGGCAGGTGCTCTCGACTTACGACGGGGACCTCAGGGACCCGCTCTTGTGGCCTCAGGAAAGGCCAGTCCCCATGCGAGTTCCTCGGGGGCCTCTCGGGATTCCTCTCCCGTCGATGCCGGGGCCTAAGACCTTGAGTGGAGTCGGGGCCGGAACCTGAGGATTCCTCTCCAGTGCTGACATGGATCTTGGGGTACTTCTGGAGTCTCCCCAGGGGAGTCAGTCCTCGTCTCGAATGCGGGCATGCACTTGCGCTTTCCTCCAGAGCGGTAGCAGCAGTGTCACGCGGTCCGCCGCGTGGATCAAAGGATCTATGGTTTTCCCTCGAGTGTTTCCCACGAGGCTTTCCCACAAGGCTTTCCCACAGGGCTGTCCCACGTGCACACGTGGTGGGACTCGATCCTCGGCTTAAACGTCAAGGCAGTGTAGGGAAAACAGGTTCCTCTGGAATGGACTGACACATCTGGGGGACTCTTGGAATGGTGGCACGACCCTGGAGTTCCTCTCGCCTTTCCTGTGGAGAGCGCCTCCTCTTGAGATGCGACGGGAACGCCGGGAATTCTTTCCCTACGAAACAGTGAAAGGATCCCTCATCTCGAGCTAGGAGGCGGAAACGGGGATCCCCTGGATGTGTGCGGGACACCACGTGCTTCCTCTCGAGTGGAGACGAGTATGTCGGGGAACTTCTTGAGTTGCAGCAAGGGTGTGAAGGACCCTTTGGAAGTTCCAGTGGTTAGACGTGATTGGCCTCGAGAAGCCTCAGCGGAAATGGGCCTCATCTCGCCTGGAGGGCAAAACCTCCTGGATTTTCTCGAGTTGCGGCAGGTGCTCTCGACTTACGACGGGGACCTCAGGGACCCGCTCTGGTGGCCTCAGGAAAGGCCAGTCCCCATGCGAGTGCCTCGGGGGCCTCTCGGGATTCCTCTCCCGTCGATGCCGGGGCCTAAGACCTTGTGTGGAGTCGGGGCCGGAACCTGAGGATTCCTCTCCAGTGCTGACATGGATCTTGGGGTACTTCTGGAGTCTCCCCAGGGGAGTCAGTCCTCGTCTCGAATGCGGGCATGCACTTGCGCTTTCCTCCAGAGCGGTAGCAGCAGTGTCACGCAGTCCGCCGCGTGGATCAAAGGATCTATGTTTTTCCCTCGAGTCTTTCCCACGAGGCTTTCCCACGAGGCTTTCCCACAGGGCTGTCCCACGTGCACACGTGGTGGGACTCGATCCTCGGCTTGAACGTCAAGGCAGTGCAGGGAAAACAGGTTCCTCTGGAATGGACTGACACATCTGGGGGACTCTTGGAATGGTGTCACGACCCTGGAGTTCCTCTCGACTTTCCTGTGGAGAGCGCCTCCTCTTGAGATGCGACGGGAACGCCGGGAATTCTTTCCCTACGAAACAGGGAAAGGATCCCTCATCTCGAGCTAGGAGGTGGAAACGGGGCTCCCCTGGATGTGTGCGGGACACCACGTGCTTCCTCTCGAGTGGAGACGGGTATGTCGGGGAACTTCTTGAGTTGCAGCAAGGGTGTGAAGGACCCTTTGGAAGTTCCAGTGGTTAGATGTGATTGGCCTCGAGAAGCCTCAGCGGAAATGGGCCTCATCTCGCCAGGAGGGCAAAACCTCCTGGATTTTCTCGAGTTGCGGCAGGTGCTCTCGACTTACGACGGGGACCTCAGGTACCTGCTCTAGTGGCCTCAGGAAAGGCCAGTCCCCATGCGAGTGCCTCGGGGGCCTCTCGGGATTCCTCTCCCGTCGATGCCGGGGCCTAAGACCTTGTGTGGAGTCGGGGCCGGAACCTGAGGATTCCTCTCCAGTGCTGACATGGATCTTGGGGTACTTCTGGAGTCTCCCCAGGGGAGTCAGTCCTCGTCTCGAATGCGGGCATGCACTTGCGCTTTCCTCCAGAGCGGTAGCAGCAGTGTCACGCAGTCCGCCGCGTGGATCAAAGGATCTATGGTTTTCCCTCGAGTCTTTCCCACGAGGCTTTCCCACGAGGCTTTCCCACAGGGCTGTCCCACGTGCACACGTGGTGGGACTCGATCCTCGGCTTGAAAGTCAAGGCAGTGCAGGGAAAACAGGTTCCTCTGGAATGGACTGACACATCTGGGGGACTCTTGGAATGGTGTCAGGACCCTGGAGTTCCTCTCGCCTTTCCTGTGGAGAGCGCCTCCTCTTGAGATGCGACGGGAACGCCGGGAATTCTTTCCCTACGAAACAGGGAAAGGATCCCTCATCTCGAGCTAGGAGGTGGAAACGGGGCTCCCCTGGATGTGTGCGGGACACCACGTGCTTCCTCTCGAGTGGAGACGGGTATGTCGGGGAACTTCTTGAGTTGCAGCAAGGGTGTGAAGGACCCTTTGGAAGTTCCAGTGGTTAGACGTGATTGGCCTCGAGAAGCCTCAGCGGAAATGGGCCTCATCTCGCCTGGAGGGCAAAACCTCCTGGATTTTCTCGAGTTGCGGCAGGTGCTCTCGACTTACGACGGGGACCTCAGGGACCCGCTCTTGTGGCCTCAGGAAAGGCCAGTCCCCATGCGAGTTCCTCGGGGGCCTCTCGGGATTCCTCTCCCGTCGATGCCGGGGCCTAAGACCTTGAGTGGAGTCGGGGCCGGAACCTGAGGATTCCTCTCCAGTGCTGACATGGATCTTGGGGTACTTCTGGAGTCTCCCCAGGGGAGTCAGTCCTCGTCTCGAATGCGGGCATGCACTTGCGCTTTCCTCCAGAGCGGTAGCAGCAGTGTCACGCGGTCCGCCGCGTGGATCAAAGGATCTATGGTTTTCCCTCGAGTGTTTCCCACGAGGCTTTCCCACAAGGCTTTCCCACAGGGCTGTCCCACGTGCACACGTGGTGGGACTCGATCCTCGGCTTAAACGTCAAGGCAGTGTAGGGAAAACAGGTTCCTCTGGAATGGACTGACACATCTGGGGGACTCTTGGAATGGTGGCACGACCCTGGAGTTCCTCTCGCCTTTCCTGTGGAGAGCGCCTCCTCTTGAGATGCGACGGGAACGCCGGGAATTCTTTCCCTACGAAACAGTGAAAGGATCCCTCATCTCGAGCTAGGAGGCGGAAACGGGGATCCCCTGGATGTGTGCGGGACACCACGTGCTTCCTCTCGAGTGGAGACGAGTATGTCGGGGAACTTCTTGAGTTGCAGCAAGGGTGTGAAGGACCCTTTGGAAGTTCCAGTGGTTAGACGTGATTGGCCTCGAGAAGCCTCAGCGGAAATGGGCCTCATCTCGCCTGGAGGGCAAAACCTCCTGGATTTTCTCGAGTTGCGGCAGGTGCTCTCGACTTACGACTGGGACCTCAGGGACCCGCTCTGGTGGCCAGAGGAAAGGCCAGTCCCCATGCGAGTTCCTCGGGGGCCTCTCGGGATTCCTCTCCCGTCGATGCCGGGGCCTAAGACCTTGTGTGGAGTCGGGGCCGGAACCTGAGGATTCCTCTCCAGTGCTGACATGGATCTTGGGGTACTTCTGGAGTCTCCCCAGGGGAGTCAGTCCTCGTCTCGAATGCGGGCATGCACTTGCGCTTTCCTCCAGAGCGGTAGCAGCAGTGTCACGCAGTCCGCCGCGTGGATCAAAGGATCTATGGTTTTCCCTCGAGTCTTTCCCACGAGGCTTTCCCACGAGGCTTTCCCACAGGGCTGTCCCACGTGCACACGTGGTGGGAGTCGATCCTCGGCTTGAACGTCAAGGCAGTGCAGGGAAAACAGGTTCCTCTGGAATGGACTGGCACATCTGGGGGACTCTTGGAATGGTGGCACGACCCTGGAGTTCCTCTCGCCTTTCCTGTGGAGAGCGCCTCCTCTTGAGATGCTACGGGAACGCCGGGAATTCTTTCCCTACGAAACAGGGAAAGGATCCCTCATCTCGAGCTAGGAGGCGGAAACGGGGCTCCCCTGGATGTGTGCGGGACACCACGTGCTTCCTCTCGAGTGGAGACGGGTATGTCAGGGAACTTCTTGAGTTGCAGCAAGGGTGTGAAGGACCCTTTGGAAGTTCCAGTGGTTAGACGTGATTGGCCCAGAGAAGCCTCAGCGGAAATGGGCCTCATCTGGCCTGGAGGGCAAAACCTCCTGGATTTTCTCGAGTTGCGGCAGGTGCTCTCGACTTACGACGGGGAACTCAGGGACCCGCTCTGGTGGCCTCAGGAAAGGCCAGTCCCCATGCGAGTTCCTCGGGGGCCTCTCGGGATTCCTCTCCCATCGATGCCGGGGCCTAAGACCTTGTGTGGAGTTGGGGCCAGAACCTGAGGATTCCTCTCCAGTGCTGACATGGATCTTGGGGTACTTCTGGAGTCTCCCCAGGGGAGTCAGTCCTCGTCTCGAATGCGGGCATGCACTTGCGCTTTCCTCCAGAGCGGTAGCAGCAGTGTCACGCAGTCCGCCGCGTGGATCAAAGGATCTATGGTTTTCCCTCGAGTCTTTCCCACGAGGCTTTCCCACGAGGCTTTCCCACAGGGCTGTCCCACGTGCACACGTGGTGGGACTCGATCCTCGGCTTGAACGTCATGGCAGTGCAGGGAAAACAGGTTCCTCTGGAATGGACTGACACATCTGGGGGACTCTTGGAATGGTGGCACGACCCTGGAGTTCCTCTCGCCTTTCCTGTGGAGAGCGCCTCCTCTTGAGATGCGACGGGAACGCCGGGAATTCTTTCCCTACGAAACAGGGAAAGGATCCCTCATCTCGAGCTAGGAGGCGGAAACGGGGCTCCCCTGGATGTGTGCGGGACACCACGTGCTTCCTCTCGAGTGGAGACGGGTATGTCGGGGAACTTCTTGAGTTGCAGCAAGGGTGTGAAGGACCCTTTGGCAGTTCCAGTGGTTAGATGTGATTGGCCTCGAGAAGCCTCAGCGGAAATGGGCCTCATCTGGCCTGGAGGGCAAAACCTCCTGGATTTTCTCGAGTTGCGGCAGGTGCTCTCGACTTACGACGGGGACCTCAGGGACCCGCTCTTGTGGCCTCAGGAAAGGCCAGTCCCCATGCGAGTTCCTCGGGGGCCTCTCGGGATTCCTCTCCCGTCGATGCCGGGGCCTAAGACCTTGTGTGGAGTTGGGGCCGGAACCTGAGGATTCCTCTCCAGTGCTGACATGGATCTTGGGGTACTTCTGGAGTCTCCCCAGGGGAGTCAGTCCTCGTCTCGAATGCGGGCATGCACTTGCGCTTTCCTCCAGAGCGGTAGCAGCAGTGTCACGCAGTCCGCCGCGTGGATCAAAGGATCTATGGTTTTCCCTCGAGTCTTTCCCACGAGGCTTTCCCACGAGGCTTTCCCACAGGGCTGTCCCACGTGCACACGTGGTGGGAGTCGATCCTCGGCTTGAACGTCAAGGCAGTGCAGGGAAAACAGGTTCCTCTGGAATGGACTGACACATCTGGGGGACTCTTGGAATGGTGTCACGACCCTGGAGTTCCTCTCGACTTTCCTGTGGAGAGCGCCTCCTCTTGAGATGCGACGGGAACGCCGGGAATTCTTTCCCTACGAAACAGGGAAAGGATCCCTCATCTCGAGCTAGGAGGTGGAAACGGGGCTCCCCTGGATGTGTGCGGGACACCACGTGCTTCCTCTCGAGTGGAGACGGGTATGTCGGGGAACTTCTTGAGTTGCAGCAAGGGTGTGAAGGACCCTTTGGAAGTTCCAGTGGTTAGATGTGATTGGCCTCGAGAAGCCTCAGCGGAAATGGGCCTCATCTCGCCAGGAGGGCAAAACCTCCTGGATTTTCTCGAGTTGCGGCAGGTGCTCTCGACTTACGACGGGGACCTCAGGGACCCGCTCTGGTTGCCTCAGGAAAGGCCAGTCCCCATGCGAGTTCCTCGGGGGCCTCTCGGGATTCCTCTCCCGTCGATGCCGGGGCCTAAGACCTTGTGTGGAGTTGGGGCCGGAACCTGAGGATTCCTCTCCAGTGCTGACATGGATCTTGGGGTACTACTGGAGTCTCCCCAGGGGAGTCAGTCCTCGTCTCGAATGCGGGCATGCACTTGCGCTTTCCTCCAGAGCAGTAGCAGCAGTGTCACGCAGTCCGCCGCGTGGATCAAAGGATCTATGGTTTTCCCTCGAGTCTTTCCCACGGGGCTTTCCCACGAGGCTTTCCCACAGGGCTGTCCCACGTGCACACGTGGTGGGAGTCGATCCTCGGCTTGAACGTCAAGGCAGTGCAGGGAAAACAGGTTCCTCTGGAATGGACTGACACATCTGGGGGACTCTTGGAATGGTGGCACGACCCTGGAGTTCCTCTCGCCTTTCCTGTGGAGAGCGCCTCCTCTTGAGATGCGACGGGAACGCCGGGAATTCTTTCCCTACGAAACAGGGAAAGGATCCCTCATCTCGAGCTAGGAGGCGGAAACGGGGCTCCCCTGGATGTGTGGGGGACCCACGTGCTTCCTCACGAGTGGAGACGGGTATGTCGGGGAACTTCTTGAGTTGCAGCAAGGGTGTGAAGCGCCCTTTGGAAGTTCCAGTGGTTAGACGTGATTAGCCTCGAGAAGCCTCAGCGGAAATGGGCCTCATCTCGCCTGGAGGGCAAAACCTCCTGGATTTTCTCGAGTTGCGGCAGGTGCTCTCGACTTACGACGGGGACCTCAGGGACCCGCTCTGGTGGCCTCAGGAAAGGCCAGTCCCCATGCGAGTTCCTCGGGGGCCTCTCGGGATTCCTCTCCCGTCGATGCCGGGGCCTAAGACCTTGTGTGGAGTCGGGGCCGGAACCTGAGGATTCCTCTCCAGTGCTGACATGGATCTTGGGGTACTTCTGGAGTCTCCCCAGTAGAGTCAGTCCTCGTCTCGAATGCGGGCATGCACTTGTGCTTTCCTCCAGAGCGGTAGCAGCAGTGTCACGCAGTCCGCCGCATGGATCAAAGGATCTATGGTTTTCCCTCGAGTCTTTCCCACGAGGCTTTCCCACGAGGCTTTCCCACAGGGCTGTCCCACGTGCACACGTGGTGGGAGTCGATCCTCGGCTTGAACGTCAAGGCAGTGCAGGGAAAACAGGTTCCTCTGGAATGGACTGACACATCTGGGGGACTCTTGGAATGGTGGCATGACCCTGGAGTTCCTCTCGCCTTTCCTGTGGAGAGCGCCTCCTCTTGAGATGCGACGGGAACGCCGGGAATTCTTTCCCTACGAAACAGGGAAAGGATCCCTCATCTCGAGCTAGGCGGCGGAAACGGTGCTCCCCTGGATGTGTGCGGGACACCCCGTGCTTCCTCTCGAGTGGAGACGGGTATGTCGGGGAACTTCTTGAGTTGCAGCAAGGGTGTGAAGGACCCTTTGGAAGTTCCAGTGGTTAGATGTGATTGGCCTCGAGAAGCCTCAGCGGAAATGGGCCTCATCTCGCCTGGAGGGCAAAACCTCCTGGATTTTCTCGAGTTGCGGCAGGTGCTCTCGACTTACGACGGGGACCTCAGGGACCCGCTCTGGTGGCCTCAGGAAAGGCCAGTCCCCATGCGAGTTCCTCGGGGGCCTCTCGGGATTCCTCTCCCGTCGATGCCGGGGCCTAAGACCTTGTGTGGAGTCGGGGCCGGAACCTGAGGATTCCTCTCCAGTGCTGACATGGATCTTGGGGTACTTCTGGAGTCTCCCCAGGGGAGTCAGTCCTCGTCTCGAATGCGGGCATGCACTTGCGCTTTCCTCCAGAGCGGTAGCAGCAGTGTCACGCAGTCCGCCGCGTGGATCAAAGGATCTATGGTTTTCCCTCGAGTCTTTCCCACGAGGCTTTCCCACGAGGCTTTCACACAGGGCTGTCCCACGTGCACACGTGGTGTGACTCGATCCTCGGCTTGAACGTCAAGGCAGTGCAGGGAAAACAGGTTCCTCTGGAATGGACTGACACATCTGGGGGACTCTTGGAATGGTGGCATGACCCTGGAGTTCCTCTCGCCTTTCCTGTGGAGAGCGCCTCCTCTTGAGATGCGACAGGAACGCCGGGAATTGTTTCCCTACGAAACAGGGAAAGGATCCCTCATCTCGAGCTAGGCGGCGGAAACGGGGCTCCCCTGGATGTGTGCGGGACACCACGTGCTTCCTCTCGAGTGGAGACGGGTATGTCGGGGAACTTCTTGAGTTGCAGCAAGGGTGTGAAGGACCCTTTGGAAGTTCCAGTGGTTAGATGTGATTGGCCTCGAGAAGCCTCAGCGGAAATGGGCCTCATCTCGCCTGGAGGGCAAAACCTCCTGGATTTTCTCGAGTTGCGGCAGGTGCTCTCGACTTACGACGGGGACCTCAGGGACCCGCTCTGGTGGCCTCAGGAAAGGCCAGTCCCCATGCGAGTTCCTCGGGGGCCTCTCGGGATTCCTCTCCCGTTGATGCCGGGGCCTAAGACCTTGTGTGGAGTCGGGGCCGGAACCTGAGGATTTCTCTCCAGTGCTGACATGGATTTGGGGTACTTCTGGAGTCTCCCCAGGGGAGTCAGTCCTCGTCTCGAATGCGGGCATGCACTTGCGCTTTCCTCCAGAGCGGTAGCAGCAGTCACGCAGTCCGCCGCGTGGATCAAAGGATCTATGGTTTTCCCTCGAGTCTTTCCCACGAGGCTTTCCCACGAGGCTTTCCCACAGGGCTGTCCCAAGTGCACACGTGGTGGGAGTCGATCCTCGGCTTGAACGTCAAGGCAGTGCAGGGAAAACAGGTTCCTCTGGAATGGACTGACACATCTGGGGGACTCTTGGAATGGTGTCACGACCCTGGAGTTCCTCTCGCCTTTCCTGTGGAGAGCGCCTCCTCTTGAGATGCGACGGGAACGCCGGGAATTCTTTCCCTACGAAACAGGGAAAGGATCCCTCATCTCGAGCTAGGCGGCGGAAACGGGGCTCCCTTGGATGTGTGCGGGACCCCACATGCTTCCTCTCGAGTGGAGACGGGTATGTCGGGGAACTTCTTGAGTTGCAGCAATGGTGTGAAGGACCCTTTGGAAGTTCCAGTGGTTAGATGTGATTGGCCTCGAGAAGCCTCAGCGGAAATGGGCCTCATCTCGCCTGGAGGGCAAAACCTCCTGGATTTTCTCGAGTTGCGGCAGGTGCTCTCGACTTACGACGGGGACCTCAGGGACCCGCTCTGGTGGCCTCAGGAAAGGCCAGTCCCCATGCGAGTTCCTCGGGGGCCTCTCGGCATTCCTCTCCCGTCGATGCCGGGGCCTAAGACCTTATGTGGAGTCGGGGCCGGAACCTGAGGATTCCTCTCCAGTGCTGACATGGATCTTGGGGTACTTCTGGAGTCTCCCCAGGGGAGTCAGTCCTCGTCTCGAATGCGGGCATGCACTTTCGCTTTCCTCCAGAGCGGTAGCAGCAGTGTCACGCAGTCCGCCGCGTGGATCAAAGGATCTATGGTTTTCCCTCGAGTCTTTCCCACGAGGCTTTCCCACGAGGCTTTCCCACAGGGCTGTCCCAAGTGCACACGTGGTGGGACTCGATCCTCGGCTTGAACGTCAAGGCAGTGCAGGGAAAACAGGTTCCTCTGGAATGGACTGACACATCTGGGGGACTCTTGGAATAGTGGCATGACCCTGGAGTTCCTCTCGCCTTTCCTGTGGAGAGCGCCTCCTCTTGAGATGCGACGGGGACGCCGGGAATTCTTTCCCTACGAAACAGGGAAAGGATCCCTCATCTCGAGCTAGGAGGCGGAAACGGGGCTCCCCTGGATGTGTGCGGGACACCACGTGCTTCCTCTCGAGTGCAGACGGGTATGTCGGGGAACTTCTTGAGTTGCAGCAAGGGTGTGAAGGACCCTTTGGAAGTTCCAGTGGTTAGATGTGATTGGCCTCGAGAAGCCTCAGCGGAAATGGGCCTCATCTCGCCTGGAGGGCAAAACCTCCTGGATTTTCTCGAGTTGCGGCAGGTGCTCTCGACTTACGACGGGGACCTCAGGGACCCGCTCTTGTGGCCTCAGGAAAGGCCAGTCCCCATGCGAGTTCCTCGGGGGCCTCTCGGGATTCCTCTCCCGTCGATGCCGGGGCCTAAGACCTTGTGTGAAGTCGGGGCCGGAACCTGAGGATTCCTCTCCAGTGCTGACATGGATCTTGGGGTACTTCTGGAGTCTCCCCAGGGGAGTCAGTCCTCGTCTCGAATGCGGGCATGCACTTGCGCTTTCCTCCAGAGCGGTAGCAGCAGTGTCACGCAGTCCGCCGCGTGGATCAAAGGATCTATGGTTTTCCCTCGAGTCTTTCCCACGAGGCTTTCCCACGAGGCTTTCCCACAGGGCTGTCCCACGTGCACACGTGGTGGGACTCGATCCTCGGCTTGAACGTCAAGGCAGTGCAGGGAAAACAGTTTCCTCTGGAATGGACTGACACATCTGGGGGACTCTTGGAATGGTGTCACGACCCTGGAGTTCCTCTCGCCTTTCCTGTGGAGAGCGCCTCCTCTTGAGATGCGACGGGAACGCCGGGAATTCTTTCCCTACGAAACAGGGAAAGGATCCCTCATCTCGAGCTAGGCGGCGGAAACGGGGCTCCCCTGGATGTGTGCGGGACCCCACATGCTTCCTCTCGAGTGGAGACGGGTATGTCGGGGAACTTCTTGAGTTGCAGCAATGGTGTGAAGGACCCTTTGGAAGTTCCAGTGGTTAGATGTGATTGGCCTCGAGAAGCCTCAGCGGAAATGGGCCTCATCTCGCCTGGAGGGCAAAACCTCCTGGATTTTCTCGAGTTGCGGCAGGTGCTCTCGACTTACGACGGGGACGTCAGGGACCCGCTCTGGTGGCCTCAGGAAAGGCCAGTCCCCATGCGAGTTCCTCGGGGGCCTCTCGGCATTCCTCTCCCGTCGATGCCGGGGCCTAAGACCTTATGTGGAGTCGGGGCCGGAACCTGAGGATTCCTCTCCAGTGCTGACATGGATCTTGGGGTACTTCTGGAGTCTCCCCAGGGGAGTCAGTCCTCGTCTCGAATGCGGGCATGCACTTTCGCTTTCCTCCAGAGCGGTAGCAGCAGTGTCACGCAGTCCGCCGCGTGGATCAAAGGATCTATGGTTTTCCCTCGAGTCTTTCCCACTAGGCTTTCCCACGAGGCTTTCCCACAGGGCTGTCCCAAGTGCACACGTGGTGGGACTCGATCCTCGGCTTGAACGTCAAGGCAGTGCAGGGAAAACAGGTTCCTCTGGAATGGACTGACACATCTGGGGGACTCTTGGAATAGTGGCATGACCCTGGAGTTCCTCTCGCCTTTCCTGTGGAGAGCGCCTCCTCTTGAGATGCGACGGGGACGCCGGGAATTCTTTCCCTACGAAACAGGGAAAGGATCCCTCATCTCGAGCTAGGAGGCTTAAACGGGGCTCCCCTGGATGTGTGCGGGACACCACGTGCTTCCTCTCGAGTGCAGACGGGTATGTCGGGGAACTTCTTGAGTTGCAGCAAGGGTGTGAAGGACCCTTTGGAAGTTCCAGTGGTTAGATGTGATTGGCCTCGAGAAGCCTCAGCGGAAATGGGCCTCATCTCGCCTGGAGGGCAAAACCTCCTGGATTTTCTCGAGTTGCGGCAGGTGCTCTCGACTTACGACGGGGACCTCAGGGACCCGCTCTTGTGGCCTCAGGAAAGGCCAGTCCCCATGCGAGTTCCTCGGGGGCCTCTCGGGATTCCTCTCCCGTCGATGCCGGGGCCTAAGACCTTGTGTGAAGTCGGGGCCGGAACCTGAGGATTCCTCTCCAGTGCTGACATGGATCTTGGGGTACTTCTGGAGTCTCCCCAGGGGAGTCAGTCCTCGTCTCGAATGCGGGCATGCACTTGCGCTTTCCTCCAGAGCGGTAGCAGCAGTGTCACGCAGTCCGCCGCGTGGATCAAAGGATCTATGGTTTTCCCTCGAGTCTTTCCCACGAGGCTTTCCCACGAGGCTTTCCCACAGGGCTGTCCCACGTGCACACGTGGTGGGACTCGATCCTCGGCTTGAACGTCAAGGCAGTGCAGGGAAAACAGTTTCCTCTGGAATGGACTGACACATCTGGGGGACTCTTGGAATGGTGTCACGACCCTGGAGTTCCTCTCGCCTTTCCTGTGGAGAGCGCCTCCTCTTGAGATGCGACGGGAACGCCGGGAATTCTTTCCCTACGAAACAGGGAAAGGATCCCTCATCTCGAGCTAGGAGGCGGAAACGGGGCTCCCCTGGATGTGTGCGGGACACCACGTGCTTCCTCTCGAGTGGAGACGGGTATGTCGGGGAACTTCTTGAGTTGCAGCAAGGGTGTGAAGGACCCTTTGGAAGTTCCAGTGGTTAGACGTGATTGGCCTCGAGAAGCCTCAGCGGAAATGGGCCTCATCTCGCCTGGAGGGCAAAACCTCCTGGATTTTCTCGAGTTGCGGCAGGTGCTCTCGACTTACGACGGGGACCTCAGGGACCCGCTCTAGTGGCCTCAGGAAAGGCCAGTCCCCATGCGAGTGCCTCGGGGGCCTCTCGGGATTCCTCTCCCGTCGATGCCGGGGCCTAAGACCTTGTGTGGAGTCGGGGCCGGAACCTGAGGATTCCTCTCCAGTGCTGACATGGATCTTGGGGTACTTCTGGAGTCTCCCCAGGGGAGTCAGTCCTCGTCTCGAATGCGGGCATGCACTTGCGCTTTCCTCCAGAGCGGTAGCAGCAGTGTCACGCAGTCAGCCGCGTGGATCAAAGGATCTATGGTTTTCCCTCGAGTCTTTCCCACGAGGCTTTCCCACGAGGCTTTCCCACAGGGCTGTCCCACGTGCACACGTGGTGGGACTCGATCCTCGGCTTGAAAGTCAAGGCAGTGCAGGGAAAACAGGTTCCTCTGGATAGGACTGACACATCTGGGGGACTCTTGGAATGGTGTCAGGACCCTGGAGTTCCTCTCGCCTTTCCTGTGGAGAGCGCCTCCTCTTGAGATGCGACGGGAACGCCGGGAATTCTTTCCCTACGAAACAGGGAAAGGATCCCTCATCTCGAGCTAGGAGGTGGAAACGGGGCTCCCCTGGATGTGTGCGGGACACCACGTGCTTCCTCTCGAGTGGAGACGGGTATGTCGGGGAACTTCTTGAGTTGCAGCAAGGGTGTGAAGGACCCTTTGGAAGTTCCAGTGGTTAGACGTGATTGGCCTCGAGAAGCCTCAGCGGAAATGGGCCTCATCTCGCCTGGAGGGCAAAACCTCCTGGATTTTCTCGAGTTGCGGCAGGTGCTCTCGACTTACGACGGGGACCTCAGGGACCCGCTCTGGTGGCCTCAGGAAAGGCCAGTCCCCATGCGAGTTCCTCGGGGGCCTCTCGGGATTCCTCTCCCGTCGATGCCGGGGCCTAAGACCTTGAGTGGAGTCGGGGCCGGAACCTGAGGATTCCTCTCCAGTGCTGACATGGATCTTGGGGTACTTCTGGAGTCTCCCCAGGGGAGTCAGTCCTCGTCTCGAATGCGAGCATGCACTTGCGCTTTCCTCCAGAGCGGTAGCAGCAGTGTCACGCAGTCCGCCGCGTGGATCAAAGGATCTATGGTTTTCCCTCGAGTCTTTCCCACGAGGCTTTCCCACGAGGCTTTCCCACAGGGCTGTCCCACGTGCACACGTGTTGGGACTCGATCCTCGGCTTGAACGTCAAGGCAGTGCAGGGAAAACAGGTTCCTCTGGAATGGACTGACACATCTGGGGGACTCTTGGAATGGTGGCACGACCCTGGAGTTCCTCTCGCCTTTCCTGTGGAGAGCGCCTCCTCTTGAGATGCGACGGGAACGCCGGGAATTCTTTCCCTACGAAACAGGGAAAGGATCCCTCATCTCGAGCTAGGAGGCGGAAACGGGGCTCCCCTGGATGTGTGCGGGACACCACGTGCTTCCTCTCGAGTGGAGACGGGTATGTCGGGGAACTTCTTGAGTTGCAGCAAGGGTGTGAAGGACCCTTTGGCAGTTCCAGTGGTTAGATGTGATTGGCCTCGAGAAGCCTCAGCGGAAATGGGCCTCATCTGGCCTGGAGGGCAAAACCTCCTGGATTTTCTCGAGTTGCGGCAGGTGCTCTCGACTTACGACGGGGACCTCAGGGACCCGCTCTTGTGGCCTCAGGAAAGGCCAGTCCCCATGCGAGTTCCTCGGGGGCCTCTCGGGATTCCTCTCCCGTCGATGCCGGGGCCTAAGACCTTGTGTGGAGTTGGGGCCGGAACCTGAGGATTCCTCTCCAGTGCTGACATGGATCTTGGGGTACTTCTGGAGTCTCCCCAGGGGAGTCAGTCCTCGTCTCGAATGCGGGCATGCACTTGCGCTTTCCTCCAGAGCGGTAGCAGCAGTGTCACGCAGTCCGCCGCGTGGATCAAAGGATCTATGGTTTTCCCTCGAGTCTTTCCCACGAGGCGTTCCCACGAGGCTTTCCCACAGGGCTGTCCCACGTGCACACGTGGTGGGAGTCGATCCTCGGCTTGAACGTCAAGGCAGTGCAGGGAAAACAGGTTCCTCTGGAATGGACTGACACATCTGGGGGACTCTTGGAATGGTGTCACGTCCCTGGAGTTCCTCTCGCCTTTCCTGTGGAGAGCGCCTCCTCTTGAGATGCGACGGGAACGCCGGGAATTCTTTCCCTACGAAACAGGGAAAGGATCCCTCATCTCGAGCTAGGAGGTGGAAACGGGGCTCCCCTGGATGTGTGCGGGACACCACGTGCTTCCTCTCGAGTGGAGACGGGTATGTCGGGGAACTTCTTGAGTTGCAGCAAGGGTGTGAAGGACCCTTTGGAAGTTCCAGTGGTTAGACGTGATTGGCCTCGAGAAGCCTCAGCGGAAATGGGCCTCATCTCGCCTGGAGGGCAAAACCTCCTGGATTTTCTCGAGTTGCGGCAGGTGCTCTCGACTTACGACGGGGACCTCAGGGACCCGCTCTGGTGGCCTCAGGAAAGGCCAGTCCCCATGCGAGTTCCTCGGGGGCCTCTCGAGATTCCTCTCCCGTCAATGCCGGGGCCTAAGACCTTGTGTGGAGTCGGGGCCGGAACCTGAGGATTCCTCTCCAGTGCTGACATGGATCTTGGGGTACTTCTGGAGTCTCCCCAGGGGAGTCAGTCCTCGTCTCGAATGCGGGCATGCACTTGCGCTTTCCTCCAGAGCGGTAGCAGCAGTGTCACGCAGTCCGCCGCGTGGATCAAAGGATCTATGGTTTTCCCTCGAGTTTTTCCCACGAGGCTTTCCCACGAGGCTTTCCCACAGGGCTGTCCCACGTGCACATGTGGTGGGAGTCGATCCTCGGCTTGAACGTTAAGGCAGTGCAGGGAAAACAGGTTCCTCTGGAATGGACTGACACATCTGGGGGACTCTTGGAATGGTGGCAGGACCCTGGAGTTCCTCTCGCCTTTCCTGTGGAGAGCGCCTCCTCTTGAGATGCGACGGGAACGCCGGGAATTCTTTCCCTACGAAACAGGGAAAGGATCCCTCATCTCGAGATAGGAGGCGGAAACGGGCCTCCCCTGGATGTGTGCGGGACACCACGTGCTTCCTCTCGAGTTCAGACGGGTATGTCGGGGAACTTCTTGAGTTGCAGCAAGGGTGTGAGGACCCTTTGGAAGTTCCAGTGGTTAGATGTGATTGGCCTCGAGAAGCCTCAGCGGAAATGGGCCTCATCTCGCCTGGAGGGCAAAACCTCCTGGATTTTCTCGAGTTGCGGCAGGTGCTCTCGACTTACGATGGGGACCTCAGGGACCCGCTCTTGTGGCCTCAGGAAAGGCCAGTCCCCATGCGAGTTCCTCGGGGGCCTCTCGGGATTCCTCTCCCGTCGATACCGGGGCCTAAGACCTTGTGTGGAGTCGGGGCCGGAACCTGAGGATTCCTCTCCAGTGCTGACATGGATCTTGGGGTACTTCTGGAGTCTCCCCAGGGGAGTCAGTCCTCGTCTCGAATGCGGGCATGCACTTGCGCTTTCCTCCAGAGCGGTAGCAGCACTGTCACGCAGTCCGCCGCGTGGATCAAAGGATCTATGGTTTTCCCTCGAGTCTTTCCCACGAGGCTTTCCCACGAGGCTTTCCCACAGGGCTGTCCCACGTGCACACGTGGTCGGACTCGATCCTCGGCTTGAACGTCAAGGCAGTGCAGGGAAAACAGGTTCCTCTGGAATGGACTGACACATCTGTGGGACTCTTGGAATGGTGTCAGGACCCTGGAGTTCCTCTCGCCTTTCCTGTGGAGAGCGCCTCCTCTTGAGATGTGACGGGAACGCCGGGAATTCTTTCCCTACGAAACAGGGAAAGGATCCCTCATCTCTAGCTAGGAGGCGGAAACGGGGCTCCCCTGGATGTGTGCGGGACACCACGTGCTTCCTCTCGTGTGGAGACGGGTATGTCGGGGAACTTCTTGAGTTGCAGCAAGGGTGTGAAGGACCCTTTGGAAGTTCCAGTGGTTAGACGTGATTGGCCTCGAGAAGCCTCAGCGGAAATGGGCCTCATCTCGCCTGGAGGGCAAAACCTCCTGGATTTTCTCGAGTTGCGGCAGGTGCTCTCAACTTACGACGGGGACCTCAGGGACCCGCTCTGGTGGCCTCAGGAAAGGCCAGTCCCCATGCGAGTTCCTCGGGGGCCTCTCGGGATTCCTCTCCCGTCGATGCCGGGGCCTAAGACCTTGTGTGGAGTTGGGGCCGGAACCTGAGGATTCCTCTCCAGTGCTGACATGGATCTTGGGGTACTTCTGGAGTCTCCCCAGGGGAGTCAGTCCTCGTCTCGAATGCGGGCATGCACTTGCGCTTTCCTCCAGAGCGGTAGCAGCAGTGTCACGCAGTCCGCCGCGTGGATCAAAGGATCTATGGTTTTCCCTCGAGTCTTTCCCACGAGGCTTTCCCACGAGGCTTTCCCACAGGGCTGTCCCACGTGCACACGTGGTGGGAGTCGATCCTCGGCTTGAACGTCAAGGCAGTGCAGGGAAAACAGGTTCCTCTGGAATGGACTGACACATCTGGGGGACTCTTGGAATGGTGTCACGACCCTAGAGTTCCTCTCGCCTTTCCTGTGGAGAGCGCCTCCTCTTGAGATGCGACGGGAACGCCGGGAATTCTTTCCCTACGAAACAGGGAAAGGATCCCTCATCTCGAGCTAGGAGGCGGAAACGGGGCTCCCCTGGATGTGTGCGGGACACCACGTGCTTCCTCTCGAGTGGAGACGGGTATGTCGGGGAACTTCTTGAGTTGCAGCAAGGGTGTGAAGGACCCTTTGGAAGTTCCAGTGGTTAGACGTGATTGGCCTCGAGAAGCCTCAGCGGAAATGGGCCTCATCTCGCCTGGAGGGCAAAACCTCCTGGATTTTCTCGAGTTGCGGCAGGTGCTCTCGACTTACGACGGGGACCTCAGGGACCCGCTCTGGTGGCCTCAGGAAAGGCCAGTCCCCATGCGAGTTCCTCGGGGGCCTCTCGAGATTCCTCTCCCGTCAATGCCGGGGCCTAAGACCTTGTGTGGAGTCGGGGCCGGAACCTGAGGATTCCTCTCCAGTGCTGACATGGATCTTGGGGTACTTCTGGAGTCTCCCCAGGGGAGTCAGACCTCGTCTCGAATGCGGGCATGCACTTGCGCTTTCCTCCAGAGCGGTAGCAGCAGTGTCACGCAGTCCGCCGCGTGGATCAAAGGATCTATGGTTTTCCCTCGAGTTTTTCCCACGAGGCTTTCCCACGAGGCTTTCCCACAGGGCTGTCCCACGTGCACATGTGGTGGGAGTCGATCCTCGGCTTGAACGTTAAGGCAGTGCAGGGAAAACAGGTTCCTCTGGAATGGACTGACACATCTGGGGGACTCTTGGAATGGTGGCAGGACCCTGGAGTTCCTCTCGCCTTTCCTGTGGAGAGCGCCTCCTCTTGAGATGCGACGGGAACACCGGGAATTCTTTCCCTACGAAACAGGGAAAGGATCCCTCATCTCGAGATAGGAGGCGGAAACGGGCCTCCCCTGGATGTGTGCGGGACACCACGTGCTTCCTCTCGAGTTCAGACGGGTATGTCGGGGAACTTCTTGAGTTGCAGCAAGGGTGTGAGGACCCTTTGGAAGTTCCAGTGGTTAGATGTGATTGGCCTCGAGAAGCCTCAGCGGAAATGGGCCTCATCTCGCCTGGAGGGCAAAACCTCCTGGATTTTCTCGAGTTGCGGCAGGTGCTCTCGACTTACGATGGGGACCTCAGGGACCCGCTCTTGTGGCCTCAGGAAAGGCCAGTCCCCATGCGAGTTCCTTGGGGGCCTCTCGGGATTCCTCTCCCGTCGATACCGGGGCCTAAGACCTTGTGTGGAGTCGGGGCCGGAACCTGAGGATTCCTATCCAGTGCTGACATGGATCTTGGGGTACTTCTGGAGTCTCCCCAGGGGAGTCAGTCCTCGTCTCGAATGCGGGCATGCACTTGCGCTTTCCTCCAGAGCGGTAGCAGCACTGTCACGCAGTCCGCCGCGTGGATCAAAGGATCTATGGTTTTCCCTCGAGTCTTTCCCACGAGGCTTTCCCACGAGGCTTTCCCACAGGGCTGTCCCACGTGCACACGTGGTGGGACTCGATCCTCGGCTTGAACGTCAAGGCAGTGCAGGGAAAACAGGTTCCTCTGGAATGGACTGACACATCTGGGGGACTCTTGGAATGGTGTCAGGACCCTGGAGTTCCTCTCGCCTTTCCTGTGGAGAGCGCCTCCTCTTGAGATGCGACGGGAACGCCGGGAATTCTTTCCCTACGAAACAGGGAAAGGATCCCTCATCTCGAGCTAGGAGGCGGAAACGGGGCTCCCCTGGATGTGTGCGGGACACCACGTGCTTCCTCTCGAGTGGAGACGGGTATGTCGGGGAACTTCTTGAGTTGCAGCAAGGGTGTGAAGGACCCTTTGGAAGTTCCAGTGGTTAGACGTGATTGGCCTCGAGAAGCCTCAGCGGAAATGGGCCTCATCTCGCCTGGAGGGCAAAACCTCCTGGATTTTCTCGAGTTGCGGCAGGTGCTCTCGACTTACGACGGGGACCTCAGGGACCCGCTCTGGTGGCCTCAGGAAAGGCCAGTCCCCATGCGAGTTCCTCGGGGGCCTCTCGAGATTCCTCTCCCGTCGATGCCGGGGCCTAAGACCTTGTGTGGAGTCGGGGCCGGAACCTGAGGATTCCTCTCCAGTGCTGACATGGATCTTGGGGTACTTCTGGAGTCTCCCCAGGGGAGTCAGTCCTCGTCTCGAATGCGGGCATGCACTTGCGCTTTCCTCCAGAGCGGTAGCAGCAGTGTCACGCAGTCCGCCGCGTGGATCAAAGGATCTATGGTTTTCCCTCGAGTTTTTCCCACGAGGCTTTCCCACGAGGCTTTCCCACAGGGCTGTCCCACGTGCACATGTGGTGGGAGTCGATCCTCGGCTTGAACGTTAAGGCAGTGCAGGGAAAACAGGTTCCTCTGGAATGGACTGACACATCTGGGGGACTCTTGGAATGGTGGCAGGACCCAGGAGTTCCTCTCGCCTTTCCTGTGGAGAGCGCCTCCTCTTGAGATGCGACGGGAACGCCGGGAATTCTTTCCCTACGAAACAGGGAAAGGATCCCTCATCTCGAGATAGGAGGCGGAAACGGGCCTCCCCTGGATGTGTGCGGGACACCACGTGCTTCCTCTCGAGTGCAGACGGGTATGTCGGGGAACTTCTTGAGTTGCAGCAATGGTGTGAAGGACCCTTTGGAAGTTCCAGTGGTTAGATGTGATTGGCCTCGAGAAGCCTCAGTGGAAATGGGCCTCATCTCGCCTGGAGGGCAAAACCTCCTGGATTTTCTCGAGTTGCGGCAGGTGCTCTCGACTTACGACGGGGACCTCAGGGACCCGCTCTGGTGGCCTCCGGAAAGGCCAGTCCCCATGCGAGTTCCTCGGGGGCCTCTCGGGATTCCTCTCCCGTCGATGACGGGGCCTAAGACCTTGTGTGGAGTAGGGGCCGGAACCTGAGGATTCCTCTCCAGTGCTGACATGGATCTGGGGTACTTCTGGAGTCTCCCCAGGGGAGTAAGTCCTCGTCTCGAATGCGGGCATGCATTGCGCTTTCCTCCAGAGCGGTAGCAGCAGTGTCACGCAGTCCGCCGCGTGGATCAAAGGATCTATGGTTTTCCCTCGAGTCATTCCCACGAGGCTTTCCCACGAGGCTTTCCCACAGGGCTGTCCCACGTGCACACGTGGTGGGAGTCGATCCTCGGCTTGAACGTCAAGGCAGTGCAGGGAAAACAGGTTCCTCTGGAATGGACTGACACATCTGGGTGACTCTTGGAATGGTGGCACGAGCCTGGAGTTCCTCTCGCATTTCCTGTGGAGAGCGCCTCCTCTTGAGATGCGACGGGAACGCCGGGAATTCTTTCCCTACGAAACAGGGAAAGGATCCCTCATCTCGAGCTAGGAGGCCGAAACGGGCCTCCCCTGGATGTGTGCGGGACCCCACGTGCTTCCTCTCGAGTGGAGACGCGTATGTCGGGGAACTTCTTGAGTTGCAGCAATGGTGTGAAGGACCCTTTGGAAGTTCCAGTGGTTAGACGTGATTGGCCTCGAGAAGCCTCAGCGGAAATGGGCCTCATCTCGCCTGGAGGGCAAAACCTCCTGGATTTTCTCGAGTTGCGGCAGGTGCTCTCGACTTACGACGGGGAACTCAGGGACCCGCTCTGGTGGCCTCAGGAAAGGCCAGTCCCAATGCGTGTTCCTCGGGGGCCTCTCGGGATTCCTCTCCCGTCGATGCCGGGGCCTAAGACCTTGTGTGGAGTCCGGGCCGGAACGTGAGGATTCCTCTCCAGTGCTGACATGGATCTTGGGGTACTTCTGGAGTCTCCCCAGGGGCGTCAGTCCTCGTCTCGAATGCGGGCATGCACTTGCGCTTTCCTCCAGAGCGGTAGCAGCAGTGTCACCCAGTCCGCCGCGTGGATCAAAGGATCTATGGTTTTCCCTCGAGTCTTTCCCACGAGGATTTCCCACGAGGCTTTCCCACAGGGCTGTCCCACGTGCACACGTGGTGGGAGTCGATCCTCGGCTTGAACGTCAAGGCAGTGCAGGGAAAACAGGTTCCTCTGGAATGGACTGACCCATCTGGGCGTCTCTTGGAATGGTGGCACGACCCTGGAGTTCCTCTCGCCTCTCCTGTGGAGAGCGCCTCCTCTTGAGATGCGACGGGGACGCCGGGAATTCTTTCCCTACGAAACAGGGAAAGGATCCCTCATCTCGAGCTAGGAGGCGGAAACGGGGCTCCCCTGGATGTGTGCGGGACACCACGTGCTTCCTCTCGAGTGGAGACGGGTATTCGGGGAACTTCTTGAGTTGCAGCAAGGGTGTGAAGGACCCTTTGGAAGTTCCAGTGGTTAGATGTGATTGGCCTCGAGAAGCCTCAGCGGAAATGGGCCTCATCTCGCCTGGAGGGCAAAACCTCCTGGATTTTCTCGAGTTGCGGCAGGTGCTCTCAACTTACGACGGGGACCTCAGGGACCCGCTCTGGTGGCCTCAGGAAAGGCCAGTCCCCATGCGAGTTCCTCGGGGGCCTCTCGGGATTCCTCTCCCGTCGATGCCGGGGCCTAAGACCTTGTGTGGAGTCGGGGCCGGAACCTGAGGATTCCTCTCCAGTGCTGACATGGATCTTGGGGTACTTCTGGAGTCTCCCCAGGGGAGTCAGTCCTCGTCTCGAATGCGGGCATGCACTTGCGCTTTCCTCCAGAGCGGTAGCAGCAGTGTCACGCAGTCCGCCGCGTGGATCAAAGGATCTATGGTTTTCCCTCGAGTCTTTCCCACGAGGCTTTCCCACGAGGCTTTCCCACAGGGCTGTCCCACGTGCACACGTGGTGGGAGTCGATCCTCGGCTTGAACGTCAAGGCAGTGCAGGGAAAACAGGTTCCTCTGGAATGGACTGACACATCTGGGGGACTCTTGGAATGGTGGCACGACCCTGGAGTTCCTCTCGACTTTCCTGTGGAGAGCGCCTCCTCTTGAGATGCGACGGGAACGCCAGGAATTCTTTCCCTACGAAACAGGGAAAGGATTCCTCATCTCGAGCTAGGAGGCGGAAACGGGGCTCCCCTGGATGTGTGCGGGACCCACGTGATTCCTCTCGAGTGGAGACGGGTATGTCGGGGAACTTATTGAGTTGCAGCAAGGGTGTGAAGGACCCTTTGGAAGTTCCAGTGGTTAGACGTCATTAGCCTCGAGAAGCCTCAGCGGAAATGGGCCTCAGCTCGCCTGGAGGGCAAAACCTCCTGGATTTTCTCGAGTTGCGGCAGGTGCTCTCGACTTACGACGGGGACCTCAGGGAACCGCTCTGGTGGTCTCAGGAAAGGCCAGTCCCCATTCGAGTTCCTCGGGGGCCTCTCGGGATTCCTCTCCCGTCGATGCCGGGGCCTAAGACCTTGTGTGGAATCGGGGCCGGAACCTGAGGATTCCTCTCCAGTGCTGACATGGATCTTGGGGTACTTCTGGAGTCTCCCCAGGGGAGTCAGTCCTCGTCTCGAATGCGGGCATGCACTTGCGCTTTCCTCCAGAGCGGTAGCAGCAGTGTCACACAGTCCGTCGCGTGGATCAAAGGATCTATGGTTTTCCCTTGAGTCTTTCCCACGAGGCTTTCCCACGAGGCTTTCCCACAGGGCTGTCCCACGTGCACACGTGGTGGGAGTCGATCCTCGGCTTGAACGTCAAGACAGTGCAGGGAAAACAGGTTCCTCTGGAATGGACTGACACATCTGGGGGACTCTTGGAATGGTGGCACGACCCTGGAGTTCCTCTCGCCTTTCCTGTGGAGAGCGCCTCCTCTTGAGATGCGACGGGAACGCCGATAATTCTTTCCCTACGAAACAGGGAAAGGATCCCTCATCTCGAGCTAGGAGGCGGAAACGGGGCTCCCCTGGATGTGTGCGGGACACCACGTGCTTCCTCTCGAGTGCAGACGGGTATGTCGGGGAACTTCTTGAGTTGCAGCAAGGGTGTGAAGGACCCTTTGGAAGTTCCAGTGGTTAGATGTGATTGGCCTCGAGAATCCTCAGCGGAAATGGGCCTCATCTCACCTGGAGGGGAAAACCTCCTCGATTTTCTAGGGTTGCGGCAGGTGCTCTCGACTTACGACGGGGACCTCAGGGACCCGCTCTGGTGGCCTCAGGAAAGGCCAGTCCCCATGCGAGTTCCTCGGGGGCCTCTCGGGATTCCTCTCCCGTCGATGCCGGGGCCTAAGACCTTGTGTGGAGTTGGGGCCGGAACCTGAGGATTCCTCTCCAGTGCTGACATGGATCTTGGGGTACTTCTGGAGTCTCCCCAGGGGAGTCAGTCCTCGTCTCGAAAGCGGGCATGCATTGCGCTTTCCTTCAGAGCTGTAGAAGCAGTGTCACGCAGTCCGCCGCGAGGATCAAAGGATCTATGGTTTTCCCTCGAGTCTTTCCCACGAGGCTTTCCCACGAGGCTTTCCCACAGGGCTGTCCCACGTGCACACGTGGTGGGAGTCGATCCTCGGCTTGAACGTCAAGACAGTGCAGGGAAAACAGGTTCCTCTGGAATGGACTGACACATCTGGGGGACTCTTGGAATGGTGGCACGACCCTGGAGTTCCTCTCGCCTTTCCTGTGGAGAGTGCCTCCTCTTGAGATGCGACGGGAACGCCGGGAATTCTTTCCCTACGAAACAGGGAAAGGATCCCTCATCTCGAGCTAGGAGGCGGAAACGGGGCTCCCCTGGATGTGTGCTGGACACCACGTGCTTCCTCTCGAGTGCAGACGGGTATGTCGGGGAACTTCTTGAGTTGCAGCAAGGGTGTGAAGGACCCTTTGGAAGTTCCAGTGGTTAGATGTGATTGGCGTCGAGAAGCCTCAGCGGAAATGGGCCTCATCTCGCCTGGAGTGCAAAACCTCCTGGATTTTCTCGAGTTGCGGCAGGTGCTCTCGACTTACGACGGGGACCTCAGGGACCCGCTCTGGTGGCCTCAGGAAAGGCCAGTCCCCATGCGAGTTCCTCGGGGGCCTCTCGGAATTCCTCTCCCGTCGATGCCGGGGCCTAAGACCTTGTGTGGAGTCCGGGCCGGAACCTGAGGATTCCTCTCCAGTGCTGACATGGATCTTGGGGTACGTCTGGAGTCTCCCCAGGGGAGTCAGTCCTCGTCTCGAATGCGGGCATGCATTGCGCTTTCCTCCAGAGCGGTAGCAGCAGTGTCACGCAGTCCGCCGCGTGGATCAAAGGATCTATGGTTTTCCCTCGAGTCTTTCCCAAGGGGCTTTCCCACGAGGCTTTCCCACAGGGCTGTCCCACGTGCACACGTGGTGGGAGTCGATCCTCGGCTTGAACGTCAAGGGAGTGCAGGGAAAACAGGTTCCTCTGGAATGGACTGACACATCTGGGGGACTCTTGGAATGGTGGCACGACCCTGGAGTTCCTCTCGCCTTTCCTGTGGAGAGCGCCTCCTCTTGAGATGCGACGGGAACGCCGGGAATTCTTTCCCTACGAAACAGGGAAAGGATCCCTCATCTCGAGCTAGGAGGCGGAAACGGGGCTCCCCTGGATGTGTGCGGGACACCACGTGCTTCCTCTCGAGTGGAGACGGGTATGTCGGGGAACTTCTTGAGTTGCAGCAAGGGTGTGAAGGACCCTTTGGAAGTTCCAGTGGTTAGATGTGATTGGCCTCGAGAAGCCTCAGCGGAAATGGGCCTCATCTCGCCTGGAGTGCAAAACCTCCTGGATTTTCTCGAGTTGCGGCAGGTGCTCTCGACTTACGACGGGGAGCTCAGGGAACCGCTCTGGTGGCCTCAGGAAAGGCCAGTCCCCATGCGAGTTCCTTGGGGGCGTCTCGGGATTCCTCTCCCGTCGATGCCGGGGCCTAAGACCTTGTGTGGAGTCGGGGCCGGAACCTGAGGATTCCTCTCCAGTGCTGACATGGATCCTGGGGTACGTCTGGAGTCTCCCCAGAGGAGTCAGTCCTCATCTCGAATGCGGGCATGCATTGCGCTTTACTCCAGAGCGGTAGCAGCAGTGTCACGCAGTCCGCCGCGTGGATCAAAGGATCTATGGTTTTCCCTCGAGTCTTTCCCACGAGGCTTTCCCACGAAGCTTTCCCACAGGGCTGTCCCACGTGCACACGTGGTGGGAGTCAATCCTCGGCTTGAACGTCAAGGCAGTGCAGGGAAAACAGGTTCCTCTGGAATGGACTGACACATCTGGGGGACTCTTGGAATGGTGGCACGACCCTGGAGTTCCTCTCGCCTTTCCTGTGGAGAGCGCCTCCTCTTGAGATGCGACGGGAACGCCGGGAATTCTTTCCCTACGAAACAGGGAAAGGATCCCTCATCTCGAGCTAGGAGGAGGAAACGGGGCTCCCCTGGATGTGTGGGGGACCCAATTGCTTCCTCTCGAGTGGAGACGGGTATGTCGGGGAACTTCTTGAGTTGCAGCAAGGGTGTGAAGGACCCTTTGGTAGTTCCAGTGGTTAGATGTGATTGGCCTCGAGAAGCCTCAGCGGAAATGGGCCTCATCTCGCCTGGAGGGCAAAACCTCCTGAATTTTCTCGAGTTGCGGCAGGTGCTCTTGACTTACGACGTGGACCTCAGGGAACCGCTCTGGTGGCCTCAGGAAAGGCCAGTCCCCATGCGAGTTCCTCGGGGGCGTCTCGGGATTCCTCTCCCGTCGATGCCGGGGCCTAAGACCTTGTGTGTAGTCGGGGCCGGAACCTGAGGATTCCTCTCCAGTGCTGACATGGATCTTGGGGTACTTCTGGAGTCTCCCCAGGGGAGTCAGTCCTCGTCTCGAATGCGGGCATGCACTTGCGCTTTCCTCCAGAGCGGTAGCAGCAGTGTCACGCAGTCCGCCGCGTGGATCAAAGGATCTATGGTTTTCCCTCGAGTCTTTCCCACGAGGCTTTCCCACGAGGCTTTCCCACAGGGCTGTCCCACGTGCACACGTGGTGGGACTCGATCCTCGGCTTGAACGTCAAGGCAGTGCAGGGAAAACAGTTTCCTCTGGAATGGACTGACACATCTGGGGGACTCTTGGAATGGTGGCACGACCCTGGAGTTCCTCTCGCCTTTCCTGTGGAGAGCGCCTCCTCTTGAGATGCGACGGGAACGCCGGGAATTCTTTCCCTACGAAACAGGGAAAGGATCCCTCATCTCGAGCTAGGAGGCGGAAACGGGGCTCCCCTGGATGTGTGCGGGACACCACGTGCTTCCTCTCAAGTGGAGACGGGTATGTCGGGGAACTTCTTGAGTTGCAGCAAGGGTGTGAAGGACCCTTTGGAAGTTCCAGTGTTTAGATGTGATTGGCCTCGAGAAGCCTCAGCGGAAATGGGCCTCATCTCGCCTGGAGGGCAAAACCTCCTGGATTTTCTCGAGTTGCGGCAGGTGCTCTCGTCTTACGACGGGGACCTCAGGGACCCGCTCTGGTGGCCTCAGGAAAGGCCAGTCCCCATGCGAGTTCCTCGGGGGCCTCTCGGGATTCCTCTCCCGTCGATGCCGGGGCCTAAGACCTTGTGTGGAGTCGGGGCTGGAACCTGAGGATTCCTCTCCAGTGCTGACATGGATCTTGGGGTACGTCTGGAGTCTCCCCAGGGGAGTCAGTCCTCGTCTCGAAGGCGGGCATGCATTGCGCTTTCCTCCAGAGCGGTAGTAGCAGTGTCACGCAGTCCACCGCGTGGATCAAAGGATCTATGGTTTTCCCTCGAGTCTTTCCCACGAGGCTTTCCCACGAGGCTTTCCCACAGGGCTGTCCCACGTGCACACGTGGTGGGAGTCGATCCTCGGCTGGAACGTCAAGGCAGTGCAGGGAAAACAGGTTCCTCTGGAATGGACTGACACGTCTGGGGGACTCTTGGAATGGTGGCACGACCCTGGAGTTCCTCTCGCCTTTCCTGTGGAGAGCGCCTCCTCTTGAGATGCGACGGGAACGCCGGGAATTCTTTCCCTACGAAACAGGGAAAGGATCCCTCATCTCGAGTTAGGAGGCGGAAACGGGGCTCCCGTGGATGTGTGCGGGACCCACGTGCTTCCTCTCGAGTGGAGACGGGTATGTCGGGGAACTTCTTGAGTTGCAGCAAGGGTGTGAAGGACCCTTTGGAAGTTCCAGTGGTTAGATGTGATTGGCCTCGAGAAGCCTCAGCGGAAATGGGCCTCATCGCGCCTGGAGGGCAAAACCTCCTGGATTTTATTGAGTTGCGGCAGGTGCTCTCGACTTACGACGGGGACCTCAGGGAACCGCTCTGGTGGCCTCAGGAAAGGCCAGTCCCCATGCGAGTTCCTCGGGGGCGTCTCGGGATTCCTCTCCAGTTGATGCCGGGGCCTAAGACCTTGTGTGGAGTCGGGGCCGGAACCTGAGGATTCCTCTCCAGTGCTGACATGGATCTTGGGGTACTTCTGGAGTCTCCCCAGGGGAGTCAGTCCTCGTCTCGAATGCGGGCATGCACTTGCGCTTTCCTCCAGAGCGGTAGCAGCAGTGTCACGCAGTCCGCCGCGTGGATCAAAGGATCTATGGTTTTCCCTCGAGTCTTTCCCAAGGGGCTTTCCCACGAGGCTTTCCCACAGGGCTGTCCCACGTGCACACGTGGTGGGAGTCGATCCTCGGCTTGAACGTCAAGGCAGTGCAGGGAAAACAGGTTCCTCTGGAATGGACTGACCCATCTGGGCGTCTCTTGGAATGGTGGCACGACCCTGGAGTTCCTCTCGCCTCTCCTGTGGAGAGCGCCTCCTCTTGAGATGCGACGGGGACGCCGGGAATTCTTTCCCTACGAAACAGGGAAAGGATCCCTCATCTCGAGCTAGGAGGCGGAAACGGGGCTCCCCTGGATGTGTGCGGGACCCACGTGCTTCCTCTCGAGTGGAGACGGGTATGTCGGGGAACTTCTTGAGTTGCAGCAAGGGTGTGAAGGACCCTTTGGAAGTTCCAGTGGTTAGATGTGATTGGCGTCGAGAAGCCTCAGCGGAAATGGGCCTCATCTCGCCTGGAGTGCAAAACCTCCTGGATTTTCTCGAGTTGCGGCAGGTGCTCTCGACTTACGACGGGGAGCTCAGGGAACCGCTCTGGTGGCCTCAGGAAAGGCCAGTCCCCATGCGAGTTCCTCGGGGGCGTCTCGGGATTCCTCTCCCGTCGATGCCGGGGCCTAAGACCTTGTGTGGAGTCGGCGCCGGAACCTGAGGATTCCTCTCCAGTGCTGACATGGATCCTGGGGTACGTCTGGAGTCTCCCCAGAGGAGTCAGTCCTCGTCTCGAATGCGGGCATGCATTGCGCTTTACTCCAGAGCGGTAGCAGCAGTGTCACGCAGTCCGCCGCGTGGATCAAAGGATCTATGGTTTTCCCTCGAGTCTTTCCCACGAGGCTTTCCCACGAAGCTTTCCCACAGGGCTGTCCCACGTGCACACGTGGTGGGAGTCAATCCTCGGCTTGAACGTCAAGGCAGTGCAGGGAAAACAGGTTCCTCTGGAATGGACTGACACATCTGGGGGACTCTTGGAATGGTGGCACGACCCTGGAGTTCCTCTCGACTTTCCTGTGGAGAGCGCCTCCTCTTGAGATGCGACGGGAACGCCAGGAATTCTTTCCCTACGAAACAGGGAAAGGATTCCTCATCTCGAGCTAGGAGGCGGAAATGGGGCTCCCCTGGATGTGTGCGGGACCCACGTGATTCCTCTCGAGTGGAGACGGGTATGTCGGGGAACTTATTGAGTTGCAGCAAGGGTGTGAAGGACCCTTTGGAAGTTCCAGTGGTTAGACGTCATTAGCCTCGAGAAGCCTCAGCGGAAATGGGCCTCAGCTCGCCTGGAGGGCAAAACCTCCTGGATTTTCTCGAGTTGCGGCAGGTGCTCTCGACTTACGACGGGGACCTCAGGGAACCGCTCTGGTGGTCTCAGGAAAGGCCAGTCCCCATTCGAGTTCCTCGGGGGCCTCTCGGGATTCCTCTCCCGTCGATGCCGGGGCCTAAGACCTTGTGTGGAATCGGGGCCGGAACCTGAGGATTCCTCTCCAGTGCTGACATGGATCTTGGGGTACTTCTGGAGTCTCCCCAGGGGAGTCAGTCCTCGTCTCGAATGCGGGCATGCACTTGCGCTTTCCTCCAGAGCGGTAGCAGCAGTGTCACACAGTCCGTCGCGTGGATCAAAGGATCTATGGTTTTCCCTTGAGTCTTTCCCACGAGGCTTTCCCACGAGGCTTTCCCACAGGGCTGTCCCACGTGCACACGTGGTGGGAGTCGATCCTCGGCTTGAACGTCAAGGCAGTGCAGGGAAAACAGGTTCCTCTGGAATGGACTGACACATCTGGGGGACTCTTGGAATGGTGGCACGACCCTGGAGTTCCTCTCGCCTTTCCTGTGGAGAGCGCCTCCTCTTGAGATGCGACGGGAACGCCGATAATTCTTTCCCTACGAAACAGGGAAAGGATCCCTCATCTCGAGCTAGGAGGCGGAAACGGGGCTCCCCTGGATGTGTGCGGGACACCACGTGCTTCCTCTCGAGTGCAGACGGGTATGTCGGGGAACTTCTTGAGTTGCAGCAAGGGTGTGAAGGACCCTTTGGAAGTTCCAGTGGTTAGATGTGATTGGCCTCGAGAATCCTCAGCGGAAATGGGCCTCATCTCACCTGGAGGGGAAAACCTCCTCGATTTTCTAGGGTTGCGGCAGGTGCTCTCGACTTACGACGGGGACCTCAGGGACCCGCTCTGGTGGCCTCAGGACAGGCCAGTCCCCATGCGAGTTCCTCGGGGGCCTCTCGGGATTCCTCTCCCGTCGATGCCGGGGCCTAAGACCTTGTGTGGAGTCGGGGCCGGAACCTGAGGATTCCTCTCCAGTGCTGACATGGATCTTGGGGTACTTCTGGAGTCTCCCCAGGGGAGTCAGTCCTCGTCTCGAAAGCGGGCATGCATTGCGCTTTCCTTCAGAGCTGTAGCAGCAGTGTCACGCAGTCCGCCGCGAGGATCAAAGGATCTATGGTTTTCCCTCGAGTCTTTCCCACGAGGCTTTCCCACGAGGCTTTCCCACAGGGCTGTCCCACGTGCACACGTGGTGGGAGTCGATCCTCGGCTTGAACGTCAAGGCAGTGCAGGGAAAACAGGTTCCTCTGGAATGGACTGACACATCTGGGGGACTCTTGGAATGGTGGCACGACCCTGGAGTTCCTCTCGCCTTTCCTGTGGAGAGTGCCTCCTCTTGAGATGCGACGGGAACGCCGGGAATTCTTTCCCTACGAAACAGGGAAAGGATCCCTCATCTCGAGCTAGGAGGCGGAAACGGGGCTCCCCTGGATGTGTGCGGGACACCACGTGCTTCCTCTCGAGTGCAGACGGGTATGTCGGGGAACTTCTTGAGTTGCAGCAAGGGTGTGAAGGACCCTTTGGAAGTTCCAGTGGTTAGATGTGATTGGCGTCGAGAAGCCTCAGCGGAAATGGGCCTCATCTCGCCTGGAGGGCAAAACCACCTGGATTTTCTCGAGTTGCGGCAGGTGCTCTCGACTTACGACGGGGACCTCAGGGACCCGCTCTGGTGGCCTCAGGAAAGGCCAGTCCCCATGCGAGTTCCTCGGGGGCCTCTCGGGATTCCTCTCCCGTCGATGCCGGGGCCTAAGACCTTGTGTGGAGTCCGGGCCGGAACCTGAGGATTCCTCTCCAGTGCTGACATGGATCTTGGGGTACGTCTGGAGTCTCCCCAGGGGAGTCAGTCCTCGTCTCGAATGCGGGAATGCATTGCGCTTTCCTCCAGAGCGGTAGCAGCAGTGTCACGCAGTCCGCCGCGTGGATCAAAGGATCTATGGTTTTCCCTCGAGTCTTTCCCAAGGGGCTTTCCCACGAGGCTTTCCCACAGGGCTGTCCCACGTGCACACGTGGTGGGAGTCGATCCTCGGCTTGAACGTCAAGGGAGTGCAGGGAAAACAGGTTCCTCTGGAATGGACTGACACATCTGGGGGACTCTTGGAATGGTGGCACGACCCTGGAGTTCCTCTCGCCTTTCCTGTGGAGAGCGCCTCCTCTTGAGATGCGACGGGAACGCCGGGAATTCTTTCCCTACGAAACAGGGAAAGGATCCCTCATCTCGAGCTAGGAGGCGGAAACGGGGCTCCCCTGGATGTGTGCGGGACCCACGTGCTTCCTCTCGAGTGGAGACGGGTATGTCGGGGAACTTCTTGAGTTGCAGCAAGGGTGTGAAGGACCCTTTGGAAGTTCCAGTGGTTAGATGTGATTGGCCTCGAGAAGCCTCAGCGGAAATGGGCCTCATCTCGCCTGGAGTGCAAAACCTCCTGGATTTTCTCGAGTTGCGGCAGGTGCTCTCGACTTACGACGGGGAGCTCAGGGAACCGCTCTGGTGGCCTCAGGAAAGGCCAGTCCCCATGCGAGTTCCTCGGGGGCGTCTCGGGATTCCTCTCCCGTCGATGCCGGGGCCTAAGACCTTGTGTGGAGTCGGCGCCGGAACCTGAGGATTCCTCTCCAGTGCTGACATGGATCCTGGGGTACGTCTGGAGTCTCCCCAGAGGAGTCAGTCCTCGTCTCGAATGCGGGCATGCATTGCGCTTTACTCCAGAGCGGTAGCAGCAGTGTCACGCAGTCCGCCGCGTGGATCAAAGGATCTATGGTTTTCCCTCGAGTCTTTCCCACGAGGCTTTCCCACGAAGCTTTCCCACAGGGCTGTCCCACGTGCACACGTGGTGGGAGCCAATCCTCGGCTTGAACGTCAAGGCAGTGCAGGGAAAAGAGGTTCCTCTGGAATGGACTGACACATCTGGGGGACTCTTGGAATGGTGGCACGACCCTGGAGTTCCTCTCGCCTTTCCTGTGGATAGCGCCTCCTCTTGAGATGCGACGGGAACGCCGGGAATTCTTTCCCTACGAAACAGGGAAAGGATCCCTCATCTCGAGCTAGGAGGAGGAAACGGGGCTCCCCTGGATGTGTGGGGGACCCAATTGCTTCCTCTCGAGTGGAGACGGGTATGTCGGGGAACTTCTTGAGTTGCAGCAAGGGTGTGAAGGACCCTTTGGTAGTTCCAGTGGTTAGATGTGATTGGCCTCGAGAAGCCTCAGCGGAAATGGGCCTCATCTCGCCTGGAGGGCAAAACCTCCTGAATTTTCTCGAGTTGCGGCAGGTGCTCTTGACTTACGACGGGGACCTCAGGGAACCGCTCTGGTGGCCTCAGGAAAGGCCAGTCCCCATGCGAGTTCCTCGGGGGCGTCTCGGGATTCCTCTCCCGTCGATGCCGGGGCCTAAGACCTTGTGTGTAGTCGGGGCCGGAACCTGAGGATTCCTCTCCAGTGCTGACATGGATCTTGGGGTACTTCTGGAGTCTCCCCAGGGGCGTCAGTCCTCGTCTCGAATGCGGGCATGCACTTGCGCTTTCCTCCAGAGCGGTAGCAGCAGTGTCACGCAGTCCGCCGCGTGGATCAAAGGATCTATGGTTTTCCCTCGAGTCTTTCCCACGAGGCTTTCCCACGAGGCTTTCCCACAGGGCTGTCCCACGTGCACACGTGGTGGGACTCGATCCTCGGCTTGAACGTCAAGGCAGTGCAGGGAAAACAGTTTCCTCTGGAATGGACTGACACATCTGGGGGACTCTTGGAATGGTGGCACGACCCTGGAGTTCCTCTCGCCTTTCCTGTGGAGAGCGCCTCCTCTTGAGATGCGACGGGAACGCCGGGAATTCTTTCCCTACGAAACAGGGAAAGGATCCCTCATCTCGAGCTAGGAGGCGGAAACGGGGCTCCCCTGGATGTGTGCGGGACACCACGTGCTTCCTCTCAAGTGGAGACGGGTATGTCGGGGAACTTCTTGAGTTGCAGCAAGGGTGTGAAGGACCCTTTGGAAGTTCCAGTGTTTAGATGTGATTGGCCTCGAGAAGCCTCAGCGGAAATGGGCCTCATCTCGCCTGGAGGGCAAAACCTCCTGGATTTTCTCGAGTTGCGGCAGGTGCTCTCGTCTTACGACGGGGACCTCAGGGACCCGCTCTGGTGGCCTCAGGAAAGGCCAGTCCCCATGCGAGTTCCTCGGGGGCCTCTCGGGATTCCTCTCCCGTCGATGCCGGGGCCTAAGACCTTGTGTGGAGTCGGGGCTGGAACCTGAGGATTCCTCTCCAGTGCTGACATGGATCTTGGGGTACGTCTGGAGTCTCCCCAGGGGAGTCAGTCCTCGTCTCGAAGGCGGGCATGCATTGCGCTTTCCTCCAGAGCGGTAGCAGCAGTGTCACGCAGTCCACCGCGTGGATCAAAGGATCTATGGTTTTCCCTCGAGTCTTTCCCACGAGGCTTTCCCACGAGGCTTTCCCACAGGGCTGTCCCACGTGCACACGTGGTGGGAGTCGATCCTCGGCTGGAACTTCAAGGCAGTGCAGGGAAAACAGGTTCCTCTGGAATGGACTGACACATCTGGGGGACTCTTGGAATGGTGGCACGACCCTGGAGTTCCTCTCGCCTTTCCTGTGGAGAGCGCCTCCTCTTGAGATGCGACGGGAACGCCGGGAATTCTTTCCCTACGAAACAGGGAAAGGATCCCTCATCTCGAGTTAGGAGGCGGAAACGGGGCTCCCATGGATGTGTGCGGGACCCACGTGCTTCCTCTCGAGTGGAGACGGGTATGTCGGGGAACTTCTTGAGTTGCAGCAAGGGTGTGAAGGACCCTTTGGAAGTTCCAGTGGTTAGATGTGATTGGCCTCGAGAAGCCTCAGCGGAAATGGGCCTCATCGCGCCTGGAGGGCAAAACCTCCTGGATTTTATTGAGTTGCGGCAGGTGCTCTCGACTTACGACGGGGACCTCAGGGAACCGCTCTGGTGGCCTCAGGAAAGGCCAGTCCCCATGCGAGTTCCTCGGGGGCGTCTCGGGATTCCTCTCCAGTTGATGCCGGGGCCTAAGACCTTGTGTGGAGTCGGGGCCGGAACCTGAGGATTCCTCTCCAGTGCTGACATGGATCTTGGGGTACTTCTGGAGTCTCCCCAGGGGAGTCAGTCCTCGTCTCGAATGCGGGCATGCACTTGCGCTTTCCTCCAGAGCGGTAGCAGCAGTGTCACGCAGTCCGCCGCGTGGATCAAAGGATCTATGGTTTTCCCTCGAGTCTTTCCCAAGGGGCTTTCCCACGAGGCTTTCCCACAGGGCTGTCCCACGTGCACACGTGGTGGGAGTCGATCCTCGGCTTGAACGTCAAGGGAGTGCAGGGAAAACAGGTTCCTCTGGAATGGACTGAAACATCTGGGGGACTCTTGGAATGGTGGCACGACCCTGGAGTTCCTCTCGCCTTTCCTGTGGAGAGCGCCTCCTCTTGAGATGCGACGGGAACGCCGGGAATTCTTTCCCTACGAAACAGGGAAAGGATCCCTCATCTCGAGCTAGGAGGCGGAAACGGGGCTCCCCTGGATGTGTGCGGGACCCACGTGCTTCCTCTCGAGTGGAGACGGGTATGTCGGGGAACTTCTTGAGTTGCAGCAAGGGTGTGAAGGACCCTTTGGAAGTTCCAGTGGTTAGATGTGATTGGCCTCGAGAAGCCTCAGCGGAAATGGGCCTCATCTCGCCTGGAGTGCAAAACCTCCTGGATTTTCTCGAGTTGCGGCAGGTGCTCTCGACTTACGACGGGGACCTCAGGGAACCGCTCTGGTGGCCTCAGGAAAGGCCAGTCCCCATGCGAGTTCCTCGGGGCCGTCTCGGGATTCCTCTCCCGTCGATGCCGGGGCCTAAGACCTTGTGTGGAGTCGGGGCCGGAACCTGAGGATTCCTCTCCAGTGCTGACATGGATCTTGGGGTACGTCTGGAGTCTCCCCAGAGGAGTCAGTCCTCGTCTCGAATGCGGGCATGCATTGCGCTTTCCTCCAGAGCGGTAGCAGCAGTGTCACGCAGTCCGCCGCGTGGATCAAAGGATCTATGGTTTTCCCTCGAGTCTTTCCCACGAGGCTTTCCCACGAGGCTTTCCCACAGGGCTGTCCCACGTGCACACGTGGTGGGAGTCGATCCTCGGCTTGAACGTCAAGGCAGTGCAGGGAAAACAGGTTCCTCTGGAATGGACTGACACATCTGGGGGACTCTTGGAATGGTGGCACGACCCTGGAGTTCCTCTCGCCTTTCCTGTGGAGAGCGCCTCCTCTTGAGATGCGACGGGAACGCCGGGAATTCTTTCCCTACGAAACAGGGAAAGGATCCCTCATCTCGAGCTAGGAGGAGGAAACGGGGCTCCCCTGGATGTGTGGGGGACCCAATTGCTTCCTCTCGAGTGGAGACGGGTATGTCGGGGAACTTCTTGAGTTGCAGCAAGGGTGTGAAGGACCCTTTGGTAGTTCCAGTGGTTAGATGTGATTGGCCTCGAGAAGCCTCAGCGGAAATGGGCCTCATCTCGCCTGGAGGGCAAAACCTCCTGAATTTTCTCGAGTTGCGGCAGGTGCTCTTGACTTACGACGGGGACCTCAGGGAACCGCTCTGGTGGCCTCAGGAAAGGCCAGTCCCCATGCGAGTTCCTCGGGGGCGTCTCGGGATTCCTCTCCCGTCGATGCCGGGGCCTAAGACCTTGTGTGTAGTCGGGGCCTGAACCTGAGGATTCCTCTCCAGTGCTGACATGGATCTTGGGGTACTTCTGGAGTCTCCCCAGGGGCGTCAGTCCTCGTCTCGAATGCGGGCATGCACTTGCGCTTTCCTCCAGAGTGGTAGCAGCAGTGTCACGCAGTCCGCCGCGTGGATCAAAGGATCTATGGTTTTCCCTCGAGTCTTTCCCACGAGGCTTTCCCACGAGGCTTTCCCACAGGGCTGTCCCACGTGCACACGTGGTGGGACTCGATCCTCGGCTTGAACGTCAAGGCAGTGCAGGGAAAACAGTTTCCTCTGGAATGGACTGACACATCTGTGGGACTCTTGGAATGGTGGCACGACCCTGGAGTTCCTCTCGCCTTTCCTGTGGAGAGCGCCTCCTCTTGAGATGCGACGGGAACGCCGGGAATTCTTTCCCTACGAAACAGGGAAAGGATCCCTCATCTCGAGCTAGGAGGCGGAAACGGGGCTCCCCTGGATGTGTGCGGGACACCACGTGCTTCCTCTCAAGTGGAGACGGGTATGTCGGGGAACTTCTTGAGTTGCAGCAAGGGTGTGAAGGACCCTTTGGAAGTTCCAGTGTTTAGATGTGATTGGCCTCGAGAAGCCTCAGCGGAAATGGGCCTCATCTCGCCTGGAGGGCAAAACCTCCTGGATTTTCTCGAGTTGCGGCAGGTGCTCTCGTCTTACGACGGGGACCTCAGGGACCCGCTCTGGTGGCCTCAGGAAAGGCCAGTCCCCATGCGAGTTCCTCGGGGGCCTCTCGGGATTCCTCTCCCGTCAATGCCGGGGCCTAAGACCTTGTGTGGAGTCGGGGCCGGAACCTGAGGATTCCTCTCCAGTGCTGACATGGATCTTGGGGTATTCTGGAGTCTCCCCAGGGGAGTCAGTCCTCGTCTCGAATGCGGGCATGCACTTGCTCTTTCCTCCAGAGCGGTAGCAGTAGTGTCACGCAGTCCGCCGCGTGGATCAAAGGATCTATGGTTTTCCCTCGAGTCTTTCCCACGAGGCTTTCCCACGAGGCTTTCCCACAGGGCTGTCCCACGTGCACACGTGGTGGGAGTCGATCCTCGGCTTGAACGTCAAGGCAGTGCAGGGAAAACAGGTTCCTCTGGAATGGACTGACACATCTGGGGGACTCTTGGAATGGTGGCATGACCCTGGAGTTCCTCTCGCCTTTCCTGTGGAGAGCGCCTCCTCTTGAGATGCGACGGGAACGCCGGGAATTCTTTCCCTACGAAACAGGGAAAGGATCCCTCATCTCGAGCTAGGAGGCGGAAACGGGGCTCCCCTGGATGTGTGCGGGACCGACGTGCTTCCTCTCGAGTGGAGACGGGTATGTCGGGGAACTTCTTGAGTTGCAGCAAGGGTGTGAAGGACCCTTTGGAAGTTCCAGTGGTTAGACGTGATTGGCCTCGAGAAGCCTCAGCGGAAATGGGCCTCATCTCGCCTGAAGGGCAATACCTCCTGGATTTTCTCGAGTTGCGGCAGGTGCTCTCAACTTACGACGGGGACCTCAGGGACCGGCTCTTGTGGCCTGAGGAAAGGCCAGTCCCCATGCGAGTTCCTCGGGGGCCTCTCGGGATTCCTCTCCCGTCGATGCCGGGGCCTAAGACCTTGTGTGGAGTCGGGGCCGGAACCTGAGGATTCCTCTCCATTGCTCACATGGATCTTGGGGTACTTCTGGAGTCTCCCCAGGGGAGTCAGTCCTCGTCTCAAATGCGGGCATGCACTTGCGCTTTCCTCCAGAGCGGTAGCAGCATTGTCACGCAGTCCGCCGCGTGGATCAAAGGATCTATGGTTTTCCCTCGAGTCTTTCCCACGAGGCTTTCCCACGAGGCTTTCCCACAGGGCTCTCCCACGTGCACACGTGGTGGGAGTCGATCCTCGGCTTGAACGTCAAGGCAGTGCAGGGAAAACAGGTTCCTCTGGAATGGACTGACACATCTGGGGGACTCTTGGAATGGTGGCACGACCCTGGAGTTCCTCTCGCCTTTCCTATGGAGAGCGCCTCCTCTTGAGATGCGACGGGAACGCCGGGAATTCTTTCCCTACGAAACAGGGAAAGGATCCCTCATCTCGAGCTAGGATGCGGAAACGGGGCTCCCCTGGATGTGTGCGGACCCCACGTGCTTCCCTCGAGTGGAGACGGGTATGTCGGGGAACTTCTTGAGTTGCAGCAAGGGTGTGAAGGACCCTTTGGAAGTTCCAGTGGTTAGACGTGATTGGCCTCGAGAAGCCTCAGCGGAAATTGGCCTCATCTCGCCTGGAGGGCAAAACCTCCTGGATTTTCTCGAATTGCGGCAGGTGCTCTCGACTTACGACGGGGACCTCAGGGACCCGCTCTGGTGGCCTCAGGAAAGGCCAGTCCCCATGCGAGTTCCTCGGGGGCCTCTCGGGATTCCTCTCCCGTCGATGCCGGGGCCTAAGACCTTGTGTGGAGTCGGGGCCGGAACCTGAGGATTCCTCTCCAGTGCTGACATGGATCTTGGGGTACTTCTGGAGTCTCCCCAGGGGAGTCAGTCCTCGTCTCGAATGCGGGCATGCACTTGCGCTTTCCTCCAGAGCGGTAGCAGCAGTGTCACGCATTCCGCCGCGTGGATCAAAGGATCTATGGTTTTCCCTCGAGTCTTTCCCACGAGGCTTTCCCACGAGGCTTTCCCACAGGGCTGTCCCACGTGCACACGTGGTGGGACTCGATCCTCGGCTTGAACGTCAAGGCAGTGCAGGGAAAACAGTTTCCTCTGGAATGGACTGACACATCTGGGGGACTCTTGGAATGGTGGCACGACCCTGGAGTTCCTCTCGCCTTTCCTGTGGAGAGCGCCTCCTCTTGAGATGCGACGGGAACGCCGGGAATTCTTTCCCTACGAAACAGGGAAAGGATCCCTCATCTCGAGCTAGGAGGCGGAAACGGGGCTCCCCTGGATGTGTGCGGGACACCACGTGCTTCCTCTCAAGTGGAGACGGGTATGTCGGGGAACTTCTTGAGTTGCAGCAAGGGTGTGAAGGACCCTTTGGAAGTTCCAGTGTTTAGATGTGATTGGCCTCGAGAAGCCTCAGCGGAAATGGGCCTCATCTCGCCTGGAGGGCAAAACCTCCTGGATTTTCTCGAGTTGCGGCAGGTGCTCTCGTCTTACGACGGGGACCTCAGGGACCCGCTCTGGTGGCCTCAGGAAAGGCCAGTCCCCATGCGAGTTCCTCGGGGGCCTCTCGGGATTCCTCTCCCGTCAATGCCGGGGCCTAAGACCTTGTGTGGAGTCGGGGCCGGAACCTGAGGATTCCTCTCCAGTGCTGACATGGATCTTGGGGTACTTCTGGAGTCTCCCCAGGGGAGTCAGTCCTCGTCTCGAATGTGGGCATGCACTTGCTCTTTCCTCCAGAGCGGTAGCAGTAGTGTCACGCAGTCCGCCGCGTGGATCAAAGGATCTATGGTTTTCCCTCGAGTCTTTCCCACGAGGCTTTCCCACGAGGCTTTCCCACAGGGCTGTCCCACGTGCACACGTGGTGGGAGTCGATCCTCGGCTTGAACGTCAAGGCAGTGCAGGGAAAACAGGTTCCTCTGGAATGGACTGACACATCTGGGGGACTCTTGGAATGGTGGCATGACCCTGGAGTTCCTCTCGCCTTTCCTGTGGAGAGCGCCTCCTCTTGAGATGCGACGGGAACGCCGGGAATTCTTTCCCTACGAAACAGGGAAAGGATCCCTCATCTCGAGCTAGGAGGCGGAAACGGGGCTCCCCTGGATGTGTGCGGGACCGACGTGCTTCCTCTCGAGTGGAGACGGGTATGTCGGGGAACTTCTTGAGTTGCAGCAAGGGTGTGAAGGACCCTTTGGAAGTTCCAGTGGTTAGACGTGATTGGCCTCGAGAAGCCTCAGCGGAAATGGGCCTCATCTCGCCTGAAGGGCAATACCTCCTGGATTTTCTCGAGTTGCGGCAGGTGCTCTCAACTTACGACGGGGACCTCAGGGACCGGCTCTTGTGGCCTGAGGAAAGGCCAGTCCCCATGCGAGTTCCTCGGGGGCCTCTCGGGATTCCTCTCCCGTCGATGCCGGGGCCTAACACCTTGTGTGTAGTCGGGGCCGGAACCTGAGGATTCCTCTCCATTGCTGACATGGATCTTGGGGTACTTCTGGAGTCTCCCCAGGGGAGTCAGTCCTCGTCTCAAATGCGGGCATGCACTTGCGCTTTCCTCCAGAGCGGTAGCAGCATTGTCACGCAGTCCGCCGCGTGGATCAAAGGATCTATGGTTTTCCCTCGAGTCTTTCCCACGAGGCTTTCCCACGAGGCTTTCCCACAGGGCTCTCCCACGTGCACACGTGGTGGGAGTCGATCCTCGGCTTGAACGTCAAGGCAGTGCAGGGAAAACATGTTCCTCTGGAATGGACTGACACATCTGGGGGACTCTTGGAATGGTGGCACGACCCTGGAGTTCCTCTCGCCTTTCCTATGGAGAGCGCCTCCTCTTGAGATGCGACGGGAACGCCGGGAATTCTTTCCCTACGAAACAGGGAAAGGATCCCTCATCTCGAGCAAGGATGCGGAAACGGGGCTCCCCTGGATGTGTGCGGACCCCACGTGCTTCCCTCGAGTGGAGACGGGTATGTCGGGGAACTTCTTGAGTTGCAGCAAGGGTGTGAAGGACCCTTTGGAAGTTCCAGTGGTTAGACGTGATTGGCCTCGAGAAGCCTCAGCGGAAATTGGCCTCATCTCGCCTGGAGGGCAAAACCTCCTGGATTTTCTCGAATTGCGGCAGGTGCTCTCGACTTACGACGGGGACCTCAGGGACCCGCTCTGGTGGCCTCAGGAAAGGCCAGTCCCCATGCGAGTTCCTCGGGGGCCTCTCGGGATTCCTCTCCCGTCGATGCCGGGGCCTAAGACCTTGTGTGGAGTCGGGGCCGGAACCTGAGTATTCCTCTCCAGTGCTGACATGGATCTTGGGGTACTTCTGGAGTCTCCCCAGGGGAGTCAGTCCTCGTCTCGAATGCGGGCATGCACTTGCGCTTTCCTCCAGAGCGGTAGCAGCAGTGTCACGCATTCCGCCGCGTGGATCAAAGGATCTATGGTTTTCCCTCTAGTCTTTCCCACGAGGCTTTCCCACCAGGCTTTCCCACAGGGCTGTCCCACGTGCACACGTGGTGGGAGTCGATCCTCGGCTTGAACGTCAAGGCAGTGCAGGGAAAACAGGTTCCTCTGGAATGGACTGACACATCTGGGGGACTCTTGGAATGGTGGCACGACCCTGGAGTTCCTCTCGCCTTTCCTGTGGAGAGCGCCTCCTCTTGAGATGCGACGGGAACGCCGGGAATTCTTTCCCTACGAAACAGGGAAAGGATCCCTCATCTCGAGCTAGGAGGAGGAAACGGGGCTCCCCTGGATGTGTGGGGGACCCAATTGCTTCCTCTCGAGTGGAGACGGGTATGTCGGGGAACTTCTTGAGTTGCAGCAAGGGTGTGAAGGACCCTTTGGTAGTTCCAGTGGTTAGATGTGATTGGCCTCGAGAAGCCTCAGCGAAAATGGGCCTCATCTCGCCTGGAGGGCAAAACCTCCTGAATTTTCTCGAGTTGCGGCAGGTGCTCTTGACTTACGACGGGGACCTAGGGAACCGCTCTGGTGGCCTCAGGAAAGGCCAGTCCCCATGCGAGTTCCTCGGGGGCGTCTCGGGATTCCTCTCCCGTCGATGCCGGGGCCTAAGACCTTGTGTGTAGTCGGGGCCGGAACCTGAGGATTCCTCTCCAGTGCTGACATGGATCTTGGGGTACTTCTGGAGTCTCCCCAGGGGCGTCAGTCCTCGTCTCGAATGCGGGCATGCACTTGCGCTTTCCTCCAGAGCGGTAGCAGCAGTGTCACGCAGTCCGCCGCGTGGATCAAAGGATCTATGGTTTTCCCTCGAGTCTTTCCCACGAGGCTTTCCCACGAGGCTTTCCCACAGGGTTGTCCCACGTGCACACGTGGTGGGACTCGATCCTCGGCTTGAACGTCAAGGCAGTGCAGGGAAAACAGTTTCCTCTGGAATGGACTGACACATCTGGGGGACTCTTGGAATGGTGGCACGACCCTGGAGTTCCTCTCGCCTTTCCTGTGGAGAGCGCCTCCTCTTGAGATGCGACGGGAACGCCGGGAATTCTTTCCCTACGAAACAGGGAAAGGATCCCTCATCTCGAGCTAGGAGGCGGAAACGGGGCTCCCCTGGATGTTTGCGGGACACCACGTGCTTCTTCTCAAGTGGAGACGGGTATGTCGGGGAACTTCTTGAGTTGCAGCAAGGGTGTGAAGGACCCTTTGGAAGTTCCAGTGTTTAGATGTGATTGGCCTCGAGAAGCCTCAGCGGAAATGGGCCTCATCTCGCCTGGAGGGCAAAACCTCCTGGATTTTCTCGAGTTGCGGCAGGTGCTCTCGTCTTACGACGGGGACCTCAGGGACCCGCTCTGGTGGCCTCAGGAAAGGCCAGTCCCCATGCGAGTTCCTCGGGGTCCTCTCGGGATTCCTCTCCCGTCGATGCCGGGGCCTAAGACCTTGTGTGGAGTCGGGGCTGGAACCTGAGGATTCCTCTCCAGTGCTGACATGGATCTTGGGGTACTTCTGGAGTCTCCCCAGGGGAGTCAGTCCTCGTCTCGAATGCGGGCATGCACTTGCGCTTTCCTCCAGAGCGGTAGCAGCATTGTCACGCAGTCCGCCGCGTGGATCAAAGGATCTATGGTTTTCCCTCGAGTCTTTCCCACGAGGCTTTCCCACGAGGCTTTCCCACGAGGCTTTCCCACAGGGCTGTCCCACGTGCACACGTGGTGGGAGTCGATCCTCGGCTTGAACGTCAAGGCAGTGCAGGGAAAACAGGTTCCTCTGGAATGGACTGACACATCTGGGGGACTCTTGGAATGGTGGCATGACCCTGGAGTTCCTCTCGCCTTTCCTGTGGAGAGCGCCTCCTCTTGAGATGCGACGGGAACACCGGGAATTCTTTCCCTACGAAACAGGGAAAGGATCCCTCATCTCGAGATAGGAGGCGGAAACGGGCCTCCCCTGGATGTGTGCGGGACACCACGTGCTTCCTCTCGAGTTCAGACGGGTATGTCGGGGAACTTCTTGAGTTGCAGCAAGGGTGTGAGGACCCTTTGGAAGTTCCAGTGGTTAGATGTGATTGGCCTCGAGAAGCCTCAGCGGAAATGGGCCTCATCTCGCCTGGAGGGCAAAACCTCCTGGATTTTCTCGAGTTGCGGCAGGTGCTCTCGACTTACGATGGGGACCTCAGGGACCCGCTCTTGTGGCCTCAGGAAAGGCCAGTCCCCATGCGAGTTCCTCGGGGGCCTCTCGGGATTCCTCTCCCGTCGATACCGGGGCCTAAGACCTTGTGTGGAGTCGGGGCCGGAACCTGAGGATTCCTATCCAGTGCTGACATGGATCTTGGGGTACTTCTGGAGTCTCCCCAGGGGAGTCAGTCCTCGTCTCGAATGCGGGCATGCACTTGCGCTTTCCTCCAGAGCGGTAGCAGCACTGTCACCCAGTCCGCCGCGTGGATCAAAGGATCTATGGTTTTCCCTCGAGTCTTTCCCACGAGGCTTTCCCACGAGGCTTTCCCACAGGGCTGTCCCACGTGCACACGTGGTGGGACTCGATCCTCGGCTTGAACGTCAAGGCAGTGCAGGGAAAACAGGTTCCTCTGGAATGGACTGACACATCTGGGGGACTCTTGGAATGGTGTCAGGACCCTGGAGTTCCTCTCGCCTTTCCTGTGGAGAGCGCCTCCTCTTGAGATGCGACGGGAACGCCGGGAATTCTTTCCCTACGAAACAGGGAAAGGATCCCTCATCTCGAGCTAGGAGGCGGAAACGGGGCTCCCCTGGATGTGTGCGGGACACCACGTGCTTCCTCTCGAGTGGAGACGGGTATGTCGGGGAACTTCTTGAGTTGCAGCAAGGGTGTGAAGGACCCTTTGGAAGTTCCAGTGGTTAGACGTGATTGGCCTCGAGAAGCCTCAGCGGAAATGGGCCTCATCTCGCCTGGAGGGCAAAACCTCCTGGATTTTCTCGAGTTGCGGCAGGTGCTCTCGACTTACGACGGGGACCTCAGGGACCCGCTCTGGTGGCCTCAGGAAAGGCCAGTCCCCATGCGAGTTCCTCGGGGGCCTCTCGAGATTCCTCTCCCGTCAATGCCGGGGCCTAAGACCTTGTGTGGAGTCGGGGCCGGAACCTGAGGATTCCTCTCCAGTGCTGACATGGATCTTGGGGTACTTCTGGAGTCTCCCCAGGGGAGTCAGTCCTCGTCTCGAATGCGGGCATGCACTTGCGCTTTCCTCCAGAGCGGTAGCAGCAGTGTCACGCAGTCCGCCGCGTGGATCAAAGGATCTATGGTTTTCCCTCGAGTTTTTCCCACGAGGCTTTCCCACGAGGCTTTCCCACAGGGCTGTCCCACGTGCACATGTGGTGGGAGTCGATCCTCGGCTTGAACGTTAAGGCAGTGCAGGGAAAACAGGTTCCTCTGGAATGGACTGACACATCTGGGGGACTCTTGGAATGGTGGCAGGACCCAGGAGTTCCTCTCGCCTTTCCTGTGGAGAGCGCCTCCTCTTGAGATGCGACGGGAACGCCGGGAATTCTTTCCCTACGAAACAGGGAAAGGATCCCTCATCTCGAGATAGGAGGCGGAAACGGGCCTCCCCTGGATGTGTGCGGGACACCACGTGCTTCCTCTCGAGTGCAGACGGGTATGTCGGGGAACTTCTTGAGTTGCAGCAATGGTGTGAAGGACCCTTTGGAAGTTCCAGTGGTTAGATGTGATTGGCCTCGAGAAGCCTCAGTGGAAATGGGCCTCATCTCGCCTGGAGGGCAAAACCTCCTGGATTTTCTCGAGTTGCGGCAGGTGCTCTCGACTTACGACGGGGACCTCAGGGACCCGCTCTGGTGGCCTCCGGAAAGGCCAGTCCCCATGCGAGTTCCTCGGGGGCCTCTCGGGATTCCTCTCCCGTCGATGACGGGGCCTAAGACCTTGTGTGGAGTAGGGGCCGGAACCTGAGGATTCCTCTCCAGTGCTGACATGGATCTGGGGTACTTCTGGAGTCTCCCCAGGTGAGTAAGTCCTCGTCTCGAATGCGGGCATGCATTGCGCTTTCCTCCAGAGCGGTAGCAGCAGTGTCACGCAGTCCGCCGCGTGGATCAAAGGATCTATGGTTTTCCCTCGAGTCATTCCCACGAGGCTTTCCCACGAGGCTTTCCCACAGGGCTGTCCCACGTGCACACGTGGTGGGAGTCGATCCTCGGCTTGAACGTCAAGGCAGTGCAGGGAAAACAGGTTCCTCTGGAATGGACTGACACATCTGGGTGACTCTTGGAATGGTGGCACGACCCTGGAGTTCCTCTCGCATTTCCTGTGGAGAGCGCCTCCTCTTGAGATGCGACGGGAACGCCGGGAATTCTTTCCCTACGAAACAGGGAAAGGATCCCTCATCTCGAGCTAGGAGGCCGAAACGGGCCTCCCCTGGATGTGTGCGGGACCCCACGTGCTTCCTCTCGAGTGGAGACGGGTATGTCGGGGAACTTCTTGAGTTGCAGCAATGGTGTGAAGGACCCTTTGGAACTTCCAGTGGTTAGATGTGATTGGCCTCGAGAAGCCTCAGCGGAAATGGGCCTCATCTCGCCTGGAGGGCAAAACCTCCTGGATTTTCTCGAGTTGCGGCAGGTGCTCTCGACTTACGACGGGGAACTCAGGGACCCGCTCTGGTGGCCTCAGGAAAGGCCAGTCCCCATGCGTGTTCCTCGGGGGCCTCTCGGGATTCCTCTCCCGTCGATGCCGGGGCCTAAGACCTTGTGTGGAGTCCGGGCCGGAACGTGAGGATTCCTCTCCAGTGCTGACATGGATCTTGGGGTACTTCTGGAGTCTCCCCAGGGGCGTCAGTCCTCGTCTCGAATGCGGGCATGCACTTGCGCTTTCCTCCAGAGCGGTAGCAGCAGTGTCACCCAGTCCGCCGCGTGGATCAAAGGATCTATGGTTTTCCCTCGAGTCTTTCCCACGAGGATTTCCCACGAGGCTTTCCCACAGGGCTGTCCCACGTGCACACGTGGTGGGAGTCGATCCTCGGCTTGAACGTCAAGGCAGTGCAGGGAAAACAGGTTCCTCTGGAATGGACTGACCCATCTGGGCGTCTCTTGGAATGGTGGCACGACCCTGGAGTTCCTCTCGCCTCTCCTGTGGAGAGCGCCTCCTCTTGAGATGCGACGGGGACGCCGGGAATTCTTTCCCTACGAAACAGGGAAAGGATCCCTCATCTCGAGCTAGGAGGCGGAAACGGGGCTCCCCTGGATGTGTGCGGGACACCACGTGCTTCCTCTCGAGTGGAGACGGGTATTCGGGGAACTTCTTGAGTTGCAGCAAGGGTGTGAAGGACCCTTTGGAAGTTCCAGTGGTTAGATGTGATTGGCCTCGAGAAGCCTCAGCGGAAATGGGCCTCATCTCGCCTGGAGGGCAAAACCTCCTGGATTTTCTCGAGTTGCGGCAGGTGCTCTCAACTTACGACGGGGACCTCAGGGACCCGCTCTGGTGGCCTCAGGAAAGGCCAGTCCCCATGCGAGTTCCTCGGGGGCCTCTCGGGATTCCTCTCCCGTCGATGCCGGGGCCTAAGACCTTGTGTGGAGTCGGGGCCGGAACCTGAGGATTCCTCTCCAGTGCTGACATGGATCTTGGGGTACTTCTGGAGTCTCCCCAGGGGAGTCAGTCCTCGTCTCGAATGCGGGCATGCACTTGCGCTTTCCTCCAGAGCGGTAGCAGCAGTGTCACGCAGTCCGCCGCGTGGATCAAAGGATCTATGGTTTTCCCTCGAGTCTTTCCCACGAGGCTTTCCCACGAGGCTTTCCCACAGGGCTGTCCCACGTGCACACGTGGTGGGAGTCGATCCTCGGCTTGAACGTCAAGGCAGTGCAGGGAAAACAGGTTCCTCTGGAATGGACTGACACATCTGGGGGACTCTTGGAATGGTGGCACGACCCTGGAGTTCCTCTCGACTTTCCTGTGGAGAGCGCCTCCTCTTGAGATGCGACGGGAACGCCAGGAATTCTTTCCCTACGAACCAGGGAAAGGATTCCTCATCTCGAGCTAGGAGGCGGAAACGGGGCTCCCCTGGATGTGTGCGGGACCCACGTGATTCCTCTCGAGTGGAGACGGGTATGTCGGGGAACTTATTGAGTTGCAGCAAGGGTGTGAAGGACCCTTTGGAAGTTCCAGTGGTTAGACGTCATTAGCCTCGAGAAGCCTCAGCGGAAATGGGCCTCAGCTCGCCTGGAGGGCAAAACCTCCTGGATTTTCTCGAGTTGCGGCAGGTGCTCTCGACTTACGACGGGGACCTCAGGGAACCGCTCTGGTGGTCTCAGGAAAGGCCAGTCCCCATTCGAGTTCCTCGGGGGCCTCTCGGGATTCCTCTCCCGTCGATGCCGGGGCCTAAGACCTTGTGTGGAATCGGGGCCGGAACCTGAGGATTCCTCTCCAGTGCTGACATGGATCTTGGGGTACTTCTGGAGTCTCCCCAGGGGAGTCAGTCCTCGTCTCGAATGCGGGCATGCACTTGCGCTTTCCTCCAGAGCGGTAGCAGCAGTGTCACACAGTCCGTCGCGTGGATCAAAGGATCTATGGTTTTCCCTTGAGTCTTTCCCACGAGGCTTTCCCACGAGGCTTTCCCACAGGGCTGTCCCACGTGCACACGTGGTGGGAGTCGATCCTCGGCTTGAACGTCAAGACAGTGCAGGGAAAACAGGTTCCTCTGGAATGGACTGACACATCTGGGGGACTCTTGGAATGGTGGCACGACCCTGGAGTTCCTCTCGCCTTTCCTGTGGAGAGCGCCTCCTCTTGAGATGCGACGGGAACGCCGATAATTCTTTCCCTACGAAACAGGGAAAGGATCCCTCATCTCGAGCTAGGAGGCGGAAACGGGGCTCCCCTGGATGTTTGCGGGACACCACGTGCTTCCTCTCGAGTGCAGACGGGTATGTCGGGGAACTTCTTGAGTTGCAGCAAGGGTGTGAAGGACCCTTTGGAAGTTCCAGTGGTTAGATGTGATTGGCCTCGAGAATCCTCAGCGGAAATGGGCCTCATCTCACCTGGAGGGGAAAACCTCCTCGATTTTCTAGGGTTGCGGCAGGTGCTCTCGACTTACGACGGGGACCTCAGGGACCCGCTCTGGTGGCCTCAGGAAAGGCCAGTCCCCATGCGAGTTCCTCGGGGGCCTCTCGGGATTCCTCTCCCGTCGATGCCGGGGCCTAAGACCTTGTGTGGAGTTGGGGCCGGAACCTGAGGATTCCTCTCCAGTGCTGACATGGATCTTGGGGTACTTCTGGAGTCTCCCCAGGGGAGTCAGTCCTCGTCTCGAAAGCGGGCATGCATTGCGCTTTCCTTCAGAGCTGTAGAAGCAGTGTCACGCAGTCCGCCGCGAGGATCAAAGGATCTATGGTTTTCCCTCGAGTCTTTCCCACGAGGCTTTCCCACGAGGCTTTCCCACAGGGCTGTCCCACGTGCACACGTGGTGGGAGTCGATCCTCGGCTTGAACGTCAAGACAGTGCAGGGAAAACAGGTTCCTCTGGAATGGACTGACACATCTGGGGGACTCTTGGAATGGTGGCACGACCCTGGAGTTCCTCTCGCCTTTCCTGTGGAGAGTGCCTCCTCTTGAGATGCGACGGGAACGCCGGGAATTCTTTCCCTACGAAACAGGGAAAGGATCCCTCATCTCGAGCTAGGAGGCGGAAACGGGGCTCCCCTGGATGTGTGCTGGACACCACGTGCTTCCTCTCGAGTGCAGACGGGTATGTCGGGGAACTTCTTGAGTTGCAGCAAGGGTGTGAAGGACCCTTTGGAAGTTCCAGTGGTTAGATGTGATTGGCGTCGAGAAGCCTCAGCGGAAATGGGCCTCATCTCGCCTGGAGGGCAAAACCTCCTGGATTTTCTCGAGTTGCGGCAGGTGCTCTCGACTTACGACGGGGACCTCAGGGACCCGCTCTGGTGGCCTCAGGAAAGGCCAGTCCCCATGCGAGTTCCTCGGGGGCCTCTCGGGATTCCTCTCCCGTCGATGCCGGGGCCTAAGACCTTGTGTGGAGTCCGGGCCGGAACCTGAGGATTCCTCTCCAGTGCTGACATGGATCTTGGGGTACGTCTGGAGTCTCCCCAGGGGAGTCAGTCCTCGTCTCGAATGCGGGCATGCATTGCGCTTTCCTCCAGAGCGGTAGCAGCAGTGTCACGCAGTCCGCCGCGTGGATCAAAGGATCTATGGTTTTCCCTCGAGTCTTTCCCAAGGGGCTTTCCCACGAGGCTTTCCCACAGGGCTGTCCCACGTGCACACGTGGTGGGAGTCGATCCTCGGCTTGAACGTCAAGGGAGTGCAGGGAAAACAGGTTCCTCTGGAATGGACTGACACATCTGGGGGACTCTTGGAATGGTGGCACGACCCTGGAGTTCCTCTCGCCTTTCCTGTGGAGAGCGCCTCCTCTTGAGATGCGACGGGAACGCCGGGAATTCTTTCCCTACGAAACAGGGAAAGGATCCCTCATCTCGAGCTAGGAGGCGGAAACGGGGCTCCCCTGGATGTGTGCGGGACCCACGTGCTTCCTCTCGAGTGGAGACGGGTATGTCGGGGAACTTCTTGAGTTGCAGCAAGGGTGTGAAGGACCCTTTGGAAGTTCCAGTGGTTAGATGTGATTGGCCTCGAGAAGCCTCAGCGGAAATGGGCCTCATCTCGCCTGGAGTGCAAAACCTCCTGGATTTTCTCGAGTTGCGGCAGGTGCTCTCGACTTACCACGGGGAGCTCAGGGAACCGCTCTGGTGGCCTCAGGAAAGGCCAGTCCCCATGCGAGTTCCTTGGGGGCGTCTCGGGATTCCTCTCCCGTCGATGCCGGGGCCTAAGACCTTGTGTGGAGTCGGGGCCGGAACCTGAGAATTCCTCTCCAGTGCTGACATGGATCCTGGGGTACGTCTGGAGTCTCCCCAGAGGAGTCAGTCCTCATCTCGAATGCGGGCATGCATTGCGCTTTACTCCAGAGCGGTAGCAGCAGTGTCACGCAGTCCGCCGCGTGGATCAAAGGATCTATGGTTTTCCCTCGAGTCTTTCCCACGAGGCTTTCCCACGAAGCTTTCCCACAGGGCTGTCCCACGTGCACACGTGGTGGGAGTCAATCCTCGGCTTGAACGTCAAGGCAGTGCAGGGAAAACAGGTTCCTCTGGAATGGACTGACACATCTGGGGGACTCTTGGAATGGTGGCACGACCCTGGAGTTCCTCTCGCCTTTCCTGTGGAGAGCGCCTCCTCTTGAGATGCGACGGGAACGCCGGGAATTCTTTCCCTACGAAACAGGGAAAGGATCCCTCATCTCGAGCTAGGAGGAGGAAACGGGGCTCCCCTGGATGTGTGGGGGACCCAATTGCTTCCTCTCGAGTGGAGACGGGTATGTCGGGGAACTTCTTGAGTTGCAGCAAGGGTGTGAAGGACCCTTTGGTAGTTCCAGTGGTTAGATGTGATTGGCCTCGAGAAGCCTCAGCGGAAATGGGCCTCATCTCGCCTGGAGGGCAAAACCTCCTGAATTTTCTCGAGTTGCGGCAGGTGCTCTTGACTTACGACGTGGACCTCAGGGAACCGCTCTGGTGGCCTCAGGAAAGGCCAGTCCCCATGCGAGTTCCTCGGGGGCGTCTCGGGATTCCTCTCCCGTCGATGCCGGGGCCTAAGACCTTGTGTGTAGTCGGGGCCGGAACCTGAGGATTCCTCTCCAGTGCTGACATGGATCTTGGGGTACTTCTGGAGTCTCCCCAGGGGAGTCAGTCCTCGTCTCGAATGCGGGCATGCACTTGCGCTTTCCTCCAGAGCGGTAGCAGCAGTGTCACGCAGTCCGCCGCGTGGATCAAAGGATCTATGGTTTTCCCTCGAGTCTTTCCCACGAGGCTTTCCCACGAGGCTTTCCCACAGGGCTGTCCCACGTGCACACGTGGTGGGACTCGATCCTCGGCTTGAACGTCAAGGCAGTGCAGGGAAAACAGTTTCCTCTGGAATGGACTGACACATCTGTGGGACTCTTGGAATGGTGGCACGACCCTGGAGTTCCTCTCGCCTTTCCTGTGGAGAGCGCCTCCTCTTGAGATGCGACGGGAACGCCGGGAATTCTTTCCCTACGAAACAGGGAAAGGATCCCTCATCTCGAGCTAGGAGGCGGAAACGGGGCTCCCCTGGATGTGTGCGGGACACCACGTGCTTCCTCTCAAGTGGAGACGGGTATGTCGGGGAACTTCTTGAGTTGCAGCAAGGGTGTGAAGGACCCTTTGGAAGTTCCAGTGTTTAGATGTGATTGGCCTCGAGAAGCCTCAGCGGAAATGGGCCTCATCTCGCCTGGAGGGCAAAACCTCCTGGATTTTCTCGAGTTGCGGCAGGTGCTCTCGTCTTACGACGGGGACCTCAGGGACCCGCTCTGGTGGCCTCAGGAAAGGCCAGTCCCCATGCGAGTTCCTCGGGGGCCTCTCGGGATTCCTCTCCCGTCGATGCCGGGGCCTAAGACCTTGTGTGGAGTCGGGGCTGGAACCTGAGGATTCCTCTCCAGTGCTGACATGGATCTTGGGGTACGTCTGGAGTCTCCCCAGGGGAGTCAGTCCTCGTCTCGAAGGCGGGCATGCATTGCGCTTTCCTCCAGAGCGGTAGTAGCAGTGTCACGCAGTCCACCGCGTGGATCAAAGGATCTATGGTTTTCCCTCGAGTCTTTCCCACGAGGCTTTCCCACGAGGCTTTCCCACAGGGCTGTCCCACGTGCACACGTGGTGGGAGTCGATCCTCGGCTGGAACGTCAAGGCAGTGCAGGGAAAACAGGTTCCTCTGGAATGGACTGACACATCTGGGGGACTCTTGGAATGGTGGCACGACCCTGGAGTTCCTCTCGCCTTTCCTGTGGAGAGCGCCTCCTCTTGAGATGCGACGGGAACGCCGGGAATTCTTTCCCTACGAAACAGGGAAAGGATCCCTCATCTCGAGCTAGGAGGCGGAAACGGGGCTCCCCTGGATGTGTGCGGGACCCACGTGCTTCCTCTCGAGTGGAGACGGGTATGTCGGGGAACTTCTTGAGTTGCAGCAAGGGTGTGAAGGACCCTTTGGAAGTTCCAGTGGTTAGATGTGATTGGCCTCGAGAAGCCTCAGCGGAAATGGGCCTCATCTCGCCTGGAGTGCAAAACCTCCTGGATTTTCTCGAGTTGCGGCAGGTGCTCTCGACTTACCACGGGGAGCTCAGGGAACCGCTCTGGTGGCCTCAGGAAAGGCCAGTCCCCATGCGAGTTCCTTGGGGGCGTCTCGGGATTCCTCTCCCGTCGATGCCGGGGCCTAAGACCTTGTGTGGAGTCGGGGCCGGAACCTGAGAATTCCTCTCCAGTGCTGACATGGATCCTGGGGTACGTCTGGAGTCTCCCCAGAGGAGTCAGTCCTCATCTCGAATGCGGGCATGCATTGCGCTTTACTCCAGAGCGGTAGCAGCAGTGTCACGCAGTCCGCCGCGTGGATCAAAGGATCTATGGTTTTCCCTCGAGTCTTTCCCACGAGGCTTTCCCACGAAGCTTTCCCACAGGGCTGTCCCACGTGCACACGTGGTGGGAGTCAATCCTCGGCTTGAACGTCAAGGCAGTGCAGGGAAAACAGGTTCCTCTGGAATGGACTGACACATCTGGGGGACTCTTGGAATGGTGGCACGACCCTGGAGTTCCTCTCGCCTTTCCTGTGGAGAGCGCCTCCTCTTGAGATGCGACGGGAACGCCGGGAATTCTTTCCCTACGAAACAGGGAAAGGATCCCTCATCTCGAGCTAGGAGGAGGAAACGGGGCTCCCCTGGATGTGTGGGGGACCCAATTGCTTCCTCTCGAGTGGAGACGGGTATGTCGGGGAACTTCTTGAGTTGCAGCAAGGGTGTGAAGGACCCTTTGGTAGTTCCAGTGGTTAGATGTGATTGGCCTCGAGAAGCCTCAGCGGAAATGGGCCTCATCTCGCCTGGAGGGCAAAACCTCCTGAATTTTCTCGAGTTGCGGCAGGTGCTCTTGACTTACGACGTGGACCTCAGGGAACCGCTCTGGTGGCCTCAGGAAAGGCCAGTCCCCATGCGAGTTCCTCGGGGGCGTCTCGGGATTCCTCTCCCGTCGATGCCGGGGCCTAAGACCTTGTGTGTAGTCGGGGCCGGAACCTGAGGATTCCTCTCCAGTGCTGACATGGATCTTGGGGTACTTCTGGAGTCTCCCCAGGGGAGTCAGTCCTCGTCTCGAATGCGGGCATGCACTTGCGCTTTCCTCCAGAGCGGTAGCAGCAGTGTCACGCAGTCCGCCGCGTGGATCAAAGGATCTATGGTTTTCCCTCGAGTCTTTCCCACGAGGCTTTCCCACGAGGCTTTCCCACAGGGCTGTCCCACGTGCACACGTGGTGGGACTCGATCCTCGGCTTGAACGTCAAGGCAGTGCAGGGAAAACAGTTTCCTCTGGAATGGACTGACACATCTGGGGGACTCTTGGAATGGTGGCACGACCCTGGAGTTCCTCTCGCCTTTCCTGTGGAGAGCGCCTCCTCTTGAGATGCGACGGGAACGCCGGGAATTCTTTCCCTACGAAACAGGGAAAGGATCCCTCATCTCGAGCTAGGAGGCGGAAACGGGGCTCCCCTGGATGTGTGCGGGACACCACGTGCTTCCTCTCAAGTGGAGACGGGTATGTCGGGGAACTTCTTGAGTTGCAGCAAGGGTGTGAAGGACCCTTTGGAAGTTCCAGTGTTTAGATGTGATTGGCCTCGAGAAGCCTCAGCGGAAATGGGCCTCATCTCGCCTGGAGGGCAAAACCTCCTGGATTTTCTCGAGTTGCGGCAGGTGCTCTCGTCTTACGACGGGGACCTCAGGGACCCGCTCTGGTGGCCTCAGGAAAGGCCAGTCCCCATGCGAGTTCCTCGGGGGCCTCTCGGGATTCCTCTCCCGTCGATGCCGGGGCCTAAGACCTTGTGTGGAGTCGGGGCTGGAACCTGAGGATTCCTCTCCAGTGCTGACATGGATCTTGGGGTACGTCTGGAGTCTCCCCAGGGGAGTCAGTCCTCGTCTCGAAGGCGGGCATGCATTGCGCTTTCCTCCAGAGCGGTAGTAGCAGTGTCACGCAGTCCACCGCGTGGATCAAAGGATCTATGGTTTTCCCTCGAGTCTTTCCCACGAGGCTTTCCCACGAGGCTTTCCCACAGGGCTGTCCCACGTGCACACGTGGTGGGAGTCGATCCTCGGCTGGAACGTCAAGGCAGTGCAGGGAAAACAGGTTCCTCTGGAATGGACTGACACATCTGGGGGACTCTTGGAATGGTGGCACGACCCTGGAGTTCCTCTCGCCTTTCCTGTGGAGAGCGCCTCCTCTTGAGATGCGACGGGAACGCCGGGAATTCTTTCCCTACGAAACAGGGAAAGGATCCCTCATCTCGAGTTAGGAGGCGGAAACGGGGCTCCCGTGGATGTGTGCGGGACCCACGTGCTTCCTCTCGAGTGGAGACGGGTATGTCGGGGAACTTCTTGAGTTGCAGCAAGGGTGTGAAGGACCCTTTGGAAGTTCCAGTGGTTAGATGTGATTGGCCTCGAGAAGCCTCAGCGGAAATGGGCCTCATCGCGCCTGGAGGGCAAAACCTCCTGGATTTTATTGAGTTGCGGCAGGTGCTCTCGACTTACGACGGGGACCTCAGGGAACCGCTCTGGTGGCCTCAGGAAAGGCCAGTCCCCATGCGAGTTCCTCGGGGGCGTCTCGGGATTCCTCTCCAGTTGATGCCGGGGCCTAAGACCTTGTGTGGAGTCGGGGCCGGAACCTGAGGATTCCTCTCCAGTGCTGACATGGATCTTGGGGTACTTCTGGAGTCTCCCCAGGGGAGTCAGTCCTCGTCTCGAATGCGGGCATGCACTTGCGCTTTCCTCCAGAGCGGTAGCAGCAGTGTCACGCAGTCCGCCGCGTGGATCAAAGGATCTATGGTTTTCCCTCGAGTCTTTCCCAAGGGGCTTTCCCACGAGGCTTTCCCACAGGGCTGTCCCACGTGCACACGTGGTGGGAGTCGATCCTCGGCTTGAACGTCAAGGCAGTGCAGGGAAAACAGGTTCCTCTGGAATGGACTGACCCATCTGGGCGTCTCTTGGAATGGTGGCACGACCCTGGAGTTCCTCTCGCCTCTCCTGTGGAGAGCGCCTCCTCTTGAGATGCGACGGGGACGCCGGGAATTCTTTCCCTACGAAACAGGGAAAGGATCCCTCATCTCGAGCTAGGAGGCGGAAACGGGGCTCCCCTGGATGTGTGCGGGACCCACGTGCTTCCTCTCGAGTGGAGACGGGTATGTCGGGGAACTTCTTGAGTTGCAGCAAGGGTGTGAAGGACCCTTTGGAAGTTCCAGTGGTTAGATGTGATTGGCCTCGAGAAGCCTCAGCGGAAATGGGCCTCATCTCGCCTGGAGGGCAAAACCTCCTGGATTTTCTCGAGTTGCGGCAGGTGCTCTCAACTTACGACGGGGACCTCAGGGACCCGCTCTGGTGGCCTCAGGAAAGGCCAGTCCCCATGCGAGTTCCTCGGGGGCCTCTCGGGATTCCTCTCCCGTCGATGCCGGGGCCTAAGACCTTGTGTGGAGTCGGGGCCGGAAACTGAGGATTCCTCTCCAGTGCTGACATGGATCTTGGGGTACTTCTGGAGTCTCCCCAGGGGAGTCAGTCCTCGTCTCGAATGCGGGCATGCACTTGCGCTTTCCTCCAGAGCGGTAGCAGCAGTGTCACGCAGTCCGCCGCGTGGATCAAAGGATCTATGGTTTTCCCTCGAGTCTTTCCCACGAGGCTTTCCCACGAGGCTTTCCCACAGGGCTGTCCCACGTGCACACGTGGTGGGAGTCGATCCTCGGCTTGAACGTCAAGGCAGTGCAGGGAAAACAGGTTCCTCTGGAATGGACTGACACATCTGGGGGACTCTTGGAATGGTGGCACGACCCTGGAGTTCCTCTCGACTTTCCTGTGGAGAGCGCCTCCTCTTGAGATGCGACGGGAACGCCAGGAATTCTTTCCCTACGAAACAGGGAAAGGATTCCTCATCTCGAGCTAGGAGGCGGAAACGGGGCTCCCCTGGATGTGTGCGGGACCCACGTGATTCCTCTCGAGTGGAGACGGGTATGTCGGGGAACTTATTGAGTTGCAGCAAGGGTGTGAAGGACCCTTTGGAAGTTCCAGTGGTTAGACGTCATTAGCCTCGAGAAGCCTCAGCGGAAATGGGCCTCAGCTCGCCTGGAGGGCAAAACCTCCTGGATTTTCTCGAGTTGCGGCAGGTGCTCTCGACTTACGACGGGGACCTCAGGGAACCGCTCTGGTGGTCTCAGGAAAGGCCAGTCCCCATTCGAGTTCCTCGGGGGCCTCTCGGGATTCCTCTCCCGTCGATGCCGGGGCCTAAGACCTTGTGTGGAATCGGGGCCGGAACCTGAGGATTCCTCTCCAGTGCTGACATGGATCTTGGGGTACTTCTGGAGTCTCCCCAGGGGAGTCAGTCCTCGTCTCGAATGCGGGCATGCACTTGCGCTTTCCTCCAGAGCGGTAGCAGCAGTGTCACACAGTCCGTCGCCTGGATCAAAGGATCTATGGTTTTCCCTTGAGTCTTTCCCACGAGGCTTTCCCACGAGGCTTTCCCACAGGGCTGTCCCACGTGCACACGTGGTGGGAGTCGATCCTCGGCTTGAACGTCAAGGCAGTGCAGGGAAAACAGGTTCCTCTGGAATGGACTGACACATCTGGGGGACTCTTGGAATGGTGGCACGACCCTGGAGTTCCTCTCGCCTTTCCTGTGGAGAGCGCCTCCTCTTGAGATGCGACGGGAACGCCGATAATTCTTTCCCTACGAAACAGGGAAAGGATCCCTCATCTCGAGCTAGGAGGCGGAAACGGGGCTCCCCTGGATGTGTGCGGGACACCACGTGCTTCCTCTCGAGTGCAGACGGGTATGTCGGGGAACTTCTTGAGTTGCAGCAAGGGTGTGAAGGACCCTTTGGAAGTTCCAGTGGTTAGATGTGATTGGCCTCGAGAATCCTCAGCGGAAATGGGCCTCATCTCACCTGGAGGGGAAAACCTCCTCGATTTTCTAGGGTTGCGGCAGGTGCTCTCGACTTACGACGGGGACCTCAGGGACCCGCTCTGGTGGCCTCAGGAAAGGCCAGTCCCCATGCGAGTTCCTCGGGGGCCTCTCGGGATTCCTCTCCCGTCGATGCCGGGGCCTAAGACCTTGTGTGGAGTCGGGGCCGGAACCTGAGGATTCCTCTCCAGTGCTGACATGGATCTTGGGGTACTTCTGGAGTCTCCCCAGGGGAGTCAGTCCTCGTCTCGAAAGCGGGCATGCATTGCGCTTTCCTTCAGAGCTGTAGCAGCAGTGTCACGCAGTCCGCCGCGAGGATCAAAGGATCTATGGTTTTCCCTCGAGTCTTTCCCACGAGGCTTTCCCACGAGGCTTTCCCACAGGGCTGTCCCACGTGCACACGTGGTGGGAGTCGATCCTCGGCTTGAACGTCAAGGCAGTGCAGGGAAAACAGGTTCCTCTGGAATGGACTGACACATCTGGGGGACTCTTGGAATGGTGGCACGACCCTGGAGTTCCTCTCGCCTTTCCTGTGGAGAGTGCCTCCTCTTGAGATGCGACGGGAACGCCGGGAATTCTTTCCCTACGAAACAGGGAAAGGATCCCTCATCTCGAGCTAGGAGGCGGAAACGGGGCTCCCCTGGATGTGTGCGGGACACCACGTGCTTCCTCTCGAGTGCAGACGGGTATGTCGGGGAACTTCTTGAGTTGCAGCAAGGGTGTGAAGGACCCTTTGGAAGTTCCAGTGGTTAGATGTGATTGGCGTCGAGAAGCCTCAGCGGAAATGGGCCTCATCTCGCCTGGAGGGCAAAACCACCTGGATTTTCTCGAGTTGCGGCAGGTGCTCTCGACTTACGACGGGGACCTCAGGGACCCGCTCTGGTGGCCTCAGGAAAGGCCAGTCCCCATGCGAGTTCCTCGGGGGCCTCTCGGGATTCCTCTCCCGTCGATGCCGGGGCCTAAGACCTTGTGTGGAGTCCGGGCCGGAACCTGAGGATTCCTCTCCAGTGCTGACATGGATCTTGGGGTACGTCTGGAGTCTCCCCAGGGGAGTCAGTCCTCGTCTCGAATGCGGGCATGCATTGCGCTTTCCTCCAGAGCGGTAGCAGCAGTGTCACGCAGTCCGCCGCGTGGATCAAAGGATCTATGGTTTTCCCTCGAGTCTTTCCCAAGGGGCTTTCCCACGAGGCTTTCCCACAGGGCTGTCCCACGTGCACACGTGGTGGGAGTCGATCCTCGGCTTGAACGTCAAGGGAGTGCAGGGAAAACAGGTTCCTCTGGAATGGACTGACACATCTGGGGGACTCTTGGAATGGTGGCACGACCCTGGAGTTCCTCTCGCCTTTCCTGTGGAGAGCGCCTCCTCTTGAGATGCGACGGGAACGCCGGGAATTCTTTCCCTACGAAACAGGGAAAGGATCCCTCATCTCGAGCTAGGAGGCGGAAACGGGGCTCCCCTGGATGTGTGCGGGACCCACGTGCTTCCTCTCGAGTGGAGACGGGTATGTCGGGGAACTTCTTGAGTTGCAGCAAGGGTGTGAAGGACCCTTTGGAAGTTCCAGTGGTTAGATGTGATTGGCCTCGAGAAGCCTCAGCGGAAATGGGCCTCATCTCGCCTGGAGTGCAAAACCTCCTGGATTTTCTCGAGTTGCGGCAGGTGCTCTCGACTTACGACGGGGAGCTCAGGGAACCGCTCTGGTGGCCTCAGGAAAGGCCAGTCCCCATGCGAGTTCCTCGGGGGCGTCTCGGGATTCCTCTCCCGTCGATGCCGGGGCCTAAGACCTTGTGTGGAGTCGGCGCCGGAACCTGAGGATTCCTCTCCAGTGCTGACATGGATCCTGGGGTACGTCTGGAGTCTCCCCAGAGGAGTCAGTCCTCGTCTCGAATGCGGGCATGCATTGCGCTTTACTCCAGAGCGGTAGCAGCAGTGTCACGCAGTCCGCCGCGTGGATCAAAGGATCTATGGTTTTCCCTCGAGTCTTTCCCACGAGGCTTTCCCACGAAGCTTTCCCACAGGGCTGTCCCACGTGCACACGTGGTGGGAGCCAATCCTCGGCTTGAACGTCAAGGCAGTGCAGGGAAAAGAGGTTCCTCTGGAATGGACTGACACATCTGGGGGACTCTTGGAATGGTGGCACGACCCTGGAGTTCCTCTCGCCTTTCCTGTGGAGAGCGCCTCCTCTTGAGATGCGACGGGAACGCCGGGAATTCTTTCCCTACGAAACAGGGAAAGGATCCCTCATCTCGAGCTAGGAGGAGGAAACGGGGCTCCCCTGGATGTGTGGGGGACCCAATTGCTTCCTCTCGAGTGGAGACGGGTATGTCGGGGAACTTCTTGAGTTGCAGCAAGGGTGTGAAGGACCCTTTGGTAGTTCCAGTGGTTAGATGTGATTGGCCTCGAGAAGCCTCAGCGGAAATGGGCCTCATCTCGCCTGGAGGGCAAAACCTCCTGAATTTTCTCGAGTTGCGGCAGGTGCTCTTGACTTACGACGGGGACCTCAGGGAACCGCTCTGGTGGCCTCAGGAAAGGCCAGTCCCCATGCGAGTTCCTCGGGGGCGTCTCGGGATTCCTCTCCCGTCGATGCCGGGGCCTAAGACCTTGTGTGTAGTCGGGGCCGGAACCTGAGGATTCCTCTCCAGTGCTGACATGGATCTTGGGGTACTTCTGGAGTCTCCCCAGGGGCGTCAGTCCTCGTCTCGAATGCGGGCATGCACTTGCGCTTTCCTCCAGAGCGGTAGCAGCAGTGTCACGCAGTCCGCCGCGTGGATCAAAGGATCTATGGTTTTCCCTCGAGTCTTTCCCACGAGGCTTTCCCACGAGGCTTTCCCACAGGGCTGTCCCACGTGCACACGTGGTGGGACTCGATCCTCGGCTTGAACGTCAAGGCAGTGCAGGGAAAACAGTTTCCTCTGGAATGGACTGACACATCTGGGGGACTCTTGGAATGGTGGCACGACCCTGGAGTTCCTCTCGCCTTTCCTGTGGAGAGCGCCTCCTCTTGAGATGCGACGGGAACGCCGGGAATTCTTTCCCTACGAAACAGGGAAAGGATCCCTCATCTCGAGCTAGGAGGCGGAAACGGGGCTCCCCTGGATGTGTGCGGGACACCACGTGCTTCCTCTCAAGTGGAGACGGGTATGTCGGGGAACTTCTTGAGTTGCAGCAAGGGTGTGAAGGACCCTTTGGAAGTTCCAGTGTTTAGATGTGATTGGCCTCGAGAAGCCTCAGCGGAAATGGGCCTCATCTCGCCTGGAGGGCAAAACCTCCTGGATTTTCTCGAGTTGCGGCAGGTGCTCTCGTCTTACGACGGGGACCTCAGGGACCCGCTCTGGTGGCCTCAGGAAAGGCCAGTCCCCATGCGAGTTCCTCGGGGGCCTCTCGGGATTCCTCTCCCGTCGATGCCGGGGCCTAAGACCTTGTGTGGAGTCGGGGCTGGAACCTGAGGATTCCTCTCCAGTGCTGACATGGATCTTGGGGTACGTCTGGAGTCTCCCCAGGGGAGTCAGTCCTCGTCTCGAAGGCGGGCATGCATTGCGCTTTCCTCCAGAGCGGTAGCAGCAGTGTCACGCAGTCCACCGCGTGGATCAAAGGATCTATGGTTTTCCCTCGAGTCTTTCCCACGAGGCTTTCCCACGAGGCTTTCCCACAGGGCTGTCCCACGTGCACACGTGGTGGGAGTCGATCCTCGGCTGGAACTTCAAGGCAGTGCAGGGAAAACAGGTTCCTCTGGAATGGACTGACACATCTGGGGGACTCTTGGAATGGTGGCACGACCCTGGAGTTCCTCTCGCCTTTCCTGTGGAGAGCGCCTCCTCTTGAGATGCGACGGGAACGCCGGGAATTCTTTCCCTACGAAACAGGGAAAGGATCCCTCATCTCGAGTTAGGAGGCGGAAACGGGGCTCCCATGGATGTGTGCGGGACCCACGTGCTTCCTCTCGAGTGGAGACGGGTATGTCGGGGAACTTCTTGAGTTGCAGCAAGGGTGTGAAGGACCCTTTGGAAGTTCCAGTGGTTAGATGTGATTGGCCTCGAGAAGCCTCAGCGGAAATGGGCCTCATCGCGCCTGGAGGGCAAAACCTCCTGGATTTTATTGAGTTGCGGCAGGTGCTCTCGACTTACGACGGGGACCTCAGGGAACCGCTCTGGTGGCCTCAGGAAAGGCCAGTCCCCATGCGAGTTCCTCGGGGGCGTCTCGGGATTCCTCTCCAGTTGATGCCGGGGCCTAAGACCTTGTGTGGAGTCGGGGCCGGAACCTGAGGATTCCTCTCCAGTGCTGACATGGATCTTGGGGTACTTCTGGAGTCTCCCCAGGGGAGTCAGTCCTCGTCTCGAATGCGGGCATGCACTTGCGCTTTCCTCCAGAGCGGTAGCAGCAGTGTCACGCAGTCCGCCGCGTGGATCAAAGGATCTATGGTTTTCCCTCGAGTCTTTCCCAAGGGGCTTTCCCACGAGGCTTTCCCACAGGGCTGTCCCACGTGCACACGTGGTGGGAGTCGATCCTCGGCTTGAACGTCAAGGGAGTGCAGGGAAAACAGGTTCCTCTGGAATGGACTGACACATCTGGGGGACTCTTGGAATGGTGGCACGACCCTGGAGTTCCTCTCGCCTTTCCTGTGGAGAGCGCCTCCTCTTGAGATGCGACGGGAACGCCGGGAATTCTTTCCCTACGAAACAGGGAAAGGATCCCTCATCTCGAGCTAGGAGGCGGAAACGGGGCTCCCCTGGATGTGTGCGGGACCCACGTGCTTCCTCTCGAGTGGAGACGGGTATGTCGGGGAACTTCTTGAGTTGCAGCAAGGTTGTGAAGGACCCTTTGGAAGTTCCAGTGGTTAGATGTGATTGGCCTCGAGAAGCCTCAGCGGAAATGGGCCTCATCTCGCCTGGAGTGCAAAACCTCCTGGATTTTCTCGAGTTGCGGCAGGTGCTCTCGACGTACGACGGGGACCTCAGGGAACCGCTCTGGTGGCCTCAGGAAAGGCCAGTCCCCATGCGAGTTCCTCGGGGCCGTCTCGGGATTCCTCTCCCGTCGATGCCGGGGCCTAAGACCTTGTGTGGAGTCGGGGCCGGAACCTGAGGATTCCTCTCCAGTGCTGACATGGATCTTGGGGTACGTCTGGAGTCTCCCCAGAGGAGTCAGTCCTCGTCTCGAATGCGGGCATGCATTGCGCTTTCCTCCAGAGCGGTAGCAGCAGTGTCACGCAGTCCGCCGCGTGGATCAAAGGATCTATGGTTTTCCCTCGAGTCTTTCCCACGAGGCTTTCCCACGAGGCTTTCCCACAGGGCTGTCCCACGTGCACACGTGGTGGGAGTCGATCCTCGGCTTGAACGTCAAGGCAGTGCAGGGAAAACAGGTTCCTCTGGAATGGACTGACACATCTGGGGGACTCTTGGAATGGTGGCACGACCCTGGAGTTCCTCTCGCCTTTCCTGTGGAGAGCGCCTCCTCTTGAGATGCGACGGGAACGCCGGGAATTCTTTCCCTACGAAACAGGGAAAGGATCCCTCATCTCGAGCTAGGAGGAGGAAACGGGGCTCCCCTGGATGTGTGGGGGACCCAATTGCTTCCTCTCGAGTGGAGACGGGTATGTCGGGGAACTTCTTGAGTTGCAGCAAGGGTGTGAAGGACCCTTTGGTAGTTCCAGTGGTTAGATGTGATTGGCCTCGAGAAGCCTCAGCGGAAATGGGCCTCATCTCGCCTGGAGGGCAAAACCTCCTGAATTTTCTCGAGTTGCGGCAGGTGCTCTTGACTTACGACGGGGACCTCAGGGAACCGCTCTGGTGGCCTCAGGAAAGGCCAGTCCCCATGCGAGTTCCTCGGGGGCGTCTCGGGATTCCTCTCCCGTCGATGCCGGGGCCTAAGACCTTGTGTGTAGTCGGGGCCTGAACCTGAGGATTCCTCTCCAGTGCTGACATGGATCTTGGGGTACTTCTGGAGTCTCCCCAGGGGCGTCAGTCCTCGTCTCGAATGCGGGCATGCACTTGCGCTTTCCTCCAGAGTGGTAGCAGCAGTGTCACGCAGTCCGCCGAGTGGATCAAAGGAGCTATGGTTTTCCCTCGAGTCTTTCCCACGAGGCTTTCCCACGAGGCTTTCCCACAGGGCTGTCCCACGTGCACACGTGGTGGGACTCGATCCTCGGCTTGAACGTCAAGGCAGTGCAGGGAAAACAGTTTCCTCTGGAATGGACTGACACATCTGTGGGACTCTTGGAATGGTGGCACGACCCTGGAGTTCCTCTCGCCTTTCCTGTGGAGAGCGCCTCCTCTTGAGATGCGACGGGAACGCCGGGAATTCTTTCCCTACGAAACAGGGAAAGGATCCCTCATCTCGAGCTAGGAGGCGGAAACGGGGCTCCCCTGGATGTGTGCGGGACACCACGTGCTTCCTCTCAAGTGGAGACGGGTATGTCGGGGAACTTCTTGAGTTGCAGCAAGGGTGTGAAGGACCCTTTGGAAGTTCCAGTGTTTAGATGTGATTGGCCTCGAGAAGCCTCAGCGGAAATGGGCCTCATCTCGCCTGGAGGGCAAAACCTCCTGGATTTTCTCGAGTTGCGGCAGGTGCTCTCGTCTTACGACGGGGACCTCAGGGACCCGCTCTGGTGGCCTCAGGAAAGGCCAGTCCCCATGCGAGTTCCTCGGGGGCCTCTCGGGATTCCTCTCCCGTCAATGCCGGGGCCTAAGACCTTGTGTGGAGTCGGGGCCGGAACCTGAGGATTCCTCTCCAGTGCTGACATGGATCTTGGGGTACTTCTGGAGTCTCCCCAGGGGAGTCAGTCCTCGTCTCGAATGCGGGCATGCACTTGCTCTTTCCTCCAGAGCGGTAGCAGTAGTGTCACGCAGTCCGCCGCGTGGATCAAAGGATCTATGGTTTTCCCTCGAGTCTTTCCCACGAGGCTTTCCCACGAGGCTTTCCCACAGGGCTGTCCCACGTGCACACGTGGTGGGAGTCGATCCTCGGCTTGAACGTCAAGGCAGTGCAGGGAAAACAGGTTCCTCTGGAATGGACTGACACATCTGGGGGACTCTTGGAATGGTGGCATGACCCTGGAGTTCCTCTCGCCTTTCCTGTGGAGAGCGCCTCCTCTTGAGATGCGACGGGAACGCCGGGAATTCTTTCCCTACGAAACAGGGAAAGGATCCCTCATCTCGAGCTAGGAGGCGGAAACGGGGCTCCCCTGGATGTGTGCGGGACCGACGTGCTTCCTCTCGAGTGGAGACGGGTATGTCGGGGAACTTCTTGAGTTGCAGCAAGGGTGTGAAGGACCCTTTGGAAGTTCCAGTGGTTAGACGTGATTGGCCTCGAGAAGCCTCAGCGGAAATGGGCCTCATCTCGCCTGAAGGGCAATACCTCCTGGATTTTCTCGAGTTGCGGCAGGTGCTCTCAACTTACGACGGGGACCTCAGGGACCGGCTCTTGTGGCCTGAGGAAAGGCCAGTCCCCATGCGAGTTCCTCGGGGGCCTCTCGGGATTCCTCTCCCGTCGATGCCGGGGCCTAAGACCTTGTGTGTAGTCGGGGCCGGAACCTGAGGATTCCTCTCCATTGCTGACATGGATCTTGGGGTACTTCTGGAGTCTCCCCAGGGGAGTCAGTCCTCGTCTCAAATGCGGGCATGCACTTGCGCTTTCCTCCAGAGCGGTAGCAGCATTGTCACGCAGTCCGCCGCGTGGATCAAAGGATCTATGGTTTTCCCTCGAGTCTTTCCCACGAGGCTTTCCCACGAGGCTTTCCCACAGGGCTCTCCCACGTGCACACGTGGTGGGAGTCGATCCTCGGCTTGAACGTCAAGGCAGTGCAGGGAAAACAGGTTCCTCTGGAATGGACTGACACATCTGGGTGACTCTTGGAATGGTGGCACGACCCTGGAGTTCCTCTCGCCTTTCCTATGGAGAGCGCCTCCTCTTGAGATGCGACGGGAACGCCGGGAATTCTTTCCCTACGAAACAGGGAAAGGATCCCTCATCTCGAGCTAGGATGCGGAAACGGGGCTCCCCTGGATGTGTGCGGACCCCACGTGCTTCCCTCGAGTGGAGACGGGTATGTCGGGGAACTTCTTGAGTTGCAGCAAGGGTGTGAAGGACCCTTTGGAAGTTCCAGTGGTTAGACGTGATTGGCCTCGAGAAGCCTCAGCGGAAATTGGCCTCATCTCGCCTGGAGGGCAAAACCTCCTGGATTTTCTCGAATTGCGGCAGGTGCTCTCGACTTACGACGGGGACCTCAGGGACCCGCTCTGGTGGCCTCAGGAAAGGCCAGTCCCCATGCGAGTTCCTCGGGGGCCTCTCGGGATTCCTCTCCCGTCGATGCCGGGGCCTAAGACCTTGTGTGGAGTCGGGGCCGGAACCTGAGGATTCCTCTCCAGTGCTGACATGGATCTTGGGGTACTTCTGGAGTCTCCCCAGGGGAGTCAGTCCTCGTCTCGAATGCGGGCATGCACTTGCGCTTTCCTCCAGAGCGGTAGCAGCAGTGTCACGCATTCCGCCGCGTGGATCAAAGGATCTATGGTTTTCCCTCGAGTCTTTCCCACGAGGCTTTCCCACGAGGCTTTCCCACAGGGCTGTCCCACGTGCACACGTGGTGGGACTCGATCCTCGGCTTGAACGTCAAGGCAGTGCAGGGAAAACAGTTTCCTCTGGAATGGACTGACACATCTGGGGGACTCTTGGAATGGTGGCACGACCCTGGAGTTCCTCTCGCCTTTCCTGTGGAGAGCGCCTCCTCTTGAGATGCGACGGGAACTCCGGGAATTCTTTCCCTACGAAACAGGGAAAGGATCCCTCATCTCGAGCTAGGAGGCGGAAACGGGGCTCCCCTGGATGTGTGCGGGACACCACGTGCTTCCTCTCAAGTGGAGACGGGTATGTCGGGGAACTTCTTGAGTTGCAGCAAGGGTGTGAAGGACCCTTTGGAAGTTCCAGTGTTTAGATGTGATTGGCCTCGAGAAGCCTCAGCGGAAATGGGCCTCATCTCGCCTGGAGGGCAAAACCTCCTGGATTTTCTCGAGTTGCGGCAGGTGCTCTCGTCTTACGACGGGGACCTCAGGGACCCGCTCTGGTGGCCTCAGGAAAGGCCAGTCCCCATGCGAGTTCCTAGGGGGCCTCTCGGGATTCCTCTCCCGTCAATGCCGGGGCCTAAGACCTTGTGTGGAGTCGGGGCCGGAACCTGAGGATTCCTCTCCAGTGCTGACATGGATCTTGGGGTACTTCTGGAGTCTCCCCAGGGGAGTCAGTCCTCGTCTCGAATGTGGGCATGCACTTGCTCTTTCCTCCAGAGCGGTAGCAGTAGTGTCACGCAGTCCGCCGCGTGGATCAAAGGATCTATGGTTTTCCCTCGAGTCTTTCCCACGAGGCTTTCCCACGAGGCTTTCCCACAGGGCTGTCCCACGTGCACACGTGGTGGGAGTCGATCCTCGGCTTGAACGTCAAGGCAGTGCAGGGAAAACAGGTTCCTCTGGAATGGACTGACACATCTGGTGGACTCTTGGAATGGTGGCATGACCCTGGAGTTCCTCTCGCCTTTCCTGTGGAGAGCGCCTCCTCTTGAGATGCGACGGGAACGCCGGGAATTCTTTCCCTACGAAACAGGGAAAGGATCCCTCATCTCGAGCTAGGAGGCGGAAACGGGGCTCCCCTGGATGTGTGCGGGACCGACGTGCTTCCTCTCGAGTGGAGACGGGTATGTCGGGGAACTTCTTGAGTTGCAGCAAGGGTGTGAAGGACCCTTTGGAAGTTCCAGTGGTTAGACGTGATTGGCCTCGAGAAGCCTCAGCGGAAATGGGCCTCATCTCGCCTGAAGGGCAATACCTCCTGGATTTTCTCGAGTTGCGGCAGGTGCTCTCAACTTACGACGGGGACCTCAGGGACCGGCTCTTGTGGCCTGAGGAAAGGCCAGTCCCCATGCGAGTTCCTCGGGGGCCTCTCGGGATTCCTCTCCCGTCGATGCCGGGGCCTAACACCTTGTGTGTAGTCGGGGCCGGAACCTGAGGATTCCTCTCCATTGCTGACATGGATCTTGGGGTACTTCTGGAGTCTCCCCAGGGGAGTCAGTCCTCGTCTCAAATGCGGGCATGCACTTGCGCTTTCCTCCAGAGCGGTAGCAGCATTGTCACGCAGTCCGCCGCGTGGATCAAAGGATCTATGGTTTTCCCTCGAGTCTTTCCCACGAGGCTTTCCCACGAGGCTTTCCCACAGGGCTCTCCCACGTGCACACGTGGTGGGAGTCGATCCTCGGCTTGAACGTCAAGGCAGTGCAGGGAAAACATGTTCCTCTGGAATGGACTGACACATCTGGGGGACTCTTGGAATGGTGGCACGACCCTGGAGTTCCTCTCGCCTTTCCTATGGAGAGCGCCTCCTCTTGAGATGCGACGGGAACGCCGGGAATTCTTTCCCTACGAAACAGGGAAAGGATCCCTCATCTCGAGCAAGGATGCGGAAACGGGGCTCCCCTGGATGTGTGCGGACCCCACGTGCTTCCCTCGAGTGGAGACGGGTATGTCGGGGAACTTCTTGAGTTGCAGCAAGGGTGTGAAGGACCCTTTGGAAGTTCCAGTGGTTAGACGTGATTGGCCTCGAGAAGCCTCAGCGGAAATTGGCCTCATCTCGCCTGGAGGGCAAAACCTCCTGGATTTTCTCGAATTGCGGCAGGTGCTCTCGACTTACGACGGGGACCTCAGGGACCCGCTCTGGTGGCCTCAGGAAAGGCCAGTCCCCATGCGAGTTCCTCGGGGGCCTCTCGGGATTCCTCTCCCGTCGATGCCGGGGCCTAAGACCTTGTGTGGAGTCGGGGCCGGAACCTGAGTATTCCTCTCCAGTGCTGACATGGATCTTGGGGTACTTCTGGAGTCTCCCCAGGGGAGTCAGTCCTCGTCTCGAATGCGGGCATGCACTTGCGCTTTCCTCCAGAGCGGTAGCAGCAGTGTCACGCATTCCGCCGCGTGGATCAAAGGATCTATGGTTTTCCCTCTAGTCTTTCCCACGAGGCTTTCCCACCAGGCTTTCCCACAGGGCTGTCCCACGTGCACACGTGGTGGGAGTCGATCCTCGGCTTGAACGTCAAGGCAGTGCAGGGAAAACAGGTTCCTCTGGAATGGACTGACACATCTGGGGGACTCTTGGAATGGTGGCACGACCCTGGAGTTCCTCTCGCCTTTCCTGTGGAGAGCGCCTCCTCTTGAGATGCGACGGGAACGCCGGGAATTCTTTCCCTACGAAACAGGGAAAGGATCCCTCATCTCGAGCTAGGAGGATGAAACGGGGCTCCCCTGGATGTGTGGGGGACCCAATTGCTTCCTCTCGAGTGGAGACGGGTATGTCGGGGAACTTCTTGAGTTGCAGCAAGGGTGTGAAGGACCCTTTGGTAGTTCCAGTGGTTAGATGTGATTGGCCTCGAGAAGCCTCAGCGAAAATGGGCCTCATCTCGCCTGGAGGGCAAAACCTCCTGAATTTTCTCGAGTTGGGGCAGGTGCTCTTGACTTACGACGGGGACCTAGGGAACCGCTCTGGTGGCCTCAGGAAAGGCCAGTCCCCATGCGAGTTCCTCGGGGGCGTCTCGGGATTCCTCTCCCGTCGATGCCGGGGCCTAAGACCTTGTGTGTAGTCGGGGCCGGAACCTGAGGATTCCTCTCCAGTGCTGACATGGATCTTGGGGTACTTCTGGAGTCTCCCCAGGGGAGTCAGTCCTCGTCTCGAATGCGGGCATGCACTTGCGCTTTCCTCCAGAGCGGTAGCAGCAGTGTCACGCAGTCCGCCGCGTGGATCAAAGGATCTATGGTTTTCCCTCGAGTCTTTCCCACGAGGCTTTCCCACGAGGCTTTCCCACAGGGTTGTCCCACGTGCACACGTGGTGGGACTCGATCCTCGGCTTGAACGTCAAGGCAGTGCAGGGAAAACAGGTTCCTCTGGAATGGACTGACACATCTGGGGGACTCTTGGAATGGTGGCACGACCCTGGAGTTCCTCTCGCCTTTCCTGTGGAGAGCGCCTCCTCTTGAGATGCGACGGGAACGCCGGGAATTCTTTCCCTACGAAACAGGGAAAGGATCCCTCATCTCGAGCTAGGAGGCGGAAACGGGGCTCCCCTGGATGTTTGCGGGACACCACGTGCTTCTTCTCAAGTGGAGACGGGTATGTCGGGGAACTTCTTGAGTTGCAGCAAGGGTGTGAAGGACCCTTTGGAAGTTCCAGTGTTTAGATGTGATTGGCCTCGAGAAGCCTCAGCGGAAATGGGCCTCATCTCGCCTGGAGGGCAAAACCTCCTGGATTTTCTCGAGTTGCGGCAGGTGCTCTCGTCTTACGACGGGGACCTCAGGGACCCGCTCTGGTGGCCTCAGGAAAGGCCAGTCCCCATGCGAGTTCCTCGGGGTCCTCTCGGGATTCCTCTCCCGTCGATGCCGGGGCCTAAGACCTTGTGTGGAGTCGGGGCTGGAACCTGAGGATTCCTCTCCAGTGCTGACATGGATCTTGGGGTACTTCTGGAGTCTCCCCAGGGGAGTCAGTCCTCGTCTCGAATGCGGGCATGCACTTGCGCTTTCCTCCAGAGCGGTAGCAGCATTGTCACGCAGTCCGCCGCGTGGATCAAAGGATCTATGGTTTTCCCTCGAGTCTTTCCCACGAGGCTTTCCCACGAGGCTTTCCCACGAGGCTTTCCCACAGGGCTGTCCCACGTGCACACGTGGTGGGAGTCGATCCTCGGCTTGAACGTCAAGGCAGTGCAGGGAAAACAGGTTCCTCTGGAATGGACTGACACATCTGGGGGACTCTTGGAATGGTGGCATGACCCTGGAGTTCCTCTCGCCTTTCCTGTGGAGAGCGCCTCCTCTTGAGATGCGACGGGAACGCCGGGAATTCTTTCCCTACGAAACAGGGAAAGGATCCCTCATCTCGAGCTAGGAGGCGGAAACGGGGCTCCCCTGGATGTGTGCGGGACCGACGTGCTTCCTCTCGAGTGGAGACGGGTATGTCGGGGAACTTCTTGAGTTGCAGCAAGGGTGTGAAGGACCCTTTGGAAGTTCCAGTGGTTAGACGTGATTGGCCTCGAGAAGCCTCAGCGGAAATGGGCCTCATCTCGCCTGAAGGGCAATACCTCCTGGATTTTCTCGAGTTGCGGCAGGTGCTCTCGACTTACGACGGGGACCTCAGGGACCGGCTCTTGTGGCCTCAGGAAAGGCCAGTCCCCATGCGAGTTCCTCGGGGGCCTCTCGGGATTCCTCTCCCGTCAATCCCGGGGCCTAAGACCTTGTGTGGAGTCGGGGCCGGAACCTGAGGATTCCTCTCCAGTGCTGACATGGATCTTGGGGTACTTCTGGAGTCTCCCCAGGGGAGTCAGTCCTCGTCTCAAATGCGGGCATGCACTTGCGCTTTCCTCCAGAGCGGTAGCAGCAGTGTCACGCAGTCCGCCACGTGGATCAAAGTATCTATGGTTTTCCCTCGAGTCTTTCCCACGAGGCTTTCCCACGAGGCTTTCCCACAGGGCTGTCCCACGTGCACACGTGGTGGGAGTCGATCCTCGGCTTGAACGTCAAAGCAGTGCAGGGAAAACAGGTTCCTCTGGAATGGACTGACACATCTGGGGGACTCTTGGAATGGTGGCATGACCCTGGAGTTCCTCTCGCCTTTCCTGTGGAGAGCGCCTCCTCTTGAGATGCGACGGGAACGCCGGGAATTCTTTCCCTACGAAACAGGGAAAGGATCCCTCATCTCGAGCTAGGAGGCGGAAACGGGGCTCCCCTGGATGTGTGCGGACCCCACGTGCTTCCCTCGAGTGGACACGGGTATGTCGGGGAACTTCTTGAGTTGCAGCAAGGGTGTAAAGGACCCTTTGGAAGTTCCAGTGGTTAGACGTGATTGGCCTCGAGAAGACTCAGCGGAAATGGGCCTCATCTCGCCTGGAGGGCAAAACCTCCTGGATTTTCTCGAGTTGCGGCAGGTGCTTTCGACTTACGACGGGGACCTCAGGGACCCGCTCTGGTGGCCTCAGGAAAGGCCAGTCGGGGGCTTCTCGGGATTCCTCTCCCGTCGATGCCGAGGCCTAAGACCTTCTGTGGAGTCGGGGCCGGAACCTGAGGATTCCTCTCCAGTGCTTACATGGATCTTGGGGTACTTCTGGAGTCTCCCCAGTAGAGTCAGTCCTCGTCTCGAATGCGGGCATGCACTTGCGCTTTCCTCCAGAGCGGTAGCAGCAGTGTCACGCAGTCCGCCGCGTGGATCAAAGGATCTATGGTTTTCCCTCGAGTCTTTCCCACGAGGCTTTCCCACGAGGCTTTCCCACAGAGCTGTCCCACGTGCACACGTGGTGGGAGTCGATCCTCGGCTTGAACGTCAAGGCAGTGCAGGGAAAACAGGTTCCTCTGGAATGGACTGACACATCTGGGGGACTCTTGAAATGGTGGCACGACCCTGGAGTTCCTCTCGCCTTTCCTGTGGAGAGCGCCTCCTCTTGAGATGCGACGGGAACGCCGGGAGTTCTTTCCCTACGAAACAGGGAAAGGATCCCTCATCTCGAGCTAGGAGGCGGAAACGGGGCTCCCCCGGATGTGTGCGGACCCCACGTGCTTCCCTCGAGTGGAGACGGGTATGTCGGGGAACTTCTTGAGTTGCAGCAAGGGTGTGAAGGACCCTTTGGAAGTTCCAGTGGTTAGACGTGATTGGCCTCGAGAAGCCTCAGCGGAAATGGGCCTCATCTCGCCTGGAGGGCAAAACCTCCTGGATTTTCTCGAATTGCGGCAGGTGCTCTCGACTTACGACGGGGACCTCAGGGACCCGCTCTGGTGGCCTCAGGAAAGGCCAGTCCCCATGCGAGTTCCTCGGGGGCCTCTCGGGATTCCTCTCCCGTCGATGCCGGGGCCTAAGACCTTGTGTGGAGTCGGGGCCGGAACCTGAGGATTCCTCTCTAGTGCTGACATGGATCTTGGGGTACTTCTGGAGTCTCCCCAGGGGAGTCAGTCCTCGTCTCGAATGCGGGCATGCACTTGCGCTTTCCTCCAGAGCGGTAGCAGCAGTGTCACGCATTCCGCCGCGTGGATCAAAGGATCTATGGTTTTCCCTCGAGTCTTTCCCACGAGGCTTTCCCACGAGGCTTTCCCACAGGGCTGTCCCACGTGCACACGTGGTGGGAGTCGATCCTCGGCTTGAACGTCAAGGCAGCGCAGGGAAAACAGTTTCCTCTGGAATGGACTGACACATCTGGGGGACTCTTGGAATGGTGGCACGACCCTGGAGTTCCTCTCGCCTTTCCTGTGGAGAGCGCCTCCTCTTGAGATGCGACGGGAACGCCGGGAATTCTTTCCCTACGAAACAGGGAAAGGATCCCTCATCTCGAGCTAGGAGGCGGAAACGGGGCTCCCCTGGATGTGTGCGGACCCCACGTGCTTCCCTCGAGTGGAGACGGGTATGTCGGGGAACTTCTTGAGTTGCAGCAAGGGTGTGAAGGACCCTTTGGAAGTTCCAGTGGTTAGACGTGATTGGCCTCGAGAAGACTCAGCGGAAATGGGCCTCATCTCGCCTGGAGGGCAAAACCTCCTGGATTTTCTCGAGTTGCGGCAGGTGCTCTTGACTTACGACGGGGACCTCAGGGACCCGCTCTGGTGGCCTCAGGAAAGGCCAGTCCCCATGCGAGTTCCTCGGGGGCCTCTCGGGATTCCTCTCCCGTCGATGCCGAGGCCTAAGACCTTGTGTGGAGTCGGGGCCGGAACCTGAGGATTCCTCTCCAGTGCTGACATGGATCTTGGGGTACTTCTGGAGTCTCCCCAGGGGAGTCAGTCCTCGTCTCGAATGCGGGCATGCACTTGCGCTTTCCTCCAGAGCGGTAGCAGCAGTGTCACGCAGTCCGCCGCGTGGATCAAAGGATCTATGGTTTCCCCTCGAGTCTTTCCCACGAGGCTTTCCCACGAGGCTTTCCCACAGAGCTGTCCCACGTGCACACGTGTTGGGAGTCGATCCTCGGCTTGAACGTCAAGGCAGTGCAGGGAAAACAGGTTCCTCTGGAATGGACTGACACATCTGGGGGACTCTTGGAATGGTGGCACGACCCTGGAGTTCCTCTCGCCTTTCCTGTGGAGAGCGCGTCCTCTTGAGATGCGACGGGAACGCCGGGAATTCTTTCCCTACGAAACAGGGAAAGGATCCCTCATTTCGAGCTAGGAGGTGGAAACGGGGCTCCCCTGGATGTGTGCGGGACACCACGTGCTTCCTCTCGAGTGGAGACGGGTATTCGGGGAACTTCTTGAGTTGCAGCAAGGGTGTGAAGGACCCTTTGGAAGTTCCAGTGGTTAGATGTGATTGGCCTCGAGAAGCCTCAGCGGAAATGGGCCTCATCTCGCCTGGAGGGCAAAACCTCCTGGATTTTCTCGAGTTGCGGCAGGAGCTCTCGACTTACGACGGGGACCTCAGGGACCCGCTCTGGTGGCCTCAGGAAAGGCCAGTCCCCATGCGAGTTCCTCGGGGGCCTCTCGGGATTCCTCTCCCGTCGATGCCGAGGCCTAAGACCTTGTGTGGAGTCGGGGCCGGAACCTGAGGATTCCTCTCCAGTGCTGACATGGATCTTGGGGTACTTCTGGAGTCCCCCCAGGGGAGTCAGTCCTCGTTTCGAATGCGGGCATGCACTTGCGCTTTCCTCCAGAGCGGTAGCAGCAGTGTCACGCATTCCGCCGCGTGGATCAAAGGATCTATGGTTTTCCCTCGAGTCTTTCCCACGAGGCTTTCCCACGAGGCTTTCCCACAGGGCTGTCCCACGTGCACACGTGGTGGGAGTCGATCCTCGGCTTGAACGTCAAGGCAGTGCAGGGAAAACAGGTTCCTCTGGAATGGACTGACACATCTGGGGGACTCTTGGAATGGTGGCACGACCCTGGAGTTCCTCTCGCCTTTCCTGTGGAGAGCGCCTCCTCTTGAGATGTGACGGGAACGCCGGGAATTCTTTCCCTACGAAACAGGGAAAGGATCCCTCATCTCTAGCTAGGAGGCGGAAACGGGGCTCCCCTGGATGTGTGCGGACCCCACGTGCTTCCCTCGAGTGGAGACGGGTATGTCGGGGAACTTCTTGTGTTGCAGCAAGCGTGTGAAGGACCCTTTGGAAGTTCCAGTGGTTAGACGTGATTGGCCTCGAGAAGACTCAGCGGAAATGGGCCTCATCTCGCCTGGAGGGCAAAACCTCCTGGATTTTCTCGACTTGGGGCAGGTGCTCTCGACTTACGACGGGGACCTCAGGGACCCGCTCTGGTGGCCTCAGGAAAGGCCAGTCCCCATGCGAGTTCCTAGGGGGCCTCTCGGGATTCCTCTCCCGTCGATGCCGGGGACTAAGACCTTGTGTGGAGTCGGGGCCGGAACCTGAGGATTCCTCTCCAGTGCTGACATGGATCTTGGGGTACTTCTGGAGTCTCCCCAGGGGAGTCAGTCCTCGTCTCGAATGCGGGCATGCACTTGCGCTTTCCCCCAGAGCGGTAGCAGCAGTGTCACACAGTCCGCCGCGTGGATCAAAGGATGTATGGTTTTCCCTCGAGTCTTTCCGACGAGGCTTTCCCACGAGGCTTTCCCACAGGGCTGTCCCACGTGCACACGTGGTGGGAGTCGATCCTCGGCTTGAACGTCAAGGCAGTGCAGGGAAAACAGGTTCCTCTGGAATGGACTGACACATCTGGGGGACTCTTGGAATGGTGGCACGACCCTGGAGTTCCTCTCGCCTTTCCTGTGGAGAGCGCCTCCTCTTGAGATGCGACGGAAACGCCGGGAATTCTTTCCCTACGAAACAGGGAAAGGATCCCTCATCTCGAGCTAGGAGGTGGAAACGGGGCTCCCCTGGATGTGTGTGGGACCCCACGTGCTTCCTCTCGAGTGGAGACGGGTATGTCGGGGACCTATTTGAGTTGCAGCAAGGGTGTGAAGGACCCTTTGGAAGTTCGAGTGGTTAGATGTGATTGGCCTCGAGAAGCCTCAGCGGAAATGGGCCTCATCTCGCCTGGAGGGCAAAACCTCCTGGATTTTCTCGAGTTGCGGCAGGTGCTCTCGACTTACGACGGGGACATCGGGGACCCGCTCTTGTGGCCTCAGGAAAGGCCAGTCCCCATGCGAGTTCCTCGGGGGCCTCTCGGGATTCCTCTCCCGTCGATGCCGGGGCCTAAGACCTTGTGTGGAGTCGGGGCCGGAACCTGAGGATTCCTCTCCAGTGCTGACATGGATCTTGGGGTATTTCTGGAGTCTCCCCAGGGGCGTCAGTCCTCGTCTCGAATGCGGGCATGCACTTGCGCTTTCCTCCAGAGCGGTAGCAGCAGTGTCACGCAGTCCGCCGCGTGGATCAAAGGATCTATGGTTTTCCCTCGAGTCTTTCCCACGAGGCTTTCCCACGAGGCTTTCCCATAGGGCTGTCCCACGTGCACACGTGGTGGGAGTCTATCTTCGGCTTGAACGTCAAGGCAGTGCAGGGAAAACAGGTTCCTCTGGAATGGACTGACACATCTGGGGGACTCTTGGAATGGTGGCACGACCCTGGAGTTCCTCTCGCCTTTCCTGTGGAGAGCGCCTCCTCTTGAGATGCGACGGGAACGCCGGGAATTCTTTCCCTACGAAACAGGGAAAGGATCCCTCATCTCGAGCTAGGAGGCGGAAACGGGGCTCCCCTGGATGTGTGCGGGACCCACGTGTTTCCTCTCGAGTGGAGACGGGTATGTCGGGGAACTTCTTGAGTTGCAGCAATGGTGTGAAGGACCCTTTGGAAGTTCCAGTGGTTAGATGTGATTGGCCTCGAGAAGCCTCAGCGGAAATGGGCCTCATCTCGCCTGGAGGGCAAAACCTCCTGGATTTTCTCGAGTTGCGGCAGGTGCTCTCGACTTACGACGGGGACCTCAGGAACCCGCTCTGGTGGCCTCAGGAAAGGCCAGTCCCCATGCGAGTTCCTCGGGGCCCTCTCGGGATTCCTCTCCCGTCGATGCCGGGGCCTAAGACCTTGTGTGGAGTCGGGGCCGGAACCTGAGGATTCCTCTCCAGTGCTGACATGGATCTTGGGGTACTTCTGGAGTCTCCCCAGGGGAGTCAGTCCTCGTCTTGAATGCGGGCATGCACTTGCGCTTTCCTCCAGAGCGGTAGCAGCAGTGTCACGCAGTCCGCCGCGTGGATCAAAGGATCTATGGTTTTCCCTCGAGTCTTTCCAACGAGGCTTTCCCACGAGGCTTTCCCACAGGGCTGTCCCACGTGCACACGTGGTGGGAGTCGATCCTCGGCTTGAACGTCAAGGCAGTGCAGGGAAAACAGGTTCCTCTGGAATGGACTGACACATCTGGGGGACTCTTGGAATGGTGGCACGACCCTGGAGTTCCTCTCGCCTTTCCTGTGGAGATCGCCTCCTCTTGAGATGCGACGGTAACGCCGGGAATTCTTTCCCTACGAAACAGGGAAAGGATCCCTCATCTCGAGCTAGGAGGCGGAAACGGGGCTCCCCTGGATGTGTGCGGGACCCACGTGCTTCCTCTCGAGTGGAGACGGGTATGTCGGGGAACTTCTTGAGTTGCAGCAATGGTGTGAAGGACCCTTTGGAAGTTCCAGTGGTTAGATGTGATTGGCCTCGAAAAGCCTCAGCGGAAATGGGCCTCATCTCGCCTGGAGGGCAAAACCTCCTGGATTTTCTCGAGTTGCGGCAGGTGCTCTCGACTTACGACGGGGACCTCAGGGACCCACTCTGGTGGCCTCAGGAAAGGCCAGTCCCAATTCGAGTTCCTCGGGGGCCTCTCGGGATTCCTCTCCCGTCGATGCCGGGGCCTAAGACCTTGTGTGGAGTCGGGGCCGGAACCTGAGGATTCCTCTCCAGTGCTGATATGGATCTTGCGGTACTTCTGGAGTCTCCCCAGGGGAGTCAGTCCTCGTCTCGAATGCGGGCATGCACTTGCACTTTCCTCCAGAGCGGTAGCAGCAGTGTCACGCAGTCCGCCACGTGGATCAAAGGATCTATGGTTTTCCCTCGAGTCTTTCCCACGAGGCTTTCCCACGAGTCTTTCCCACAGGGCTGTCCCACGTGCACACGTGGTGAGGGTCGATCCTCGGCTTGAACATCAAGGCAGTGCAGGGAAAACAGGTTCCTCTGGAATGGACTGACACATCTGGGGGACTCTAGGAATGGTGGCACGACCCTGGAGTTCCTCTCGCCTTTCCTGTGGAGAGCGCCTCCTCTTGAGATGCGACGGGAACGCCGGGAATTCTTTCCCTACGAAACAGGGAAAGGATCCCTCATCTCGAGCTGGGAGGCGGAAACGGGGCTCCCCTGGATGTGTGCGGGACCCACGTGCTTCCTCTCGATTGGAGACGGGTATGTCGGGGAACTTCTTGAGTTGCAGCAAGGGTGTGAAGGACCCTTTGGAAGTTCCAGTGGTTAGACGTGATTAGCCTCCAGAAGCCTCAGCGGAAATGGGCCTCATCTCGCCTGGAGGGCAAAACCTCCTGGATTTTCTCGAGTTGCGGCAGGTGCTCTCGACTTACGACGGGGACCTCAGGGACCCGCTCTGGTGGCCTCAGGAAAGGCCAGTCCCCATGCGAGTTCCTCGGGGGCCTCTCGGGATTCCTCTCCCGTCGATGCCGGGGCCTAAGACCTTGTGTCGAGTCGGGGCCGGAACCTGAGGATTCCTCTCCAGTGCTGACATGGATCTTGGGGTACTTCTGGAGTCTCCCCAGCGGAGTCAGTCCTCGTCTCGAATGCGGGCATGCACTTGCGCTTTCCTCCAGAGCGGTAGCAGCAGTGTCACGCAGTCCGCCGCGTGGATCAAAGGATCTATGGTTTTCCCTCGAGTCTTTCCCACGAGGCTTTCCCACGAGGCTTTCCCACAGGGCTGTCCCACGTGCACACGTGGTGGGAGTCGATCCTCGGCTTGAACGTCAAGGCAGTGCAGGGAAAACAGGTTCCTCTGGAATGGACTGACATATCTGGGGGACTCTTGGAATGGTGGCACGACCCTGGAGTTCCTCTCGCCTTTCCTGTGGAGAGCGCCTCCTCTTGAGATGCGACGGGAACGCCGGGAATTCTTTCCCTACGAAACAGGGAAAGGATCCCTCATCTCGAGCAAGGAGGCGGAAACGGGGCTCCCCTGGATGTGTGCAGGACACCACGTGCTTCCTCTCAAGTGGAGACGGGTATGTCGGGGAACTTCTTGAGTTGCAGCAAGGGTGTGAAGGACCCTTTGGAAGTTCCAGTGGTTAGATGTGATTGGCCTCGAGAAGCCTCAGCGGAAATGGGCCTCATCTCGCCTGGAGGGCAAAACCTCCTGGATTTTCTCGAGTTGCGGCAGGTGCTCTCGACTTACTACGGGGACCTCAGGGACCCGCTCTGGTGGCCTCAGGAAAGGCCAGTCCCCATGCGAGTTCCTCGGGGGCCTCTCGGGATTCCTCTCCCGTCGATGCCGGGGCCTAAGACCTTGTGTGGAGTCGGGGCCGGAACCTGAGGATTCCTCTCCAGTGCTGACATGGATCTTGGGGTACTTCTGGAGTCTCCCCAGGGGAGTCAGTCCTCGTCTCGAATGCGGGCATGCACTTGCGCTTTCCTCCAGAGCGGTAGCAGCAGTGTCACGCAGTCCGCCGCGTGGATCAAAGGATGTATGGTTTTCCCTCGAGTCTTTCCGACGAGGCTTTCCCACGAGGCTTTCCCACAGGGCTGTCCCACGTGTACACGTGGTGGGAGTCGATCCTCGGCTTGAACGTCAAGGCAGTGCAGGGAAAACAGGTTCCTCTGGAATGGACTGACACATCTGGGGGACTCTTGGAATGGTGGCACGACCCTGGAGTTCCTCTCGCCTTTCCTGTGGAGAGCGCCTCCTCTTGAGATGCGACGGGAACGCCGGGAATTCTTTCCCTACGAAACAGGGAAAGGATCCCTCATCTCGAGCTAGGAGGCGGAAACGGGGCTCCCCTGGATGTGTGCGGGACCCACGTGCTTCCTCTCGAGTGGAGACGGGTATGTCGGGGAACTTCTTGATTTGCAGCAATGGTGTGAAGGACCCTTTGGAAGTTCCAGTGGTTAGATGTAATTGGCCTCGAAAAGCCTCAGCGGAAATGGGCCTCATCTCGCCTGGAGGGCAAAACCTCCTGGATTTTCTCGAGTTGCGGCAGGTGCTCTAGACTTACGACGGGGACCTCAGGGACCCGCTCTGGTGGCCTCAGGAAAGGCCAGTCCCCATGCGAGTTCCTCGGGGGCCTCTCGGGATTCCTCTCCCGTCGATGCCGGGGCCTAAAACCTTGTGTGGAGTCGGGGCTGGAACCTGAGGATTCCTCTCCATTGCTGACATGGATCTTGGGGTACTTCTGGAGCCTCCCCAGGGGAGTCAGTCCTCGTCTCGAATGCGGGCATGCACTTGCGCTTTCCTCCAGAGCGGTAGCAGCAGTGTCACGCAGTCCGCCGCGTGGATCAAAGGATCTATGGTTTTCCCTCGAGTCTTTCCCACGAGGCTTTCCCACGAGGCTTTCCCACAGGGCTGTCCCACGTGCACACGTGGTGGGAGTCGATCCTCGGCTTGAACGTCAAGGCAGTGCAGGGAAAACAGGTTCCTCTGGAATGGACTGACACATCTGGGGGACTCTTGGAATGGTGGCACGACCCTGGAGTTCCTCTCGCCTTTCCTGTGGAGAGCGCCTCCTCTTGAGATGCGACGGGAACGCCGGGAATTCTTTCCCTGCGAAACAGGGAAAGGATCCCTCATCTCGAGCAAGGAGGCGGAAACGGGGCTCCCCTGGATGTGTGCGGGACACAACGTGCTTCCTCTCGAGTGCAGACGGGTATGTCGGGGAACTTCTTGAGTTGCAGCAAGGGTGTGAAGGACCCTTTGGAAGTTCCAGTGGTTAGATGTGATTGGCCTAGAGAAGCCTCAGCGGAAATGGGCCTCATCTCGCCTGGAGGGCAAAACCTCCTGGATTTTCTCGAGTTGCGGCAGGTGCTCTCGACTTACGACGGGGACCTCAGGGACCCGCTCTGGTGGCCTCAGGAAAGGCCAGTCCCCATGCGAGTTCCTCGGGGGCCTCTCGGGATTCCTCTCCCGTCGATGCCGGGGCCTAAAACCTTGTGTGGAGTCGGGGCCGTAACCTGAGGATTCCTCTCCAGTGCTGACATGGATCTTGGGGTACTTCTGGAGTCTCCCCAGGGGAGTCAGTCCTCGTCTCGAATGCGGGCATGCACTTGCGCTTTCCTCCAGAGCGGTAGCAGCAGTGTCACGCAGTCCGCCGCGTGGATCAAAGGATCTATGGTTTTCCCTCGAGTCTTTCCCACGAGGCTTTCCCACGAGGCTTTCCCACAGGGCTGTCCCACGTGCATACGTGGTGGGAGTCGATCCTCGGCTTGAACGTCAAGGCAGTGCAGGGAAAACAGGTTCCTCTGGAATGGACTGACACATCTGGGGGACTCTTGGAATGGTGGCACGACCCTGGAGTTCCTCTCGCCTTTCCTGTGGAGAGCGCCTCCTCTTGAGATGCGACGGGAACGCCGGGAATTCTTTCCCTACGAAACAGGGAAAGGATCCCTCATCTCGAGCTAGGAGGCGGAAACGGGGCTCCCCTGGATGTGTGCGGGACCCACGTGCTTCCTCTCGAGTGGAGACGGGTATGTCGGGGAACTTCTTGAGTTGCAGCAAGGGTGTGAAGGACCCTTTGGAAGTTCCAGTGGTCAGACGTGATTAGCCTCCAGAAGCCTCAGTGGAAATGGGCCTCATCTCGCCTGGAGGGCAAAACCTCCTGGATTTTCTCGACTTGCGGCAGGTGCTCTCGACTTACGACGGGGACCTCAGGGACCCGCTCTGGTGGCCTCAGGAAAGGCCAGTCCCCATGCGAGTTCCTCGGGGGCCTCTCGGGATTCCTCTCCCGTCGATGCCGGGGCCTAAGACCTTGTGTCGAGTCGGGGCCGGAACCTGAGGATTCCTCTCCAGTGCTGACATGGATCTTGGGGTACTTCTGGAGTCTCCCCAGCGGAGTCAGTCCTCGTCTCGAATGCGGGCATGCACTTGCGCTTTCCTCCAGAGCGGTAGCAGCAGTGTCACGCAGTCCGCCGCGTGGATCAAAGGATCTATGGTTTTCCCTCGAGTCTTTCCCATGAGGCTTTCCCACGAGGCTTTCCCACAGGGCTGTCCCACGTGCACACGTGGTGGGAGTCGATCCTCGGCTTGAACGTCAAGGCAGTGCAGGGAAAGCAGATTCCTCTGGAATGGACTGACACATCTGGGGGACTCTTGGAATGGTGGCACGACCCTGGAGTTCCTCTCGCCTTTCCTGTGGAGAGCGCCTCCTCTTGAGATGCGACGGGAACGCCGGGAATTCTTTCCCTACGAAACAGGGAAAGGATCCCTCATCTCGAGCTAGGAGGCGGAAACGGGGCTCCCCTGGATGTGTGCGGGACCCACGTGCTTCCTCTCGAGTGGAGACGGGTATGTCGGGGAACTTCCTGAGTTGCAGCAAGGGTGTGAAGGACCCTTTGGAAGTTCCAGTGGTTAGACGTGATTAGCCTCGAGAAGCCTCAGCGGAAATGGGCCTCATCTCGCCTGGAGGGCAAAACCTCCTGGATTTTTTCGAGTTGCGGCAGGTGCTCTCGACTTACGACGGGGACCACAGGGACCCGCTCTGGTGGCCTCAGGAAAGGCCAGTCCCCATGCGCGTTCCTCGGGGGCCTCTCGGGATTCCTCTCCCGTCGATGCCGGGGCCTAAGACCTTGTGTGGAGTCGGGGCCGGAACCTGAGGATTCCTCTCCAGTGCTGACATGGATCTCGGGGTACTTCTGGAGTCTCCCCAGGGGAGTCAGTCCTCGTCTCGAATGCGGGCATGCACTTGCGCTTTCCTCCAGAGCGGTAGCAGCAGTGTCACGCAGTCCGCCGCGTGGATCAAAGGATCTATGGTTTTCCCTCGAGTCTTTCCCACGAGGCTTTCCCACGCGGCTTTCCCACAGGGCTGTCCCACGTGCACACGTGGTGGGAGTCGATCCTCGGCTTCAACGTCAAGGCAGTGCAGGGAAAACAGGTTCCTCTGGAATGGACTGACACATCTGGGGGACTCTTGGAATGGTGGCACGACCCTGGAGTTCCTCTCGCCTTTCCTGTGGAGAGCGCCTCCTCTTGAGATGCGACGGGAACGCCGGGAATTCTTTCCCTACGAAACAGGGAAAGGATCCCTCATCTCAAGCTAGGAGGCGGAAACGGGGCTCCCCTGGATGTGTGCGGGACACCACGTGCTTCCTCTCGAGTGCAGACGGGTATGTCGGGGATCTTCTTGAGTTGCAGCAAGGGTGTGAAGGACCCTTTGGAAGTTCCAGCGGTTAGATGTGATTGGCCTCGAGAAGCCTCAGCGGAAATGGGCCTCATCTCGCCTGGAGGGCAAAACCTCCTGGATTTTCTCGAGTTGCGGCAGGTGCTCTCGACTTACGACGGGGACCTCAGGGACCCGCTCTGGTGGCCTCAGGAAAGGCCAGTCCCCATGCGAGTTCCTCGGGGGCTTCTCGGGATTCCTCTCCCGTCGATGCCGGGGCCTAAGACCTTGTGTGGAGTCGGGGCCGGAACCTGAGGATTCCTCTCCAGTGCTGACATGGATCTTGAGGTACTTCTGGAGTCTCCCCAGGGGAGTCAGTCCTCGTCTCGAATGCGGGCATGCACTTGCGCTTTCCTCCAGAGCGGTAGCAGCAGTGTCACGCAGTCCGCCGCGTGGATCAAAGGATCTATGGATTTCCCTCGAGTCTTTCCCACGAGGCTTTCCCACGAGGCTTTCCCACAGGGCTGTCCCACGTGCACACGTGGTGGGAGTCGATCCTCGGCTTGAACGTCAAGGCAGTGCAGGGAAAACAGGTTCCTATGGAATGGACTGACACATCTGGGGGACTCTTGGAATGGTGGCACGACCCTGGAGTTCCTCTCGCCTTTCCTGTGGAGAGTGCCTCCTCTTGAGATGCGACGGGAACGCCGGGAATTCTTTCCCTACGAAACAGGGAAAGGATCCCTCATCTCGAGCTAGGAGGCGGAAACGGGGCTCCCCTGGATGTGTGCGGGACCCACGTGCTTCCTCTCGAGTGGAGACGGGTATTTCGGGGAACTTCTTGAGTTGCACAAGGGTGTGAAGGACCCTTTGGAAGTTCCAGTGGTTAGACGTGATTAGCCTCGAGAAGCCTCAGCGGAAATGGGCCTCCTCTCGCCTGGAGGGCAAAACCTCCTGGATTTTCTCGAGTTGCGGCAGGTGCTCTCGACTTACGATGGGGACCTCAGGGACCCGCTCTGGTGGCCTCAGGAAAGGCCAGTCCCCATGCGAGTTCCTCGGGGGCCTCTCGGGATTCCTCTCCCGTCGATGCCGGGGCCTAAGACCTTGTGTGGAGTCGGGGCCGGAACCTGAGGATTCCTCTCCAGTGCTGACATGGATCTTGGGGTACTTCTGGAGTCTCCCCAGGGGAGTCAGTCCTCGTCTCGAATGCGGGCATGCACTTGCGCTTTCCTCCAGTGCGGTAGCAGCAGTGTCATGCAGTCCGCCGCGTGGATCAAAGGATCTATGGTTTTCCCTCGAGTCTTTCCCACGAGGCTTTCCCACGAGGCTTTCCCACAGGGCTGTCCCACGTGCACACGTGGTGGGAGTCGATCCTCGGCTTGAACGTCATGGCAGTGCAGGGAAAACAGGTTTCTCTGGAATGGACTGACACATCTGGGGGACTCTTGGAATGGTGGCATGACCCTGGAGTTCCTCTCGCCTTTCCTGTGGAGAGCGCCTCCTCTTGAGATGCGACGGGAACGCCGGGAATTCTTTCCCTATGAAACAGGGAAAGGATCCCTCATCTCGAGCTAGGAGGCGGAAATGGGGCTCCCCTGGATGTGTGCGGGACACCACGTGCTTCCTCTCGAGTGCAGATGGGTATGTCGGGGAACTTCTTGACTTGCAGCAATGGTGTGAAGGACCCTTTGGAAGTTCCAGTGGTTAGATGTGATTGGCCTCGAGAAGCCTCAGCGGAAATGGGCCTCATCTCGCCTGGAGGGCAAAACCTCCTGGATTTTCTCGAGTTGCGGCAGGTGCTCTCGACTAACGACGGGGACCTCAGGGACCCGCTCTGGTGGCCTCAGGAAAGGCCAGTCCCCATGCGAGTTCCTCGGGGGCGTCTCGGGATTCCTCTCCCGTCGATGCCCGGGCCTAAGACCTTGTGTGGAGTCGGGGCCGGAACCTGATGATTCCTCTCCAGTGCTGACATGGATCTTGGGGTACTTCTGGAGTCTCCCCAGGGGAGTCAGTCCTCGTCTCGAATGCGGGCATGCACTTGCGCTTTCCTCCAGAGCGGTAGCAGCAGTGTCACGCAGTCCTCCTCGTGGATCAAAGGATCTATGGTTTTCCCTCGAGTCTTTCCCACGAGGCTTTCCCACGAGGCTTTCCCACAGGGCTGTCCCACGTGCACACGTGGTGGGAGTCGATCCTCGGCTTGAACGTCAAGGCAGTGCAGGGAAAACAGGTTCCTCTGGAATGGACTGACACATCTGGGGGACTCTTGGAATGGTGGCACGACCCTGGAGTTCCTCTCGCCTTTCCTGTGCAGAGCGCCTCCTCTTGAGATGCGACGGGAACGCCGGGAATTCTTTCCCTACGAAACAGGGAAAGGATCCCTCATCTCGAGCTAGGAGGCGGAAACGGGGCTCCCCTGGATGTGTGCGGGACCCACGTGCTTCCTCTCGAGTGGAGACGGGTATGTCGGGGAACTTCTTGAGTTGCAGCAAGGGTGTGAAGGACCCTTTGGAAGGTCCAGTGGTTAGATGTGATTGGCCTCGAGAAGCCTCAGCGGAAATGGGCCTCATCTCGCCTGGAGGGCAAAACCTCCTGGATTTTCTCGAGTTGCGGCAGGTGCTCTCGACTTACGACGGGGACCTCAGGGACCCGCTCTGGTGGCCTCAGGAAAGGCCAGTCCCAATGCGAGTTCCTCGGAGGCCTCTCGGGATTCCTCTCCCGTCGATGCCGGGGCCTAAGACCTTGTGTGGAGTCGGGGCCGGAACCTGAGGATTCCTCTCCAGTGCTGACATGGATCTGGGGGTACTTCTGGAGTCTCCCCAGGGGAGTCAGTCCTCGTCTCGAATGCGGGCATGCATTGCGCTTTCCTCCAGAGCGGTAGCAGCAGTGTCACGCAGTCCGCCGCGTGGATCAAAGGATCTATGGTTTTCCCTCGAGTCTTTCCCACGAGGCTTTCCCACGAGGCTTTCCCACAGGGCTGTCCCACGTGCACACGTGGTGGTAGTCGATCCTCGGCTTGAACGTCAAGGCAGTGCAGGGAAAATAGGTTCCTCTGGAATGGACTGACACATCTGGGGGACTCTGGGAATGGTGGCACGACCCTGGAGTTCCTCTCGCCTTTCCTGTGGAGAGCGCCTCCTCTTGAGATGCGACGGGAATGCCGGGAATTCTTTCCCTACGAAACAGGGAAAGGATCCCTCATCTCGAGCTAGGAGACGGAAACGGGGCTCCCCTGCATGTGTGCGGGACCCCACGTGCTTCCTCTCGAGTGGAGACGGGTGTGTCGGGGAACTTCTTGAGTTGCAGCAATGGTGTGAAGGACCCTTTGGAAGTTCCAGTGGTTAGATGTGATTGGCCTCGAGAAGCCTCAGCGGAAATGGGCCTCATCTCGCCTGGAGGGCAAAACCTCCTGGATTTTCTCGAGTTGCGGCAGGTGCTCTCGACTTACGACGGGGACCTCAGGGACCCGCTCTGGTGGCCTCAGGAAAAGCCAGTCCCCATGCGAGTTCCTCGGGGGCCTCTCGGGATCCCTCTCCCATCGATGCCGGGGCCTAAGACCTTGTGTGGAGTTGGGGCCGGAACCTGAGGATTCCTCTCCAGTGCTGACATGGATCTTGGGGTACTTCTGGAGTCTCCCCAGGGGAGTCAGTCCTCGTCTCGAATGCGGGTATGCACTTGCGCTTTCCTCCAGAGCGGTAGCAGCAGTGTCACGCAGTCCGCCGCGTGGATCAAAGGATCTATGGTTTTCCCTCGAGTCTTTCCCATGAGGCTTTCCCACGAGGCTTTCCCACAGGGCTGTCCCACGTGCACACGTGGTGGTAGTCGATCCTCGGCTTGAACGTCAAGGCAGTGCAGGGAAAATAGGTTCCTCTGGAATGGACTGACACATCTGGGGGACTCTGGGAATGGTGGCACGACCCTGGAGTTCCTCTCGCCTTTCCTGTGGAGAGCGCCTCCTCTTGAGATGCGACGGGAACGCCGGGAATTCTTTCCCTACGAAACAGGGAAAGGATCCCTCATCTCGAGCTAGGAGACGGAAACGGGGCTCCCCTGCATGTGTGCGGGACCCCACGTGCTTCCTCTCGAGTGGAGACGGGCGTGTCGGGGAACTTCTTGAGTTGCAGCAATGGTGTGAAGGACCCTTTGGAAGTTCCAGTGGTTAGATGTGATTGGCCTCGAGAAGCCTCAGCGGAAATGGGCCTCATCTCGCCTGGAGGGCAAAACCTCCTGGATTTTCTCGAGTTGCGGCAGGTGCTCTCGACTTACGAGGGGGACCTCAGGGAACCGCTCTGGTGGCCTCAGGAAAGGCCAGTCCCCATGCGAGTTCCTCGGGTGCCTCTCGGGATTCCTCTCCCGTCGATGCTGGGGCCTAAGACCTTGTGTGGAGTCGGGGCCGGAACCTGAGGATTCCTCTCCAGTGCTGACATGGATCTTGGGGTACTTCTGGAGTCTCCCCAGGGGAGTCAGTCCTCGTCTCGAATGTGGGCATGCACTTGCGCTTTCCTCCAGAGCGGTAGCAGCAGTGGCACGCAGTCCGCAGCGTGGATCAAAGGATCTATGGTTTTCCCTCGAGTCTTTCCCACGAGGCTTTCCCACGAGGCTTTCCCACAGGGCTGTCCCACGTGCACACGTGGTGGGAGTCGATCCTCGGCTTGAACGTCAAGGCAGTGCAGGGAAAACAGGTTCCTCTGGAATGGACTGACACATCTGGGGGACTCTTGGAATGGTGGCACGACCCTGGAGTTCTTCTCGCCTTTCCTGTGGAGAGCGCCTCCTCTTGAGATGCGACGGGAACGCCGGGAATTCTTTCCCTACGAAACAGGGATAGGATCCCTCATCTCGAGCTAGGAGGCGGAAACGGGTCTCCCCTGGATGTGTGCGGGACACCACGTGCTTCCTCTCAAGTGGAGACGGGTATGTCGGGGAACTTCTTGAGTTGCAGCAAGGGTGTGAAGGACCCTTTGGAAGTTCCAGTGGTTAGATGTGATTGGCCTCGAGAAGCCTCAGCGGAAATGGGCCTCATCTCGCCTGGAGGGCAAAACCTCCTGGATTTTCTCGAGTTGCGGCATGTTCTCTCGACTTACGACGGGGACCTCAGGGACCCGCTCTGGTGGCCTCAGGAAAGGCCAGTCCCCATGCGAGTTCCTCGGGGGCTTCTCGGGATTCCTCTCCCGTCGATGCCGGGGCCTAAGACCTTGTGTGGAGTCGGGGCCGGAACCTGAGGATTCCTCTCCAGTGCTGACATGGATCTTGAGGTAATTCTGGAGTCTCCCCAGGGGAGTCAGTCCTCGTCTCGAATGCGGGCATGCACTTGCGCTTTCCTCCAGAGCGGTAGCAGCAGTGTCACGCAGTCCGCCGCGTGGATCAAAGGATCTATGGATTTCCCTCGAGTCTTTCCCACGAGGCTTTCCCACGAGGCTTTCCCACAGGGCTGTCCCACGTGCACACGTGGTGGGAGTCGATCCTCGGCTTGAACGTCAAGTCAGTGCAGGGAAAACAGGTTCCTATGGAATGGACTGACACATCTGGGGGACTCTTGGAATGGTGGCACGACACTGGAGTTCCTCTCGCCTTTCCTGTGGAGAGTGCCTCCTCTTGAGATGCGACGGGAACGCCGGGAATTCTTTTCCTACGAAACAGGGAAAGGATCCCTCATCTCGAGCTAGGAGGCGGAAACGGGGTTCCCCTGGATGTGTGCGGGACCCACGTGCTTCCTCTCGAGTGGAGACGGGTATTTCGGGGAACTTCTTGAGTTGCACAAGGGTGTGAAGGACCCTTTGGAAGTTCCAGTGGTTAGACGTGATTAGCCTCGAGAAGCCTCAGCGGAAATGGGCCTCCTCTCGCCTGGAGGGCAAAACCTCCTGGATTTTCTCGAGTTGCGGCAGGTGCTCTCGACTTACGATGGGGACCTCAGGGACCCGCTCTGGTGGCCTCAGGAAAGGCCAGTCCCCATGCGAGTTCCTCGCTGGCCTCTCGGGAATCCTCTCCCGTCGATGCCGGGGCCTAAGACCTTGTGTGGAGTCGGGGCCGGAACCTGAGGATTCCTCTCCAGTGCTGACATGGATCTTGGGGTACTTCTGGAGTCTCCCCAGGGGAGTCAGTCCTCGTCTCGAATGCGGGCATGCACTTGCGCTTTCCTCCAGTGCGGTAGCAGCAGTGTCATGCAGTCCGCCGCGTGGATCAAAGGATCTATGGTTTTCCCTCGAGTCTTTCCCACGAGGCTTTCCCACGAGGCTTTCCCACAGGGCTGTCCCACGTGCACACGTGGTGGGAGTCGATCCTCGGCTTGAACGTCATGGCAGTGCAGGGAAAACAGGTTCCTCTGGAATGGAGTGACACATCTGGGGGACTCTTGGAATGGTGGCATGACCCTGGAGTTCCTCTCGCCTTTCCTGTGGAGAGCGCCTCCTCTTGAGATGCGACGGGAACGCCGGGAATTCTTTCCCTACGAAACAGGGAAAGGATCCCTCATCTCGAGCTAGGAGGCGGAAACGGGGCTCCCCTGGATGTGTGCGGGACCCACGTGCTTCCTCTCGAGTGGAGACGGGTATGTCGGCGAACTTCTTGAGTTGCAGCAAGGGTGTGAAGGACCCTTTGGAAGTTCCAGTGGTTAGACGTGATTGGCCTCGAGAAGACTCAGCGGAAATGGGCCTCATCTCGCCTGGAGGGCAAAACCTCCTGGATTTTCTCGAGTTGCGGCAGGTGATCTCGACTTACGACGGGGACGTCAGGGACCCGCTCTGGTGGCCTCAGGAAAGGCCAGTCCCCATGCGAGTTCCTCGGGGGCCTCTCGGGATTCCTCTCCCGTCGATGCCGGGGCCTAAGACCTTGTGTGGAGTCGGGGCCGGAACCTGAGGATTCCTCTCCAGTGCTGACATGGATCTTGGGGTACTTCTGGAGTCTCCCCAGGGGAGTCAGTCCTCGTCTCGAATGCGGGCATGCACTTGCGCTTTCCTCCAGAGCGTTAGCAGCAGTGTCACGCAGTCCGCCGCGTGGATCAAAGGATCTATGGTTTTCCCTCGAGTCTTTCCCACGAGGCTTTCCCACGAGGCTTTCCCACAGGGCTGTCCCACGTGCACACGTGGTGGGAGTCGATCCTCGGCTTGAACGTCAAGGCAGTGCAGGGAAAGCAGATTCCTCTGGAATGGACTGACACATCTGGGGGACTCTTGGAATGGTGGCACGACCCTGGAGTTCCTCTCGCCTTTCCTGTGGAGAGCGCCTCCTCTTGAGATGCGACGGGAACGCCGGGAATTCTTTCCCTACGAAACAGGGAAAGGATCCCTCATCTCGAGCTAGGAGGCGGAAACGGGGCTCCCCTGGATGTGTGCGGGACCCACGTGCTTCCTCTCGAGTGGAGACGGGTATGTCGGGGAACTTCCTGAGTTGCAGCAAGGGTGTGAAGGACCCTTTGGAAGTTCCAGTGGTTAGACGTGATTAGCCTCGAGAAGCCTCAGCGGAAATGGGCCTCATCTCGCCTGGAGGGCAAAACCTCCTGGATTTTTTCGAGTTGCGGCAGGTGCTCTCGACTTACGACGGGGACCACAGGGACCCGCTCTGGTGGCCTCAGGAAAGGCCAGTCCCCATGCGCGTTCCTCGGGGGCCTCTCGGGATTCCTCTCCCGTCGATGCCGGGGCCTAAGACCTTGTGTGGAGTCGGGGCCGGAACCTGAGGATTCCTCTCCAGTGCTGACATGGATCTCGGGGTACTTCTGGAGTCTCCCCAGGGGAGTCAGTCCTCGTCTCGAATGCGGGCATGCACTTGCGCTTTCCTCCAGAGCGGTAGCAGCAGTGTCACGCAGTCCGCCGCGTGGATCAAAGGATCTATGGTTTTCCCTCGAGTCTTTCCCACGAGGCTTTCCCACGAGGCTTTCCCACAGGGCTGTCCCACGTGCACACGTGGTGGGAGTCGATCCTCGGCTTGAACGTCAAGGCAGTGCAGGGAAAACAGGTTCCTCTGGAATGGACTGACACATCTGGGGGACTCTTGGAATGGTGGCACGACCCTGGAGTTCCTCTCGCCTTTCCTGTGGAGAGCGCCTCCTCTTGAGATGCGACGGGAACGCCGGGAATTCTTTCCCTACGAAACAGGGAAAGGATCCCTCATCTCGAGCTAGGAGGCGGAAACGGGGCTCCCCTGGATGTGTGTGGGACACCACGTGCTTCCTCTCGAGTGCAGACGGGTATGTCGGGGATCTTCTTGAGTTGCAGCAAGGGTGTGAAGGACCCTTTGGAAGTTCCAGCGGTTAGATGTGATTGGCCTCGAGAAGCCTCAGCGGAAATGGGCCTCATCTCGCCTGGAGGGCAAAACCTCCTGGATTTTCTCGAGTTGCGGCAAGTGCTCTCGACTTACGACGGGGACCTCAGGGACCCGCTCTGGTGGCCTCAGGAAAGGCCAGTCCCCATGCGAGTTCCTCGGGGGCTTCTCGGGATTCCTCTCCCGTCGATGCCGGGGCCTAAGACCTTGTGTGGAGTCGGGGCCGGAACCTGAGGATTCCTCTCCAGTGCTGACATGGATCTTGAGGTACTTCTGGAGTCTCCCCAGGGGAGTCAGTCCTCGTCTCGAATGCGGGCATGCACTTGCGCTTTCCTCCAGAGCGGTAGCAGCAGTGTCACGCAGTCCGCCGCGTGGATCAAAGGATCTATGGATTTCCCTCGAGTCTTTCCCACGAGGCTTTCCCACGAGGCTTTCCCACAGGGCTGTCCCACGTGCACACGTGGTGGGAGTCGATCCTCGGCTTGAACGTCAAGGCAGTGCAGGGAAAACAGGTTCCTATGGAATGGACTGACACATCTGGGGGACTCTTGGAATGGTGGCACGACCCTGGAGTTCCTCTCGCCTTTCCTGTGGAGAGTGCCTCCTCTTGAGATGCGACGGGAACGCCGGGAATTCTTTCCCTACGAAACAGGGAAAGGATCACTCATCTCGAGCTAGGAGGCGGAAACGGGGCTCCCCTGGATGTGTGCGGGACCCACGTGCTTCCTCTCGAGTGGAGACGGGTATTTCGGGGAACTTCTTGAGTTGCACAAGGGTGTGAAGGACCCTTTGGAAGTTCCAGTGGTTAGACGTGATTAGCCTCGAGAAGCCTCAGCGGAAATGGGCCTCCTCTCGCCTGGAGGGCAAAACCTCCTGGATTTTCTCGAGTTGCGGCAGGTGCTCTCGACTTACGATGGGGACCTCAGGGACCCTCTCTGGTGGCCTCAGGAAAGGCCAGTCCCCATGCGAGTTCCTCGGGGGCCTCTCGGGATTCCTCTCCCGTCGATGCCGGGGCCTAAGACCTTGTGTGGAGTCGGGGCCGGAACCTGAGGATTCCTCTCCAGTGCTGACATGGATCTTGGGGTACTTCTGGAGTCTCCCCAGGGGAGTCAGTCCTCGTCTCGAATGCGGGCATGCACTTGCGCTTTCCTCCAGTGCGGTAGCAGCAGTGTCATGCAGTCCGCCGCGTGGATCAAAGGATCTATGGTTTTCCCTCGAGTCTTTCCCACGAGGCTTTCCCACGAGGCTTTCCCACAGGGCTGTCCCACGTGCACACGTGGTGGGAGTCGATCCTCGGCTTGAACGTCATGGCAGTGCAGGGAAAACAGGTTTCTCTGGAATGGACTGACACATCTGGGGGACTCTTGGAATGGTGGCATGACCCTGGAGTTCCTCTCGCCTTTCCTGTGGAGAGCGCCTCCTCTTGAGATGCGACGGGAACGCCGGGAATTCTTTCCCTATGAAACAGGGAAAGGATCCCTCATCTCGAGCTAGGAGGCGGAAATGGGGCTCCCCTGGATGTGTGCGGGACACCACGTGCTTCCTCTCGAGTGCAGATGGGTATGTCGGGGAACTTCTTGACTTGCAGCAATGGTGTGAAGGACCCTTTGGAAGTTCCAGTGGTTAGATGTGATTGGCCTCGAGAAGCCTCAGCGGAAATGGGCCTCATCTCGCCTGGAGGGCAAAACCTCCTGGATTTTCTCGAGTTGCGGCAGGTGCTCTCGACTAACGACGGGGACCTCAGGGACCCGCTCTGGTGGCCTCAGGAAAGGCCAGTCCCCATGCGAGTTCCTCGGGGGCGTCTCGGGATTCCTCTCCCGTCGATGCCCGGGCCTAAGACCTTGTGTGGAGTCGGGGCCGGAACCTGAGGATTCCTCTCCAGTGCTGACATGGATCTTGGGGTACTTCTGGAGTCTCCCCAGGGGAGTCAGTCCTCGTCTCGAATGCGGGCATGCACTTGCGCTTTCCTCCAGTGCGGTAGCAGCAGTGTCACGCAGTCCTCCTCGTGGATCAAAGGATCTATGGTTTTCCCTCGAGTCTTTCCCACGAGGCTTTCCCACGAGGCTTTCCCACAGGGCTGTCCCACGTGCACACGTGGTGGGAGTCGATCCTCGGCTTGAACGTCAAGGCAGTGCAGGGAAAACAGGTTCCTCTGGAATGGACTGACACATCTGGGGGACTCTTGGAATGGTGGCACGACCCTGGAGTTCCTCTCGCCTTTCCTGTGCAGAGCGCCTCCTCTTGAGATGCGACGGGAACGCCGGGAATTCTTTCCCTACGAAACAGGGAAAGGATCCCTCATCTCGAGCTAGGAGGCGGAAACGGGGCTCCCCTGGATGTGTGCGGGACCCACGTGCTTCCTCTCGAGTGGAGACGGGTATGTCGGGGAACTTCTTGAGTTGCAGCAAGGGTGTGAAGGACCCTTTGGAAGGTCCAGTGGTTAGATGTGATTGGCCTCGAGAAGCCTCAGCGGAAATGGGCCTCATCTCGCCTGGAGGGCAAAACCTCCTGGATTTTCTCGAGTTGCGGCAGGTGCTCTCGACTTACGACGGGGACCTCAGGGACCCGCTCTGGTGGCCTCAGGAAAGGCCAGTCCCAATGCGAGTTCCTCGGAGGCCTCTCGGGATTCCTCTCCCGTCGATGCCGGGGCCTAAGACCTTGTGTGGAGTCGGGGCCGGAACCTGAGGATTCCTCTCCAGTGCTGACATGGATCTGGGGGTACTTCTGGAGTCTCCCCAGGGGAGTCAGTCCTCGTCTCGAATGCGGGCCTGCATTGCGCGTTCCTCCAGAGCGGTAGCAGCAGTGTCACGCAGTCCGCCGCGTGGATCAAAGGATCTATGGTTTTCCCTCGAGTCTTTCCCACGAGGCTTTCCCACGAGGCTTTCCCACAGGGCTGTCCCACGTGCACACGTGGTGGTAGTCGATCCTCGGCTTGAACGTCAAGGCAGTGCAGGGAAAATAGGTTCCTCTGGAATGGACTGACACATCTGGGGGACTCTGGGAATGGTGGCACGACCCTGGAGTTCCTCTCGCCTTTCCTGTGGAGAGCGCCTCCTCTTGAGATGCGACGGGAATGCCGGGAATTCTTTCCCTACGAAACAGGGAAAGGATCCCTCATCTCGAGCTAGGAGACGGAAACGGGGCTCCCCTGCATGTGTGCGGGACCCCACGTGCTTCCTCTCGAGTGGAGACGGGCGTGTCGGGGAACTTCTTGAGTTGCAGCAATGGTGTGAAGGACCCTTTGGAAGTTCCAGTGGTTAGATGTGATTGGCCTCGAGAAGCCTCAGCGGAAATGGGCCTCATCTCGCCTGGAGGGCAAAACCTCCTGGATTTTCTCGAGTTGCGGCAGGTGCTCTCGACTTACGACGGGGACCTCAGGGACCCGCTCTGGTGGCCTCAGGAAAAGCCAGTCCCCATGCGAGTTCCTCGGGGGCCTCTCGGGATCCCTCTCCCATCGATGCCGGGGCCTAAGACCTTGTGTGGAGTTGGGGCCGGAACCTGAGGATTCCTCTCCAGTGCTGACATGGATCTTGGGGTACTTCTGGAGTCTCCCCAGGGGAGTCAGTCCTCGTCTCGAATGCGGGCATGCACTTGCGCTTTCCTCCAGAGCGGTAGCAGCAGTGTCACGCAGTCCGCCGCGTGGATCAAAGGATCTATGGTTTTCCCTCGAGTCTTTCCCACGAGGCTTTCCCACGAGGCTTTCCCACAGGGCTGTCCCACGTGCACACGTGGTGGTAGTCGATCCTCGGCTTGAACGTCAAGGCAGTGCAGGGAAAATAGGTTCCTCTGGAATGGACTGACACATCTGGGGGACTCTGGGAATGGTGGCACGACCCTGGAGTTCCTCTCGCCTTTCCTGTGGAGAGCGCCTCCTCTTGAGATGCGACGGGAACGCCGGGAATTCTTTCCCTACGAAACAGGGAAAGGATCCCTCATCTCGAGCTAGGAGACGGAAACGGGGCTCCCCTGCATGTGTGCGGGACCCCACGTGCTTCCTCTCGAGTGGAGACGGGCGTGTCGGGGAACTTCTTGAGTTGCAGCAATGGTGTGAAGGACCCTTTGGAAGTTCCAGTGGTTAGATGTGATTGGCCTCGAGAAGCCTCAGCGGAAATGGGCCTCATCTCGCCTGGAGGGCAAAACCTCCTGGATTTTCTCGAGTTGCGGCAGGTGCTCTCGACTTACGAGGGGGACCTCAGGGAACCGCTCTGGTGGCCTCAGGAAAGGCCAGTCCCCATGCGAGTTCCTCGGGTGCCTCTCGGGATTCCTCTCCCGTCGATGCTGGGGCCTAAGACCTTGTGTGGAGTCGGGGCCGGAACCTGAGGATTCCTCTCCAGTGCTGACATGGATCTTGGGGTACTTCTGGAGTCTCCCCAGGGGAGTCAGTCCTCGTCTCGAATGCGGGCATGCACTTGCGCTTTCCTCCAGAGCGGTAGCAGCAGTGGCACGCAGTCCGCAGCGTGGATCAAAGGATCTATGGTTTTCCCTCCAGTCTTTCCCACGAGGCTTTCCCACGAGGCTTTCCCACAGGGCTGTCCCACGTGCACACGTGGTGGGAGTCGATCCTCGGCTTGAACGTCAAGGCAGTGCAGGGAAAACAGGTTCCTCTGGAATGGACTGACACATCTGGGGGACTCTTGGAATGGTGGCACGACCCTGGAGTTCTTCTCGCCTTTCCTGTGGAGAGCGCCTCCTCTTGAGATGCGACGGGAACGCCGGGAATTCTTTCCCTACGAAACAGGGATAGGATCCCTCATCTCGAGCTAGGAGGCGGAAACGGGGCTCCCCTGGATGTGTGCGGGACACCACGTGCTTCCTCTCAAGTGGAGACGGGTATGTCGGGGAACTTCTTGAGTTGCAGCAAGGGTGTGAAGGACCCTTTGGAAGTTCCAGTGGTTAGATGTGATTGGCCTCGAGAAGCCTCAGCGGAAATGGGCCTCATCTCGCCTGGAGGGCAAAACCTCCTGGATTTTCTCGAGTTGCGGCATGTGCTCTCGACTTACGACGGGGACCTCAGGGACCCGCTCTGGTGGCCTCAGGAAAGGCCAGTCCCCATGCGAGTTCCTCGGGGCCTCTCGGGATTCCTCTCCCGTCGATGCCGGGGCCTAAGACCTTGTGTGGAGCCGGGGCCGGAACCTGAGGATTCCTCTCCAGTGCTGACATGGATCTTGGGGTACTTCTGGAGTCTCCCCAGGGGAGTCAGTCCTCGTCTCGAATGCGGGCATGCACTTGCGCTTTCTTCCAGAGCGGTAGCAGCAGTGTCACGCAGTCCGCCGCGTGGATCAAAGGATCTATGGTTTTCCCTCGAGTCTTTCCCACGAGGCTTTCCCACGAGGCTTTCCCACAGGGCTGTCCCACGTGCACACGTGGTGGGAGTCGATCCTCGGCTTGAACGTCAAGGCAGTGCAGGGAAAACAGGTTCCTCTGGAATGGACTGACACATCTGGGGGACTCTTGGAATGGTGTCACGACCCTGGAGTTCCTCTCGCCTTTCCTGTGGAGAGCGCCTCCTCTTGAGATGCGACGGGAACGCCGGGAATTCTTTCCCTACGAAACAGGGAAAGGATCCCTCATCTCGAGCTAGGAGGCGGAAACGGGGCTCCCCTGGATGTGTGCGGGACCCCACGTGCTTCCTCTCGAGTGGAGACGGGTATGTCGGGGAACTTCTTGAGTTGCAGCAATGGTGTGAAGGACCCTTTGGAAGTTCCAGTGGTTAGATGTGATTGGCCTCGAGAAGCCTCAGCGGAAATGGGCCTCATCTCGCCTGGAGGGCAAAACCTCCTGGATTTTCTCGAGTTGCGGCAGGTGCTCTCGACTTACGACGGGGACCTCAGGGACCCGCTCTGGTGGCCTCAGGAAAGGCCAGTCCCCATGCGAGTTCCTCGGGGGCCTCTCGGGATTCCTCTCCCGTCGATGCCGGGGCCTAAGACCTTGTGTGGAGTCGGGGCCGGAACCTGAGGATTCCTCTCCAGTGCTGACATGGATCTTGGGGTACTTCTGGAGTCTCCCCAGGGGAGTCAGTCCTCGTCTCGAATGCGGGCATGCACTTGCGCTTTCCTCCAGAGCGGTAGCAGCAGTGTCACGCAGTCCGCCGCGTGGATCAAAGGATCTATGGTTTTCCCTCGAGTCTTTCCCACGAGGCTTTCCCACGAGGCTTTCCCACAGGGCTGTCCCACGTGCACACGTGGTGGGAGTCGATCCTCGGCTTGAACGTCAAGGCAGTGCAGGGAAAACAGGTTCCTCTGGAATGGACTGACACATCTGGGGGACTCTTGGAATGGTGTCTCGACCCTGGAGTTCCTCTCGCCTTTCCTGTGGAGAGCGCCTCCTCTTGAGATGCGACGGGAACGCCGGGAATTCTTTCCCTACGAAACAGGGAAAGGATCCCTCATCTCGAGCTAGGAGGCGGAAACGGGGCTCCCCTGGATGTGTGCGGGACCCCACGTGCTTCCTCTCGAGTGGAGACGGGTATTTCGGGGACCTTCTTGAGTTGCAGCAAGGGTGTGAAGGACCCTTTGGAAGTTCCAGTGGTTAGATGTGATTGGCCTCGAGAAGCCTCATCGGAAATGGGCCTCATCTCGGCTGGAGGGCAAAACCTCCTGGATTTTCTCGAGTTGCGGCAGGTGCTCTCGACTTATGACGGGGACCTCAGGGACCCGCTCTGGTGGCCTCAGGAAAGGCCAGTCCCCATGCGAGTTCCTCGGGGGCCTCTCGGGATTCCTCTCCCGTCGATGCCGGGTCCTAAGACTTGTGTGGAGTCGGGGCCGGAACCTGAGGATTCCTCTCCAGTGCTGACATGTATCTTGGGGTACTTCTGGAGTCTCCCCAGGGGAGTCAGTCCGCGTCTCGAATGCGGGCATGCACTTGTGTTTTCCTCCAGAGCGGTAGCAGCAGTGTCACGCAGTCCGCCGCGTGGATCAAAGGATCTATGGTTTTCCCTCGAGTCTTTCCCACGAGGCTTTCCCACGAGGCTTTCCCACAGGGCTGTCCCACGTGCACACGTGGTGGGAGTCGATCCTCGGCTTGAACGTCAAGGCAGTGCAGGGAAAACAGGTTCCTCTGGAATGGACTGACACATCTGGGGGACTCTTGGAATGGTGGCACGACCCTGGAGTTCCTCTCGCCTTTCCTGTGGAGAGCGCCTCCTCTTGAGATGCGACGGGAACGCCGGGAATTCTTTCCCTACGAAACAGGGATAGGATCCCTCATCTCGAGCTAGGAGGCGGAAACGGGGCTCCCCTGGATGTGTGCGGGACACCACGTGCTTCCTCTCGAGTGGAGACGGGTATGTCAGGGAACTTCTTGAGTTGCAGCAAGGGTGTGAAGGACCCTTTGGAAGTTCCAGTGGTTAGACGTGATTAGCCTCGAGAAGCCTCAGCGGAAATGGGCCTCATCTCGCCTGGAGGGCAAAACCTCCTGGATTTTCTGGAGTTGCGGCAGGTGCTCTCGACTTACGACGGGGACCTCAGGGACCCGCTCTGGTGGCCTCAGGAAAGGCCAGTCCCCATGCGAGTTCCTCGGGGGCCTCTCGGGATTCCTCTCCCGTCGATGCCGGGGCCTAAGACCTTGTGTGGAGTCGGCGCCGGAACCTGAGGATTCCTCTCCAGTGCTGACATGGATCTTGGGGGTACTTCTGGAGTCTCCCCAGGGGAGTCAGTCCTCGTCTCGAATGCGGGCATGCACTTGCGCTTTCCTCCAGAGCGGTAGCAGCAGTGTCACGCAGTCTGCCGCGTGGATCAAAGGATCTATGGTTTTCCCTCGAGTCTTTCCCACGAGGCTTTCCAACGAGGCTTTCCCACAGGGCTGTCCCACGTGCACACGTGGTGTGAGTCGATCCTCGGCTTGAACGTCAAGGCAGTGCAGGGAAAACAGGTTCCTCTGGAATGGACTGACACATCTGGGGGACTCTTGGAATGGTGGCACGACCCTGGAGTTCCTCTCGCCTTTCCTGTGGAGAGCGCCTCCTCTTGAGATGCGACGGGAACGCCGGGAATTCTTTCCCTACGAAACAGGGATAGGATCCCTCATCTCGAGCTAGGAGGCGGAAACGGGGCTCCCCTGGATGTGTGCGGGACACCACGTGCTTCCTCTCGAGTGGAGATGGGTATGTCAGGGAACTTCTTGAGTTGCAGCAAGGGTGTGAAGGACCCTTTGGAAGTTCCAGTGGTTAGACGTGATTGGCCTAGAGAAGCCTCAGCGGAAATGGGCCTCATCTCGCCTGGAGGGCAAAACCTCCTGGTGGTTCTCGAGTTGCGGCAGGTGCTCTCGACTTACGACGGGGACCTCAGGGACCCGCTCTGGTGGCCTCAGGAAAGGCCAGTCCCCATGCGAGTTCCTCGGGGGCCTCTGGGGATTCCTCTCCCGTCGATGCCGGGGCCTAAGACCTTGTGTGGAGTTGGGGCCGGAACCTGAGGATTCCTCTCCAGTGCTGACATGGATCTTGGGGTACTTCTGGAGTCTCCCCAGGGGAGTCAGTCCTCGTCTCGAATGCGGGCATGCACTTGCGCTTTCCTCCAGAGCGGTAACAGCAGTGTCACGCAGTCCGCCGCGTGGATCAAAGGATCTATGGTTTTCCCTCGAGTCTTTCCCACGAGGCTTTCCCACGAGGCTTTCCCACAGGGCTGTCCCACGTGCACACGTGGTGGGAGTCGATCCTCGGCTTGAACGTCAAGGCAGTGCAGGGAAAACAGGTTCCTCTGGAATGGACTGACACATCTGGGGGACTCTTGGAAGGGTGGCACGACCCTGGAGTTCCTCTCGCCTTTCCTGTGGAGAGCGCCTCCTCTTGAGATGCGACGGGAACGCCGGGAATTCTTTCCCTACGAAACAGGGATAGGATCCCTCATCTCGAGCTAGGAGGCGGAAACGGGGCTCCCCTGGATGTGTGCGGGACACCACGTGCTTCCTCTCGAGTGGAGACGGGTATGTCAGGGAACTTCTTGAGTTGCAGCAAGGGTGTGAAGGACCCTTTGGAAGTTCCAGTGGTTAGACGTGATTGGCCTAGAGAAGCCTCAGCGGAAATGGGCCTCATCTCGCCTGGAGGGCAAAACCTCCTGGATTTTCTCGAGTTGCGGCAGGTGCTCTCGACTTACGACGGGGACCTCAGGGACCCGCTCTGGTGGCCTCAGGAAAGGCCAGTCCCCATGCGAGTTCCTCGGGGGCCTCTCGGGATTCCTCTCCCGTCGATGCCGGGGCCTAAGACCTTGTGTGGAGTCGGGGCCGGAACCTGAGGATTCCTCTCCAGTGCTGACATGGATCTTGGGGTACTTCTGGAGTCTCCCCAGGGGAGTCAGTCCTCGTCTCGAATGCGGGCATGCACTTGCGCTTTCCTCCAGAGCGGTAGCAGCAGTGTCACGCAGTCCGCCGCGTGGATCAAAGGATGTATGTTTTTCCCTCGAGTCTTTCCCACGAGGCTTTCCCACGAGGCTTTCCCACAGGGTTGTCCCACGTGCACACGTGGTGGGAGTCGATCCTCGGCTTGAACGTCAAGGCAGTGCAGGGAAAACAGGTTCCTCTGGAATGGACTGACACATCTGGTGGACTCTTGGAATGGTGGCACGACCCTGGAGTTCCTCTCGCCTTTCCTGTGGAGAGCGCCTCCTCTTGAGATGCGACGGGAACGCCGGGAATTCTTTCCCTACGAAACAGGGAAAGGATCCCTCATCTCGAGCTAGGAGGCGGAAACGGGGCTCCCCTGGATGTGTGCGGGACCCCACGTGCTTCCTCTCGAGTGGAGACGGGTATGTCGGGGAACTTCTTGAGTTGCAGCAATGGTGTGAAGGACCCTTTGGAAGTTCCAGTGGTTAGATGTGATTGGCCTCGAGAAGCCTCAGTGGAAATGGGCCTCATCTCGCCTGGAGTGCAAAACCTCATGGATTTTCTCGAGTTGCGGCAGGTGCTCTCGACTTACGACGGGGACCTCAGGGAACCGCTCTGGTGGCCTCAGGAAAGGCCAGTCCCCATGCGAGTTCCTCGGGGGCCTCTCGGGATTTCTCTCCCGTCGATGCCGGGGCCGAAGACCTTGTGTGGAGTAGGGGCCGGAACCTGAGGATTCCTCTCCAGTGCTGACATGGATCTGGAGTACTTCTGGAGTCTCCCCAGGGGAGTCAGTCCTCGTCTCAAATGCGGGCATGCATTGCGCTTTCCTCCAGAGCGGTAGCAGCAGTGTCACGCAGTCCGCCGCGTGGATCAAAGGATCTATGGTTTTCCCTCGAGTCATTCCCACGAGGCTTTCCCACGAGGCTTTCCCACAGGGCTGTCCCACGTGCACACGTGGTGGGAGTCGATCCTCGGCTTGAACGTCAAGGCAGTGCAGGGAAAACAGGTTCCTCTGGAATGGACTGACACATCTGGGTGACTCTTGGAATGGTGGCACGACCCTGGAGTTCCTCTCGCATTTCCTGTGGAGAACGCCTCCTCTTGAGATGCGACGGGAACGCCGGGAATTCTTTCCCTACGAAACAGGGAAAGGATCCCTCATCTCGAGCTAGGAGGCCGAAACGGGCCTCCCCTGGATGTGTGCGGGACACCACGTGCTTCCTCTCGAGTGGAGACGGGTATGTCGGGGAACTTCTTGAGTTGCAGCAAGGGTGTGAAGGACCCTTTGGAAGTTCCAGTGGTTAGACGTGATTGGCCTCGAGAAGCCTCAGCGGAAATGGGCCTCATCTCGCCTGGAGGGCAAAACCTCCTGGATTTTCTCGAGTTGCGGCAGGTGCTCTCGACTTACGACGGGGACCTCAGGGACCCGCTCTGGTGGCCTCAGGAAAGGCCAGTCCCCATGCGAGTTCCTCGGGGGCCTCTCGGGATTCCTCTCCCGTCGATGCCGGGGCCTAAGACCTTGTGTGGAGTCGGGGCCGGAACCTGAGGATTCCTCTCCAGTGCTGACATGGATCTTGGGGTACTTCTGGAGTCTCCCCAGGGGAGTCAGTCCTCGTCTCGAATGCGGGCATGCACTTGCGCTTTCCTCCAGAGCGGTAGCAGCAGTGTCACGCAGTCCGCCGCGTGGATCAAATGATCTATGGTTTTCCCTCGAGTCTTTCCCACGAGGCTTTCCCACGAGGCTTTCCCACAGGGCTGTCCCACGTGCACACGTGGTGGGAGTCGATCCTCGGCTTGAACGTCAAGGCAGTGCAGGGAAAACAGGTTCCTCTGGAATGGCCTGACACATCTGCGGGACTCTTGGAATGGTGGCACGACCCTGGAGTTCCTCTCGCCTTTCCTGTGGAGAGCGCCTCCAATTGAGATGCGACGGGAACGCCGGGAATTCTTTCCCTATGAAACAGGGAAAGGATCCCTCATCTCGAGCTAGGAGGCGGAAACGGGGCTCCCCTGGATGTGTGCGGGACCCACGTGCTTCCTCTCGAGTGGAGATGGGTATGTCGGGGAACTTCTTGAGTTGCAGCAAGGGTGTGAAGGACCCTTTGGAAGTTCCAGTAGTTAGACGTGATTAGCCTCGAGAAGCCTCAGCGGAAATGGGCCTCATCTCGCCTGGAGGCCAAAACCTACTGGATTTTCTCGAGTTGCGGCAGGTGCTCTCGACTTACGACGGGGACCTCAGGGACCCGCTCTGGTGGCCTCAGGAAAGGCCAGTCCCCATGCGAGTTCCTCGGGGACCTCTGGGGATTCCTCTCCCGTCGATGCCGGGGCCTAAGACCTTGTGTGGAGTCGGGGCCGGAACCTGAGGGTTCCTCTCCAGTGCTGACATGGATCTTGGGGTACTTCTGGAGTCTCCCCAGGGGAGTCAGTCCTCGTCTCGAATGCGGGCATGCACTTGCGCTTTCCTCCAGAGCGGTAGCAGCAGGGTCACGCAGTCCGCCGCGTGGATCAAAGGATCTATGGTTTTCCCTCGAGTCTTTCCCACGAGGCTTTCCCACGAGGCTTTCCCACAGGGCTGTCCCACGTGCACACGTGGTGGGAGTCGATCCTCGGCTTGAACGTCAAGGCAGTGCAGGGAAAACAGGTTCCTCTGGAATGGACTGACACATCTGGGGGACTCTTGGAATGGTGGCACGACCCTGGAGTTCCTCTCGACTTTCCTGTGAAGAGCGCCTCCTCTTGAGATGCGACGGGAACGCCAGGAATTCTTTCCCTACGAAACAGGGAAAGGATTCCTCATCTCGAGCTAGGAGGCGGAAACGGGGCTCCCCTGGATGTGTGCGGGACCCACGTGCTTCCTCTCGAGTGGAGACGGGTATGTCGGGGAACTTCTTGAGTTGCAGCAAGGGTGTGAAGGACCCTTTGGAAGTTCCAGTGGTTAGACGTGATTAGCCTCGAGAAGCCTCAGCGGAAATGGGCCTCATCTCGCCTGGAGGGCAAAACCTCCTGGATTTTCTCGAGTTGCGGCAGGTGCTCTCGACTTACGACGGGGACCTCAGGGAACCGCTCTGGTGGCCTCAGGAAAGGCCAGTCCCCATGCGAGTTCCTCGGGGGCCTCTCGGGATTCCTCTCCCGTCGATGCCGGGGCCTAAGACCTTGTGTGGAATCGGGGCCGGAACCTGAGGATTCCTCTCCAGTGCTGACATGGATCTTGGGGTACTTCTGGAGTCTCCCCAGGGGAGTCAGTCCTCGTCTCGAATGCGGGCATGCACTTGTGCTTTCTTCCAGAGCGGTAGCAGCAGTGTCACGCAGTCCGCCTCGTGGATCAAAGGATCTATGGTTTTCCCTCGAGTCTTTCCCACGAGGCTTTCCCACGAGGCTTTCCCACAGGGCTGTCCCACGTGCACACGTGGTGGGAGTCGATCCTCGGCTTGAACGTCAAGGCAGTGCAGGGAAAACAGGTTCCTCTGGAATGGACTGACACATCTGGGGGACTCTTGGAATGGTGGCACGACCCTGGAGTTCCTCTCGCCTTTCCTGTGGAGAGCGCCTCCTCTTGAGATGCGACGGGAACGCCGGGAATTCTTTCCCTACGAAACAGGGAAAGGATCCCTCATCTCGAGCTAGGAGGCGGAAACGGGGCTCCCCTGGATGAGTGCGGGACCCACGTGCTTCCTCTCGAGTGGAGACGGGTATGTCGGGGAACTTCTTGAGTTGCAGCAAGGGTGTGAAGGACCCTTTGGAAGTTCCAGTGGTTAGATGTGATTGGCCTCGAGAAGCCTCAGCGGAAATGGGCCTCATCTCGCCTGGATGGCAAAACCTCCTGGATTTTCTCGAGTTGCGGCAGGTGCTCTCGACTTACGACGGGGACCTCAGGGACCCGCTCTTGTGGCCTCAGGAAAGGCCAGTCCCCATGCGAGTTCCTCGGGGGCCTCTCGGGATTCCTCTCCCGTCGATGCCGGGGCCTAAGACCTTGTGTGGAGTCGGCGCCGGAACTTGAGGATTCCTCTCCAGTGCTGACATGGATCTTGGGGGTACTTCTGGAGTCTCCCCAGGGGAGTCAGTCCTCGTCTCGAATGCGGGCATGCACTTGCGCTTTCCTCCAGAGCGGTAGCAGCAGTGTCACGCAGTCCGCCGCGTGGATCAAAGGATCTATGGTTTTCCCTCGAGTCTTTCCCACGAGGCTTTCCCACGAGGCTTTCCCACAGGGCTGTCCCACGTGCACACGTGGTGGGAGTCGATCCTCGGCTTGAACGTCAAGGCAGTGCAGGGAAAACAGGTTCCTCTGGAATGGACTGACACATCTGGGGGACTATTGGAATGGTGGCACGACCCTGGAGTTCCTCTCGCCTTTCCTGTGGAGAGCGCCTCCTCTTGAGATGCGACGGGAACACCGGGAATTCTTTCCCTAGGAAACAGGGAAAGGATCCCTCATCTCGAGCTAGGAGGCGGAAACGGGGCTCCCCTGGATGTGTGCGGGACACCACGTGCTTCCTCTCGAGTGGAGACGGGTATGTCAGGGAACTTCTTGAGTTGCAGCAAGGGTGTGAAGGACCCTTTGGAAGTTCCAGTGGTTAGACGTGATTGGCCTAGAGAAGCCTCAGCGGAAATGGGCCTCATCTCGCCTGGAGGGCAAAACCTCCTGGATTTTCTCGAGTTGCGGCAGGTGCTCTCGACTTACGACGGGGACCTCAGGGACCCGCTCTGGTGGCCTCAGGAAAGGCCAGTCCCCATGCGAGTTCCTCGGGGGCCTCTCGGGATTCCTCTCCCGTCGATGCCGGGGCCTAAGACCTTGTGTGGAGTCGGGGCCGGAACCTGAGGATTCCTCTCCAGTGCTGACATGGATCTTGGGGTACTTCTGGAGTCTCCCCAGGGGAGTCAGTCCTCGTCTCGAATGCCGGCATGCACTTGCGCTTTCCTCCAGAGCGGTAGCAGCACTGTCACGCAGTCCGCCGCGTGGATCAAAGGATCTATGGTTTTCCCTCGTGTCTTTCCCACGAGGCTTTCCCACGAGGCTTTCCCACAGGGCTGTCCCACGTGCACACGTGGTGGGAGTCGATCCTCGGCTTGAACGTCAAGGCAGTGCAGGGAAAACAGGTTCCTCTGGAATGGACTGACACATCTGGTGGACTCTTGGAATGGTGGCACGACCCTGGAGTTCCTCTCGCCTTTCCTGTGGAGAGCGCCTCCTCTTGAGATGCGACGGGAACGCCGGGAATTCTTTCCCTACGAAACAGGGAAAGGATCCCTCATCTCGAGCTAGGAGGCGGAAACGGGGCTCCCCTGGATGTGTGCGGGACCCCACGTGCTTCCTCTCGAGTGGAGACGGGTATGTCGGGGAACTTCTTGAGTTGCAGCAATGGTGTGAAGGACCCTTTGGAAGTTCCAGTGGTTAGATGTGATTGGCCTCGAGAAGCCTCATTGAAAATGGGCCTCATCTCGCCTGGAGGGCAAAACCTCATGGATTTTCTCGAGTTGCGGCAGGTGCTCTCGACTTACGACGGGGACCTCAGGGAACCGCTCTGGTGGCCTCAGGAAAGGCCAGTCCCCATGCGAGTTCCTCGGGGGCCTCTCGGGATTCCTCTCCCGTCGATGCCGGGGCCTAAGACCTTGTGTGGAGTAGGGGCCGGAACCTGAGGATTCCTCTCCAGTGCTGACATGGATCTGGGGTACTTCTGGAGTCTCCCCAGGGGAGTCAGTCCTTGTCTCTAATGCGGGCATGCATTGCGCTTTCCTCCAGAGCGGTAGCAGCAGTGTCACGCAGTCCGCCGCGTGGATCAAAGGATCTATGGTTTTCCCTCGAGTCATTCCCACGAGGCTTTCCCACGAGGCTTTCCCACAGGGCTGTCCCACGTGCACACGTGGTGGGAGTCGATCCTCGGCTTGAACGTCAAGGCAGTGCAGGGAAAACAGGTTCCTCTGGAATGGACTGACACATCTGGTGGACTCTTGGAATGGTGGCACGACCCTGGAGTTCCTCTCGCCTATCCTGTGGAGAGCGCCTCCTCTTGAGATGCGACGGGAACGCCGGGAATTCTTTCCCTACGAAACAGGGAAAGGATCCCTCATCTCGAGCTAGGAGGCGGAAACGGGGCTCCCCTGGATGTGTGCGGGACCCCACGTGCTTCCTCTCGAGTGGAGACGGGTATGTCGGGGAACTTCTTGAGTTGCAGCAATGGTGTGAAGGACCCTTTGGAAGTTCCAGTGGTTAGATGTGATTGGCCTCGAGAAGCCTCATTGAAAATGGGCCTCATCTCGCCTGGAGGGCAAAACCTCCTGGATTTTCTCGAGTTACGGCAGGTGCTCTCGACTTACGACGGGGACCTCAGGGAACCGCTCTGGTGGCCTCAGGAAAGGCCAGTCCCCATGCGAGTTCCTCGGGGGCCTCTCGGGATTCCTCTCCCGTCGATGCCGGGGCCTAAGACCTTGTGTGGAGTAGGGGCCGGAACCTGAGGATTCCTCTCCAGTGCTGACATGGATCTGGGGTACTTCTGGAGTCTCCCCAGGGGAGTCAGTCCTTGTCTCTAATGCGGGCATGCATTGCGCTTTCCTCCAGAGCGGTAGCAGCAGTGTCACGCAGTCCGCCGCGTGGATCAAAGGATCTATGGTTTTCCCTCGAGTCATTCCCACGAGGCTTTCCCACGAGGCTTTCCCACAGGGCTGTCCCACGTGCACACGTGGTGGGAGTCGATCCTCGGCTTGAACGTCAAGGCAGTGCAGGGAAAACAGGTTCCTCTGGAATGGACTGACACATCTGGGGGACTCTTGGAATGGTGGCACGACCCTGGAGTTCCTCTCGCCTTTCCTGTGGAGAGCGCCTCCTCTTGAGATGCGACGGGAACGCCGGGAATTCTTTCCCTACGAAACAGGGAAAGGAACCCTCATCTCGAGCTAGGAGGCGGAAACGGGGCTCCCCTGGATGAGTGCGGGACCCACGAGCTTCCTCTCGAGTGGAGACGGGTATGTCGGGGAACTTCTTGAGTTGCAGCAAGGGTGTGAAGGACCCTTTGGAAGTTCCAGTGGTTAGACGTGATTAGCCTCGAGAAGCCTCAGCGGAAATGGGCCTCATCTCGCCTGGAGGGCAAAACCTCCTGGATTTTCTCGAGTTGCGGCAGGTGCTCTCGACTTACGACGGGGACCTCAGGGAACCGCTCTGGTGGCCTCAGGAAAGGCCAGTCCCCATGCGAGTTCCTCGGGGGCCTCTCGGGATTCCTCTCCCGTCGATGCCGGGGCCTAAGACCTTGTGTGGAATCGGGGCCGGAACCTGAGGATTCCTCTCCAGTGCTGACATGGATCTTGGGGTACTTCTGGAGTCTCCCCAGGGGAGTCAGTCCTCGTCTCGAATGCGGGCATGCACTTGTGCTTTCTTCCAGAGCGGTAGCAGCAGTGTCACGCAGTCCGCCTCGTGGATCAAAGGATCTATGGTTTTCCCTCGAGTCTTTCCCACGAGGCTTTCCCACGAGGCTTTCCCACAGGGCTGTCCCACGTGCACACGTGGTGGGAGTCGATCCTCGGCTTGAACGTCAAGGCAGTGCAGGGAAAACAGGTTCCTCTGGAATGGACTGACACATCTGGGGGACTCTTGGAATGGTGGCACGACCCTGGAGTTCCTCTCGCCTTTCCTGTGGAGAGCGCCTCCTCTTGAGATGCGACGGGAACGCCGGGAATTCTTTCCCTACGAAACAGGGAAAGGATCCCGCATCTCGAGCTAGGAGGCGGAAACGGGGCTCCCCTGGATGAGTGCGGGACCCACGTGCTTCCTCTCGAGTGGAGACGGGTATGTCGGGGAACTTCTTGAGTTGCAGCAAGGGTGTGAAGGACCCTTTGGAAGTTCCAGTGGTTAGATGTGATTGGCCTCGAGAAGCCTCAGCGGAAATGGGCCTCATCTCGCCTGGATGGCAAAACCTCCTGGATTTTCTCGAGTTGCGGCAGGTGCTCTCGACTTACGACGGGGACCTCAGGGACCCGCTCTTGTGGCCTCAGGAAAGGCCAGTCCCCATGCGAGTTCCTCGGGGGCCTCTCGGGATTCCTCTCCCGTCGATGCCGGGGCCTAAGACCTTGTGTGGAGTCGGCGCCGGAACTTGAGGATTCCTCTCCAGTGCTGACATGGATCTTGGGGGTACTTCTGGAGTCTCCCCAGGGGAGTCAGTCCTCGTCTCGAATGCGGGCATGCACTTGCGCTTTCCTCCAGAGCGGTAGCAGCAGTGTCACGCAGTCCGCCGCGTGGATCAAAGGATCTATGGTTTTCCCTCGAGTCTTTCCCACGAGGCTTTCCCACGAGGCTTTCCCACAGGGCTGTCCCACGTGCACACGTGGTGGGAGTCGATCCTCGGCTTGAACGTCAAGGCAGTGCAGGGAAAACAGGTTCCTCTGGAATGGACTGACACATCTGGGGGACTATTGGAATGGTGGCACGACCCTGGAGTTCCTCTCGCCTTTCCTGTGGAGAGCGCCTCCTCTTGAGATGCGACGGGAACACCGGGAATTCTTTCCCTAGGAAACAGGGAAAGGATCCCTCATCTCGAGCTAGGAGGCGGAAACGGGGCTCCCCTGGATGTGTGCGGGACACCACGTGCTTCCTCTCGAGTGGAGACGGGTATGTCAGGGAACTTCTTGAGTTGCAGCAAGGGTGTGAAGGACCCTTTGGAAGTTCCAGTGGTTAGACGTGATTGGCCTAGAGAAGCCTCAGCGGAAATGGGCCTCATCTCGCCTGGAGGGCAAAACCTCCTGGATTTTCTCGAGTTGCGGCAGGTGCTCTCGACTTACGACGGGGACCTCAGGGACCCGCTCTGGTGGCCTCAGGAAAGGCCAGTCCCCATGCGAGTTCCTCGGGGGCCTCTCGGGATTCCTCTCCCGTCGATGCCGGGGCCTAAGACCTTGTGTGGAGTCGGGGCCGGAACCTGAGGATTCCTCTCCAGTGCTGACATGGATCTTGGGGTACTTCTGGAGTCTCCCCAGGGGAGTCAGTCCTCGTCTCGAATGCGGGCATGCATTTGCGCTTTCCTCCAGAGCGGTAGCAGCACTGTCACGCAGTCCGCCGCGTGGATCAAAGGATCTATGGTTTTCCCTCGAGTCTTTCCCACGAGGCTTTCCCACGAGGCTTTCCCACAGGGCTGTCCCACGTGCACACGTGGTGGGAGTCGATCCTCGGCTTGAACGTCAAGGCAGTGCAGGGAAAACAGGTTCCTCTGGAATGGACTGACACATCTGGTGGACTCTTGGAATGGTGGCACGACCCTGGAGTTCCTCTCGCCTTTCCTGTGGAGAGCGCCTCCTCTTGAGATGCGACGGGAACGCCGGGAATTCTTTCCCTACGAAACAGGGAAAGGATCCCTCATCTCGAGCTAGGAGGCGGAAACGGGGCTCCCCTGGATGTGTGCGGGACCCCACGTGCTTCCTCTCGAGTGGAGACGGGTATGTCGGGGAACTTCTTGAGTTGCAGCAATGGTGTGAAGGACCCTTTGGAAGTTCCAGTGGTTAGATGTGATTGGCCTCGAGAAGCCTCAGTGGAAATGGGCCTCATCTCGCCTGGAGGGCAAAACCTCATGGATTTTCTCGAGTTGCGGCAGGTGCTCTCGACTTACGACGGGGACCTCAGGGACCCGCTCTGGTGGCCTCAGGAAAGGCCAGTCCCCATGCGAGTTCCTCGGGGGCCTCTCGGGATTCCTCTCCCGTCGATGCCGGGGCCTAAGACCTTGTGTGGAGTAGGGGCCGGAACCTGAGGATTCCTCTCCAGTGCTGACATGGATCTGGGGTACTTCTGGAGTCTCCCCAGGGGAGTCAGTCCTCGTCTCGAATGCGGGCATGCATTGCGCTTTCCTCCAGAGCGGTAGCAGCAGTGTCACGCAGTCCGCCGCGTGGATCAAAGGATCTATGGTTTTCCCTCGAGTCATTCCCACGAGGCTTTCCCACGAGGCTTTCCCACAGGGCTGTCCCACGTGCACACGTGGTGGGAGTCGATCCTCGGCTTGAACGTCAAGGCAGTGCAGGGAAAACAGGTTCCTCTGGAATGGACTGACACAGCTGGGTGACTCTTGGAATGGTGGCACGACCCTGGAGTTCCTCTCGCATTTCCTGTGGAGAGCGCCTCCTCTTGAGATGCGACGGGAACGCCGGGAATTCTTTCCCTACGAAACAGGGAAAGGATCCCTCATCTCGAGCTAGGAGGCCGAAACGGGCCTCCCCTGGATGTGTGCGGGACACCACGTGCTTCCTCTCGAGTGCAGACGGGTATGTCGGGGAACTTCTTGAGTTGCAGCAAGGGTGTGAAGGACCCTTTGGAAGTTCCAGTGGTTAGACGTGATTGGCCTCGAGAAGCCTCAGCGGAAATGGGCCTCATCTCGCCTGGAGGGCAAAACCTCCTGGATGTTCTCGAGTTGCGGCAGGTGCTCTCGACTTACGACGGGGACCTCAGGGACCCGCTCTGGTGGCCTCAGGAAAGGCCAGTCCCCATGCGAGTTCCTCGGGGGCCTCTCGGGATTCCTCTCCCGTCGATGCCGGGGCCTAATACCTTGTGTGGATTCGGGGCCGGAACCTGAGGATTCCTCTCCAGTGCTGACATGGATCTTGGGGTACTTCTGGAGTCTCCCCAGGGGAGTCAGTCCTCGTCTCGAATGCGGGCATGCACTTGCGCTTTCCTCCAGAGCGGTAGCAGCAGTGTCACGCAGTCCGCCGCGTGGATCAAAGGATCTATGATTTTCCCTCGAGTCTTTCCCACGAGGCTTTCCCAGGAGGCTTTCCCACAGGGCTGTCCCACGTGCACACGTGGTGGGAGTCCATCCTCGGCTTGAACGTCAAGGCAGTGCAGGGAAAACAGGTTCCTCTGGAATGGACTGACACATCTGGGGGACTCTTGGAATGGTGTCACGACCCTGGAGTTCCTCTCGCCTTTCCTGTGGAGAGCGCCTCCTCTTGAGATGCGACGGGAACGCCGGGAATTCTTTCCCTACGAAACAGGGAAAGGATCCCTCATCTGGAGATAGGAGGCGGAAACGGGCCTCCCCTGGATGTGTGCGGGACACCACGTGCTTCCTCCCGAGTGCAGACGGGTATGTCGGGGAACTTCTTGAGTTGCAGCATGGGTGTGAAGGACCCTTTGGAAGTTCCAGTGGTTAGATGTGATTGGCCTCGAGAAGCCTCAGCGGAAATGGGCCTCATCTCGCCTGGAGGGCAAAACCTCCTGGATTTTCTCGAGTTGCGGCAGGTGCTCTCGACTTTCGACGGGGAGCTCAGGGACCCGCTCTGGTGTCCTCAGGAAAGGCCAGTCCCCATGCGAGTTCCTCGGGGGCCTCTCGGGATTCCTCTCCCCTCGATGCCCGGGCCTAAGACCTTGTGTGGAGTCGGGGCCGGAACCTGAGGATTCCTCTCCAGTGCTGACATGGATCTTGGGGTACTTCTGGAGTCTCCCCAGGGGAGTCAGTCCTCGTCTCGAATGCGGGCATGCACTTGCGCTTTCCTCCAGAGCGGTAGCAGCAGTGTCACGCAGTCCGCCGCGTGGATCAAAGGATGTATGTTTTTCCCTCGAGTCTTTCCCACGAGGCTTTCCCACGAGGCTTTCCCACAGGGCTGTCCCACGTGCACACGTGGTGGGTGTCGATCCTCGGCTTGACCGTCAAGGCAGTGCAGGGAAAACAGGTTCCTCTGGAATGGACTGACACATCTGGTGGACTCTTGGAATGGTGGCACGACCCTGGAGTTCCTCTCGCCTTTCCTGTGGAGAGCGCCTCCTCTTGAGATGCGACGGGAACGCCGGGAATTCTTTCCCTACGAAACAGGGAAAGGATCCCTCATCTCGAGCTAGGAGGCCGAAACGGGCCTCCCCTGGATGTGTGCGGGACACCACGTGCTTCCTCTCGAGTGCAGACGGGTATGTCGGGGAACTTCTTGAGTTGCAGCAAGGGTGTGAAGGACCCTTTGGAAGTTCCAGTGGTTAGACGTGATTGGCCTCGAGAAGCCTCAGCGGAAATGGGCCTCATCTCGCCTGGAGGGCAAAACCTCCTGGATGTTCTCGAGTTGCGGCAGGTGCTCTCGACTTACGACGGGGACCTCAGGGACCCGCTCTGGTGGCCTCAGGAAAGGCCAGTCCCCATGCGAGTTCCTCGGGGGCCTCTCGGGATTCCTCTCCCGTCGATGCCGGGGCCTAATACCTTGTGTGGATTCGGGGCCGGAACCTGAGGATTCCTCTCCAGTGCTGACATGGATCTTGGGGTACTTCTGGAGTCTCCCCAGGGGAGTCAGTCCTCGTCTCGAATGCGGGCATGCACTTGCGCTTTCCTCCAGAGCGGTAGCAGCAGTGTCACGCAGTCCGCCGCGTGGATCAAAGGATCTATGATTTTCCCTCGAGTCTTTCCCACGAGGCTTTCCCACGAGGCTTTCCCACAGGGCTGTCCCACGTGCACACGTGGTGGGAGTCCATCCTCGGCTTGAACGTCAAGGCAGTGCAGGGAAAACAGGTTCCTCTGGAATGGACTGACACATCTGGGGGACTCTTGGAATGGTGTCACGACCCTGGAGTTCCTCTCGCCTTTCCTGTGGAGAGCGCCTCCTCTTGAGATGCGACGGGAACGCCGGGAATTCTTTCCCTACGAAACAGGGAAAGGATCCCTCATCTGGAGATAGGAGGCGGAAACGGGCCTCCCCTGGATGTGTGCGGGACACCACGTGCTTCCTCCCGAGTGCAGACGGGTATGTCGGGGAACTTCTTGAGTTGCAGCATGGGTGTGAAGGACCCTTTGGAAGTTCCAGTGGTTAGATGTGATTGGCCTCGAGAAGCCTCAGCGGAAATGGGCCTCATCTCGCCTGGAGGGCAAAACCTCCTGGATTTTCTCGAGTTGCGGCAGGTGCTCTCGACTTTCGACGGGGAGCTCAGGGACCCGCTCTGGTGTCCTCAGGAAAGGCCAGTCCCCATGCGAGTTCCTCGGGGGCCTCTCGGGATTCCTCTCCCCTCGATGCCCGGGCCTAAGACCTTGTGTGGAGTCGGGGCCGGAACCTGAGGATTCCTCTCCAGTGCTGACATGGATCTTGGGGTACTTCTGGAGTCTCCCCAGGGGAGTCAGTCCTCGTCTCGAATGCGGGCATGCACTTGCGCTTTCCTCCAGAGCGGTAGCAGCAGTGTCACGCAGTCCGCCGCGTGGATCAAAGGATGTATGTTTTTCCCTCGAGTCTTTCCCACGAGGCTTTCCCACGAGGCTTTCCCACAGGGCTGTCCCACGTGCACACGTGGTGGGAGTCGATCCTCGGCTTGACCGTCAAGGCAGTGCAGGGAAAACAGGTTCCTCTGGAATGGACTGACACATCTGGTGGACTCTTGGAATGGTGGCACGACCCTGGAGTTCCTCTCGCCTTTCCTGTGGAGAGCGCCTCCTCTTGAGATGCGACGGGAACGCCGGGAATTCTTTCCCTACGAAACAGGGAAAGGATCCCTCATCTCGAGCTAGGAGGCGGAAACGGGGCTCCCCTGGATGTGTGCGGGACCCCACGTGCTTCCTCTCGAGTGGAGACGGGTATGTCGGGGAACTTCTTGAGTTGCAGCAATGGTGTGAAGGACCCTTTGGAAGTTCCAGTGGTTAGATGTGATTGGCCTCGAGAAACCTCATTGAAAATGGGCCTCATCTCGCCTGGAGGGCAAAACCTCATGGATTTTCTCGAGTTGCGGCAGGTGCTCTCGACTTACGACGGGGACCTCAGGGAACCGCTCTGGTGGCCTCAGGAAAGGCCAGTCCCCATGCGAGTTCCTCGGGGGCCTCTCGGGATTCCTCTCCCGTCGATGCCGGGGCCTAAGACCTTGTGTGGAGTAGGGGCCGGAACCTGAGGATTCCTCTCCAGTGCTGACATGGATCTGGGGTACTTCTGGAGTCTCCCCAGGGGAGTCAGTCCTTGTCTCTAATGCGGGCATGCATTGCGCTTTCCTCCAGAGCGGTAGCAGCAGTGTCACGCAGTCCGCCGCGTGGATCAAAGGATCTATGGTTTGCCCTCGAGTCATTCCCACGAGGCTTTCCCACGAGGCTTTCCCACAGGGCTGTCCCACGTGCACACGTGGTGGGAGTCGATCCTCGGCTTGAACGTCAAGGCAGTGCAGGGAAAACAGGTTCCTCTGGAATGGACTGACACATCTGGGGGACTCTTGGAATGGTGGCACGACCCTGGAGTTCCTCTCGCCTTTCCTGTGGAGAGCGCCTCCTCTTGAGATGCGACGGGAACGCCGGGAATTCTTTCCCTACGAAACAGGGAAAGGATCCCTCATCTCGAGCTAGGAGGCGGAAACGGGGCTCCCCTGGATGAGTGCGGGACCCACGAGCTTCCTCTCGAGTGGAGACGGGTATGTCGGGGAACTTCTTGAGTTGCAGCAAGGGTGTGAAGGACCCTTTGGAAGTTCCAGTGGTTAGATGTGATTGGCCTCGAGAATCCTCAGCGGAAATGGGCCTCATCTCACCTAGAGGGCAAAACCTCCTGGATTTTCTAGGGTTGCGGAAGGTGCTCTCGACTTACGACGGGGACCTCAGGGACCCGCTCTGGTGGCCTCAGGAAAGGCCAGTCCCCATGCGAGTTCCTCGGGGGCCTCTCGGGATTCCTCTCCCTTCGATGCCGGGGCCTAAGACCTTGTGTGGAGTCGGGGCCGGAACCTGAGGATTCCTCTCCAGTGCTGACATGGATCTTGGGGTACTTCTGGAGTCTCCCCAGGGGAGTCAGTCCTCGTCTCGAATGCGGTCATGCACTTGTGCTTTCCTCCAGAGCGGTAGCAGCAGTGTCACGCAGTCCGCCGCGTGGATCAAAGGATCTATGGTTTTCCCTCGAGTCTTTCCCACGAGGCTTTCCCACGAGGCTTTCCCACAGGGCTGTCCCACGTGCACACGTGGTGGGAGTCGATCCTCGGCTTGAACGTCAAGGCAGTGCAGGGAAAACAGGTTCCTCTGGAATGGACTGACACATCTGGGGGACTCTTGGAATGGTGGCACGACCCTGGAGTTCCTCTCGACTTTCCTGTGGAGAGCGCCTCCTCTTGAGATGCGACGGGAACGCCAGGAATTCTTTCCCTACGAAACAGGGAAAGGATTCCTCATCTCGAGCTAGGAGGCGGAAACGGGGCTCCCCTGGATGTGTGCGGGACCCACGTGCTTCCTCTCGAGTGGAGACGGGTATGTCGGGGAACTTCTTGAGTTGCAGCAAGGGTGTGAAGGACCCTTTGGAAGTTCCAGTGGTTAGACGTGATTAGCCTCGAGAAGCCTCAGCGGAAATGGGCCTCATCTCGCCTGGAGGGCAAAACCTCCTGGATTTTCTCGAGTTGCGGCAGGTGCTCTCGACTTACGACGGGGACCTCAGGGAACCGCTCTGGTGGCCTCAGGAAAGGCCAGTCCCCATTCGAGTTCCTCGGGGGCCTCTCGGGATTCCTCTCCCGTCGATGCCGGGGCCTAAGACCTTGTGTGGAATCGGGGCCGGAACCTGAGGATTCCTCTCCAGTGCTGACATGGATCTTGGGGTACTTCTGGAGTCTCCCCAGGGGAGTCAGTCCTCGTCTCGAATGCGGGCATGCACTTGTGCTTTCTTCCAGAGCGGTAGCAGCAGTGTCACGCAGTCCGCCTCGTGGATCAAAGGATCTATGGTTTTCCCTCGAGTCATTCCCACGAGGCTTTCCCACGAGGCTTTCCCACAGGGCTGTCCCACGTGCACACGTGGTGGGAGTCGATCCTCGGCTTGAACGTCAAGGCAGTGCAGGGAAAACAGGTTCCTCTGGAATGGACTGACACATCTGGGGGACTCTTGGAATGGTGGCACGACCCTGGAGTTCCTATCGCCTTTCCTGTGGAGAGCGCCTCCTCTTGAGATGCGACGGGAACGCCGGGAATTCTTTCCCTACGAAACAGGGAAAGGATCCCTCATCTCGAGCTAGGAGGCGGAAACGGGGCTCCCCTGGATGAGTGCGGGACCCACGTGCTTCCTCTCGAGTGGAGACGGGTATGTCGGGGAACTTCTTGAGTTGCAGCAAGGGTGTGAAGGACCCTTTGGAAGTTCCAGTGGTTAGATGTGATTGGCCTCGAGAAGCCTCAGCGGAAATGGGCCTCATCGCGCCTGGAGGGCAAAACCTCCTGGATTTTATTGAGTTGCGGCAGGTGCTCTCGACTTACGACGGAGACCTCAGGGAACCGCTCTGGTGGCCTCAGGAAAGGCCAGTCCCCATGCGAGTTCCTCGGGGGCCTCTCGGGATTCCTCTCCCGTCGATGCCGGGGCCTAAGACCTTGTGTGGAGTCGGGGCCGGAACCTGAGGATTCCTCTCCAGTGCTGACATGGATCTTGGGGTACGTCTGGAGTCTCCCCAGGGGAGTCAGTCCTCGTCTCGAATGCGGGCATGCATTGCGCTTTCCTCCAGAGCGGTAGCAGCAGTGTCACGCAGTCCGCCGCGTGGATCAAAGGATCTATGGTTTTCCCTCGAGTCTTTCCCACGAGGCTTTCCCACGAGGCTTTCCCACAGGGCTGTCCCACGTGCACACGTGGTGGGAGTCGATCCTCGGCTTGAACGTCAAGGCAGTGCAGGGAAAACAGGTTCCTCTGGAATGGACTGACACATCTGGGGGACTCTTGGAATGGTGGCACGACCCTGGAGTTCCTCTCGCCTTTCCTGTGGAGAGCGCCTCCTCTTGAGATGCGACGGGAACGCCGGGAATTCTTTCCCTACGAAACAGGGAAAGGATCCCTCATCTCGAGCTAGGAGGAGGAAACGGGGCTCCCCTGGATGTGTGGGGGACCCAAGTGCTTCCTCTCGAGTGGAGACGGGTATGTCGGGGAACTTCTTGAGTTGCAGCAAGGGTGTGAAGGACCCTTTGGAAGTTCCAGTGGTTAGATGTGATTGGCCTCGAGAAGCCTCAGCGGAAATGGGCCTCATCTCGCCTGGAGGGCAAAACCTCCTGGATTTTCTCGAGTTGCGGCAGGTGGTCTTGACTTACGACGGGGACCTCAGGGAACCGCTCTGGTGGCCTCAGGAAAGGCCAGTCCCCATGCGAGTTCTAGGGGGCCTCTCGGGATTCCTCTCCCGTCGATGCCGGGGCCTAAGACCTTGTGTGGAGTCGGGGCCGGAACCTGAGGATTCCTCTCCAGTGCTGACATGGATCTTGGGGTACTTCTGGAGTCTCCCCAGGGGCGTCAGTCCTCGTCTCGAATGCGGGCATGCACTTGCGCTTTCCTCCAGAGCGGTAGCAGCAGTGTCACGCAGTCCGCCGCGTGGATCATAGGATCTATGGTTTTCCCTCGAGTCTTTCCCACGAGGCTTTCCCACGAGGCTTTCCCACAGGGCTGTCCCACGTGCACACGTGGTGGGAGTCGATCCTCGGCTTGAACGTCAAGGCAGTGCAGGGAAAACAGTTTCCTGTGGAATATACTGACACATCTGGGGGACTGTTGGAATGGTGGCACGACCCTGGAGTTCCTCTCGCCTTTCCTGTGGAGAGCGCCTCCTCTTGAGATGCGACGGGAACGCCGGGAATTCTTTCCCTACGAAACAGGGAAAGGATCCCTCATCTCGAGATAGGAGGCGGAAACGGGCCTCCCCTGGATGTGTGCGGGACACCACGTGCTTCCTCTCGAGTGGAGACGGGTATGTCGGGGAACTTCTTGAGTTGCAGCAAGGGTGTGAAGGACCCTTTGGAAGTTCCAGTGTTTAGATGTGATTGGCCTCGAGAAGCCTCAGCGGAAATGGGCCTCATCTCGCCTGGAGGGCAAAACCTCCTGGATTTTCTCGAGTTGCGGCAGGTGCTCTCAACTTACGGCGGGGAGCTCAGGTACCCGCTCTGGTGGCCTCAGGAAAGGCCAGTCCCCAGGCGAGTTCCTCGGGGGCCTCTCGGGATTCCTCTCCCGTCGATGCCGGGGCCTAAGACCTTGTGTGGAGTCGGGGCCGGAACCTGAGTATTCTTCTCCAGTGCTGACATGGATCTTGGGGTACTTCTGGAGTCTCCCCAGGGGAGTCAGTCCTCGTCTCGAATGCGGGCATGCACTTGCGCTTTCCTCCAGAGCGGTAGCAGCAGTGTCACGCAGTCCGCCGCGTGGATCAAAGGATCTATGGTTTTCCCTCGAGTCTTTCCCACGAGGCTTTCCCACGAGGCTTACCCACAGGGCTGTCCCACGTGCACACGTGGTGGGAGTGGATCCTCGGCTTGAACGTCAAGGCAGTGCAGGGAAAACAGGTTCCTCTGGAATGGACTGACACATCTGGGGGACTCTTGGAATGGTGGCATGACCCTGGAGTTCCTCTCGCCTTTCCTGTGGAGAGCGCCTCCTCTTGAGATGCGACGGGAACGCCGGGAATTCTTTCCCTAAGAAACAGGGAAAGGATCCCTCATCTAGAGCTAGGAGGCGGAAACGGGGCTCCCCTGGATGTGTGCGGGACCCCACGTGCTTCCTCTCGAGTGGAGACGGGTATGTCGGGGAACTTCTTGAGTTGCACAATGGTGTGAATGACCCTTTGGAAGTTCCAGTGGTTAGATGTGATTGGCCTCGAGAAGCCTCAGCGGAAATGGGCCTCATCTCGCCTGGAGGGCAAAACCTCCTGGATTTTCTCGAGTTGCGGGAGGTGCTCTCGACTTACGACGGGGACCTCAGGGACCCGCTCTGGTGGCCTCAGGAAAGGCCAGCCCCATGCGAGTTCCTCGGGGGCCTCTCGGGATTCCTCTCCCGTCGATGCCGGGGCCTAAGACCTTGTGTGGAGTCGGGGCCGGAACCTGAGGATTCCTCTCCAGTGCTGACATGGATCTTGGGGTATTTCTGGAGTCTCCCCAGGGGAGTGAGTCCTCGTCTCGAATGCGGGCATGCACTTGCGCTTTCCTCCAGAGCGGTAGCAGCAGTGTCACGCAGTCCGCCGCGTGAATCAAAGGATGTATGGTTTTCCCTCGAGTCTTTCCCACGAGGCTTTCCCACGAGGCTTTCCCACAGGGCTGTCCCACGTGAACACGTGGTGGGAGTCGATCCTCGGCTTGAACGTCAAGGCAGTGCAGGGAAAACAGGTTCCTCTGGAATGGACTGACACATCTGGGGGACTCTTGGAATGGTGGCACGACCCTGGAGTTCCTCTCGCCTTTCCTGTGGAGAGCGCCTCCTCTTGAGATGCGACGGGAACGCCGGGAATTCTTTCCCTTCGAAACAGGGAAAGGATCCCTCATCTCGAGCTAGGAGGCGGAAACGGGGCTCCCCTGGATGTGTGCGGGACCCACGTGCTTTCTCTCGAGTGGAGACGGGTATGTCGGGGAACTTCTTGAGTTGCAGCAATGGTGTAATGGACCCTTTGGAAGTTCCAGTGGTTAGATGTGATTGGCCTCGAAAAGCCTCAGCGGAAATGGGCCTCATCTCGCCTGGAGGGCAAAACCTCCTGGATTTTCTCGAGTTGCGGCAGGTGCTCTCGACTTACGACGGGGACCTCAGGGACCCGCTCTGGTGGCCTCAGGAAAGGCCAGTCCCAATTCGAGTTCCTCGGGGGCCTCTCGGGATTCCTCTCCCGTCGATGCCGGGGCCTAAGACCTTGTGTGGAGTCGGGGCCGGAACCTGAGGTTTCCTCTCCAGTGCTGATATGGATCTTGCGGTACTTCTGGAGTCTCCCCAGGGGAGTCAGTCCTCGTCTCGAATGCGGGCATGCACTTGCACTTTCCTCCAGAGCTGTAGCAGCAGTGTCACGCAGTCCGCCACGTGGATCAAAGGATCTATGGTTTTCCCTCGAGTCTTTCCCACGAGGCTTTCCCACGAGTCTTTCCCACAGGGCTGTCCCACGTGCACACGTGGTGGGAGTCGATCCTCGGCTTGAACATCAAGGCAGTGCAGGGAAAACAGGTTCCTCTGGAATGGACTGACACATCTGGGGGACTCTAGGAATGGTGGCACGACCCTGGAGTTCCTCTCGCCTTTCCTGTGGAGAGCGCTTCCTCTTGAGATGCGACGGGAACGCCGGGAATTCTTTCCCTACGAAACAGGGAAAGGATCCCTCATCTCGAGCTAGGAGGCGGAAAAGGGGCTCCCCTGGATGTGTGCGGGACCCACGTGCTTCCTCTCGAGTGGAGACGGGTATGTCGGGGAACTTCTTGAGTTGCAGCAAGGGTGTGAAGGACCCTTTGTAAGTTCCAGTGGTTAGACGTGATTAGCCTCCAGAAGCCTCAGCGGAAATGGGCCTCATCTCGCCTGGAGGGCAAAACCTCCTGGATTTTCTCGACTTGCGGCAGGTGCTCTCGACTTACGACAGGGACCTAAGGGACCCGCTCTGGTGGCCTCACGAAAGGCCAGTCCCCATGCGAGTTCCTCGGGGGCCTCTCGGGATTCCTCTCCCTTCGATGCCGGGGCCTAAGACCTTGTGTGGAGTCGGGGCCGGAACCTGAGGATTCCTCTCCAGTGCTGACATGGATCTTGGGGTACTTCTGGAGTCTCCCCAGGGGAGTGAGTCCTCGTCTCGAATGCGGGCATGCACTTGCGCTTTCCTCCAGAGCGGTAGCAGCAGTGTCACGCAGTCCGCCGCGTGGATCAAAGGATCTATGGTTTTCCCTCGAGTCTTTCCCACGAGGCTTTCCCACGAGGCTTTCCCACAGGGCTGTCCCACGTGCACACGTGGTGGGAGTCGATCCTCGGCTTGAACGTCAAGGCAGTGCAGGGAAAACAGGTTCCTCTGGAATGGACTGACACATCTGGGGGACTCTTGGAATGGTGGCACGACCCTGGAGTTCCTCTCGTCTTTCCTGTGGAGAGCGCCTCCTCTTGAGATGCGACGGGAACGCCGGGAATTCTTTCCCTACGAAACAGGGAAAGGATCCCTCATCTCGAGCTAGGAGGCGGAAACGGGGCTCCCCTGGATGTGTGCGGGACACCACGTGCTTCCTCTCGAGTGGAGACGGGTATGTCGGGGAACTTCTTGAGTTGCAGCAAGGGTGTGAAGGACCCTTTGGAAGTTCCAGTGGTTAGATGTGATTGGCCTCGAGAAGCCTCAGTGGAAATGGGCCTCATCTCGCCTGGAGGGCAAAACCTCCTGGATTTTCTCGAGTTGCGGCAGGTGCTCTCGACTTACTACGGGGACCTCAGGGACCCGCTCTGGTGGACTCAGGAAAGGCCAGTCCCCATGTGAGTTCCTCGGGGGCCTCTCGGGATTCCTCTCCCGTCGATGCCGGGGCCTAAGACCTTGTGTGGAGTCTGGGCCGGAACCTGAGGATTCCTCTCCAGTGCTGACATGGATCTTGGGGTACTTCTGGAGTCTCCCCAGGGGAGTATGTCCTCGTCTCGAATGGGGGCATGCACGTGCGCTTTCCTCCAGAGCAGTAGCAGCAGTGTCACCCTTCCTGTCGCGTGGATCAAGGAATCTGTGGCTTTCCCACGAGGCTTTTCCACAGGGCTGTCCCACGTGCCACCGTGGTGGGAGTCGATCCTCAGCGTGAAACTCGAGGCAGTGCAGGGAAAACAGGTTCCGCTGGAATGGACTGAGACATCTGGGGGACTCTGGGAATGGCGCAACGACCCTGGAGTTCCTCTCGCCTTTCCTGTGGAGAGCGCCTCCTCTTGAGATGCGCCAGGAACGCCCAGAAATCTTTCCCGGGCAAGCAGCGAAAGGATCCCTCATCTCGAGCTACGAGGCGGAAACGGGACTCCTCTGGATGTGTGCAGGACCCGCGTGCTTCCTCTCGAGTGGAGACGGGTATGTCGGGGAGCTTCTTGAGTTGCAGCAAGGGTGTGAAGGACCTTTTGGAAGTTCCAGAGGTTAGGTGTGACTAGCCTTCAAAAGGAACAGCGGAAATGGGCCTCATCTTGCCTGGAGGGCAAAACCTCCTGGATTTTTTCGAGTTGCGGCTGGTGCTCTCGACTTACCCCGGGGACCTCAGGGACACGATCTGGTGGCCTCAGGAAAGGCCAGTCCCCATGCAGGTTTCTCGTGGGCATCTTGGGATTCCTCTCACTTTGATGCAGGGGCCTAAGACCTTGTGTGGATTTGGGCCCGGAACATGAGGATTCCTCTCCAGTGTTGAAATGGATCTTGGGTCACTTCTGGAGTCTCCCCAGGGGAGTGAGTTCTCGTCTCGAGAGGGGGCATGCACGTGCGCTTTCCTTCCGACCTGTAGCAGCAGTGTCACGCTTCCCGTCGCGTGGATCAAGGGATCTGTGGCTTTCCCTCGAGGCTTTCCCACGAGGCTTTCCCACAGGGCTGTCCCACGTGAGTCTGTGGTGGGAGTCGATCCTCGGCGTGAAAGTCGAGGCAGTGCAGGGACAACAGGTTCCTCCGGAATGGACTGAGACATCTGGGGGACTCTTGGAATGGTGGCATGACCCTGGAGTTGCTCTCACCTTTCCTGTGGAGAGCACCTCCTCTTGCGATGCGACGGGAACGCCCAGGATTCTCTCCCGAACAATCAGCGAAAGGATCCCTCATCTCCAGCTACGAGGCGGAAACGGAGCTCTTCTGGATGTGGGCGGGACACACGTGCTTTCTCTCGAGTGGAGAGGGGTATGTCGGGGAACTTCTTGAGTTGCAACAAGGGTGTGAAGGACCCTTTGGAAGTTCCAGAGGTTAGATGTGATTAGCCTCGAGACGCCTCAGCGGAAATGGGCCTCATCGAGCCTGGATGGGAGAACTTCCTGGATTTTCTCGAGTTTTGGCAGGTGGTCTCGTCTTACGACGGTGACCTAAGGAACCCGCTCTGGTGACCTCAGGACTGGCCAGTCCCCATACGACTTGTTCGGTGGCCTCCTGGGATTACACTCCCGTCGATGCCAGGGCCTAAGGTGTTGTGTGGAGTCGGGGCCGGAACCTGAGAATTCCTCGCCAGTGCTGAAATGGATATTGGGGTAATTCTGGAGTCTCCCCAGGGAAGTCAGCCCTCCGCTCTAAGGGACATGCACGTGCGCTTTCCTCCCGAGCTGTAGCAGCAGTGTGACGCTTGCCATCGTGTCGATCATGGGATCTGTGGCTTTCCCTCGAGGATTTCCCTCGAGGCTTTCTCACGAGGATTTCGTACAGAGCTGTCCAACGTGCCACCGTGGTCGGAGTCGATCCTCGGCGTGAAAGTCGAGGCAGTGCAGGGAAAACAGGTTCCTCTAGAATGGACTGAGATATTTGGGGGACTCTTGGAATGGCGGCACGACGCTGGAGTTCCTCTCGCCTTTCCTGTGGAGAGTGCCTCCTCTTGAGATGCGACGGGAATGCCCAGAATTCTTTCCCGACCAAGCAGGGAAATGATCCCTCATCTCAAGGGGCGAGGCGGAAATGGGGCTCCTCTGGATGTGGTCGGGACCCTCGTGCTTCCTCTAGAGTGGAGAGGGGTATGTCGGGGAACTACTTGAGTTGCAGCAAGGGTGTGAAGGACCTTTTGGAAGTTCCAGAGGTTAGGTGTGATTAGCCTTGAGACTCCTCAGCGAAAATGGGCCTCATCTCGCCTGCAGGGCAAAACCTCCTGGATTTTCTCGAGTTGCGGCAGGTGCTGTCGAATTACGTCGGGGACCTCAGGGACCCGCTCTTGTGGCCTCAGGAAAGGCCAGTCCCCATGCGAGTTGCTCGCGGGCCTCTGGGGATTCCTCACCATTGGATGCCGGATCCTAAGACCTTGTGTGGAGTCGGGGCCGGAACCTGAGGATTCCTCTCCAGTGCTGACACGGATCTTGGGGTACTTCTGGAGTCTCCTCAGCGGAGTAAGTCCTCGTCAGGAATGGGGGCATGCACGTGCGCTTTCCTCCAGAGCGGCAGCAGCAGCGTCACGCTTCCCGTCGCGTGGACAAGGGATCTGTGGCTATACCTCGAGGTTTTCCCACGAGGCTTTCCCAAGAGGCTTTCCCACAGGTCTGTCCCATGTGCCCCCGTGGTTGGAGTCGATCCTTGGCGTGAAAGTCGAGTCAGTGCAGGGAAAACAGGTTCCTCTGGAATGGGCGGAGACATATGGGGGACTCTTGGAATGGTGGCACGACGCTGAAGTTCCTCTCGCCTTTCCTGTGGAGAGCGCCTCCTCTTGAGATGCGACGGGAACGCCGGGAATTCTTTCCCGACCAAGCAGGGAAATGATCCCTCATCTCGAGCTACAAGGCGGAAACGGGCTCCTCTGGAGGTGGGCGGGACCCTCGTGCTTTCTCTAGAGTGGAGACGGGGATGTCGGGGAAATTCTTGAGTTGAAGCAAGGGTGTGAAGGACCTTTTGGAAGTTCCAGAGGTTAGGTGTGATTAGCCTCGAGAAGCCTCACTGGAAATGGTCCTCATCTCGCATGGAGGCCAAAACCTCCTGGATTTTCTCGAGTTTCGGCAGGTGCTCAAGACTTATAATGGGGTCCTCCGGGACCGGCTCTGGTGGCCTCAGGAAAGGCCAGTCAGCATGCGAGTTCCTCGGGGGCCTCTCGGGATTCCTCTCCAGTCCATGCCGGGGCCTAAGACCTTGTGTGGCGTCGGGGCCTGAACCTGCGGATTCCCCTCCAGTGCTGACATGGATCTTGGGGTACTTCTGGAGGCTCCCCAGGGGAGTAAGTCCTCGTCTCGAATGGGGTCATGCACGTGCGCTTTCCTCCCGATCGGTAGTAGCAGTGTCACGCTTCCGGTCGCGTTTATCAAGGGATCTGTGGCTTTCCCTGGAGGCTTTCCCACCAGGCTTTCCCACGAGGCTTTCCCACAGGGCTGTCCCATGTGCCACCGTGGTGGGAGTCGATCCTCGGCGTGAAAGTCGAGGCAGTGCATGGAAAACAGGTTCCTCTGAAATGGACTGAGACAATGGGGGACTCTTGGTTTGGTGACACGACGATGGTGTTCCTTTCGCCTTTCCTGTGTAAAACGCATCCTCTTGAGATGGGACGGGAATGCCCAGAATTCTTTCCCGATCAAGCAGCCAAAGGATCCCTCATGTCGAGCTACGAGGCGGAAACGGGGCTCCTCTGGATGTGGGCGGGACCCTCGTGCTTCCTCTCGAGTGGAGACAGGTATGTCGGGGAAATTCTTGAGTTGCAGCAAGGGTGTGAAGGACCTTTTGAAAGTCCCAGATGTTAGGTGTGATTAGCCTTGAGACGCCTCAGCGGAAATGGGCCCCATCTCGCCTGGAGGGCAAAACCTCCTGGATTTTCTCGAGTTACGGCAGGTGCTCTCAACTTATGTCGGGGACCTCAGGGACCCGCTCTGGTGGCCTCAGGAAAGGCCAGTCCTCTGCGAGTTGCTCGGGTGCCTTTGGGGATTCCTCTCCCTTTGATGCCGGGGCCTAAGGCCTGTGTGGAGGCGGGTCCGGAACCTAAGGATTCCTCTCCTATGCTGACATGGATCTTGGGGTACTTCTGGAGTCTCCTCAGGGGAGTAAGTCCTCATCTCGAATGGGGACATGCACCTGCGCTTTCCTCCAGAGCTCTAGCAGCAGTGTCACGCTTTCCATCGCCTGGATCAAGGGATCTGTGACTTTCACTCCAGGCTTTCCCAGGAGGCTTTCTCACGAGGCTTCCCCACAGGGGTCCCACGTGCCACCTTGGTTTGAGTCGATCCTCGGCGTGAAAGTCGAGGCAGTGCAGGGAAAACAGGTTCCTCTGAAATGACTGAGATATTTGGGGGACTCTTGGAATGGTGGCACGATGCTGGAGATCCGCTCGCCTTTGCTGTGGAGAGCGCCTCCTCTTGAAATGCGACAGGAATGCCCAGAATTCTTTCCCGACCAAGCAGGGAAAGTGTCCCTCATCTTGAGCTACGAGGAAGAAACAGGGCTCCTCTGGATGTGGGCGGGACCCTCATGCTTCCTCTAGAGTGGAGACAGGGAAGTCGGGGAACGTCTTGATTTGCAGCAAGGGTTTGAAGGACCTTTTGGAAGTTCCAGGGCTTAGATGTGATTAGCCTTGAGAAGCTTCAGCGGAAATGGGCCTAATCTCGCCTGGAGGGCAAAACCTCCTGGATTTTCTCGTGTTGCGGCAGGTACTCTCGACTTACGACGGGGACCTCAGGGACCCGCTCTTGTGGCCTCAGGAAAGGCCAGTCCCAATGCAAGTTGCTCGGGGGCCTCTCGGGATTTCTCTCCCTTTGATGCCGGGGCCTAAGACCTTGTGTGGAGGCGGTGCTGGAACCTGAAGATTCCTCTCCAGTGCTGACATGGATCTTGGGGTACTTCTGGAGTCTCCCCAGGGGAGTAAGTCCTCGTCTCAAATGGGGGCATGCACGTGCGCTTTCCTCCATAGCGGCAGCAGCAGTGTCACGCTTCCCATCTCCTGGATCAAGATATCTGTGGCTTTCCCTAGAGGCTTTCCCACGAGGCTTTTCCACGAGGCTTTCCCACTGGGCTGTCACACGTGCCAGCGTGGTGGGAGTCGATCCTCTGCGTGGGAATCGATCCTCTGCGTGAAAGCCGAGGCAGTGCAGGGCAAACAGGTTCCTCTGGAATGGACTGAGACATCTCGGGGACTCTTGGAATGGTGGCACGACGCTGGAGTTCCTCTCGCCTTTCCTGTGGAGAGCGCCTTCTCTTGTGGTGAGAGGGGAATGCCGGGAATTCTTTCCGGACAAAGCAGCGAAATGTCCCTCATCTCGAGCTACGAGACAGAAACGGGGCTCCTCTGGATGTGGATGGGAGACTCTTGCTTCCTCTAGAGTGGAGACGCGCATGTCAGGCAACTTCTTGAGTTGCAGCAAGGGTGTGAAAGACCTTTTGGAAGTTCCAGAGACTAGAAGTGATTAGCCTGGAGAAGCCTCAGCGGAAATGGGCCTCATCTCGCCTGGAGGGAAAAACCTCCTGGATTTACTCGAGTTGCGGCAGGTGCTCTCGTCTTACGACGGTGACCTAAGGGACCCGCTCTGGTGGCCTCAGGACTGGCCAGTCCCCATTCCAGTGGCTCGGGAGCCTCTCGGGATTCCTCTCCCGTCGATGCCGGGCCTAAGACCTTGTGTGGAGTCAGGGCCGGATCCTAAGGATTCCTCTCCAGTGCTGACATGGAACTTTGGGTACTTCTGGAGTCTCCCCACGGGAGTCAGTCCTCGTCTCTAGAGGGGACATGCAAATGGGCTTTCCTCCCGCGCTGGAGCAGAAATGTCACGCTTCCTGTCGGGTCGATCATGGGATCTGTGGCTTTCCCTCGAGGCTTTCCCCCGAGGCTTTCCCAGGAGGCTTTCCCACAGGGCTGTCCCACGTGCCACCGTGGTGGGAGTCCATCCTCGGCATGAAAGTCGAAGCAGTGGAGCAAAACAGTTTCCTCTGGAATGGACTGAGACATCTGCAGGACTCTTGGAATGTGGACACGACCCTGGAGTTACTCTCGCCTTTCCTGTGGAGAGCGCCTCCTCTTCAGATGCGACGTGAACGCTGGGAATGCTTTCCCGACCAAGCAGGGAAAGGATCCCTCATCTCGAGCTACGAGGCGGAAACGGGGCTCCTCTGGATGTGGGCGGGACCCTCGTTCTTCCTCTAGAATGGAGACCTGTATGTCGGGATACTTCTTGATTTGAAGCAAGTGTGTGAAGGACCTTTTGGAATTTCGAGAAGTTAGGTGTGATTAGCATTGAGAAGGCTCAGCGGAAATGGGTCTCATCTCGCCTGGAGGGCAAAACCTTCTGGATTTTCTCGAGTTGGGGCAGGTGCTCTCGACTTACGACGGGGACCTCAGGGACCCTCTCTGGTGGCCTCAGGAAAGGCTAGTTCCCTTGCGAGTTGCTCGGGGCCCTCCCGGGATTCTTCTCCCTTCGATGCCGGGGCCTAAGACCTTGTGTGGAGTCGAGACCGGGACCTGAGGATTCCTCTCCAGTGCTGACATGGATCTTGGGGTACTTCTGGAGTCTCCCAGTGGAGTAAGTCCTCGTCTCGAATGGGGGCATGCACGTGCGCTTTCCTCCAGAGCAGTAGAAGTAGTGCCATGCTTCCCGTCGCGTGGATCAAGGGATCTGTGGCTTTCCTTCGATGCTTTCCCATGAGGCTTTCCCACGAGGCTTTCCCGCAGGGCTGTCCCACGTGAGACAGTGGTGGGAGTCGATCCTCGGCGTGAACGTCAAGGCAGTGCAGGGAAAACAGGTTCCTCCGGAATGGACTGAGACATCTGGAGGACTCTTGGAATGGTGGCACGACGCTGGAGTTGCTCTCACCTTTCCTGTGAAGAGCACCTCCTCTTGCGATGCGACGGGAACGCCCAGGATTCTCTCCTGAACAAGCAGCGAAAGGATCCCTCATCGCTACCTACGAGGTGGGAACGGAGCTCTTCTGGATGTGGGCGGGACCCACGTGCTACCTCTCGAGTGGAGAGGGGTATGTCGGGGAACTTCTTGAGATGCAGCAATGGTGTGAAGGACCCTTTGGAAGTTCCAGAGGTTAGATGTGATTAGCCTCGAGTCGCCTCAGCGAAAATGGGCCTCATCGAGCCTGGATGGGAGAACTTCCTGGATTTTCTCGAGTTTTGGCAGGTGGTCTCGTCTTACGACGGTGACCTAAGGAACCCGCTCTAGTGACCTCAGGACTGGCCAGTCCCCATACGACTTGTTCGGTGGCCTCCTGGGATTACACTGCCGTTGATGCCGGGGCCTAAGAGGTTGTGTGGAGTCGGGGCCGGAACCTGAGGCTTCCTCTCCAGTGCTGAAATGGATATTGGGGTAATTCTTGAGTCTCCCCAGGGAAGTCAGTCCTCGTCTCAAGAAGGGGCATGCACGTGCGCTTTCCTCCTGAGCTGTAGCAGCAGTTTCACGCTTCCCATCGCGTGAGTCATGGGATCTGTGGCTTTCCCTCGAGGGTTTAACATGAGGCATTCCCACGAGGCTTTCCCACAGGGCTGTGACACGTGCCACCGTGGTGGGAGTCGATCCTCGGCGTGAAAGTCGAGGCAGTGCAGGGAAAACAGGTTCCTCTAGAATGGAATGAAACATCTGGGGTTTTCTGGGAATGGTGGCACGACGCTGGAGTTCTAGCCTTTCCTGTGGAGAGCACCTCCTAATTGAGATGCGACAGGAATGCACAGAATTCTTTCCCGAACACGCAGCGAAAGGATTCCTCATCTCGAGCTACGTAGCGGAAACGGGGCTCCTCTGGATGTGGCCGGGACCCTCGTGTTTCCTCTAGATGTGAGACGGGTATGTCAGGCAACTTCTTGAGCTGCAGCAAGGGTGCGAAAGACCTTTTGGAAATTCCATAGGTTATGTGTGATTAGCTTCGGAAAGCCTCAGTGGAAATGGGCCTCATCTCTCCTGGAGGGCAAAACCTCTTGGATTCTGTCGAGTTGTGGCAGGTGCTCTCAACTTCCGACGGGGACCTCATGGACCCGCTCTGGTTGCCTCAGGAAAGGCCAGTCCCTATGCGAGTTGCACGGGGGCCACTCAGGATAACTTTCCGTTCGAAGCCGGGGCCTAAGACCTTGTGTGGAGTCGTGCCTGGAACATGAGGATTCCTCTCCAGTGCTGACATGGATCGTGGGGTACTTCTGGAGTCTCCCCAGGGGAGTAAGTCCTCGTCTCGAATGGGTGCATGCACGTGTGCTTTCCTCCAGAGCTGTAGCTGCAGTGTCACGCTTCCCGTCCCGTGGATCAAGGGATCTGTGGCTTTCCCTCGAGGCTTTCCCACGAGGCTTTCCACTAGGCTTTCCCACAGGGCTGCTTCACGTGCCACCGTTGTGGCTGTCGATCCTCGGCGAGAAAGTCGAGGCAGTGCAGGGAAAACAAGTTCCTCTGAAATGAACTGAGAAATCTGGGGGACTCGGAATGGTGGCGCGGCCCTGGAGTTCCTCTTGCCTTTCCTGTGGAGACGGCCTCCTCTTGAGATGCAACGGGAACGACGGGAATTCTTTCCCAACCAAGCAGGGAAAGGATCCCTCATCTCGAGCTATGAGGCAGAAACGGGGCTCCCCTGGATGTGCGAGGGAGCCTCGTGCTCCCTCTAGAGTGGATACAGGTATGTCGGGGTCCTTCTTGAGTTGCGGCAAGTGTGTGAAGGACCTTTTAGAATTTCCACAAATTAGGTGTGATTAGCCTTGAGAAGCCTCAGAGGAAATGGGCCTCATCTCGCCTGGAGGGCAAAACCTCCTGGATTTTCTCGAGTTGGGGCAGGTGCTCTCGACTTACGATGGGGACCTCAGGGACCCGCTCTGGTGACTTCAGGAAAGGCCAGTCCCCATGCGAGTTGCTCGGGGGCCTCTCGGGATTCCTCTCCCGTCCTTGCCAGGGTCTAAAACCTTGTGTGGAGTCGGGGCCGGAAAGTGAAGATTCCACTCCAGTGCTGACATGGATCTTGGGGTTCTTCTGAAGTCCCCCGAGGGGAGGCAGTACTCGTCTTTAGAGGGGGCATGCACGTTCGCTTTCATCCCGAGGTGTAACAACAGTGCCACGCCTCCCGGCACGCCGATCATGGGATCTGTGGCTTACCCACGAGGCTTTCCCATGAGGCTTTCCCACAGGGCTGTGCCACGTGCCACCGTGGTGTGAGTCGATGCTCGGTGAGAAACTCGAGGCAAGGCAGGGAAAACAGGTTCCTCTGGAATGGACTGAGATATCTGGGGGACTCTGGGAATGGTGGCACGACGCTGGAGTTCCTCTCGCCTTTCCTGTGGGGAGCGCCTCCACTTGAGATGCAACAGGAACTCCCAGAATTATTTCCCGAAAAAGCTGTGAAAGGATCCCTCATCTTGAGCTACGAGGCGGACACGGGGCTCCTCTGGATGTGGGCGGGACCGTCGTGCTTCCTCTCGAGTGGAGATGGGTATGTTAGGGAACTTCTTGAGTTGCAGCAAGGGTGTGAAGGACCTTTTAGAAGTTCCAGAGGTTAGATGTGATTACCTTCCAGAAGCCTCAGCGGAAATGGGCGTCATCTCGCCTGGAGTGCCAAACCTCCTTGATTTTCCCGAGTTGTCGCAGGTGCTCTCGACTTACGACAGGGACTTTAGGGACCCGCTCTGGTGGCCTCAAGACTGGCCCGTCCCCATCCGAATTGCTCGGGGTCCTCTCGGGTTTCCTCTTCCGTAGATGCCGGGGCCTAAGTCCTTGTGTGGAGTCGGGGCCGGAACATGAGGATTCCTCTCCAGTACTGACATGGATCTTGGAGTACTTTTGGAGTCTCCCCAAGGGAGTAAGTCCTCGTCTCGAATGGGGGCATGCACGTGCGCTTTCCTCCGAGCTGTAGCACCAGCGTCACGATTCCTGTCGCATGGATCAAGGGATTTGTGGCTTTCCCTCGAGGCTTTCCCACGAGGCTTTCCCACAGGGCTGTCCCACGTGAGACCGTGGTTGGAGTCGATCCTCCTCGTGAAAGTAAGGCAGTGCAGGGAAAACAGTCTCCTCAGGAATATTCTGAGACATCTGGGGGACTCTTGGAATGGTGGCACTACGCTGGAGTTGCTCTCAGCTTTCCTGTGGAGAGCCCCTACACTTGAGATGCGACGGGAACGCCCAGGAATCTCTCCTGAACAAGCAGCAAAAGGATTCCTCATCTCGACCTACGAGGCGGAAACGGGGCTCCCCTGGATGTGTGCGGGACCCTCGTGCTTCCTCTCGAGTGGAGACGGGTATGGCGGGGTACTTCTTGAGTTGCAGCAATGGTGTGAAGGACCCTTTGGAAGTTCCAGTGTTTAGATGTGATTAGCCTCGAGAAGCCTCAGCGGAAATGGGCCTCATCTCGCCTGGAGGGCAAAACCTCCTGGATTTTCTCGAGTTGCAGCAGGTGCTCTCGACTCACGACGGGGACCTCAGGGACCCTCTCTGGTGGCCTCAGGAAAGGCCAGTCCCCATGCGAGTTCCTCGGGGGCCTCTCGGGATTCCTCTCCCGTCGATGCCGGGGCCTAAGACCTTGTGTGGAGTCGGGGCCGGAACCTGAGGATTCCTCTCCAGTGCTGACATGGATCTTGGGGTGCTTCTGGAGTCTTCCCAGGGGAGTCAGTCCTCGTCTCAAATGCGGGCATGCACTTGCGCTTTCCTCCAGAGCGGTAGCAGGAGTGTCACCCAGTCCGCCGCGTGGATCAAAGGATCTATGGTTTTCCCTGGAGTCTTTCCCCCGAGGCTTTCCCAAGAGGCTTTCGCACAGGGCTGTCCCACGTGCACACGTGGTGGGAGTCGATCCTCGGCTTGAACGTCAAGGCAGTGCAGGGAAAACAGGTTCTTCTGGAATGGACTGACACATCTGGGGGACTCTTGGAATGGTGGCACGACCCTGGAGTTCCTCTCGCCTTTCCTGTGGAGAGCGCCTCCTCTTGAGATGCGACGGGAACGCCGGGAGTTCTTTCCGTACGAAACAGGGAAATGATCCCTCATCTCGAGATAGGAGGCGGAAACGGGGCTCCCCTGGATGTGTGCGGGACCCTCGTGCTTCCTCTCGAGGGGAGACGGGTATGTCGGGGAACTTCTTGAGTTGCAGCAAGGGTGTGAAGGACCCTTTGGAAGTTCCAGTGGTTAGATGTGATTAGCCTCGAGAAGCCTCAGCGGAAATGGGCCTCATCTCGCCTGGAGGGCAAAACCTCCTGGATTTTCTCGAGTTGCGGCAGGTGCTCTCGACTTACGATGGGGACCTCAGGGACCCGCTCTGGTGGCCTCAGGAAAGGCCAGTCCCCATGCGAGTTTCTCGGGGGCCTCTCGGGATTCCTCTCCCGTCGATGCCGGGGCCTAAGACCTTGTGTGGAGTCGGGGCCGGAACCTGAGGATTCCTTTCCAGTGCTGACATGGATCTTGGGGAACTTCTGGAGTCTCCCCAGGGGAGTCAGTGCTCGTCTCGAATGCGGGCATGCACTTGCGCTTTCCTCCAGAGCGGTAGCAGCAGTGTCACGCAGTCCGCCGCGTGGATCAAAGGATCTATGGTTTTCCCTCGAGTCTTTCCCAAGAGGATTTCCCAGGAGGCTTTCCCACAGGGCTGTCCCACGTGCACACGTGGTGGGAGTCGATCCTCGGCTTGAACGTCAAGGAAGTGCAGGGAAAACAGGTTCCTCTGGAATGGACTAACACATCTGGGGGACTCTTGGAATGGTGGCACGACCCTGGAGTTCCTCTCGCCTTTCCTGTGGAGAGTGCCTCCTCTTGAGATGCGACAGGAACGCCGGAAATTCTTTCCCTAAGAAGCAGGGAAAGGATCCCTCATCTCAAGCTAGGAGGTGGAAACGGGGCTCCCCTGGATGTGTGCGGGACCCTCGTGCTTCCTATCGAGTGGAGACGGGTATGTCGGGGAACTTCTTGAGTTGCAGCAAGGGTGTGAAGGACCCTTTGGAAGTTCCAGTGGTTAGATGTGATTAGCCTCGAGAAGCCTCAGCCGAAATGGGCCTCATCTCGCCTGGAGGGCAAAACCTCCTGGATTTTCTCGAGTTGCGGCAGGTGCTCTCGACTTACGGCGGGGACCTCAGGGACCCGCTCTTGTGGGCTCAGGAAAGGCCAGTCCCCATGAAAGTTCCTCGGGAGCCTCTCGGGATTCCTCTCCCGTTGATGCCGGGGCCTAAGACCTTGTGTGGAGTCGGGGCCGGAACCTGAGGATTCCTCTCCAGTGCTGACATGGATCTTGGGGTACTTCTGGAGTCTCCCCAGGGGAGTCAGTGCTCGTCTCGAATGCGGGCATGCACTTGCGCTTTCCTCCAGAGCGATAGCAGCAGTGTCACGCAGTCCGCCGCGTGGATCAAAGGATCTATGGTTTTCCCTCGAGTCTTTCCCACGAGGCTTTCCCACGAGGCTTTCCCACAGGGCTGTCCCACGTGCACACGTGGTGGGAGTCGATCCTCGGCTTGAACGTCAAGGCAGTGCAGGGAAAACAGGTTCCTCTGGAATGGACTGACACATCTGGGGGACTCTTGAAATGGTGGCACGACCCTGGAGTTCCTCTCACCATTCCTGTGGAGAGCGCCTCCTCTTGAGATGTGACGGGAACGCCCGGAATTCTTTCCCTACGAAACAGGGAAAGGATCCCTCATCTCGAGCTAGGAGGCGGAAACGGGGCTCCCCTGGATGTGTGCGGGACCCTCGTGCTTCCTCTCGAGGGGAGACGGGTATGTCGGGGAACTTCTTGAGTTGCAGCAAGGGTGTGAAGGACCCTTTGGAAGTTCCAGTGGTTAGATGTGATTAGCCTCGAGAAGCCTCAGCGGAAATGGGCCTCATCTCGCCTGGAGGGCAAAACCTCCTGGATTTTCTCGAGTTGCGGCAGGTGCTCTCGACTTACGATGGGGACCTCAGGGACCCGCTCTGGTGGCCTCAGGAAAGGCCAGTCCCCATGCGAGTTTCTCGGGGGCCTCTCGGGATTCCTCTCCCGTCGATGCCGGGGCCTAAGACCTTGTGTGGAGTCGGGGCCGGAACCTGAGGATTCCTTTCCAGTGCTGACATGGATCTTGGGGAACTTCTGGAGTCTCCCCAGGGGAGTCAGTGCTCGTCTCGAATGCGGGCATGCACTTGCGCTTTCCTCCAGAGCGGTAGCAGCAGTGTCACGCAGTCCGCCGCGTGGATCAAAGGATCTATGGTTTTCCCTCGAGTCTTTCCCAAGAGGATTTCCCAGGAGGCTTTCCCACAGGGCTGTCCCACGTGCACACGTGGTGGGAGTCGATCCTCGGCTTGAACGTCAAGGAAGTGCAGGGAAAACAGGTTCCTCTGGAATGGACTAACACATCTGGGGGACTCTTGGAATGGTGGCACGACCCTAGACTTCCTCTCGCCTTTCCTGTGGAGACGCCTCCTCTTGAGATGCCACGGGAACGCCGGGAATTCTTTCCCTACGAAACAGGGAAAGGATCCCTCATCTCGAGCTAGGAGGCGGAAACGGGGCTCCCCTGGATGTGTGCGGGACCCTCGTGCTACCTCTCGAGTGGAGACGGGTATGGCGGGGAACTTCTTGAGTTGCAGCAAGGGTGTGAAGGACCCTTTGGAAGTTCCAGTGGTTAGATGTGATTAGCCTCGAGAAGCCTCAGCGGAAATGGGCCTCATCTCGCCTGGAGGGCAAAACCTCCTGCATTTTCTCGAGTTGCGGCAGGTGCTCTCGACGTACGGCGGGGACCTCAGGGACCCGCTCTGGTGGCCACAGGAAAGGCCAGTCCCCATGCGAGTTCCTCGGGGGCCTCTCGGGATTCCTCTCCCGTCGATGCCGGGGCCTAAGACCTTGTGTGGAGTCGGGGCCGGAACCTGAGGATTCCTCTCCAGTGCTGACATGGATCTTGGGGTACTTCTGGAGTCTCCCCAGGGGAGTCAGTCCTCGTCTCGAATGCGGGCATGCACTTGCGCTTTCCTCCAGAGCGGTAGCAGCAGTGTCACGCAGTCCGCCGCGTGGATCAAAGGATCTATGGTTTTCCCTCGAGTATTTCCAACGAGGCTTTCCCACGAGGCTTTCCCACAGGGCTGTCCCACGTGCACACGTGGTGGGAGTCGATCCTCGGCTTGAACGTCAAGGCAGTGCAGGGAAAACAGGTTCCTCTGGAATGGACTGACACATCTGGGGGACTCTTGGAATGGTGGCACGACCCTGGAGTTCCTCTCGCCTTTCCTGTGGAGAGCGCCTCCTCTTGAGATGCGACGGGAACGCCGGGAATTCTTTCCCTACGAAACAGGGAAAGGATCCCTCATCTCGAGCTAGGAGGCGGAAACGGGGCTCCCCTGGATGTGTGCGGGACCCTCGTGCTTCCTCTCGAGTGGAGACGGGTATGTCGGGGAATTTCTTGAGTTGCAGCAAGGGTGTGAAGGACCCTTTGGAAGTTCCAGTGGTTAGATGTGATTAGGCTCGAGAAGCTTCAGCGGAAATGGGCCTCATCTCGCCTGGAGGGCAAAACCTCCTGGATTTTCTCGAGTTGCGGCAGGTGCTCTCGACTTACGGCGGGGACCTCAGGGACCCGCTCTGGTGGCCTCAGGAAAGGCCAGTCCCCATGCGAGTTCCACGGGGGCCGCTCGGGATTCCTCTGCCGTCGATGCCGGGGCCTAAGACCTTGTTTGGAGTCGGGGCCGGAACCTGAGGATTCCTCTCCAGTGCTGACATGGATCTTGGGGTACTTCTGGAGTCTCCCCAGGTGAGTCAGTGCTCGTCTCGAATGCGGGCATGCACTTGCGCTTTCCTCCAGAGCGGTAGCAGCAGTGTCACGCAGTCCGCCGCGTGGATAAAAGGATCTATGGTTTTCCCTCGAGTCTTTCCCACGAGGCTTTCCCACGAGGCTTTCCCACAGGGCTGCCCCACGTGCACACGTCCTGGGAGTCGATCCTCGGCTTGAACATCAAGGCAGTGCAGGGAAAACCGTTTCCTCTGGAATGGACTGACACATCTGGGGGACTCTTGGAATGGTGGCACGACCCTGGAGTTCCTCTCGCCTTTCCTGTGGAGAGCGCCTCCTCTTGAGATGCGACGGGAACGCCGGGAATTCTTTCCCTACGAAACAGGGAAAGGATCCCTCATCTCGAGCTAGGAGGCGGAAACGGGACTCCCCTGGATGTGTGCGGGACCCTCGTGCTTCCTCTCGAGTGGAGACGGGTATGGCGGGGAACTTCTTGAGTTGCAGCAAGGGTGTGAAGGACCCTTTGGAAGTTCCAGTGGTTAGATGTGATTAGCCTCGAGAAGCCTCAGCGGAAATGGGCCTCATCTCGCCTGGAGGTCAAAACCTCCTGGATTTTCTCGAGTTGCGGCAGGTGCTCTCGACTTACGGCGGGGACCTCAGGGACCCGCTCTGGTGGCCTCAGCAAAGGCCAGTGCCCATGCGAGTTCCACGGGGGCCTCTCGGGATTCCTCTGCCGTCGATGCCGGGGCCTAAGACCTTGTGTGGAGTCGGGGCCGGAACCTGAGGATTCCTCTCCAGTGCTGCCATGGATCTTGGGGTACTTCTGGAGTCTCCCCAGGGGAGTCAGTGCTCGTCTCGAATGCGGGCATGCACTTGCGCTTTCCTCCAGAGCGGTAGCAGCAGTGTCACGCAGTCCGCCGCGTGGATCAAAGGATCTATGGTTTTCCCTCGAGTCTTTCCCACGAGGCTTTCCTACGAGGCTTTCCCACAGGTCTGTCCCACGTACACACGTGGTGGGAGTCGATCCTCGGCTTGAACGTCAAGGAAGTGCAGGGAAACAGGTTCCTCAGGAATGGACTGACACATCTGGGGACTCTTGGAATGGTGGCACGACCCTGGAGTTCCTCTCGCCTTTCCTTTGGATAGCGACTACTCTTGAGATGCGACGGGAACGCCAGGAATTCTTTCCCTCCGAAACAGGGAAAGGATCCCTCATCTCGAGCTAGGAGGCGGAAACCGGGCTCCCCTGGATGTGTGCGGGACCCTCGTGCTTCCTCTCGAGTGGAGTCGGGTATTTCGGGGAACTTCTTGAGTTACAGCAAGGGCGTGAAGGACCCTTTGGAAGTTCCAGTGGTTAGATGTGATTAGCCTCGAGAAGCCTCAGCGGAAATGGGCCTCATCTCGCCTGGAGGGCAAAACCTCCTGGATTTTCTCGAGTTGCGGCAGGTGCTCTCGACTTACGACGGGGACCTCAGGGACCCGCTCTGGTGGCCTCAGGAAAGGCCAGTCCCCATGCGAGTTCCTCGGGGGACTCTCGGGATTCCTCTCCCGTCGATGCCGGGGCCTAAGACCTTGTGTGGAGTCGAGGCCGGAACCTGAGGATTCCTCTCCAGTGCTGACATGGATCTTGGGGTACTTCTGGAGTCTCCCCATGGGAGTCAGTGCTCGTCTCGAATGCGGGCATGCACTTGCGCTTTCCTCCAGAGCGGTAGCAGCAGTGTCACGCAGTCCGCCGCGTGGATCAAAGGATCTATGGTTTTCCCTCGAGTCTTTCCCACGAGGCTTTCCCACGAGGCTTTCCCACAGGGCTGCCCCACGTGCACACGTGCTGGGAGTCGATCCTCGGCTTCAACGTCAAGGCAGTTCAGGGAAAACAGGTTCCTCTGGAATGGACTGACACATCTGGGGGACTCTTGGAATGGTGGCACGACCCTGGAGTTCCTCTCGCCTTTCCTGTGGAGAGCGCCTCCTCTTGAGATGCGACGGGAACGCCGGGAATTCTTTCCCTACGAAACAGGGAAAGGATCCCTCATCTCGAGCTAGGAGGCGGAAACGGGGCTCCCCTGGATGTGTGCGGGACCCTCGTGCTTCCTCTCGAGTGTAGACGGGTATTTCGGGGAACTTCTTGAGTTACAGCAAGGGCGTGAAGGACCCTTTGGAAGTTCCAGTGGTTAGATGTGATTAGCCTCGAGAAGCCTCAGCGGAAATGGGCCTCATCTCGCCTGGAGGGCAAAACCTCCTGGATTTTGTCGAGTTGCGGCAGGTGCTCTCCACTTACGACGGGGACCTCAGGGACCCGCTCTGGTGGCCTCAGGAAAGGTCAGTCCCCATGCGAGTTCCACGGGGGCCTCTCGGGATTCCTCTCCCGTCGATGCCGGGGCCTAAGACCTTGTGTGGAGTCGGGGCCGGAACCTGAGGATTCCTCTCCAGTGCTGACATGGATCTTGGGGTACTTCTGGAGTCTCCCCATGGGAGTCAGTGCTCGTCTCTAATGCGGGCATGCACTTGCGCTTTCCTGCAGAGCGGTAGCAGCAGTGTCACCCAGTCTGCCGCGTGGATCAAAGGATCTATGGTTTTCCCTCGAGTCTTTCCCACGAGGCTTTCCCACGAGGTTTACCCACAGGGCTGTCCCACGTGCACACGTGGTGGGAGTCGATCCTCGGCTTGAACGTCAAGGAAGTGCAGGGAAAACAGGTTCCTCTGGAATGGACTGACACATCTGGGGGACTCTTGGAATGGTGGCACGACCCTGGAGTTCCTCTCGCCTTTCCTGTGGAGAGCGCCTCCTCTTGAGATGCGACGGGAACGCCGGGAATTCTTTCCCTACGAAACAGGGAAAGGATCCATCATCTCGAGCTAGGAGGCGGAAACGGGGCTCCCCTGGATGTGTGCGGGACCCTCGTGCTTCCTCTCGAGTGGAGACGGGTATGTCGGGGAACTTCTTGAGTTGCAGCAAGGGTGTGAAGGACCCTTTGGAAGTTCCAGTGGTTAGATGTGATTAGCCTCGAGAAGCCTCAGCGAAAATGGGCCTCATCTCGGCTGGAGGGCAAAACCTCCTGGATTTTCTCGAGTTGCGGCAGGTGCTCTCGACTTACGGCGGGGACCTCAGGGACCCGCTCTGGTGGCCTCATGAAAGGCCAGTCCCCATGGGAGTTCCTCGGGGGCCTCTCGGGATTCCTCTCCCGTCGATGCCGGGGCCTAAGACCTTGTGTGGAGTCGGGGCCGGAACCTGAGGATTCCTCTCCAGTGCTGCCATGGATCTTGCGGTACTTCTGGAGTCTCCCCAGGGGAGTCAGTGCTCGTTTCGAATGCGGGCATGCACTTGCGCTTTCCTCCAGAGCGGTAGCAGCAGTGTCACGCAGTCCGCTGCGTGGATCAAAGGATCTATGTTTTTCCCTTGAGTCTTTCCCAGGAGGCTTTCCTACGAGGCTTTCCCACAGGGCTGTCCCACGTGCACACGTGGTGGGAGTCAATCCTCGGCTTGAACGTCAAGGAAGTGCAGGGAAAACAGGTTCCTCAGGAATGGACTGACACATCTGGGGACTCTTGGAATGGTGGCACGACCCTGGAGTTCCTCTCGCCTTTCCTGTGGAGAGCGCCTCCTCTTGAGATGCGACGGGAACGCCGGGAATTCTTTCCCTACGAAACAGGGAAAGGATCCATCATCTCGAGCTAGGAGGCGGAAACGGGGCTCCCCTGGATGTGTGCGGGACCCTCGTGCTTCCTCTCGCGTGGAGACGGGTATGTCGGGGAACTTCTTGAGTTGCAGTAAGGGTGTGAAGGACCCTTTGGAAGTTCCAGTGGTTAGATGTGATTAGCCTCGAGAAGCCTCAGCGGAAATGGGCCTCATCTCGCCTGGAGGGCAAAACCTCCTGGATTTTCTCGAGTTGCGGCAGGTGCTCTCGACTTACGACGGGGATCTCAGGGACCCGCTCTGGTGGCCTCAGGAATGGCCAGTCCCCATTCGAGTTCCACGGGGGCCTGTCGGGATTCCTCTGCCGTCGATGCCGGGGCCTAAGACCTTGTGTGGAGTCGGGGCCGGAACCTGAGGATTCCTCTCCAGTGCTCCCATGGATCTTGGGGTACTTCTGGAGTCTCCCCAGGGGAGTCAGTGCTCGTTTCGAATGCGGGCATGCACTTGCGCTTTCCTCCAGAGCGGTAGCAGCAGTGTCACGCAGTCCGCCGTGTGGATCAAAGGATCTATGGTTTTCCCTCGAGTCTTTCCCACGAGGCTTTCCCACAGGGCTGTCCCACGTGCACACGTGCTGGGAGTCGATCCTCGGCTTGAACGTCAAGGAAGTGCAGGGAAAACAGGTTCCTCAGGAATGGACTGACACATCTGGGGACTCTTGGAATGGTGGCACGACCCTGGAGTTCCTCTCGCCTTACCTGTGGAGAGCGACTACTCTTGAGATGCGACGGGAACGCCAGGAATTCTTTCCCTCCGAAACAGGGAAAGGATCCCTCATCTCGAGCTAGGAGGCGGAAACGGGGCTCCCCTGGATGTGTGCGGGACCCTCGTGCTTCCTCTCGAGTGGAGTCGGGTATTTCGGGGAACTTCTTGAGTTACAGCAAGGGCGTGAAGGACCCTTTGGAAGTTCCAGTGGTTAGATGTGATTAGCCTCGAGAAGCCTCAGCGGAAATGGGCCTCATCTCGCCTGGAGGGCAAAACCTCGTGGATTTTCTCGAGTTGCGGCAGGTGCTCTCGACTTACGACGGGGACCTCAGGGACCCGCTCTGGTGGCCTCAGGAAAGGCCAGTCCCCATGCGAGTTCCTCGGGGGCCTCTCGGGATTCCTCTCCCGTCGATGCCGGGGCCTAAGACCTTGTGTGGAGTCGGGGCCCGAACCTGAGGATTCCTCTCCAGTGCTGACATGGATCTTGGGGTACTTCTGGAGTCTCGTCAGGGGAGTCAGTCCTCGTCTCGAATGCGGGCATGCACTTGCGCTTTCCTCCAGAGCGGTAGCAGCAGTGTCACGCAGTCCACCACGTGGATCAAAGGATCTATGGTTTTCCCTCGAGTCTTTCCCACGAGGCTTTCCCACGAGGCTTTCCCACAGGGCTGCCCCACGTGCACACGTCCTGGGAGTCGATCCTCGGCTTGAACATCAAGGCAGTGCAGGGAAAACCGTTTCCTCTGGAATGGACTGACACATCTGGGGGACTCTTGGAATGGTGGCACGACCCTGGAGTTCCTCTCGCCTTTCCTGTGGAGAGCGCCTCCTCTTGAGATGCGACGGGAACGCCGGAATTCTTTCCCTACGAAACAGGGAAAGGATCCCTCATCTCGAGCTAGGAGGCGGAAACGGGGCTCCCCTGGATGTGTGCGGGACCCTCGTGCTTCCTCTGGAGTGGAGACGGGTATGTCGGGGAACTTCTTGAGTTGCAGCAAGGGTGTGAAGGACCCTTTGGAAGTTCCAGTGGTTAGATGTGATTAGCCTCGAGAAGCCTCAGCGGAAATGGGCCTCATCTCGCCTGGAGGGCAAAACCTCCTGGATTTTCTCGAGTTGCGGCAGGTTCTCTCGACTTACGGCGGGGACCTCAGGGACATGCTCTGGTGGCCTCAGGAAAGGCCAGTCCCCATGCGAGTTCCACGGGGGCATCTCGGGATTCCTCTTCCGTCGATGCCGGGGCCTAAGACCTTGTGTGGAGTCGGGGCCGGAACCTGAGGATTCCTCTCCAGTGCTGCCATGGATCTTGGGGTACTTGTGGAGTCTCCCCAGGGGAGTCAGTGCTCGTTTCGAATGCGGGCATGCACTTGCGCTTTCCTCCAGAGAAGTAGCAGCATTGTCACGCAGTCCGCCGCGTGGATCAAAGGATCTATGGTTTTCCCTCGAGTCTTTCCCACGAGGCTTTCCTACGAGGCTTTCCCACAGGGCTGTCCCACGTACACACGTGGTGGGAGTCGATCCTCGGCTTGAAAGTCAAGGAAGTGCAGGGAAAACAGGTTCCTCAGGAATGGACTGACACATCTGGGGACTCTTGGAATGGTGGCACGACCCTGGAGTTCCTCTCGCCTTTCCTGTGGAGAGCGCCTCCTCTTGAGATGCGACGGGAACGCCGGGAATTCTTTCCCTACGAAACAGGGAAAGGATCCCTCATCTCGAGCTAGGAGGCGGAAACGGGGCTCCCCTGGATGTGTGCGGGACCCTCGTGCTTCCTCTCGAGTGGAGACGGGTATGTCGGTTAACTTCTTGAGTTGCAGCAAGGGTGTGAAGGACCCTTTGGAAGTTCCAGTGGTTAGATGTGATTAGCCTCGAGAAGCCTCAGCGGAAATGGGCCTCATCTCGCCTGGAGGGCAAAACCTCCTGGATTTTCTCGAGTTGCGGCAGGTGCTCTCGACTTACGGCGGGGACCTCAGGGACATGCTCTGGTGGCCTCAGAAAAAGCCAGTCCCTATGGGAGTTCCACGGGGGCATCTCGGGATTCCTCTCCCGTCGATGCCGGGGCCTAAGACCTTGTGTGGAGTCGGGGCCGGAACCTGAGGATTCCTCTCCAGTGCTGCCATGGATCTTGGGGTACTTCTGGAGTCTCCCCAGGGGAGTCAGTGCTCGTCTCGAATGCGGGCATGCACTTGCGCTTTCCTCCAGAGAAGTAGCAGCAGTGTCACGCAGTCCGCCGCGTGGGTCAATGGATCTATGGTTTCCCTCGAGTCTTTCCCACGAGGCTTTCCTACGAGGCTTTCCCACAGGGCTGTCCCACGTACACACGTGGTGGGAGTCGATCCTAGGCTTGAACGTCAAGGAAGTGCAGGGAAAAAAGGTTCCTCAGGAATGGACTGACACATCTGGGGACTCTTGGAATGGTGGCACGACCCTGGAGTTCCTCTCGCCTTTCCTGAGGAGAGCGACTACTCTTGAGATGCGACGGGAACGCCAGGAATTCTTTCCCTCCGAAACAGGGAAAGGATCCCTCATCTCGAGCTAGGAGGCGGAAACGGGGCTCCCCTGGATGTGTGCGGGACCCTCGTGCTTCCTCTCGAGTGTAGACGGGTATTTCGGGGAACTTCTTGAGTTACAGCAAGGGCGTGAAGGACCCTTTGGAAGTTCCAGTGGTTAGATGTGATTAGCCTCGAGAAGCCTCAGCGGAAATGGGCCTCATCTCGCCTGGAGGGCAAAACCTCCTGGATTTTCTCGAGTTGCGGCAGGTGCTCTCCACTTACGACGGGGACCTCAGGGACCCGCTCTGGTGGCCTCAGGAAAGGTCAGTCCCCATGCGAGTTCCACGGGGGCCTCTCGGGATTCCTCTGCCGTCGATGCCGGGGCCTAAGACCTTGTGTGGAGTCGGGGCCGGAACCTGAGGATTCCTCTCCAGTGCTGACATGGATCTTGGGGTACTTCTGGAGTCTCCCCATGGGAGTCAGTGCTCGTCTCTAATGCGGGCATGCACTTGCGCTTTCCTGCAGAGCGGTAGCAGCAGTGTCACCCAGTCTGCCGCGTGGATCAAAGGATCTATGGTTTTCCCTCGAGTCTTTCCCACGAGGCTTTCCCACGAGGTTTACCCACAGGGCTGTCCCACGTGCACACGTGGTGGGAGTCGATCCTCGGCTTGAACGTCAAGGAAGTGCAGGGAAAACAGGTTCCTCTGGAATGGACTGACACATCTGGGGGACTCTTGGAATGGTGGCACGACCCTGGAGTTCCTCTCGCCTTTCCTGTGGAGAGCGCCTCCTCTTGAGATGCGACGGGAACGCCGGGAATTCTTTCCCTACGAAACAGGGAAAGGATCCATCATCTCGAGCTAGGAGGCGGAAACGGGGCTCCCCTGGATGTGTGCGGGACCCTCGTGCTTCCTCTCGAGTGGAGACGGGTATGTCGGGGAACTTCTTGAGTTGCAGCAAGGGTGTGAAGGACCCTTTGGAAGTTCCAGTGGTTAGATGTGATTAGCCTCGAGAAGCCTCAGCGAAAATGGGCCTCATCTCGGCTGGAGGGCAAAACCTCCTGGATTTTCTCGAGTTGCGGCAGGTGCTCTCGACTTACGGCGGGGACCTCAGGGACCCGCTCTGGTGGCCTCATGAAAGGCCAGTCCCCATGGGAGTTCCTCGGGGGCCTCTCGGGATTCCTCTCCCGTCGATGCCGGGGCCTAAGACCTTGTGTGGAGTCGGGGCCGGAACCTGAGGATTCCTCTCCAGTGCTGCCATGGATCTTGCGGTACTTCTGGAGTCTCCCCAGGGGAGTCAGTGCTCGTTTCGAATGCGGGCATGCACTTGCGCTTTCCTCCAGAGCGGTAGCAGCAGTGTCACGCAGTCCGCTGCGTGGATCAAAGGATCTATGTTTTTCCCTTGAGTCTTTCCCAGGAGGCTTTCCTACGAGGCTTTCCCACAGGGCTGTCCCACGTGCACACGTGGTGGGAGTCAATCCTCGGCTTGAACGTCAAGGAAGTGCAGGGAAAACAGGTTCCTCAGGAATGGACTGACACATCTGGGGACTCTTGGAATGGTGGCACGACCCTGGAGTTCCTCTCGCCTTACCTGTGGAGAGCGACTACTCTTGAGATGCGACGGGAACGCCAGGAATTCTTTCCCTCCGAAACAGGGAAAGGATCCCTCATCTCGAGCTAGGAGGAGGAAACGGGGCTCCCCTGGATGTGTGCGGGACCCTCGTGCTTCCTCTCCAGTGGAGACGGGTATGTCGGGGAACTTCTTGAGTTGCAGTAAGGGTGTGAAGGACCCTTTGGAAGTTCCAGTGGTTAGATGTGATTAGCCTCGAGAAGCCTCAGCGGAAATGGGCCTCATCTCGCCTGGAGGGCAAAACCTCCTGGATTTTCTCGAGTTGCGGCAGGTGCTCTCGACTTACGACGGGGATCTCAGGGACCCGCTCTGGTGGCCTCAGGAAAGGCCAGTCCCCATGCGAGTTCCACGGGGGCCTGTCGGGATTCCTCTGCCGTCGATGCCGGGGCCTAAGACCTTGTGTGGAGTCGGGGCCGGAACCTGAGGATTCCTCTCCAGTGCTCCCATGGATCTTGGGGTACTTCTGGAGTCTCCCCAGGGGAGTCAGTGCTCGTTTCGAATGCGGGCATGCACTTGCGCTTTCCTCCAGAGCGGTAGCAGCAGTGTCACGCAGTCCGCCGTGTGGATCAAAGGATCTATGGTTTTCCCTCGAGTCTTTCCCACGAGGCTTTCCCACAGGGCTGTCCCACGTGCACATGTGGTGGGAGTCGATCCTCGGCTTGAACGTCAAGGAAGTGCAGGGAAAACAGGTTCCTCAGGAATGGACTGACACATCTGGGGACTCTTGGAATGGTGGCACGACCCTGGAGTTCCACTCGCCTTACCTGTGGAGAGCGACTACTCTTGAGATGCGACGGGAACGCCAGGAATTCTTTCCCTACGAAACAGGGAAAGGATCCCTCATCTCGAGCTAGGAGGCGGAAACGGGGCTCCCCTGGATGTGTGCGGGACCCTCGTGCTTCCTCTCGAGTGGAGACGGGTATTTCGGGGAACGTCTGGAGTTACAGCAAGGGCGTGAAGGACCCTTTGGAAGTTCCAGTGGTTAGATGTGATTAGCCTCGAGAAGCCTCAGCGGAAATGGACCTCATCTCGCCTGGAGGGCAAAACCTCGTGGATTTTCTCGAGTTGCGGCAGGTGCTCTCGACTTACGACGGGGACCTCAGGGACCCGCTCTGATGGCCTCAGGAAAGGCCAGTCCCCATGCGAGTTCCTCGGGGGCCTCTCGGGATTCCTCTCCCGTCGATGCCGGGGCCTAAGACCTTGTGTGGAGTCGAGGCCGGAACCTGAGGATTCCTCTCCAGTGCTGACATGGATCTTGGGGTACTTCTGGAGTCTCCCCATGGGAGTCAGTGCTCGTCTCGAATGCGGGCATGCACTTGAGCTTTCCTCCAGAGCGGTAGCAGCAGTGTCACGCAGTCCGCTGCGTGGATCAAAGGATCTATGGTTTTAGCTCGAGTCTTTCCCCCGAGGCTTTCCCACGAGGCTTTCCCACAGGGCTGTCCCACGTGCACACGTGGTGGGAGTCGATCCTCGGCTTGAACGTCAAGGCAGTGCAGGGAAAACAGGTTCCTCTGGAATGGACTGACACATCTGGGGGACTCTTGGAATGGTGGCACGACCCTGGAGTTCCTCTCGCCTTTCCTGTGGAGAGCGCCTCCTCTTGAGATGCGACGGGAACGCCGGGAATTCTTTCCCTACGAAACAGGGAAAGGATCCCTCATCTCGAGCTAGGAGGCGGAAACGGGGCTCCCCTGGATGTGTGCGGGACCCTCGTGATTCCTCTCGAGTGGAGACGGGTATTTCGGGGAACTTCTTGAGTTACAGCAAGGGCGTGAAGGACCCTTTGGAAGTTCCAGTGGTTAGATGTGATTAGCCTCGAGAAGCCTCAGCGGAAATGGGCCTCATCTCGCCTGGATGGCAAAACCTCCTGGATTTTCTCGAGTTGCGGCAGGTGCTCTCGACTTACGACGGGGACCTCAGGGACCCGCTCTGGTGGCCTCAGGAAAGGTCAGTCCCCATGCGAGTTCCACGGGGGCCTCTCGGGATTCCTCTGCCGTCGATGCCGGGGCCTAAGACCTTGTGTGGAGTCGGGGCCGGAACCTGAGGATTCCTCTCCAGTGCTGACATGGATCTTGGGGTACTTCTGGAGTCTCCCCAGGGGAGTCAGTGCTCGTCTCGAATGCGGGCATGCACTTGCGCTTTCCTCCAGAGCGGTAGCAGCAGTGTCACCCAGTCTGCCGCGTGGATCAAAGGATCTATGGTTTTCCCTCGAGTCTTTCCCACGAGGCTTTCCGACGAGGCTTACCCACAGGGCTGTCCCACGTGCACACGTGGTGGGAGTCGATCCTCGGCTTGAACGTCAAGGAAGTGCAGGGAAAACAGGTTCCTCTGGAATGGACTGACACATCTGGGGGACTCTTGGAATGGTGGCACGACCCTGGAGTTCCTCTCGCCTTTCCTGTGGAGAGCGCCTCCTCTTGAGATGCGACGGGAACGCCGGGAATTCTTTCCCTACGAAACAGGGAAAGGATCCATCATCTCGAGCTAGGAGGCGGAAACGGGGCTCCCCTGGATGTGTGCGGGACCCTCGTGCTTCCTCTCGCGTGGAGACGGGTATGTCGGGGAACTTCTTGAGTTGCAGTAAGGGTGTGAAGGACCCTTTGGAAGTTCCAGTGGTTAGATGTGATTAGCCTCGAGAAGCCTCAGCGGAAATGGGCCTCATCTCGCCTGGAGGGCAAAACCTCCTGGATTTTCTCGAGTTGCGGCAGGTGCTCTCGACTTACGACGGGGATCTCAGGGACCCGCTCTGGTGGCCTCAGGAATGGCCAGTCCCCATTCGAGTTCCACGGGGGCCTGTCGGGATTCCTCTGCCGTCAATGCCGGGGCCTAAGACCTTGTGTGGAGTCGGGGCCGGAACCTGAGGATTCCTCTCCAGTGCTCCCATGGATCTTGGGGTATTTCTGGAGTCTCCTCAGGGGAGTCAGTGCTCGTTTCGAATGCGGGCATGCACTTGCGCTTTCCTCCAGAGCGGTAGCAGCAGTGTCACGCAGTCCGCCGTGTGGATCAAAGGATCTATGGTTTTCCCTCGAGTCTTTCCCACGAGGCTTTCCCACAGGGCTGTCCCACGTGCACACGTGCTGGGAGTCGATTCTCGGCTTGAACGTCAAGGATGTGCAGGGAAAACAGGTTCCTCAGGAATGGACTGACACATCTGGGGACTCTTGGAATGGTGGCACGACCCTGGAGTTCCTCTCGCCTTACCTGTGGAGAGCGACTACTCTTGAGATGCGACGGGAACGCCAGGAATTCTTTCCCTCCGAAACAGGGAAAGGATCCCTCATCTCGAGCTAGGAGGCGGAAACGGGGCTCCCCTGGATGTGTGCGGGACCCTCGTGCTTCCTCTCGAGTGGAGTCGGGTATTTCGGGGAACTTCTGGAGTTACAGCAAGGGCGTGAAGGACCCTTTGGAAGTTCCAGTGGTTAGATGTGATTAGCCTCGAGAAGCCTCAGCGGAAATGGGCCTCATCTCGCCTGGAGGGCAAAACCTCGTGGATTTTCTCGAGTTGCGGCAGGTGCTCTCGACTTACGACGGGGACCTCAGGGACCCGCTCTGGTGGCCTCAGGAAAGGCCAGTCCCCATGCGAGTTCCTCGGGGGCCTCTCGGGATTCCTCTCCCGTCGATGCCGGGGCCTAAGACCTTGTGTGGAGTCGGGGCCCGAACCTGAGGATTCCTCTCCAGTGCTGACATGGATCTTGGGGTACTTCTGGAGTCTCGTCAGGGGAGTCAGTCCTCGTCTCGAATGCGGGCATGCACTTGCGCTTTCCTCCAGAGCGGTAGCAGCAGTGTCACGCAGTCCACCACGTGGATAAAAGGATCTATGGTTTTCCCTCGAGTCTTTCCCACGAGGCTTTCCCACGAGGCTTTCCCACAGGGCTGCCCCACGTGCACACGTCCTGGGAGTCGATCCTCGGCTTGAACATCAAGGCAGTGCAGGGAAAACCGTTTCCTCTGGAATGGACTGACACATCTGGGGGACTCTTGGAATGGTGGCACGACCCTGGAGTTCCTCTCGCCTTTCCTGTGGAGAGCGCCTCCTCTTGAGATGCGACGGGAACGCCGGAATTCTTTCCCTACGAAACAGGGAAAGGATCCCTCATCTCGAGCTAGGAGGCGGAAACGGGGCTCCCCTGGATGTGTGCGGGACCCTCGTGCTTCCTCTGGAGTGGAGACGGGTATGTCGGGGAACTTCTTGAGTTGCAGCAAGGGTGTGAAGGACCCTTTGGAAGTTCCAGTGGTTAGATGTGATTAGCCTCGAGAAGCCTCAGCGGAAATGGGCCTCATCTCGCCTGGAGGGCAAAACCTCCTGGATTTTCTCGAGTTGCGGCAGGTTCTCTCGACTTACGGCGGGGACCTCAGGGACATGCTCTGGTGGCCTCAGGAAAGGCCAGTCCCCATGCGAGTTCCACGGGGGCATCTCGGGATTCCTCTTCCGTCGATGCCGGGGCCTAAGACCTTGTGTGGAGTCGGGGCCGGAACCTGAGGATTCCTCTCCAGTGCTGCCATGGATCTTGGGGTACTTGTGGAGTCTCCCCAGGGGAGTCAGTGCTCGTTTCGAATGCGGGCATGCACTTGCGCTTTCCTCCAGAGAAGTAGCAGCATTGTCACGCAGTCCGCCGCGTGGATCAAAGGATCTATGGTTTTCCCTCGAGTCTTTCCCACGAGGCTTTCCTACGAGGCTTTCCCACAGGGCTGTCCCACGTACACACGTGGTGGGAGTCGATCCTCGGCTTGAAAGTCAAGGAAGTGCAGGGAAAACAGGTTCCTCAGGAATGGACTGACACATCTGGGGACTCTTGGAATGGTGGCACGACCCTGGAGTTCCTCTCGCCTTTCCTGTGGAGAGCGACTACTCTTGAGATGCGACGAGAACGCCAGGAATTCTTTCCCTCCGAAACAGGGAAAGGATCCCTCATCTCGAGCTAGGAGGCGGAAACGGGGCTCCCCTGGATGTGTGCGGGACCCTCGTGCTTCCTCTCGAGTGGAGACGGGTATGTCAGGGAACTTCTTGAGTTGCAGCAAGGGTGTGAAGGACCCTTTGGAAGTTCCAGTGGTAAGATGTGATAAGCCTCGAGAAGCCTCAGCGGAAATGGGCCTCATCTCGCCTGGAGGGCAAAACGTCCTGGATTTTCGCGAGTTGCGGCAGGTGTTCTTGAATTACGACGGGGACATCAGGGACCCGCTCTGGTGGCCTCAGGAAAGGCCAGTCCCCATGCGAGTTCCACGGGGGCCTCTCGGGATTCCTCTGCCGTCGATGCCGGGGCCTAAGACCTTGTTTGGAGTCGGAGCCGGAACATGAGGATTCCTCTCCAGTGCTGACATGGATCTTGGGGTACTTCTGGAGTCTCCCCAGGGGAGTCAGTGCTCCACTCGAATGCGGGCATGCACTTGCGCTTTCCTCCAGAGCTGTAGCAGCAGTGTCACGCAGTCCGCCGCGTGGATCAAAGGATCTATGGTTTTCCCTCGAGTCTTTCCCACGAGGCTTTCCCACGAGGCTTTCCCACAGGGCTGTCCCACGTGCACACGTGGTGGGAGTCGATCCTCGGCTTGAACGTCAAGGCAGTGCAGGGAAAACAGGTTCCTCTGGAATGGACTGACACATCTGGGGGACTCTTGGAATGGTGGCACGACCCTGGAGGTCCTCTCACCTTTCCTGTGGAGAGCGCCTCCTCTTGAGATGCGACGGGAACGCCGGGAATTCTTTCCCTACGAAACAGGGAAAGGATCCCTCATCTCGAGCTAGGAGGCGGAAACGGGGCTCCCCTGGATGTGTGCGGGACCCTCGTGCTTCCTCTCGAGTGGAGACGGGTATGGCGGGGAACTTCTTGAGTTGCAGCAAGGGTGTGAAGGACCCTTTGGAAGTTCCAGTGGTTAGATGTGATTAGCCTCGAGAAGCCTCAGCGGAAATGGGCCTCATCTCGCCTGGAGGTCAAAACCTCCTGGATTTTCTCGAGTTGCGGCAGGTGCTCTCGACTTACGGCGGGGACCTCAGGGACCCGCTCTGGTGGCCTCAGGAAAGGCCAGTGCCCATGCGAGTTCCACGGGGGCCTCTCGGGATTCCTCTGCCGTCGATGCCGGGGCCTAAGACCTTGTGTGGAGTCGGGGCCGGAACCTGAGGATTCCTCTCCAGTGCTGCCATGGATCTTGGGGTACTTCTGGAGTCTCCCCAGGGGAGTCAGTGCTCGTCTCGAATGCGGGCATGCACTTGCGCTTTCCTCCAGAGCGGTAGCAGCAGTGTCACGCAGTCCGCCGCGTGGATCAAAGGATCTATGGTTTTCCCTCGAGTCTTTCCCACGAGGCTTTCCTACGAGGCTTTCCCACAGGGCTGTCCCACGTACACACGTGGTGGGAGTCGATCCTCGGCTTGAACGTCAAGGAAGTGCAGGGAAACAGGTTCCTCAGGAATGGACTGACACATCTTGGGACTCTTGGAATGGTGGCACGACCCTGGAGTTCCTCTCGCCTTTCCTGTGGAGAGCGACTACTCTTGAGATGCGACGGGAACGCCAGGAATTCTTTCCCTCCGAAACAGGGAAAGGATCCCTCATCTCGAGCTAGGAGGCGGAAACCGGGCTCCCCTGGATGTGTGCGGGACCCTCGTGCTTCCTCTCGAGTGGAGTCGGGTATTTCGGGGAACTTCTTGAGTTACAGCAAGGGCGTGAAGGACCCTTTGGAAGTTCCAGTGGTTAGATGTGAGTAGCCTCGAGAAGCCTCAGCGGAAATGGGCCTCATCTCGCCTGGAGGGCAAAACCTCCTGGATTTTCTCGAGTTGCGGCAGGTGCTCTCGACTTACGACGGGGACCTCAGGGACCCGCTCTGGTGGCCTCAGGAAAGGCCAGTCCCCATGCGAGTTCCTCGGGGGACTCTCGGGATTCCTCTCCCGTCGATGCCGGGGCCTAAGACCTTGTGTGGAGTCGAGGCCGGAACCTGAGGATTCCTCTCCAGTGCTGACATGGATCTTGGGGTACTTCTGGAGTCTCCCCATGGGAGTCAGTGCTCGTCTCGAATGCGGGCATGCACTTGCGCTTTCCTCCAGAGCGGTAGCAGCAGTGTCACGCAGTCCGCCGCGTGGATCAAAGGATCTATGGTTTTCCCTCGAGTCTTTCCCACGAGGCTTTCCCACGAGGCTTTCCCACAGGGCTGCCCCACGTGCACACGTGCTGGGAGTCGATCCTCGGCTTCAACGTCAAGGCAGTTCAGGGAAAACAGGTTCCTCTGGAATGGACTGACACATCTGGGGGACTCTTGGAATGGTGGCACGACCCTGGAGTTCCTCTCGCCTTTCCTGTGGAGAGCGCCTCCTCTTGAGATGCGACGGGAACGCCGGGAATTCTTTCCCTACGAAACAGGGAAAGGATCCCTCATCTCGAGCTAGGAGGCGGAAACGGGGCTCCCCTGGATGTGTGCGGGACCCTCGTGCTTCCTCTCGAGTGGAGACGGGTATGTCGGTTAACTTCTTGAGTTGCAGCAAGGGTGTGAAGGACCCTTTGGAAGTTCCAGTGGTTAGATGTGATTAGCCTCGAGAAGCCTCAGCGGAAATGGGCCTCATCTCGCCTGGAGGGCAAAACCTCCTGGATTTTCTCGAGTTGCGGCAGGTGCTCTCGACTTACGGCGGGGACCTCAGGGACATGCTCTGGTGGCCTCAGAAAAAGCCAGTCCCTATGGGAGTTCCACGGGGGCATCTCGGGATTCCTCTCCCGTCGATGCCGGGGCCTAAGACCTTGTGTGGAGTCGGGGCAGGAACCTGAGGATTCCTCTCCAGTGCTGCCATGGATCTTGGGGTACTTCTGGAGTCTCCCCAGGGGAGTCAGTGCTCGTCTCGAATGCGGGCATGCACTTGCGCTTTCCTCCAGAGAAGTAGCAGCAGTGTCACGCAGTCCGCCGCGTGGGTCAATGGATCTATGGTTTTCCCTCGAGTCTTTCCCACGAGGCTTTCCTACGAGGCTTTCCCACAGGGCTGTCCCACGTACACACGTGGTGGGAGTCGATCCTAGGCTTGAACGTCAAGGAAGTGCAGGGAAAAAAGGTTCCTCAGGAATGGACTGACACATCTGGGGACTCTTGGAATGGTGGCACGACCCTGGAGTTCCTCTCGCCTTTCCTGAGGAGAGCGACTACTCTTGAGATGCGACGGGAACCCCAGGAATTCTTTCCCTCCGAAACAGGGAAAGGATCCCTCATCTCGAGCTAGGAGGCGGAAACGGGGCTCCCCTGGATGTGTGCGGGACCCTCGTGCTTCCTCTCGAGTGTAGACGGGTATTTCGGGGAACTTCTTGAGTTACAGCAAGGGCGTGAAGGACCCTTTGGAAGTTCCAGTGGTTAGATGTGATTAGCCTCGAGAAGCCTCAGCGGAAATGGGCCTCATCTCGCCTGGAGGGCAAAACCTCCTGGATTTTCTCGAGTTGCGGCAGGTGCTCTCCACTTACGACGGGGACCTCAGGGACCCGCTCTGGTGGCCTCAGGAAAGGTCAGTCCCCATGCGAGTTCCACGGGGGCCTCTCGGGATTCCTCTGCCGTCGATGCCGGGGCCTAAGACCTTGTGTGGAGTCGGGGCCGGAACCTGAGGATTCCTCTCCAGTGCTGACATGGATCTTGGGGTACTTCTGGAGTCTCCCCATGGGAGTCAGTGCTCGTCTCTAATGCGGGCATGCACTTGCGCTTTCCTGCAGAGCGGTAGCAGCAGTGTCACCCAGTCTGCCGCGTGGATCAAAGGATCTATGGTTTTCCCTCGAGTCTTTCCCACGAGGCTTTCCCACGAGGTTTACCCACAGGGCTGTCCCACGTGCACACGTGGTGGGAGTCGATCCTCGGCTTGAACGTCAAGGAAGTGCAGGGAAAACAGGTTCCTCTGGAATGGACTGACACATCTGGGGGACTCTTGGAATGGTGGCACGACCCTGGAGTTCCTCTCGCCTTTCCTGTGGAGAGGGCCTCCTCTTGAGATGCGACGGGAACGCCGGGAATTCTTTCCCTACGAAACAGGGAAAGGATCCATCATCTCGAGCTAGGAGGCGGAAACGGGGCTCCCCTGGATGTGTGCGGGACCCTCGTGCTTCCTCTCGAGTGGAGACGGGTATGTCGGGGAACTTCTTGAGTTGCAGCAAGGGTGTGAAGGACCCTTTGGAAGTTCCAGTGGTTAGATGTGATTAGCCTCGAGAAGCCTCAGCGAAAATGGGCCTCATCTCGGCTGGAGGGCAAAACCTCCTGGATTTTCTCGAGTTGCGGCAGGTGCTCTCGACTTACGGCGGGGACCTCAGGGACCCGCTCTGGTGGCCTCATGAAAGGCCAGTCCCCATGGGAGTTCCTCGGGGGCCTCTCGGGATTCCTCTCCCGTCGATGCCGGGGCCTAAGACCTTGTGTGGAGTCGGGGCCGGAACCTGAGGATTCCTCTCCAGTGCTGCCATGGATCTTGCGGTACTTCTGGAGTCTCCCCAGGGGAGTCAGTGCTCGTTTCGAATGCGGGCATGCACTTGCGCTTTCCTCCAGAGCGGTAGCAGCAGTGTCACGCAGTCCGCTGCGTGGATCAAAGGATCTATGTTTTTCCCTTGAGTCTTTCCCAGGAGGCTTTCCTACGAGGCTTTCCCACAGGGCTGTCCCACGTGCACACGTGGTGGGAGTCGATCCTCGGCTTGAACGTCAAGGAAGTGCAGGGAAAACAGGTTCCTCAGGAATGGACTGACACATCTGGGGACTCTTGGAATGGTGGCACGACCCTGGAGTTCCTCTCGCCTTACCTGTGGAGAGCGACTACTCTTGAGATGCGACGGGAACGCCAGGAATTCTTTCCCTCCGAAACAGGGAAAGGATCCCTCATCTCGAGCTAGGAGGAGGAAACGGGGCTCCCCTGGATGTGTGCGGGACCCTCGTGCTTCCTCTCCAGTGGAGACGGGTATGTCGGGGAACTTCTTGAGTTGCAGTAAGGGTGTGAAGGACCCTTTGGAAGTTCCAGTGGTTAGATGTGATTAGCCTCGAGAAGCCTCAGCGGAAATGGGCCTCATCTCGCCTGGAGGGCAAAACCTCCTGGATTTTCTCGAGTTGCGGCAGGTGCTCTCGACTTACGACGGGGATCTCAGGGACCCGCTCTGGTGGCCTCAGGAAAGGCCAGTCCCCATGCGAGTTCCACGGGGGCCTGTCGGGATTCCTCTGCCGTCGATGCCGGGGCCTAAGACCTTGTGTGGAGTCGGGGCCGGAACCTGAGGATTCCTCTCCAGTGCTCCCATGGATCTTGGGGTACTTCTGGAGTCTCCCCAGGGGAGTCAGTGCTCGTTTCGAATGCGGGCATGCACTTGCGCTTTCCTCCAGAGCGGTAGCAGCAGTGTCACGCAGTCCGCCGTGTGGATCAAAGGATCTATGGTTTTCCCTCGAGTCTTTCCCACGAGGCTTTCCCACAGGGCTGTCCCACGTGCACACGTGGTGGGAGTCGATCCTCGGCTTGAACGTCAAGGAAGTGCAGGGAAAACAGGTTCCTCAGGAATGGACTGACACATCTGGGGACTCTTGGAATGGTGGCACGACCCTGGAGTTCCTCTCGCCTTACCTGTGGAGAGCGACTACTCTTGAGATGCGACGGGAACGCCAGGAATTCTTTCCCTCCGAAACAGGGAAAGGATCCCTCATCTCGAGCTAGGAGGCGGAAACGGGGCTCCCCTGGATGTGTGCGGGACCCTCGTGCTTCCTCTCGAGTGGAGTCGGGTATTTCGGGGAACTTCTTGAGTTACAGCAAGGGCGTGAAGGACCCTTTGGAAGTTCCAGTGGTTAGATGTGATTAGCCTCGAGAAGCCTCAACGGAAATGGGCCTCATCTCGCCTGGAGGGCAAAACCTCGTGGATTTTCTCGAGTTGCGGCAGGTGCTCTCGACTTACGACGGGGACCTCAGGGACCCGCTCTGGTGGCCTCATGAAAGGCCAGTCCCCATGGGAGTTCTTCGGGGGCCTCTCGGGATTCCTCTCCCGTCGATGCCGGGGCCTAAGACCTTGTGTGGAGTCGGGGCCGGAACCTGAGGATTCCTCTCCAGTGCTCCCATGGATCTTGGGGTACTTCTGGAGTCTCCCCATGGGAGTCAGTGCTCGTCTCGAATGCGGGCATGCACTTGCGCTTTCCTCCAGAGCGGTAGCAGCAGTGTCACGCAGTCCGCTGCGTGGATCAAAGGATCTATGTTTTTCCCTTGAGTCTTTCCCAGGAGGCTTTCCTACGAGGCTTTCCCACAGGGCTGTCCCACGTGCACACGTGGTGGGAGTCGATCCTCGGCTTGAACGTCAAGGAAGTGCAGGGAAAACAGGTTCCTCAGGAATGGACTGACACATCTGGGGACTCTTGGAATGGTGGCACGACCCTGGAGTTCCTCTCGCCTTACCTGTGGAGAGCGACTACTCTTGAGATGCGACGGGAACGCCAGGAATTCTTTCCCTACGAAACAGGGAAAGGATCCCTCATCTCGAGCTAGGAGGCGGAAACGGGGCTCCCCTGGATGTGTGCGGGACCCTCGTGCTTCCTCTCGAGTGGAGACGGGTATTTCGGGGAACTTCTTTAGTTACAGCAAGGGCGTGAAGGACCCTTTGGAAGTTCCAGTGGTTAGATGTGATTAGCCTCGAGAAGCCTCAGCGGAAATGGACCTCATCTCGCCTGGAGGGCAAAACCTCGTGGATTTTCTCGAGTTGCGGCAGGTGCTCTCGACTTACGACGGGGACCTCAGGGACCCGCTCTGGTGGCCTCAGGAAAGGCCAGTCCCCATGCGAGTTCCTCGGGGGCCTCTCGGGATTCCTCTCCCGTCGATGCCGGGGCCTAAGACCTTGTGTGGAGTCGAGGCCGGAACCTGAGGATTCCTCTCCAGTGCTGACATGGATCTTGGGGTACTTCTGGAGTCTCCCCATGGGAGTCAGTGCTCGTCTCGAATGCGGGCATGCACTTGAGCTTTCCTCCAGAGCGGTAGCAGCAGTGTCACGCAGTCCGCTGCGTGGATCAAAGGATCTATGGTTTTAGCTCGAGTCTTTCCCCCGAGGCTTTCCCACGAGGCTTTCCCACAGGGCTGTCCCACGTGCACACGTGGTGGGAGTCGATCCTCGGCTTGAACGTCAAGGCAGTGCAGGGAAAACAGGTTCCTCTGGAATGGACTGACACATCTGGGGGACTCTTGGAATGGTGGCACGACCCTGGAGTTCCTCTCGCCTTTCCTGTGGAGAGCGCCTCCTCTTGAGATGCGACGGGAACGCCGGGAATTCTTTCCCTACGAAACAGGGAAAGGATCCCTCATCTCGAGCTAGGAGGCGGAAACGGGGCTCCCCTGGATGTGTGCGGGACCCTCGTGATTCCTCTCGAGTGGAGACGGGTATTTCGGGGAACTTCTTGAGTTACAGCAAGGGCGTGAAGGACCCTTTGGAAGTTCCAGTGGTTAGATGTGATTAGCCTCGAGAAGCCTCAGCGGAAATGGGCCTCATCTCGCCTGGATGGCAAAACCTCCTGGATTTTCTTGAGTTGCGGCAGGTGCTCTCGACTTACGACGGGGACCTCAGGGACCCGCTCTGGTGGCCTCAGGAAAGGTCAGTCCCCATGCGAGTTCCACGGGGGCCTCTCGGGATTCCTCTGCCGTCGATGCCGGGGCCTAAGACCTTGTGTGGAGTCGGGGCCGGAACCTGAGGATTCCTCTCCAGTGCTGACATGGATCTTGGGGTACTTCTGGAGTCTCCCCAGGGGAGTCAGTGCTCGTCTCGAATGCGGGCATGCACTTGCGCTTTCCTCCAGAGCGGTAGCAGCAGTGTCACCCAGTCTGCCGCGTGGATCAAAGGATCTATGGTTTTCCCTCGAGTCTTTCCCACGAGGCTTTCCGACGAGGCTTACCCACAGGGCTGTCCCACGTGCACACGTGGTGGGAGTCGATCCTCGGCTTGAACGTCAAGGCAGTGCAGGGAAAACAGGTTCCTCTTGAATGGACTGACACATCTGGGGGACTCTTGGAATGGTGGCACGACCCTGGAGTTCCTCTCGCCTTTCCTGTGGAGAGCGCCTCCTCTTGAGATGCGACGGGAACGCCGGGAATTCTTTCCCTACGAAACAGGGAAAGGATCCATCATCTCGAGCTAGGAGGCGGAAACAGGGCTCCCCTGGATGTGTGCGGGACCCTCGTGCTTCCTCTCGCGTGGAGACGGGTATGTCGGGGAACTTCTTGAGTTGCAGTAAGGGTGTGAAGGACCCTTTGGAAGTTCCAGTGGTTAGATGTGATTAGCCTCGAGAAGCCTCAGCGGAAATGGGCCTCATCTCGCCTGGAGGGCAAAACCTCCTGGATTTTCTCGAGTTGCGGCAGGTGCTCTCGACTTACGACGGGGATCTCAGGGACCCGCTCTGGTGGCCTCAGGAATGGCCAGTCCCCATTCGAGTTCCACGGGGGCCTGTCGGGATTCCCCTGCCGTCGATGCCGGGGCCTAAGACCTTGTGTGGAGTCGGGGCCGGAACCTGAGGATTCCTCTCCAGTGCTCCCATGGATCTTGGGGTACTTCTGGAGTCTCCCCAGGGGAGTCAGTGCTCGTTTCGAATGCGGGCATGCACTTGCGCTTTCCTCCAGAGCGGTAGCAGCAGTGTCACGCAGTCCGCCGTGTGGATCAAAGGATCTATGGTTTTCCCTCGAGTCTTTCCCACGAGGCTTTCCCACAGGGCTGTCCCACGTGCACACGTGCTGGGAGTCGATCCTCGGCTTGAACGTCAAGGAAGTGCAGGGAAAACAGGTTCCTCAGGAATGGACTGACACATCTGGGGACTCTTGGAATGGTGGCACGACCCTGGAGTTCCTCTCGCCTTACCTGTGGAGAGCGACTACTCTTGAGATGCGACGGGAACGCCAGGAATTCTTTCCCTCCGAAACAGGGAAAGGATCCCTCATCTCGAGCTAGGAGGCGGAAACGGGTCTCCCCTGGATGTGTGCGGGACCCTCGTGCTTCCTCTCGAGTGGAGTCGGGTATTTCGGGGAACTTCTTGAGTTACAGCAAGGGCGTGAAGGACCCTTTGGAAGTTCCAGTGGTTAGATGTGATTAGCCTCGAGAAGCCTCAGCGGAAATGGGCCTCATCTCGCCTGGAGGGCAAAACCTCGTGGATTTTCTCGAGTTGCGGCAGGTGCTCTCGACTTACGACGGGGACCTCAGGGACCCGCTCTGGTGGCCTCAGGAAAGGCCAGTCCCCATGCGAGTTCCTCGGGGGCCTCTCGGGATTCCTCTCCCGTCGATGCCGGGGCCTAAGACCTTGTGTGGAGTCGGGGCCCGAACCTGAGGATTCCTCTCCAGTGCTGACATGGATCTTGGGGTACTTCTGGAGTCTCGTCAGGGGAGTCAGTCCTCGTCTCGAATGCGGGCATGCACTTGCGCTTTCCTCCAGAGCGGTAGCAGCAGTGTCACGCAGTCCGCCGCGTGGATCAAAGGATCTAAGGTTTTCCCACGAGTCTTTCCCACGAGTCTTTCCCACAGGGCGGTCCCACGTGCACACGTGGTGGGAGTCGATCCTCGGCTTGAACGTCAAGGCAGTGCAGGGAAAACAGGTTCCTCTGGAATGGACTGACACATCTGGGGGACTCTTGGAATGGTGGCACGACCCTGGAGTTCCTCTCGCCTTTCCTGTGGAGAGCGCCTCCTCTTGAGATGCGACGGGAACGCCGGGAATTCTTTCCCTACGAAACAGGGAAAGGATCCCTCATCTCGAGCTAGGAGGCGGAAACGGGGCTCCCCTGGATGTGTGCGGGACCCTCGTGCTTCCTCTCGAGTGGAGACGGGTATGTCGGGGAACTTCTTGAGTTGCCACAAGGGTGTGAAGGACCCTTTGGAAGTTCCAGTGGTTAGATGTGATTAGCCTCGAGAAGCCTCAGCCGAAATGGGCCTCATCTCGCCTGGAGGGTAAAACCTCCTGGATTTTCTCGAGTTGCGGCAGGTGCTCTCGACTTACGACGGGGACCTCAGGGACCCGCTCTGGTGGCCTCAGGAAAGGCCAGTCCCCATGCGAGTTCCTCGGGGGCCACTCGGGATTCCTCTCCCGTCGATGCCGGGGCCTAAGACCTTGTGTGGAGTCGGGGCCGGAACCTGAGGATTCCTCTCCAGTGCTGACATGGATCTTGGGGTACTTCTGGAGTCTCCCCAGGGGAGTCAGTCCTCGTCTCGAATGCGGGCATGCACTTGCGCTTTCCTCCAGAGCGGTAGCAGCAGTGTGACGCAGTCCGCCGCGTGGATCAAAGGATCTATGGTTTTCCCTCGAGTCTTTCCCACGAGGCTGTGCCACGAGGATTTCCCACAGGGCTGTCCCACGTGCACACGTGGTGGGAGTCGATCCTCGGCTTGAACGTCAAGGCAGTGCAGGGAAAACAGGTTCCTCTAGAATGGACTGACACATCTGGGGACTCTTGGAATGGTGGCACGACCCTGGAGTTCCTCTCGCCTTTCCTGTGGAGAGCGCCTCCTCTTGAGATGCGACGGGAACGCCGGGAATTCTTTCCCTACGAAACAGGGAAAGGATCCCTCATCTCGAGCTAGGAGGCGGAAACGGGGCTCCCCTGGATGTGTGCGGGACCCTCGTGCTTCCTCTCGAGTGGAGACGGGTATGTCGGGGAACTTCTTGAGTTGCAGCAAGGGTGTGAAGGACCCTTTGGAAGTTCCAGTGGTTAGATGAGATTAGCCTCGAGAAGCTTCAGCGGAAATGGGCCTCATCTCGCCTGGAGGGCAAAACCTCCTGGATTTTCTCGAGTTGCGGCAGGTGCTCTTGACTTACGGCGGGGACCTCAGGGACCCGCTCTGGTGGCCTCAGGAAAGGCCAGTCCCCATGCGAGTTCCTGGGCGGCCTCTCGGGATTCCTCTCCCGTCGATGCCGGGGCCTAAGACCTTGTGTGGAGTCGGGGCCGGAACCTGAGGATTCCTATCCAGTGCTGACATGGATCGTGGGGTACTTCTGGAGTATCCCTGGGGGAGTCACTGCTCGTCTCGAAAGCGGGCATGCACTTGCGCTTTCCTCCAGAGCTTTAGCAGCAGTGTCACGCAGGTCGCCGCGTGGATCAAAGCATCTATGGTTTTCCCTCGAGTCTTTCCCACGAGGCTTTTCCACGAGGCTTTCCCACAGGGCTGTCCCACGTGCACACGTGGTGGGAGTCGATCCTCGGCTTGAACGTCAAGGCAGTGCAGGGAAAACAGGTTCCTCTGGAACGGACTGACACATCTGGGGGACTCTTGGAATGGTGGCACGACCATGGAGTTCCTCTCGCCTTTCCTGTGGAGATCGCCTCCTCTAGAGATGCGACGGGAACGCCGGGAATTCTTTCCCTACGAAACAGGGAAAGGATCCCTCATCTCGTGCTAGGAGTCGGAAACGGGGCTCCCCTGCATGTGTGCGGGACCCTCGTGCTTCCTCTCGAGCGGAGACGGGTATGTCGGGGAACTTCTTGAGTTGCAGCAAGGGTGTGAAGGACCCTTTGGAAGTTCCAGTGGTTAGATGTGATTAGCCTCGAGAAGCCTCAGCGGAAATGGGCCTCATCCCGCCTGGAGGGCAAAACCTCCTGGATTTTCTCGAGTTGCGGCAGGTGCTCTCGACTTACGGCGGGGACCTCAGGGACCCGCTCTGGTGGCCTCAGGAAAGGCCAGTCCCCATGCGAGTTCCAGGGGGGCCTCTCGGGATTCCTCTGCCGTCGATGCCGGGGCCTAAGACCTTGTGTGGAGTCGGGGCCCGAACCTGAGGATTCCTCTCCAGTGCTGACATGGATCTTGGGGTACTTCTGGAGTCTCGTCAGGGGAGTCAGTCCTCGTCTCGAATGCGGGCATGCACTTGCGCTTTCCTCCAGAGCGGTAGCAGCAGTGTCACGCAGTCCACCGCGTGGATCAAAGGATCTATGGTTTTCCCTCGAGTCTTTCCCACGAGGCTTTCCCACGAGGCTTTCCCACAGGGCTGTCCCACGTGCACACGTGGTGGGAGTCGATCCTCGGCTTGAACGTCAAGGCAGTGCAGGGAAAACAGGTTCCTCTGGAATGGACTGACACATCTGGGGGACTCTTGGAATGGTGTCACGACCCTGGAGTTCCTCTCGCCTTTCCTGTGGAGAGCGCCTCCTCTTGAGATGCGACGGGAACGCCGGGAATTCTTTCCCTACGAAACAGGGAAAGGATCCCTCATCTCGAGCTAGGAGGCGGAAACGGGGCTCCCCTGTATGTGTGCGGGACCCTCGTGCTTCCTCTCGAGTGGAGACGGGTATTTCGGGGAACTTCTTGAGTTACAGCAAGGGCGTGAAGGACCCTTTGGAAGTTCCAGTGGTTAGATGTGATTAGCCTCGAGAAGCCTCAGCGGAAATGGGCCTCATCTCGCCTGGAGTGCAAAACCTCCTGGATTTTCTCGAGTTGCGGCAGGTGCTCTCGACTTACGACGGGGACCTCAGGGACCCGCTCTGGTGGCCTCAGGAAAGGCCAGTCCCCATGCGAGTTCCTCGGGGGCGTCACGGGATTCCTCTCCCGTCGATGCCGGGGCCTAAGACCTTGTGTGGAATCGGGGCCAGAACCTGAGGATTCCTCTCCAGTGCTGACATGGATCTTGGGGTACTTCTGGAGTCTCCCCAGGGAGTCAGTGCTCGTCTCGAATGCGGGCATGCACTTGCGCTTTCCTCCAGAGCGGTAGCAGCAGTGTCACGCAGTCCGCCGCGTGGATCAAAGGATCTATGGTTTTCCCTCGAGTCTTTCCCACGAGGCTTTCCCACGAGGCTTTCCCACAGGGCTGCCCCACGTGCACACGTGCTGGGAGTCGATACTCGGCTTCAACGTCAAGGCAGTGCAGGGAAAACAGGTTCCTCTGGAATGGACTGACACATCTGGGGGACTCTTGGAATGGTGGCACGACCCTGGAGTTCCTCTCGCCTTTCCTGTGGAGAGCGCCTCCTCTTGAGATGCGACGGGAACGCCGGGAATTCTTTCCCTACGAAACAGGGAAAGGATCCCTCATCTCGAGCTAGGAGGCGGAAACGGGGCTCCCCTGGATGTGTGCGGGACCCTCGTGCTTCCTCTCGAGTGGAGACGGGTATGTCGGTTAACTTCTTGAGTTGCAGCAAGGGTGTGAAGGACCCTTTGGAAGTTCCAGTGGTTAGATGTGATTAGCCTCGAGAAGCCTCATCGGAAATGGGCCTCATCTCGCCTGGAGGGCAAAACCTCCTGGATTTTCTCGAGTTGCGGCAGGTGCTCTCGACTTACGGCGGGGACCTCAGGAACATGCTCTGGTGGCCTCAGAAAAGGCCAGTCCCTATGGGAGTTCCACGGGGGCATCTCGGGATTCCTCACCCGTCGATGCCGGGGCCTAAGACCTTGTGTGGAGTCGGGGCCGGAACCTGAGGATTCCTCTCCAGTGCTGCCATGGATCTTGGGGTACTTCTGGAGTCTCCCCAGGGGAGTCAGTGCTCGTCTCGAATGCGGGCATGCACTTGCGCTTTCCTCCAGAGAAGTAGCAGCAGTGTCACGCAGTCCGCCGCGTGGGTCAATGGATCTATGGTTTTCCCTCGAGTCTTTCCCACGAGGCTTTCCTACGAGGCTTTCCCACAGGGCTGTCCCACGTACACACGTGGTGGGAGTCGATCCTAGGCTTGAACGTCAAGGAAGTGCAGGGAAAACAGGTTCCTCAGGAATGGACTGACACATCTGGGGACTCTTGGAATGGTGGCACGGCCCTGGAGTTCCTCTCGCCTTTCCTGTGGAGAGCGACTACTCTTGAGATGCGACGGGAACGCCAGGAATTCTTTCCCTCCGAAACAGGGAAAGGATCCATCATCTCGAGCTAGGAGGCGGAAACGGGGCTCCCCTGGATGTGTGCGGGACCCTCGTGCTTCCTCTCGAGTTGAGACGGGTATGTCGGGGAACTTCTTGAGTTGCAGCAAGGGTGTGAAGGACCCTTTGGAAGTTCCAGTGGTTAGATGTGATTAGCCTCGAGAAGCCTCAGCGAAAATGGTCCTCATCTTGGCTGGAGGGCAAAACCTCCTGGATTTTCTCGAGTTGCGGCAGGTGCTCTCGACTTACGGCGGGGACCTCAGGGACCCGCTCTGGTGGCCTCATGAAAGGCCAGTCCCCATGGGAGTTCCTCGGGGGCCTCTCGGGATTCCTCTCCCGTCGATGCCGGGGCCTAAGACCTTGTGTGGAGTCGGGGCCGGAACCTGAGGATTCCTCTCCAGTGCTCCCATGGATCTTGGGGTACTTCTGGAGTCTCCCCAGGGGAGTCAGTGCTCGTTTCGAATGCGGGCATGCACTTGCGCTTTCCTCCAGAGCGGTAGCAGCAGTGTCACGCAGTCCGCTGCGTGGATCAAAGGATCTATGTTTTTCCCTTGAGTCTTTCCCAGGAGGCTTTCCTACGAGGCTTTCCCACAGGGCTGTCCCACGTGCACACGTGGTGGGAGTAGATCCTCGGCTTGAACGTCAAGGAAGTGCAGGGAAAACAGGTTCCTCAGAAATGGACTGACACATCTGGGGACTCTTGAAATGGTGGCACGACCCTGGAGTTCCTCTCGCCTTTCCTGTGGAGAGCGACTACTCTTGAGATGCGACGGGAACGCCAGGAATTCTTTCCCTCCGAAACAGGGAAAGGATCCCTCATCTCGAGCTAGGAGGCGGAAACGGGGCTCCCCTGGATGTGTGCGGGACCCTCGTGCTTCCTCTCGAGTGGAGACGGGTATTTCAGGGAACTTCTTGAGTTACAGCAAGGGCGTGAAGGACCCTTTGGAAGTTCCAGTGGTTAGATGTGATTAGCCTCGAGAAGCCTCAGCGGAAATGGACCTCATCTCGCCTGGAGGGCAAAACCTCGTGGATTTCCTCGAGTTGCGTCAGGTGCTCTCGACTTACGACGGGGACCTCAGGGACCCGCTCTGGTGGCCTCAGGAAAGGCCAGTCCCCATGCGAGTTCCTCGGGGGCCTCTCGGGATTCCTCTCCCGTCGATGCCGGGGCCTAAGACCTTGTGTGGAGTCGAGGCCGGAACCTGAGGATTCCTCTCCAGTGCTAACATGGATCTTGTGGTACTTCTGGAGTCTCCCCATGGGAGTCAGTGCTCGTCTCGAATGCGGGCATGCACTTGAGCTTTCCTCCAGAGCGGTAGCAGCAGTGTCACGCAGTCCGCTGCGTGGATCAAAGGATCTATGGTTTTAGCTCGAGTCTTTCCCCCTAGGCTTTCCCACGAGGCTTTCCCACAGGGCTGTCCCACGTGCACACGTGGTGGGAGTCGATCCTCGGCTTGTACGTCAAGGCAGTGCAGGGAAAACAGGTTCCTCTGGAATGGACTGACACATCTGGGGGACTCTTGGAATGGTGGCACGACCCTGGAGTTCCTCTAGCCTTTCCTGTGTAGACCGCCTCCTCTTGAGATGCGACGGGAACGCCGGGAATTCTTTCCCTACGAAACAGGGAAAGGATCCCTCATCTCGAGCTAGGAGGCGGAAACGGGGCTCCCCTGGATGTGTGCGGGACCCTCGTGCTTCCTCTCGAGTGGAGACGGGTATTTCGGGGAACTTCTTGAGTTACAGCAAGGGCGTGAAGGACCCTTTGGAAGTTCCAGTGGTTAGATGTGATTAGCCTCGAGAAGCCTCAGCGGAAATGGGCCTCATCTCGCCTGGAGTGCAAAACCTCCTGGATTTTCTCGAGTTGCGGCAGGTGCTCTCGAATTACGACGGGGACCTCAGGGACCCGCTCTGGTTGCCTCAGGAAAGGCCAGTCCCCATGCGAGTTCCTCGGGGGCCTCACGGGATTCCTCTCCCGTCGATGCCGGGGCCTAAGACCTTGTGTGGAATCGGGGCCAGAACCTGAGGATTCCTCTCCAGTGCTGCCATGGATCTTGGGGTACTTCTGGAGTCTCCCCAGGGGAGTCAGTGCTCGTCTCGAATGCGGGCATGCACTTGCGCTTTCCTCCAGAGAAGTAGCAGCAGTGTCACGCAGTCCGCCGCGTGGGTCAATGGATCTATGGTTTTCCCTCGAGTCTTTCCCACGAGGCTTTCCTACGAGGCTTTCCCACAGGGCTGTCCCACGTACACACGTGGTGGGAGTCGATCCTAGGCTTGAACGTCAAGGAAGTGCAGGGAAAACAGGTTCCTCAGGAATGGACTGACACATCTGGGGACTCTTGGAATGGTGGCACGGCCCTGGAGTTCCTCTCGCCTTTCCTGTGGAGAGCGACTACTCTTGAGATGCGACGGGAACGCCAGGAATTCTTTCCCTCCGAAACAGGGAAAGGATCCATCATCTCGAGCTAGGAGGCGGAAACGGGGCTCCCCTGGATGTGTGCGGGACCCTCGTGCTTCCTCTCGAGTTGAGACGGGTATGTCGGGGAACTTCTTGAGTTGCAGCAAGGGTGTGAAGGACCCTTTGGAAGTTCCAGTGGTTAGATGTGATTAGCCTCGAGAAGCCTCAGCGAAAATGGTCCTCATCTTGGCTGGAGGGCAAAACCTCCTGGATTTTCTCGAGTTGCGGCAGGTGCTCTCGACTTACGGCGGGGACCTCAGGGACCCGCTCTGGTGGCCTCATGAAAGGCCAGTCCCCATGGGAGTTCCTCGGGGGCCTCTCGGGATTCCTCTCCCGTCGATGCCGGGGCCTAAGACCTTGTGTGGAGTCGGGGCCGGAACCTGAGGATTCCTCTCCAGTGCTCCCATGGATCTTGGGGTACTTCTGGAGTCTCCCCAGGGGAGTCAGTGCTCGTTTCGAATGCGGGCATGCACTTGCGCTTTCCTCCAGAGCGGTAGCAGCAGTGTCACGCAGTCCGCTGCGTGGATCAAAGGATCTATGTTTTTCCCTTGAGTCTTTCCCAGGAGGCTTTCCTACGAGGCTTTCCCACAGGGCTGTCCCACGTGCACACGTGGTGGGAGTAGATCCTCGGCTTGAACGTCAAGGAAGTGCAGGGAAAACAGGTTCCTCAGAAATGGACTGACACATCTGGGGACTCTTGAAATGGTGGCACGACCCTGGAGTTCCTCTCGCCTTTCCTGTGGAGAGCGACTACTCTTGAGATGCGACGGGAACGCCAGGAATTCTTTCCCTCCGAAACAGGGAAAGGATCCCTCATCTCGAGCTAGGAGGCGGAAACGGGGCTCCCCTGGATGTGTGCGGGACCCTCGTGCTTCCTCTCGAGTGGAGACGGGTATTTCGGGGAACTTCTTGAGTTACAGCAAGGGCGTGAAGGACCCTTTGGAAGTTCCAGTGGTTAGATGTGATTAGCCTCGAGAAGCCTCAGCGGAAATGGACCTCATCTCGCCTGGAGGGCAAAACCTCGTGGATTTTCTCGAGTTGCGTCAGGTGCTCTCGACTTACGACGGGGACCTCAGGGACCCGCTCTGGTGGCCTCAGGAAAGGCCAGTCCCCATGCGAGTTCCTCGGGGGCCTCTCGGGATTCCTCTCCCGTCGATGCCGGGGCCTAAGACCTTGTGTGGAGTCGAGGCCGGAACCTGAGGATTCCTCTCCAGTGCTAACATGGATCTTGTGGTACTTCTGGAGTCTCCCCATGGGAGTCAGTGCTCGTCTCGAATGCGGGCATGCACTTGAGCTTTCCTCCAGAGCGGTAGCAGCAGTGTCACGCAGTCCGCTGCGTGGATCAAAGGATCTATGGTTTTAGCTCGAGTCTTTCCCCCTAGGCTTTCCCACGAGGCTTTCCCACAGGGCTGTCCCACGTGCACACGTGGTGGGAGTCGATCCTCGGCTTGTACGTCAAGGCAGTGCAGGGAAAACAGGTTCCTCTGGAATGGACTGACACATCTGGGGGACTCTTGGAATGGTGGCAGGACCCTGGAGTTCCTCTAGCCTTTCCTGTGTAGACCGCCTCCTCTTGAGATGCGACGGGAACGCCGGGAATTCTTTCCCTACGAAACAGGGAAAGGATCCCTCATCTCGAGCTAGGAGGCGGAAACGGGGCTCCCCTGGATGTGTGCGGGACCCTCGTGCTTCCTCTCGAGTGGAGACGGGTATTTCGGGGAACTTCTTGAGTTACAGCAAGGGCGTGAAGGACCCTTTGGAAGTTCCAGTGGTTAGATGTGATTAGCCTCGAGAAGCCTCAGCGGAAATGGGCCTCATCTCGCCTGGAGTGCAAAACCTCCTGGATTTTCTCGAGTTGCGGCAGGTGCTCTCGAATTACGACGGGGACCTCAGGGACCCGCTCTGGTTGCCTCAGGAAAGGCCAGTCCCCATGCGAGTTCCTCGGGGGCCTCACGGGATTCCTCTCCCGTCGATGCCGGGGCCTAAGACCTTGTGTGGAATCGGGGCCAGAACCTGAGGATTCCTCTCCAGTGCTGACATGGATCTTGGGGTACTTCTGGAGTCTCCCTATGGGAGTCAGTGCTCGTCTCTAATGCGGGCATGCACCTGCGCTTTCCTCCAGAGCGGTAGCAGCAGTGTCACGCAGTCCGCCGCGTGGATCAAAGGATTTATGGTTTTCCCTCGAGTGTTTCCCACGAGGCTTTCCCACGAGGCTTTCCCACAGGGCTGTCCCACGTGCACACGTGGTGGGAGTCGATCCTCTGCTTGAACGTCAAGGCAGTGCAGGGAAAACAGGTTCCTCTGGAATGGACTGACACATCTGGGGGACTCTTGGAATGGTGGCACGACCCTGGAGTTCCTCTCGCCTTTCCTGTGGAGAGCGCCTCCTCTTGAGATGCGACGGGAATGCCGGGAATTCTTTCCCTACGAAAGAGGGAAAGGATCCCTCATCTCGAGCTAGGAGGCGGAAACGGGGCTCCCCTGGATGTGTGGGGGACCCTCGTGCTTCCTCTCGAGTGCAGACGGTTATTTCGGGGAACTTCTTGAGTTACAGCAAAGGCGTGAAGGACACTTTGATAGTTCCAGTGGTTAGATGTGATTAGCCTCGAGAAGCCTCAGCGGAAATGGGCCTCATCTCGTCTGGAGGGCAAAACCTCCTGGATTTTCTCGTGTTGGGGCAGGTGCTCTCGACTTACGATGGGGACCTCAGGGACCCGCTCTGGTGGCCTCAGGAAAGGCCAGTCCCCATGCGAGTTCCACGGGGGCCTCTCGTGATTCCTCTCCCGTCGATGCCGGGGCCTAAGACCTTGTGTGGAGTCGGGGCCGGAACCTGAGGATTCCTCTCCAGTGCTGACATGGATCTTGGGGTACTTCTGGAGTCTCCCCAGGGGAGTCAGTGCTCGTCTCGAATGCGGGCATGCACTTGCGCTTTCCTCCAGAGCGGTAGCAGCAGTGTCACGCAGTCCGCCGCGTGGATCAAAGGATCTAAGGTTTTCCCACGAGTCTTTCCCACGAGTCTTTCCCACAGGGCGGTCCCACGTGCACACGTGGTGGGAGTCGATCCTCGGCTTGAACGTCAAGGCAGTGCAGGGAAAACAGGTTCCTCTGGAATGGACTGACACATCTGGGGGACTCTTGGAATGGTGGCACGACCCTGGAGTTCCTCTCGCCTTTCCTGTGGAGAGCGCCTCCTCTTGAGATGCGACGGGAACGCCGGGAATTCTTTCCCTACGAAACAGGGAAAGGATCCCTCATCTCGAGCTAGGAGGCGGAAACGGGGCTCCCCTGGATGTGTGCGGGACCCTCGTGCTTCCTCTCGAGTGGAGACGGGTATGTCGGGGAACTTCTTGAGTTGCCACAAGGGTGTGAAGGACCCTTTGGAAGTTCCAGTGGTTAGATGTGATTAGCCTCGAGAAGCCTCAGCGGAAATGGGCCTCATCTCGCCTGGAGGGTAAAACCTCCTGGATTTTCTCGAGTTGCGGCAGGTGCTCTCGACTTACGACGGGGACCTCAGGGACCCGCTCTGGTGGCCTCAGGAAAGGCCAGTCCCCATGCGAGTTCCTCGGGGGCCACTCGGGATTCCTCTCCCGTCGATGCCGGGGCCTAAGACCTTGTGTGGAGTCGGGGCCGGAACCTGAGGATTCCTCTCCAGTGCTGACATGGATCTTGGGGTACTTCTGGAGTCTCCCCAGGGGAGTCAGTCCTCGTCTCGAATGCGGGCATGCACTTGCGCTTTCCTCCAGAGCGGTAGCAGCAGTGTCACGCAGTCCGCCGCGTGGATCAAAGGATCTATGGTTTTCCCTCGAGTCTTTCCCACGAGGCTGTGCCACGAGGATTTCCCACAGGGCTGTCCCACGTGCACACGTGGTGGGAGTCGATCCTCGGCTTGAACGTCAAGGCAGTGCAGGGAAAACAGGTTCCTCTAGAATGGACTGACACATCTGGGGACTCTTGGAATGGTGGCACGACCCTGGAGTTCCTCTCGCCTTTCCTGTGGAGAGCGCCTCCTCTTGAGATGCGACGGGAACGCCGGGAATTCTTTCCCTACGAAACAGGGAAAGGATCCCTCATCTCGAGCTAGGAGGCGGAAACGGGGCTCCCCTGGATGTGTGCGGGACCCTCGTGCTTCCTCTCGAGTGGAGACGGGTATGTCGGGGAACTTCTTGAGTTGCAGCAAGGGTGTGAAGGACCCTTTGGAAGTTCCAGTGGTTAGATGAGATTAGCCTCGAGAAGCTTCAGCGGAAATGGGCCTCATCTCGCCTGGAGGGCAAAACCTCCTGGATTTTCTCGAGTTGCGGCAGGTGCTCTTGACTTACGGCGGGGACCTCAGGGACCCGCTCTGGTGGCCTCAGGAAAGGCCAGTCCCCATGCGAGTTCCTGGGCGGCCTCTCGGGATTCCTCTCCCGTCGATGCCGGGGCCTAAGACCTTGTGTGGAGTCGGGGCCGGAACCTGAGGATTCCTATCCAGTGCTGACATGGATCGTGGGGTACTTCTGGAGTATCCCTGGGGGAGTCACTGCTCGTCTCGAAAGCGGGCATGCACTTGCGCTTTCCTCCAGAGCTTTAGCAGCAGTGTCACGCAGGCCGCCGCGTGGATCAAAGCATCTATGGTTTTCCCTCGAGTCTTTCCCACGAGGCTTTTCCACGAGGCTTTCCCACAGGGCTGTCCCACGTGCACACGTGGTGGGAGTCGATCCTCGGCTTGAACGTCAAGGCAGTGCAGGGAAAACAGGTTCCTCTGGAACGGACTGACACATCTGGGGGACTCTTGGAATGGTGGCACGACCATGGAGTTCCTCTCGCCTTTCCTGTGGAGATCGCCTCCTCTAGAGATGCGACGGGAACGCCGGGAATTCTTTCCCTACGAAACAGGGAAAGGATCCCTCATCTCGTGCTAGGAGTCGGAAACGGGGCTCCCCTGCATGTGTGCGGGACCCTCGTGCTTCCTCTCGAGCGGAGACGGGTATGTCGGGGAACTTCTTGAGTTGCAGCAAGGGTGTGAAGGACCCTTTGGAAGTTCCAGTGGTTAGATGTGATTAGCCTCGAGAAGCCTCAGCGGAAATGGGCCTCATCCCGCCTGGAGGGCAAAACCTCCTGGATTTTCTCGAGTTGCGGCAGGTGCTCTCGACTTACGGCGGGGACCTCAGGGACCCGCTCTGGTGGCCTCAGGAAAGGCCAGTCCCCATGCGAGTTCCAGGGGGGCCTCTCGGGATTCCTCTGCCGTCGATGCCGGGGCCTAAGACCTTGTGTGGAGTCGGGGCCGGAACCTGAGGATTCCTCTCCAGTGCTGACATGGATCTTGGGGTACTTCTGGAGTCTCCCCAGGGGAGTCAGTCCTCGTCTCGAATGCGGGCATGCACTTGCGCTTTCCTCCAGAGCGGTAGCATCAGTGTCACGCAGTCCGCCACGTGGATCAAAGGATCTATGGTTTTCCCTCGAGTCTTTCCCACGAGGCTTTCCCACGAGGCTTTCCCACAGGGCGGTCCCACGTGCACACGTGGTGGGAGTCGATCCTCGGCTTGAACGTCAAGGCAGTGCAGGGAAAACAGGTTCCTCTGGAATGGACTGACACATCTGGGGGACTCTTGGAATGGTGGCACGACCCTGGAGTTCCTCTCGCCTTTCCTGTGGAGAGCGCCTTCTCTTGAGATGCGACGGGAACGCCTGGAATTCTTTCCCTACGAAAAAGGGAAAGGATCCCTCATCTTGAGCTAGGAGGCGGAAACGGGGCTCCCCTGGATGTGTGCGGGACCCTCGTGCTTCCTCTCGAGTGGAGACGGGTATGTCGGGGAACTTCTTGAGTTGCAGCAAGGGTGTGAAGGACCCTTTGGAAGTTCCAGTGGTTAGATGTGATTAGCCTCGAGAAGCCTCAGCGGAAATGGGCCTCATCTCGCCTGGAGGGCAAAACCTCCTGGATTTTCTCGAGTTGCGGCAGGTGCTCTCGACTTACGGCGGGGACCTCAGGGACACGCTCTGGTGGCCTCAGGAAAGGCCAGTCCCCATGCGAGTTCCACGGGGGCCTCTCGGGATTCCTCTCCCGTCGATGCCGGGGCCTAAGACCTTGTGTGGAGTCGGGGCCGGAACCTGAGGATTCCTCTCCAGTGCTGCCATGGATCTTGGGGTACTTCTGGAGTCTCCCCATGGGAGTCAGTGCTCGTCTCTAATGCGGGCATGCACTTGCGCTTTCCTCCAGAGCGGTAGCAGCAGTGTCACGCAGTCCGCCGCGTGGATCAAAGGATCTATGGTTTTCCCTCGAGACTTTCCCACGAGGCTTTCCCACGAGGCTTTCCCACAGGGCTGTCCACGTGCACACGTGGTGGGAGTCGATCCTCGGCTTGAACGTCAAGGCAGTGCAGGGAAAACAGGTTCCTCTGGAATGGACTGACACATCTGGGGGACTCTTGGAATGGTGGCACGACCCTGGAGTTCCTCTCGCCTTTCCTGTGGAGAGCGCCTCCTCTTGAGATTCGACGGGAACGCCGGGAATTCTTTCCCTACGAAACAGGGAAAGGATCCCTCATCTCGTGCTAGGAGGCGGAAACGGGGCTCCCCTGGATGTGTGCGGGACCCTCGTGCTTCCTCTCGAGTGGAGACGGGTATGTCGGGGAACTTCTTGAGTTGCAGCAAGGGTGTGAAGGACGCTTTGGAAGTTCCAGTGGTAAGATGTGATAAGCCTCCAGAAGCCTCAGCGGAAATGGGCCTCATCTCACCTGGAGGGCAAAACCTCGTGGATTTTCTCGAGTTGCGGCAGGTGCTCTCGACTTACGACGGGGACCTCAGGGACCCGCTCTGGTGGCCTCAGGAAAGGCCAGTCCCCATGCGAGTTCCACGGGGGCCGCTCGGGATTCCTCTGCCGTCGATGCCGGGGCCTAAGACCTTGTGTGGAGTCGGGGCCGGAAACTGAGGATTCCTCTCCAGTGCTGACATGGATCTTGGGGTATTTCTGGAGTCTCCCCAGGGGAGTCAGTGCTCGTCTCGAATGCGGGCATGCACTTGCGCTTTCCTCCAGAGCGGTAGCAGCAGTGTCACGCAGTCCGCCGCGTGGATCAAAGGATCTATGGTTTTCCCTCGAGTCTTTCCCTCGAGGCTTTCCCACGAGGCTTTCCCACAGGGCTGTCCCACGTGCACACGTGGTGGGAGTCGATCCTCGGCTTGAACGTCAAGGCAGTGCAGGGAATACAGGTTCCTCTGGAATGGACTGACACATCTGGGGGACTCTTGGAATGGTGGCACGACCCTGGAGTTCCTCTCGCCTTTCCTGTGGAGAGCGCCTCCTCTTGAGATGCGACGGGAACGCCGGGAATTCTTTCCCTACGAAACAGGGAAAGGATCCCTCATCTCGAGCTAGGAGGCGGAAACGGGGCTCCCCTGTATGTGTGCGGGACCCTCGTGCTTCCTCTCGAGTGGAGATGGGTATGTCGGGGAACTTCTTGAGTTGCAGTAAGGGTGTGAAGGACCCTTTGGAAGTTCCAGTGGTTAGATGTGATTAGCCTCGAGAAGCCTCAGCGGAAATGGGTCTCATCTCGCCTGGAGGGCAAAACCTCCTGGATTTTCTTGAGTTGCGGCAGGTGCTCTCGACTTACGACGGGGACCTCAGGGACCCGCTCTGGTGGCCTCAGGAAAGGCCAGTCCCCATGCGAGTTCCACGGGGGCCGCTCGGGATTCCTCTCCCGTTGATGCCGGGGCCTAAGACCTTGTGTGGAGTCGGGGCCGGAACCTGAGGATTCCTCTCCAGTGCTGACATGGATCTTGGGGTACTTCTGGAGTCTCCCCAATGGAGTCAGTGCTCGTATCGAATGCGGGCATGCACTTGCGCTTTCCTCCAGAGCGGTAGCAGCAGTGTCACGCAGTCCGCCGCGTGGATCAAAGGATCTATGGTTTTCCCTCGAGTCTTTCCCTCGAGGCTTTCCCACGAGGCTTTCCCACAGGGCTGTCCCACGTGCACACGTGGTGGGAGTCGATCCTCGGCTTGAACGTCAAGGCAGTGCATGGAAAAAAGGTTCCTCTGGAATGGACTGATACATCTGGGGGACTCTTGGAATGGTGGCACGACCCTGGAGTTCCTCTCGCCTTTCCTGGGGAGAGCGCCTCCTCTTGAGATGCGACGGGAACGCCAGGAATTCTTTCAATACGAAACAGGGAAAGGATCCCTCATCTCGAGCTAGGAGGCGGACACGGGGCTCCCCTGGATGTGTGCGGGACCCTCGTGCTTCCTCTCTAGTGGAGACGTGTATGTCGGGGAACTTCTTGAGTTGCAGCAAGGGTGTGAAGGACCCTTTGGAAGTTCCAGTGGTTAGATGTGATTAGCCTCGAGAAGCCTCAGCGGAAATGGGTCTCATCTCGCCTGGAGGGCAAAACCTCCTGGATTTTCTTGAGTTGCGGCAGGTGCTCTCGACTTACGACGGGGACCTCAGGGACCCGCTCTGGTGGCCTCAGGAAAGGCCAGTCCCCATGCGAGTTCCACGGGGGCCTCTCGGGATTCCTCTCCCGTTGATGCCGGGGCCTAAGACCTTGTGTGGAGTCGGGGCCCGAACCTGAGAATTCCTCTCCAGTGCTGACATGGATCTTGGGGTACTTCTGGAGTCTCCCCAGGGGAGTCAGTGCTCGTCTCGAATGCGGGCATGCACTTGCGCTTTCCTCCAGAGCGGTAGCAGCAGTGTCACGCAGTCCGCCGCGTGGATCAAAGGATCTATGGTTTTCCCTCGAGTCTTTCCCACGAGGCTTTCCCACGAAGCTTTCCCACAGGGCTGTCCCACGTGCACACGTGGTGGGAGTCGATCCTCGGCTTGAACGTCAAGGCAGTGCAGGGAAAACAGGTTCCTCTGGAATGGACTGACACATCTGGGGGACTCTTGGAATGGTGGCACGACCCTGGAGTTCCTCTCGCCTTTCCTGTGGTGAGCGCCTCCTCTTGAGATGCGACGGGAACGCCGGGAATTCTTTCCCTACGAAACAGGGAAAGGATCCCTCATCTCGAGCTAGGAGGCGGAAACGGGGCTCCCCTGTATGTGTGCGGGACCCTCGTGCTTCCTCTCGAGTGGAGATGGGTATGTCGGGGAACTTCTTGAGTTGCAGCAAGGGTGTGAAGGACCCTTTGGAAGTTCCAGTGGTTAGATGCGATTGGCCTCGAGAAGCCTCAGCGGAAATGGGCCTCATCTCGCCTGGAGGGCAAAACCTCCTGGATTTTCTCAAGTTGCGGCAGGTGCTCTCGACTTACGACGGGGACCTCAGGGACCCGCTCTCGTGGCCTCAGGAAAGGCCAGTCCCCATGCGAGTTCCACGGGGGCCTGTCGGGATTACTCTGCCGTCGATCCCGGGGCCTAAGACCTTGTGTGGAGTCAGGGCCGGAACCTGAGGATTCCTCTCCAGTGCTGACATGGATCTTGGGGTACTTCTGGAGTCTCCCCAATGGAGTCAGTGCTCGTCTCGAATGCGGGCATGCACTTGCGCTTTCCTCCAGAGCGGTAGCAGCAGTGTCACGCAGTCCGCCGCGTGGATCAAAGGATCTATGGTTTTCCCTCGAGTCTTTCCCTCGAGGCTTTCCCACGAGGCTTTCCCACAGGGCTGTCCCACGTGCACACGTGGTGGGAGTCGATCCTCGGCTTGAACGTCAAGGCAGTGCATGGAAAAAAGGTTCCTCTGGAATGGACTGATACATCTGGGGGACTCTTGGAATGGTGGCACGACCCTGGAGTTCCTCTCGCCTTTCCTGTGGAGAGCGCCTCCTCTTGAGATGCGACGGGAACGCCAGGAATTCTTTCAATACGAAACAGGGAAAGGATCCCTCATCTCGAGCTAGGAGGCGGACACGGGGCTCCCCTGGATGTGTGCGGGACCCTCGTGCTTCCTCTCGAGTGGAGACGTGTATGTCGGGGAACTTCTTGATTTGCAGCAAGGGTGTGAAGGACCCTTTGGAAGTTCCAGTGGTTAGATGTGATTAGCCTCGAGAAGCCTCAGCGGAAATGGGTCTCATCTCGCCTGGAGGGCAAAACCTCCTGGATTTTCTCGAGTTGCGGCAGGTGCTCTCGACTTACGACGGGGACCTCAGGGACCCGCTATGGTGGCCTCAGGAAAGGCCAGTCCCCATGCGAGTTCCACGGGGGCCGCTCGGGATTCCTCTGCCGTCGATGCCGGGGCCTAAGACCTTGTGTGGAGTCGGGGCCCGAACCTGAGAATTCCTCTCCAGTGCTGACATGGATCTTGGGGTACTTCTGGAATCTCCCCAGGGGAGTCAGTGCTCGTCTCGAATGCGGGCATGCACTTGCGCTTTCCTCCAGAGCGGTAGCAGCAGTGTCACGCAGTCCACCGCGTGGATCAAAGGATCTATGGTTTTCCCTCGAGTCTTTCCCACGAGGCTTTCCCACGAGGCTTTCCCACAGGGCTGTCCCACGTGCACACGTGGTGGGAGTCGATCCTCGGCTTGAACGTCAAGGCAGTGCATGGAAAAAAGGTTCCTCTGGAATGGACTGACACATCTGGGGGACTCTTGGAATGGTGGCACCACCCAGGAGTTCCTCTCGCCTATACTGTGGAGAGCGCCTCCTCTTGAGATGCGACGGGAACGCCAGGAATTCTTTCCCTACGAAACAGGGAAAGGATCCCTCATCTCGAGCTAGGAGGCGGACACGGGGCTCCCCTGGATGTGTGCGGGACCCTCGTGCTTCCTCTCGAGTGGAGACGGGTATGTCGGGGAACTTCTTGAGTTGCAGCAAGGGTGTGAAGGACCCTTTGAAAGTTCCAGTGGTTAGATGTGATTAGCCTCGAGAAGCCTCAGCGGAAATGGGCCTCATCTCGCCTGGAGGGCAAAACCTCCTGGATTTTCTCGAGTTGCGGCAGGTGCTCTCGACTTACGATGGGGAACTCAGGGAACCGCTCTGGTGGCCTCAGGAAAGGCCAGTCCCCATGCGAGTTCCTCGGGGGCTTCTCGGGATTCCTCTCCCGTCGATGCCGGGGCCTAAGACCTTGTGTAGTCGGGGCCGGAACGTGAGGATTCCTCTCCAGTGCTGACATGGACCTTGGGGTACTTCTGGAGTCTCCCCAGGGGAGTCAATCCTCGTCTCGAATGCGGGTATGCACTTGCGCTTTTCTCCAGAGCGGTAGCAGCAGTGTCACGCAGTCCGCCGCGTGGATCAAATTATCTATGGTTTTCCCTCGAGTCTTTCCCACGAGACTTTCCCAGGAGGCTTTCCCACAGGGCTGTCCCACGTGCACACGTGGTGGGAATCGATCCTCGGCTTGAACGTCAAGGCAGTGCAGGGAAAACAGGTTCCTCTGGAATGGACTGACACATCTGGGGGACTCTTGGAATGGTGGCACGACCCTGGAGTTCCTCTCGCCTTTCCTGTGGAGAGCGCCTCCTCTTGAGATGCGACGGGAACGCCGGGAATTCTTTCCCTACGAAACAGGGAAAGGATCCCTCATCTCGAGCTAGGAGGCGGAAACGGGGCTCCCCTGGATGTGTGCGGGACCCTCGTGCTTCCTCTCGAGTGGAGAAGGGTATGTCGGGGAATTTCTTGAGTTGCAGCAAGGGTGTGAAGGACCCTATGGAAGTTCCAGTGGTTAGATGTGATTAGCCTCGAGAAGCCTCTGCAGAAATGGGCCTCATCTCGCCTGGAGGGCAAAACCTCCTGGATTTTCTCGAGTTGCGGCAGGTGCTCTCGACTTACGACCGGGACCTCAGGGACCCGCTCTGGTGGCCTCAGGAAAGGCCAGTCCCCATGCGAGTTCCTCGGGGGCCTCTCGGGATTCCTCTCCCTTCGATGCCGGGGCCTAAGACCTTGTGTGGAGTCGGGGCCGGAACCTGAGGATTCCTCTCCAGTGCTGACATGGATCTTGGGGTACTTCTTGAGTCTCCCCAGGGGAGTCAGTGCTCGTTTCGAATGCGGGCATGCACTTGCGCTTTCCTCCAGTGCAGTAGCAGCAGTGTCACGCAGTCCGCCTATGGATCAAAGGATCTATGGTTTTCCCTCGAGTCTTTCCCACGAGGCTTTCCCACGAGGCTTTCCCACGAGGCTTTCCCACAGGGCTGTCCCACGTGCACACGTGGTGTGAGTCGATCCTCGGCTTGAACGTCAAGGTAGTGCAGGGAATACAGGTTCCTCTGGAATGGACTGACACATCTGGGGGACTCTTGGAATGGTGGCACGACCCTGGAGTTCCTCTCGCCTTTCCTGTGGAGAGCGACTCCTCTTGAGATGCGACGGGAAAGCCGGGAATTCTTTCCCTAAGAAACAGGGAAAGGATCCCTCATCTCGAGCTAGGAGGCGGAAACGGGGCTCCCCTGGATGTGTGCGGGACCCTCGTGCTTCCTCTCGAGTGGAGACGGGTATGTCGGGGAACTTCTTGAGTTGCAGCAAGGGTGTGAAGGACCCTTTGGAAGTTCCAGTGGTTAGATGTGATTAGCCTCGAGAAGCCTCAGCGGAAATGGGCCTCATCTTGCCTGGAGGGCAAAACCTCCTGGATTTTCTCGAGTTGCGGCAGGTGCTCTCGACTTACGACGGGGACCTCAGGGACCCGCTCTGGTGGCCTCAGGAAAGGCCAGTCCCCATGCGAGTTCCTCGGGGGCCTGTCGGGATTCCTCTCCCGTCGATGCCAGGGCCTAAGACCTTGTGTGGAGTCGGGGCCGGAACCTGAGGATTCCTCTCCAGTGCTGACATGGATCTTGGGGTACTTCTGGAGTCTCCCCAAGGGAGTCAGTGCTCGTTTCGAATGCGGGCATGCACTTGCGCTTTCCTCCGGAGCGGTAGCAGCAGTGTCACGCAGTCCGCCGCGTGGATCAAAGGATCTATGGTTTTCCCTCGAGTCGTTCCGAGGAGGCTTTCCCACGAGGCTTTCCCACAGGGCTGTCCCACGTGCACACGTGGTGGGAGTCGATCCTCGGCTTGAACGTCAAGGCAGTGCAGGGAAAACAGGTTCCTCTGGAATGGACTGACACATCTGGGGGACTCTTGGAATGGTGGCACGACCCTGGAGTTCCTCTCGCCTTTCCTGTGGAGAGCGCCTCCTCTTGAGATGCGACGGGAACGCCGGGAATTCTTTCCCTACGAAACAGGGAAAGGATCCCTCATCTCGAGCTAGGAGGCGGAAACGGGGCTCCCCTGGATGTGTGCGGGACCCTCGTGCTTCCTCTCGAGTGGAGACGGTTATGTCGGGGAACTTCTTGAGTTGCAGCAAGGGTGTGAAGGACCCTTTGGAAGCTCCAGTGGTTAGATGTGATTAGCCTCGAGAAGCCTCAGCGGAAATGGGCCTCATCTCGCCTGGAGGGCAAAACCTCCTGAATTTTCTCGAGTTGCGGCAGGTGCTCTTGACTTACGACGGGGCCCTCAGGGACCCGCTCTGGTGGCCTCAGGAAAGGCCAGTCCCCATGCGAGTTCCTCGAGGGCCTCTCGAGATTCCTCTCCCGTCGATGCCGGGGCCTAAGACCTTGTGTGGAGTCGGGGCCGGCACCTGAAGATTCCTCTCCAGTGCTGACATGGATCTTGAGGTTCTTCTGGAGTCTCCCCAGGGGAGTCAGTGCTCATCTCGAATGCGGGCATGCACTTGCGCTTTCTTCCAGAGCGGTATCAGCAGTGTCAGGCAGTCCGCCACGTGGTTCAAAGGATCTATGTTTTTCCCTCGAGTCTTTCCACGAGGCTTTCCCACGAGGCTTTCCCACAGGGCTGTCCCACGTGCCACCGTGGTGGGTGTCGATCCTCGGCATGAACGCCGCGGCAGTGCTGGGAAAATACGTTCCTCTGGAATGGACTGACACATCTGGGGGACTCTTGGAATGGTGGCACGACCCTGGAGTTCCTCTCGCCTTTCCTGTGGAGAGCGCCTCCTCTTGAGATGCGACGGGAACGCCGGGAATTCTGTCCCTAAGAAACAGGGAAAGGATCCCTCATGTCGAGCTAGGATGCGGAAACGGGGCTCCCCTGGATGTGTGCGGGACCCTCGTGCTTCCTCTCGAGTGGAGACGGGTATGTCGGGGAACTTCTTGAGTTGCAGCAAGAGTGTGAAGGACCCTTTGGAAGTTCCAGTGGTTAGATGTGATTAGCCTCGAGAAGCCTCACTGGAAATGGGCCTCATCTCGCCTGGAGGGCAAAACCTCCTGGATTTTCTCGAGTTGCGGCAGGTGCTCTCGACTTACGACGGGGACCTCAGGGACCCGCTCTGGTGGTCTCAGGAAAGGCCAGTCCCCATGCGAGTTCCTCGGGGGCCTCTCGGGATTCCTCCCCGTCGATGCCGGGGCCTAAGACCTTGTGTGGAGTCGGGGCCGGAACCTGAGGATTCCTCTCCAGTGCTGACATGGATCTTGGGGTACTTCTGGAGTCTCCCCAGGGGAGTCAGTCCTCGTCTCGAATGCGGGCTTGCACTTGCGCTTTCCTCCAGAGCGATAGCAGCAGTGTCACACATTCCGCCGCGTGGATCAAAGGATCTAAGGGTTTCCCTCTAGTCTTTCCCACGAGGCTTTCCCACGAGGCTTTCCCACAGGGCTGTCGCACGTGCACACGTGGTGGGAGTCGATCCTCGGCTGGAACGTCAAGGCAGTGCAGGGAAAACAGGTTCCTCTGGAATGGACTGACACATCTGGGGGACTCTTGGAATGGTGGCACGACCCTGGAGTTCCTCTCGCCTTTCCTGTGGAGAGCGCCTCCTCTTGAGATGCGACGGGAACGCCGGGAATTCTTTCCCTGAGAAACAGGGAAAGGATCCCTCATCTCGAGCTCGGAGGCGGAAACGGGGCTCCCCTGGACGTGTGCGGGACCCTCGTGCTTCCTCTCGAGTGGAGACGGGTATGTCGGGGAACTTCTTGAGTTACAGCAAGGGTGTGAAGGACCCTTTGGAAGTTCCAGTGGTTAGATGTGATTAGCCTCGAGAAGCCTCAGCGGAAATGGGCCTCATCTCGCCTGGAAGGCAAAACCTCCTGGATTTTCTCGAGTTGCGGCAGGTGCTCTCGACTTACGATGGGGACCTCAGGGACCCGCTCTGGTGGCCTCAGGAAAGGCCAGTCCCCATGCGAGTTCCTCGGGGGCCTCTCGGGATTCCTCTCCCGTCGATGCCGGGGCCTAAGACCTTGTGTGGAGTCGGGGCCGGAACCTGCGGATTCCTCTCCACTGCTGACATGGATCTTGAGGTACTTCTGGAGTCTCCCCTGGGGAGTCAGTCCTCGTCTCGAATGCGGGCATGCACTTGCGCTTTCCTCCAGAGCGGTAGCAGCAGTGTCACGCAGTCCGCCGCGTGGATCAAAGGATCTATGGTTTTCCCTCGAGTCTTTCCCTCGAGGCTTTCCCACGAGGCTTTCCCACAGGGCTGTCCCACGTGCACACGTGGTGGGAGTCGATCCTCGGCTTGAACGTCAAGGCAGTGCAGGGAAAACAGGTTCCTCTGGAATGGACTGACACATCTGGGGGACTCTTGGAATGGTGGCACGACACTGGAGTTCCTCTCACCTTTCCTGTGGAGAGCGCCTCCTCTTGAGATGCGACGGGAACGCCGGGAATTCTTTCCCTACGAAACAGGGAAAGGATCCCTCATCTCGAGCTAGGAGGCGGAAACGGGGCTCCCCTGGACGTGTGCGGGACCCTCGTGCTTCCTCTCGAGTGGAGACGGGTATGTCGGGGAACTTCTTGAGTTGCAGCAAGGGTGTGAAGGACCCTTTGGAAGTTCCAGTGGTTAGATGTGATTAGCCTCGAGAAGCCTAAGCGGAAATGGGCCTCATCTCGCCTGGAGGGCAAAACCTCCTGGATTTTCTCGAGTTGCGGCAGGTGCTCTCGACTTACGATGGGGACCTCAGGGACCCGCTCTGGTGGCCTCAGGAAAGGCCAGTCCCCATGCGAGTTCCTCGGGGGCCTCTCGGGATTCCTCTCCCTTCGATGCCGGGGCCTAAGACCTTGTGTGGAGTCGGGGCCGGAACCTGCGGATTCCTCTCCACTGCTGACATGGATCTTGAGGTACTTCTGGAGTCTCCCCTGGGGAGTCAGTCCTCGTCTCGAATGCGGGCATGCACTTGTGCTTTCATCCAGAGCGGTAGCAGCAGTGTCACGCAGTCCGCCGCGTGGATCAAAGGATCTATGGTTTTCCCTCGAGTCTTTCCCACGAGGCTTTCCCACAGGGCTGTCCCACGTGCACACGTGGTGGGAGTCGATCCTCGGCTTGAACGTCAAGGCAGTGCAGGGAAAACAGGTTCCTCTGGAATGGACTGACACATCTGGGGGACTCTTGGAATGGTGGCACGACCCTGGAGTTCCTCTTGCCTTTCCTGTGGAGAGCGCCTCCCCTTGAGATGCGACGGGAACGCCGGGAATTCTTTCCCTACGAAACAGGGAAAGGATCCCTCATCTCGAGCTAGGAGGCGAAAACGGGGCTCCCCTGGATGTGTGCGGGACCCTCGTGCTTCCTCTCGAGTGGAGACGGGTATGTCGGGGAACTTCTTGAGTTGCAGAAAGGGTGTGAAGGACGCTTTGACAGTTCCAGTGGTTAGATGTGATTAGCTTCGAGAAGCCTCCGCGGAAATGGGCTTCATCTCGCCTGGAGGGCAAAACCTCCTGGATTTCCTCGAGTTGCGGCAGGTGCTCTCGACTTACGACGGGGACCTCAGGGACCCGCTCTGGTGGCCTCAGGAAAGGCCAGTCCCCATGCGAGTTCCTCGGGGGCCTCTCGGGATTCCTCTCCCGTCGATGCCGGGGCCTAAGACCTTGTGTGGAGTCGGGGCCGGAACCTGAGGATTCCTCTCCAGTGCTGACATGGATCTTGGGGGTACTTCTGGAGTCTCCCTAGGGGAGTCAGTCCTCGTCTCGAATGCGGGCATGCACTTGCGCTTTCCTCCAGAGCGGTAGCAGCAGTGTCACGCAGTCCGCCGCGTGGATCAAAGGATCTATGGTTTTCCCTCGAGTCTTTCCCACGAGTCTTTCCCACGAGGCTTTCCCACAGGGCTGTCCCACGTGCACACGTGGTGGGAGTCGATCCTCGGCTTGAACGTCAAGGCAGTGCAGGGAAAACAGGTTCCTCTGGAATGGACTGACACATCTGGGGGACTCTTGGAATGGTGGCACGACCCTGGAGTTCCTCTCGCCTTTCCTGTGGAGAGCGCCTCCTCTTGAGATGCGACGGGAACGCCGGGAATTCTTTCCCTACGAAACAGGGAAAGGATCCCTCATCTCGAGCTAGGAGGCGAAAACGGGGCTCCCCTGGATGTGTGCGGGACCCTCGTGCTTCCTCTCGAGTGGAGACGGGTATGTCGGGGAACTTCTTGAGTTGCAGCAAGGGTGTGAAGGACCCTTTGGAAGTTCCAGTGGTTAGATGTGATTAGCCTCGAGAAGCCTCAGCGGAAATGGGCCTCATCTCGCCTGGAGGGCAAATCCTCCTGGATTTCCTCGAGTTTTGGCAGGTGCTCTCGACTTACGACGGGGACCTCAGGGACCCGCTCTGGTGGCCTCAGGAAAGGACAGTCCCGATGTGAGATCCTCGGGGGCCTCTCGGGATTCCTCTCCCGTCGATGCCGGGGCCTAAGACCTTGTGTGGAGTCGGGGCCGGAACCTGAGGATTCCTCTCCAGTGCTGACATGGATCTTGGGGTACTTCTGGAGTCTCCCCAAGGGAGTCAGTGCTCGTCTCGAATGCGGGCATGCACTTGCGCTTTCCTCCAGAGCGGTAGCAGCAGTGTCACACAGTCCGCCGCGTGGATCAAAGGATCTATGTTTTTCCCTCGAGTCTTTCCCTCGAGGCTTTCCCACGAGGCTTTCCCACAGGGCTGTCCCACGTGCACACGTGGTGGGAGTCGATCCTCGGCTTGAACGTCAAGGCAGTGCAGGGAAAACAGGTTCCTCTGGAATGGACTGACACATCTGGGGGACTCTTGGAATGGTGGCACGACCCTGGAGTTCCTCTCGCCTTTCCTGTGGAGAGCGCCTCCTCTTGAGATGCGACGGGAACGCCAGGAATTCTTTCCCTACGAAACAGGGAAAGGATCCCTCATCTCGAGCTAGAAGGCGGAAACGGGGCTCCCCTGGATGTGTGCGGGACCCTCGTGCTTCCTCTCGAGTGGAGACGGGTATGTCGGGGAACTTCTTGAGTTGCAGCAAGGGTGTGAAGGGCCCTTTGGAAGTTCCAGTGGTTAGATGTGATTAGCCTCGAGAAGCCTCAGCGGAAATGGGCCTCATCTCGCCTGGAGGGCAAAACCTCCTGGATTTTCTCGAGTTGGGGCAGGTGCTCTCGACTTACGACTGGGACCTCAGGGACCGCTCTGCTGGCCTCAGGCAAGGCCAGTCCCCATGCGAGTTCCTCGGGGGCCTCTCGGGATTCCTCTCCCGTTGATGCCGGGTCCTAAGACCTTGTGTGGAGTCGGGGCCGGAACCTGAGGATTCCTCTCCAGTGCTGACATGGATCTTGGGGTACTTCTGGAGTCTCCCCAGGGGAGTTAGTCCTCGTCTCGAATGCGGGCATGCACTTGCGCTTTCCTCCAGAGCGGTAGCAGCAGTGTCACGCAGTCTGCTTCGTGGATCAAAGGATCTATGGTTTTCCCTCGAGTCTTTCCCACGAGGCTTTCCCACGAGGCTTTCCCACGAGGCTTTCCCACAGGGCTGTCCCACGTGCACACGTGGTGGGAGTCGATCCTCGGCTTGAACGTCAAGGCAGTGCAGGGAAAACAGGTTCCTCTGGAATGGACTGACACATCTGGGGGACTCTTGGAATGGTGGCACGACCCTGGAGTTCCTCTCGCCTTTCCTGTGGAGAGCGCCTCCTCTTGAGATGCGACGGGAACGCCGGGAATTCTTTCCCTACGAAACAGGGAAAGGATCCCTCATCTCGAGCTAGTAGGCGGAAACAGGGCTCCCCTGGATGTGTGTGGGACCCTCGTGCTTCCTCTCGAGTCGAGACGGGTATGTCACAGAACTTCTTGAGTTGCAGCAAGGGTGTGAAGGACCCTTTGAAAGTTCCAGTGGTTAGATGTGATTAGCCTCGAGAAGCCTCAGCGGAAATGGGCCTCATCTCGCCTGGAGGGCAAAACCTCCTGGATTTTCTTGAGTTGCGGCAGGTGCTCTCGACTTACGACGGGGACCTCAGGGACCCGCTCTGGTAGCCTCAGGAAAGGCCAGTCCCCTTGCGAGTTCCTAGGGGGCCTCTCGGGATTCCTCTTCCGACGATGCCGGGGCCTAAGACCTTGTGTGGAGTCGGGGCCGGAACCTGAGGATTCCTCTCCAGTGCTGACATCGATTTTGGGGTACTTCTGGAGTCTCACCAGGGAGTCAGTACTCGTCTCGAATGCGGGCATGCACTTGCGCTTTCCTGCAGAGTGGTAGCAGCAGTGTCACGCAGTCCGCCAGGTGGATCAAAGGATCTATGGTTTTCCCTCGAGTCTTACCCATGAGGCTTTCCCAAGAGGCTTTCCACAGGGCTGTCCCACGTGCACACGTGGTGGGAGTCGATCCTCGGCTTGAACATCAAGGCATTGCAGGGAAAACAGGTTCCTCTGGAATGGACTGACACATCTGGGGGACTCTTGGAATGGTGGCACGACCCTGGAGTTCCTCTCGCCTTTCCTGTGGAGAGTGCCTCCTCTTGAGATGCTACGGGAACGCCAGGAATTCTTTCCCGACGAAACAGGGAAAGGATCCCTCATTCGAGCTAGGAGGCGGAAACGGGGCCCCCCTGGATGTGTGCGGGACCCTCGTGCTTCCTCTCGAGTGGAGACGGGTATGTCGGGGAACTTCTTGAGTTGCAGCAAGGGTATGAAGGACCCTTTGGAAGTTCCAGTGGTTAGATGTGATTAGCCTCGAGAAGCGTCAGCGGAAATGGGCCTCATCTCGCCTGGAGGGCAAAACCTCCTGGATTTTCTCGAGTTGCGGCAGGTGCTCTTGACTTACGACGGGGACCTCAGGGACCCGCTCTGGTGGCCTCAGGAAAGGCCAGTCCCCATGCGAGTTCCTCGAGGGCCTCTCGAGATTCCTCTCCCGTCGATGCCGGGGCCTAAGACCTTGTGTGGAGTCGGGGCCGGCACCTGAAGATTCCTCTCCAGTGCTGACATGGATCTTGGGGTACTTCTGGAGTCTCCCCAGGGGAGTCAGTGCTCGTCTCGAATGCGGGCATTCAGTTGCGCTTTCCTCCAGAGCGGTAGCAGCAGTGTCACGCACTCCGCCGCGTGGAACAAAAGATCTATGGTTTTCCCTCGAGTCTTTCCCACGAGGCTTTCCCACGAGGCTTTCCCACAGGGCTGTTCCACGTGCACACGTGGTGGGAGTCGATCCTCGGCTTGAACGTCAAGGCAGTGCAGGGAAAACAGGTTCCTCTGGAATGGACTGACACATCTGAGGCACTCTTGGAATGGTGGCACCACCATGGAGTTCCTCTCGCCTTTCCTGTGGAGAGCGCCTCCTCTTGAGATGCGACGGGAACGCCGGGAATTCTTTCCCTACGAAACAGGGAAAGGATCAGTCGTCTCGAGCTAGGAGGCGGAAACTGGGCTCCCCTGGATGTGTGCGGGACCCTCGTGCTTCCTCTCGAGTGGAGACGGGTATGTCGGGGAACTTCTTGAGTTGCATCAAGGATGTGAAGGACCCTTTGGAAGTTCCAGTGGTTAGATGTGATTAGCCTCGAGAAGCCTCCGCGGAAATGGGCTTCATCTCGCCTGGAGGGCAAAACCTCCTGGATTTTCTCGAGTTGCGGCAGGTGCTCTCGACTTACGACGGGGACCTCAGGGACCCGCTCTGGTGGCCTCAGGAAAGGCCAGTCCCCATGCGAGTTCCTCGGGGGCCTCTCGGGATTCCTCTCCCGTCGATGCCGGGGCCTAAGACCTTGTGTGGAGTCGGGGCCGGAACCTGAGGATTCCTCTCCAGTGCTGACATGGATCTTGGGGTACTTCTGGAGTCTCCCCAGGGGAGTCAGTCCTCGTCTCGAATGCGGGCATGCACTTGCGCTTTCCTCCAGAGCGGTAGCAGCAGTGTCACACATTCCGCCGCATGGATCAAAGGATCTGTGGTTTTCCCTCGAGTCTTTCCCACGAGGCTTTCCCACGAGGCTTTCCCACGGGGCTGTCCCACGTGCACACGTGGTGGGAGTCGATCCTCGGCTTGAACGTCAAGGCAGTGCAGGGAAAACAGGTTCCTCTGGAATGGACTGACACATCTGGGGGACTCTTGGAATGGTGGCACCACCCTGGAGTTCCTCTCGCCTTTCCTATGGAGAGCGCCTCCTCTTGAGATGCGACGGGAACGCCGGGAATTCTTTCCCTACGAAACAGTGAAAGGATCCCTCATCTCGAGCTAGGAGGCGGAAACGGGGCTCCCCTGGATGTGTGCGGGACCCTCGTGTTTCCTCTCGAGTGGAGACGGGTATGTCGGGGAACTTCTTGAGTTGCAGCAAGGGTGTGAAGGACCCTTTGGAAGTTCCAGTGGTTAGATGTGATTAGCCTCGAGAAGCCTCAGCGGAAATGGGCCTCATCTCGCCTGGAGGGCAAAACCTCCTGGATTTCCTCGAGTTGCGGCAGGTGCTCTCGACTTACGACGGGGACCTCAGGGACCCGCTCTGGCGGCCTCAGGAAAGGCCAGTCCCCAAGCGAGTTCCTCGGGGGCCTCTCGGAATTCCTCTCCCGTCGATGCCGGGACATAAGACCTTGTGTGGAGTCGGGGCCGGAACCTGAGGGTTCCTCTCCAGTGCTGACATGGATCTTGGGGTACTTCTGGAGTCTCCCCAGGGGAGTCAGTCCTCGTCTCGAATGCGGGCATGCACTTGCGCTTTCCTCCAGAGCGGTAGCAGCAGTGTCACGCAGTCTGCCGCGTGGATCAAAGGATCTATGGTTTTCCCTCGAGCCTTTCCCACGAGTCTTTCCCACGAGGCTTTCCCACGAGGCTTTCCCACAGGGCTGTCCCACGTGCACACGTGGTGGGAGTCGATCCTCGGCTTGAACGTCAAGGCAGTGCAGGGAAAACAGGTTCCTCTGGAATGGACTGACACATCTGTGGGACTCTTGGAATGGTGGCACGACCCTGGAGTTCCTCTCGCCTTTCCTGTGGAGAGCGCCTCCCCTTGAGATGCGACGGGAACGCCGGGAATTCTTTCCCTACGAAACAGGGAAAGGATCCCTCATCTCGAGCTAGGAGGCGAAAACGGGGCTCCCCTGGATGTGTGCGGGACCCTCGTGCTTCCTCTCGAGTGGAGACGGGTATGTCGGGGAACTTCTTGAGTTGCAGAAAGGGTGTGAAGGACGCTTTGAAAGTTCCAGTGGTTAGATGTGATTAGCTTCGAGAAGCCTCCGCGGAAATGGGCTTCATCTCGCCTGGAGGGCAAAACCTCCTGGATTTCCTCGAGTTGCGGCAGGTGCTCTCGACTTACGACGGGGACCTCAGGGACCCGCTCTGGTGGCCTCAGGAAAGGCCAGTCCCCATGCGAGTTCCTCGGGGGCCTCTCGGGATTCCTCTCCCGTCGATGCCGGGGCCTAAGACCTTGTGTGGAGTCGGGGCCGGAACCTGAGGATTCCTCTCCAGTGCTGACATGGATCTTGGGGGTACTTCTGGAGTCTCCCTAGGGGAGTCAGTCCTCGTCTCGAATGCGGGCATGCACTTGCGCTTTCCTCCAGAGCGGTAGCAGCAGTGTCACGCAGTCCGCCGCGTGGATCAAAGGATCTATGGTTTTCCCTCGAGTCTTTCCCACGAGTCTTTCCCACGAGGCTTTCCCACAGGGCTGTCCCACGTGCACACGTGGTGGGAGTCGATCCTCGGCTTGAACGTCAAGGCAGTGCAGGGAAAACAGGTTCCTCTGGAATGGACTGACACATCTGGGGGACTCTTGGAATGGTGGCACGACCCTGGAGTTCCTCTCGCCTTTCCTGTGGAGAGCGCCTCCTCTTGAGATGCGACGGGAACGCCGGGAATTCTTTCCCTACGAAACAGGGAAAGGATCCCTCATCTCGAGCTAGGAGGCGAAAACGGGGCTCCCCTGGATGTGTGCGGGACCCTCGTGCTTCCTCTCGAGTGGAGACGGGTATGTCGGGGAACTTCTTGAGTTGCAGCAAGGGTGTGAAGGACCCTTTGGAAGTTCCAGTGGTTAGATGTGATTGGCCTCGAGAAGCCTCAGCGGAAATGGACCTCATCTCGCCTGGAGGGCAAAACCTCCTGGATTTTCTCGAGATGCGGCAGGTGCTCTCGACTTACGACGGGGACCTCAGGGACCCGCTCTGGTGGCCTCAGGAAAGGCCAGTCCCCATGCGAGTTCCTCGGGGGCCTCTCGGGATTCCTCTCCCGTCGATGCCGGGGCCTAAGACCTTGTGTGGAGTCGGGGCCGGAACCTGAGGATTCCTCTCCAGTGCTGACATGGATCTTGGGGTACTTCTGGAGTCTCCCCAGGGGAGTCAGTGCTCGTTTCGAATGCGGGCATGCACTTGCGCTTTCCTCCAGAGCGGTAGCAGCAGTGTCACACAGTCCGCCGCGTGGATCAAAGGATCTATGGTTTTCCCTCGAGTCTTTCCCACGAGGCTTTCCCACGAGGCTTTCCCACAGGGCTGTCCCACGTGCACACGTGGTGGGAGTCGATCCTCGGCTTGAACGTCAAGGCAGTGCAGGGAAAACAGGTTCCTCTGGAATGGACTGACACATCTGGGGGACTCTTGGAATGGTGGCACGACCCTGGAGTTCCTCACGCCTTTCCTGTGGAGAGCGCCTCCTCTTGAGATGCGACGGGAACGCCGGGAAATCTTTCCCTACGAAACAGGGAAAGGATCCCTCATCTCGAGCTAGGAGGCGGAAACGGCGCTCCCCTGGATGTGTGCGGGACCCTCGTGCTTCCTCTCGAGTGGAGACAGGTATGTCGGGAACTTCTTGAGTTGCAGCAAGGGTGTGAAGGACCCTTTGGAAGTTCCAGTGGTTAGATGTGATTAGCCTCGAGAAGCCTCAGCGGAAATGGGCCTCATCTCGCCTGGAGGGCAAATCCTCCTGGATTTCCTCGAGTTGCGGCAGGTGCTCTCGACTTACGACGGGGACCTCAGGGACCCGCTCTGGTGGCCTCAGGAAAGGACAGTCCCGATGTGAGATCCTCGGGGGCCTCTCGGGATTCCTCTCCCGTCGATGCCGGGGCCTAAGACCTTGTGTGGAGTCGGGGCCGGAACCTGAGGATTCCTCTCCAGTGCTGACATGGATCTTGGGGTACTTCTGGAGTCTCCCCAAGGGAGTCAGTGCTCGTCTCGAATGCGGGCATGCACTTGCGCTTTCCTCCAGAGCGGTAGCAGCAGTGTCACACAGTCCGCCGCGTGGATCAAAGGATCTATGTTTTTCCCTCGAGTCTTTCCCTCGAGGCTTTCCCACGAGGCTTTCCCACAGGGCTGTCCCACGTGCACACGTGGTGGGAGTCGATCCTCGGCTTGAACGTCAAGGCAGTGCAGGGAAAACAGGTTCCTCTGGAATGGACTGACACATCTGGGGGACTCTTGGAATGGTGGCACGACCCTGGAGTTCCTCTCGCCTTTCGTGGGGAGAGCGCCTCCTCTTGAGATGCGACGGGAACCCCGGGAATTCTTTCCCTATGAAACAGGGAAAGGATCCCTCATCTCGAGCTAGGAAGTGGAAACGGGGCTCCCCTGGATGTGTGCGGGACCCTCGTGCTTCCTCTCGAGTGGAGACGGGTATGTCGGGGAACTTCTTGAGTTGCAGCAAGGGTGTGAAGGACCCTTTGGAAGTTCCAGTGGTTAGATGTGATTAGCCTCGAGAAGCCTCAGCGGAAATGGGCCTCATCTCGCCTGGAGGGCAAAACCTCCTGGATTTCCTCGAGTTGCGGCAGGTGCTCTCGACTTACGACGGGGACCTCAGGGACCCGCTCTGGTGGCCTCAGGAAAAGACAGTCCCCATGCGAGTTCCTCGGGGGCCTCTCGTGATTCCTCTCCCGTCGATGCCGGGGCCTAAGACCTTGTGTGGAGTGGGGGCCGGAACCTGATGATTCCTCTCCAGTGCTGACATGGATCTTGGGGTACTTCTGGAGTCTCCCCAGGGGAGTCAGTCCACGTCTCGAATGCGAGCATGCACTTGCGCTTTCCTCCAGAGCGGTAGCAGCAGTGTCACGCAGTCCGCCGCGTGGATCAAAGGATCTATGGTTTTCCCTCGAGTATTTCCCACGAGGCTTTCCCACGAGGCTTTCCCACAGGGCTGTCCCACGTGCACACGGGGTGGGAGTCGACCCTCGGCTTGAACGTCAAGGCAGTGCAGGGAAAACAGGTTCCTCTGGAATGGACTGACACATCTGGGGGACTCTTGGAAAGGTGGTACGACCCTGGAGTTCCTCTCGCCTTTCCTGTGGAGAGCGCCTCCTCTTGAGATGCGACGGGAACGCCGGGAATTCTTTCCCTATGAAACAGGGATAGGATCCCTCATCTCGAGCTAGGAGGCGGAAACGGGGCTCCCCTGGATGTGTGGGGGACCCTCGTGCTTCCTCTCCAGTGGAGACAGGTATGTCGGGGAACTTCTGGAGTTGCAGCAAGGGTGTGAAGGACCCTTTGGAAGTTCCAGTGGTTAGATGTGATTAGCCTCGAGAAGCCTCAGCGGAAATGGGCCTCATCTCGCCTGGAGGGCAAAACCTCCTGGATTTTCTCGAGTTGCGGCAGGGGCTCTCGACTTACGACGGGGACCTCAGGGACCCGCTCTGGTGGCCTCAGGAAAGGCCAGTCCCCATGCGAGTTCCTCGGGGGCCTCTCGGGATTCCTCTCCCGTCGATGCCGGGGCCTAAGACCTTGTGTGGAGTCGGGGCCAGAACCTGACGATTCCTCTCCAGTGCTGCCATGGATCTTGGGGTACTTCTGGAGTCTCCCCAGGGGAGTCAGTGCTCGTCTCGAATGCGGGCATGCACTTGCGCTTTCCTCCAGAGCGGTAGCAGCAGTGTCAGGCAGTCCGCCACGTGGTTCAAAGGATCTATGTTTTTCCCTCGAGTCTTTCCCAGGAGGCTTTCCCACGAGGCTTTCCCACAGGGCTGTCCCACGTGCACACGTGGTGGGAGTCGATCCTCGGCTTGAAAGTCAAGGCTGTGCAGGGAAAACAGTTTCCCCTGGAATGGACTGACACATCTGGGGGACTCTTGGTATGGTGGCACGATCCTGGAGTTCCTCTCGCCTTTCCTGTGGAGAGCGACTCCTCTTGAGATGCGACGGGAATGCCCGGAATTCTTTCCCTACGAAACAGGGAAAGGATCCCTCATCTCGAGCTAGGAGGCGGAAACGGGTCTCCCCTGGATGTGTGCGGGACCCTCGTGCTTCCTCTCGAGTGGAGATGGGTATGTCGGGGAACTTCTTGAGTTGCAGCAAGGGTGTGAAGGACCCTTTGGAATTTCCAGTGGTTAAATGTGATTAGCCTCCAGAAGCCTCAGCGGAAATGGGCCTCATCTCGCCTGGAGGGCAAAACCTCCTGGATTTTCTCGAGTTGCGGCAGCTGCTCTCGACTTACGACAGGGACCTCAGGGACCCGCTCTGGTGGCCTCAGGAAAGGCCAGTCCCCATGCGAGTTCCTCGGGGGCCTCTCGGTAGTCCTCGCCCGTCGATGCCGGGGCCTAAGACCTTGTGTGGAGTCGGGGCCGGAACCTTAGGATTCCTCTCCAGTGCAGACATGGATCTTGGGGGTACTTCTGGAGTCTCCCCAGGGGAGTCAGTCCTCGTCTCGAATACGGGCATGCACTTGTGCTTTCCTCCAGAGCTGTAGCAGCAGTGTCACGCAGTCCGCCGCGTGGATCAAAGGATCTATGGTTTTCCCTCGAGTCTTTCCCACGAGGCTTTCCCACGAGACTTTCCCACAGGGCTGTCCCACGTGCACACGTGGTGGGAGTCGATCCTCGGCTTGAACGTCAAGGCAGTGCAGGGAAAACAGTTTCCCCTGGAATGGACTGACACATCTGGGGGACTCTTGGTATGGTGGCACGACCCTGGAGTTCCTCTCGCCTTTCCTGTGGAGAGCGCCTCCTCTTGAGATGCGACGGGAACGCCGGGAATTCTTTCCCTACGAAACAGGGAAAGGATCCCTCATCTCGAGCTAGTAGGCGGAAACAGGGCTCCCCTGGATGTGTGTGGGACCCTCGTGCTTCCTCTCGAGTCGAGACGGGTATGTCACAGAACTTCTTGAGTTGCAGCAAGGGTGTGAAGGACCCTTTGAAAGTTCCAGTGGTTAGATGTGATTAGCCTCGAGAAGCCTCAGCGGAAATGGGCCTCATCTCGCCTGGAGGGCAAAACCTCCTGGATTTTCTTGAGTTGCGGCAGGTGCTCTCGACTTACGACGGGGACCTCAGGGACCCGCTCTGGTAGCCTCAGGAAAGGCCAGTCCCCTTGCGAGTTCCTAGGGGGCCTCTCGGGATTCCTCTTCCGACGATGCCGGGGCCTAAGACCTTGTGTGGAGTCGGGGCCGGAACCTGAGGATTCCTCTCCAGTGCTGACATCGATTTTGGGGTACTTCTGGAGTCTCACCAGGGAGTCAGTACTCGTCTCGAATGCGGGCATGCACTTGCGCTTTCCTGCAGAGTGGTAGCAGCAGTGTCACGCAGTCCGCCAGGTGGATCAAAGGATCTATGGTTTTCCCTCGAGTCTTACCCATGAGGCTTTCCCAAGAGGCTTTCCACAGGGCTGTCCCACGTGCACACGTGGTGGGAGTCGATCCTCGGCTTGAACATCAAGGCATTGCAGGGAAAACAGGTTCCTCTGGAATGGACTGACACATCTGGGGGACTCTTGGAATGGTGGCACGACCCTGGAGTTCCTCTCGCCTTTCCTGTGGAGAGTGCCTCCTCTTGAGATGCTACGGGAACGCCAGGAATTCTTTCCCGACGAAACAGGGAAAGGATCCCTCATTCGAGCTAGGAGGCGGAAACGGGGCCCCCCTGGATGTGTGCGGGACCTTCGTGCTTCCTCTCGAGTGGAGACGGGTATGTCGGGGAACTTCTTGAGTTGCAGCAAGGGTATGAAGGACCCTTTGGAAGTTCCAGTGGTTAGATGTGATTAGCCTCGAGAAGCGTCAGCGGAAATGGGCCTCATCTCGCCTGGAGGGCAAAACCTCCTGGATTTTCTCGAGTTGCGGCAGGTGCTCTTGACTTACGACGGGGCCCTCAGGGACCCGCTCTGGTGGCCTCAGGAAAGGCCAGTCCCCATGCGAGTTCCTCGAGGGCCTCTCGAGATTCCTCTCCCGTCGATGCCGGGGCCTAAGACCTTGTGTGGAGTCGGGGCCGGCACCTGAAGATTCCTCTCCAGTGCTGACATGGATCTTGAGGTTCTTCTGGAGTCTCCCCAGGGGAGTCAGTGCTCGTCTCGAATGCGGGCATGCCCTTGCGCTTTCCTCCAGAGCGGTATCAGCAGTGTCAGGCAGTCCGCCACGTGGTTCAAAGGATCTATGTTTTTCCCTCGAGTCTTTCCACGAGGCTTTCCCACGAGGCTTTCCCACAGGGCTGTCCCATGTGCCACCGTGGTGGGTGTCGATCCTCGGCATGAACGCCGCGGCAGTGCTGGGAAAATACGTTAATCTGGAATGGACTGTCACATCTGGGGGACTCTTGGAATGGTGGCACGACCCTGGAGTTTCTCTCGCCTTTCCTGTGGAGAGCGCCTCCTCTTGAGATGCGACGGGAACGCCGGGAATTCTTTCCCTACGAAACAGGGAAAGGATCCCTCATCTCGAGCTAGGAGGCGGAAACGGGGCTCCCCTGGATGTGTGCGGGACCCTCGTGCTTCCTCTCGAGGGGAGACGGGTATGTCGGGGAACTTCTTGAGGTGCAGCAAGGGTGTGAAGGACCCTTTGGAAGTTCCAGTGGTTAGATGTGATTAGCCTCGAGAAGCCTCAGCGGAAATGGGCCTCATCTCGCCTGGAGGGCAAAACCTCCTGGATTTTCTCGAGTTGCGGCAGGTGCTCTCGACTTACGACGGGGACCTCAGGGACCCGCTCTGGTGGCCTCAGGAAAGGCCAGTCCCCATGCGAGTTCCTAGGGGGCCTCTCGGGATTCCTCTCCCGTCGATGCCGGGTCCTAAGACCTTGTGTGGAGTCGGTGCCGGAACCTGAGGATTCCTCTCCAGTGCTGACATGGATCTTGGGGTACTTCTGGAGTCTCCCCAGGGGAGTCAGTCCTCGTCTCGAATGCGGGCATGCACTTGAGCTTTCCTCCAGAGCGGTAGCAGCAGTGTCACGCATTCCGCCGCGTGGATCAAAGGATCTATGGTTTTCCCTCGAGTCTTTCCCACGAGGCTTTCCCACGAGGCTTTCCCACAGGGCTGTCCCACGTGCACACGTGGTGGGAGTCGATCCTCGGCTTGAACGTCAAGGCAGTGCAGGGAAAACAGATTCCTCTGGAATGGACTGACACATCTGGGGGACTCTTGGAATGGTGGCACGACCCTGGAGTTCCTCTCGCCTTTCCTGTGGAGAGCGCCTCCTCTTGAGATGCGACGGGAACGCCGGGAAATCTTTCCCTACGAAACAGGGAAAGGATCCCTCATCTCGAGCTAGGAGGCGGAAACGGGGCTCCCCTGGATATGTGCGGGACTCTCGTGCTTCCTCTCGAGTGGAGACGGGTATGTCGGGGAACTTCTTGAGTTGCAGCAAGGGTGTGAAGAACCCTTTGGAAGTTCCAGTGGTTAGATGTGATTAGCCTCGAGAAGCCTCAGCGGAAATGGGCCTCATCTCGCCTGGAGGGCAAAACCTCGTGGATTTTCTCGAGTTGCGGCAGGTGCTCTCGACTTACGACGGGGACCTCAGGGACCCGCTCTGGTGGCCTCAGGAAAAGACAGTCCCCATGCGAGTTCCTCGGGGGCCTCTCGGGATTCCTCTCCCGTCGATGTCGGGGCCTAAGACCTTGTGTGGAGTCGGGGCCGGAACCTGAGGATTTCTCTCCAGTCCTGACATGGATCTTGGGGTACTTCTGGAGTCTCCCCAGGGGAGTCAGTGCTCGTCTCGAATGCGGGCATGCACTTGCGCTTTCCTCCAGAGCGGTAGCAGCAGTGTCACGCAGTCCGCCGCGTGGATCAAAGGATCTATGGTTTTCCCTCGAGTCTTTCCCACGAGGCTTTCCCACGAGGCTTTCCCACAGGGCTGTCCCACGTGCACACGTGGTGGGAGTCGATCCTCGGCTTGAACGTCAAGGCAGTGCAGGGAAAACAGGTTCCTCTGGAATGGACTGACACATCTGGGGGACTCTTGGAATGGTGGCACGACCCTGGAGTTCCTCTCGCCTTTCCTGTGGAGAGTGCCTCCTCTTGAGATGCTACGGGAACGCCGGGAAATCTTTCCCTACGAAACAGGGAAAGGATCCCTCATTCGAGCTAGGAGGCGGAAACGGGGCCCCCCTGGATGTGTGCGGGACCTTCGTGCTTCCTCTCGAGTGGAGACGGGTATGTCGGGGAACTTCTTGAGTTGCAGCAAGGGTATGAAGGACCCTTTGGAAGTTCCAGTGGTTAGATGTGATTAGCCTCGAGAAGCGTCAGCGGAAATGGGCCTCATCTCGCCTGGAGGGCAAAACCTCCTGGATTTTCTCGAGTTGCGGCAGGTGCTCTTGACTTACGACGGGGCCCTCAGGGACCCGCTCTGGTGGCCTCAGGAAAGGCCAGTCCCCATGCGAGTTCCTCGAGGGCCTCTCGAGATTCCTCTCCCGTCGATGCCGGGGCCTAAGACCTTGTGTGGAGTCGGGGCCGGCACCTGAAGATTCCTCTCCAGTGCTGACATGGATCTTGAGGTTCTTCTGGAGTCTCCCCAGGGGAGTCAGTGCTCGTCTCGAATGCGGGCATGCCCTTGCGCTTTCCTCCAGAGCGGTATCAGCAGTGTCAGGCAGTCCGCCACGTGGTTCAAAGGATCTATGTTTTTCCCTCGAGTCTTTCCACGAGGCTTTCCCACGAGGCTTTCCCACAGGGCTGTCCCATGTGCCACCGTGGTGGGTGTCGATCCTCGGCATGAACGCCGCGGCAGTGCTGGGAAAATACGTTAATCTGGAATGGACTGTCACATCTGGGGGACTCTTGGAATGGTGGCACGACCCTGGAGTTTCTCTCGCCTTTCCTGTGGAGAGCGCCTCCTCTTGAGATGCGACGGGAACGCCGGGAATTCTTTCCCTACGAAACAGGGAAAGGATCCCTCATCTCGAGCTAGGAGGCGGAAACGGGGCTCCCCTGGATGTGTGCGGGACCCTCGTGCTTCCTCTCGAGGGGAGACGGGTATGTCGGGGAACTTCTTGAGGTGCAGCAAGGGTGTGAAGGACCCTTTGGAAGTTCCAGTGGTTAGATGTGATTAGCCTCGAGAAGCCTCAGCGGAAATGGGCCTCATCTCGCCTGGAGGGCAAAACCTCCTGGATTTTCTCGAGTTGCGGCAGGTGCTCTCGACTTACGACGGGGACCTCAGGGACCCGCTCTGGTGGCCTCAGGAAAGGCCAGTCCCCATGCGAGTTCCTAGGGGGCCTCTCGGGATTCCTCTCCCGTCGATGCCGGGTCCTAAGACCTTGTGTGGAGTCGGTGCCGGAACCTGAGGATTCCTCTCCAGTGCTGACATGGATCTTGGGGTACTTCTGGAGTCTCCCCAGGGGAGTCAGTCCTCGTCTCGAATGCGGGCATGCACTTGAGCTTTCCTCCAGAGCGGTAGCAGCAGTGTCACGCATTCCGCCGCGTGGATCAAAGGATCTATGGTTTTCCCTCGAGTCTTTCCCACGAGGCTTTCCCACGAGGCTTTCCCACAGGGCTGTCCCACGTGCACACGTGGTGGGAGTCGATCCTCGGCTTGAACGTCAAGGCAGTGCAGGGAAAACAGATTCCTCTGGAATGGACTGACACATCTGGGGGACTCTTGGAATGGTGGCACGACCCTGGAGTTCCTCTCGCCTTTCCTGTGGAGAGCGCCTCCTCTTGAGATGCGACGGGAACGCCGGGAAATCTTTCCCTACGAAACAGGGAAAGGATCCCTCATCTCGAGCTAGGAGGCGGAAACGGGGCTCCCCTGGATATGTGCGGGACTCTCGTGCTTCCTCTCGAGTGGAGACGGGTATGTCGGGGAACTTCTTGAGTTGCAGCAAGGGTGTGAAGAACCCTTTGGAAGTTCCAGTGGTTAGATGTGATTAGCCTCGAGAAGCCTCAGCGGAAATGGGCCTCATCTCGCCTGGAGGGCAAAACCTCGTGGATTTTCTCGAGTTGCGGCAGGTGCTCTCGACTTACGACGGGGACCTCAGGGACCCGCTCTGGTGGCCTCAGGAAAAGACAGTCCCCATGCGAGTTCCTCGGGGGCCTCTCGGGATTCCTCTCCCGTCGATGTCGGGGCCTAAGACCTTGTGTGGAGTCGGGGCCGGAACCTGAGGATTTCTCTCCAGTCCTGACATGGATCTTGGGGTACTTCTGGAGTCTCCCCAGGGGAGTCAGTGCTCGTCTCGAATGCGGGCATGCACTTGCGCTTTCCTCCAGAGCGGTAGCAGCAGTGTCACGCAGTCCGCCGCGTGGATCAAAGGATCTATGGTTTTCCCTCGAGTCTTTCCCACGAGGCTTTCCCACGAGGCTTTCCCACAGGGCTGTCCCACGTGCACACGTGGTGGGAGTCGATCCTCGGCTTGAACGTCAAGGCAGTGCAGGGAAAACAGGTTCCTCTGGAATGGACTGTCACATCTGGGGGACTCTTGGAATGGTGGCACGACCCTGGAGTTTCTCTCGCCTTTCCTGTGGAGAGCGCCTCCTCTTGAGATGCGACGGGAACGCCGGGAATTCTTTCCCTACGAAACAGGGAAAGGATCCCTCATCTCGAGCTAGGAGGCGGAAACGGGGCTCCCCTGGATGTGTGCGGGACCCTCGTGCTTCCTCTCGAGTGGAGACGGGTATGTCGGGGAACTTCTTGAGGTGCAGCAAGGGTGTGAAGGACCCTTTGGAAGTTCCAGTGGTTAGACGTGATTAGCCTCGAGAAGCCTCAGCGGAAATGGGCCTCATCTCGCCTGGAGGGCAAAACCTCCTGGATTTTCTCGAGTTGCGGCAGGTGCTCTCGACTTACGACGGGGACCTCAGGGACCCGCTCTGGTGGCCTCAGGAAAGGCCAGTCCCCATGCGAGTTCCTCGGGGGCCTCTCGGGATTCCTCTCCCGTCGATGCCGGGGCCTAAGACCTTGTGTGGAGTCGGGGCCGGAACCTGAGGATTCCTCTCCAGTGCTGACATGGATCTTGGGGTACTTCTGGAGTCTCCCCAGGGGAGTCAGTGCTCGTCTCGAATGCGGGCATGCACTTGCGCTTTCCTCCAGAGCGGTAGCAGCAGTGTCAAGCATTCCGCCGCGTGGATCAAAGGATCTATGGTTTTCCCTCGAGTCTTTCCCACGAGGCTTTCCCACGAGGCTTTCCCACAGGGCTGTCCCACGTGCACACGAGGAGGGAGTCGATCCTCGGCTTGAACGTCAAGGCAGTGCAGGGAAAACAGGTTCCTCTGGAATGGACTGACACATCTGGGGGACTCTTGGAATGGTGGCATGACCCTGGAGTTCCTCTCGCCTTTCCTGTGGAGAGCGCCTCCTCTTGAGATGCGACGGGAACGCCGGGAATTCTTTCCCTACGAAACAGGGAAAGGATCCCTCATCTCGAGCTAGGAGGCGGAAACGGGGCTCCCCTGGATGTGTGCGGGACCCTCGTGCTTCCTCTCGAGTGGAGACGGGTATGTCGGGGAACTTCTTGAGTTGCAGCAAGGGTGTGAAGGACCCTTTGGAAGTTCCAGTGGTTAGATGTGATTAGCCTCGAGAAGCCTCAGCGGAAATGGGCCTCATCTCGCCTGGAGGGCAAAACCTCGTGGATTTTCTCGAGTTGCGGCAGGTGCTCTCGACTTACGACGGGGACCTGAGGGACCCGCTCTGGTGGCCTCAGGAAAGGCCAGTCCCCATGCGAGTTCCTCGGGGGCCTCTCGGGATTCCTTTCCCGTCGATGCCGGGGCCTAAGACCTTGTGTGGAGTCGGGGCCGGAACCTGAGGATTCCTCTCCAGTGCTGACATGGATCTTGGGGTACTTCTGGAGTCTCCCCAGGGGAGTCAGTGCTCGTCTCGAATGCGGGCATGCACTTGCGCTTTCCTCCAGAGCGGTAGCAGCAGTGTCACACATTCCGCCGCGTGGATCAAAGGATCTATGGTTTTCCCTCGAGTCTTTCCCACGAGGCTTTCCCACGAGGCTTTCCCACAGGGCTGTCCCACGTGCACACGTGGTGGGAGTCGATCCTCGGCTTGAACGTCAAGGCAGTGCAGGGAAAACAGGTTCCTCTGGAATGGACTGTCACATCTGGGGGACTCTTGGAATGGTGGCACGACCCTGGAGTTTCTCTCGCCTTTCCTGTGGAGAGCGCCTCCTCTTGAGATGCGACGGGAACGCCGGGAATTCTTTCCCTACGAAACAGGGAAAGGATCCCTCATCTCGAGCTAGGAGGCGGAAACGGGGCTCCCCTGGATGTGTGCGGGACCCTCGTGCTTCCTCTCGAGTGGAGACGGGTATGTCGGGGAACTTCTTGAGGTGCAGCAAGGGTGTGAAGGACCCTTTGGAAGTTCCAGTGGTTAGACGTGATTAGCCTCGAGAAGCCTCAGCGGAAATGGGCCTCATCTCGCCTGGAGGGCAAAACCTCCTGGATTTTCTCGAGTTGCGGCAGGTGCTCTCGACTTACGACGGGGACCTCAGGGACCCGCTCTGGTGGCCTCAGGAAAGGCCAGTCCCCATGCGAGTTCCTCGGGGGCCTCTCGGGATTCCTCTCCCGTCGATGCCGGGGCCTAAGACCTTGTGTGGAGTCGGGGCCGGAACCTGAGGATTCCTCTCCAGTGCTGACATGGATCTTGGGGTACTTCTGGAGTCTCCCCAGGGGAGTCAGTGCTCGTCTCGAATGCGGGCATGCACTTGCGCTTTCCTCCAGAGCGGTAGCAGCAGTGTCACGCATTCCGCCGCGTGGATCAAAGGATCTATGGTTTTCCCTCGAGTCTTTCCCACGAGGCTTTCCCACGAGGCTTTCCCACAGGGCTGTCCCACGTGCACACGAGGAGGGAGTTGATCCTCGGCTTGAACGTCAAGGCAGTGCAGGGAAAACAGGTTCCTCTGGAATGGACTGACACATCTGGGGGACTCTTGGAATGGTGGCACGACCCTGGAGTTCCTCTCGCCTTTCCTGTGGAGAGCGCCTCCTCTTGAGATGCGACGGGAACGCCGGGAATTCTTTCCCTACGAAACAGGGAAAGGATCCCTCATCTCGAGCTAGGAGGCGGAAACGGGGCTCCCCTGGATGTGTGCGGGACCCTCGTGCTTCCTCTCGAGTGGAGACGTGTATGTCGGGGAACTTCTTGAGTTGCAGTAAGGGTGTGAAGGACCCTTTGGAAGTTCCAGTGGTTAGATGTGATTAGCCTCGAGAAGCCTCAGGGGAAATGGGCCTCATCTCGCCTGGAGTGCAAAACCTCCTGGATTTTCTCGAGTTGCGGCAGGTGCTCTCGCCTTACGACAGGGACTTCAGGGACCACTCTGGTGGCCTCAGGAAAGGCCAGTCCCCATGCGAGTTCCTCGGGGGCCTCTCGGGATTCCTCTCCCGTCGATGCCGGGGCCTAAGACCTTGTGTGGAGTCGGGGCCGGAACCTGAGGATTCCTCTCCAGTGCTGACATGGATCTTGGGGTACTTCTGGAGTCTCCCCAGGGGAGTCAGTGCTCATCTCGAATGCGGGCATGCACTTGCGCTTTCCTCCAGAGCGGTAGCAGCAGTGTCAGGCAGTCCGCCGCGTGGATGAAAGGATCTATGGTTTTCCCTCGAGTCTTTCCCACGAGGCTTTCCCACGAGGCTTTCCCACAGGGCTGTCCCACGTGCACACGTGGTGGGAGTCGATCCTCGGCTTGAACGTCAAGGCAGTGCAGGGAAAACTGGTTCCTCTGGAATGGACTGACACATCTGGGGGTCTCTTGGAATGGTGGCACGACCCTGGAGTTCCTCTCGCCTTTCCTGTGGAGAGCGCCTCCTCTTGAGATGTGACGGGAACGCCGGGAATTCTTTCCCTACGAAAGAGGGAAAGGATCCCTCATCTCAAGCTAGGAGGCCGAAACGGGGCTCCCCTGGATGTGTGTGGGACCCTCGTGCTTCCTCTCGAGTGGAGACGGGTATGTCGGGGAACTTCTTGAGTTGCAGCAAGGGTGTGAAGGACCCTTTGGAATTTCCAGTGATTAGATGTGATTAGCCTCGAGAAGCCTCAGCGTAAATGGGCCTCATCTCGCCTGGAGGGCAAAACCTCCTGGATTTTCTCGAGTTGCGGCAGGTGCTCTCGACGTACGATGCGGACCTCGGGACCCGCTCTGGTGGCCTCAGGAGAGGCCAGTCCCCATGCGAGTTCCTCGGGGGCTTCTCGGGATTCCTCTCCCGTCGATGCCGGGGCCTAAGACCTTGTGTGAAGTCGGGGCCGGAACCTGAGCATTCCTCTCCAGTGCTGACATGGATCTTGGGGTACTTCTGGAGTCTCCCCAGGGGAGTCAGTGCTCGTCTCGAACGCGGGCATGCACTAGCGCTTTCCTCCAGAGCGGTAGCAGCAGTGTCACGCAATCCGCCGCGTGGATCAAAGGATCTATGGTTTTCCCTCGAGTCTTTCCCACGAGGCTTTCCCACAAGTCTTTCCCACAGGGCTGTCCCACGTGCACACGTGGTGGGAGTCGATCCTCGGCTTGAACGTCAAGGCAGTGCAGGGAAAACAGGATCCTCTGGAATGGACTGACACATCTGGGGGACTCTTGGAATGGTGGCACGACCCTGGAGTTCCTCTCGCCTTTCCTGTGGAGAGCACCTCCTCTTGAGATGCGACGGGAACGCCGGGAATTCTTTCCCTACGAAACAGGGAAAGGATCCTTCATCTCGAGCTAGGAGGCGGAAACGGGGCTCACCTGGATGTGTGCGGGACCCTCGTTCTTCCTCTCGAGTGGAGACGGGTATGTCGGGGAACTTCTTGAGTTGCAGCAAGGGTGTGAAGGACCCTTTGGAAGTTCCAGTGGTTAGATGTGATTAGCCTCGAGAAGCCTCATCGGAAATGGGCCTCATCTCGCCTGGAGGGCAAAACCTCCTGGATTTTCTCGAGTTGCGGCAGGTGCTGTCGACTTACGACTGGGACCTCAGGGACCCGCTCTGGTGGCCTCAGGAAAGGCCAGTCCCCATGCGAGTTCCTCGGGGTCTCTCGGGATTCCTCTCCCGTCGATGCCGGGGCCTAAGACCTTGTGTGGAGTCGGGGCCGGAACCTGAGGATTCCTCTCCAGTGCTGACATGGATCTTGGGGGTATTTCTGGAGTCTCCCCAGTGGAGTCAGGGCTCGTCTCGAGTGCGGGCATGCACTTGCGCTTTCCTCTAGAGCGGTAGCAGCAGTGTCACGCAGTCCGCCCCGTGGATCAAAGGATCTATGGTTTTCCCTCGAGTCTTTCTCACGAGGCTTTCCCACGAGGCTTTACCACAGGGCTGTCCCACGTGCACACGTGGTGGGAGTCGATCCTCGGCTTGAACGTCAAGGCAGTGCAGGGAAAACAGGTTCCTCTGGAATGGACTGACACATCTGGGGGACTCTTGGAATGGTGGCACGACCCTGGAGTTCCTCTCGCCTTTCCTGTGGAGAGCGCCTCCTCTTGAGATGCGATGGGAACGCCGGGAATTCTTTCCCTACGAAACAGGGAAAGGATCCCTCATCTCGAGCTAGGAGGCGGAAACGGGGCTCCCCTGGATGTGTGCGGGACCCTCGTGCTTCCTCTCGAGTGGAGACGGGTATGTCGGGGAATTCTTGAGTTGCAACAAGGGTGTGAAGGACCCTTTGGAAGTTCCAGTGGTTAGATGTGATTTGCCTTGAGAAGCCTCAGCGGAAATGGACCTCATCTCGCCTGGAGGGCAAAACCTTTGGATTTTCTCGAGTTGCGGCAGGTACTGTCGACTTACGAAGGGGACCTCAGGGACACGCTCTGGTGGCCTCAGGAAAGGCCAGTCCCCATGCGAGTTCCTCGGGGGCCTCTCGGGATTCCTCTCCCGTCGATGCCGGGGCCTAAGTCCTTGTGTGGAGTCGGGGCCGGAACCTGAGGATTCCTCTCCAGTGCTGACATGGATCTTGGGGTACTTCTGGAGTCTCCCCAGGGGAGTCAGTGCTCGTCTTGAATGCGGGCATGCACTTGCGCTTTCCTCCAGAGCGGTAGCAGCAGTGTCACGCAGTCCGCCGCGTGGATCAAAGGATGTATGGTTTTCCCTCGAGTCTTTCCCACGAGGCTTTCCCACGAGGCTTTCCCACAGGGCTGTCCCACGTGCACACGTGGTGGGAGTCGATCCTCGGCTTGAACGTCAAGGCAGTGCAGGGAAAACAGGTTCCTCTGGAATGGACTGACACATCTGGGGGACTCTTGGAATGGTGGCACGACCCTGGAGTTCCTCTCGCCTTTCCTGTGGAGAGCGCCTCCTCTTGAGATGCGACGGAAACGCCGGGAATTCTTTCCCTACGAAACAGGGAAAGGATCCCTCATCTCGAGCTAGGAGGCGGAAACGGGGCTCCCCTGGATGTGTGCGGGACCCTCGTGCTTCCTCTCGAGTGGAGACGGTTATGTCGGGGAACTTCTTGAGTTGCAGCAAGGGTGTGAAGGACCCTTTGGAAGTTCCAGTGGTTAGATGTGATTAGCCTCGAGAAGCCTCTGCGGAAATGGGCCTCATCTCGTCTGGAGGGCAAAACCTCCTGGATTTTCTCGAGTTGCGGCAGGTGCTCTCGACTTACGATGGGGACCTCAGGAACCCGCTCTGGTGGCCTCAGGAAAGGCCAGTCCACATGCGAGTTCCTCGGGGGCTTCTCGGCATTCCTCTCCCGTCGATGCCGGGGCCTAAACCTTGTGTGGAGTCGGGGCCGGAACCTGAGGATTCCTCTCCAGTGCTGACATGGATCTTGGGGTACTTCTGGAGTCTCCCCAGGGGAGTCAGTCCTCGTCTCGAATGCGGGCATGCACTTGCGCTTTCCTCCAGAGCGGTAGCAGCAGTGTTACGCATTCCGCCGCGTGGATCAAAGCATCTATGGTTTTCCCTCGAGTCTTTCCCACGAGGCTTTCCCACGAGGCTTTCCCACAGGGCTGTCCCACGTGCACACGTGGTGGGAGTCGATCCTCGGCTTGAACGTCAAGGCAGTGCAGGGAAAACAGGTTCCTCTGGAATGGACTGACACATCTGGGGGACTCTTGGAATGGTGGCACGACCCTGGAGTTTCTCTCGCCTTTCCTGTGGAGAGCGCCTCCTCTTGAGATGCGACGGGAACGCCGGGAATTCTTTCCCTACGAAACAGGGAAAGGATCCCTCATCTCGAGCTAGGAGGCGGAAACGGGGCTCCCCTGGATGTGTGTGGGACCCTCGTGCTTCCTCTCGAGTGGAGACGGGTATGTCGGGGAACTTCTTGAGTTGCAGCAAGGGTGTGAAGGACCCTTTGGAATTTCCAGTGGTTAGATGTGATTAGCCTCGAGAAGCCTCAGCGGAAATGGGCCTCATCTCGCCTGGAGGGCAAAACCTCCTGGATTTTCTCGAGTAGCGGCAGGTGCTCTCGACTTAAGATGCTGACCTCTGGACCCGCTCTGGTGGCCTCAGGAAAGGCCAGACCCATGCGAGTTCCTCGGGGGCTTCTCGGGATTCCTCTCCCGTCGATGCCGTGGCCTAAGACCTTGTGTGGAGTCGGGGCCGGAACCTGCGGATTCCTCTCCTGTGCTGACATGGATCTTGGGGTACTTCTGGAGTCTCCCCAGGGGAGTCAGTGCTCGTCTCGAATGCGGGCATGCACTTGCGCTTTCCTCCAGAGCGGTAGCAGCAGTGTCACGCAGTCCGCCCCGTGGATCAAAGGATCTATGGTTTTCCCTCGAGTCTTTCCCACGAGGCTTTCCCACGAGGCTTTCCCACAGGGCTGTCCCGCGTGCACACGTGGTGGGAGTCGATCCTCGGCTTGAACGTCAAGGCAGTGCAGGGAAAACAGGTTCCTCTGGAATGGACTGACACATCTGGGGGACTCTTGGAATGGTGGCACGACCCTGGAGTTCCTCTCGCCTTTCCTGTGGAGAGCGCCTCCTCTTGAGATGCGACGGGAACGCCGGGAATTCTTTCCCTACGAAACAGGGAAAGGATCCCTCATCTCGAGCTAGGAGGCGGAAACGGGGCTCCCCTGGATGTGTGCGGGACCCTCGTGCTTCCTCTCGAGTGGAGACGGGTATGTCGGGGAACTTCTTGAGTTGCAGCAAGGGTGTGAAGGACCCTTTGGAAGTTCCAGTGGTTAGATGTGATTAGCCTCGAGAAGCCTCAGCGGAAATGGGCCTCATCTCGCCTGGAGGGCAAAACCTCCTGGATTTTCTCGAGTTGCAGCAGGTGCTCTCGACTTACGACGGGGACCTCAGGGACCCGCTCTTGTGGCCTCAGGAAAGACCAGTCCCCATGCGAGTTCCTCGGGGGCTTCTCGGGATTCCTCTCCCGTCGATGCCGGGGCCTAAGACCTTGTGTGGAGTCGGGGCCAGAACCTGCGGATTCCTCTCCTGTGCTGACATGGATCTTGGGGTACTTCTGGAGTCTCCCCAGGGGAGTCAGTCCTCCTCTCGAATGCGGGCATGCACTTGCGCTTTCCTCCAGAGCGGTAGCAGCAGTGTCACGCATTCCGCCGCGTGGATCAAAGCATCTATGGTTTTCCCTGGAGTCTTTCCCACGAGGCTTTCCCACGAGGCTTTCCCACAGGGCTGTCCCACGTGCACACGTGGTGGGAGTCGATCCTCGGCTTGAACGTCAAGGCAGTGCAGGGAAAACAGGTTCCTCTGGAATGGACTGACACATCTGGGGGACTCTTGGAATGGTGGCACGACCCTGGAGTTCCTCTCGCCTTTCCTGTGGAGAGCGCCTCCTCTTGAGATGCGACGGGAACGCTGGGAATTCTTTCCCTACGAAACAGGGAAAGGATCACTCATCTCGAGCTAGGAGGCGGAAACGGGGCTCCCCTGGATGTGTGCGGGACCCTCGTGCTTCCTCTCGAGTGGAGACGGGTATGTCGGGGAACTTCTTGAGTTGCAGCCAGGGTGTGAAGGACCCTTTGGAAGTTCCAGTGGTTAGATGTGATTAGCCTCGAGAAGCCTCAGCGGAAATGGGCCTCATCTCGCCTGGAGGGCAAAACCTCCTGGATTTTCTCGAGTTGCGGCAGGTGCTCTCGACTTACGACGGGGAACTCAGGGACACGCTCTGCTGGCCTGAGGAAAGGCCAGTCCCCATGCGAGTTCCTCGGGGGCCTCTCGGGATTCCTCTCCCGTCGATGCCGGGGCCTAAGACCTTGTGTGGAGTCGGGGCAGGAACCTGAGGATTCCTCTCCAGTGCTGACATGGATCTTGGGGTACTTCTGGAGTCTCCCCAGGGGAGTCAGTGCTCGTCTCGAATGCGGGCATGCACTTGCGCTTTCCTCCAGAGCGGTAGCAGCAGTGTCAGGCAGTCCGCCGCGTGGATGAAAGGATCTATGTTTTTCCCTCGAGTCTTTCCCACGAGGCTTTCCCACGAGGCTTTCCACAGGGCTGTCCCACGTGCACACGTGGTGGGAGTCGATCCTCGGCTTGAACGTCAAGGCAGTGCAGGGAAAACTGGTTCCTCTGGAATGGACTGACACATCTGGGGGACTCTTGGAATGGTGGCACGACCCTGGAGTTCCTCTCGCCTTTCCTGTGGAGAGCGCCTCCTCTTGAGATGTGACGGAACGCCGGGAATTCTTTCCCTACGAAAGAGGGAAAGGATCCCTCATCTCGAGCTAGGAGGCGGAAACGGGGCTCCCCTGGATGTGTGTGGGACCCTCGTGCTTCCTCTCGAGTGGAGACGGGTATGTCGGGGAACTTCTTGAGTTGCAGCAAGGGTGTGAAGGACCCTTTGGAATTTCCAGTGGTTAGATGTGATTAGCCTCGAGAAGCCTCAGCGTAAATGGGCCTCATCTCGCCTGGAGGGCAAAACCTCCTGGATTTTCTCGAGTTGCGGCAGGTGCTCTCGACGTACGATGCGGACCTCAGGACCCGCTCTGGTGGCCTCAGGAGAGGCCAGTCCCCATGCGAGTTCCTCGGGGGCTTCTCGGGATTCCTCTCCCGTCGATGCCGGGGCCTAAGACCTTGTGTGAAGTCGGGGCCGGAACCTGCGGATTCCTCTCCTGTGCTGACATTGATCTTGGGGTACTTCTGGAGTCTCCCCAGGGGAGTCAGTCCTCGTCTCGAATGCGGGCATGCACTTGCGCTTTCCTCCAGAGCGGTAGCAGCAGTGTCACGCAGTCCGCCCCGGGGATCAAAGGATCTATGGTTTTCCCTCGAGTCTTTCCCACGAGGCTTTCCCACGAGGCTTTCCCACAGGGCTGTCCCACGTGCACACGTGGTGGGAGTCGATCCTCGGCTTGAACGTCAAGGCAGTGCACGGAAAACAGGTTCCTCTGGAATGGACTGACACATCTGGGGGACTCATGGAATGGTGGCACGACCCTGGAGTTCCTCTCGCCTTTCCTGTGGAGAGCGCCTCCTCTTGAGATGCGACGGGAACGCCGGGAATTCTTTCCCTACGAAACAGGGAAAGGATCCCTCATCTCGAGCTAGGAGGCGGAAACGGGGCTCCCCTGGATGTGTGCGGGACCCTCGTGCTTCCTCTCGAGTGGAGACGGGTATGTCGGGGAACTTCTTGAGTTGCAGCAAGGGTGTGAAGGACCCTTTGGAAGTTCCAGTGGTTAGATGTGATTAGCCTCGAGAAGCCTCAGGGGAAATGGGCCTCATCTCGCCTGGAGTGCAAAACCTCCTGGATTTTCTCGAGTTGCGGCAGGTGCTCTCGCCTTACGACAGGGACTTCAGGGACCACTCTGGTGGCCTCAGGAAAGGCCAGTCCCCATGCGAGTTCCTCGGGGGCCTCTCGGGATTCCTCTCCCGTCGATGCTGGGGCCTAAGACCTTGTGTGGAATCGGGGCAGGAACCTGAGGATTCCTCTCCAGTGCTGACATGGATCTTGGGGTACTTCTGGAGTCTCCCCAGGTTAGTCAGTGCTCGTCTCGAATGCGGGCATGCACTTGCTCTTTCCTCCAGAGCGGTAGCAGCAATGTCACGCAGTCTGCCGCGTGGATCAAAGAATCTATGGTTTTCCCTCGAGTCTTTCCCACGAGGCTTTCCCAGGAGGCTTTCCCACAGGGCTGTCCCACGTGCACACGTGGTGGGAGTCGATCCTCGGCTTGAACTTCAAGGCAGTGCAGGGAATACAGGTTCCTCTGGAATGGACTGACACATCTGGGGGACTCTTGGAATGGTGGCACGACCCTGGAGTTCCTCTCGCCTTTCCTGTGGAGAGCGCTTCCTCTTGAGATGCGACGGGAACGCCGGGAATTCTTTCCCTACGAAACAGGGAAAGGATCCCTCATCTCGAGCTAGGAGGCGGAAACGGGGCTCCCCTGGATGTGTGCGGGACCCTCGTGCTTCCTCTCGAGTGGAGACGGGTATGTCGGGGAACTTCTTGAGTTGCAGCAAGGGTGTGAAGGACCCTTTGGAAGTTCCAGTGGTTAGATGTGATTAGCCTCGAGAAGCCTCAGCGGAAATGGGCCTCATCTCGCCTGGAGGGCAAAACCTCCTGGATTTTCTCGAGTTGCGGCAGGTGCTCTCGACTTACGATGGGGACCTCTGGGACCCGCTCTGGTGGCCTCAGGAAAGGCCAGTCCCCATGCGAGTTCCTCGGGGGCCTCTCGGAATTCCACTCCCGTCGATGCCGGGGCCTAAGACCTTGTGTGGAGTCGGGGCCGGAACCTGAGGATTCCTCTCCAGTGCTGACATGGATCTTGGGGTACTTCTGGAGTCTCCCCAAGGGAGTCAGTGCTCGTCTCGAATGTGGGCATGCACTTGCATTTTCCTCCAGAGCGGTAGCAGCAGTGTCACGCAGTCCGCCCCGTGGATCAAAGGATCTATGGTTTTCCCTCGAGTCTTTCTCACGAGGCCTTCCCACGAGGCTTTCCCACAGGGCTGTCCCACGTGCACACGTGGTGTGCGTCGATCCTCGGCTTGAACGTCAAGGCAGTGCAGGGAAAACAGGTTCCTCTGGAATGGACTGACACATCTGGGGGACTCTTGGAATGGTGGCACGACCCTGGAGTTCCTCTCGCCTTTCCTGTGGAGAGCGCCTCCTCTTGAGATGGGACGGGAACGCCGGGAATTCTTTCCCTACGAAACAGGGAAAGGATCCCTCATCTCGAGCTAGGAGGCAGAAACGGGGCTCCCCTTGATGTGTGCGGGACCTTCGTGCTTCCTCTCGAGTGGAGACGGGTATGTCGGGGAACTTCTTGAGTTGCAGCAAGGGTGTGAAGGACCCTTTGGAAGTTCCAGTGGTTAGATGTGATTAGCCTCGAGAAGCCTCAGCGGAAATGGGCCTCATCTCGCCTGGAGGGCAAAACCTCGTGGATTTTCTCGAGTTGCGGCAGGTGCTCTCGACTTACGACGGGGACCTCAGGGACCCGCTCTGGTGGCCTCAGGAAAGGACAGACCCCATGCGAGTTCCACGGGGGCCTCTCAGGATTCCTCTCCCGTCGATGCCGGGGCCTAAGACCTTGTGTGGAGTCGGGGCCGGAACCTGAGGATTCCTCTCCAGTGCTGACATGGATCTTGGGGTACTTCTGGAGTCTCCCCAGGGGAGTCAGTGCTCATCTCGAATGCGGGTTTGCACTTGCGCTTTCCTCCAGAGCGGTAGCAGCAGTGTCAGGCAGTCCGCCGCGTGGATGAAAGGATCTATGGTTTTCCCTCGAGTCTTTCCCACGAGGCTTTCCCACGAGGCTTTCCCACAGGGCTGTCCCACGTGCACACGTGGTGGGAGTCGATCCTCGGCTTGAACGTCAAGGCAGTGCAGGGAAAACTGGTTCCTCTGGAATGGACTGACACATCTGGGGGTCTCTTGGAATGGTGGCACGACCCTGGAGTTCCTCTCGCCTTTCCTGTGGAGAGCGCCTCCTCTTGAGATGTGACGGGAACGCCGGGAATTCTTTCCCTACGAAAGAGGGAAAGGATCCCTCATCTCAAGCTAGGAGGCGGAAACGGGGCTCCCCTGGATGTGTGTGGGACCCTCGTGCTTCCTCTCGAGTGGAGACGGGTATGTCGGGGAACTTCTTGAATTGCAGCAAGGGTGTGAAGGACCCTTTGGAATTTCCAGTGATTAGATGTGATTAGCCTCGAGAAGCCTCAGCGTAAATGGGCCTCATCTCGCCTGGAGGGCAAAACCTCCTGGATTTTCTCGAGTTGCGGCAGGTGCTCTCGACGTACGATTCGGACCTCGGGACCCGCTCTGGTGGCCTCAGGAAAGGCCAGTCCCCATGCGAGTTCCTCGGGGGCTTCTCCTGATTCCTCTCCCGTCGATGCCGGGGCCTAAGACCTTGTGTGAAGTCGGGGCCGGAACCTGCGGATTCCTCTCCTGTGCTGACATGGATCTTGGGGTACTTCTGGAGTCTCCCCAGGGGAGTCAGTCCTCGTCTCGAATGCGGGCATGCACTTGCGCTTTCCTCCAGAGCGGTAGCAGCAGTGTCACGCAGTCTGCCGCGTGGATCAAAGAATCTATGGTTTTCCGTCGAGTCTTTCCCACGAGGCTTTCCCAGGAGGTTTTCCCACAGGGCTGTCCCACGTGCACACGTGGTGGGAGTCGATCCTCCGCTTGAACTTCAAGGCAGTGCAGGGAATACAGGTTCCTCTGGAATGGACTGACACATATGGGGGACTCTTGGAATGGTGGCACGACCCTGGAGTTCCTCTCGCCTTTCCTGTGGAGAGCGCCTCCTCTTGAGATGCGACGGGAACGCCGGGAATTCTTTCCCTACGAAACAGGGAAAGGATCCCTCATCTCGAGCTAGGAGGCGGAAACGGGGCTCCCCTGGATGTGTGCGGGACCCTCGTGCTTCCTCTCGAGTGGAGACGGGTATGTCGGGGAACTTCTTGAGTTGCAGCAAGGGTGTGAAGGACCCTTTGGAAGTTCCAGTGGTTAGATGTGATTAGCCTCGAGAAGCCTCAGCGGAAATGGGCCTCATCTCGCCTGGAGGGCAAAACCTCCTGGATTTTCTCGAGTTGCGGCAGGTGCTCTCGACTTACGATGGGGACCTCTGGGACCCGCTCTGGTGGCCTCAAGAAAGGCCAGTCCCCATGCGAGTTCCTCGGGGGCCTCTCGGGATTCCACTCCCGTCGATGCCGGGGCCTAGGACCTTGTGTGGAGTCGGGGCAGGAACCTGAGGATTCCTCTCCAGTGCTGACATTGATCTTGGGGTACTTCTGGAGTCTCCCCAGGGGAGTCAGTGCTCGTCTCAAATGCGGGCATGCACTTGCATTTTCCTCCAGAGCGGTAGCAGCAATGTCACGCAGTCCGCCCCGTGGATCAAAGGATCTACTGTTATCCCTCGAGTCTTTCTCTCGAGGCCTTCCCACGAGGCTTTCCCACAGGGCTGTCCCACGTGCACACGTGGTGTGAGTCGATCCTCGGCTTGAACGTCAAGGCAGTGCAGGGAAAACAGGTTCCTCTGGAATGGACTGACACATCTGGGGGACTCTTGGAATGGTGGCACGAACCTGGAGTTCCTCTCGCCTTTCCTGTGGAGAGCGCCTCCTCTTGAGATGCGACGGGAACGCCGGGAATTCTTTCCCTACGAAGCAGGGAAAGGATCCCTCATCTCGAGCTAGGAGGCGGAAACGGGGCTCCCCTGGATGTGTGCGGGACCCTCGTGCTTCCTCTCGAGTGGAGACGGGTATGTCGGGGAACTTCTTGAGTTGCAGCAAGGGTGTGAAGGACCCTTTGGAAGTTCCAGTGTTTAGATGTGATTAGCCTCGAGAAGCCTCAGCGGAAATGGGCCTCATCTCGCCTGGAGGGCAAAACCTCCTGGATTTTCTCGAGTTGCGGCAGGTGCTCTCGACTTACGACGGGGACCTCAGGGACCCGCTCTGGTGGCCTCAGGAAAGGCCAGTCCCCATGCGAGTTCCTCGGGGGCCTCTCGGGATTCCTTTCCCGTCGATGCCGGGGCCTAAGACCGTGTGTGGAGTCGGGGCCGGAACCTGAGGATTCCTCTCCAGTGCTGACATGGATCTTGGGGTACTTCTGGAGTCTCCCCAGGGGAGTCAGTGCTCGTCTCGAATGCGGGCATGCACTTGCGCTTTCCTCCAGAGCGGTAGCAGCAGTGTCACACATTCCGCCGCGTGGATCAAAGGATCTATGGTTTTCCCTCGAGTCTTTCCCACGAGGCTTTCCCACGAGGCTTTCCCACAGGGCTGTCCCACGTGCACACGTGGTGGGAGTCGATCCTCGGCTTGAACGTCAAGGCAGTGCAGGGAAAACAGGTTCCTCTGGAATGGACTGTCACATCTGGGGGACTCTTGGAATGGTGGCACGACCCTGGAGTTTCTCTCGCCTTTCCTGTGGAGAGCGCCTCCTCTTGAGATGCGACGGGAACGCCGGGAATTCTTTCCCTACGAAACAGGGAAAGGATCCCTCATCTCGAGCTAGGAGGCGGAAACGGGGCTCCCCTGGATGTGTGCGGGACCCTCGTGCTTCCTCTCGAGTGGAGACGGGTATGTCGGGGAACTTCTTGAGGTGCAGCAAGGGTGTGAAGGACCCTTTGGAAGTTCCAGTGGTTAGACGTGATTAGCCTCGAGAAGCCTCAGCGGAAATGGGCCTCATCTCGCCTGGAGGGCAAAACCTCCTGGATTTTCTCGAGTTGCGGCAGGTGCTCTCGACTTACGACGGGGACCTCAGGGACCCGCTCTGGTGGCCTCAGGAAAGGCCAGTCCCCATGCGAGTTCCTCGGGGGCCTCTCGGGATTCCTCTCCCGTCGATGCCGGGGCCTAAGACCTTGTGTGGAGTCGGGGCCGGAACCTGAGGATTCCTCTCCAGTGCTGACATGGATCTTGGGGTACTTCTGGAGTCTCCCCAGGGGAGTCAGTGCTCGTCTCGAATGCGGGCATGCACTTGCGCTTTCCTCCAGAGCGGTAGCAGCAGTGTCACGCATTCCGCCGCGTGGATCAAAGGATCTATGGTTTTCCCTCGAGTCTTTCCCACGAGGCTTTCCCACGAGGCTTTCCCACAGGGCTGTCCCACGTGCACACGAGGAGGGAGTCGATCCTCGGCTTGAACGTCAAGGCAGTGCAGGGAAAACAGGTTCCTCTGGAATGGACTGACACATCTGGGGGACTCTTGGAATGGTGGCACGACCCTGGAGTTCCTCTCGCCTTTCCTGTGGAGAGCGCCTCCTCTTGAGATGCGACGGGAACGCCGGGAATTCTTTCCCTACGAAACAGGGAAAGGATCCCTCATCTCGAGCTAGGAGGCGGAAACGGGGCTCCCCTGGATGTGTGCGGGACCCTCGTGCTTCCTCTCGAGTGGAGACGGGTATGTCGGGGAACTTCTTGAGTTGCAGTAAGGGTGTGAAGGACCCTTTGGAAGTTCCAGTGGTTAGATGTGATTAGCCTCGAGAAGCCTCAGGGGAAATGGGCCTCATCTCGCCTGGAGTGCAAAACCTCCTGGATTTTCTCGAGTTGCGGCAGGTGCTCTCGCCTTACGACAGGGACTTCAGGGACCACTCTGGTGGCCTCAGGAAAGGCCAGTCCCCATGCGAGTTCCTCGGGGGCTTCTCGGGATTCCTCTCCCGTCGATGCCGGGGCCTAAGACCTTGTGTGAAGTCGGGGCCGGAACCTGAGCATTCCTCTCCAGTGCTGACATGGATCTTGGGGTACTTCTGGAGTCTCCCCAGGGGAGTCAGTGCTCGTCTCGAACGCGGGCATGCACTTGCGCTTTCCTCCAGAGCGGTAGCAGCAGTGTCACGCATTCCGCCGCGTGGATCAAAGGATCTATGGTTTTCCCTCGAGTCTTTCCCACGAGGCTTTCCCACAAGTCTTTCCCACAGGGCTGTCCCACGTGCACACGTGGTGGGAGTCGATCCTCGGCTTGAACGTCAAGGCAGTGCAGGGAAAACAGGATCCTCTGGAATGGACTGACACATCTGGGGGACTCTTGGAATGGTGGCACGACCCTGGAGTTCCTCTCGCCTTTCCTGTGGAGAGCGCCTCCTCTTGAGATGCGACGGGAACGCCGGGAATTCTTTCCCTACGAAACAGGGAAAGGATCCTTCATCTCGAGCTAGGAGGCGGAAACGGGGCTCACCTGGATGTGTGCGGGACCCTCGTTCTTCCTCTCGAGTGGAGACGGGTATGTCGGGGAACTTCTTGAGTTGCAGCAAGGGTGTGAAGGACCCTTTGGAAGTTCCAGTGGTTAGATGTGATTAGCCTCGAGAAGCCTCATCGGAAATGGGCCTCATCTCGCCTGGAGGGCAAAACCTCCTGGATTTTCTCGAGTTGCGGCAGGTGCTGTCGACTTACGACTGGGACCTCAGGGACCCGCTCTGGTGGCCTCAGGAAAGGCCAGTCCCCATGCGAGTTCCTCGGGGTCTCTCGGGATTCCTCTCCCGTCGATGCCGGGGCCTAAGACCTTGTGTGGAGTCGGGGCCGGAACCTGAGGATTCCTCTCCAGTGCTGACATGGATCTTGGGGGTATTTCTGGAGTCTCCCCAGTGGAGTCAGGGCTCGTCTCGAGTGCGGGCATGCACTTGCGCTTTCCTCTAGAGCGGTAGCAGCAGTGTCACGCAGTCCGCCCCGTGGATCAAAGGATCTATGGTTTTCCCTCGAGTCTTTCTCACGAGGCTTTCCCACGAGGCTTTACCACAGGGCTGTCCCACGTGCACACGTGGTGGGAGTCGATCCTCGGCTTGAACGTCAAGGCAGTGCAGGGAAAACAGGTTCCTCTGGAATGGACTGACACATCTGGGGGACTCTTGGAATGGTGGCACGACCCTGGAGTTCCTCTCGCCTTTCCTGTGGAGAGCGCCTCCTCTTGAGATGCGATGGGAACGCCGGGAATTCTTTCCCTACGAAACAGGGAAAGGATCCCTCATCTCGAGCTAGGAGGCGGAAACGGGGCTCCCCTGGATGTGTGCGGGACCCTCGTGCTTCCTCTCGAGTGGAGACGGGTATGTCGGGGAATTCTTGAGTTGCAACAAGGGTGTGAAGGACCCTTTGGAAGTTCCAGTGGTTAGATGTGATTTGCCTCGAGAAGCCTCAGCGGAAATGGACCTCATCTCGCCTGGAGGGCAAAACCTCCTGGATTTTCTCGAGTTGCGGCAGGTACTGTCGACTTACGAAGGGGACCTCAGGGACCCGCTCTGGTGGCCTCAGGAAAGGCCAGTCCCCATGCGAGTTCCTCGGGGGCCTCTCGGGATTCCTCTCCCGTCGATGCCGGGGCCTAAGTCCTTGTGTGGAGTCGGGGCCGGAACCTGAGGATTCCTCTCCAGTGCTGACATGGATCTTGGGGTACTTCTGGAGTCTCCCCAGGGGAGTCAGTGCTCGTCTTGAATGCGGGCATGCACTTGCGCTTTCCTCCAGAGCGGTAGCAGCAGTGTCACGCAGTCCGCCGCGTGGATCAAAGGATGTATGGTTTTCCCTCGAGTCTTTCCCACGAGGCTTTCCCACGAGGCTTTCCCACAGGGCTGTCCCACGTGCACACGTGGTGGGAGTCGATCCTCGGCTTGAACGTCAAGGCAGTGCAGGGAAAACAGGTTCCTCTGGAATGGACTGACACATCTGGGGGACTCTTGGAATGGTGGCACGACCCTGGAGTTCCTCTCGCCTTTCCTGTGGAGAGCGCCTCCTCTTGAGATGCGACGGGAACGCCGGGAATTCTTTCCCTACGAAACAGGGAAAGGATCCCTCATCTCGAGCTAGGAGGCGGAAACGGGGCTCCCCTGGATGTGTGCGGGACCCTCGTGCTTCCTCTCGAGTGGACACGGTTATGTCGGGGAACTTCTTGAGTTGCAGCAAGGGTGTGAAGGACCCTTTGGAAGTTCCAGTGGTTAGATGTGATTAGCCTCGAGAAGCCTCTGCGGAAATGGGCCTCATCTCGTCTGGAGGGCAAAACCTCCTGGATTTTCTCGAGTTGCGGCAGGTGCTCTCGACTTACGATGGGGACCTCAGGAACCCGCTCTGGTGGCCTCAGGAAAGGCCAGTCCACATGCGAGTTCCTCGGGGGCTTCTCGGCATTCCTCTCCCGTCGATGCCGGGGCCTAAGACCTTGTGTGGAGTCGGGGCCGGAACCTGAGGATTCCTCTCCAGTGCTGACATGGATCTTGGGGTACTTCTGGAGTCTCCCCAGGGGAGTCAGTCCTCGTCTCGAATGCGGGCATGCACTTGCGCTTTCCTCCAGAGCGGTAGCAGCAGTGTCACGCATTCCGCCGCGTGGATCAAAGGATCTATGGTTTTCCCTCGAGTCTTTCCCACGAGGCTTTCCCACGAGGCTTTCCCACAGGGCTGTCCCACGTGCACACGTGGTGGGAGTCGATCCTCGGCTTGAACGTCAAGGCAGTGCAGGGAAAACAGGTTCCTCTGGAATGGACTGACACATCTGGGGGACTCTTGGAATGGTGGCACGACCCTGGAGTTTCTCTCGCCTTTCCTGTGGAGAGCGCGTCCTCTTGAGATGCGACGGGAACGCCGGGAATTCTTTCCCTACGAAACAGGGAAAGGATCCCTCATCTCGAGCTAGGAGGCGGAAACGGGGCTCCCCTGGATGTGTGTGGGACCCTCGTGCTTCCTCTCGAGTGGAGACGGGTATGTCGGGGAACTTCTTGAGTTGCAGCAAGGGTGTGAAGGACCCTTTGGAATTTCCAGTGGTTAGATGTGATTAGCCTCGAGAAGCCTCAGCGGAAATGGGCCTCATCTCGCCTGGAGGGCAAAACCTCCTGGATTTTCTCGAGTTGCGGCAGGTGCTCTCGACTTAAGATGCTGACCTCTGGACCCGCTCTGGTGGCCTCAGGAAAGGCCAGACCCATGCGAGTTCCTCGGGGGCTTCTCGGGATTCCTCTCCCGTCGATGCCGTGGCCTAAGACCTTGTGTGGAGTCGGGGCCGGAACCTGCGGATTCCTCTCCTGTGCTGACATGGATCTTGGGGTACTTCTGGAGTCTCCCCAGGGGAGTCAGTGCACGTCTCGAATGCGGGCATGCACTTGCGCTTTCCTCCAGAGCGGTAGCAGCAGTGTCACGCAGTCCGCCCCGTGGATCAAAGGATCTATGGTTTTCCCTCGAGTCTTTCCCACGAGGCTTTCCCACGAGGCTTTCCCACAGGGCTGTCCCGCGTGCACACGTGGTGGGAGTCGATCCTCGGCTTGAACGTCAAGGCAGTGCAGGGAAAACAGGTTCCTCTGGAATGGACTGACACATCTGGGGGACTCTTGGAATGGTGGCACGACCCTGGAGTTCCTCTCGCCTTTCCTGTGGAGAGCGCCTCCTCTTGAGATGCGACGGGAACGCCGGGAATTCTTTCCCTACGAAACAGGGAAAGGATCCCTCATCTCGAGCTAGGAGGCGGAAACGGGGCTCCCCTGGATGTGTGCGGGACCCTCGTGCTTCCTCTCGAGTGGAGACGGGTATGTCGGGGAACTTCTTGAGTTGCAGCCAGGGTGTGAAGGACCCTTTGGAAGTTCCAGTGGTTAGATGTGATTAGCCTCGAGAAGCCTCAGCGGAAATGGGCCTCATCTCGCCTGGAGGGCAAAACCTCCTGGATTTTCTCGAGTTGCGGCAGGTGCTCTCGACTTACGACGGGGAACTCAGGGACACGCTCTGCTGGCCTGAGGAAAGGCCAGTCCCCATGCGAGTTCCTCGGGGGCCTCTCGGGATTCCTCTCCCGTCGATCCCGGGGCCTAAGACCTTGTGTGGAGTCGGGGCAGGAACCTGAGGATTCCTCTCCAGTGCTGACATGGATCTTGGGGTACTTCTGGAGTCTCCCCAGGGGAGTCAGTGCTCGTCTCGAATGCGGGCATGCACTTGCGCTTTCCTCCAGAGCGGTAGCAGCAGTGTCAGGCAGTCCGCCGCGTGGATGAAAGGATCTATGTTTTTCCCTCGAGTCTTTCCCACGAGGCTTTCCCACGAGGCTTTCCACAGGGCTGTCCCACGTGCACACGTGGTGGGAGTCGATCCTCGGCTTGAACGTCAAGGCAGTGCAGGGAAAACTGGTTCCTCTGGAATGGACTGACACATCTGGGGGACTCTTGGAATGGTGGCACGACCCTGGAGTTCCTCTCGCCTTTCCTGTGGAGAGCGCCTCCTCTTGAGATGTGACGGGAACGCCGGGAATTCTTTCCCTACGAAAGAGGGAAAGGATCCCTCATCTCGAGCTAGGAGGCGGAAACGGGGCTCCCCTGGATGTGTGTGGGACCCTCGTGCTTCCTCTCGAGTGGAGACGGGTATGTCGGGGAACTTCTTGAGTTGCAGCAAGGGTGTGAAGGACCCTTTGGAATTTCCAGTGGTTAGATGTGATTAGCCTCGAGAAGCCTCAGCGTAAATGGGCCTCATCTCGCCTGGAGGGCAAAACCTCCTGGATTTTCTCGAGTTGTGGCAGGTGCTCTCGACGTACGATGCGGACCTCAGGACCCGCTCTGGTGGCCTCAGGAAAGGCCAGTCCCCATGCGAGTTCCTCGGGGGCTTCTCGGGATTCCTCTCCCGTCGATGCCGGGGCCTAAGACCTTGTGTGAAGTCGGGGCCGGAACCTGCGGATTCCTCTCCTGTGCTGACATTGATCTTGGGGTACTTCTGGAGTCTCCCCAGGGGAGTCAGTCCTCGTCTCGAATGCGGGCATGCACTTGCGCTTTCCTCCAGAGCGGTAGCAGCAGTGTCACGCAGTCCGCCCCGGGGATCAAAGGATCTATGGTTTTCCTTCGAGTCTTTCCCACGAGGCTTTCCCACGAGGCTTTCCCACAGGGCTGTCCCACGTGCACACGTGGTGGGAGTCGATCCTCGGCTTGAACGTCAAGGCAGTGCAGGGAAAACAGGTTCCTCTGGAATGGACTGACACATCTGGGGGACTCATGGAATGGTGGCACGACCCTGGAGTTCCTCTCGCCTTTCCTGTGGAGAGCGCCTCCTCTTGAGATGCGACGGGAACGCCGGGAATTCTTTCCCTACGAAACAGGGAAAGGATCCCTCATCTCGAGCTAGGAGGCGGAAACGGGGCTCCCCTGGATGTGTGCGGGACCCTCGTGCTTCCTCTCGAGTGGAGACGGGTATGTCGGGGAACTTCTTGAGTTGCAGCAAGGGTGTGAAGGACCCTTTGGAAGTTCCAGTGGTTAGATGTGATTAGCCTCGAGAAGCCTCAGGGGAAATGGGCCTCATCTCGCCTGGAGTGCAAAACCTCCTGGATTTTCTCGAGTTGCGGCAGGTGCTCTCGCCTTACGACAGGGACTTCAGGGACCACTCTGGTGGCCTCAGGAAAGGCCAGTCCCCATGCGAGTTCCTCGGGGGCCTCTCGGGATTCCTCTCCCGTCGATGCTGGGGCCTAAGACCTTGTGTGGAATCGGGGCAGGAACCTGAGGATTCCTCTCCAGTGCTGACATGGATCTTGGGGTACTTCTGGAGTCTCCCCAGGTTAGTCAGTGCTCGTCTCGAATGCGGGCATGCACTTACTCTTTCCTCCAGAGCGGTAGCAGCAGTGTCACGCAGTCTGCCGCGTGGATCAAAGAATCTATGGTTTTCCCTCGAGTCTTTCCCACGAGGCTTTCCCAGGAGGCTTTCCCACAGGGCTGTCCCACGTGCACACGTGGTGGGAGTCGATCCTCGGCTTGAACTTCAAGGCAGTGCAGGGAATACAGGTTCCTCTGGAATGGACTGACACATCTGGGGGACTCTTGGAATGGTGGCACGACCCTGGAGTTCCTCTCGCCTTTCCTGTGGAGAGCGCCTCCTCTTGAGATGCGACGGGAACGCCGGGAATTCTTTCCCTACGAAACAGGGAAAGGATCCCTCATCTCGAGCTAGGAGGCGGAAACGGGGCTCCCCTGGATGTGTGCGGGACCCTCGTGCTTCCTCTCGAGTGGAGACGGGTATGTCGGGGAACTTCTTGAGTTGCAGCAAGGGTGTGAAGGACCCTTTGGAAGTTCCAGTGGTTAGATGTGATTAGCCTCGAGAAGCCTCAGCGGAAATGGGCCTCATCTCGCCTGGAGGGCAAAACCTCCTAGATTTTCTCGAGTTGCTTCAGGTGCTCTCGACTTACGATGGGGACCTCTGGGACCCGCTCTGGTGGCCTCAAGAAAGGCCAGTCCCCATGCGAGTTCCTCGGGGGCCTCTCGGGATTCCACTCCCGTCGATGCCGGGGCCTAGGACCTTGTGTGGAGTCGGGGCAGGAACCTGAGGATTCCTCTCCAGTGCTGACATTGATCTTGGGGTACTTCTGGAGTCTCCCCAGGGGAGTCAGTGCTCGTCTCAAATGCGGGCATGCACTTGCATTTTCCTCCAGAGCGGTAGCAGCAATGTCACGCAGTCCGCCCCGTGGATCAAAGGATCTACTGTTATCCCTCGAGTCTTTCTCTCGAGGCCTTCCCACGAGGCTTTCCCACAGGGCTGTCCCACGTGCACACGTGGTGTGAGTCGATCCTCGGCTTGAACGTCAAGGCAGTGCAGGGAAAACAGGTTCCTCTGGAATGGACTGACACATCTGGGGGACTCTTGGAATGGTGGCACGACCCTGGAGTTCCTCTCGCCTTTCCTGTGGAGAGCGCCTCCTCTTGAGATGCGACGGGAACGCCGGGAATTCTTTCCCTACGAAGCAGGGAAAGGATCCCTCATCTCGAGCTAGGAGGCGGAAACGGGGCTCCCCTGGATGTGTGCGGGACCCTCGTGCTTCCTCTCGAGTGGAGACGGGTATGTCGGGGAACTTCTTGAGTTGCAGCAAGGGTGTGAAGGACCCTTTGGAAGTTCCAGTGTTTAGATGTGATTAGCCTCGAGAAGCCTCAGCGGAAATGGGCCTCATCTCGCCTGGAGGGCAAAACCTCCTGGATTTTCTCGAGTTGCGGCAGGTGCTCTCGACTTACGACGGGGACCTCAGGGACCCGCTCTGGTGGCCTCAGGAAAGGCCAGTCCCCATGCGAGTTCCTCGGGGGCCTCTCGGGATTCCTTTCCCGTCGATGCCGGGGCCTAAGACCGTGTGTGGAGTCGGGGCCGGAACCTGAGGATTCCTCTCCAGTGCTGACATGGAGCTTGGGGTACTTCTGGAGTCTCCCCAGGGGAGTCAGTGCTCGTCTCGAATGCGGGCATGCACTTGCGCTTTCCTCCAGAGCGGTAGCAGCAGTGTCACACATTCCGCCGCGTGGATCAAAGGATCTATGGTTTTCCCTCGAGTCTTTCCCACGAGGCTTTCCCACGAGGCTTTCCCACAGGGCTGTCCCACGTGCACACGTGGTGGGAGTCGATCCTCGGCTTGAACGTCAAGGCAGTGCAGGGAAAACAGGTTCCTCTGGAATGGACTGTCACATCTGGGGGACTCTTGGAATGGTGGCACGACCCTGGAGTTTCTCTCGCCTTTCCTGTGGAGAGCGCCTCCTCTTGAGATGCGACGGGAACGCCGGGAATTCTTTCCCTACGAAACAGGGAAAGGATCCCTCATCTCGAGCTAGGAGGCGGAAACGGGGCTCCCCTGGATGTGTGCGGGACCCTCGTGCTTCCTCTCGAGTGGAGACGGGTATGTCGGGGAACTTCTTGAGGTGCAGCAAGGGTGTGAAGGACCCTTTGGAAGTTCCAGTGGTTAGACGTGATTAGCCTCGAGAAGCCTCAGCGGAAATGGGCCTCATCTCGCCTGGAGGGCAAAACCTCCTGGATTTTCTCGAGTTGCGGCAGGTGCTCTCGACTTACGACGGGGACCTCAGGGACCCGCTCTGGTGGCCTCAGGAAAGGCCAGTCCCCATGCGAGTTCCTCGGGGGCCTCTCGGGATTCCTCTCCCGTCGATGCCGGGGCCTAAGACCTTGTGTGGAGTCGGGGCCGGAACCTGAGGATTCCTCTCCAGTGCTGACATGGATCTTGGGGTACTTCTGGAGTCTCCCCAGGGGAGTCAGTGCTCGTCTCGAATGCGGGCATGCACTTGCGCTTTCCTCCAGAGCGGTAGCAGCAGTGTCACGCATTCCGCCGCGTGGATCAAAGGATCTATGGTTTTCCCTCGAGTCTTTCCCACGAGGCTTTCCCACGAGGCTTTCCCACAGGGCTGTCCCACGTGCACACGAGGAGGGAGTCGATCCTCGGCTTGAACGTCAAGGCAGTGCAGGGAAAACAGTTTCCTCTGGAATGGACTGACACATCTGGGGGACTCTTGGAATGGTGGCACGACCCTGGAGTTCCTCTCGCCTTTCCTGTGGAGAGCGCCTCCTCTTGAGATGCGACGGGAACGCCGGGAATTCTTTCCCTACGAAACAGGGAAAGGATCCCTCATCTCGAGCTAGGAGGCGGAAACGGGGCTCCCCTGGATGTGTGCGGGACCCTCGTGCTTCCTCTCGAGTGGAGACGGGTATGTCGGGGAACTTCTTGAGTTGCAGTAAGGGTGTGAAGGACCCTTTGGAAGTTCCAGTGGTTAGATGTGATTAGCCTCGAGAAGCCTCAGGGGAAATGGGCCTCATCTCGCCTGGAGTGCAAAACCTCCTGGATTTTCTCGAGTTGCGGCAGGTGCTCTCGCCTTACGACAGGGACTTCAGGGACCACTCTGGTGGCCTCAGGAAAGGCCAGTCCCCATGCGAGTTCCTCGGGGGCTTCTCGGGATTCCTCTCCCGTCGATGCCGGGGCCTAAGACCTTGTGTGAAGTCGGGGCCGGAACCTGAGCATTCCTCTCCAGTGCTGACATGGATCTTGGGGTACTTCTGGAGTCTCCCCAGGGGAGTCAGTGCTCGTCTCGAACGCGGGCATGCACTTGCGCTTTCCTCCAGAGCGGTAGCAGCAGTGTCACGCATTCCGCCGCGTGGATCAAAGGATCTATGGTTTTCCCTCGAGTCTTTCCCACGAGGCTTTCCCACAAGTCTTTCCCACAGGGCTGTCCCACGTGCACACGTGGTGGGAGTCGATCCTCGGCTTGAACGTCAAGGCAGTGCAGGGAAAACAGGATCCTCTGGAATGGACTGACACATCTGGGGGACTCTTGGAATGGTGGCACGACCCTGGAGTTCCTCTCGCCTTTCCTGTGGAGAGCGCCTCCTCTTGAGATGCGACGGGAACGCCGGGAATTCTTTCCCTACGAAACAGGGAAAGGATCCTTCATCTCGAGCTAGGAGGCGGAAACGGGGCTCACCTGGATGTGTGCGGGACCCTCGTTCTTCCTCTCGAGTGGAGACGGGTATGTCGGGGAACTTCTTGAGTTGCAGCAAGGGTGTGAAGGACCCTTTGGAAGTTCCAGTGGTTAGATGTGATTAGCCTCGAGAAGCCTCATCGGAAATGGGCCTCATCTCGCCTGGAGGGCAAAACCTCCTGGATTTTCTCGAGTTGCGGCAGGTGCTGTCGACTTACGACTGGGACCTCAGGGACCCGCTCTGGTGGCCTCAGGAAAGGCCAGTCCCCATGCGAGTTCCTCGGGGTCTCTCGGGATTCCTCTCCCGTCGATGCCGGGGCCTAAGACCTTGTGTGGAGTCGGGGCCGGAACCTGAGGATTCCTCTCCAGTGCTGACATGGATCTTGGGGGTATTTCTGGAGTCTCCCCAGTGGAGTCAGGGCTCGTCTCGAGTGCGGGCATGCACTTGCGCTTTCCTCTAGAGCGGTAGCAGCAGTGTCACGCAGTCCGCCCCGTGGATCAAAGGATCTATGGTTTTCCCTCGAGTCTTTCTCACGAGGCTTTCCCACGAGGCTTTACCACAGGGCTGTCCCACGTGCACACGTGGTGGGAGTCGATCCTCGGCTTGAACGTCAAGGCAGTGCAGGGAAAACAGGTTCCTCTGGAATGGACTGACACATCTGGGGGACTCTTGGAATGGTGGCACGACCCTGGAGTTCCTCTCGCCTTTCCTGTGGAGAGCGCCTCCTCTTGAGATGCGATGGGAACGCCGGGAATTCTTTCCCTACGAAACAGGGAAAGGATCCCTCATCTCGAGCTAGGAGGCGGAAACGGGGCTCCCCTGGATGTGTGCGGGACCCTCGTGCTTCCTCTCGAGTGGAGACGGGTATGTCGGGGAATTCTTGAGTTGCAACAAGGGTGTGAAGGACCCTTTGGAAGTTCCAGTGGTTAGATGTGATTTGCCTCGAGAAGCCTCAGCGGAAATGGACCTCATCTCGCCTGGAGGGCAAAACCTCCTGGATTTTCTCGAGTTGCGGCAGGTACTGTCGACTTACGAAGGGGACCTCAGGGACACGCTCTGGTGGCCTCAGGAAAGGCCAGTCCCCATGCGAGTTCCTCGGGGGCCTCTCGGGATTCCTCTCCCGTCGATGCCGGGGCCTAAGTCCTTGTGTGGAGTCGGGGCCGGAACCTGAGGATTCCTCTCCAGTGCTGACATGGATCTTGGGGTACTTCTGGAGTCTCCCCAGGGGAGTCAGTGCTCGTCTTGAATGCGGGCATGCACTTGCGCTTTCCTCCAGAGCGGTAGCAGCAGTGTCACGCAGTCCGCCGCGTGGATCAAAGGATGTATGGTTTTCCCTCGAGTCTTTCCCACGAGGCTTTCCCACGAGGCTTTCCCACAGGGCTGTCCCACGTGCACACGTGGTGGGAGTCGATCCTCGGCTTGAACGTCAAGGCAGTGCAGGGAAAACAGGTTCCTCTGGAATGGACTGACACATCTGGGGGACTCTTGGAATGGTGGCACGACCCTGGAGTTCCTCTCGCCTTTCCTGTGGAGAGCGCCTCCTCTTGAGATGCGACGGGAACGCCGGGAATTCTTTCCCTACGAAACAGGGAAAGGATCCCTCATCTCGAGCTAGGAGGCGGAAACGGGGCTCCCCTGGATGTGTGCGGGACCCTCGTGCTTCCTCTCGAGTGGACACGGTTATGTCGGGGAACTTCTTGAGTTGCAGCAAGGGTGTGAAGGACCCTTTGGAAGTTCCAGTGGTTAGATGTGATTAGCCTCGAGAAGCCTCTGCGGAAATGGGCCTCATCTCGTCTGGAGGGCAAAACCTCCTGGATTTTCTCGAGTTGCGGCAGGTGCTCTCGACTTACGATGGGGACCTCAGGAACCCGCTCTGGTGGCCTCAGGAAAGGCCAGTCCACATGCGAGTTCCTCGGGGGCTTCTCGGCATTCCTCTCCCGTCGATGCCGGGGCCTAAGACCTTGTGTGGAGTCGGGGCCGGAACCTGAGGATTCCTCTCCAGTGCTGACATGGATCTTGGGGTACTTCTGGAGTCTCCCCAGGGGAGTCAGTCCTCGTCTCGAATGCGGGCATGCACTTGCGCTTTCCTCCAGAGCGGTAGCAGCAGTGTCACGCATTCCGCCGCGTGGATCAAAGCATCTATGGTTTTCCCTCGAGTCTTTCCCACGAGGCTTTCCCACGAGGCTTTCCCACAGGGCTGTCCCACGTGCACACGTGGTGGGAGTCGATCCTCGGCTTGAACGTCAAGGCAGTTCAGGGAAAACAGGTTCCTCTGGAATGGACTGACACATCTGGGGGACTCTTGGAATGGTGGCACGACCCTGGAGTTTCTCTCGCCTTTCCTGTGGAGAGCGCCTCCTCTTGAGATGCGACGGGAACGCCGGGAATTCTTTCCCTACGAAACAGGGAAAGGATCCCTCATCTCGAGCTAGGAGGCGGAAACGGGGCTCCCCTGGATGTGTGTGGGACCCTCGTGCTTCCTCTCGAGTGGAGACGGGTATGTCGGGGAACTTCTTGAGTTGCAGCAAGGGTGTGAAGGACCCTTTGGAATTTCCAGTGGTTAGATGTGATTAGCCTCGAGAAGCCTCAGCGGAAATGGGCCTCATCTCGCCTGGAGGGCAAAACCTCCTGGATTTTCTCGATTTGCGGCAGGTGCTCTCGACTTAAGATGCTGACCTCTGGACCCGCTCTGGTGGCCTCAGGAAAGGCCAGACCCATGCGAGTTCCTCGGGGGCTTCTCGGGATTCCTCTCCCGTCGATGCCGTGGCCTAAGACCTTGTGTGGAGTCGGGGCCGGAACCTGCGGATTCCTCTCCTGTGCTGACATGGATCTTGGGGTACTTCTGGAGTCTCCCCAGGGGAGTCAGTGCTCGTCTCGAATGCGGGCATGCACTTGCGCTTTCCTCCAGAGCGGTAGCAGCAGTGTCACGCAGTCCGCCCCGTGGATCAAAGGATCTATGGTTTTCCCTCGAGTCTTTCCCACGAGGCTTTCCCACGAGGCTTTCCCACAGGGCTGTCCCGCGTGCACACGTGGTGGGAGTCGATCCTCGGCTTGAACGTCAAGGCAGTGCAGGGAAAACAGGTTCCTCTGGAATGGACTGACACATCTGGGGGACTCTTGGAATGGTGGCACGACCCTGGAGTTCCTCTCGCCTTTCCTGTGGAGAGCGCCTCCTCTTGAGATGCGACGGGAACGCCGGGAATTCTTTCCCTACGAAACAGGGAAAGGATCCCTCATCTCGAGCTAGGAGGCGGAAACGGGGCTCCCCTGGATGTGTGCGGGACCCTCGTGCTTCCTCTCGAGTGGAGACGGGTATGTCGGGGAACTTCTTGAGTTGCAGCCAGGGTGTGAAGGACCCTTTGGAAGTTCCAGTGGTTAGATGTGATTAGCCTCGAGAAGCCTCAGCGGAAATGGGCCTCATCTCGCCTGGAGGGCAAAACCTCCTGGATTTTCTCGAGTTGCGGCAGGTGCTCTCGACTTACGACGGGGAACTCAGGGACACGCTCTGCTGGCCTGAGGAAAGGCCAGTCCCCATGCGAGTTCCTCGGGGGCCTCTCGGGATTCCTCTCCCGTCGATGCCGGGGCCTAAGACCTTGTGTGGAGTCGGGGCAGGAACCTGAGGATTCCTCTCCAGTGCTGACATGGATCTTGGGGTACTTCTGGAGTCTCCCCAGGGGAGTCAGTGCTCGTCTCGAATGCGGGCATGCACTTGCGCTTTCCTCCAGAGCGGTAGCAGCAGTGTCAGGCAGTCCGCCGCGTGGATGAAAGGATCTATGTTTTTCCCTCGAGTCTTTCCCACGAGGCTTTCCCACGAGGCTTTCCACAGGGCTGTCCCACGTGCACACGTGGTGGGAGTCGATCCTCGGCTTGAACGTCAAGGCAGTGCAGGGAAAACTGGTTCCTCTGGAATGGACTGACACATCTGGGGGACTCTTGGAATGGTGGCACGACCCTGGAGTTCCTCTCGCCTTTCCTGTGGAGAGCGCCTCCTCTTGAGATGTGACTGGAACGCCGGGAATTCTTTCCCTACGAAAGAGGGAAAGGATCCCTCATCTCGAGCTAGGAGGCGGAAACGGGGCTCCCCTGGATGTGTGTGGGACCCTCGTGCTTCCTCTCGAGTGGAGACGGGTATGTCGGGGAACTTCTTGAGTTGCAGCAAGGGTGTGAAGGACCCTTTGGAATTTCCAGTGGTTAGATATGATTAGCCTCGAGAAGCCTCAGCGTAAATGGGCCTCATCTCGCCTGGAGGGCAAAACCTCCTGGATTTTCTCGAGTTGCGGCAGGTGCTCTCGACGTACGATGCGGACCTCAGGACCCGCTCTGGTGGCCTCAGGAAAGGCCAGTCCCCATGCGAGTTCCTCGGGGGCTTCTCGGGATTCCTCTCCCGTCGATGCCGGGGCCTAAGACCTTGTGTGAAGTCGGGGCCGGAACCTGCGGATTCCTCTCCTGTGCTGACATTGATCTTGGGGTACTTCTGGAGTCTCCCCAGGGGAGTCAGTCCTCGTCTCGAATGCGGGCATGCACTTGCGCTTTCCTCCAGAGCTGTAGCAGCAGTGTCACGCAGTCCGCCCCGGGGATCAAAGGATCTATGGTTTTCCTTCGAGTCTTTCCCACGAGGCTTTCCCACGAGGCTTTCCCACAGGGCTGTCCCACGTGCACACGTGGTGGGAGTCGATCCTCGGCTTGAACGTCAAGGCAGTGCAGGGAAAACAGGTTCCTCTGGAATGGACTGACACATCTGGGGGACTCATGGAATGGTGGCACGACCCTGGAGTTCCTCTCGCCTTTCCTGTGGAGAGCGCCTCCTCTTGAGATGCGACGGGAACGCCGGGAATTCTTTCCCTACGAAACAGGGAAAGGATCCCTCATCTCGAGCTAGGAGGCGGAAACGGGGCTCCCCTGGATGTGTGCGGGACCCTCGTGCTTCCTCTCGAGTGGAGACGGGTATGTCGGGGAACTTCTTGAGTTGCAGCAAGGGTGTGAAGGACCCTTTGGAAGTTCCAGTGGTTAGATGTGATTAGCCTCGAGAAGCCTCAGGGGAAATGGGCCTCATCTCGCCTGGAGTGCAAAACCTCCTGGATTTTCTCGAGTTGCGGCAGGTGCTCTCGCCTTACGACAGGGACTTCAGGGACCACTCTGATGGCCTCAGGAAAGGCCAGTCCCCATGCGAGTTCCTCGGGGGCCTCTCGGGATTCCTCTCCCGTCGATGCTGGGGCCTAAGACCTTGTGTGGAATCGGGGCAGGAACCTGAGGATTCCTCTCCAGTGCTGACATGGATCTTGGGGTACTTCTGGAGTCTCCCCAGGTTAGTCAGTGCTCGTCTCGAATGCGGGCATGCACTTGCTCTTTCCTCCAGAGCGGTAGCAGCAGTGTCACGCAGTCTGCCGCGTGGATCAAAGAATCTATGGTTTTCCCTCGAGTCTTTCCCACGAGGCTTTCCCAGGAGGCTTTCCCACAGGGCTGTCCCACGTGCACACGTGGTGGGAGTCGATCCTCGGCTTGAACTTCAAGGCAGTGCAGGGAATACAGGTTCCTCTGGAATGGACTGACACATCTGGGGGACTCTTGGAATGGTGGCACGACCCTGGAGTTCCTCTCGCCTTTCCTGTGGAGAGCGCCTCCTCTTGAGATGCGACGGGAACGCCGGGAATTCTTTCCCTACGAAACAGGGAAAGGATCCCTCATCTCGAGCTAGGAGGCGGAAACGGGGCTCCCCTGGATGTGTGCGGGACCCTCGTGCTTCCTCTCGAGTGGAGACGGGTATGTCGGGGAACTTCTTGAGTTGCAGCAAGGGTGTGAAGGACCCTTTGGAAGTTCCAGTGGTTAGATGTGATTAGCCTCGAGAAGCCTCAGCGGAAATGGGCCTCATCTCGCCTGGAGGGCAAAACCTCCTGGATTTTCTCGAGTTGCGGCAGGTGCTCTCGACTTACGATGGGGACCTCTGGGACCCGCTCTGGTGGCCTCAGGAAAGGCCAGTCCCCATGCGAGTTCCTCGGGGGCCTCTCGGAATTCCACTCCCGTCGATGCCGGGGCCTAAGACCTTGTGTGGAGTCGGGGCCGGAACCTGAGGATTCCTCTCCAGTGCTGACATGGATCTTGGGGTACTTCTGGAGTCTCCCCAAGGGAGTCAGTGCTCGTCTCGAATGCGGGCATGCACTTGCATTTTCCTCCAGAGCGGTAGCAGCAGTGTCACGCAGTCCGCCCCGTGGATCAAAGGATCTATGGTTTTCCCTCGAGTCTTTCTCACGAGGCCTTCCCACGAGGCTTTCCCACAGGGCTGTCCCACGTGCACACGTGGTGTGCGTCGATCCTCGGCTTGAACGTCAAGGCAGTGCAGGGAAAACAGGTTCCTCTGGAATGGACTGACACATCTGGGGGACTCTTGGAATGGTGGCACGACCCTGGAGTTCCTCTCGCCTTTCCTGTGGAGAGCGCCTCCTCTTGAGATGTGACGGGAACGCCGGGAATTCTTTCCCTACGAAACAGGGAAAGGATCCCTCATCTCGAGCTAGGAGGCAGAAACGGGGCTCCCCTTGATGTGTGCGGGACCTTCGTGCTTCCTCTCGAGTGGAGACGGGTATGTCGGGGAACTTCTTGAGTTGCAGCAAGGGTGTGAAGGACCCTTTGGAAGTTCCAGTGGTTAGATGTGATTAGCCTCGAGAAGCCTCAGCGGAAATGGGCCTCATCTCGCCTGGAGGGCAAAACCTCGTGGATTTTCTCGAGTTGCGGCAGGTGCTCTCGACTTACGACGGGGACCTCAGGGACCCGCTCTGGTGGCCTCAGGAAAGGACAGACCCCATGCGAGTTCCACGGGGGCCTCTCAGGATTCCTCTCCCGTCGATGCCGGGGCCTAAGACCTTGTGTGGAGTCGGGGCCGGAACCTGAGGATTCCTCTCCAGTGCTGACATGGATCTTGGGGTACTTCTGGAGTCTCCCCAGGGGAGTCAGTGCTCATCTCGAATGCGGGCATGCACTTGCGCTTTCCTCCAGAGCGGTAGCAGCAGTGTCAGGCAGTCCGCCGCGTGGATGAAAGGATCTATGGTTTTCCCTCGAGTCTTTCCCACGAGGCTTTCCCACGAGGCTTTCCCACAGGGCTGTCCCACGTGCACACGTGGTGGGAGTCGATCCTCGGCTTGAACGTCAAGGCAGTGCAGGGAAAACTGGTTCCTCTGGAATGGACTGACACATCTGGGGGTCTCTTGGAATGGTGGCACGACCCTGGAGTTCCTCTCGCCTTTCCTGTGGAGAGCGCCTCCTCTTGAGATGTGACGGGAACGCCGGGAATTCTTTCCCTACGAAAGAGGGAAAGGATCCCTCATCTCAAGCTAGGAGGCGGAAACGGGGCTCCCCTGGATGTGTGTGGGACCCTCGTGCTTCCTCTCGAGTGGAGACGGGTATGTCGGGGAACTTCTTGAATTGCAGCAAGGGTGTGAAGGACCCTTTGGAATTTCCAGTGATTAGATGTGATTAGCCTCGAGAAGCCTCAGCGTAAATGGGCCTCATCTCGCCTGGAGGGCAAAACCTCCTGGATTTTCTCGAGTTGCGGCAGGTGCTCTCGACGTACGATTCGGACCTCGGGACCCGCTCTGGTGGCCTCAGGAAAGGCCAGTCCCCATGCGAGTTCCTCGGGGGCTTCTCGGGATTCCTCTCCCGTCGATGCCGGGGCCTAAGACCTTGTGTGAAGTCGGGGCCGGAACCTGCGGATTCCTCTCCTGTGCTGACATGGATCTTGGGGTACTTCTGGAGTCTCCCCAGGGGAGTCAGTCCTCGTCTCGAATGCGGGCATGCACTTGCGCTTTCCTCCAGAGCGGTAGCAGCAGTGTCACGCAGTCTGCCGCGTGGATCAAAGAATCTATGGTTTTCCGTCGAGTCTTTCCCACGAGGCTTTCCCAGGAGGTTTTCCCACAGGGCTGTCCCACGTGCACACGTGGTGGGAGTCGATCCTCCGCTTGAACTTCAAGGCAGTGCAGGGAATACAGGTTCCTCTGGAATGGACTGACACATATGGGGGACTCTTGGAATGGTGGCACGACCCTGGAGTTCCTCTCGCCTTTCCTGTGGAGAGCGCCTCCTCTTGAGATGCGACGGGAACGCCGGGAATTCTTTCCCTACGAAACAGGGAAAGGATCCCTCATCTCGAGCTAGGACGCGGAAACGGGGCTCCCCTGGATGTGTGCGGGACCCTCGTGCTTCCTCTCGAGTGGAGACGGGTATGTCGGGGAACTTCTTGAGTTGCAGCAAGGGTGTGAAGGACCCTTTGGAAGTTCCAGTGGTTAGATGTGATTAGCCTCGAGAAGCCTCAGCGGAAATGGGCCTCATCTCGCCTGGAGGGCAAAACCTCCTGGATTTTCTCGAGTTGCGGCAGGTGCTCTCGACTTACGATGGGGACCTCTGGGACCCGCTCTGGTGGCCTCAAGAAAGGCCAGTCCCCATGCGAGTTCCTCGGGGGCCTCTCGGGATTCCACTCCCGTCGATGCCGGGGCCTAGGACCTTGTGTGGAGTCGGGGCAGGAACCTGAGGATTCCTCTCCAGTGCTGACATTGATCTTGGGGTACTTCTGGAGTCTCCCCAGGGGAGTCAGTGCTCGTCTCAAATGCGGGCATGCACTTGCATTTTCCTCCAGAGCGGTAGCAGCAATGTCACGCAGTCCGCCCCGTGGATCAAAGGATCTACTGTTTTCCCTCGAGTCTTTCTCTCGAGGCCTTCCCACGAGGCTTTCCCACAGGGCTGTCCCACGTGCACACGTGGTGTGAGTCGATCCTCGGCTTGAACGTCAAGGCAGTGCAGGGAAAACAGGTTCCTCTGGAATGGACTGACACATCTGGGGGACTCTTGGAATGGTGGCACGACCCTGGAGTTCCTCTCGCCTTTCCTGTGGAGAGCGCCTCCTCTTGAGATGCGACGGGAACGCCGGGAATTCTTTCCCTACGAAGCAGGGAAAGGATCCCTCATCTCGAGCTAGGAGGCGGAAACGGGGCTCCCCTGGATGTGTGCGGGACCCTCGTGCTTCCTCTCGAGTGGAAACGGGTATGTCGGGGAACTTCTTGAGTTGCAGCAAGGGTGTGAAGGACCCTTTGGAAGTTCCAGTGTTTAGATGTGATTAGCCTCGAGAAGCCTCAGCGGAAATGGGCCTCATCTCGCCTGGAGGGCAAAACCTCCTGGATTTTCTCGAGTTGCGGCAGGTGCTCTCGACTTACGACGGGGACCTCAGGGACCCGCTCTGGTGGCCTCAGGAAAGGCCAGTCCCCATGCGAGTTCCTCGGGGGCCTCTCGGGATTCCTCTCCCGTCGATGCCGGGGCCTAAGACCTTGTGTGGAGTCGGGGTCGGAACCTGAGCATTCCTCTCCAGTGCTGACATGGATCTTGGGATACTTCTGGAGTCTCCCCAGGAGAGTCAGTGCTCGTCTCGAAAGCGGGCATGCACTTGCGCTTTCCTCCAGAGCGGTAGCAGCAGTGTCACGCATTCCGCCGCGTGGATCAAAGCATCTATGGTTTTCCCTCGAGTCTTTCCCACGAGGCTTTCCCACGAGGCTTTCCCACAGGGCTGTCCCACGTGCACACGTGTTGGGAGTCGATCCTCGGCTTGAACGTCAAGGCAGTGCAGGGAAAACAGGTTCCTCTGGAATGGACTGACACATCTGGGGGACTCTTGGAATGGTGGCACGACCCTGGAGTTTCTCTCGCCTTTCCTGTGGAGAGCGCCTCCTCTTGAGATGCGACGGGAACGCCGGGAATTCTTTCCCTACGAAACAGGGAAAGGATGCCTCATCTCGAGCTAGGAGGCGGAAACGGGGCTAACCTGGATGTGTGCGGGACCCTCTTGCTTTCTCTCGAGTGGAGACGGGTATGTCGGGGAACTTCTTGAGTTGCAGCAAGGGTGTGAAGGACCCTTTGGAAGTTCCAGTGGTTAGATGTGATTAGCCTCGAGAAGCCTCAGCGGAAATGGGCCTCATCTCGCTTGGAGGCAAAACCTCCTGGATTTTCTCGAGTTGCGGCAGGTGCTCTCGACTTACGATGGGGACCTCAGGGACCCGCTCTGGTGGCCTCAGGAAAGGCCAGACCCCATGCGAGTTCCTCGGGGGCTTCTCGGGATTCCTCTCCCGTCGATGCCGGGGCCTAAGACCTTGTGTGGAGTCGGGGCCGGAACCTGCGGATTCCTCTCCTGTGCTGACATGGATCTTGGGGTACTTCTGGAGTCTCCCCAGGGGAGTCAGTCCTCCTCTCGAATGCGGGCATGCACTTGCGCTTTCCTCCAGAGCGGTAGCAGCAGTGTCACGCAGTCCGCCGCGTGGATCAAAGGATCTATGGTTTTCCCTCGAGTCTTTCCCACGAGGCTTTCCCACGAGGCTTTCCCACAGGGCTGTCCCACGTGCACACGTGGTGGGAGTCGATCCTCGGCTTGAACGTCAAGGCAGTGCAGGGAAAACAGGTTCCTCTGGAATGGACTGACACATCTGGGGGACTCTTGGAATGGTGGCACGACCCTGGAGTTCCTCTCGCCTTTCCTGTGGAGAGCGCCTCCTCTTGAGATGCGACGGGAACGCCGGGAATTCTTTCCCTACGAAACAGGGAAAGGATCCCTCATCTCGAGCTAGGAGGCGGAAACGGGGCTCCCCTGGATGTGTGCGGGACCTCGTGCTTCCTCTCGAGTGGAGACGGGTATGTCGGGGAACTTCTTGAGTTGCAGCAAGGGTGTGAAGGACCCTTTGGAAGTTCCAGTGGTTAGATGTGATTAGCCTCGAGAAGCCTCAGCGGAAATGGGCCTCATCTCGCCTGGAGGGCAAAACCTCCTGGATTTTCTCGAGTTGGCGCAGGCGCTCTCGACTTACGACGGGGACCTCAGGGACCCGCTCTGGTGGCCTCAGGAAAGGCCAGTCCCCATGCGAGTTCCTCGGGGGCCTCTCGGGATTCCTCTCCCGTCGATGCTGGGGCCTAAGATCTTGTGTGGAGTCGGGGCCGGAACCTGAGGGTTCCTCTCCAGTGCTGACATGAATCTTGGGGTACTTCTGGAGTCTCCCCAGGGTAGTCAGTCCTCGTCTAGAATGTGGGCATGCACTTGCGCTTTCCTCCAGAGCGGTAGCAGCAGTGTCACCCAGTCCGCCGCGTGGATCAAAGGATCTATGGTTTTCCCTCGAGTCTTTCCCACGAGGCTTTCCCACGAGGCTTTCCCACAGGGCTGTCCCACGTGCACACGTGGTGGGAGTCGATCCTCGGCTTGAACGTCAAGGCAGTTCAGGGAAAACAGTTTCCTCTGGAATGGACTGACACATCTGGGGGACTCTTGGAATGGTGGCACGACCCTGGAGTTCCTCTCGCCTTTCCTGTGGAGAGCGCCTCCTCTGGAGATGCGACGGGAATGCTGGGAATTCTTTCCCTACGAAACAAGGAAAGGATCCCTCATCTCGAGCTAGGAGGCGGAAACGGGGCTCCCCTGGATGTGTGCGGGACCCTCGTGCTTCCTCTCGAGTGGAGACGGGTATGTCGGGGAACTTCTTGAGTTGCAGCAAGGGTGTGAAGGACCCTTTGGAAGTTCCAGTGGTTAGATGTGATTAACCTCGAGAAGCCTCAGCGGAAATGGGCCTCATCTCGCCTGGAGGGCAAAACCTCCTGGATTTTCTCGAGTTGCGGCAGGTGCTCTCGACTTACCATGGGGACCTCAGGGACCCGCTCTGGTGGCCTCAGGAAAGGCCAGTCCCCATGCGAGTTCCTCGGGGGCTTCTCGGGATTCCTCTCCCGTCGATGCCGGGGCCTAAGACCTTGTGTGGAGTCGGGGCCGGAACCTGCGGATTCCTCTCCTGTGCTGACATGGATCTTGGGGTACTTCTGGAGTCTCGCCAGGGGAGTCAGTCCTCCTCTCGAATGCGGGCATGCACTTGCGCTTTCCTCTAGAGCTGTAGCAGCAGTGTCACGCAGTCCCCCGCGTGGATCAAAGGATATATGGTTTTCCCTCGAGTCTTTCCCACGAGGCTTTCCCACGAGGCTTTCCCACAGGGCTGTCCCACGTGCACACGTGGTGGGAGTCGATCCTCGGCTTGAACGTCAAGGCAGTGCAGGGAAAACAGGTTCCTCTGGAATGGACTGACACATCTGGGGGACTCTTGGAATGGTGGCACGACCCTGGAGTTCCTCTCGCCTTTCCTGTGGAGAGCGCCTCCTCTTGAGATGCGACGGGAACGCCGGGAATTCTTTCCCTACGAAACAGGGAAAGGATCCCTCATCTCGAGCTAGGAGGCGGAAACGGGGCTCCCCTGGATGTGTGCGGGACCCTCGTGCTTCCTCTCGAGTGGAGACGGGTATGTCGGGGAACTTCTTGAGTTGCAGCAAGGGTGTGAAGGACCCTTTGGAAGTTCCAGTGGTTAGATGTGATTAGCCTCGAGAAGCCTCAGCGGAAATGGGCCTCATCTCGCCTGGAGGGCCAAACCTCCTGGATTTTCTCGAGTTGCGGCAGGCGCTCTCGACTTACGACGGGGACCTCAGGGACCCGCTCTGGTGGCCTCAGGAAAGGCCAGTCCCCATGCGAGTTCCTCGGGGGCCTCTCGGGATTCCTCTCCCGTCGATGCTGGGGCCTAAGATCTTGTGTGGAGTCGGGGCCGGAACCTGAGGGTTCCTCTCCAGTGCTGACATGGATCTTGGGGTACTTCTGGAGTCTCCCCAGGGGAGTCAGTCCTCGTCTAGAATGCGGGCATGCACTTGCGCTTTCCTCCAGAGCGGTAGCAGCAGTGTCACGCAGTCCGCCGCGTGGATCAAAGGATCTATGGTTTTCCCTCGAGTCTTTCCCACGAGGCTTTCCCACGAGGCTTTCCCACAGGGCTGTCCCACGTGCACACGTGGTGGGAGTCGATCCTCGGCTTGAACGTCAAGGCAGTTCAGGGAAAACAGTTTCCTCTGGAATGGACTGACACATCTGGGGGACTCTTGGAATGGTGGCACGACCCTGGAGTTCCTCTCGCCTTTCCTGTGGAGAGCGCGTCCTCTGGAGATGCGACGGGAATGCTGGGAATTCTTTCCCTACGAAACAAGGAAAGGATCCCTCATCTCGAGCTAGGAGGCGGAAACGGGGCTCCCCTGGATGTGTGCGGGACCCTCGTGCTTCCTCTCGAGTGGAGACGGGTATGTCGGGGAACTTCTTGAGTTGCAGCAAGGGTGTGAAGGACCCTTTGGAAGTTCCAGTGGTTAGATGTGATTAGCCTCGAGAAGCCTCAGCGGAAATGGGCCTCATCTCGCCTGGAGGGCAAAACCTCCTGGATTTCCTCGAGTTGCGGCAGGTGCTCTCCACTTACGATGGGGACCTCAGGGACCCGCTCTGGTGGCCTCAGGAAAGGCCAGTCCCCATGCGAGTTCCTCGGGGGCTTCTCGGGATTCCTCTCCCGTCGATGCCGGGGCCTAAGACCTTGTGTGGAGTCGGGGCCGGAACCTGCGGATTCCTCTCCAGTGCTGACATGGATCTTGGGGTACTTCTGGAGTCTCCCTAGGGGAGTCAGTCCTCGTCTCGAATGCGGGCATGCACTTGCGCTTTCCTCCCGAGCGGTAGCAGCAGTGTCACGCAGTCCGCCGCGTGGATCAAAGCATCTATGGTTTTCCCTCGAGTCTTTCCCACGAGGCTTTCCCACGAGGCTTTCCCACAGGGCTGTCCCACGTGCACACGTGGTGGGAGTCGATCCTCGGCTTGAACGTCAAGGCAGTGCAGGGAAAACAGGTTCCTCTGGAATGGACTGACACATCTGGGGGACTCTTGGAATGGTGGCACGACCCTGGAGTTCCTGTCGCCTTTCCTGTGGAGAGCGCCTCCTCTTGAGTGCGACGGGAACGCCGGGAATTCTTTCCCTACGAAACAGGGAAAGGATCCCTCATCTCGAGCTAGGAGGCGGAAACGGGGCTCCCCTGGTTGTGTGCGGGACCCCACGTGCTTCCTCTAGAGTGGAGACGGGTATGTCGGGGAACTTCTTGAGTTGCAGCAAGGGTGTGAAGAACCCTTTGGAAGTTCCATTGGTTAGACTTGATTGGCCTCGAGAAGCCTCAGCGGAAATGGGCCTCATCTCGCCTGGAGGGCAAAACCTCCTGGAATTTCTCGAGTTGCGGCAGGTGCTCTCGACTTACGACGGGGACCTCAGGGACCCGCTCTGGTGGCCTCAGGAAAGGCCAGTCTCCATGCGAGTTCCTCGGGGGCCTCTCGGGATTCCACTCCCGTCGATGCCGGGGCCTAAGACCTTGTGTGGAGTCGGGGCCCGAACCTGAGGATTCCTCTCCAGTGCTGACATGGATCTTGGGGTACTTCTGGAGTCTCCCCAGGGGAGTCAGTGCTCGTCTCGAATGCGGGCATGCACTTGCGATTTCCTCCAGAGCGGTAGCAGCAGTGTCACCCAGTCCGCCGCGTGTATCAAAGGATCTATGGTTTTCCCTCGAGTCTTTCCCACGAGGCTTTCCCACGAGGCTTTCCCACAGGGCTGTCCCACGTGCACACGTGGTGGGAGTGGATCCTCGGCTTGAACGTCAAGGCAGTGCAGGGAAAACAGGTTCCTCTGGAATGGACTGACACATCTGGGGGACTCTTGGAATGGTGGCACGACACTGGAGTTCCTCTCGCCTTTCCTGTGGAGAGCGCCTCCTCTTGAGATGCGACGGGAACGCAGGGAATTCTTTCCCTACGAAACAGGGAAAGGATCCCTCATCTCGAGCTAGGAGGCGGAAACGGGGCTCCCCTGGATGTGTGCGGGAACCCACGTTCTTCCTCTCGAGTGGAGACGGGTATGTCGGGGAACTTCTTGAGTTGCAGCAAGGGTGTGAAGGACCCTTTGGAAGTTCCAGTGGTTAGATGTGATTGGCCTCGAGAAGCCTCAGCGGAAATGGGCCTCATCTCGCCTGGAGGGCAAAACCTCCTGGATTTTCTCGAGTTGCGGCAGGTGCTCTCGACTTTCGACGGGGACCTCAGGGACCCGCTCTGGTGGCCTCGGGAAAGGCCAGTCCCCATGCGAGATCCTCGGGGGCCTCTCGGGATTCCTCTCCCGTCGATGCCGGGGCCTAAGACCTTGTGTGGAGTAGGGGCCGGAACCTGAGGATTCCTCTCCAGTGCTGACATGGATTTGGGGTACTTCTGGAGTCTCCCCAGGGGAGTCAGTCCTCCTCTTGAATGCGGGCATGCACTTGCGCTTTCCTCCAGAGCGGTAGCAGCAGTGTCACGCAGTCCGCCGCGTGGATCAAAGGATCTATGGTTTCCCTCGAGTCTTTCCCACGAGGCTTTCCCACGAGGCTTTCCCACAGGGCTGTCCCACGAGCACACGTGGTGGGAGTCGATCCTCGGCTTGAACGTCAAGGCTGTGCAGGGAAAACAGTTTCCTCTGTAATGGACTGACACATCTGGGGGACTCTTGGAATGGTGTCACGACCCTGGAGTTCATCTCGCATTTCCTGTGGAGAGCGCCTCCTCTTGAGATGCGACGGGAACGCCGGGAATTCTTTCCCTACGAAGCAGGGAAAGGATCCCTCATCTCGAGCTAGGAGGCGGAAACGGGGCTCCCCTGGATGTGTGCGGGACCCCACGTGCTTCCTCTCGAGTGGAGACGGGTATGTCGGGGAACTTCTTGAGTTGCAGCAATGGTGTGAAGGACCCTTTGGAAGTTCCAGTGGTTAGATGTGATTGGCCTCGAGAAGCCTCAGCGGAAATGGGCCTCATCTCGCCTGGAGGGCAAAACCTCCTGGATTTTCTCGAGTTGCGGCAGGTGCTCACGACTTACGACAGGGACCTCAGGGAACCGCTCTGGTGGCCTCAGGAAGGCCAGTCCCCATGCGAGTTCCTCGGGGGCGTCTCGGGATTCCTCTCCTGTCGATGCCGGGGATTAAGACCTTGTGTGGAGTCGGGGCCTGAACCTGAGGATTCCTCTCCAGTGCTGACATGGATCTTGGGGTACTTCTGGAGTCTCCCCAGGGGAGTCAGTCCTCGGCTCGAATGCGGGCATGCATTGCGCTTTCCTCCAGAGCGGTAGCAGCAGTGTCACGCAGTCCGCCGCGTGGATCAAAGGATCTATGGTTTTCCCTCGAGTCTTTTCCACAGGGCTGTCCCACGTGCACACGTGGTGGGAGTCGATCCTCGGCTTGAACGTCAAGGCAGTGCAGGGAAAACTGGTTCCTCTGGAATGGACTGACACATCTGGGGGACTCTTGGAATGGTGGCACGACCCTGGAGTTCCTCTCGCCTTTCCTGTGGAGAGCGCCTCCTCTTGAGATGCGACGGGAACGCCGGGAATTCTTTCCCTACGAAACAGGGAAAGGATCCCTCATCTCGAGCTAGGAGGCGGAAACGGGGCTCCCCTGGATGTGTGCGGGACAACACGTGCTGCCTCTCGAGTGGAGACGGGTATGTCGGGGAACTTCTTGAGTTGCAGCAAGGGTGTGAAGGACCCTTTGGAAGTTCCAGTGGTTAGACGTGATTGTCCTCGAGAAGCCTCAGCGGAAATGGGCCTCATCTCGCCTGGAGGGCAAAACCTCCTGGATTTTCTCGAGTTGCGGCAGGTGCTCTCGACTTACGACGGGGACCTCAGGGACCCGCTCTGGTGGCCTCAGGAAAGGCCAGTCCCCATGCGAGTTCCTCGGGGGCCTCTCGGGATTCCTCTCCCGTCAATGCCGGGGCCTAAGACCTTGTGTGGAGTCGGGGCCGGAACCTGAGGATTCCTCTCCAGTGCTGACATGGATCTTGGGGTACTTCTGGAGTCTCCCCAGGGGAGTCAGTCTTCGTCTCGAATGCGGGCATGCACTTGCGCTTTCCTCCAGAGCGGTAGCAGCAGTGTCACGCAGTCCGCCGCGTGGATCAAAGGATCTATGTTTTTCCCTCGAGTCTTTCCCACGAGGCTTTCCCACGAGGCTTTCCCACAGGGCTGTCCCACGTGCACACGTGGTGGGAGTCGATCCTCGGCTTGAACGTCAGGGCAGTGCAGAGTAAACAGGTACCTCTGGAATGGACTGACACATCTGGGGGACTCTTGGAATGGTGGCATGAACCTGGAGTTCCTCTCGCCTTTCCTGTGGAGAGCGCCTCCTCTTGAGATGCGACGGGAACGCCGGGAATTCTTTCCCTACGAAACAGGGAAAGGATCCCTCATCTCGAGCTAGGAGGCGGAAACGGGGCTACCCTGGATGTGTGCGGGACACCACGTGCTTCCTCTCGAGTGCAGACGGGTATGTCGGGGAACTTCTTGAGTTGCAGCAAGGGTGTGAAGGACCCTTTGAAGTTCCAGTCGTTAGATGTGATTGGCCTCAAAAAGCCTCAGCGGAAATGGGCCTCATCTCGCCTGGAGGGCAAAACCTCCTGGATTTTCTCGAGTTGCGGCAGGTGCTCTCGACTTACGACGGGGACCTCAAGGACCCGCTCTGGTGGCCTCAGGAAAGGCCAGTCCCCATGCGAGTTCCTCGGGGGCCTCTCGGGATTCCTCTCCCGTCGATGCCGGGGCCTAAGACCTTGTGTGGAGTCGGGGCCGGAACCTGAGGATTCCTCTCCAGTGCTGACATGGATCTTGGGGTACTTCTGGAGTCTCCCCAGGGGAGTCAGTCCTCGTCTCGAATGCGGGCATGCACTTGCGCTTTCCTCCAGAGCGGTAGCAGCAGTGTCACGCAGTCCGCCGCGTGGATCAAAGGATCTATGGTTTTCCCTCGAGTCTTTCCCACGAGGCTTTCCCACGAGGTTTTCCCACAGGGCTGTCCCACGTGCACACGTGGTGGGAGTCGATCCTCGGCTTGAACGTCAAGGCAGTGCAGGGAAAACAGGTTCCTCTGGAATGGACTGACGCATCTGGGGGACTCTTGGAATAGTGGCACGACCCTGGAGTTCCTCTCGCCTTTCCTGTGGAGAGCGCCTCCTCTTGAGATGTGACGGGAACGCCGGGAATTCTTTCCCTAGGAAACAGGGAAAGGATCCCTCATCTCGAGCTAGGAGGCGGAAACGGGGCTCCCCTGGATGTGTGCGGGACCCCACGTGCTTCCTCTCGAGTGGAGACGGGTATGTCGGGGAACTTCTTGAGTTGCAGTAATGGTGTGAAGGACCCTTTGGAAGTTCCAGTGGTTAGACGTGATTGGCCTCGAGAAGCCTCAGCGGAAATGGGCCTCATCTCGCCTGGAGGGCAAAACCTCCTGGATTTTCTCGAGTTGCGGCAGGTGCTCTCGACTTACGACGGGGACCTCAGGGACCCGCTCTGGTGGCCTCAGGAAAGGCCAGTCCCCATGCGAGATCCTCGGGGGCCTCTCGGGATTCCTCTCCCGTCGATGCCGGGGCCTAAGACCTTGTGTGGAGTCGGGGCCTGAACCTGAGGATTCCACTCCAGTGCTGACATGGATCTTGGGGTACTTCTGGAGTCTCCCCAGGGGAGTCAGTCCTCGTCTCGAATGCGGGCATGCATTGCGCTTTCCTCCAGAGCGGTAGCAGCAGTGTCACGCAGTCCGCCGCGTGGATCAAAGGATCTATGGTTTTCCCTCGAGTCTTTCCCACGAGGCTTTCCCACGAGGCTTTCCCACAGGGCTGTCCCACGTGCACACGTGGTGGGAGTCGATCCTCGGCTTGAACGTCAAGGCCGTGCAGGGAAAACAGGTTCCTCTGGAATGGACTGACACATCTGGGGGACTCTTGGAATGGTGGCACGACCCTGGAGTTCCTCTCGCCTTTCCTGAGGAGAGCGCCTCCTCTTGAGATTCGACGGGAATGCCGGGAATTCTTTCCCTACGAAACAGGGAAAGGATCCCTCATCTCGAGCTAGGAGGCGGAAACAGGGCTCCCCTGGATGTGTGCGGGACAACACGTGCTGCCTCTCCAGTGGAGACGGGTATGTCGGGGAACTTCTTGAGTTGCAGCAAGGGTGTGAAGGACCCTTTGGAAGTTCCAGTGGTTAGATGTGATTGGCCTCGAGAAGCCTCAGCGGAAATGGGCCTCATCTCGCCTGGAGGGCAAAACCTCCTGAATTTTCTCGAGTTGTGGCAGGTGCTCTCGACTTACGACGGGGACCTCAGGGACCCGCTCTGGTGGCCTCAGGAAAGGCCAGTCCCCATGCGAGTTCCTCGGGGGCCTCTCGGGATTCCTCTCCCGTCAATGCCGGGGCCTAAGACCTTGTGTGGAGTCGGGGCCGGAACCTGAGGATTCGTCTCCAGTGCTGACATGGATCTTGGGGTACTTCTGGAGTCTCCCCAGGGGAGTCAGTCTTCGTCTCGAATGCGGGCATGCACTTGCGCTTTCCTCCAGAGCGGTAGCAGCAGTGTCACGCAGTCCGCCGCGTGGATCAAAGGATCTATGTTTTTCCCTCGAGTCTTTCCCACGAGGCTTTCCCAAGAGGCTTTCCCACAGGGCTGTCCCACGTGCACACGTGGTGGGAGTCGATCCTCGGCTTGAACGTCAGGGCATTGCAGAGTAAACAGGTTCCTCTGGAATGGACTGACACATCTGGGGGACTCTTGGAATGGTGGCATAAACCTGGAGTTCCTCTCGCCTTTCCTGTGGAGAGCGCCTCCTCTTGAGATGCGACGGGAACGCCGGGAATTCTTTCCCTACGAAACAGGGAAAGGATCCCTCATCTCGAGCTAGGAGGCGGAAACGGGGCTACCCTGGATGTGTGCGGGACACCACGTGCTTCCTCTCGAGTGCAGACGGGTATGTCGGGGAACTTCTTGAGTTGCAGCAGGGGTGTGAAGGACCCTTTGGAAGTTCCAGTCGTTAGATGTGATTGGCCTCAAAAAGCCTAAGCGGAAATGGGCCTCATCTCGCCTGGAGGGCAAAACCTCCTGGATTTTCTCGAGTTGCGGCAGGTGCTCTCGACTTACGACGGGGACCTCAAGGACCCGCTCTGGTGGCCTCAGGAAAGGCCAGTCCCCATGCGAGTTCCTCGGGGGCCTCTCGGGATTCCTCTCCCGTCGATGCCGGGGCCTAAGACCTTGTGTGGAGTCGGGGCCGGAACCTGAGGATTCCTCTCCAGTGCTGACATGGATCTTGGGGTACTTCTGGAGTCTCCCCAGGGGAGTCAGTCCTCGTCTCGAATGCGGGCATGCACTTGCGCTTTCCTCCAGAGCGGTAGCAGCAGTGTCACGCAGTCCGCCGCGTGGATCAAAGGATCTATGGTTTTCCCTCGAGTCTTTCCCACGAGGCTTTCCCACGAGGCTTTACCACAGGGCTGTCCCACGTGCACACGTGGTGGGAGTCGATCCTCGGCTTGAACGTCAAGGCCGTGAAGGAAAAAACAGGTTCCTCTGGAATGGACTGACACATCTGGGGGACTCTTGGAATGGTGGCACGACCCTGGAGTTCCTCTCGCCTTTCCTGTGGAGAGCGCCTCCTCTTGAGATGCGACGGGAATGCCGGGAATTCTTTCCCTACGAAACAGGGAAAGGATCCCTCATCTCGAGCTAGGAGGCGGAAACAGGGCTCCCCTGGATGTGTGCGGGACAACACGTGCTGCCTCTCGAGTGGAGACGGGTATGTCGGGGAACTTCTTGAGTTGCAGCAAGGGTGTGAAGGACCCTTTGGAAGTTCCAGTGGTTAGATGTGATTGGCCTCGAGAATCCTCAGCGGAAATGGGCCTCATCTCGCCTGCAGGGCAAAACCTCCTGAATTTTCTCGAGTTGTGGCAGGTGCTCTCGACTTACGACGGGGACCTCAGGGACCCGCTCTGGTGGCCTCAGGAAAGGCCAGTCCCCATGCGAGTTCCTCGGGGGCCTCTCGGGATTCCTCTCCCGTCAATGCCGGGGCCTAAGACCTTGTGTGGAGTCGGGGCCGGAACCTGAGGTTTCCTCTCCAGTGCTGACATGGATCTTGGGGTACTTCTGGAGTCTCCCCAGGGGAGTCAGTCTTCGTCTCGAATGCGGGCATGCACTTGCGCTTTCCTCCAGAGCGGTAGCAGCAGTGTCACGCAGTCCGCCGCGTGGATCAAAGGATCTATGTTTTTCCCTCGAGTCTTTCCCACGAGGCTTTCCCAAGAGGCTTTCCCACAGGGCTGTCCCACGTGCACACGTGGTGGGAGTCGATCCTCGGCTTGAACGTCAGGGCATTGCAGAGTAAACAGGTTCCTCTGGAATGGACTGACACATCTGGGGGACTCTTGGAATGGTGGCATAAACCTGGAGTTCCTCTCGCCTTTCCTGTGGAGAGCGCCTCCTCTTGAGATGCGACGGGAACGCCGGGAATTCTTTCCCTACGAAACAGGGAAAGGATCCCTCATCTCGAGCTAGGAGGCGGAAACCGGGCTACCCTGGATGTGTGCGGGACACCACGTGCTTCCTCTCGAGTGCAGACGGGTATGTCGGGGAACTTCTTGAGTTGCAGCAGGGGTGTGAAGGACCCTTTGGAAGTTCCAGTCGTTAGATGTGATTGGCCTCAAAAAGCCTAAGCGGAAATGGGCCTCATCTCGCCTGGAGGGCAAAACCTCCTGGATTTTCTCGAGTTGCGGCAGGTGCTCTCGACTTACGACGGGGACCTCAAGGACCCGCTCTGGTGGCCTCAGGAAAGGCCAGTCCCCATGCGAGTTCCTCGGGGGCCTCTCGGGATTCCTCTCCCGTCGATGCCGGGGCCTAAGACCTTGTGTGGAGTCGGGGCCGGAACCTGAGGATTCCTCTCCAGTGCTGACATGGATCTTGGGGTACTTCTGGAGTCTCCCCAGGGGAGTCAGTCCTCGTCTCGAATGCGGGCATGCACTTGCGCTTTCCTCCAGAGCGGTAGCAGCAGTGTCACGCAGTCCGCCGCGTGGATCAAAGGATCTATGGTTTTCCCTCGAGTCTTTCCCACGAGGCTTTCCCACGAGGCTTTCCCACAGGGCTGTCCCACGTGCACACGTGGTGGGAGTCGATCCTCGGCTTGAACGTCAAGGCAGTGCAGGGAAAACAGGTTCCTCTGGAATGGACTGACGCATCTGGGGGACTCTTGGAATGGTGGCACGACCCTGGAGTTCCTCTCGCCTTTCCTGTGGAGAGCGCCTCCTCTTGAGATGCGACGGGAACGCCGGGAATTCTTTCCCTACGAAACAGGGAAAGGATCCCTCATCTCGAGCTAGGAGGCGGAAACGGGGATCCCCTGGATGTGTGCGGGACACCACGTGCTTCCTCTCGAGTGCAGACGGGTATATCGGGGAACTTCTTGAGTTGCAGCAAGGGTGTGAAGGACCCTTTGGAAGTTCCAGTGGTTAGATGTGATTGGCCTCGAGAAGCCTCAATGGAAATGGGCCTCATCTCGCCTGGAGGGCAAAACCTCCTGGATTTTCTCGAGTTGCGGCAGGTGCTCTCGACTTACGACGGGGACCTCAGGGACCCGCTCTGGTGGCCTCAGGAAAGGCCAGTCCCCATGCGAGTTCCTCGGGGGCCTCTCGGGATTCCTCTCCCGTCGATGCCGGGGCCTAAGACCTTGTGTGGAGTCGGGGCCGGAACCTGAGGATTCCTCTCCAGTGCTGACATGGATCTTGGGGTAATTCTGGAGTCTCCCCAGGGGAGTCAGTACTCGTCTCGAATGCGGGCATGCACTTGCGCTTTCCTCCAGAGCGGTAGCAGCAGTGTCACGCATTCCGCCGCGTGGATCAAAGGATCTATGGTTTTCCCTCGAGTCTTTCCCACGAGGCTTTCCCACAGGGCTGTCCCACGTGCACACGTGGTGGGAGTCGATCCTCGGCTTGAACGTCAAGGCAGTGCAGGGAAAACAGGTTCCTCTGGAATGGACTGACACATCTGGGGGACTCTTGGAATGGTGGCACGACCCTGGAGTTCCTCTCGCCTTTCCTGTGGAGAGCGCCTCCTCTTGAGATGCGACGGGAACGCCGGGAATTCTTTCCCTACGAAACAGGGAAAGGATCGCTCATCTCGAGCTAGGAGGCGGAAACGGGGCTCCCCTGGATGTGTGCGGGACCCACGTGCTTCCTCTCGAGTGGAGACGGGTATGTCGGGGAACTTCTTGAGTTGCAGCAAGGGTGTGAAGGACCCTTTGGAAGTTCCAGTGGTTAGATGTGATTAGCCTCGAGAAGCCTCAGCGGAAGTGGGCCTCATCTCGCCTGGAGGGCAAAACCTCCTGGATTTTCTCGAGTTGCGGCAGGTGCTCTCGACTTACGACGGGGACCTCAGGGACCCGCTCTGGTGGCCTCAGGAAAGGCCAGTCCCCATGAGAGTTCCTCGGGGGCCTCTCGGGATTCCTCTCCCGTCGATGCCGGGGCGAGAGACCTTGTGTGGAGTCGGGGCCGGAACCTGAGGATTCCTCTCCAGTGCTGACATGGATCTTGGGGTACTTCTGGAGTCTCCCCAGGGGAGTCAGTCCTCGTCTCGAATGCGGGCATGCACTTGCGCTTTCCTCCAGATCGGTAGCAGCAGTGTCACGCAGTCCGCCGCGTGGATCAAAGGATCTATGGTTTTCCCTCGAGTCTTTCCCACGAGGCTTTCCCACGAGTCTTTCCCACAGGGCTGTCCCACGTGCACACGTCGTGGGAGTCGATCCTCGGCTTGAACGTCAAGGCAGTGCAGGGAAAACAGGTTCCTCTGGAATGGACTGACACATCTGGGGGACTCTTGGAATGGTGGCACGACCCTGGAGTTCCTCTCGCCTTTCCTGTGGAGAGCGCCTCCTCTTGAGATGCGACGGGAACGCCGGGAATTCTTTCCCTACGAAACAGGGAAAGGATCCCTCATCTCGAGCTAGGAGGCGGAAACGGGGCTCCCCTGGATGTGTGCGGGACCCCACGTGCTTCCTCTCGAGTGGAGACCGGTATGTCGGGGAACTTCTTGAGTTGCAGCAAGGGTGTGAAGGACCCTTTGGAAGTTCCAGTGGTTAGATGTGATTGGCCTCTAGAAGCCTCAGCGGAAATGGGCCTCATCTCGCCTGGAGGGCAAAACCTCCTGGATTTTCTCGAGTTGCGGCAGGTGCTCTCGACTTACGACGGGGACCTCAGGGACCCGCTCTGGTGGCTTCAGGAAAGGCCAGTCCCCATGCGAGTTCCTCGGGGGCCTCTCGGGATTCCTCTCCCGTCGATGCCGGGGCCTAAGACCTTGTGTGGAGTCGGGGCCGGAACCTGAGGATTCCTCTCCAGTGCTGACATGGATCTTGGGGTACTTCTGGAGTCTCCCCAGGGGAGTCAGTCCTCGTCTCGAATGCGGGCATGCACTTGCGCTTACCTCAAGAGCGGTAGCAGCAGTGTCACGCAGTCCGCCGCGTGGATCAAAGGATCTATGGTTTTCCCTCGAGTCTTTCCCACGAGGCTTTCCCACGAGGCTTTCCCACAGGGCTGTCCCACGTGCACACGTGGTGGGAGTCGATCCTCGGCTTGAATGTCAAGGCAGTGCAGGGAAAACAGGTTCCTCTGGAATGGACTGACACATCTGGGGGACTCTTGGAATGGTGGCACGACCCTGGAGTTCCTCTCGCCTTTCCTGTGGAGAGCGCCTCCTCTTGAGATGCGACGGGAACGCCGGGAATTCTTTCCCTACGAAACAGGGATAGGATCCCTCATCTCGAGCTAGGAGGCGGAAACGGGGCTCCCCTGGATGTGTGCGGGACACCACGTGCTTCCTCTCGAGTGGAGACGGGTATGTCAGGGAACATCTTGAGTTGCAGCAAGGGTGTGAAGGACCCTTTGGAAGTTCCAGTGGTTAGACGTGATTGGCCTAGAGAAGCCTCAGCGGAAATGGGCCTCATCTCGCCTGGAGGGCAAAACCTCCTGGATTTTCTCGAGTTGCGGCAGGTGCTCTCGACTTACGACGGGGACCTCAGGGACCCGCTCTGGTGGCCTCAGGAAAGGCCAGTCCCCATGCGAGTTCCTCGGGGGCCTCTCGGGATTCCTCTCCCGTCGATGCCGGGGCCTAACACCTTGTGTGGAGTCGGGGCCGGAACCTGAGGGTTCCTCTCCAGTGCTGACATGGATCTTGGGGTACTTCTGGAGTCTCCCCAGTGGAGTCAGTCCTCGTCTAGAATGCGGGCATGCACTTGCGCTTTCCTCCAGAGCGGTAGCAGCAGTGTCACGCAGTCCGCCGCGTGGATCAAAGGATCTATGGTTTTCCCTCGAGTCTTTCCCACGAGGCTTTCCCACGAGGCTTTCCCACAGGGCTGTCCCACGTGCACACGTGGTGGGAGTCGATCCTCGGCTTGAACGTCAAGGCAGTTCAGGGAAAACAGTTTCCTCTGGAATGGACTGACACATCAGGGGGACTCTTGGAATGGTGGCACGACCCTGGAGTTCCTCTCGCCTTTCCTGTGGAGAGCGCCTCCTCTGGAGATGCGACGGGAATGCTGGGAATTCTTTCCCTACGAAACAAGGAAAGGATCCCTCATCTCGAGCTAGGAGGCGGAAACGGGGCTCCCCTGGATGTGTGCGGGACCCTCGTGCTTCCTCTCGAGTGGAGACGGGTATGTCGGGGAACTTCTTGAGTTGCAGCAAGGGTGTGAAGGACCCTTTGGAAGTTCCAGTGGTTAGATGTGATTAGCCTCGAGAAGCCTCAGCGGAAATGGGCCTCATCTCGCCTGGAGGGCAAAACCTCCTGGATTTTCTCGAGTTGCGGCAGGTGCTCTCGACTTACGACGGGGACCTCAAGGACCCGCTCTGGTGGCCTCAGGAAAGGCCAGTCCCCATGCGAGTTCCTCGGGGGCCTCTCGGGATTCCTCTCCCGTCGATGCCGGGGCCTAAGACCTTGTGTGGAGTCGGGGCCGGAACCTGAGGATTCCTCTCCAGTGCTGACATGGATCTTGGGGTACTTCTGGAGTCTCCCCAGGGGAGTCAGTCCTCGTCTCGAATGCGGGCATGCACTTGCGCTTTCCTCCAGAGCGGTAGCAGCAGTGTCACGCAGTCCGCCGCGTGGATCAAAGGATCTATGGTTTTCCCTCGAGTCTTTCCCACGAGGCTTTCCCACGAGGCTTTCCCACAGGGCTGTCCCACGTGCACACGTGGTGGGAGTCGATCCTCGGCTTGAACGTCAAGGCCGTGCAGGGAAAACAGGTTCCTCTGGAATGGACTGACACATCTGGGGGACTCTTGGAATGGTGGCACGACCCTGGAGTTCCTCTCGCCTTTCCTGTGGAGAGCGCCTCCTCTTGAGATGCGACGGGAATGCCGGGAATTCTTTCCCTACGAAACAGGGAAAGGATCCCTCATCTCGAGCTAGGAGGCGGAAACAGGGCTCCCCTGGATGTGTGCGGGACAACACGTGCTGCCTCTCGAGTGGAGACGGGTATGTCGGGGAACTTCTTGAGTTGCAGCAAGGGTGTGAAGGACCCTTTGGAAGTTCCAGTGGTTAGATGTGATTGGCCTCGAGAAGCCTCAGTGGAAATGGGCCTCATCTCGCCTGGAGGGCAAAACCTCCTGAATTTTCTCGAGTTGCGGCAGGTGCTCTCGACTTACGACGGGGACCTCAGGGACCCGCTCTGGTGGCCTCAGGAAAGGCCAGTCCCCATGCGAGTTCCTCGGGGGCCTCTCGGGATTCCTCTCCCGTCAATGCCGGGGCCTAAGACCTTGTGTGGAGTCGGGGCCGGAACCTGAGGTTTCCTCTCCAGTGCTGACATGGATCTTGGGGTACTTCTGGAGTCTCCCCAGGGGAGTCAGTCTTCGTCTCGAATGCGGGCATGCACTTGCGCTTTCCTCCAGAGCGGTAGCAGCAGTGTCACGCAGTCCGCCGCGTGGATCAAAGGATCTATGTTTTTCCCTCGAGTCTTTCCCACGAGGCTTTCCCAAGAGGCTTTCCCACAGGGCTGTCCCACGTGCACACGTGGTGGGAGTCGATCCTCGGCTTGAACGTCAGGGCAGTGCAGAGTAAACAGGTTCCTCTGGAATGGACTGACACATCTGGGGGACTCTTGGAATGGTGGCATAAACCTGGAGTTCCTCTCGCCTTTCCTGTGGAGAGCGCCTCCTCTTGAGATGCGACGGGAACGCCGGGAATTCTTTCCCTACGAAACAGGGAAAGGATCCCTCATCTCGAGCTAGGAGGCGGAAACGGGGCTCCCCTGGATGTGTGCGGGACACCACGTGCTTCCTCTCGAGTGCAGACGGGTATGTCGGGGAACTTCTTGAGTTGCAGCAGGGGTGTGAAGGACCCTTTGGAAGTTCCAGTCGTTAGATGTGATTGGCCTCAAAAAGCCTAAGCGGAAATGGGCCTCATCTCGCCTGGAGGGCAAAACCTCCTGGATTTTCTCGAGTTGCGGCAGGTGCTCTCGACTTACGACGGGGACCTCAAGGACCCGCTCTGGTGGCCTCAGGAAAGGCCAGTCCCCATGCGAGTTCCTCGGGGGCCTCTCGGGATTCCTCTCCCGTCGATGCCGGGGCCTAAGACCTTGTGTGGAGTCGGGGCCGGAACCTGAGGATTCCTCTCCAGTGCTGACATGGATCTTGGGGTACTTCTGGAGTCTCCCCAGGGGAGTCAGTCCTCGTCTCGAATGCGGGCATGCACTTGCGCTTTCCTCCAGAGCGGTAGCAGCAGTGTCACGCAGTCCGCCGCGTGGATCAAAGCATCTATGGTTTTCCCTCGAGTCTTTCCCACGAGGCTTTCCCACGAGGCTTTCCCACAGGGCTGTCCCACGTGCACACGTGGTGGGAGTCGATCCTCGGCTTGAACGTCAAGGCAGTGCAGGGAAAACAGGTTCCTCTGGAATGGACTGACGCATCTGGGGGACTCTTGGAATGGTGGCACGACCCTGGAGTTCCTCTCGCCTTTCCTGTGGAGAGCGCCTCCTCTTGAGATGCGACGGGAACGCCGGGAATTCTTTCCCTACGAAACCGGGAAAGGATCCCTCATCTCGAGCTAGGAGGCGGAAACGGGACTCCCCTGGATGTGTGCGGGACCCTCGTGCTTCCTCTCGAGTGCAGACGGGTATATCGGGGAACTTCTTGAGTTGCAGCAAGGGTGTGAAGGACCCTTTGGAAGTTCCAGTGGTTAGATGTGTTTGGCCTCGAGAAGCCTCAGTGGAAATGGGCCTCATCTCGCCTGGAGGGCAAAACCTCCTGGATTTTCTCGAGTTGCGGCAGGTGCTCTCGACTTACGACGAGGACCTCAGGGACCCGCTCTGGTGGCCTCAGGAAAGGCCAGTCTCCATGCGAGTTCCTCGGGTGCCTCTCGGGATTCCTCTCCCGTCGATGCCGGGGCCTAAGACCTTGTGTGGAGTCGGGGCCGGAACCTGAGGATTCCTCTCCAGTGCTGACATGGATCTTGGGGTAATTCTGGAGTCTCCCCAGGGGAGTCAGTGCTCGTCTCGAATGCGGGCATGCACTTGCGCTTTCCTCCAGAGCGGTAGCAGCAGTGTCACGCATTCCGCCGCGTGGATCAAAGGATCTATGGTTTTCCCTCGAGTCTTTCCCACGAGGCTTTCCCACAGGGCTGTCCCACGTGCACACGTGGTGGGAGTCGATCCTCGGCTTGAACGTCAAGGCAGTGCAGGGAAAACAGGTTCCTCTGGAATGGACTGACACATCTGGGGGACTCTTGGAATGGTGGCACGACCCTGGAGTTCCTCTCGCCTTTCCTGTGGAGAGCGCCTCCTCTTGAGATGCGACGGGAACGCCGGGAATTCTTTCCCTACGAAACAGGGAAAGGATCGCTCATCTCGAGCTAGGAGGCGGAAACGGGGCTCCCCTGGATGTGTGCGGGACCCACGTGCTTCCTCTCGAGTGGAGACGGGTATGTCGGGGAACTTCTTGAGTTGCAGCAAGGGTGTGAAGGACCCTTTGGAAGTTCCAGTGGTTAGATGTGATTAGCCTCGAGAAGCCTCAGCGGAAGTGGGCCTCATCTCGCCTGGAGGGCAAAACCTCCTGGATTTTCTCGAGTTGCGGCAGGTGCTCTCGACTTACGACGGGGACCTCAGGGACCCGCTCTGGTGGCCTCAGGAAAGGCCAGTCCCCATGAGAGTTCCTCGGGGGCCTCTCGGGATTCCTCTCCCGTCGATGCCGGGGCGTAAGACCTTGTGTGGAGTCGGGGCCGGAACCTGAGGATTCCTCTCCAGTGCTGACATGGATCTTGGGGTACTTCTGGAGTCTCCCCAGGGGAGTCAGTCCTCGTCTCGAATGCGGGCATGCACTTGCGCTTTCCTCCAGATCGGTAGCAGCAGTGTCACGCAGTCCGCCGCGTGGATCAAAGGATCTATGGTTTTCCCTCGAGTCTTTCCCACGAGGCTTTCCCACGAGTCTTTCCCACAGGGCTGTCCCACGTGCACACGTCGTGGGAGTCGATCCTCGGCTTGAACGTCAAGGCAGTGCAGGGAAAACAGGTTCCTCTGGAATGGACTGACACATCTGGGGGACTCTTGGAATGGTGGCACGACCCTGGAGTTCCTCTCGCCTTTCCTGTGGAGAGCGCCTCCTCTTGAGATGCGACGGGAACGCCGGGAATTCTTTCCCTACGAAACAGGGAAAGGATCCCTCATCTCGAGCTAGGAGGCGGAAACGGGGCTCCCCTGGATGTGTGCGGGACCCCACGTGCTTCCTCTCGAGTGGAGACCGGTATGTCGGGGAACTTCTTGAGTTGCAGCAAGGGTGTGAAGGACCCTTTGGAAGTTCCAGTGGTTAGATGTGATTGGCCTCTAGAAGCCTCAGCGGAAATGGGCCTCATCTCGCCTGGAGGGCAAAACCTCCTGGATTTTCTCGAGTTGTGGCAGGTGCTCTCGACTTACGACGGGGACCTCAGGGACCCGCTCTGGTGGCTTCAGGAAAGGCCAGTCCCCATGCGAGTTCCTCGGGGGCCTCTCGGGATTCCTCTCCCGTCGATGCCGGGGCCTAAGACCTTGTGTGGAGTCGGGGCCGGAACCTGAGGATTCCTCTCCAGTGCTGACATGGATCTTGGGGTACTTCTGGAGTCTCCCCAGGGGAGTCAGTCCTCGTCTCGAATGCGGGCATGCACTTGCGCTTACCTCAAGAGCGGTAGCAGCAGTGTCACGCAGTCCGCCGCGTGGATCAAAGGATCTATGGTTTTCCCTCGAGTCTTTCCCACGAGGCTTTCCCACGAGGCTTTCCCACAGGGCTGCCCCACGTGCACACGTGGTGGGAGTCGATCCTCGGCTTGAATGTCAAGGCAGTGCAGGGAAAACAGGTTTCTCTGGAATGGACTGACACATCTGGGGGACTCTTGGAATGGTGGCACGACCCTGGAGTTCCTCTCGCCTTTCCTGTGGAGAGCGCCTCCTCTTGAGATGCGACGGGAACGCCGGGAATTCTTTCCCTACGAAACAGGGATAGGATCCCTCATCTCGAGCTAGGAGGCGGAAACGGGGCTCCCCTGGATGTGTGCGGGACACCACGTGCTTCCTCTCGAGTGGAGACGGGTATGTCAGGGAACTTCTTGTGTTGCAGCAAGGGTGTGAAGGACCCTTTGGAAGTTCCAGTGGTTAGACGTGATTGGCCTAGAGAAGCCTCAGCGGAAATGGGCCTCATCTCGCCTGGAGGGCAAAACCTCCTGGATTTTCTCGAGTTGCGGCAGGTGCTCTCGACTTACGACGGGGACCTCAGGGAACCGCTCTGGTGGCCTCAGGAAAGGCCAGTCCCCATGCGAGTTCCACGGGGGCCTCTCGGGATTCCTCTCCCGTCGATGCCGGGGCCTAAGACCTTGTGTGGAGTCGGGGCCGGAACCTGAGGATTCCTCTCCAGTGCTGACATGGATCTTGGGGTACTTCTGGAGTCTCCCCAGGTGAGTCAGTCCTCGTCTCGAATGCGGGCATGCACTTGCGCTTTCCTCCAGAGCGGTAGCAGCAGTGTCACGCAGTCCGCCGCGTGGATCAAAGGATCTATGGTTTTCCCTCGAGTCTTTCCCACGAGGCTTTCCCACGAGGCTTTCCCACAGGGCTGTCCCACGTGCACACGTGGTGGGAGTCGATCCTCGGCTTGAACGTCAAGGCAGTTCAGGGAAAACAGTTTCCTCTGGAATGGACTGACACATCTGGGGGACTCTTGGAATGGTGGCACGACCCTGGAGTTCCTCTCGCGTTTCCTGTGGAGAGCGCCTCCTCTGGAGATGCGACGGGAATGCTGGGAATTCTTTCCCTACGAAACAAGGAAAGGATCCCTCATCTCGAGCTAGGAGGCGGAAACGGGGCTCCCCTGGATGTGTGCGGGACCCTCGTGCTTCCTCTCGAGTGGAGACGGGTATGTCGGGGAACTTCTTGAGTTGCAGCAAGGGTGTGAAGGACCCTTTGGAAGTTCCAGTGGTTAGATGTGATTAGCCTCGAGAAGCCTCAGCGGAAATGGGCCTCATCTCGCCTGGAGGGCAAAACCTCCTGGATTTTCTCGAGTTGCGGCAGGTGCTCTCGACTTACGATGGGGACCTCAGGGACCCGCTCTGGTGGCCTCAGGAAAGGCCAGTCCCCATGCGAGTTCCTCGGGGGCTTCTCGGGATTCCTCTCCCGTCGATGCCGGGGCCTAAGACCTTGTGTGGAGTCGGGGCCGGAACCTGCGGATTCCTCTCCAGTGCTGACATGGATCTTGGGGTACTTCTGGAGTCTCCCCAGGGGAGTCAGTCCTCGTCTCGAATGCGGGCATGCACTTGCGCTTTCCTCCCGAGCGGTAGCAGCAGTGTCACGCAGTCCGCCGCGTGGATCAAAGCATCTATGGTTTTCCCTCGAGTCTTTCCCACTTAGCTTTCCCACGAGGCTTTCCCACAGGGCTGTCCCACGTGCACACGTGGTGGGAGTCGATCCTCGGCTTGAACGTCAAGGCAGTGCAGGGAAAACAGGTTCCTCTGGAATGGACTGACACATCTGGGGGACTCTTGGAATGGTGGCACGACCCTGGAGTTCCTCTCGCCTTTCCTGTGGAGAGCGCCTCCTCTTGAGATGCGACGGGAACGCCGGGAATTCTTTCCCTACGAAACAGGGAAAGGATCCCTCATCTCGAGCTAGGAGGCGGAAACGGGGCTCCCCTGGATGTGTGCGGGACCCCACGTGCTTCCTCTCGAGTGGAGACCGGTATGTCGGGGAACTTCTTGAGTTGCAGCAAGGGTGTGAAGGACCCTTTGGAAGTTCCAGTGGTTAGATGTGATTGGCCTCTAGAAGCCTCAGCGGAAATGGGCCTCATCTCGCCTGGAGGGCAAAACCTCCTGGATTTTCTCGAGTTGCGGCAGGTGCTCTCGACTTACGACGGGGACCTCAGGGACCCGCTCTGGTGGCTTCAGGAAAGGCCAGTCCCCATGCGAGTTCCTCGGGGGCCTCTCGGGATTCCTCTCCCGTCGATGCCGGGGCCTAAGACCTTGTGTGGAGTCGGGGCCGGAACCTGAGGATTCCTCTCCAGTGCTGACATGGATCTTGGGGTACTTCTGGAGTCTCCCCAGGGGAGTCAGTCCTCGTCTCGAATGCGGGCATGCACTTGCGCTTACCTCAAGAGCGGTAGCAGCAGTGTCACGCAGTCCGCCGCGTGGATCAAAGGATCTATGGTTTTCCCTCGAGTCTTTCCCACGAGGCTTTCCCACGAGGCTTTCCCACAGGGCTGTCCCACGTGCACACGTGGTGGGAGTCGATCCTCGGCTTGAATGTCAAGGCAGTGCAGGGAAAACAGGTTCCTCTGGAATGGACTGACACATCTGGGGGACTCTTGGAATGGTGGCACGACCCTGGAGTTCCTCTCGCCTTTCCTGTGGAGAGCGCCTCCTCTTGAGATGCGACGGGAACGCCGGGAATTCTTTCCCTACGAAACAGGGATAGGATCCCTCATCTCGAGCTAGGAGGCGGAAACGGGGCTCCCCTGGATGTGTGCGGGACACCACGTGCTTCCTCTCGAGTGGAGACGGGTATGTCAGGGAACATCTTGAGTTGCAGCAAGGGTGTGAAGGACCCTTTGGAAGTTCCAGTGGTTAGACGTGATTGGCCTAGAGAAGCCTCAGCGGAAATGGGCCTCATCTCGCCTGGAGGGCAAAACCTCCTGGATTTTCTCGAGTTGCGGCAGGTGCTCTCGACTTACGACGGGGACCTCAGGGACCCGCTCTGGTGGCCTCAGGAAAGGCCAGTCCCCATGCGAGTTCCTCGGGGGCCTCTCGGGATTCCTCTCCCGTCGATGCCGGGGCCTAACACCTTGTGTGGAGTCGGGGCCGGAACCTGAGGGTTCCTCTCCAGTGCTGACATGGATCTTGGGGTACTTCTGGAGTCTCCCCAGTGGAGTCAGTCCTCGTCTAGAATGCGGGCATGCACTTGCGCTTTCCTCCAGAGCGGTAGCAGCAGTGTCACGCAGTCCGCCGCGTGGATCAAAGGATCTATGGTTTTCCCTCGAGTCTTTCCCACGAGGCTTTCCCACGAGGCTTTCCCACAGGGCTGTCCCACGTGCACACGTGGTGGGAGTCGATCCTCGGCTTGAACGTCAAGGCAGTTCAGGGAAAACAGTTTCCTCTGGAATGGACTGACACATCAGGGGGACTCTTGGAATGGTGGCACGACCCTGGAGTTCCTCTCGCCTTTCCTGTGGAGAGCGCCTCCTCTGGAGATGCGACGGGAATGCTGGGAATTCTTTCCCTACGAAACAAGGAAAGGATCCCTCATCTCGAGCTAGGAGGCGGAAACGGGGCTCCCCTGGATGTGTGCGGGACCCTCGTGCTTCCTCTCGAGTGGAGACGGGTATGTCGGGGAACTTCTTGAGTTGCAGCAAGGGTGTGAAGGACCCTTTGGAAGTTCCAGTGGTTAGATGTGATTAGCCTCGAGAAGCCTCAGCGGAAATGGGCCTCATCTCGCCTGGAGGGCAAAACCTCCTGGATTTTCTCGAGTTGCGGCAGGTGCTCTCGACTTACGACGGGGACCTCAAGGACCCGCTCTGGTGGCCTCAGGAAAGGCCAGTCCCCATGCGAGTTCCTCGGGGGCCTCTCGGGATTCCTCTCCCGTCGATGCCGGGGCCTAAGACCTTGTGTGGAGTCGGGGCCGGAACCTGAGGATTCCTCTCCAGTGCTGACATGGATCTTGGGGTACTTCTGGAGTCTCCCCAGGGGAGTCAGTCCTCGTCTCGAATGCGGGCATGCACTTGCGCTTTCCTCCAGAGCGGTAGCAGCAGTGTCACGCAGTCCGCCGCGTGGATCAAAGGATCTATGGTTTTCCCTCGAGTCTTTCCCACGAGGCTTTCCCACGAGGCTTTCCCACAGGGCTGTCCCACGTGCACACGTGGTGGGAGTCGATCCTCGGCTTGAACGTCAGGGCAGTGCAGAGTAAACAGGTTCCTCTGGAATGGACTGACACATCTGGGGGACTCTTGGAATGGTGGCATAAACCTGGAGTTCCTCTCGCCTTTCCTGTGGAGAGCGCCTCCTCTTGAGATGCGACGGGAACGCCGGGAATTCTTTCCCTACGAAACAGGGAAAGGATCCCTCATCTCGAGCTAGGAGGCGGAAACGGGGCTACCCTGGATGTGTGCGGGACACCACGTGCTTCCTCTCGAGTGCAGACGGGTATGTCGGGGAACTTCTTGAGTTGCAGCAGGGGTGTGAAGGACCCTTTGGAAGTTCCAGTCGTTAGATGTGATTGGCCTCAAAAAGCCTAAGCGGAAATGGGCCTCATCTCGCCTGGAGGGCAAAACCTCCTGGATTTTCTCGAGTTGCGGCAGGTGCTCTCGACTTACGACGGGGACCTCAAGGACCCGCTCTGGTGGCCTCAGGAAAGGCCAGTCCCCATGCGAGTTCCTCGGGGGCCTCTCGGGATTCCTCTCCCGTCGATGCCGGGGCCTAAGACCTTGTGTGGAGTCGGGGCCGGAACCTGAGGATTCCTCTCCAGTGCTGACATGGATCTTGGGGTACTTCTGGAGTCTCCCCAGGGGAGTCAGTCCTCGTCTCGAATGCGGGCATGCACTTGCGCTTTCCTCCAGAGCGGTAGCAGCAGTGTCACGCAGTCCGCCGCGTGGATCAAAGCATCTATGGTTTTCCCTCGAGTCTTTCCCACGAGGCTTTCCCACGAGGCTTTCCCACAGGGCTGTCCCACGTGCACACGTGGTGGGAGTCGATCCTCGGCTTGAACGTCAAGGCAGTGCAGGGAAAACAGGTTCCTCTGGAATGGACTGACGCATCTGGGGGACTCTTGGAATGGTGGCACGACCCTGGAGTTCCTCTCGCCTTTCCTGTGGAGAGCGCCTCCTCTTGAGATGCGACGGGAACGCCGGGAATTCTTTCCCTACGAAACCGGGAAAGGATCCCTCATCTCGAGCTAGGAGGCGGAAACGGGACTCCCCTGGATGTGTGCGGGACCCTCGTGCTTCCTCTCGAGTGCAGACGGGTATATCGGGGAACTTCTTGAGTTGCAGCAAGGGTGTGAAGGACCCTTTGGAAGTTCCAGTGGTTAGATGTGTTTGGCCTCGAGAAGCCTCAGTGGAAATGGGCCTCATCTCGCCTGGAGGGCAAAACCTCCTGGATTTTCTCGAGTTGCGGCAGGTGCTCTCGACTTACGACGAGGACCTCAGGGACCCGCTCTGGTGGCCTCAGGAAAGGCCAGTCTCCATGCGAGTTCCTCGGGTGCCTCTCGGGATTCCTCTCCCGTCGATGCCGGGGCCTAAGACCTTGTGTGGAGTCGGGGCCGGAACCTGAGGATTCCTCTCCAGTGCTGACATGGATCTTGGGGTAATTCTGGAGTCTCCCCAGGGGAGTCAGTGCTCGTCTCGAATGCGGGCATGCACTTGCGCTTTCCTCCAGAGCGGTAGCAGCAGTGTCACGCATTCCGCCGCGTGGATCAAAGGATCTATGGTTTTCCCTCGAGTCTTTCCCACGAGGCTTTCCCACAGGGCTGTCCCACGTGCACACGTGGTGGGAGTCGATCCTCGGCTTGAACGTCAAGGCAGTGCAGGGAAAACAGGTTCCTCTGGAATGGACTGACACATCTGGGGGACTCTTGGAATGGTGGCACGACCCTGGAGTTCCTCTCGCCTTTCCTGTGGAGAGCGCCTCCTCTTGAGATGCGACGGGAACGCCGGGAATTCTTTCCCTACGAAACAGGGAAAGGATCGCTCATCTCGAGCTAGGAGGCGGAAACGGGGCTCCCCTGGATGTGTGCGGGACCCACGTGCTTCCTCTCGAGTGGAGACGGGTATGTCGGGGAACTTCTTGAGTTGCAGCAAGGGTGTGAAGGACCCTTTGGAAGTTCCAGTGGTTAGATGTGATTAGCCTCGAGAAGCCTCAGCGGAAGTGGGCCTCATCTCGCCTGGAGGGCAAAACCTCCTGGATTTTCTCGAGTTGCGGCAGGTGCTCTCGACTTACGACGGGGACCTCAGGGACCCGCTCTGGTGGCCTCAGGAAAGGCCAGTCCCCATGAGAGTTCCTCGGGGGCCTCTCGGGATTCCTCTCCCGTCGATGCCGGGGCGTAAGACCTTGTGTGGAGTCGGGGCCGGAACCTGAGGATTCCTCTCCAGTGCTGACATGGATCTTGGGGTACTTCTGGAGTCTCCCCAGGGGAGTCAGTCCTCGTCTCGAATGCGGGCATGCACTTGCGCTTTCCTCCAGATCGGTAGCAGCAGTGTCACGCAGTCCGCCGCGTGGATCAAAGGATCTATGGTTTTCCCTCGAGTCTTTCCCACGAGGCTTTCCCACGAGGCTTTCCCACAGGGCTGTCCCACGTGCACACGTGGTGGGAGTCGATCCTCGGCTTGAACGTCAAGGCAGTGCAGGGAAAACAGGTTCCTCTGGAATGGACTGACGCATCTGGGGGACTCTTGGAATGGTGGCACGACCCTGGAGTTCCTCTCGCCTTTCCTGTGGAGAGCGCCTCCTCTTGAGATGCGACGGGAACGCCGGGAATTCTTTCCCTACGAAACCGGGAAAGGATCCCTCATCTCGAGCTAGGAGGCGGAAACGGGACTCCCCTGGATGTGTGCGGGACCCTCGTGCTTCCTCTCGAGTGCAGACGGGTATATCGGGGAACTTCTTGAGTTGCAGCAAGGGTGTGAAGGACCCTTTGGAAGTTCCAGTGGTTAGATGTGTTTGGCCTCGAGAAGCCTCAGTGGAAATGGGCCTCATCTCGCCTGGAGGGCAAAACCTCCTGGATTTTCTCGAGTTGCGGCAGGTGCTCTCGACTTACGACGAGGACCTCAGGGACCCGCTCTGGTGGCCTCAGGAAAGGCCAGTCTCCATGCGAGTTCCTCGGGTGCCTCTCGGGATTCCTCTCCCGTCGATGCCGGGGCCTAAGACCTTGTGTGGAGTCGGGGCCGGAACCTGAGGATTCCTCTCCAGTGCTGACATGGATCTTGGGGTAATTCTGGAGTCTCCCCAGGGGAGTCAGTGCTCGTCTCGAATGCGGGCATGCACTTGCGCTTTCCTCCAGAGCGGTAGCAGCAGTGTCACGCATTCCGCCGCGTGGATCAAAGGATCTATGGTTTTCCCTCGAGTCTTTCCCACGAGGCTTTCCCACAGGGCTGTCCCACGTGCACACGTGGTGGGAGTCGATCCTCGGCTTGAACGTCAAGGCAGTGCAGGGAAAACAGGTTCCTCTGGAATGGACTGACACATCTGGGGGACTCTTGGAATGGTGGCACGACCCTGGAGTTCCTCTCGCCTTTCCTGTGGAGAGCGCCTCCTCTTGAGATGCGACGGGAACGCCGGGAATTCTTTCCCTACGAAACAGGGAAAGGATCGCTCATCTCGAGCTAGGAGGCGGAAACGGGGCTCCCCTGGATGTGTGCGGGACCCACGTGCTTCCTCTCGAGTGGAGACGGGTATGTCGGGGAACTTCTTGAGTTGCAGCAAGGGTGTGAAGGACCCTTTGGAAGTTCCAGTGGTTAGATGTGATTAGCCTCGAGAAGCCTCAGCGGAAGTGGGCCTCATCTCGCCTGGAGGGCAAAACCTCCTGGATTTTCTCGAGTTGCGGCAGGTGCTCTCGACTTACGACGGGGACCTCAGGGACCCGCTCTGGTGGCCTCAGGAAAGGCCAGTCCCCATGAGAGTTCCTCGGGGGCCTCTCGGGATTCCTCTCCCGTCGATGCCGGGGCGTAAGACCTTGTGTGGAGTCGGGGCCGGAACCTGAGGATTCCTCTCCAGTGCTGACATGGATCTTGGGGTACTTCTGGAGTCTCCCCAGGGGAGTCAGTCCTCGTCTCGAATGCGGGCATGCACTTGCGCTTTCCTCCAGATCGGTAGCAGCAGTGTCACGCAGTCCGCCGCGTGGATCAAAGGATCTATGGTTTTCCCTCGAGTCTTTCCCACGAGGCTTTCCCACGAGTCTTTCCCACAGGGCTGTCCCACGTGCACACGTCGTGGGAGTCGATCCTCGGCTTGAACGTCAAGGCAGTGCAGGGAAAACAGGTTCCTCTGGAATGGACTGACACATCTGGGGGACTCTTGGAATGGTGGCACGACCCTGGAGTTCCTCTCGCCTTTCCTGTGGAGAGCGCCTCCTCTTGAGATGCGACGGGAACGCCGGGAATTCTTTCCCTACGAAACAGGGAAAGGATCCCTCATCTCGAGCTAGGAGGCGGAAACGGGGCTCCCCTGGATGTGTGCGGGACCCCACGTGCTTCCTCTCGAGTGGAGACCGGTATGTCGGGGAACTTCTTGAGTTGCAGCAAGGGTGTGAAGGACCCTTTGGAAGTTCCAGTGGTTAGATGTGATTGGCCTCTAGAAGCCTCAGCGGAAATGGGCCTCATCTCGCCTGGAGGGCAAAACCTCCTGGATTTTCTCGAGTTGCGGCAGGTGCTCTCGACTTACGACGGGGACCTCAGGGACCCGCTCTGGTGGCTTCAGGAAAGGCCAGTCCCCATGCGAGTTCCTCGGGGGCCTCTCGGGATTCCTCTCCCGTCGATGCCGGGGCCTAAGACCTTGTGTGGAGTCGGGGCCGGAACCTGAGGATTCCTCTCCAGTGCTGACATGGATCTTGGGGTACTTCTGGAGTCTCCCCAGGGGAGTCAGTCCTCGTCTCGAATGCGGGCATGCACTTGCGCTTACCTCAAGAGCGGTAGCAGCAGTGTCACGCAGTCCGCCGCGTGGATCAAAGGATCTATGGTTTTCCCTCGAGTCTTTCCCACGAGGCTTTCCCACGAGGCTTTCCCACAGGGCTGCCCCACGTGCACACGTGGTGGGAGTCGATCCTCGGCTTGAATGTCAAGGCAGTGCAGGGAAAACAGGTTTCTCTGGAATGGACTGACACATCTGGGGGACTCTTGGAATGGTGGCACGACCCTGGAGTTCCTCTCGCCTTTCCTGTGGAGAGCGCCTCCTCTTGAGATGCGACGGGAACGCCGGGAATTCTTTCCCTACGAAACAGGGATAGGATCCCTCATCTCGAGCTAGGAGGCGGAAACGGGGCTCCCCTGGATGTGTGCGGGACACCACGTGCTTCCTCTCGAGTGGAGACGGGTATGTCAGGGAACTTCTTGTGTTGCAGCAAGGGTGTGAAGGACCCTTTGGAAGTTCCAGTGGTTAGACGTGATTGGCCTAGAGAAGCCTCAGCGGAAATGGGCCTCATCTCGCCTGGAGGGCAAAACCTCCTGGATTTTCTCGAGTTGCGGCAGGTGCTCTCGACTTACGACGGGGACCTCAGGGAACCGCTCTGGTGGCCTCAGGAAAGGCCAGTCCCCATGCGAGTTCCACGGGGGCCTCTCGGGATTCCTCTCCCGTCGATGCCGGGGCCTAAGACCTTGTGTGGAGTCGGGGCCGGAACCTGAGGATTCCTCTCCAGTGCTGACATGGATCTTGGGGTACTTCTGGAGTCTCCCCAGGTGAGTCAGTCCTCGTCTCGAATGCGGGCATGCACTTGCGCTTTCCTCCAGAGCGGTAGCAGCAGTGTCACGCAGTCCGCCGCGTGGATCAAAGGATCTATGGTTTTCCCTCGAGTCTTTCCCACGAGGCTTTCCCACGAGGCTTTCCCACAGGGCTGTCCCACGTGCACACGTGGTGGGAGTCGATCCTCGGCTTGAACGTCAAGGCAGTTCAGGGAAAACAGTTTCCTCTGGAATGGACTGACACATCTGGGGGACTCTTGGAATGGTGGCACGACCCTGGAGTTCCTCTCGCCTTTCCTGTGGAGAGCGCCTCCTCTGGAGATGCGACGGGAATGCTGGGAATTCTTTCCCTACGAAACAAGGAAAGGATCCCTCATCTCGAGCTAGGAGGCGGAAACGGGGCTCCCCTGGATGTGTGCGGGACCCTCGTGCTTCCTCTCGAGTGGAGACGGGTATGTCGGGGAACTTCTTGAGTTGCAGCAAGGGTGTGAAGGACCCTTTGGAAGTTCCAGTGGTTAGATGTGATTAGCCTCGAGAAGCCTCAGCGGAAATGGGCCTCATCTCGCCTGGAGGGCAAAACCTCCTGGATTTTCTCGAGTTGCGGCAGGTGCTCTCGACTTACGATGGGGACCTCAGGGACCCACTCTGGTGGCCTCAGGAAAGGCCAGTCCCCATGCGAGTTCCTCGGGGGCTTCTCGGGATTCCTCTCCCGTCGATGCCGGGGCCTAAGACCTTGTGTGGAGTCGGGGCCGGAACCTGCGGATTCCTCTCCAGTGCTGACATGGATCTTGGGGTACTTCTGGAGTCTCCCCAGGGGAGTCAGTCCTCGTCTCGAATGCGGGCATGCACTTGCGCTTTCCTCCCGAGCGGTAGCAGCAGTGTCACGCAGTCCGCCGCGTGGATCAAAGCATCTATGGTTTTCCCTCGAGTCTTTCCCACTTAGCTTTCCCACGAGGCTTTCCCACAGGGCTGTCCCACGTGCACACGTGGTGGGAGTCGATCCTCGGCTTGAACGTCAAGGCAGTGCAGGGAAAACAGGTTCCTCTGGAATGGACTGACACATCTGGGGGACTCTTGGAATGGTGGCACGACCCTGGAGTTCCTCTCGCCTTTCCTGTGGAGAGCGCCTCCTCTTGAGATGCGACGGGAACGCCGGGAATTCTTTCCCTACGAAACAGGGAAAGGATCCCTCATCTCGAGCTAGGAGGCGGAAACGGGGCTCCCCTGGTTGTGTGCGGGACCCCACGTGCTTCCTCTCGAGTGGAGACGGGTATGTCGGGGAACTTCTTGAGTTGCAGCAAGGGTGTGAAGAACCCTTTGGAAGTTCCATTGGTTAGACTTGATTGGCCTCGAGAAGCCTCAGCGGAAATGGGCCTCATCTCGCCTGGAGGGCAAAACCTCCTGGAATTTCTCGAGTTGCGGCAGGTGCTCTCGACTTACGACGGGGACCTCAGGGACCCGCTCTGGTGGCCTCAGGAAAGGCCAGTCTCCATGCGAGTTCCTCGGGGGCCTCTCGGGATTCCACTCCCGTCGATGCCGGGGCCTAAGACCTTGTGTGGAGTCGGGGCCCGAACCTGAGGATTCCTCTCCAGTGCTGACATGGATCTTGGGGTACTTCTGGAGTCTCCCCAGGGGAGTCAGTGCTCGTCTCGAATGCGGGCATGCACTTGCGATTTCCTCCAGAGCGGTAGCAGCAGTGTCACGCAGTCCGCCGCGTGTATCAAAGGATCTATGGTTTTCCCTCGAGTCTTTCCCACGAGGCTTTCCCACGAGGCTTTCCCACAGGGCTGTCCCACGTGCACACGTGGTGGGAGTCGATCCTCGGCTTGAACGTCAAGGCAGTGCAGGGAAAACAGGTTCCTCTGGAATGGACTGACACATCTGGGGGACTCTTGGAATGGTGGCACGACCCTGGAGTTCCTCTCGCCTTTCCTGTGGAGAGCGCCTCCTCTTGAGATGCGACGGGAACGCCGGGAATTCTTTCCCTACGAAACAGGGAAAGGATCCCTCATCTCGAGCTAGGACGCGGAAACGGGGCTCCCCTGGATGTGTGCGGGACCCTCGTGCTTCCTCTCGAGTGGAGACGGGTATGTCGGGGAACTTCTTGAGTTGCAGCAAGGGTGTGAAGGACCCTTTGGAAGTTCCAGTGGTTAGATGTGATTAGCCTCGAGAAGCCTCAGCGGAAATGGGCCTCATCTCGCCTGGAGGGCCAAACCTCCTGGATTTTCTCGAGTTGCGGCAGGCGCTCTCGACTTACGACGGGGACCTCAGGGACCCGCTCTGGTGGCCTCAGGAAAGGCCAGTCCCCATGCGAGTTCCTCGGGGGCCTCTCGGGATTCCTCTCCCGTCGATGCTGGGGCCTAAGATCTTGTGTGGAGTCGGGGCCGGAACCTGAGGGTTCCTCTCCAGTGCTGACATGGATCTTGGGGTACTTCTGGAGTCTCCCCAGGGGAGTCAGTCCTCGTCTAGAATGCGGGCATGCACTTGCGCTTTCCTCCAGAGCGGTAGCAGCAGTGTCACGCAGTCCGCCGCGTGGATCAAAGGATCTATGGTTTTCCCTCGAGTCTTTCCCACGAGGCTTTCCCACGAGGCTTTCCCACAGGGCTGTCCCACGTGCACACGTGGTGGGAGTCGATCCTCGGCTTGAACGTCAAGGCAGTTCAGGGAAAACAGTTTCCTCTGGAATGGACTGACACATCTGGGGGACTCTTGGAATGGTGGCACGACCCTGGAGTTCCTCTCGCCTTTCCTGTGGAGAGCGCCTCCTCTGGAGATGCGACGGGAATGCTGGGAATTCTTTCCCTAGGAAACAGGGAAAGGATCCCTCATCTCGAGCTAGGAGGCGGAAACGGGGCTCCCCTGGATGTGTGCGGGACCCCACGTGCTTCCTCTCGAGTGGAGACGGGTATGTCGGGGAACTTCTTGAGTTGCAGTAAGGGTGTGAAGGACCCTTTGGAAGTTCCAGTGGTTAGACGTGATTGGCCTCGAGAAGCCTCAGCGGAAATGGGCCTCATCTCGCCTGGAGGGCAAAACCTCCTGGATTTTCTCGAGTTGCGGCAGGTGCTCTCGACTTACGACGGGGACCTCAGGGACCCGCTCTGGTGGCCTCAGGAAAGGCCAGTCCCCATGCGAGATCCTCGGGGGCCTCTCGGGATTCCTCTCCCGTCGATGCCGGGGCCTAAGACCTTGTGTGGAGTCGGGGCCTGAACCTGAGGATTCCTCTCCAGTGCTGACATGGATCTTGGGGTACTTCTGGAGTCTCCCCAGGGGAGTCAGTCCTCGTCTCGAATGCGGGCATGCATTGCGCTTTCCTCCAGAGCGGTAGCAGCAGTGTCACGCAGTCCGCCGCGTGGATCAAAGGATCTATGGTTTTCCCTCGAGTCTTTCCCACGAGGCTTTCCCACGAGGCTTTCCCACAGGGCTGTCCCACGTGCACACGTGGTGGGAGTCGATCCTCGGCTTGAACGTCAAGGCCGTGCAGGGAAAACAGGTTCCTCTGGAATGGACTGACACATCTGGGGGACTCTTGGAATGGTGGCACGACCCTGGAGTTCCTCTCGCCTTTCCTGTGGAGAGCGCCTCCTCTTGAGATGCGACGGGAATGCCGGGAATTCTTTCCCTACGAAACAGGGAAAGGATCCCTCATCTCGAGCTAGGAGGCGGAAACAGGGCTCCCCTGGATGTGTGCGGGACAACACGTGCTGCCTCTCGAGTGGAGACGGGTATGTCGGGGAACTTCTTGAGTTGCAGCAAGGGTGTGAAGGACCCTTTGGAAGTTCCAGTGGTTAGATGTGATTGGCCTCGAGAAGCCTCAGCGGAAATGGGCCTCATCTCGCCTGGAGGGCAAAACCTCCTGAATTTTCTCGAGTTGTGGCAGGTGCTCTCGACTTACGACGGGGACCTCAGGGACCCGCTCTGGTGGCCTCAGGAAAGGCCAGTCCCCATGCGAGTTCCTCGGGGGCCTCTCGGGATTCCTCTCCCGTCAATGCCGGGGCCTAAGACCTTGTGTGGAGTCGGGGCCGGAACCTGAGGATTCCTCTCCAGTGCTGACATGGATCTTGGGGTACTTCTGGAGTCTCCCCAGGGGAGTCAGTCTTCGTCTCGAATGCGGGCATGCACTTGCGCTTTCCTCCAGAGAGGTAGCAGCAGTGTCACGCAGTCCGCCGCGTGGATCAAAGGATCTATGTTTTTCCCTCGAGTCTTTCCCACGAGGCTTTCCCAAGAGGCTTTCCCACAGGGCTGTCCCACGTGCACACGTGGTGGGAGTCGATCCTCGGCTTGAACGTCAGGGCAGTGCAGAGTAAACAGGTTCCTCTGGAATGGACTGACACATCTGGGGGACTCTTGAAATGGTGGCATAAACCTGGAGTTCCTCTCGCCTTTCCTGTGGAGAGCGCCTCCTCTTGAGATGCGACGGGAACGCCGGGAATTCTTTCCCTACGAAACAGGGAAAGGATCCCTCATCTCGAGCTAGGAGGCGGAAACTGGGCTACCCTGGATGTGTGCGGGACACCACGTGCTTCCTCTCGAGTGCAGACGGGTATGTCGGGGAACTTCTTGAGTTGCAGCAGGGGTGTGAAGGACCCTTTGGAAGTTCCAGTCGTTAGATGTGATTGGCCTCAAAAAGCCTAAGCGGAAATGGGCCTCATCTCGCCTGGAGGGCAAAACCTCCTGGATTTTCTCGAGTTGCGGCAGGTGCTCTCGACTTACGACGGGGACCTCAAGGACCCGCTCTGGTGGCCTCAGGAAAGGCCAGTCCCCATGCGAGTTCCTCGGGGGCCTCTCGGGATTCCTCTCCCGTCGATGCCGGGGCCTAAGACCTTGTGTGGAGTCGTGGCCGGAACCTGAGGATTCCTCTCCAGTGCTGACATGGATCTTGGGGTACTTCTGGAGTCTCCCCAGGGGAGTCAGTCCTCGTCTCGAATGCGGGCATGCACTTGCGCTTTCCTCCAGAGCGGTAGCAGCAGTGTCACGCAGTCCGCCGCGTGGATCAAAGGATCTATGGTTTTCCCTCGAGTCTTTCCCACGAGGCTTTCCCACGAGGCTTTCCCACAGGGCTGTCCCACGTGCACACGTGGTGGGAGTCGATCCTCGGCTTGAACGTCAAGGCAGTGCAGGGAAAACAGGTTCCTCTGGAATGGACTGACGCATCTGGGGGACTCTTGGAATGGTGGCACGACCCTGGAGTTCCTCTCGCCTTTCCTGTGGAGAGCGCCTCCTCTTGAGATGCCACGTGAACGCCGGGAATTCTTTCCCTACGAAACAGGGAAAGGATCCCTCATCTCGAGCTAGGAGGCGGAAACGGGGATCCCCTCGATGTGTGCGGGACACCACGTGCTTCCTCTCGAGTGCAGACGGGTATATCGGGGAACTTCTTGAGTTGCAGCAAGGGTGTGAAGGACCCTTTGGAAGTTCCAGTGGTTAGATGTGTTTGGCCTCGAGAAGCCTCAGTGGAAATGGGCCTCATCTCGCCTGGAGGGCAAAACCTCCTGGATTTTCTCGAGTTGCGGCAGGTGCTCTCGACTTACGACGGGGACCTCAGGGACCCGCTCTGGTGGCCTCAGGAAAGGCCAGTCCCCATGCGAGTTCCTCGGGTGCCTCTCGGGATTCCTCTCCCGTCGATGCCGGGGCCTAAGACCTTGTGTGGAGTCGGGGCCGGAACCTGAGGATTCCTCTCCAGTGCTGACATGGATCTTGGGGTAATTCTGGAGTCTCCCCAGGGGAGTCAGTGCTCGTCTCGAATGCGGGCATGCACTTGCGCTTTCCTCCAGAGCGGTAGCAGCAGTGTCACGCAGTCCGCCGCGTGGATCAAAGGATCTATGGTTTTCCCTCGAGTCTTTCCCACGAGGCTTTCCCACAGGGCTGTCCCACGTGCACACGTGGTGGGAGTCGATCCTCGGCTTGAACGTCAAGGCAGTGCAGGGAAAACAGGTTCCTCTGGAATGGACTGACACATCTGGGGGACTCTTGGAATGGTGGCACGACCCTGGAGTTCCTCTCGCCTTTCCTGTGGAGAGCGCCTCCTCTTGAGATGCGACGGGAACGCCGGGAATTCTTTCCCTACGAAACAGGGAAAGGATCCCTCATCTCGAGCTAGGAGGCGGAAACGGGGCTCCCCTGGATGTGTGCGGGACCCACGTGCTTCCTCTCGAGTGGAGACGGGTATGTCGGGGAACTTCTTGAGTTGCAGCAAGGGTGTGAAGGACCCTTTGGAAGTTCCAGTGGTTAGATGTGATTAGCCTCGAGAAGCCTCAGCGGAAGTGGGCCTCATCTCGCCTGGAGGGCAAAACCTCCTGGATTTTCTCGAGTTGCGGCAGGTGCTCTCGACTTACGACGGGGACCTCAGGGACCCGCTCTGGTGGCCTCAGGAAAGGCCAGTCCCCATGCGAGTTCCTCGGGGGCCTCTCGGGATTCCTCTCCCGTCGATGCCGGGGCCTAACACCTTGTGTGGAGTCGGGGCCGGAACCTGAGGATTCCTCTCCAGTGCTGACATGGATCTTGGGGTACTTCTGGAGTCTCCCCAGGGGAGTCAGTCCTCGTCTCGAATGCGGGCATGCACTTGCGCTTTCCTCCAGATCGGTAGCAGCAGTGTCACGCAGTCCGCCGCGTGGATCAAAGGATCTATGGTTTTCCCTCGAGTCTTTCCCACGAGGCTTTCCCACGAGTCTTTCCCACAGGGCTGTCCCACGTGCACACGTCGTGGTAGTCGATCCTCGGCTTGAACGTCAAGGCAGTGCAGGGAAAACAGGTTCCTCTGGAATGGACTGACGCATCTGGGGGACTCTTGGAATGGTGGCACGACCCTGGAGTTCCTCTCGCCTTTCCTGTGGAGAGCGCCTCCTCTTGAGATGCGACGGGAACGCCGGGAATTCTTTCCCTACGAAACAGGGAAAGGATCCCTCATCTCGAGCTAGGAGGCGGAAACGGGGCTCCCCTGGATGTGTGCGGGACCCCACGTGCTTCCTCTCGAGTGGAGACCGGTATGTCGGGGAACTTCTTGAGTTGCAGCAAGGGTGTGAAGGACCCTTTGGAAGTTCCAGTGGTTAGATGTGATTGGCCTCTAGAAGCCTCAGCGGAAATGGGCCTCATCTCGCCTGGAGGGCAAAACCTCCTGGATTTTCTCGAGTTGCGGCAGGTGCTCTCGACTTACGACGGGGACCTCAGGGACCCGCTCTGGTGGCTTCAGGAAAGGCCAGTCCCCATGCGAGTTCCTCGGGGGCCTCTCGGGATTCCTCTCCCGTCGATGCCGGGGCCTAAGACCTTGTGTGGAGTCGGGGCCGGAACCTGAGGATTCCTCTCCAGTGCTGACATGGATCTTGGGGTACTTCTGGAGTCTCCCCAGGGGAGTCAGTCCTCGTCTCGAATGCGGGCATGCACTTGCGCTTTCGTCCAGAGCGGTAGCAGCAGTGTCACGCAGTCCGCCGCGTGGATCAAATGATCTATGGTTTTCCCTCGAGTCTTTCCCACGAGGCTTTCCCTCGAGGCTTTCCCACAGGGCTCTCCCACGTGCACACGTGGTGGGAGTCGATCCTCGGCTTGAACGTCAAGGCAGTGCAGGGAAAACAGGTTCCTCTGGAATGGACTGACACATCTGGGGGACTCTTGGAATGGTGGCACGACCCTGGAGTTCCTCTCGCCTTTCGTGGGGAGAGCGCCTCCTCTTGAGATGCGACGGGAACGCCGGGAATTCTTTCCCTACGAAACAGGGAAAGGATCCCTCATCTCGAGCTAGGAGGCGGAAACGGGGCTCCCCTGGATGTGTGCGGGACCCACGTGCTTCCTCTCGAGTGGAGACGGGTATGTCGGGGAACTTCTTGAGTTGCAGCAATGGTGTGAAGGACCCTTTGGAAGTTCCAGTGGTTAGATGTGATTAGCCTCGAGAAGCCTCAGCGGAAGTGGGCCTCATCTCGCCTGGAGGGCAAAACCTCCTGGATTTTCTCGAGTTGCGGCAGGTGCTCTCGACTTACGACGGGGACCTCAGGGACCCGCTCTGGTGGCCTCAGGAAAGGCCAGTCCCCATGCGAGTTCCTCGGGGGCCTCTCGGGATTCCTCTCCCGTCGATGCCGGGGCCTAAGACCTTGTGTGGAGTCGGGGCCGGAACCTGAGGATTCCTCTCCAGTGCTGACATGGATCTTGGGGTACTTCTGGAGTCTCCCCAGGGGAGTCAGTCCTCGTCTCGAATGCGGGCATGCACTTGCGCTTTCCTCCAGATCGGTAGCAGCAGTGTCACGCAGTCCGCCGCGTGGATCAAAGGATCTATGGTTTTCCCTCGAGTCTTTCCCACGAGGCTTTCCCACGAGGCTTTCCCACAGGGCTGTCCCACGTGCACACGTGGTGGGAGTCGATCCTCGGCTTGAACGTCAAGGCAGTGCAGGGAAAACAGGTTCCTCTGGAATGGACTGACACATCTGGGGGACTCTTGGAATGGTGGCACGACCCTGGAGTTCCTCTCGCCTTTCCTGTGGAGAGCGCCTCCTCTTGAGATGCGACGGGAACGCAGGGAATTCTTTCCCTACGAAACAGGGATAGGATCCCTCATCTCGAGCTAGGAGGCGGAAACGGGGCTCCCCTGGATGTGTGCGGGACACCACGTGCTTCCTCTCGAGTGGAGACGGGTATGTCAGGGAACTTCTTGAGTTGCAGCAAGGGTGTGAAGGACCCTTTGGAAGTTCCAGTGGTTAGACGTGATTGGCCTAGAGAAGCCTCAGCGGAAATGGGCCTCATCTCGCCTGGAGGGCAAAACCTCCTGAATTTTCTCGAGTTGCGGCAGGTGCTCTCGACTTACGACGGGGACCTCAGGGACCCGCTCTGGTGGCCTCAGGAAAGGCCAGTCCCCATGCGAGTTCCTCGGGGGCCTCTCGGGATTCCTCTCCCGTCGATGCCGGGGCCTAAGACCTTGTGTGGAGTCGGGGCCGGAACCTGAGGATTCCTCTCCAGTGCTGACATGGATCTTGGGGTACTTCTGGAGTCTCCCCAGTAGTCAGTCCTCGTCTCGAATGCGGGCATGCACTTGCGCTTTCCTCCAGAGCGGTAGCAGCAGTGTCACGCAGTCCGCCGCGTGGATCAAAGGATCTATGGTTTTCCCTCGAGTCTTTCCCACGAGGCTTTCCCACGAGGCTTTCCCACAGGGCTGTCCCACGTGCACACGTGGTGGGAGTCGATCCTCGGCTTGAACGTCAAGGCAGTGCAGGGAAAACAGGTTCCTCAGGAATGGACTGACACATCTGGGGGACTCTTGGAATGGTGGCACGACCCTGGAGTTCCTCTCGCCTTTCCTGTGGAGAGCGCCTCCTCTTGAGATGCGACGGGAACGCCGGGAATTCTTTCCCTACGAAACAGGGAAAGGATCCCTCATCTCGAGCTAGGAGGCGGAAACGGGGCTCCCCTGGATGTGTGCGGGACCCACGTGCTTCCTCTCGAGTGGAGACGGGTATGTCGGGGAACTTCTTGAGTTGCAGCAAGGGTGTGAAGGACCCTTTGGAAGTTCCAGTGGTTAGATGTGATTAGCCTCGAGAAGCCTCAGCGGAAATGGGCCTCATCTCGCCTGGAGGGCAAAACCTCCTGGATTTTCTCGAGTTGCGGCAGGTGCTCTCGACTTACGACGGGGACCTCAGGGACCCGCTCTGGTGGCCTCAGGAAAGGCCAGTCCCCATGCGAGTTCCTCGGGACCTCTCGGGATTCCTCTCCCGTCGATGCCGGGGCCTAAGACCTTGTGTGGAGTCTGGGCTGGAAACTGAGGATTCCTCTCCAGTGCTGACATGGATCTTGGGGTACTTCTGGAGTCTCCCCAGGGGAGTCAGTCCTCGTCTCGAATGCGGGCATGCACTTGCGCTTTCCTCCAGAGCGGTAGCAGCAGTGTCACGCAGTCCGCCCCGTGGATCAAAGGATCTATGGTTTTGCCTCGTGTCTTTCCCACGAGGCTTTCCCACGAGGCTTTCCCACAGGCCTGTCCCACGTGCACACGTGGTGGGAGTCGATCCTCGGCTTGAACGTCAAGGCAGTGCAGGGAAAACAGGTTCCTCTGGAATGGACTGACACATCTGGGGGACTCTTGGAATGGTGGCATGACCCTGGAGTTCCTCTCGCCTTTCCTGTGGAGAGCGCCTCCTCTTGAGATGCGACGGGAACGCCGGGAATTCTTTCCCTACGAAACAGGGAAAGGATCCCTCATCTCGAGCTAGGAGGCGGAAACGGGGCTCCCCTGGATGTGTGCGGGACACCACGTGCTTCCTCTCGAGTGCAGACGGGTATGTCGGGGAACTTCTTTAGTTGCAGCAAGGGTGTGAAGGACCCTTTGGAAGTTCCAGTGGTTAGACGTGATTGGCCTCGAGAAGCCTCAGCGGAAATGGGCCTCATCTCGCCTGCAGGGCAAAACCTCCTGGATTTTCTCGAGTTGCGGCAGGTGCTCTCGACTTACGACGGGGACCTCAGGGACCCGCTCTGGTGGCCTCAGGAAAGGCCAGTCCCCATGCGAGTTCCTCGGGGGCCTCTCGGGATTCCTCTCCCGTCGATGCCGGGGCCTAAGACCTTGTGTGGAGTCGGGGCCGGAACCTGAGGATTCCTCTCCAGTGCTGACATGGATCTTGGGGTACTTCTGGAGTCTCCCCAGGGGAGTCAGTCCTCGTCTCGAATGCGGGCATGCACTTGCTCTTTCCTCCAGAGCGGTAGCAGTAGTGTCACCCAGTCCGCCGCGTGGATCAAAGGATCTATGGTTTTCCCTCGAGTCTTTCCCACGAGGCTTTCCCACGAGGCTTTCCCACAGGGCTGTCCCACGTGCACACGTGGTGGGAGTCGATCCTCGGCTTGAACGTCAAGGCAGTGCAGGGAAAACAGGTTCCTCTGGAATGGACTGACACATCTGGGATACTCTTGGAATGGTGGCATGACCCTGGAGTTCCTCTCGCCTTTCCTGTGGAGAGCGCCTCCTCTTGAGATGCGACGGAAACGCCGGGAATTCTTTCCCTACGAAACAGGGAAAGGATCCCTCAATTCGAGCTAGGAGGCGGAAACGGGGCTCCCCTGGATGTGTGCGGACCCCACGTGCTTCCCTCGAGTGGAGACGGATATGTCGGGGAACTTCTTGAGTTGCAGCAAGGGTGTGAAGGACCCTTTGGAAGTTCCAGTGGTTAGACGTGATTGGCCTCGAGAAGACTCAGCGGAAATGGGCCTCATCTCGCCTGGAGGGCAAAACCTCCTGGATTTTCTCGAGTTGTGGCAGGTGCTCTCGACTTACGACGGGGACCTCAGGGACCCGATCTGGTGGCCTCAGGAAAGGCCAGTCCCCATGCGAGTTCCTCGGGGGCTTCTCGGGATTCCTCTCCCGTCGATGCCGAGGCCTAAGACCTTCTGTGGAGTCGGGGCCGGAACCTGAGGATTCCTCTCCAGTGCTGACATGGATCTTGGGGTACTTCTGGAGTCTCCCCAGTAGAGTCAGTCCTCGTCTCGAATGCGGGCATGCACTTGCGCTTTCCTCCAGAGCGGTAGCAGCAGTGTCACGCAGTCCGCCGCGTGGATCAAAGGATCTATGGTTTTCCCTCGAGTCTTTCCCACGAGGCTTTCCCACGAGGCTTTCCCACAGAGCTGTCCCACGTGCACACGTGGTGGGAGTCGATCCTCGGCTTGAACGTCAAGGCAGTGCAGGGAAAACAGGTTCCTCTGGAATGGACTGACACATCTGGGGGACTCTTGAAATGGTGGCACGACCCTGGAGTTCCTCTCGCCTTTCCTGTGGAGAGCGCCTCCTCTTGAGATGCGACGGGAACGCCGGGAGTTCTTTCCCTACGAAACAGGGAAAGGATCCCTCATCTCGAGCAAGGAGGCGGAAACGGGGCTCCCCTGGATGTGTGCGGGACACCACGTGCTTCCTCTCGAGTGGAGACGGTATTCGGGGACCTTCTTGAGTTGCAGCAATGGTGTGAAGGACCCTTTGGAAGTTCCAGTGGTTAGATGTGATTGGCCTCGTGAAGCCTCAGCGGAAATGGGCCTTATCTCGCCTGGAGGGCAAAACCTCCTGGATTTTCTCGAGTTGCGGAAGGAGCTCTCGACTTACGACGGGGACCTCAGGGACCCGCTCTGGTGGCCTCAGGAAAGGCCAGTCCCCATGCGAGTTCCTCGGGGGCCTCTCGGGATTCCTCTCCCGTCGATGCCGGGGCCTAAGACCTTGTGTGGAGTCGGGGCCGGAACCTGAGGATTCCTCTCCATTGCTGACATGGATCTTGGGGTACTTCTGGAGTCTCCCCAGGGGAGTCAGTCCTCGTCTCAAATGCGGGCATGCACTTGCGCTTTCCTCCAGAGCGGTAGCAGCATTGTCACGCAGTCCGATGCGTGGATCAAAGGATCTATGGTTTTACCTCGAGTCTTTCCCACGAGGCTTTCCCACGAGGCTTTCCCACAGGGCTGTCCCACGTGCACACGTGGTGGGAGTCGATCCTCGGCTTGAACGTCAAGGCAGTGCAGGGAAAACAGGTTCCTCTGGAATGGACTGACACATCTGGGGGACTCTTGGAATGGTGGCACGACCCTGGAGTTCCTCTCGCCTTTCCTGTGGAGAGCGCCTCCTCTTGAGATGCGACGGGAACGCCGGGAATTCTTTCCCTACGAAACAGGGAAAGGATCCCTCATCTCGAGCTAGGAGGCGGAAACGGGGCTCCCCTGGATGTGTGCGGACCCCACGTGCTTCCCTCGAGTGGAGACGGGTATGTCGGGGAACTTCTTGAGTTGCAGCAAGGGTGTGAAGGACCCTTTGGAAGTTCCAGTGGTTAGACGTGATTGGCCTCGAGAAGCCTCAGCGGAAATGGGCCTCATCTCGCCTGGAGGGCAAAACCTCCTGGATTTTCTCGAATTGCGGCAGGTGCTCTCGACTTACGAGGGGACCTCAGGGACCCGCTCTGGTGGCCTCAGGAAAGGCCAGTCCCCATGCGAGTGCCTCGGGGGCCTCTCGGGATTCCTCTCCCGTCGATGCCGGGGCCTAAGACCTTGTGTGGAGTCGGGGCCGGAACCTGAGGATTCCTCTCCAGTGCTGACATGGATCTTGGGGTACTTCTGGAGTCTCCCCAGGGGAGTCAGTGCTCGTCTCGAATGCGGGCATGCACTTGCGCTTTCCTCCAGAGCGGTAGCAGCAGTGTCACGCAGTCCGCCGCGTGGATCAAAGGATCTATGGTTTTCCCTCGAGTCTTTCCCACGAGGCTTTCCCACAGGGCTGTCCCACGTGCACACGTGGTGGGAGTCGATCCTCGGCTTGAACGTCAAGGCAGTGCAGGGAAAACAGGTTCCTCTGGAATGGACTGACACATCTGGGGGACTCTTGGAATGGTGGCACGACCCTGGAGTTCCTCTCGCCTTTCCTGTGGAGAGCGCCTCCTCTTGAGATGCGACGGGAACGCCCGGAATTCTTTCCCTACGAAACAGGGAAAGGATCCCTCATCTCGAGCTAGGAGGCGGAAACGGGGCTCCCCTGGATGTGTGCGGGACCCCACGTGCTTCCTCTCGAGTGGAGACGGGTATGTCGGGGAACTTCTTGAGTTGCAGCAAGGGTGTGAAGGACCCTTTGGAAGTTCCAGTGGTTAGATGTGATTGGCCTCGAGAAGCCTCAGCGGAAATGGGCCTCATCTCGCCTGGAGGGCAAAACCTCCTGGATTTTCTCGAGTTGCGGCAGGTGGTCTCGACTTACGACGGGGACTTCAGGGACCCGCTCTGGTGGCCTCAGGAAAGGCCAGTCCCCATGCGAGTTCCTCGGGGGCCTCTCGGGATTCCTCTCCCGTCGATGCCCGGGCCTAAGACCTTGTGTGGAGTCGGGGCCGGAACCTGAGGATTCCTCTCCAGTGCTGACATGGATCTTGGGGTACTTCTGGAGTCTCCCCAGGGGAGTCAGTCCTCGTCTCGAATGCGGGCATGCACTTGCGCTTTCCTCCAGAGTGGTAGTAGCAGTGTCACGCAGTCCGCCACGTGGATCAAAGGATCTATGGTTTTCCCTCGAGTCTTTCCCACGAGGCTTTCCCACGAGGCTTTCCCACAGGGCTGTCCCACGTGCACACGTGGTGGGAGTCGATCCTCGGCTTGAACGTCAAGGCAGTGCAGGGAAAACAGTTTCTTCTGGAATGGACTGACACATCTGGGGGACTCTTGGAATGGTGGCATGACCCTGGAGTTCCTCTCGCCTTTCCTGTGGAGAGCGCCTCCTCTTGAGATGCGACGGGAACGCCGGGAATTCTTTCCCTACGAAACAGGGAAAGGATCCCTCATCTCGAGCTAGGAGGCGGAAACGGGGCTCCCCTGGATGTGTGCGGGACACCACGTGCTTCCTCTCGAGTGCAGACGGGTTTGTCGGGGAACTTCTTGAGTTGCAGCAAGGGTGTGAAGGACCCTTTGGAAGTTCCAGTGGTTAGATGTGATTGGCCTCGAGAAGCCTCAGCGGAAGTGGGCCTCATCTCGCCTGGAGGGCAAAACCTCCTGGATTTTCTCGAGTTGCGGCAGGTGCTCTCGACTTACGACGGGGACCTCAGGGACCCGCTCTGGTGGCCTCAGGAAAGGCCAGTCCCCATGCGAGTTCCTCGGGGGCCTCTCGGGATTCCTCTCCCGTCGATGCCGGGGCCTAAGACCTTGTGTGGAGTCGGGGCCGGAACCTGAGGATTCCTCTCCAGTGCTGACATGGATCTTGGGGTACTTCTGGAGTCTCCCCAGGGGAGTCAGTCCTCGTCTCGAATGCGGGCATGCACTTGCGCTTTCCTCCAGAGAGGTAGCAGCAGTGTCACGCAGTTCGCCGCGTGGATCAAAGGATCTATGGTTTTCCCTCGAGACTTTCCCACGAGGCTTTCCCACGAGGCTTTCCCACAGGGCTGTCCCACGTGCACACGTGGTGGGAGTCGATCCTCGGCTTGAACGTCAAGGCAGTGCAGGGAAAACAGGTTCCTCTGGAATGGACTGACACATCTGGGAGACTCTTGGAATGGTGGCACGACCCTGGAGTTCCTCTCGCCTTTCCTGTGGAGAGCGCCTCCTCTTGAGATGCGACGGGAACGCCGGGAATTCTTTCCCTACGAAACAGGGAAAGGATCCCTCATCTCGAGCTAGGAGGCGGAAACGGGGCTCCCCTGGATGTGTGCGGGACACCACGTGCTTCCTCTCGAGTGCAGACCGGTATGTCGGGGAACTTCTTGAGTTGCAGCAAGGGTGTGAAGGACCCTTTGGAAGTTCCAGTGGTTAGATGTGATTGGCCTCTAGAAGCCTCAGCGGAAATGGGCCTCATCTCGCCTGGAGGGCAAAACCTCCTGGATTTTCTCGAGTTGCGGCAGGTGCTCTCGACTTACGACGGGGACCTCAGGGACCCGCTCTGGTGGCCTCAGGAAAGGCCAGTCCCCATGCGAGTTCCTCGGGGTCGTCTCGGGATTCCTCTCCCGTCGATGCCGGGGCCTAAGACCTTGTGTGGAGTCGGGGCCGGAACCTGAGGATTCCTCTCCAGTGCTGACATGGATCTTGGGGTACTTCTGGAGTCTCCCCAGGGGAGTCAGTCCTCGTCTCGAATGCGGGCATGCACTTGCGCTTTCCTCCAGAGCGGTAGCAGCAGTGTCACGCAGTCCGCCACGTGGATCAAAGGATCTATGGTTTTCCCTCGAGTCTTTCCCACGAGGCTATCCCACGAGGCTTTCCCACAGGGCTGTCCCACGTGCACACGTGGTGGGAGTCGATCCTCGGCTTGAACGTCAAGGCAGTGCAGGGAAAACAGGTTCCTCTGGAATGGACTGACACATCTGGGGGGCTCTTGGAATGGTGGCACGACCCTGGAGTTCCTCTCGCCTTTCCTGTGGAGAGCGCCTCCTCTTGAGATGCGACGGGAACGCCGGGAATTCTTTCCCTACGAAACAGGGAAAGGATCCCTCATCTCGAGCTAGGAGGCGGAAACGGGGCTCCCCTGGATGTGTGCGGGACCCACGTGCTTCCTCTCGAGTGGAGACGGGTATGTCGGGGAACTTCTTGAGTAGCAGGAAGGGTGTGAAGGACCCTTTGGAAGTTCCAGTGGTTAGACGTGATTGGCCTCGAGAAGCCTCAGCGGAAATGGGCCTCATCTCGCCTGGAGGGCAAAACCTCCTGGATTTTCTCGAGTTGTGGCAGGTGCTCTCGACTTACGACGGGGACCTCAGGGACCCGCTCTGGTGGCCTCAGGAAAGGCCAGTCCCCATGCGAGTTCCTCGGGTGCCTCTCGGGATTCCTCTCCCGTCGATGCCGGGGCCTAAGACCTTGTGTGGAGTCGGGGCCGGAACCTGAGGATTCCTCTCCAGTGCTGACATGGATCTTGAGGTACTTCTGGAGTCTCCCCAGGGGAGTCAGTCCTCGTCTCGAATGCGGGCATGCACTTGCGCTTTCCTCCAGAGCGGTAGCAGCAGTGTCACGCAGTCCGCCGCCTGGATCAAAGGATCTATGGATTTCCCTCGAGTCTTTCCAACGAGGCTTTCCCACGAGGCTTTCCCACAGGGCTGTCCCACGTGCACACGTGGTGGGAGTCGATCCTCGGCTTGAACGTCATTGCAGTGCAGGGAAAACAGGTTCCTCTGGAATGGACTGACACATCTGGGGGACTCTTGGAATGGTGGCATGACCCTGGAGTTCCTCTCGCCTTTCCTGTGGAGAGCGCCTCCTCTTGAGATGCGACGGGAACGCCGGGAATTCTTTCCCTACGAAACAGGGAAAGGATCCCTCATCTCGAGCTAGGAGGCGGAAACGGGGCTCCCCTGGATGTGTGCGGGACACCACGTGCTTCCTCTCGAGTGCAGATGGGTATGTCGGGGAACTTCTTGAGTTGCAGCAATGGTGTGAAGGACCCTTTGGAAGTTCCAGTGGTTAGATGTGATTGGCCTCGAGAAGCCTCAGCGGAAATGGGCCTCATCTCGCCTGGAGGGCAAAACCTCCTGGATTTTCTCGAGTTGCGGCAGGTGCTCTCGACTAACGACGGGGACCTCCGGGAACCGCTCGGGTGGCCTCAGGAAAGGCCAGTCCCCATGCGAGTTCCCCGGGGGCGTCTCGGGATTCCTCTCCCGTCGATGCCCGGGCCTAAGACCTTGTGTGGAGTCGGGGCCGGAACCTGAGGATTCCTCTCCAGTGCTGACATGGATCTTGGGGTACTTCTGGAGTCTCCCCAGGGGAGTCAGTCCTCGTCTCGAATGCGGGCATGCACTTGCGCTTTCCTCCAGAGTGGTAGCAGCAGTGTCACGCAGTCCGCCGGGTGGATCAAAGGATCTATGGTTTTCCCTCGAGTCTTTCCCACGAGGCTTTCCCACGAGGCTTTCCCACAGGGCTGTCCCACGTGCACACGTGGTGGGAGTCGATCCTCGGCTTGAACGTCAAGGCAGTGCAGGGAAAACAGGTTCCTCTGGAATGGACTGACACATCTGGGGGACTCTTGGAATGGTGGCACGACCCTGGAGTTCCTCTCGCCTTTCCTGTGGAGAGCGCCTCCTCTTGAGATGCGACGGGAACGCCGGGAATTCTTTCCCTACGAAACAGGGAAAGGATCCCTCATCTCGAGCTAGGAGGCGGAAACGGGGCTCCCCAGGATGTGTGCGGGACACCACGTGCTTCCTCTCGAGTGCAGACGGGTATGTCGGGGAACTTCTTGAGTTGCAGCAAGGGTGTGAAGGACCCTTTGGAAGGTCCAGTGGTTAGATGTGATTGGCCTCGAGAAGCCTCAGCGGAAATGGGCCTCATCTCGCCTGGAGGGCAAAACCTCCTGGATTTTCGCGAGTTGCGGCAGGTGCTCTCGACTTACGACGGGGACCTCAGGGACCCGCTCTGGTGGCCTCAGGAAAGGCCAGTCCCAATTCGAGTTCCTCGGAGGCCTCTCGGGATTCCTCTCCCGTCGATGCCGGGGCCTAAGACCTTGTGTGGAGTCGGGGCCGGAACCTGAGGATTCCTCTCCAGTGCTGACATGGATCTTGGGGTACTTCTGGAGTCTCCCCAGGGGAGTCAGTCCTCGTCTCGAATGCGGGCATGCACTTGCGCTTCCCTCCAGAGCGGTAGCAGCAGTGTCACGCAGTCCGCCGCGTGGATCAAAGGATCTATGGATTTCCCTCGAGTCTTTCCCACGAGGCTTTCCCACGAGGCTTTCCCACAGGGCTGTCCCACGTGCACACGTGGTGGGAGTCGATCCTCGGCTTGAACGTCAAGGCAGTGCAGGGAAAACAGGTTCCTCTGGAATGGACTGACACATCTGGGGGACTCTTGGAATGGTGTCACGACCCTGGAGTTCCTCTCGCCTTTCCTGTGGAGAGCGCCTCCTCTTGAGATGCGACGGGAACGCCGGGAATTCTTCCCCTATGAAACAGGGAAAGGATCCCTCATCTCGTGCTAGGAGGCGGAAACGGGGCTCCCCTGGATGTGTGCGGGACCCCACGTGCTTCCTCTCGAGTGGAGACGGGTATGTCGGGGAACTTCTTGAGTTGCAGCAATGGTGTGAAGGACCCTTTGGAAATTCCAGTGGTTAGATGTGATTGGCCTCGAGAAGCCTCAGCGGAAATGGGCCTCATCTCGCCTGGAGGGCAAAACCTCCTGGATTTTCTCGAGTTGCGGCAGGTGCTCTCGGCTTACGACGGGGACCTCAGGGACCCGCTCTGGTGGCCTCAGGAAAGGCCAGTCCCCATGCGAGTTCCTCGGGGGCCTCTCGGGATTCCTCTCCCGTCGATGCCGGGGCCTAAGACCTTGTGTGGAGTCGGGGCCGGAACCTGAGGATTCCTCTCCAGTGCTGACATGGATCTTGGGGTACTTCTGGAGTCTCCCCAGGGGAGTCAGTCCTCATCTCGAATGCGGGCATGCACTTGCGCTTTCCTCCAGAGTGGTAGCAGCAGTGTAACGCAGTCCGCCGCGTGGATCAAAGGATCTATGGTTTTCCCTCGAGTCTTTCCCACGAGGCTTTCCCACGAGGCTTTCCCACAGGGCTGTCCCACGTGCACACGTGGTGGGAGTCGATCCTCGGCTTGAACGTCAAGGCAGTGCAGGGAAAACAGGTTCCTCTGGAATGGACTGACACATCTGGGGGACTCTTGGAATGGTGTCACGACCCTGGAGTTCCTCTCGCCTTTCCTGTGTAGAGCGCCTCCTCTTGAGATGTGACGGGAACGCCGGGAATTCTTTCCCTACGAAACAGGGAAAGGATCCCTCATCTCGAGCTAGGAGGCGGAAACGGGGCTCCCCTGGATGTGTGCGGGACCCCACGTGCTTCCTCTCGAGTGGAGACGGGTATGTCGGGGAACTTCTTGAGTTGCAGCAATGGTGTGAAGGACCCTTTGGAAGTTCCAGTGGTTAGATGTGATTGGCCTCGAGAAGCCTCAGCGGAAATGGGCCTCATCTCGCCTGGAGGGCAAAACCTCCTGGATTTTCTCGAGTTGCGGCAGGTGCTCTCGACTTACGACGGGGACCTCAGGGACCCGCTCTGGTGGCCTCAGGAAAGGCCAGTCCCCATGCGAGTTCCTCGGGGGCCTCTCGGGATTCCTCTCCCGTCGATGCCGGGGCCTAAGACCTTGTGTGGAGTCGGGGCCGGAACCTGAGGATTCCTCTCCAGTGCTGACATGGATCTTGGGGTACTTCTGGAGTCTCCCCAGGGGAGTCAGTCCTCGTCTCGAATGCGGGCATGCACTTGCGCTTTCCTTCAGAGCGGTAGCAGCAGTGTCACACAGTCCGCCGCGTGGATCAAAGGATCTATGGTTTTCCCTCGAGTCTTTCCCACGAGGCTTTCCCACGAGGCTTTCCCACAGGGCTGTCCCACGTGCACACGTGGTGGGAGTCAATCCTCTGCTTGAACGTCAAGGCAGTGCAGGGAAAACAGGTTCCTCTGGAATGGACTGACACATCTGGGGGACTCTTGGAATGCTGGCACGACCCTGGAGTTCCTCTCGCCTTTCCTGTGGAGAGCGCCTCCTCTTGAGATGCGACGGGAACACCGGGAATTCTTTCCCTACGAAACAGGGAAAGGATCCCTCATCTCGAGCTAGGAGGCGGAAACGGGGCTCCCCTGGATGTGTGCGGGACCCCACGTGCTTCCTCTCGAGTGGAGACGGGTATGTCGGGGAACTTCTTGAGTTGCAGCAATGGTGTGAAGGACCCTTTGGAAGTTCCAGTGGTTAGATGTGATTGGCCTCGAGAAGCCTCAGCGGAAATGGGCCTCATCTCGCCTGGAGGGCAAAACCTCCTGGATTTTCTCGAGTTGCGGCAGGTGCTCTCGACTTACGACGGGGACCTCAGGGACCCGCTCTGGTGGCCTCAGGAAAGGCCAGTCCCCATGCGAGTTCCTCGGGGGCCTCTCGGGATTCCTCTCCCGTCGATGCCGGGGCCTAAGACCTTGTGTGGAGTCGGGGCCGGAACCTGAGGATTCCTCTCCAGTGCTGACATGGATCTTGGGGTACTTCTGGAGTCTCCCCAGGGGAGTCAGTCCTCGTCTCGAATGCGGGCATGCACTTGCGCTTTCCTTCAGAGCGGTAGCAGCAGTGTCACACAGTCCGCCGCGTGGATCAAAGGATCTATGGTTTTCCCTCGAGTCTTTCCCACGAGGCTTTCCCACGAGGCTTTCCCACAGGGCTGTCCCACGTGCACACGTGGTGGGAGTCAATCCTCTGCTTGAACGTCAAGGCAGTGCAGGGAAAACAGGTTCCTCTGGAATGGACTGACACATCTGGGGGACTCTTGGAATGCTGGCACGACCCTGGAGTTCCTCTCGCCTTTCCTGTGGAGAGCGCCTCCTCTTGAGATGCGACGGGAACACCGGGAATTCTTTCCCTACGAAACAGGGAAAGGATCCCTCATCTCGAGCTAGGAGGCGGAAACGGGGCTCCCCTGGATGTGTGCGGGACCCCACGTGCTTCCTCTCGAGTGGAGACGGGTATGTCGGGGAACTACTTGAGTTGCAGCAATGGTGTGAAGGACCCTTTGGAAGTTCCAGTGGTTAGATATGATTGGCCTCGAGAAGCCTCAGAGGAAATGGGCCTCATCTCGCCTGGAGGGCAAAACCTCCTGGATTTTCTCGAGTTGCGGCAGGTGCTCTCAACTTACGACGGGGACCTCAGGGACCCGCTCTGGTGGCCTCAGGAAAGGCCAGTCCCCATGCGAGTTCCTCGGGGGCCTCTCGGGATTCCTCTCCCGTCGATGCCGGGGCCTAAGGCCTTGTGTGGAGTCGGGGCCGGAACCTGAGGATTCCTCTCCAGTGCTGACATGGATCTTGGGGTACTTCTGGAGTCTCCCCAGGGGAGTCAGTCCTCGTCTCGAATGCGGGCATGCACTTGCGCTTCCTCCAGAGCGGTAGCAGCAGTGTCACGCAGTCCACCGCGTGGATCAAAGGATTTATGGTTTTCCCTCGAGTCTTTCCCACGAGGCTTTCCCACGAGGCTTTCCCACAGGGCTGTCCCACGTGCACACGTGGTGGGAGTCGATCCTCGGCTTGAACGTCAAGGCAGTGCAGGGAAAACAGGTTCCTCTGGAATGGACTGACACATCTGGGGGACTCTTGGAATGGTGGCATGCCCCTGGAGTTCCTCTCGCCTTTCCTGTGGAGAGCGCCTCCTCTTGAGATGCGACGGGAACGCCGGGAATTCTGTCCCTACGAAACAGGGAAAGGATCCCTCATCTCGAGCTAGGAGGCGGAAACGGGGCTCCCCTGGATGTGTGCGTGACCCCACGTGCTTCCTCTCGAGTGGAGACGCGTATATCGGTGAACTTCTTGAGTTGCAGCAAGGGTGTGAAGGACCCTTTGGAAGTTCCAGTGGTTAGATGTGATTGGCCTCGAGAAGCCTCAGCGGAAATGGGCCTCATCTCGCCTGGAGGGCAAAACCTCCTGGATTTTCTCGAGATGCGGCAGGTGCTCTTGACTTACGACGGGGACCTCAGGGACCCGCTCTGGTGGCCTCAGGAAAGGCCAGTCCCCATGCGAGTTCCTCGGGTGCCTCTCGGGATTCCTCTCCCGTCGATGCCGGGGCCTAAGACCTTGTGTGGAGTCGGGGCCGGAACCTGAGGATTCCTCTCCAGTGCTGACATGGATCTTGGGGTACTTCTGGAGTCTCCCCAGGGGAGTCAGTCCTCATCTCGAATGCGGGCATGCACTTGCGCTTTCCTCCAGAGCGGTAGTAGCAGTGTCACGCAGTCCGCCGCGTGGATCAAAGGATCTATGGTTTTCCCTCGAGTCTTTCCCACGAGGCTTTCCCACGAGGCTTTCCCACAGGGCTGTCCCACGTGCACACGTGGTGGGAGTCGATCCTCGGCTTGAACGTCAAGGCAGTGCAGGGAAAACAGGTTCCTCTGGAATGGACTGACACATCTGGGGGACTCTTGGAATGGTGTCTCGACCCTGGAGTTCCTCTCGCCTTTACTGTGTAGAGCGCCTCCTCTTGAGATGCGACGGGAACGCCGGGAATTCTTTCCCTACGAAACAGGGAAAGGATCCCTCATCTCGAGCTAGGAGGCGGAAACGGGGCTCCCCTGGATGTGTGCGGGACACCACGTGCTTCCTCTCAAGTGGAGACGGGTATGTCGGGGAACTTCTTGAGTTGCAGCAAGGGTGTGAAGGACCCTTTCGAAGTTCCAGTGGTTAGATGTGATTGGCCTCGAGAAGCCTCAGAGGAAATGGGCCTCATCTCGCCTGGAGGGCAAAACCTCCTGTATTTTCTCGAATTGCGGCAGGTGCTCTCGACTTACGACGAGGACCTCAGGGACCCGCTCTTGTGGCCTCAGGAAAGGCCAGTCCCCATGCGAGTTCCTCTGGGGATTCCTCTCCCGTCGATGCCGGGGCCTAAGACCTTGTGTGGAGTCGGGGCCGGAACCTGAGGATTCCTCTCCAGTGCTGACATGGATCTTGGGGTACTTCTGGAGTCTCCCCAGGGGAGTCAGTCCTCGTCTCGAATGCGGGCATGCACTTGCGCTTTCCTCCAGAGCGGTAGCAGCAGTGTCACGCAGTCCGCCGCATGGATCAAAGGATCTATGGTTTTCCCTCGAGTCTTTCCCACGAGGCTTTCCCACGAGGCTTTCCCACAGCGCTGTCCTACGTGCACACGTGGTGGGAGTCGATCCTCGGATTGAACGTCAAGGCAGTGCAGGGAAAACAGGTTCCTCTCGAATGGACTGACACATCTGGGGGACTCTTGGAATGGTGGCATGACCCTGGAGTTCCTCTCGCCTTTCCTGTGGAGAGCACCTCCTCTTGAGGTGCGACGGGAACGCCGGCAATTCTTTCCCTACGAAACAGGGAAAGGATCCCTCATCTCGAGCTAGGAGGCGGAAACGGGGCTCCCCTGGATGTGTGCGGGACCCTCGTGCTTCCTCTCGAGTGGAGACGGGTATGTCGGGGAACTTCTTGAGTTGCAGCAAGGGTGTGAAGGACCCTTTGGAAGTTCCAGTGGTTAGATGTGATTAGCCACGAGAAGCCTCAGCAGAAATGGGCCTCATCTCGCCTGGGGGGCAAAACCTACCGGATTTTCTCGAGTTGCGGCAGGTGCTCTCGACTTACGACGGGGACCCCAGGGACCCGCTCTGGTGGACTCAGGAAAGGCCAGTCCCCATGCGAGTTCCTCGGGGGCCTCTCGGGATTCCTCTCCCGTCGATGCCGGGGCCTAAGACCTTGTGTGGAGTCGGGGCCGGAACCTGAGGATTCCTCTCCAGTGCTGACATGGAACTTGGGGTACTTCTGGAGTCTCCCCAGGGGAGTCAGTGCTCGTCTCGAATGCGGGCATGCACTTGCGCTTTCCTCCAGAGCGGTAGCAGCAGTGTCACCCAGTCCGCCGCGTGGATCAAAGGATCTATGAGTTTCCCTCGAGTCTTTCCCACGAGGCTTTCCCAAGAGGCTTTCCCACAGGGTTGTCCCACGTGCACACGTGGTGGGAGTCGATCCTAGGCTTGAACGTCAAGGAAGTGCAGGGAAAACAGGTTCCTCTGGAATGGACTGACACATCTGGGGGACTCTTGGAATGGTGGCACGACCCTGGAGTTCCTCTCGCCTTTCCTGTGGAGAGCGCCTCCTCTTGAGATGCGACGGGAACGCCGGGAATTCTTTCCCTACGAAACAGGGAAAGGATCCCTCATCTCGAGCTAGGAGGCGGAGACGGGGTCGCCTGGATGTGTGCGGGACCCCACGTGCTTCCTCTCGAGTGGAGACGGGTATGTCGGGGAACTTCTTCAGTTGCAGCAAGGGTGTGAAAGACCCTTTGGAAGTTCCAGTGGTTAAATGTGATTAGCCTCGAGAAGCCTCAGCGGAAATGGGCCTCATCTCGCCTGGAGGGCAAAACCTCCTGGATTTTCTCGAGTTGCGGCAGGTGCTCTCGACTTACGACGGGGACCTCAGGGACCCGCTCTGGTGGCCTCAGGAAAGGCCAGTCCCCATGCGAGTTCCTCGGGGGCCTCTCGGGATTCCTCTCCCGTCGATGCCGGGGCCTAAGACCTTGTGTGGAGTCGGGGCCGGAACATGAGGATTCCTCTCCAGTGCAGACGTGGATCTTGGGGTACTTCTGGAGTCTCCCCAGGGGAGTCAGTGCTCGTCTCGAATGCGGGCATGCACTTGCGCTTTCCTGCAGAGCGGTAGCAGCAGTGTCACGCAGTCCGCCGCGTGGATCAAAGGATCTATGGTTTTCCCTCGAGTCTTTCCCACGAAGCTTTCCGACGAGGCTTTCCCACAGGGCGGTCCCACGTGCACACGTGGTGGGAGTAGATCCTCGGCTTGAACGTGAAGGCAGTGCAGGGAAAACAGGTTCCTCTGGAATGGACTGACACATCTGGGGGACTCTTGGAATGGTGGCAAGACCCTGGATTTCCTCTCGCCTTTCCTGTGGAGAGCGCCTCCTCTTGAGATGCGACGGGAACGCCGGGAATTCTTTCCCTACGAAACAGGGAAAGGATCCCTCATCTCGAGCTAAGAGGCGGAAACGGGGCTCCCCTGGATGTGTGCGGGACCCTCGTGCTTCCTCTCGAGTGGAGCCGGGTATGTCGGGGAACTTCTTGAGTTGCAGCAAGGGTGTGAAGGACCCTTTGGAAATTCCAGTGGTTAGATGTGATTAGCCTCGAGAAGCCTCAGCGGAAATGGGCCTCATCTCGCCTGGAGGGCAAAACCTCCTGGATTTTCTCGAGTTGTGGCAGGTGCTCTCGACTTACGGCGGGGACCTCAGGGACCCGCTCTGGTGGCCTCAGGAAAGGCCAGTCCCCATGCAGTTCCTCGGGGGCTTCTCAGGATTCCTCTTCCATTTATGCCTTGGCCTAAGACCTTGTGTGGAGTCGGGGCCGGAACCTGAGGATTCCTCTCCAGTGCTGACATGGATCTTGGGGTACTTCTGGAGTCTCCCCAGGGGAGTCAGTCCTCGTCTCGAATGCGGGCATGCACTTGCACTTTCCTCCAGAGCGGTAGCAGCAGTGTCACGCATTCCGCCACGTGGATCAAGGGATCTATGGTTTTCCCTCGAGTCTTTCCCACGAGGCTTTCTCACGAGGCTTTCCCACAGGGCTGTCCCCAGTGCACACGTGGTGGGAGTCGATCCTCGGCTTGAACGTCAAGGCAGTGCATGGAAAACAGGTTCCTCTGGAATGGACTGACACATCTGGGGGACTCTTGGAATGGTGGCACGACCCTGGAGTTCCTCTCGCCTTTCCTGTGGAGAGCGCCTCCTCTTGAGATGCGACGGGAACGCCGGGAATTCTTTCCCTACGAAACAGGGAAAGGATCCCTCATCTCGAGCTAGGAGGCGGAAACGGGGCTCCCCTGGATGTGTGCGGGACCCTCGTGCTTCCTCTCGAGTGGAGACGGGTATGTCGGGGAACTTCTTGAGTTGCAGCAAGGGTGTGAAGGACCCTTTGGAAGTTCCAGTGGTTAGATGTGATTAGCCTCGAGAAGCCTCAGCGGAAATGGGCCTCATCTCGCCTGGAGGGCAAAACCTCGTGGATTTTCTCGAGTTGCGGCAGGTGCTCTCGACTTACGACGGGGACCTCCGGGACCCGCTCTGGTGGCCTCAGGAAAGGCCAGGCCCCCTGCGAGTTCCTCGGGGGCCTCTCGGGATTCCACTCCGGTCGATGCCGGGGCCTAAGTCCTTGTGTGGAGTCGGGGCCGGAACCTGAGGATACCTCTCCAGTGGTGACATGGATCTTGGGGTACTTCTGGAGTCTCCCCAGGGGAGTCAGTGCTCGTCTCGAATGCGGGCATGCCCTTGCGCTTTCCTGCAGAGCGGTAGCAGCAGTGTCACGCAGTCCGCCGCGTGGAGCAAATGATCTATGGTTTTCCCTCGAGTCTTTCCCACGAGGCTTTCCGACGAGGCTTTCCCACAGGGCGGTCCCACGTGCACACGTGGTGGGAGTCGATCCTCGGCTTGAACGTCAAGGCAGTGCAGGGAAAACAGGTTCCTCTGGATTGGACTGACACATCTGGGGGACTCTTGGAATGGTGGCACGACCCTGGAGTTCCTCTCGCCTTTCCTGTGGAGAGCGCCTCCTCTTGAGATGCGACGGGAACGCCGGGAATTCTTTCCCTACGAAACAGGGAACGGATCCCTCATCTCGAGCTAGGAGGCGGAAACGGGGCTCCCCTGGATGTGTGCGGGACCCTCGTGCTTCCTCTCGAGTGGAGACGGGTATGTCGGGAAACTTCTTGAGTTGCAGCAAGGGTGTGAAGGACCCTTTGGAAGTTCCAGTGGTTAGATGTGATTAGCCTCGAGAAGCCTCAGCGGAAATGGGCCTCATCTCGCCTGGAGGGGAAAACCTAATGGATTTTCTCGAGTTGCGGCAGGTGCTCTCGACTTACGACGGGGACCTCAGGGACCCGCTCTGGTGGCCTCAGGAAAGGCCAGTCCCCATGCGAGTTCCTCGGGGGCCTCTCGGGATTCCTCTCCCGTCGATGCCGGGGCCTAAGCCCTTGTGTGGAGTCGGGGCCGGAACCAGAGGATTCCTCTCCAGTGCTGACATGGATCTTGGGGTACTTCTGGAGTCTCCCCAGGGGAGTCAGTGCTCGTCTCGAATGCGGGCATGCACTTGCGCTTTCCTCCAGAGCGGTAGCAGCAGTGTCACGCAGTCCGCCCTGTGGATCAAAGAATCTATGGGTTTCCCTCGAGTCTTTCCCACGAGGCTTTCCAACGAGGCTTTCCCACAGGGCTGTCCCACGTGCACACGTGATGGGAGTCGATCCTCGGCTTGAACGTCAAGGCAGTGCAGGGAAAACAGGTTCCTCTGGAATGGACTGACACATCTGGGGACTCTTGGAATGGTGGCACGACCCTGGAGTTCCTTTCGCCTTTCCTGTGCAGAGCGCCTCCTCTTGAGAGGCGACGGGAACGCCGGGAATTCTTTCCCTACGAAACAGGGAAAGGATCCTTCATCTCGAACTAGGAGGCGGAAACGGGGCTTCCCTGGATGTGTGCGGGACCCTCGTGTTTCCTCTCCAGTGGTGACGGGTATGTCGGGGAACTTCTTGAGTTGCAGCAAGGGTGTGAAGGACCCTTTGGAAGTTCCAGTGGTTAGATGTGATTAGCCTCGGGAAGCCTCAGCGGAAATGGGCCTCATCTCGCCTGGAGGGCAAAACCTCCTGGATTTTCTCGAGTTGCGGCAGGTGCTCTCGACTTACGACGGGGACCTCAGGGACCCGCTCTGGTGGCCTCAGGAAAGGCCAGTCCCCATGCGAGTTCCTCGGGGGCCTCTCGGGATTCCTCTCCCGTCGATGCCGGGGCCTAAGACCTTGTGTGGAGTCGGGGCCGGAACCTGAGGATTCCTCTCCAGTGCTGACATGGATCTTGGGGTGCTTCTGGAGTCTCCCCAAGGGAGTCAGTCCTCGTCTCGAATGCGGGCATGCACTTGCGCTTTCCTCCAGAGCGGTAGCAGGAGTGTCACCCAGTCCGCCGCGTGGATCAAAGGATCTATGGTTTTCCCTGGAGTCTTTCCCCCGAGGCTTTCCCACGAGGCTTTCCCACAGGGCTGTCCCAAGTGCACACGTGGTGGGAGTCGATCCTCGGCTTGAACGTCAAGGCAGTGCATGGAAAACAGGTTCCTCTGGAATGGACTGACACATCTGGGGGACTCTTGGAATGGTGGCACGACCCTGGAGTTCCTCTCGCCTTTCCTGTGGAGAGCGCCTCCTCTTGAGATGCGACGGGAACGCCGGGAATTCTTTCCCTACGAAACAGGGAAAGGATCCCTCATCTCGAGCTAGGAGGCGGAAACGGGGCTCCCCTGGATGTGTGCGGGACCCTCGTGCTTCCTCTCGAGTGGAGACGGGTATGTCGGGGATCTTCTTGAGTTGCAGCAAGGGTGTGAAGGACCCTTTGGAAGTTCCAGTGGTTAGATGTGATTAGCCTCGAGAAGCCTCAGCGGAAATGGGCCTCATCTCGCCTGGAGGGCAAAACCTCGTGGATTTTCTCGAGTTGCGGCAGGTGCTCTCGACTTACGACGGGGACCTCCGGGACCCGCTCTGGTGGCCTCAGGAAAGGCCAGGCCCCCTGCGAGTTCCTCGGGGGCCTCTCGGGATTCCACTCCGGTCGATGCCGGGGCCTAAGTCCTTGTGTGGAGTCGGGGCCGGAACCTGAGGATTCCTCTCCAGTGGTGACATGGATCTTGGGGTACTTCTCGAGTCTCCCCAGGGGAGTCAGTGCTCGTCTCGAATGCGGGCATGCCCTTGCGCTTTCCTGCAGAGCGGTAGCAGCAGTGTCACGCAGTCCGCCGCGTGGAGCAAATGATCTATGGTTTTCCCTCGAGTCTTTCCCACGAGGATTTCCGACGAGGCTTTCCCACAGGGCGGTCCCACGTGCACACGTGGTGGGAGTCGATCCTCGGCTTGAACGTCAAGGCAGTGCAGGGAAAACAGGTTCCTCTGGATTGGACTGACACATCTGGGGGACTCTTGGAATGGTGGCACGACCCTGGAGTTCCTCTCGCCTTTCCTGTGGAGAGCGCCTCCTCTTGAGATGCGACGGGAACGCCGGGAATTCTTTCCCTACGAAACAGGGAACGGATCCCTCATCTCGAGCTAGGAGGCGGAAACGGGGCTCCCCTGGATGTGTGCTGGACCCTCGTGCTTCCTCTCGAGTGGAGACGGGTATGTCGGGAAACTTCTTGAGTTGCAGCAAGGGTGTGAAGGACCCTTTGGAAGTTCCAGTGGTTAGATGTGATTAGCCTCGAGAAGCCTCAGCGGAAATGGGCCTCATCTCGCCTGGAGGACAAAACCTACCGGATTTTCTCGAGTTGCGGCAGGTGCTCCCCACTTATGACGGGGACCTCAGTGACCCGCTCTGGTGGCCTCAGGAAAGGCCAGTCCCCATGCGAGTTCCTCGGGGGCCTCTCGGGATTCCTCTCCCGTCGATGCCGGGGCCTAAGACCTTGTGTGGAGTCGGGGCCGGAACCTGAGGATTCCTCTCCAGTGCTGACATGGATCTTGGGGTACTTCTGGAGTCTCCCCAGGGGAGTCAGTCCTCGTCTCGAATGCGGGCATGCACTTGCGCTTTTCTCCAGAGCGGTAGCAGCAGTGTCACTCAGTCCGCCCTGTGGATCAAAGGATCTATGGTTTTCCCTCGAGTCTTTCCCAAGAGGCTTTCCGACGAGGCTTTCCCACAGGGCGGTCCCACGTGCACACGTGTTGGGAGTCGATCCTCGGCTTGAACGTCAAGGCAGTGCAGGGAAAACAGGTTCCTCTGGAATGGACTGACACATATCGGGGACTCTTGGAATGTTAGCACGACCCTGGAGTTCCTCTCGCCTTTCCTGTGGAGAGCGCCTCCTCTTGAGATGCGACGGGAACGCCGGGAATTCTTTCCCTACGAAACCGGGAAAGGATCCCTCATCTCGAGCTAGGAGGCGGAAACGGGGCTCCCCTGGATGTGTGCGGGACCCTCGTGCTTCCTCTCGAGTGGTGACGTGTATGTCGGGCAACTTCTTGATTTGCAGCAAGGGTGTGAAGGACCCTTTGGAAGTTCCAGTGGTTAGATGTGATTAGCCTCGAGAAGCCTCAGCGGAAATGGGCCTCATCTCGCCTGGAGGGGAAAACCTCCTGGATTTTCTCGAGTTGCGGCAGGTGCTCTCGACTTACGACGGGGACCTCAGGGACCCGCTCTGGTGGCCTCAGGAAAGGCCAGTCCCCATGCGAGTTCCTCGGGGGCCTCTCGGGATTCCTCTCCCGTCGATGCCGGGGCCTAAGCCCTTGTGTGGAGTCGGGGCCGGAACCTGAGGATTCCTCTCCAGTGCTGACATGGATCTTGGGGTACTTCTGGAGTTTCCCCAGGGGAGTCAGTGCTCGTCTCGAATGCGGGCATGCACTTGCGCTTTCCTCCAGAGCGGTAGCAGCAGTGTCACGCAGTCCGCCCTGTGGATCAAAGAATCTATGGGTTTCCCTCGAGTCTTTCCCACGAGGCTTTCCAACGAGGCTTTCCCACAGGGCTGTCCCACGTGCACACGTGATGGGAGTCGATCCTCGGCTTGAACGTCAAGGCAGTGCAGGGAAAACAGGTTCCTCTGGAATGGACTGACACATCTGGGGACTCTTGGAATGGTGGCACGACCCTGGAGTTCCTTTCGCCTTTCCTGTGGAGAGCGCCTCCTCTTGAGAGGCGACGGGAACGCCGGGAATTCTTTCCCTACGAAACAGGGAAAGGATCCTTCATCTCGAACTAGGAGGCGGAAACGGGGCTTCCCTGGATGTGTGCGGGACCCTCGTGTTTCCTCTCCAGTGGTGACGGGTATGTCGGGGAACTTCTTGAGTTGCAGCAAGGGTGTGAAGGACCCTTTGGAAGTTCCAGTGGTTAGATGTGATTAGCCTCGGGAAGCCTCAGCGGAAATGGGCCTCATCTCGCCTGGAGGGCAAAACCTCCTGGATTTTCTCGAGTTGCGGCAGGTGCTCTCGACTTACGACGGGGACCTCAGGGACCCGCTCTGGTGGCCTCAGGAAAGGACAGTCCCCATGCGAGTTCCTCGGGGGCCTCTCGGGATTCCTCTCCCGTCGCTGCCGGGGCCTAAGACCTTGTGTGGAGTCGGGGCCGGAACCTGAGGATTCCTCTCCAGTGCTGACATGGATCTTGGGGTGCTTCTGGAGTCTCCCCAAGGGAGTCAGTCCTCGTCTCGAATGCGGGCATGCACTTGCGCTTTCCTCCAGAGCGGTAGCAGGAGTGTCACCCAGTCCGCCGCGTGGATCAAAGGATCTATGGTTTTCCCTGGAGTCTTTCCCCCGAGGCTTTCCCACGAGGCTTTCCCACAGGGCTGTCCCAAGTGCACACGTGGTGGGAGTCGATCCTCGGCTTGAACGTCAAGGCAGTGCAGGGAAAACAGGTTCCTCTGGAATGGACTGACACATCTGGGGGACTCTTGGAATGGTGGCACGACCCTGGAGTTCCTCTCGCCTTTCCTGTGGAGAGCGCCTCCTCTTGAGATGCGACGGGAACGCCGGGAGTTCTTTCCCTACGAAACAGGGAAAGGATCCCTCATCTCGAGCTAGGAGGCGGAAAAGGGGCTCCCCTGTATGTGTGCGGGACCCTCGTGCTTCCTCTCGAGGGGAGACGGGTATGTCGGGGAACTTCTTGAGTTGCAGCAAGGGTGTGAAGGACCCTTTGGAAGTTCCAGTGGTTAGATGTGATTAGCCTCGAGAAGCCACAGCGGAAATGGGCCTCATCTCGCCTGGAGGGCAAAACCTCCTGGATTTTCTCGAGTTGCGGCAGGTGCTCTCGACTTACGGTGGGGACCTCAGGGACCCGCTCTGGTGGCCTCAGGAAAGGCCAGTCCCCATGCGAGTTTCTCGGGGGCCTCTCGGGATTCCTCTCCTGTCGATGCCGGGGCCTAAGACCTTGTGTGGAGTCGGGGCCGGAACCTGAGGATTCCTTTCCAGTGCTGACATGGATCTTGGGGAACTTCTGGAGTCTCCCCAGGGGAGTCAGTGCTCGTCTCGAATGCGGGCATGCACTTGCGCTTTCCTCCATAGCGGTAGCAGCAGTGTCACGCAGTCCGCCGCGTGGATCAAAGGATCTATGGTTTTCCCTCGAGTCTTTCCCAAGAGGATTTCCCACGAGGCTTTCCCACAGGGCTGTACCACGTGCACACGTGGTGGGAGTCGATCCTCGGCTTGAACGTCAAGGAAGTGCAGGGAAAACAGGTTCCTCTGGAATGGACTAACACATCTGGGGGACTCTTGGAATGGTGGCACGACCCTGGAGTTCCTCTCGCCTTTCCTGTGGAGAGCGCCTCCTCTTGAGATGCGACAGGAACGCCGGAAATTCTTTCCCTACGAAACAGGGAAAGGATCCCTCATCTCAAGCTAGGAGGTGGAAACGGGGCTCCCCTGGATGTGTGCGGGACCCTCGTGCTTCCCCTCGAGGGGAGACAGGTATGTCGGGGAACATCTTGAGTTGCAGCAAGGGTGTGAAGGACCCTTTGGACGTTCCAGTGGTTAGATGTGATTAGCCTCGAGAAGCCTCAGCGAAAATGGGCCTCATCTCGCCTGGAGGGCAAAACCTCCTGGATTTTCTCGAGTTTCGGCAGGTGCTCTCGACTTACAACGGGGACCTCAGGGACCAGCTCTGGTGGCCTCAGGCAAGGCCATTCCACATGCGAGTTCCTCGGGGGCCTCTCGGGATTCCTCTGCCGTCGATGCCGGGGCCTAAGACCTTGTGTGGAGTCGGGGCCGGAACCTGAGGATTCCTCTCCAGTGCTGACATGGATCTTGGGGTACTTCTGGAGTCTCCCCAGGGGAGTCAGTGCTCGTCTCGAATGCGGGCATGCACTTGTGCTTTCCTCCAGAGCGGTAGCAGCAGTGTCACACAGTCCGCCGCGTGGATCAAAGGATCTATGGTTTTCCCTCGAGTCTTTCCCAGGAGGCTTTCCCCCAGGGCTGTCCCACGTGCACACGTGGTGGGAGTCGATCCTCGGCTTGAACGTCAAGGCAGTGCAGGGAAAACAGGTTCCTCTGGAATGGACTGACACATCTGGGGGACTCTTGGAATGGTGGCACGACCCTGGAGTTCCTCTCGCCTTTCCTGTGGAGAGCGCCTCCTCTTGAGATGCGACGGGAACGCCGGGAATTCTTTCCCTACGAAACAGGGAAAGGATCCCTCATCTCGAGATAGGAGGGCGAAACGGGGCTCCCCAGGATGTCTGCGGGACCCTCGTGCTTCCTATCGAGTGGAGACGGGTATGTCGGGGAACTTCTTGAGTTGCAGAAAGGGTGTGAAGGACCCTTTGGAAGTTCCAGTGGTTAGATGTGATTAGCCTCGAGAAGCCTCAGCCGAAATGGGCCTCATCTCGCCTGGAGGGCAAAACCTCCTGGATTTTCTCGAGTTGCGGCAGGTGCTCTCGACTTACGACGGGGACCTCAGGGACCCGCTCTGGTGGCCTCAGGAAAGGCCAGTCCCCATGCGAGTTCCTCGGGGGCCTCTCGGGATTCCTCTCCCGTCGATGCCGGGGCCTAAGACCTTGTGTGGAGTCGGGGCCGGAACCTGAGGATTCCTTTCCAGTGCTGACATGGATCTTGGGGTACTTCTGGAGTCTCCCCAGGGGAGTCAGTGCTCGTCTCAAATGCGGGCATGCACTTGCGCTTTCCTCCAAAGCGGTAGCAGCAGTGTCACGCAGTCCGCCGCGTCGATCAAAGGATCTATGGTTTTCCCTCGAGTCTTTCCCACGAGGTTTTCCCACGAGGCTTTCCCACAGGGCTGTCCCACGTGCACACGTGGTGAGAGTCAATCCTCGGCTTGAACATCAAGGCAGTGCAGGGAAAACAGGTTCCTCTGGAATGGACTGACACATCTGGGGGATTCTTGGAATGGTGGCACGACCCTGGAGTTCCTCTCGCCTTTCCTGTGGAGAGCGCCTCCTTTTGAGATGCTCCGGGACGCCGGGAATTCTTTCCCTACGAAGCAGGGAAAGGATCCCTCATCTCGAGCTAGGAGGCGGAAACGGGGCTCCCCTGGATGTGTGCGGGACCCTCGTGCTTCCTCTCGAGTGGAGACGGGTATGTCGGGGAACTTCTTGAGTTGCAGCAAGGGTGTGAAGGACCCTTTGGAAGTTCCAGTGGTTAGATGTGATTAGCCTCGAGAAGCCTCAGCGGAAATGGGCCTCATCTCGCCTGGAGGGAAAACCTCCTGGATTTTCTCGAGTTGCGGCAGGTGCTCTCGACATACGACGGGGACCTCAGGGACCCGCTCTGGTGGCCTCAGGAAAGGCCAGTCCCCATGAAAGTTCCTCGGGGGCCTCTCGGGATTCCTCTCCCGTTGATGCCGGGGCCTAAGACCTTGTGTGGAGTCGGGGCCGGAACCTGAGGATTCCTCTCCAGTGCTGACATGGATCTTGGGGAACTTCTGGAGTCTCCCCAGGGGAGTCAGTGCTCGTCTCGAATGCGGGCATGCACTTGCGCTTTCCTCCAGAGCGGTAGCAGCAGTGTCACGCAGTCCGCCGCGTGGATCAAAGGATCTATGGTTTTCCCTCGAGTCTTTCCCACGAGGCTTTCCCACGAGGCTTTCCCACAGGGCTGTCCCACGTGCACACGTGGTGGGAGTCGATCCTCGGCTTGAACGTCAAAGCAGTGCAGGGAAAACAGGTTCCTCTGGAATGGACTGACACATCTGGGGGACTCTTGGAATGGTGGCACGACCCTGGAGTTCCTCTCACCTTTCCTGTGGAGTGCGCCTCCTCTTGAGATGTGCCGGGAATGCCGGGAATTCTTTCCCTACGAAACAGGGAAAGGATCCCTCATCTCGAGCTAGGAGGCGGAAACGGGGCTCCCCTGGATGTGTGCGGGACCCTCGTGCTTCCTCTCCAGTGGAGACGGGTATGGCGGGGAACTTCTTGAGTTGCAGCAAGGGTGTGAAGGACCCTTTGGAAGTTCCAGTGGTTAGATGTGATTAGCCTCGAGAAGCCTCAGTCGAAATGGGCCTCATCTCGCCTGGAGGGCAAAATCTCCTGCATTTTCTCGAGTTGCGGCAGGTGCTCTCGACTTACGGCGGGGACCTCAGGGACCCGCTCTGGTGGCCTCAGGAAAGGCCAGTCCCCATGCGAGTTCCTCGGGGGCCTCTCGGGATTCCTCTCCCGTCGATGCCGGGGCCTAAGACCTTGTGTGGAGTCGGGGCCGGAACCTGAGGATTCCTCTCCAGTGCTGACATGGATCTTGGGGTACTTCTGGAGTCTCCCCAGGGGAGTCAGTGCTCGTTTCGAATGCGGGCATGCACTTGCACTTTCCTCCAGAGCGGTAGCAGCAGTGTCACGCAGTCCGCTGGGTGGATCAAAGGATCTATGATTTTCCCTCGAGTCTTTCCCACGAGGCTTTCCCACGAGGCTTTCCCACAGGGCGGTCCCACGTGCACACGTGGTGGGAGTCGATCCTCGGCTTGAACGTCAAGGCAGTGCAGGGAAAACAGGTTCCTCTGGAACGGACTGACACATCTGGGGGACTCTTGGAATGGTGGCACGACCCTGGAGTTCCTCTCGCCTTTCCTGTGGAGAGCGCCTCCTCTTGAGATGCGACGGGAACGCCGGGAATTCTTTCCCTACGAAACCGGGAAAGGATCCCTCATCTCGAGCTAGGAGGCGGAAACGGGGCTCCCCTGGATGTGTGCGGGACCCTCGTGCTTCCTCTCGAGTGGAGACGGGTATGTCGGGGAACTTCTTGAGTTGCAGCAAGGGTGTGAAGGACCCTTTGGAAGTTCCAGTGGTTAGATGTGATTAGCCTCGAGAAGCTTCAGCGGAAATGGGCCTCATCTCGCCTGGAGGGCAAAACCTCCTGGATTTTCTCGAGTTGCGGCAGGTGCTCTCGACTTACGGCGGGGACCTCAGGGACCCGCTCTGGTGGCCTCAGGAAAGGCCAGTCCCCATGCGAATTCCTCGGGGGCCTCTCGGGATTCCTCTCCCGTCGCGCCGGGGCCTAAGACCTTGTGTGGAGTCGGGGCCGGAACCTGAGGATTACTCTCCAGTGCTGACATGGATCTTGGGGTATTTCTGGAGTCTCCCCAGGGGAGTCAGTGCTCGTGTCGAATGCGGGCATGCACTTGCGCTTTCCTCCAAAGCGGTAGCAGCAGTGTCACGCAGTCCGCGGCGTGGATCAAAGGATCTATGGTTTTCCCTCTAGTCTTTCCCACGAGGCTTTCCCACGAGTCTTTCCCACAGGGCTGTCCCACGTGCACACGTGGTGGGAGTCGATCCTCGGCTTGAACGTCAAGGCAGTGCAGGGAAAACAGGTTCCTCTGGAATGGACTGACACATCTGGGGATTCTTGGAATGGTGGCACGACCCTGGAGTTCCTCTCGCCTTTCCTGTGGAGAGCGCCTCCTCTTGAGATGCGACGGGAACGCCAGGAATTCTTTCCCTCCGAAACAGGGAAAGGATCCCTCATCTCGAGCTAGGAGGCGGAAACGGGGCTCCCCTGGATGTGTGCGGGACACCACGTGCTTCCTCTCGAGTGGAGACGGGTATGTCGGGGAACTTCTTGAGTTGCAGCAAGGGTGTGACGGACCCTTTGCAAGTTCCAGTGGTTAGATGTGATTAGCCTCGAGAAGCCTCAGCGGAAATGGGCCTCATCTCGCCTGGAGGGCAAAACCTCCTGGATTTTCTCGAGTTACGGCAGGTGCTCTCGACTTACGACGGGGACCTCAGGGACCCGCTCCGTTGGCCTCAGGAAAGGCCAGTCCCGATGCGAGTTCCTCGGGGGCCTCTCGGGATTCCTCTCCCGTCGATGCCGGGACCTAAGACTTTGTGTGTAGTCGGGGCCGGAACCTGAGGATTCCTCTCCAGTGCTGACATGGATCTTGGGGTACTTCTGGAGTCTCCCCAGGGGAGTCAGTGCTCGTCTCGAATGCGGGCATGCACTTGCGCTTTCCTCCAGAGCGGGAGCAGCAGTGTCACGCAGTCCGCCGCGTGGATCAAAGGATCTATGGTTTTCCCTCGAGTCTTTCCCACGAGGCTTTCCCACGAGGCTTTCCCACAGGGCTGTCCCACGTGCACACGTGGTGGGAGTCGATCCTCGGCTTGAACGTCAAGGCAGTGCAGGGAAAACAGGTTCCTCTGGAATGGACTGAGACATCTGGGGGACTCTTGGAATGGTGGCACGACCCTGGAGTACCTCTCACCTTTCCTGTGGAGAGCGCCTCCTCTTGAGATGTGACGGGAACGCCGGAAATTCTTTCCCTACGAAACAGGGAAAGGATCCCTCATCTCGAGCTAGGAGGCGGAAACGGGGCTCCCCTGGATGTGTGCGGGACCCTCGTGCTTCCTCTCGAGTGGAGACGGGTATGGCGGGGAACTTCTTGAGTTGCAGCAATGGTGTGAAGGACCCTTTGGAAGTTCCAGTGGTTAGATGTGATTAGCCTCGAGAAGCCTCAGCGGAAATGGGCCTCATCTCGCCTGGAGGGCAAAACCTCCTGCATTTTCTCGAGTTGCGGTAGGTGCTCTCGACTTACGGCGGGGACCTCCAGAACCCTCTCTGGTGGCCTCAGGAAAGGCCAGTCCCCATGCGAGTTCCTCGGGGGCCTCTCGGGATTCCTCTGCCGTCGATGCCGGGGCCTAAGACCTTGTGTGGAGTCGGGGCCGTAACCTGAGCATTCCTCTCCAGTGCTGACATGGATCTTGGGGTACTTCTGGAGTCTCCCCAGGGGAGTCAGTCCTCGTCTCGAAAGCGGGCATGCACTTGCACTTTCCTCCAGAGCGGTAGCAGCAGTGTCACGCAGTCCGCCGCGTGGATCAAAGGTTCTATGCTTTTCCCTCGAGTCTTTCGCACGAGGCTTTCCCACGAGGCTTTCCCACAGGGCTGTCCCACGTGCACACGTGGTGGGAGTCGATCCTCGGCTTGAACGTCAAGGCAGTGCAGGGAAAACAGGTTCCTCTGGAATGGACTGACACATCTGGGGGACTCTTGGAATGGTGGCACGACCCTGGAGTTCCTCTCGCCTTTCCTGTGGAGAACGCCTCCTCTTGAGATGCGACGGGAACGCCGGGAATTCTTTCCCTACGAAACAGGGAAAGGATTCCTCATCTCGAGCTAGGAGGCGGAAACGGGGCTCCCCTGGATGTGTGCTGGACCCTCGTGCTTCCTCTCGAGTGGAGACGGGTATGTAGGGGAACTTCTTGAGTTGCAGCAAGGGTGTGAAGGACCCTTTGGAAGTTCCAGTGGATAGATGTGATTAGCCTAGAGAAGCCTCAGCGGAAATGGGCCTCATCTCGCCTGGAGGGCAAAACCTCCTGGATTTTCTCGAGTTGGGGCAGGTGCTCTCGTCTTACGACGGGGACCTCAGGGACCGCTCTGGTGGCCTCAGGAAAGGCCAGTCCCCATGCGAGATCCTCGGGGGCCTCTCGGGATTCCTCTGCCGTCGATGCCGGGGCCTAAGACCATGTGTGAAGTCGGGGCCGGAACCTGAGGATTCCTCTCCAGTGCTGACATGGATCTTGGGGTACTTCTGGAGTCTCCCCAGTGGAGTCAGTCTTCGTCTCGAATGCTGGCATGCACTTGCGCTTTCCTCCAGAGCGGTAGCAGCAGTGTCACGCAGTCCGCCGCGTGGATCAAAGGATCTATGGTTTTCCCTCGAGTCTTTCCCACGAGGCTTTCCCACGAGGCTTTCCCACAGGGCGGTCCCACGTGCACACGTGCTGGGAGTCGATCCTCGGCTTGAACGTCAAGGCAGTGCAGGGAAAACAGGTTCCTCTGAAATGGACGGACACATCTGGGGGACTCTTTGAAGGGTGGCACGACCCTGGAGTTCCTCTCGCATTTCCTGTGGAGAGCGCCTCCTCTTGAGATGCGACGGGAACGCCGGGAATTCTTTCCCTATGAAAGAGGGAAAGGATCCCTCATCTCGAGCTAGGAGGCGGAAACGGGGCTCCCCTGGATGTGTGAGGGACCCCACGTGCTTCCTCTCGAGTGGAGACGGGTATGTCGGGGAACTTCTTGAGTTGCAGCAAGGGTGTGAAGGACCCTTTGGAAGTTCCAGTGTTTAGACGTGATTGGCCTCGAGAAGCCTCAGCGGAAATGGGCCTCATGTCGCCTGGAGGGCAAAACCTCCTGGATTTTCTCGAGTTGCGGCAGGTGCTCTCGACTTACGACTGGGACCTCAGGGACCCGCTCTGGTGGCCTCAGGAAAGGCCAGTCCCCATGCGAGTTCCTCAGGGGGCTCTCGGGATTCCTCTCCCGTCGATGCCGGGGCCTAAGACCTTGTGTGGAGTCGGGGCCGGAACCTGAGGATTCCTCTCCAGTGCTGACATGGATCTTGGGGTACTTCTGGAGTCTCCCCAGGGGAGTCAGTCCTCGTCTCGAATGCGGGCATGCACTTGCGCTTTCCTCCAGAGCGGCAGCAGCAGTGTCACGCAGTCCGCCGCGTGGATCAAAGGATCTATGGTTTTCCCTCGAGTCTTTCCCACGAGGCTTTCCCACGAGGCTTTCCCACAGGGCTGTTCCACGTGCACACGTGGTGGGACTCGATCCTCGGCTTGAACGTCAAGGAAGTGCAGGGAAAACAGGTTCCTCTGGAATGGACTGACACATCTGGGGGACTCTTGGAATGGTGGCACGACCCTGGAGTTCCTCTCGCCTTTCCTGTGGAGAGCGCCTCCTCTTGAGATGCGACGGGAACGCCGGGAATTCTTTCCCTATCAAACAGGGAAAGGATCCCTCATCTCGAGCTAGGAGGCGGAAACGGGGCTCCCCTGGATGTGTGCGGGAACCTCTTGCTTCCTCTCGAGTGGAGACGGGTATGTCGGGGAACTTCTTGAGTTGCAGCAAGGGTGTGAAGGACCCTTTGGAAGTTCCAGTGTTTAGATGTGATTAGCCTCGAGAAGCCTCAGCGGAAATGGGCCTCATCTCGCCTGGAGGGCAAAACCTCCTGGATTTTCTCGAGTTGCGGCAGGTGCTCTCGACTTACGACGGGGACCTCAGGGACACGCTCTGGTGGCCTCAGGAAAGGCCAGTCCCATGCGAGTTCCTCGTGGGCCTCTCGGGATTCCTCTCCCGTCGATGCCGGGGCCTAAGACCTTGTGTGGAGTCGGGGCCGGAACCTAAGGATTCGTCTCCAGTGCTGACATGGATCTTGGGGTACTTCTGGAGTCTCCCCAGGGGAGTCAGTCCTCGTCTCGAATGCGGGCATGCACTTGCGCTTTCCTCCAGAGCGGTAGCAGCAGTGTCACGCAGTCCGCCGCGTGGATCAAAGGATCTATGGTTTTCCCTCGAGTCTTTCCACGAGGCTTTCCCACGAGGCTTTCCCACAGGGCTGTCCCACGTGCACACGTGGTGGGAGTCGATCCTCGCTTGAACGTCAAGGCAGGGCAGGGAAACAGGTTCCTCTGGAATGGACTGACACATCTGGGGGTTCTTGGAATGGTGCCACGACCCTGGAGTTCCCCTCGCCTTTCCTGTGGAGAGCGCCTCCTCTTGAGATGCGACGGGAACGCTGGGAATTCTTTCCCTACTAAACAGGGAAAGGATCGCTCATCTCGAGCTAGGAGGCGGAAACGGTGCTCCACTGGATGTTTCCGGAACCCCACGTGCTTCCTCTCGAGTGGAGACGGGTATGTCACGGAACTGCTTGAGTTGCAGCAAGGGTGTGAAGGACCCTTTGGAAGTTCCAGTGGTTAGATGTGATTAGCCTCGAGAAGCCTCAGCGGAAATGGGCCTCATCTCGCCTGGAGGCCAAAACCTCCTGGATTTTCTCGAGTTGCGGCAGGTGCTCTCGACTTACGACGGGGACCTCAGGGACCCGCTCTGGTGGCCTCAGGAAAGGCCAGTCCCCATGCGAGTTCCTCGGGGGCCTCTCGGGTTTCCTCTCCCGTCGATGCCGGGGCCTAAGACCTTGAGTGGAGTCGGGGCCGGAACCTGAGGATTCCTCTCCAGTGCTGACATGGATCTTGGGGTACTTCTGGAGTCTCCCCAGGGGAGTCAGTCCTCGTCTCGAATGCGGGCATGCACTTGCGCTTTCCTCCAGAGCGGTAGCAGCAGTGTCACGCAATCCGCCGCGTGGATCAAAGGATCCATGGTTTTCCCTCGAGTCTTTCCCACGAGGCTTTCCCACGAGGCTTTCCCACAGGGCTGTCCCACGTGCACACGTGGTGGGAGTCGATCCTCGGCTTGAACGTCAAGGCAGTGCAGGGAAAACAGGTTCCTCTGGAATGGACTGACACATCTGGGGGACTCTTGGAATGGTGGCACGACCCTGGAGTTCCTCTCACCTTTCCTGTGGAGAGCACCTCCTCTTGAGATGCGACGGTAACGCCGGGAATTCTTTCCCTACGAAACAGGGAAAGGATCCCTCATCTCGAGCTAGGAGGCGGAAACGGGGCTCCCCTGGATGTGTGCGGGACCCCACGTGCTTCCTCTCGAGTGGAGACGGGTATGTCGGGGAACTTCTGGAGTTGCAGCAAGGGTGTGAAGGACCCTTAGGAAGTTCCAGTGGTTAGACGTGATTAGCCTCGAGAAGCCTCAGAGGAAATGGGCCTCATTTCGCCTGGAGGGCAAAACCTCCTGGATTTTCTCGAGTTGCGGCAGGTGCTCTCGACTTACGACGGGGACCTCAGGGACCCGCTCTGGTGGCCTCAGGAAAGGCCAGTCCCCATGCGAGTTCCTCGGGGCCTCTCGGGATAACTCTCCCGTCGATGCCGGGGCCTAAGACCTTGTGTGGAGTCGGGGCCGGAACCTGAGGATTCCTCTCCAGTGCTGACATGGATCTTGGGGTACTTCTGGAGTCTCCCCAGGGGAGTCAGTCCTCGTCTCGAATGCAGGCATGCACTTGCGCTTTCCTCCAGAGCGGTAGCAGCAGTGTCACGCAGTCCGCCGCGTGGATCAAAGGATCTATGGTTTTCCCTCGAGTCTTTCCCACGAGGCTTTCCCACGAGGCTTTCCCACAGGTCTGTCCCACGTGCACACGTTGTGGGAGTCGATCCTCGGCTTGAACGTCAAGGCAGTGCAGGGAAAACAGGTTCCTCTGTAATGGACTGACATATCTGGGGGTCTCTTGGAATGGTGCCACGATCCTGGAGTTCCTCTCGCCTTTCCTGTGGAGAGCGCCTCCTCTTGAGATGCGACGGGAACGCCGGGAATTCTTTCCCTACTAAACAGGGAAAGGATCCCTCATCACGAGCTAGGAGGCGGAAACGGGGCTCCCCTGGATGTGTGCGGGACCCCACGTGCTTCTCTCGAGTGGAGACGGGTATGTCGCAGAACTGCTTGAGTTGCAGCAAGGGTGTGAAGGACCCTTTGGAAGTTCCAGTGGTTAGATATGATTAGCATCGAGAAGCCTCAGCGGAAATGGGCCTCATCTCGCCTGGAGGGCAAAACCTCCTGGATTTTCTCGAGTTGCGGCAGGTGCTCTCGACTTACGACGGGGACCTCAGGGCCCCGCTCTGGAGGCCTCAGGAAAGGCTAGTCCCCATGCGAGTTCCGCGGGGGCCTCTCGGGATTCCTCTCCCGTCGATGCCGGGGCCTAAGACCTTGTGTGGAGTCGGGGCCGGAACCTGAGGATTCCTCTCCAGTGCTGACATGGATCTTGGGGTACTTCTGGAGTCTCCCCAGGGGAGTAAGTCCTCGTCTCGAATGCGGGCATGCACTTGCGCTTTCCTCCAGAGCGGTAGCAGCAGTGTCACGCAGTCCGCCGCGTGGATCAATGGATCTATGGTTTTCCCTCGAGTCTTTCCCACGAGGCTTTCCCACGAGGCTTTCCCACAGGTCTGTCCCACGTGCACACGTGGTGGGAGTCGATTCTCGGCTTGAACGTCAAGGCAGTGCAGGGAAAACAGGTTCCTCTGGAATGGACTGACATATCTGGGGGTCTCTTGGAATGGTGCCACGATCCTGGAGTTCCTCTCGCCTTTCCTGTGGAGAGCGCCTCCTCTTGAATGCGACGGGAACGCCGGGAATTCTTTCCCTACTAAACAGGGAAAGGATCCCTCATCTCGAGCTAGGAAGCGGAAACGGGGCTCCCCTGGATGTGTGCGGGACCCCACGTGCTTCCTCTCGAGTGGAGACGGGTATGTCGCGGAACTGCTTGAGTTGCAGCAAGGGTGTGAAGGACCCTTTGGAAGTTCCAGTGGTTAGATATGATTAGCATCGAGAAGCCTCAGCGGAAATGGGCCTCATCTCGCCTGGAGGGCAAAACCTCCTGGATTTTCTCGAGTTGAGGCAGGTGCTCTCGACTTACGACGGGGACCTCAGGGCCCCGCTCCGGAGGCCTCAGGAAAGGCTAGTCCCCATGCGAGTTCCTCGGGGGCCTCTCGGGATTCCTCTCCCGTCGATGCCGGGGCCTAAGACCTTGTGTGGAGTCGGGGCCGGAACCTGAGGATTCCTCTCCAGTGCTGACATGGATCTTGGGGTACTTCTGGAGTCTCCCCAGGGGAGTCAGTCCTCGTCTCGAATGCGGGCATGCACTTGCGCTTTCCTCCAGAGCGGTAGCAGCAGTGTCACGCAGTCCGCCGCGTGGATCAAAGGATCTATGGTTTTCCCTCGAGTCTTTCCCACGAGGCTTTCCCACGAGGCTTTCCCACAGGGCTGTTCCACGTGCACACGTTGTGGGAGTCGATCCTCGGCTTGAACGTCAAGGCAGTGCAGGGAAAACAGGTTCCTCTGGAATGGACTGACACATCTGGGGGACTCTTGGAATGGTGGCACGACCCTGGAGTTCCTCTCGCCTTTCCTGTGGAGAGCGCCTCCTCTTGAGATGCGACGGGAACGCCGGGAATTCTTTCCCTAAGAAACAGGGAAAGGATCCCTCATCTCGAGCTAGGAGGCGGAAACGGGGCTCCCCTGGATGTGTGCGAGACCCCACGTGCTTCCTCTCGAGTGGAGACGGGTATGTCGGGGAACTTCTTGAGTTTCAGTAAGGGTGTGAAGGACACTTTGGAAGTTCCAGTGGTTAGACGTGATTAGCCTCGAGAAGCCTCAGCGGAAATGGGCCTCATCTCGCCTGGAGGGCAAAACCTCCTGGATTTTCTCGAGTTGCGGCAGGTGCTCTCGACTTACGACGGGGACCTCAGGGACCCGCTCTGGTGGCATCAGGAAAGGCCAGTCCCCATGCGAGTTCCTCGGGGGCCTCTCGGGATTCCTCTCCCGTCCATGCCGGGGCCTAAGACCTTGTGTGGAGTCGGGGCCGGAACCTGAGGATTCCTCTCCAGTGCTGACATGGATCTTGGGGTACTTCTGGAGTCTCCCCAGGGGAGTCAGTCCTCGTCTCGAATGCGGGCATGCACTTGCGCTTTCCTCCAGAGCGGTAGCAGCAGTGTCACGCAGTCCGCCGCGTGGATCAAAGGATCTATGGTTTTCCCTCGAGTCTTTCCCACGAGGCTTTCCCACGAGGCTTTCCCACAGGGCTGTCCCACGTGCACACGTGGTGGGATTCGATCCTCGGCTTGAACGTCAAGGCAGTGCAGGGAAAACAGGTTCCTCTGGAATGGACTGACATATCTGGGGGTCTCTTGGAATGGTGCCACGATCCTGGAGTTCCTCTCGCCTTTCCTGTGGAGAGCGCCTCCTCTTGAGATGCGACGGGAACGCCGGGAATTCTTTCCCTACTAAACAGGGAAAGGATCCCTCATCTCGAGCTAGGAGGCGGAAACGGGGCTCCCCTGGATGTGTGCGGGACCCCACGTGCTTCCTCTCGTGTGGAGACGGGTATGTCGCGGAACTGCTTGAGTTGCAGCAAGGGTGTGAAGGACCCTTTGGAAGTTCCAGTGGTTAGATATGATTAGCATCGAGAAGCCTCAGCGGAAATGGGCCTCATCTCGCCTGGAGGGCAAAACCTCCTGGATTTTCTCGAGTTGCGGCAGGTGCTCTCGACTTACGACGGAAACTCAGGGCCCCGCTCCGGAGGCCTCAGGAAAGGCTAGTCCCCATGCGAGTTCCTCGGGGCCCTCTCGGGATTCCTCTCCCGTCGATGCCGGGGCCTAAGACCTTGTGTGGAGTCGGGGCCGGAACCTGAGGATTCCTCTCCAGTGCTGACATGGATCTTGGGGTACTTCTGGAGTCTCCCCAGGGGAGTCAGTCCTCGTCTCGAATGCGGGCATGCACTTGCGCTTTCCTCCAGAGCGGTAGCAGCAGTGTCACGCAGTCCGCCGCGTGGATCAAAGGATCTATGGTTTTCCCTCGAGTCTTTCCCACGAGGCTTTCCCACGAGGCTTTCCCACAGGGCTGTCCCACGTGCACACGTGGTGGGAGTCGATCCTCGGCTGAAACGTCAAGGCAGTGCAGGGAAAACAGGTTCCTCTGGAATGGACTGACCCATCTCGGAGACTCTTGGAATGGTGGCAAGACCCTGGAGTTCCTCTCGCCTTTCCTGTGGAGAGCGCCTCCTCTTGAGATGCGTCGGGAACGCCGGGAATTCTTTCCCTACGAAACAGGGAAAGGATCCCTCTTCTCGAGCTAGGAGGCGGAAACGGGGTTCCCCTCGATGTGTGCGGGACCCCACGTGCTTCCTCTCTAGTGGAGACGGGTATGTCGGGGAACTTCTTGAGTTGCAGCAAGGGTGTGAAGGACCCTTTGGAAGTTCCAGTGGTTAGATGTGATTAGCCTCAAGAAGCCTCAGCGGAAATGGGCCTCATCTCGCCTGGAGGGCAAAACCTCCTGGATTTTCTCGAGTTGCGGCAAGTGCTCTCGACTTACGACGGGGACCTCAGGGACCCGCTCTGGTGGCCTCAGGAAAGGCCAGTCCACATGCGAGTTCCTCGGGGGCCTCTCGCGATTCCTCTCCCGTCGATGCCGGTGCCTAAGACCTTGTGTGGAGTCGGGGCCGGAACCTGAGGATTCCTCTCCAGTGCTGACATGGATCTTGGCGTACTTCTGGAGTTTCCCCAGGGGAGTCAGTCCTCGTCTCGAATGCGGGCATGCACTTGCGCTTTCCTCCAGAGCGGTAGCAGCAGTGTCACGCAGTCCGCCGCGTGGATCAAAGGATCTATGGTTTTCCCTCGAGTCTTTCCCACGAGGCTTTCCCACGAGGCTTTCCCACAGGGCTGTCCCACGTGCACACGTGGTGGGAGTCGATCCTCTTCTTGAACGTCAAGGCAGTGCAGGGAAAACAGGTTCCTATGGAATGGACTGACACATCTGGGGGTCTCTTGGAATGGTGCCACGACCCTGGAGTTCCTCTCCTCTTTCCTGTGGAGAGCGCCTCCTCTTGAGATGCGACGGGAACGCCGGGAATTCTTTCCCTACGAAACAGGGAAAGGATCCCTCATCTCGAGCTAGGATGCGGAAACGGGGCTCCCATGGATGTGTGCGGGAACCCTCGTGCTTCCTCTCGAGTGGAGACGGGTATGTCGGGGAACTTCTTAAGTTGCAGCAAGGGTGTGAAGGACCCTTAGGAAGTTCCAGTGGTTAGAACTGATTAGCCTCGAGAAGCCTCAGCGGAAATGGGCCTCATCTCGCCTGGAGGGCAAAACCTCCTGGATTTTCTCGAGTTGCGGCAGGTGCTCTCGACTTACGACGGGGACTTCAGGGACCCGCTCTGGTGGCTTCAGGAAAGGCCAGTCCCCATGCGAGTTCCTCGGGGGCCTCTCGGGATTCCTCTCCCGTCGATGCCGGGGCCTAAGACCTTGTGTGGAGTCGGGGCCGGAACCTGAGGATTCCTCTCCAGTGCTGACATGGATCTTGGGGTACTTCTGGAGTCTCCCCAGGGGAGTCAGTCCTCGTCTCGAATGCGGGCATGCACTTGCGCTTTCCTCCAGAGCGGGAGCAGCAGTGTCACGCAGTCCGCCGCGTGGATCAAAGGATCTATGGTTTTCCCTCGAGTCTTTCCCACGAGGCTTTCCCACGAGGCTTTCCCACAGGGCTGTCCCACGTGCACACGTGGTGGGAGTCGATCCTCGGCTTGAACGTCAAGGCAGTGCAGGGAAAACAGGTTCCTCTGGAATGGACTGAGACATCTGGGGGACTCTTGGAATGGTGGCACGACCCTGGAGTACCTCTCACCTTTCCTGTGGAGAGCGCCTCCTCTTGAGATGTGACGGGAACGCCGGAAATTCTTTCCCTACGAAACAGGGAAAGGATCCCTCATCTCGAGCTAGGAGGCGGAAACGGGGCTCCCCTGGATGTGTGCGGGACCCTCGTGCTTCCTCTCGAGTGGAGACGGGTATGGCGGGGAACTTCTTGAGTTGCAGCAATGGTGTGAAGGACCCTTTGGAAGTTCCAGTGGTTAGATGTGATTAGCCTCGAGAAGCCTCAGCGGAAATGGGCCTCATCTCGCCTGGAGGGCAAAACCTCCTGCATTTTCTCGAGTTGCGGTAGGTGCTCTCGACTTACGGCGGGGACCTCCAGAACCCGCTCTGGTGGCCTCAGGAAAGGCCAGTCCCCATGCGAGTTCCTCGGGGGCCTCTCGGGATTCCTCTGCCGTCGATGCCGGGGCCTAAGACCTTGTGTGGAGTCGGGGCCGTAACCTGAGCATTCCTCTCCAGTGCTGACATGGATCTTGGGGTACTTCTGGAGTCTCCCCAGGGGAGTCAGTCCTCGTCTCGAAAGCGGGCATGCACTTGCACTTTCCTCCAGAGCGGTAGCAGCAGTGTCACGCAGTCCGCCGCGTGGATCAAAGGTTCTATGCTTTTCCCTCGAGTCTTTCGCACGAGGCTTTCCCACGAGGCTTTCCCACAGGGCTGTCCCACGTGCACACGTGGAGGGAGTCGATCCTCGGCTTGAACGTCAAGGCAGTGCAGGGAAAACAGGTTCCTCTGGAATGGACTGACACATCTGGGGGACTCTTGGAAGGGTGGCACGACCCTGGAGTTCCTCTCGCCTTTCCTGTGGAGAACGCCTCCTCTTGAGATGCGACGGGAACGCCGGGAATTCTTTCCCTACGAAACAGGGAAAGGATTCCTCATCTCGAGCTAGGAGGCGGAAACGGGGCTCCCCTGGATGTGTGCTGGACCCTCGTGCTTCCTCTCGAGTGGAGACGGGTATGTAGGGGAACTTCTTGAGTTGCAGCAAGGGTGTGAAGGACCCTTTGGAAGTTCCAGTGGATAGATGTGATTAGCCTAGAGAAGCCTCAGCGGAAATGGGCCTCATCTCGCCTGGAGGGCAAAACCTCCTGGATTTTCTCGAGTTGGGGCAGGTGCTCTCGTCTTACGACGGGGACCTCAGGGACCGCTCTGGTGGCCTCAGGAAAGGCCAGTCCCCATGCGAGATCCTCGGGGGCCTCTCGGGATTCCTCTGCCGTCGATGCCGGGGCCTAAGACCATGTGTGAAGTCGGGGCCGGAACCTGAGGATTCCTCTCCAGTGCTGACATGGATCTTGGGGTACTTCTGGAGTCTCCCCAGTGGAGTCAGTCTTCGTCTCGAATGCTGGCATGCACTTGCGCTTTCCTCCAGAGCGGTAGCAGCAGTGTCACGCAGTCCGCCGCGTGGATCAAAGGATCTATGGTTTTCCCTCGAGTCTTTCCCACGAGGCTTTCCCACGAGGCTTTCCCACTGGGCGGTCCCACGTGCACACGTGCTGGGAGTCGATCCTCGGCTTGAACGTCAAGGCAGTGCAGGGAAAACAGGTTCCTCTGAAATGGACGGACACATCTGGGGGACTCTTTGAAGGGTGGCACGACCCTGGAGTTCCTCTCGCATTTCCTGTGGAGAGCGCCTCCTCTTGAGATGCGACGGGAACGCCGGGAATTCTTTCCCTATGAAAGAGGGAAAGGATCCCTCATCTCGAGCTAGGAGGCGGAAACGGGGCTCCCCTGGATGTGTGAGGGACCCCACGTGCTTCCTCTCGAGTGGAGACGGGTATGTCGGGGAACTTCTTGAGTTGCAGCAAGGGTGTGAAGGACCCTTTGGAAGTTCCAGTGTTTAGACGTGATTGGCCTCGAGAAGCCTCAGCGGAAATGGGCCTCATGTCGCCTGGAGGGCAAAACCTCCTGGATTTTCTCGAGTTGCGGCAGGTGCTCTCGACTTACGACTGGGACCTCAGGGACCCGCTCTGGTGGCCTCAGGAAAGGCCAGTCCCCATGCGAGTTCCTCAGGGGGCTCTCGGGATTCCTCTCCCGTCGATGCCGGGGCCTAAGACCTTGTGTGGAGTCGGGGCCGGAACCTGAGGATTCCTCTCCAGTGCTGACATGGATCTTGGGGTACTTCTGGAGTCTCCCCAGGGGAGTCAGTCCTCGTCTCGAATGCGGGCATGCACTTGCGCTTTCCTCCAGAGCGGCAGCAGCAGTGTCACGCAGTCCGCCGCGTGGATCAAAGGATCTATGGTTTTCCCTCGAGTCTTTCCCACGAGGCTTTCCCACGAGGCTTTCCCACAGGGCTGTTCCACGTGCACACGTGGTGGGACTCGATCCTCGGCTTGAACGTCAAGGAAGTGCAGGGAAAACAGGTTCCTCTGGAATGGACTGACACATCTGGGGGACTCTTGGAATGGTGGCACGACCCTGGAGTTCCTCTCGCCTTTCCTGTGGAGAGCGCCTCCTCTTGAGATGCGACGGGAACGCCGGGAATTCTTTCCCTATCAAACAGGGAAAGGATCCCTCATCTCGAGCTAGGAGGCGGAAACGGGGCTCCCCTGGATGTGTGCGGGAACCTCTTGCTTCCTCTCGAGTGGAGACGGGTATGTCGGGGAACTTCTTGAGTTGCAGAAAGGGTGTGAAGGACCCTTTGGAAGTTCCAGTGTTTAGATGTGATTAGCCTCGAGAAGCCTCAGCGGAAATGGGCCTCATCTCGCCTGGAGGGCAAAACCTCCTGGATTTTCTCGAGTTGCGGCAGGTGCTCTCGACTTACGACGGGGACCTCAGGGACACGCTCTGGTGGCCTCAGGAAAGGCCAGTCCCATGCGAGTTCCTCGTGGGCCTCTCGGGATTCCTCTCCCGTCGATGCCGGGGCCTAAGACCTTGTGTGGAGTCGGGGCCGGAACCTAAGGATTCGTCTCCAGTGCTGACATGGATCTTGGGGTACTTCTGGAGTCTCCCCAGGGGAGTCAGTCCTCGTCTCGAATGCGGGCATGCACTTGCGCTTTCCTCCAGAGCGGTAGCAGCAGTGTCACGCAGTCCGCCGCGTGGATCAAAGGATCTATGGTTTTCCCTCGAGTCTTTCCACGAGGCTTTCCCACGAGGCTTTCCCACAGGGCTGTCCCACGTGCACACGTGGTGGGAGTCGATCCTCGCTTGAACGTCAAGGCAGGGCAGGGAAACAGGTTCCTCTGGAATGGACTGACACATCTGGGGGTTCTTGGAATGGTGCCACGACCCTGGAGTTCCCCTCGCCTTTCCTGTGGAGAGCGCCTCCTCTTGAGATGCGACGGGAACGCTGGGAATTCTTTCCCTACTAAACAGGGAAAGGATCCCTCATCTCGAGCTAGGAGGCGGAAACGGTGCTCCACTGGATGTTTCCGGAACCCCACGTGCTTCCTCTCGAGTGGAGACGGGTATGTCACGGAACTGCTTGAGTTGCAGCAAGGGTGTGAAGGACCCTTTGGAAGTTCCAGTGGTTAGATGTGATTAGCCTCGAGAAGCCTCAGCGGAAATGGGCCTCATCTCGCCTGGAGGCCAAAACCTCCTGGATTTTCTCGAGTTGCGGCAGGTGCTCTCGACTTACGACGGGGACCTCAGGGACCCGCTCTGGTGGCCTCAGGAAAGGCCAGTCCCCATGCGAGTTCCTCGGGGGCCTCTCGGGTTTCCTCTCCCGTCGATGCCGGGGCCTAAGACCTTGAGTGGAGTCGGGGCCGGAACCTGAGGATTCCTCTCCAGTGCTGACATGGATCTTGGGGTACTTCTGGAGTCTCCCCAGGGGAGTCAGTCCTCGTCTCGAATGCGGGCATGCACTTGCGCTTTCCTCCAGAGCGGTAGCAGCAGTGTCACGCAATCCGCCGCGTGGATCAAAGGATCCATGGTTTTCCCTCGAGTCTTTCCCACGAGGCTTTCCCACGAGGCTTTCCCACAGGGCTGTCCCACGTGCACACGTGGTGGGAGTCGATCCTCGGCTTGAACGTCAAGGCAGTGCAGGGAAAACAGGTTCCTCTGGAATGGACTGACACATCTGGGGGACTCTTGGAATGGTGGCACGACCCTGGAGTTCCTCTCACCTTTCCTGTGGAGAGCACCTCCTCTTGAGATGCGACGGTAACGCCGGGAATTCTTTCCCTACGAAACAGGGAAAGGATCCCTCATCTCGAGCTAGGAGGCGGAAACGGGGCTCCCCTGGATGTGTGCGGGACCCCACGTGCTTCCTCTCGAGTGGAGACGGGTATGTCGGGGAACTTCTTGAGTTGCAGCAAGGGTGTGAAGGACCCTTAGGAAGTTCCAGTGGTTAGACGTGATTAGCCTCGAGAAGCCTCAGAGGAAATGTGCCTCATTTCGCCTGGAGGGCAAAACCTCCTGGATTTTCTCGAGTTGCGGCAGGTGCTCTCGACTTACGACGGGGACCTCAGGGACCCGCTCTGGTGGCCTCAGGAAAGGCCAGTCCCCATGCGAGTTCCTCGGGGCCTCTCGGGATAACTCTCCCGTCGATGCCGGGGCCTAAGACCTTGTGTGGAGTCGGGGCCGGAACCTGAGGATTCCTCTCCAGTGCTGACATGGATCTTGGGGTACTTCTGGAGTCTCCCCAGGGGAGTAAGTCCTCGTCTCGAATGCGGGCATGCACTTGCGCTTTCCTCCAGAGCGGTAGCAGCAGTGTCACGCAGTCCGCCGCGTGGATCAATGGATCTATGGTTTTCCCTCGAGTCTTTCCCACGAGGCTTTCCCACGAGGCTTTCCCACAGGTCTGTCCCACGTGCACACGTGGTGGGAGTCGATTCTCGGCTTGAACGTCAAGGCAGTGCAGGGAAAACAGGTTCCTCTGGAATGGACTGACATATCTGGGGGTCTCTTGGAATGGTGCCACGATCCTGGAGTTCCTCTCGCCTTTCCTGTGGAGAGCGCCTCCTCTTGAATGCGACGGGAACGCCGGGAATTCTTTCCCTACTAAACAGGGAAAGTATCCCTCATCTCGAGCTAGGAAGCGGAAACGGGGCTCCCCTGGATGTGTGCGGGACCCCACGTGCTTCCTCTCGAGTGGAGACGGGTATGTCGCGGAACTGCTTGAGTTGCAGCAAGGGTGTGAAGGACCCTTTGGAAGTTCCAGTGGTTAGATATGATTAGCATCGAGAAGCCTCAGCGGAAATGGGCCTCATCTCGCCTGGAGGGCAAAACCTCCTGGATTTTCTCGAGTTGAGGCAGGTGCTCTCGACTTACGACGGGGACCTCAGGGCCCCGCTCCGGAGGCCTCAGGAAAGGCTAGTCCCCATGCGAGTTCCTCGGGGGCCTCTCGGGATTCCTCTCCCGTCGATGCCGGGGCCTAAGACCTTGTGTGGAGTCGGGGCCGGAACCTGAGGATTCCTCTCCAGTGCTGACATGGATCTTGGGGTACTTCTGGAGTCTCCCCAGGGGAGTCAGTCCTCGTCTCGAATGCGGGCATGCACTTGCGCTTTCCTCCAGAGCGGTAGCAGCAGTGTCACGCAGTCCGCCGCGTGGATCAAAGGATCTATGGTTTTCCCTCGAGTCTTTCCCACGAGGCTTTCCCACGAGGCTTTCCCACAGGGCTGTTCCACGTGCACACGTTGTGGGAGTCGATCCTCGGCTTGAACGTCAAGGCAGTGCAGGGAAAACAGGTTCCTCTGGAATGGACTGACACATCTGGGGGACTCTTGGAATGGTGGCACGACCCTGGAGTTCCTCTCGCCTTTCCTGTGGAGAGCGCCTCCTCTTGAGATGCGACGGGAACGCCGGGAATTCTTTCCCTAAGAAACAGGGAAAGGATCCCTCATCTCGAGCTAGGAGGCGGAAACGGGGCTCCCCTGGATGTGTGCGAGACCCCACGTGCTTCCTCTCGAGTGGAGACGGGTATGTCGGGGAACTTCTTGAGTTTCAGTAAGGGTGTGAAGGACACTTTGGAAGTTCCAGTGGTTAGACGTGATTAGCCTCGAGAAGCCTCAGCGGAAATGGGCCTCATCTCGCCTGGAGGGCAAAACCTCCTGGATTTTCTCGAGTTGCGGCAGGTGCTCTCGACTTACGACGGGGACCTCAGGGACCCGCTCTGGTGGCATCAGGAAAGGCCAGTCCCCATGCGAGTTCCTCGGGGGCCTCTCGGGATTCCTCTCCCGTCCATGCCGGGGCCTAAGACCTTGTGTGGAGTCGGGGCCGGAACCTGAGGATTCCTCTCCAGTGCTGACATGGATCTTGGGGTACTTCTGGAGTCTCCCCAGGGGAGTCAGTCCTCGTCTCGAATGCGGGCATGCACTTGCGCTTTCCTCCAGAGCGGTAGCAGCAGTGTCACGCAGTCCGCCGCGTGGATCAAAGGATCTATGGTTTTCCCTCGAGTCTTTCCCACGAGGCTTTCCCACGAGGCTTTCCCACAGGGCTGTCCCACGTGCACACGTGGTGGGATTCGATCCTCGGCTTGAACGTCAAGGCAGTGCAGGGAAAACAGGTTCCTCTGGAATGGACTGACATATCTGGGGGTCTCTTGGAATGGTGCCACGATCCTGGAGTTCCTCTCGCCTTTCCTGTGGAGAGCGCCTCCTCTTGAATGCGACGGGAACGCCGGGAATTCTTTCCCTACTAAACAGGGAAAGGATCCCTCATCTCGAGCTAGGAGGCGGAAACGGGGCTCCCCTGGATGTGTGCGGGACCCCACGTGCTTCCTCTCGTGTGGAGACGGGTATGTCGCGGAACTGCTTGAGTTGCAGCAAGGGTGTGAAGGACCCTTTGGAAGTTCCAGTGGTTAGATATGATTAGCATCGAGAAGCCTCAGCGGAAATGGGCCTCATCTCGCCTGGAGGGCAAAACCTCCTGGATTTTCTCGAGTTGCGGCAGGTGCTCTCGACTTACGACGGAAACTCAGGGCCCCGCTCCGGAGGCCTCAGGAAAGGCTAGTCCCCATGCGAGTTCCTCGGGGCCCTCTCGGGATTCCTCTCCCGTCGATGCCGGGGCCTAAGACCTTGTGTGGAGTCGGGGCCGGAACCTGAGGATTCCTCTCCAGTGCTGACATGGATCTTGGGGTACTTCTGGAGTCTCCCCAGGGGAGTCAGTCCTCGTCTCGAATGCGGGCATGCACTTGCGCTTTCCTCCAGAGCGGTAGCAGCAGTGTCACGCAGTCCGCCGCGTGGATCAAAGGATCTATGGTTTTCCCTCGAGTCTTTCCCACGAGGCTTTCCCACGAGGCTTTCCCACAGGGCTGTCCCACGTGCACACGTGGTGGGAGTCGATCCTCGGCTGAAACGTCAAGGCAGTGCAGGGAAAACAGGTTCCTCTGGAATGGACTGACCCATCTCGGGGACTCTTGGAATGGTGGCAAGACCCTGGAGTTCCTCTCGCCTTTCCTGTGGAGAGCGCCTCCTCTTGAGATGCGTCGGGAATGCCGGGAATTCTTTCCCTACGAAACATGGAAAGGATCCCTCTTCTCGAGCTAGGAGGCGGAAACGGGGTTCCCCTCGATGTGTGCGGGACCCCACGTGCTTCCTCTCTAGTGGAGACGGGTATGTCGGGGAACTTCTTGAGTTGCAGCAAGGGTGTGAAGGACCCTTTGGAAGTTCCAGTGGTTAGATGTGATTAGCCTCAAGAAGCCTCAGCGGAAATGGGCCTCATCTCGCCTGGAGGGCAAAACCTCCTGGATTTTCTCGAGTTGCGGCAAGTGCTCTCGACTTACGACGGGGACCTCAGGGACCCGCTCTGGTGGCCTCAGGAAAGGCCAGTCCACATGCGAGTTCCTCGGGGGCCTCTCGCGATTCCTCTCCCGTCGATGCCGGTGCCTAAGACCTTGTGTGGAGTCGGGGCCGGAACCTGAGGATTCCTCTCCAGTGCTGACATGGATCTTGGCGTACTTCTGGAGTTTCCCCAGGGGAGTCAGTCCTCGTCTCGAATGCGGGCATGCACTTGCGCTTTCCTCCAGAGCGGTAGCAGCAGTGTCACGCAGTCCGCCGCGTGGATCAAAGGATCTATGGTTTTCCCTCGAGTCTTTCCCACGAGGCTTTCCCACGAGGCTTTCCCACAGGGCTGTCCCACGTGCACACGTGGTGGGAGTCGATCCTCTTCTTGAACGTCAAGGCAGTGCAGGGAAAACAGGTTCCTATGGAATGGACTGACACATCTGGGGGTCTCTTGGAATGGTGCCACGACCCTGGAGTTCCTCTCCTCTTTCCTGTGGAGAGCGCCTCCTCTTGAGATGCGACGGGAACGCCGGGAATTCTTTCCCTACGAAACAGGGAAAGGATCCCTCATCTCGAGCTAGGATGCGGAAACGGGGCTCCCATGGATGTGTGCGGGAACCCTCGTGCTTCCTCTCGAGTGGAGACGGGTATGTCGGGGAACTTCTTAAGTTGCAGCAAGGGTGTGAAGGACCCTTAGGAAGTTCCAGTGGTTAGAACTGATTAGCCTCGAGAAGCCTCAGCGGAAATGGGCCTCATCTCGCCTGGAGGGCAAAACCTCCTGGATTTTCTCGAGTTGCGGCAGGTGCTCTCGACTTACGACGGGGACTTCAGGGACCCGCTCTGGTGGCTTCAGGAAAGGCCAGTCCCCATGCGAGTTCCTCGGGGGCCTCTCGGGATTCCTCTCCCGTCGATGCCGGGGCCTAAGACCTTGTGTGGAGTCGGGGCCGGAACCTGAGGATTCCTCTCCAGTGCTGACATGGATCTTGGGGTACTTCTGGAGTCTCCCCAGGGGAGTCAGTCCTCGTCTCGAATGCGGGCATGCACTTGAGCTTTCCTCCAGGGCGGTAGCAGCAGTGTCACGCAGTCCCCCGCGTGGATCAAAGGATCTATGGTTTTCCCTTGAGTCTTTCCCACGAGGCTTTCCCACGAGGCTTTCCCAAAGGGCTGTCCCACGTGCACACGTGGTGGGAGTCGATCCTCGGCTAGAACGTCAAGGCAGTGCAGGGAAAACAGGTTCCTCTGGAATGGACTGACACATCTGGGGGACTCTTGGAATGGTGGCACGACCCTGGAGTTCCTCTCGCCTTTCCTGTGGAGAGCGCCTCCTCTTGAGATGCGACGGGAACGCCGGGAATTCTTTCCCTAAGAAACAGGGAAAGGATCCCTCATCTCGAGCTAGGAGGCGGAAACGGGGCTCCCCTGGATGTGTGCGAGACCCCACGTGCTTCCTCTCGAGTGGAGACGGGTATGTCGGGGAACTTCTTGAGTTTCAGTAAGGGTGTGAAGGACACTTTGGAAGTTCCAGTGGTTAGACGTGATTAGCCTCGAGAAGCCTCAGCGGAAATGGGCCTCATCTCGCCTGGAGGGCAAAACCTCCTGGATTTTCTCGAGTTGCGGCAGGTGCTCTCGACTTATGACGGGGACCTCAGGGACCCGCTCTGGTGGCATCAGGAAAGGCCAGTCCCCATGCGAGTTCCTCGGGGGCCTCTCGGGATTCCTCTCCCGTCCATGCCGGGGCCTAAGACCTTGTGTGGAGTCGGGGCCGGAACCTGAGGATTCCTCTCCAGTGCTGACATGGATCTTGGGGTACTTCTGGAGTCTCCCCAGGGGAGTCAGTCCTCGTCTCGAATGCGGGCATGCACTTGCGCTTTCCTCCAGAGCGGTAGCAGCAGTGTCACGCAGTCCGCCGCGTGGATCAAAGTATCTATGGTTTTCCCTCGAGTCTTTCCCACGAGGCTTTCCCATGAGGCTTTCCCACAGGGCTGTCCCACGTGCACACGTGGAGGGAGTCGATTCTCGGCTTGAACGTCAAGGCAGTGCAGGGTAAACAGGTCCCTCTGGAATGGACTGACACATCTGGGGGACTCTTGGAATGGTGGCATGACCCTGGAGTTCCTCTCGCATTTCCTGTGGAGAGCGCCTCCTCTTGAGATGCGACGGGAACGCCGGGAATTCTTTCCCTACGAAACAGGGAAAGGATCCCTCATCTCGAGCTAGGAGGCGGAAACGGGGTTTCCCTGGATGTGTGCGGGACGCCCGTGCTTCCTCTCGAGTGGAGACGGGTATGTCGGGGAACTTCTTGAGTTGCAGCAAGGGTGTGAAGGACCCTTTGGAAGTTCGAGTGGTTAGATGTTATTAGCCTCAAGAAGCCTCAGCGGAAATGGGCCTCATCTCGCCTGGAGGGCAACACCTCCTGGATTTTCTCGAGTTGCGGCAGGTGATCTCGACTTACGACGGGGACCTCGGGGACCCGCTCTGGTGGCCTCAGGAAAGGCCAGTCCCCATGCGAGTTCTTCGGGGGCCTCTCAGGTTTCCTCTCCCGGCGATGCCGGGGCCTAAGACCTTGTGTGGAGTCGGGGCCGGAACCTGAGGATTCCTCTCCAGTGCTGACATGGATCTTGGGGTACTTTTGGAGTCTCCCCAGGGGAGTCAGTCCTCGTCTCGAATGCGGGCATGCACTTGTGCTTTCCCCCAGAGCGGTAGCAGCAGTTTCACGCAGTCCGCCGCCTGGATCAAAGGATCTATGGTTTTCCCTCGAGTCTTTCCCACGAGGCTTTCCCACGAGGCTTTCCCACAGGGCTGTCCCACGTGCACACGTGGTGGGAGTCGATCCTCGGCTTGAACGTCAAGGCAGCGCAGGGAAAACAGGTTCCTCAGGAATGGACTGACACATCTGGGGGACTCTTGGAATGGTGACACGACCCTGGAGTTCCTCTCGCCTTTCCTGTGGAGAGCGCCTCCTCTTGAGATGCGACGGGAACGCCGGGAATTCTTTCCCTACTAAACAGGGAAAGGATCCCTCATCTCGAGCTAGGAGGCGGAAACGGGGCTCCCCTGGATGTGTGCGGGGCCCTCGTGCTTCCTCTCGAGTGGAGACGGGTATGTCGGGGAAATTCTTGAGTTGCAGCAAGGGTGTGAAGGACCCTTTGGAAGTTCCAGTGGTTAGATGTGATTAGCCTCGAGAAGCCTCAGCGGAAATGGGCCTCATCTCGCCTCGAGGGCAAAACCTCTTGGAATTTCTCGAGTTGCGGCAGGTGCTCTCGACTTACGACAGGGACTTCCGGGACACGCTCTAGAGGCTGCAGGAAAGGCCAGTCCCCATGCGAGTTCCTCGGGGGCCTCTAGGGATTCCTCTCCCGTCGATGCCGGGGCCTAAGACCTTGTGTGGCTCAGGGCCGGAACCTGAGGATTCCTCTCCAGTCCTGACATGGATCTTGGGCTACTTCTGGAGTCTCCCCAGGGGAGTCAGTCCTCGTCTCGAATGCGGGCATGCACTTGCGCTTTCCTCCAGAGCGGTAGCAGCAGTGTCACGCAGTCCGCCGCGTGGATCAAAGGATCTATGGATTTCCCTCGAGTCTTTCCCACGAGGCTTTCCCACGAGGCTTTCCCACAGGGCTGTCCCACGTGCACACGTGGTGGGAGTCGATCCTCGGCTTGAACGTCAAGGCAGTGCAGGGAATCAGGTTCCTCTCGAATGGACTGACACATCTGGGGGTCTCTTGGAATGGTGGCACGACCCTGGAGTTCCTCTCCCCTTTCCTGTGGAGAGCGCCTCCTCTTGAGATGCGACGGGAACGCCGGGAATTTTTTCCCTACGAAACAGGGAAAGGATCCCTCATCTCGACTAGGAAGCGGAAACGGGGCTCCCCTGGATGTGTGCGGGACCCTCGTGCTTCCTCTCGAGTGGAGACGGGTATGTCGGGGAACTTCTTGAGTTCCAGCAAGGGTGTGAAGGACCCTTTGGAAGTTCCAGTGGTTAGATGTGATTAGCCTCGAGAAGCCTCAGCGGAAATGGGCCTCATCTCGCCTGGAGGGCAAAACCTCCTGGATTTTCTCGAGTTGCGGCAGGTGCTCTTGACCAACGACGTGGTCTTCTGGGACCCGCTCTGGTGGCCTCAGGAAAGGCCAGTCCCCATGCGAGTTCCTCGGGGGCCTCTCGGGATTCCTCTCCCTTCAATGCCGGGGCCAAAGACCTTGTGTGGAGTCGGGGCTGGAACCTGAGGATTCCTCTCCAGTGCTGACATGGATCTTGGGGTACTTCTGGAGTCTCCGCAGGGGAGTCTGTCCTCGCCTCGAATGCGGGCATGCACTTGCGCTTTCCCCCAGAGAGGTAGCAGCAATGTCACGCAGTCCGCCACCTGGATCAAAGGATCTATGGTTTTCCCTCGAGTCTTTCCCTCCAGGCTTTCCCACGAGGCTTTCCCAGAGGGCTGTCCCACGTGCACACGTGGTGGGAGTCGATCCTCGGCTTGAACGTCAAGGCAGTGCAGGGAAAACAGGTTCCTCTGGAATGGACTGACACATCTGGGGGACTCTTGGAATGGTGGCACGACCCTGGAGTTCCTCTCGCCTTTCCTGTGGAGAGCGCCTCCTCTTGAGATGCGACGGGAACACCGGGAATTCTTTCCCTACGAAACAGGGAAAGGATCCCTCATCTCGAGTTAGGAGGCGGAAACGGGGCTCCCCTGGATGTGTGCGGGACCCTCGTGCATCCTCTCGAGTGGAGACGGGTATGTCGGGGAACTTCTTGAGTTGCAGCAAGGGTGTGAAGGACCCTTTGGAAGTTCCAGTGGTTAGATGTGATTAGCCTCGAGAAGCCTCAGCGGAAATGGGCCTCATCTCGCCTGGAGGGCAAAACCTCCTGGAATTTCTCGAGTTGCGGCAGGTGCTCTCGACTTACGATGGGGACCTCGGGGACACGCTCTGCTGGCTGCAGGAAAGGCCAGTCCCCATGCGAGTTCCTCGGGGGCCTCTCGGGATTCCTCTCCCTTCGATGCCGGGGCCTAAGACCTTGTGTGGAGTCGGGGCCGGAACCTGAGGATTCCTCTCCAGTGCTGACATGGATCTTGGGGTACTTCTGGAGTCTCCCCAGGGGAGTCAGTCCTCGTCTCGAATGCGGGCATCCACTTGCGCGTTCCTCCAGAGCGGTAGCAGCAGTGTCACGCAGTCCGCCGCGTGGATTAAAAGGATCTATGTTTTTCCCTCGAGTCTTTCCCACGAGGCTTTCCCACGAGGCTTTCCCACAGGACTGTCCCACGTGCACACGTGGTGGGAGTCGATCCTCGGCTTAAACGTCAAGGCAGTGCAGGGAAAACAGGTTCCTCTGGAATGGACTGACACATCTGGGGGACTCTTGGAATGGTGGCCCGACCCTGGAGTTCCTCTCGCCTTTTCTGTGGAGAGCGCTTCATCTTGAGATGCGACGGGAACGCCGGGAATTCTTTGCCTACGAAACAGGGAAAGGATACCTCATCTCGAGCTAGGAGGTGGAAACAGGGCTACCCTGGATGTGTGCGGGACCCTCGTGTTTCCTCTCGAGTGGAGACGGGTATGTCGGGGAACTTCTTGAGTTGCAGCAAGGGTGTGAAGGACCCTTTGTATGTTCCAGTGGTTAGATGTGATTAGCCTAGAGAAGCCTCAGCGGAAATGGGCCTCATCTCGCCTGGAGGGCAAAACCTCCTGGAATTTCTCGAGTTGTGGCAGGTGATCTCGACTTCCGACGGGGACCTCGGGGATCCGCCCTGGTGGCCTCAGGAAAGGCCAATCCCCATGCGAGATCCTCGGGGGCCTCTCGGGATTCCTCTCCCGTCGATGCCGGGGCCTAAAACCTTGTGTGGAGTCGGGGCCGGAACCTGAGGATTCCTCTCCAGTGCTGACATGGATCTTGGGCTACTTCTGGAGTCTCCCCAGGGGAGTCAGTCCTCGTCTCCAATGCGGGCATGCACTTGCGCTTTCCTCCAGAGCGGTAGCAGCCGTGTCACGCAGTTCGCCTCGTGGATCAAAGGATCTATGGTTTTCCCTTGAGTCTTTCCCACGAGGCTTTCCCACGAGGCTTTCCCACAGAGCTGTCCCACGTGCACACGTGGTGGGAGTCGATCCTCGGCTTGAACGTCAAGGAAGTGCAGGGAAAACAGGTTCCTCTGGAATGGACTGACACATCTGGGGGACTCTTGGAATGGTGGCACGACCCTGGAGTTCCTCTCGCCTTTCCTGTGGAGAGCGCCTCCTCTTGAGATGCGACGGGAACGCCGGGATTTCTTTCCTTACGAAACAGGGAAAGGATCCCTCATCTCGAGCTAGGAGGCGGAAACGGGGATTCCCTGGATGTGTGCGAGACCCCCGTGCTTCCTCTCGAGTGGAGACGGGTATGTCGGGGAACTTCTTGAGTTGCAGCAAGGGTGTGAAGGACCCTTGGAAGTTCCAGTGGTTAGATGTGATTAACCTCAAGAAGCCTCAGTGGAAATGGGCCTCATCTCGCGTGGAGAGCAAAACCTCCTGGATTTTCTCGAGTTGGGGCAGGTGCTCTCGGCTTACGACGGGGACCTCGGGGATCCGCTCTGGTGGCCTCAGGAAAGGCCAGTCCCCATGCGATTTCCTCGGGGGCCTCTCGGGATTCCTCTCCGGTCGATGCCGGGGCCTAAGACCTTGTGTGGAGTCGGTGCCGAAACCTGAGGATTCCTCGCCAGTGCTGACATGGATCTTGGGCTTCTTCTGGAGTCTCCCCAGGAGAGTCAGTCCTCGTCTCGAATGCGGGCATGCACTTGCGCTTTCCCCCAGAGCGGTAGCAGCAGTGTCACGCAGTCCTCCGCCTGGATCAAAGGATCTATGGTTTTCCCTCGAGTCTTTCCACGAGGCTTTCCCACGAGGCTTTCCCACAGTGCTGTCCCACGTGCACACGTGGTGGGAGTCGATCCTCGGCTTGAACGGCAAGGCAGTGCAGGGAAAACAGTTTCCTCTGGAATGGACTGAAACATCTGGGGGACTCTTGGAATGGTGGAACGACCCTGGAGTTCCTCTCGCCTTTCCTGTGGAGAGCACCTCCTCTTGAGATGCGACGGGAATGCCGGGAATTCTTTCCCTTCGGAACAGGGAACGGATCCCTCATCTCGAGCTAGGAGGCGGAAACGGGGCTCCCCTTGATGTGTGCGGGACCCTCGTGCATCCTCTCGAGTGGAGACGGGTATGTCGGGGAACTTCTTGAGTTGCAGCAAGGGTGTGAAGGACTCTTTGGAAGTTCCAGTGGTTAGATGTGATTAGCCTCGAGAAGCCTCAGCGGAAATGGGCCTCATCTCGCCTGGAGGGCAAAACCTCCTGGAATTTCTCGAGTTGCGGCAGGTGCTCTCGACTTACGACGGGGACTTCGGGGACACGCTCTGGAGGCTGCAGGAAAGGCCAGTCCCCATGCGAGTTCCTCGGGGGCCTCTCGGGATTCCTCTCCCGTCGATGCCGGGGCGTAAGACCTTGTGTGGAGTCGGGGCCGGAACCTGAGGATTCCTCTCCAGTGCTGACATGGATCTTGGGGTACTTCTGGAGTCTCCCCAGGGGAGTCAGTCCTCGTCTCGAATGCGGGCATGCACTTGCGCTTTCCTCCAGAGCGGTAGCAGCAGTGTCACGCAGTCTGCCGCGTGGATCAAAGGATCTATGGTTTTCCCTCGAGTCTTTCCCACGAGGCTTTCCCACGAGGCTTTCCCACAGGGCTGTCCCACGTGCACACGTGGTGGGAGTCGATCCTCGCCTTGAACGTCAAGGCAGTGCAGGGAAAACATGTTCCTCTGGAATGGACTGACACATCTGGGGGACTCTTGGAATGGTGGCACGACCCTGGAGTTCCTCTCGCCTTTCCTGTGGAGAGCGCCTCCTCTTGAGATGCGACGGGAACGCCGGGAATTCTTTCCCTACGAAACAGGGAAAGGATCCCTCATCTCGAGCTAGGAGGCGTAAACGGTGCTCCCCTGGATGTGTGCGGGACCCCACGTTCTTCCTCTCGAGTGGAGACGGGTATGTCGGGGAACTTCTTGAGTTGCAGCAAGGGTGTGAAGGACCCTTTGGAAGTTCCAGTGGTTAGACGTGATTAGCCTCGAGAAGCCTGAGCGGAAATGGGCCTCATCTCGCCTGGAGGGCAAAACCTCCTGGATTTTCTCGAGTTGCGGCAGGTGCTCTCGACTTACGACGGGGACCTCAGGGACACGCTCTGGTGGCCTCAGGAAAGGCCAGTCCCCATGCGAGTTCCTCGGGGGCGTCTCGGGATTCCTCTCCCGTCGATGCCGGGGCCTAAGACCTTGTGTGGAGTCGGGGCCGGAACCTGAGGATTTCTCTCCAGTGCTGACATGGATCTTGGGGTACGTCTGGAGTCTCCCCAGGAGCGTCAGTCCTCGTCTCGAATGCGGGCATGCACTTGCGCTTTCCTCCAGAGCGGTAGCAGCAGTGTCACGCAGTCCGCCGCGTGGATCAAAGGATCTATGGTTTTCCCTCGAGTCTTTCCCACCAGGCTGTCCCACGAGGCTTTCCCACAGGGCTGTCCCACGAGCACACGTGGTGAGAGTCGATCCTCTGCTTGAACGTCAAGGCAGTGCAGGGAAAACAGGTTCCTCTGGAATGGACTGACACATCCGGGGGACTCTTGGAATGGTGGCACGACCCTGGAGTTCCTCTCGCCTTTCCTGTGGAGAGCGCCTCCTCTTGAGATGCGACGGGAATGCCGGGAATTCTTTCCCTACGAAACAGGGAAAGGATCCCTCATCTCGAGCTAGGAGGCGGAAACGGGGCTCCCCTGGATGTGTGCGGGACCCACGTGCTTCCTCTCGTGTGGAGACGGGTATGTCGGGGAACTTCTTGAGTTGCAGCAAGGGTGTGAAGGACCCTTTGGAAGTTCCAGTGGTTAGACGTGATTAGCCTCGAGAAGCCTCAGCGGAAATGGGCCTCATCTCGCCTGGAGGGCAAAACCTCCTGGATTTTCTCGAGTTGCGGCAGGTGCTCTCGACTTTCGACGGGGACCTCAGGGACCCGCTCTGGTGGCCTCAGGAAAGGCCAGTCCCCATGCGAGTTCCTCGGGGGCCTCTCGGGGTCCTCTCCCGTCGATGCCGGGGCCTAAGACCTTGTGTGGAGTCGGGGCCGGAACCTGAGGATTCCTCTCCAGTGCTGACATGGATCTTGGGGTACTTCTGGAGTCTCCCCAGGGGAGTCAGTCCTCGTCTCGAATGCGGGCATTCACTTGCGCTTTCCTCCAGAGCGGTAGCAGCAGTGTCACGCAATCCGCCGCGTGGATCAAAGGATCTATGGTTTTCCCTCGAGTCATTCCCACGAGGCTTTCCCACGAGGCTTTCCCACAGGGCTGTCCCACGTGCACACGTGGTGGGAGTCGTTCCTCGGCTTGAACGTCAAGGCAGTGCAGGGAAAACAAGTTCCTCTGGAATGGACTGACACATCTGGGGGACTCTTGGAATGGTGTCACGACCCTGGAGTTCCTCTCGCCTTTCCTGTGGAGAGCGCCTCCTCTTGAGATGCGACGGGAATGCCAGGAATTCTTTCCCTACGAAACAGGGAAAGGATCCCTCATCTCGAGCTAGGAGGCGGAAACGGGGCTCCCCTGGATGTGTGCGGGACCCACGTGGTTCCTCTCGTGTGGAGACGGGTATGTCGGGGAACTTCTTGAGTTGCAGCAAGGGTGTGAAGGACCCTTTGGAAGTTCCAGTGGTTAGACGTGATTAGCCTCGAGAAGCCTCAGCGGAAATGGGCCTCATCTCGCCTGGAGGGCAAAACCTCCTGGATTTTCTCGAGTTGCGGCAGGTGCTCACGACTTTCGACGGGGACCTCAGGGACCCCCTCTGGTGGCCTCAGGAAAGGCCAGTCCCCATGCGAGTTCCTCGGGGGCCTCTCGGGATTCCTCTCCCGTCGATGCCGGGGCCTAAGACCTTGTGTGGAGTCGGGGCCGGAACCTGAGGATTCCTCTCCAGTGCTGACATGGATCTTGGGGTACTTCTGGAGTCTCCCCAGGGGAGTCAGTCCTCGTCTCGAATGCGGGCATTCACTTGCGCTTTCCTCCAGAGCGGTAGCAGCAGTGTCACGCAGTCCGCCGCGTGGATCAAAGGATCTATGGTTTTCCCTCGAGTCTTTCCCACCAGGCTTTCCCACGAGGCTTTCCCACAGGGCTGTCCCACGTGCACACGTGGTGGGAGTCGTTCCTCGGCTTGAACGTCAAGGCAGTGCAGGGAAAACAGGTTCCTCTGGAATGGACTGACACATCTGGGGGACTCTTGGAATGGTGTCACGACCCTGGAGTTCCTCTCGCCTTTCCTGTGGAGAGCGCCTCCTCTTGAGATGCGACTGGAACGCCGGGAATTCTTTCCCTACGAAAAAGGGAAGGATCCCTCATCTCGAGCTAGGAGGCGGAAACGGGGCTCCCCTGGATGTGTGCGGGACCCCACGTGCTTCCTCTCGGGTGGAGACGGGTATGTCGGGGAACTTCTTGAGTTACAGCAAGGGTGTGACGGACCATTTGGAAGTTCCAGTGGTTAGATGTGATTAGCCTCGAGAAGCCTCAGCGGAAATGGGCCTCATCTCGCCTGGAGGGCAAAATCTCCTGGATTTTCTCGAGTTGCGGCTGGTGCTCTCGACTTACGACGGGGACCTCAGGGACCCGCTCTGGTGGCCTCAGGAAAGGCCAGTCCCCATGCGAGTTCCTCGGGGGCCTCTCGGGATTCCTCTCCCGTCGATGCCGGGGCCTAAGACCTTGTGTGGAGTCGGGGCCGGAACCTGAGGATTCCTCTCCAGTGCTGACATGGATCTTGGGGTACTTCTGGAGTCTCCCCAGGGGAGTCAGTCCTCGTCTCGAATGCGGGCATGCATTTCGCTTTCCTCCAGAGCGGTAGCAGCAGTGTCACGCAGTCCGCCGCGTGGATCAAAGGATCTATGGTTTTCCCTCGAGTCTTTCCCTCCAGGCTTTCCCACGAGTCTTTCCCACAGGGCTGTCCCACGTGCACACGTGGTGGGAGTCGATCCTCGGCTTGAACGTCAAGGCAGTGCAGGGAAAACAGGTTCCTCTGGAATGGACTGACACATCTGGGGGACTCTTGGAATGGTGGCACGACCCTGGAGTTCCTCTCGCCTTTCCTGTGGAGAGCGCCTCCTCTTGAGATGCGACGGGAACGCCGGGAATTCTTTCCCTACGAAACAGGGAAAGGATCCCTCATCTCGAGCTAGGAGGCGGAAACGGGGCTCCCCTGGATGTGTGCGGGACCCACGTGCTTCCTCTCGAGTGGAGACGGGTATGTCGGGGAACTTCTTGAGTTGCAGCAAGGGTGTGAAGGACCCTTTGGAAGTTCCAGTGGTTAGACGTGATTAGCCTCGAGAAGCCTCAGCGAAAATGGGCCTCATCTCGCCTGGAGGGCAAAACCTCCTGGATTTTCTCGAGTTGCGGCAGGTGCTCTCGACTTACGACGGGGACCTCAGGGACCCGCTCTGGTGGCCTCAGGAAAGGCCAGTCCCGATGCGAGTTCCTCTAGAGCCTCTCGGGATTCCTCTCCTGTAGATGCCGGGGCCTAAGACCTTGTGTGGAGTCGGGGCCGGAACCTGAGGATTCCTCTCCAGTGCTGACATGGATCTTGGGGTACTTCTGGAGTCTCCCCAGGGGAGTCAGTCCTCGTCTCGAATGCGGGCATGCACTTGTGCTTTCCTCCAGAGCGGTAGCAGCAGTGTCACGCAGTCCGCCGCGTGGATCAAAGGATCTATGTTTTTCCCTCGAGTCTTTCCCAGGAGGCTTTCCCTCGAGGCTTTCCCACAGGGCTGTCCCACGTGCACACGTGGTGGGAGTCGATCTTCGGCTTGAACGTCAAGGCAGTGCAGGGAAAACAGGTTCCTCTGGAATGGACTGACACATCTGGGGGACTCTTGGAATGGTGGCACGACCCTGGAGTTCCTCTCGCCTTTCCTGTGGAGAGCGCCTCCTCTTGAGATGCGACGGGAACGCCGGGAATTCTTTCCCTACGAAACAGGGAAAGGATCCCTCATCTCGAGCAAGGAGGCGGAAACGGGGCTCCCTTGGATGTGTGCGGGACACCACGTGCTTCCTCTCGAGTGGAGACGGGTATGTCGGGGAACTTCTGGAGTTGCAGCAAGGGTGTGAAGGACCCCTTGGAAGTTCCAGTGGTTAGATGTGATTAGCCTCGAGAAGCCTCAGCGGAAATGGGCCTCATCTCGCCTGGAGGGCAAAACCTCCTGGATTTTCTCGAGTTGCGGCAGGTGCTCTCGACTTACGACGGGGACCTCAGGGACCCGCTCTGGTGGCCTCAGGAAAGGCCAGTCCCGATGCGAGTTCCTCTAGAGCCTCTCGGGATTCCTCTCCTGTAGATGCCGGGGCCTAAGACCTTGTGTGGAGTCGGGGCCGGAACCTGAGGATTCCTCTCCAGTGCTGACATGGATCTTGGGGTACTTCTGGAGTCTCCCCAGGGGAGTCAGTCCTCGTCTCGAATGCGGGCATGCACTTGCGCTTTCCTCCAGAGCGGTAGCAGCAGTGTCACGCAGTCCGCCGCGTGGATCAAAGGATCTATGGTTTTCCCTCGAGTCTTTCCCACCAGGCTTTCCCACGAGGCTTTCCCACAGGGCTGTCCCACGTGCACACGTGGTGAGAGTCGATCCTCTGCTTGAACGTCAAGGCAGTGCAGGGAAAACAGGTTCCTCTGGAATGGACTGACACATCTGGGGGACTCTTGGAATGGTGGCACGACCCTGGAGTTCCTCTCGCCTTTCCTGTGGAGAGCGCCTCCTCTTGAGATGCGACGGGAATGCCGGGAATTCTTTCCCTACTAAACAGGGAAAGGATCCCTCATCTCGAGCTAGGAGGCGGAAACGAGGCTCCCCTGGATGTGTGCGGGACCCACGTGCTTCCTCTCGTGTGGAGACAGGTATGTCGGGGAACTTCTTGAGTTGCAGCAAGGGTGTGAAGGACCCTTTGGAAGTTCCAGTGGTTAGACGTGATTAGCCTCGAGAAGCTTCAGCGGAAATGGGCCTCATCTCGCCTGGAGTGCAAAACCTCCTGGATTTTCTCGAGTTGCGGCAGGTGCTCTCGACTTTCGACGGGGACCTCAGGGACCCGCTCTGGTGGCCTCAGGAAAGGCCAGTCCCATGCGAGTTCCTCGGGGGCCTCTCGGGATTCCTCTCCCGTGGATGCCGGGGCCTAAGACCTTGTGTGGAGTCGGGGCCGGAACCTGAGGATTCCTCTCCAGTGCTGACATGGATCTTGGGGTACTTCTGGAGTCTCCCCAGGGGAGTCAGTCCTCGTCTCGAATGCGGGCATGCACTTGCGCTTTCCTCCAGAGCGGTAGCAGCAGTGTCACTCAGTCCGCCGCGTGGATCAAAGGATCTATGGTTTTCCCTCGAGTCTTTCCCACGAGGCTTTCCCACGAGGCTTTCCCACAGGGCTGTCCCACGTGCACACGTGGTGGGAGTCGATCCTCGGCTTGAACGTCAAGGCAGTTCAGGGAAAACAGGTTCCTCTGGAATGGACTGACACATCTGGGGGACTCTTGGAATGGTGTCACGACCCTTCAGTTGCTCTCGCCTTTCCTGTGGAGAGCGCCTCCTCTTGAGATGCGACGGGAACGCCGGGAATTCTTTTCCTACGAAACAGGGAAAGGATCCCGCATCTCGAGCTAGGAGGCGGAAACGGGGCTCCCCTGGATGTGTGCGGGACCCACGTGCTTCCTATCGAGTGGAGACGGGTATGTCGGGGAAATTCTTGAGTTGCAGCAAGGGTGTGAAGGACCCTTTGGAAGTTCCAGTGGTTAGATGTGATTGGCCTCGAGAAGCCTCAGCGGAAATGGGCCTCATCGCGCCTGGAGGGCAAAACCTCCTGGATTTTCGCGAGTTGCGGCAGGTGCTCTCGACTTACGACGGGGACCTCAGGGACCCGCTCTGGTGGCCTCAGGAAAGGCCAGTCCCCATGCGAGTTCCTCGGGGGCCTCTCGGGATTCCTCTCCCGTCGATGCCGGGGCCTAAGACCTTGTGTGGAGTCGGGGCCGGAACCTGAGGATTCCTCTCCAGTGCTGACATGGATCTTGGGGTATTTCTGGAGTCTCCCCAGGGGAGTCAGTCCTCGTCTCGAATGTGGGCATGCACTTGCGCTTTCCTCCAGAGCGGTAGCAGCAGTGTCACGCAGTCTGCCGCGTGGATCAAAGGATCTATGGTTTTCCCTCGAGTCTTTCCCACGAGGCTTTCCCACGAGGCTTTCCCACAGGGCTGTCCCACGTGCACACGTGGTGGGAGTCGATCCTTGGCTTGAACGTCAAGGCAGTGCAGGGAAAACAGGTTCCTCTGGAATGGACTGACACATCTGGGGGACTCTTGGAATGGTGGCATGACCCTGGAGTTCCTCTCGCCTTTCCTGTGGAGAGCGCCTCCTCTTGAGATGCGACGGGAACGCCGGGAATTCTTTCCCTACGAAACAGGGAAAGGATCCCTCATCTCGAGCTAGGAGGCGGAAACGGTGCTCCCCTGAATGTGTGCGGGACACCACGTGCTTCCTCTCGAGTGCAGACGGGTATGTCGGGGAAGTTCTTAAGTTGCAGCAAGGGTGTGAAGGACCCTTTGGAAGTTCCAGTGGTTAGATGTGATTGGCCTCGAGAAGCCTCAGCGGAAATGGGCCTCATCTCGCCTGGAGGGCAAAACCTCCTGGATTTTCTCGAGTTGCGGCAGGTGCTCTCGACTTACGACGGGGACCTCAGGGACCCGCTCTGGTGGCCTCAGGAAAGGCCAGTCCCCATGCGAGTTCCTCGGGGGCCTCTGGGGATTCCTCTCCCGTCGATGCCGGGGCCTAAGACCTTGTGTGGAGTCGGGGCCGGAACCTGAGGATTCCTCTCCAGTGCTGACATGGATCTTGGGGTACTTCTGGAGTCTCCCCAGGGGAGTCAGTCCTCGTCTCGAATGCGGGCATGCACTTGCGCTTTCCTCCAGAGCGGTAGCAGCAGTGTCACGCAGTCCGCCGCGTGGATCAAAGGATCTATGGTTTTCCCTCGAGTCTTTCCCACGAGGCTTTCCCACGAGGCTTTCCCACAGGGCTGTCCCACGTGCACACGTGGTGGGAGTCGATCCTCGGCTTGAACGTCAAGGCAGTGCAGGGAAAACAGGTTCCTCTGGAATGGACTGACACATCTGGGGGACTCTTGGAATGGTGTCACGACCCTGGAGTTCCTCTCGCCTTTCCTGTGGAGAGCGCCTCCTCTTGAGATGCGACGGGAACGCCGGGAATTCTTTCCCTACGAAACAGGGAAAGGATCCCTCATCTCGAGCTAGGAGGCGGAAACGGGGCTCCCCTGGATGTGTGCGGGACCCCACGTTCTTCCTCTCGAGTGGAGACGGGTATGTTCGGGAACTTCTTGAGTTGCAGCAAGGGTGTGAAGGACCCTTTGGAAGTTCCAGTGGTTAGACGTGATTAGCCTCGAGAAGCCTGAGCGGAAATGGGCCTCATCTCGCCTGGAGGGCAAAACCTCCTGGATTTTCTCGAGTTGCGGCAGGTGCTCTCGACTTACGACGGGGACCTCAGGGACACGCTCTGGTGGCCTCAGGAAAGGCCAGTCCCCATGCGAGTTCCTCGGGGGCGTCTCGGGATTCCTCTCCCGTCGATGCCGGGGCCTAAGACCTTGTGTGGAGTCGGGGCCGGAACCTGAGGATTTCTCTCCAGTGCTGACATGGATCTTGGGGTACGTCTGGAGTCTCCCCAGGAGCGTCAGTCCTCGTCTCGAATGCGGGCATGCACTTGCGCTTTCCTCCAGAGCGGTAGCAGCAGTGTCACGCAGTCCGCCGCGTGGATCAAAGGATCTATGGTTTTCCCTCGAGTCTTTCCCACCAGGCTGTCCCACGAGGCTTTCCCACAGGGCTGTCCCACGTGCACACGTGGTGAGAGTCGATCCTCTGCTTGAACGTCAAGGCAGTGCAGGGAAAACAGGTTCCTCTGGAATGGACTGACACATCCGGGGGACTCTTGGAATGGTGGCACGACCCTGGAGTTCCTCTCGCCTTTCCTGTGGAGAGCGCCTCCTCTTGAGATGCGACGGGAATGCCGGGAATTCTTTCCCTACGAAACAGGGAAAGGATCCCTCATCTCGAGCTAGGAGGCGGAAACGGGGCTCCCCTGGATGTGTGCGGGACCCACGTGCTTCCTCTCGTGTGGAGACGGGTATGTCGGGGAACTTCTTGAGTTGCAGCAAGGGTGTGAAGGACCCTTTGGAAGTTCCAGTGGTTAGACGTGATTAGCCTCGAGAAGCCTCAGCGGAAATGGGCCTCATCTCGCCTGGAGGGCAAAACCTCCTGGATTTTCTCGAGTTGCGGCAGGTGCTCTCGACTTTCGACGGGGACCTCAGGGACCCGCTCTGGTGGCCTCAGGAAAGGCCAGTCCCCATGCGAGTTCCTCGGGGGCCTCTCGGGGTCCTCTCCCGTCGATGCCGGGGCCTAAGACCTTGTGTGGAGTCGGGGCCGGAACCTGAGGATTCCTCTCCAGTGCTGACATGGATCTTGGGGTACTTCTGGAGTCTCCCCAGGGGAGTCAGTCCTCGTCTCGAATGCGGGCATTCACTTGCGCTTTCCTCCAGAGCGGTAGCAGCAGTGTCACGCAATCCGCCGCGTGGATCAAAGGATCTATGGTTTTCCCTCGAGTCTTTCCCACGAGGCTTTCCCACGAGGCTTTCCCACAGGGCTGTCCCACGTGCACACGTGGTGGGAGTCGTTCCTCGGCTTGAACGTCAAGGCAGTGCAGGGAAAACAAGTTCCTCTGGAATGGACTGACACATCTGGGGGACTCTTGGAATGGTGTCACGAACCTGGAGTTCCTCTCGCCTTTCCTGTGGAGAGCGCCTCCTCTTGAGATGCGACGGGAATGCCAGGAATTCTTTCCCTACGAAACAGGGAAAGGATCCCTCATCTCGAGCTAGGAGGCGGAAACGGGGCTCCCCTGGATGTGTGCGGGACCCACGTGCTTCCTCTCGTGTGGAGACGGGTATGTCGGGGAACTTCTTGAGTTGCAGCAAGGGTGTGAAGGACCCTTTGGAAGTTCCAGTGGTTAGACGTGATTAGCCTCGAGAAGCCTCAGCGGAAATGGGCCTCATCTCGCCTGGAGGGCAAAACCTCCTGGATTTTCTCGAGTTGCGGCAGGTGCTCACGACTTTCGACGGGGACCTCAGGGACCCCCTCTGGTGGCCTCAGGAAAGGCCAGTCCCCATGCGAGTTCCTCGGGGGCCTCTCGGGATTCCTCTCCCGTCGATGCCGGGGCCTAAGACCTTGTGTGGAGTCGGGGCCGGAACCTGAGGATTCCTCTCCAGTGCTGACATGGATCTTGGGGTACTTCTGGAGTCTCCCCAGGGGAGTCAGTCCTCGTCTCGAATGCGGGCATTCACTTGCGCTTTCCTCCAGAGCGGTAGCAGCAGTGTCACGCAGTCCGCCGCGTGGATCAAAGGATCTATGGTTTTCCCTCGAGTCTTTCCCACCAGGCTTTCCGACGAGGCTTTCCCACAGGGCTGTCCCACGTGCACACGTGGTGGGAGTCGTTCCTCGGCTTGAACGTCAAGGCAGTGCAGGGAAAACAGGTTCCTCTGGAATGGACTGACACATCTGGGGGACTCTTGGAATGGTGTCACGACCCTGGAGTTCCTCTCGCCTTTCCTGTGGAGAGCGCCTCCTCTTGAGATGCGACTGGAACGCCGGGAATTCTTTCCCTACGAAAAAGGGAAGGATCCCTCATCTCGAGCTAGGAGGCGGAAACGGGGCTCCCCTGGATGTGTGCGGGACCCCACGTGCTTCCTCTCGGGTGGAGATGGGTATGTCGGGGAACTTCTTGAGTTACAGCAAGGGTGTGACGGACCATTTGGAAGTTCCAGTGGTTAGATGTGATTAGCCTCGAGAAGCCTCAGCGGAAATGGGCCTCATCTCGCCTGGAGGGCAAAACCTCCTGGATTTTCTCGAGTTGCGGCTGGTGCTCTCGACTTACGACGGGGACCTCAGGGACCCGCTCTGGTGGCCTCAGGAAAGGCCAGTCCCCATGCGAGTTCCTCGGGGGCCTCTCGGGATTCCTCTCCCGTCGATGCCGGGGCCTAAGACCTTGTGTGGAGTCGGGGCCGGAACCTGAGGATTCCTCTCCAGTGCTGACATGGATCTTGGGGTACTTCTGGAGTCTCCCCAGGGGAGTCAGTCCTCGTCTCGAATGCGGGCATGCATTTCGCTTTCCTCCAGAGCGGTAGCAGCAGTGTCACGCAGTCCGCCGCGTGGATCAAAGGATCTATGTTTTTCCCTCGAGTCTTTCCCAGGAGGATTTCCCTCGAGGCTTTCCCACAGGGCTGTCCCACGTGCACACGTGGTGGGAGTCGATCTTCGGCTTGAACGTCAAGGCAGTGCAGGGAAAACAGGTTCCTCTGGAATGGACTGACACATCTGGGGGACTCTTGGAATGGTGGCACGACCCTGGAGTTCCTCTCGCCTTTCCTGTGGAGAGCGCCTCCTCTTGAGATGCGACGGGAACGCCGGGAATTCTTTCCCTACGAAACAGGGAAAGGATCCCTCATCTCGAGCAAGGAGGCGGAAACGGGGCTCCCTTGGATGTGTGCGGGACACCACGTGCTTCCTCTCAAGTGGAGACGGGTATGTCGGGGAACTTCTTGAGTTGCAGCAAGGGTGTGAAGGACCCCTTGGAAGTTCCAGTGGTTAGATGTGATTGGCCTCGAGAAGCCTCAGCGGAAATGGGCCTCATCTGGCCTGGAGGGCAAAACCTCCTGGATTTTCTCGTGTTGCGGCAGGTGCTCTCGACTTACGACGGGGACCTCAGGGACCCGCTCTGGTGGCCTCAGGAAAGGCCAGTCCCGATGCGAGTTCCTCTAGAGCCTCTCGGGATTCCTCTCCTGTAGATGCCGGGGCCTAAGACCTTGTGTGGAGTCGGGGCCGGAACCTGAGGATTCCTCTCCAGTGCTGACATGGATCTTGGGGTACTTCTGGAGTCTCCCCAGGGGAGTCAGTCCTCGTCTCGAATGCGGGCATGCACTTGCGCTTTCCTCCAGAGCGGTAGCAGCAGTGTCACGCAGTCCGCCGCGTGGATCAAAGGATCTATGGTTTTCCCTCGAGTCTTTCCCACCAGGCTTTCCCACGAGGCTTTCCCACAGGGCTGTCCCACGTGCACACGTGGTGAGAGTCGATCCTCTGCTTGAACGTCAAGGCAGTGCAGGGAAAACAGGTTCCTCTGGAATGGACTGACACATCTGGGGGACTCTTGGAATGGTGGCACGACCCTGGAGTTCCTCTCGCCTTTCCTGTGGAGAGCGCCTCCTCTTGAGATGCGACGGGAATGCCGGGAATTCTTTCCCTACGAAACAGGGAAAGGATCCCTCATCTCGAGCTAGGAGGCGGAAACGGGGCTCCCCTGGATGTGTGCGGGACCCACGTGCTTCCTCTCGTGTGGAGACGGGTATGTCGGGGAACTTCTTGAGTTGCAGCAAGGGTGTGAAGGACCCTTTGGAAGTTCCAGTGGTTAGACGTGATTAGCCTCGAGAAGCTTCAGCGGAAATGGGCCTCATCTCGCCTGGAGTGCAAAACCTCCTGGATTTTCTCGAGTTGCGGCAGGTGCTCTCGACTTTCGACGGGGACCTCAGGGACCCGCTCTGGTGGCCTCAGGAAAGGCCAGTCCCATGCGAGTTCCTCGGGGGCCTCTCGGGATTCCTCTCCCGTGGATGCCGGGGCCTAAGACCTTGTGTGGAGTCGGGGCCGGAACCTGAGGATTCCTCTCCAGTGCTGACATGGATCTTGGGGTACTTCTGGAGTCTCCCCAGGGGAGTCAGTCCTCGTCTCGAATGCGGGCATGCACTTGCGCTTTCCTCCAGAGCGGTAGCAGCAGTGTCACTCAGTCCGCCGCGTGGATCAAAGGATCTATGGTTTTCCCTCGAGTCTTTCCCACGAGGCTTTCCCACGAGGCTTTCCCACAGGGCTGTCCCACGTGCACACGTGGTGGGAGTCGATCCTCGGCTTGAACGTCAAGGCAGTTCAGGGAAAACAGGTTCCTCTGGAATGGACTGACACATCTGGGGGACTCTTGGAATGGTGTCACGACCCTTCAGTTCCTCTCGCCTTTCCTGTGGAGAGCGCCTCCTCTTGAGATGCGACGGGAACGCCGGTAATTCTTTTCCTACGAAACAGGGAAAGGATCCCGCATCTCGAGCTAGGAGGCGGAAACGGGGCTCCCCTGGATGTGTGCGGGACCCACGTGCTTCCTATCGAGTGGAGACGGGTATGTCGGGGAAATTCTTGAGTTGCAGCAAGGGTGTGAAGGACCCTTTGGAAGTTACAGTGGTTAGACGTGATTAGCCTCGAGAAGCCTCAGCGGAAATGGGCCTCATCGCGCCTGGAGGGCAAAACCTCCTGGATTTTCGCGAGTTGCGGCAGGTGCTCTCGACTTACGACGGGGACCTCAGGGACCCGCTCTGGTGGCCTCAGGAAAGGCCAGTCCCCATGCGAGTTCCTCGGGGGCCTCTCGGGATTCCTCTCCCGTCGATGCCGGGGCCTAAGACCTTGTGTGGAGTCGGGGCCGGAACCTGAGGATTCCTCTCCAGTGCTGACATGGATCTTGGGGTATTTCTGGAGTCTCCCCAGGGGAGTCAGTCCTCGTCTCGAATGTGGGCATGCACTTGCGCTTTCCTCCAGAGCGGTAGCAGCAGTGTCACGCAGTCTGCCGCGTGGATCAAAGGATCTATGGTTTTCCCTCGAGTCTTTCCCACGAGGCTTTCCCACGAGGCTTTCCCACAGGGCTGTCCCACGTGCACACGTGGTGGGAGTCGATCCTTGGCTTGAACGTCAAGGCAGTGCAGGGAAAACAGGTTCCTCTGGAATGGACTGACACATCTGGGGGACTCTTGGAATGGTGGCATGACCCTGGAGTTCCTCTCGCCTTTCCTGTGGAGAGCGCCTCCTCTTGAGATGCGACGGGAACGCCGGGAATTCTTTCCCTACGAAACAGGGAAAGGATCCCTCATCTCGAGCTAGGAGGCGGAAACGGTGCTCCCCTGAATGTGTGCGGGACACCACGTGCTTCCTCTCGAGTGCAGACGGGTATGTCGGGGAAGTTCTTAAGTTGCAGCAAGGGTGTGAAGGACCCTTTGGAAGTTCCAGTGGTTAGATGTGATTGGCCTCGAGAAGCCTCAGCGGAAATGGGCCTCATCTCGCCTGGAGGGCAAAACCTCCTGGATTTTCTCGAGTTGCGGCAGGTGCTCTCGACTTACGACGGGGACCTCAGGGACCCGCTCTGGTGGCCTCAGGAAAGGCCAGTCCCCATGCGAGTTCCTCGGGGGCCTCTGGGGATTCCTCTCCCGTCGATGCCGGGGCCTAAGACCTTGTGTGGAGTCGGGGCCGGAACCTGAGGATTCCTCTCCAGTGCTGACATGGATCTTGGGGTACTTCTGGAGTCTCCCCAGGGGAGTCAGTCCTCGTCTCGAATGCGGGCATGCACTTGCGCTTTCCTCCAGAGCGGTAGCAGCAGTGTCACGCAGTCCGCCGCGTGGATCAAAGGATCTATGGTTTTCCCTCGAGTCTTTCCCACGAGGCTTTCCCACGAGGCTTTCCCACAGGGCTGTCCCACGTGCACACGTGGTGGGAGTCGATCCTCGGCTTGAACGTCAAGGCAGTGCAGGGAAAACAGGTTCCTCTGGAATGGACTGACACATCTGGGGGACTCTTGGAATGGTGTCACGACCCTGGAGTTCCTCTCGCCTTTCCTGTGGAGAGCGCCTCCTCTTGAGATGCGACGGGAACGCCGGGAATTCTTTCCCTACGAAACAGGGAAAGGATCCCTCATCTCGAGCTAGGAGGCGGAAACGGGGCTCCCCTGGATGTGTGCGGGACCCCACGTGCTTCCTATCGAGTGGAGACGGGTATGTCGGGGAACTTCTTGAGTTGCAGCAATGGTGTGAAGGACCCTTTGGAAGTTCCAGTGGTTAGATGTGATTGGCCTCGAGAAGCCTCAGCGGAAATGGGCCTCATCTGGCCTGGAGGGCAAAACCTCCTGGATTTTCTCGTGTTGCGGCAGGTGCTCTCGACTTACGACGGGGACCTCAGGGACCCGCTCTGGTGGCCTCAGGAAAGGCCAGTCCCCATGCGAGTTCCTCGGGGGCCTCTCGGGATTCCTCTCCCGTCGATGCCGGGGCCTAAGACCTTGTGTGGAGTCGGGGCCGGAACCTGAGGATTCCTCTCCAGTGCTGACATGGATCTTAGGGTACTTCTGGAGTCTCCCCAGGGGAGTCAGTCCTCGTCTCGAATGCGGGCATGCACTTGCGCTTTCCTCCAGAGCGGTAGCAGCAGTGTCACGCAGTCCGCCGCGTGTATCAAAGGATCTATGGTTTTCCCTCGAGTCTTTCCCACGAGGCTTTCCCACGAGGCTTTCCCACAAGGCTGTCCCACGTGCACACGTGGTGAGAGTCGATCCTCTGCTTGAACGTCAAGGCAGTGCAGGGAAAACAGGTTCCTCTGGAATGGACTGACACATCTGGGGGACTCTTGGAATGGTGGCACGACCCTGGAGTTCCTCTCGCCTTTCCTGTGGAGAGCGCCTCCTCTTGAGATGCGACGGGAATGCCGGGAATTCTTTCCCTACGAAACAGGGAAAGGATCCCTCATCTCGAGCTAGGAGGCGGAAACGGGGCTCCCCTGGATGTGTGCGGGACCCACGTGCTTCCTCTCGTGTGGAGACGGGTATGTCGGGGAACTTCTTGAGTTGCAGCAAGGGTGTGAAGGACCCTTTGGAAGTTCCAGTGGTTAGACGTGATTAGCCTCGAGAAGCCTCAGCGGAAATGGGCCTCATCTCGCCTGGAGTGCAAAACCTCCTGGATTTTCTCGAGTTGCGGCAGGTGCTCTCGACTTTCGACGGGGACCTCAGGGACCCGCTCTGGTGGCCTCAGGAAAGGCCAGTCCCATGCGAGTTCCTCGGGGGCCTCTCGGGATTCCTCTCCCGTGGATGCCGGGGCCTAAGACCTTGTGTGGAGTCGGGGCCGGAACCTGAGGATTCCTCTCCAGTGCTGACATGGATCTTGGGGTACTTCTGGAGTCTCCCCAGGGGAGTCAGTCCTCGTCTCGAATGCGGGCATGCACTTGCGCTTTCCTCCAGAGCGGTAGCAGCAGTGTCACTCAGTCCGCCGCGTGGATCAAAGGATCTATGGTTTTCCCTCGAGTCTTTCCCACGAGGCTTTCCCACGAGGCTTTCCCACAGGGCTGTCCCACGTGCACACGTGGTGGGAGTCGATCCTCGGCTTGAACGTCAAGGCAGTTCAGGGAAAACAGGTTCCTCTGGAATGGACTGACACATCTGGGGGACTCTTGGAATGGTGTCACGACCCTTCAGTTCCTCTCGCCTTTCCTGTGGAGAGCGCCTCCTCTTGAGATGCGACGGGAACGCCGGGAATTCTTTTCCTACGAAACAGGGAAAGGATCCCGCATCTCGAGCTAGGAGGCGGAAACGGGGCTCCCCTGGATGTGTGCGGGACCCACGTGCTTCCTATCGAGTGGAGACGGGTATGTCGGGGAAATTCTTGAGTTGCAGCAAGGGTGTGAAGGACGCTTTGGAACTTACAGTGGTTAGACGTGATTAGCCTCGAGAAGCCTCAGCGGAAATGGGCCTCATCGCGCCTGGAGGGCAAAACCTCCTGGATTTTCGCGAGTTGCGGCAGGTGCTCTCGACTTACGACGGGGACCTCAGGGACCCGCTCTGGTGGCCTCAGGAAAGGCCAGTCCCCATGCGAGTTCCTCGGGGGCCTCTCGGGATTCCTCTCCCGTCGATGCCGGGGCCTAAGACCTTGTGTGGAGTCGGGGCCGGAACCTGAGGATTCCTCTCCAGTGCTGACATGGATCTTGGGGTACTTCTGGAGTCTCCCCAGGGGAGTCAGTCCTCGTCTCGAATGTGGGCATGCACTTGCGCTTTCCTCCAGAGCGGTAGCAGCAGTGTCACGCAGTCTGCCGCGTGGATCAAAGGATCTATGGTTTTCCCTCGAGTCTTTCCCACGAGGCTTTCCCACGAGGCTTTCCCACAGGGCTGTCCCACGTGCACACGTGGTGGGAGTCGATCCTTGGCTTGAACGTCAAGGCAGTGCAGGGAAAACAGGTTCCTCTGGAATGGACTGACACATCTGGGGGACTCTTGGAATGGTGGCATGACCCTGGAGTTCCTCTCGCCTTTCCTGTGGAGAGCGCCTCCTCTTGAGATGCGACGGGAACGCCGGGAATTCTTTCCCTACGAAACAGGGAAAGGATCCCTCATCTCGAGCTAGGAGGCGGAAACGGTGCTCCCCTGAATGTGTGCGGGACACCACGTGCTTCCTCTCGAGTGCAGACGGGTATGTCGGGGAAGTTCTTAAGTTGCAGCAAGGGTGTGAAGGACCCTTTGGAAGTTCCAGTGGTTAGATGTGATTGGCCTCGAGAAGCCTCAGCGGAAATGGGCCTCATCTCGCCTGGAGGGCAAAACCTCCTGGATTTTCTCGAGTTGCGGCAGGTGCTCTCGACTTACGACGGGGACCTCAGGGACCCGCTCTGGTGGCCTCAGGAAAGGCCAGTCCCCATGCGAGTTCCTCGGGGGCCTCTGGGGATTCCTCTCCCGTCGATGCCGGGGCCTAAGACCTTGTGTGGAGTCGGGGCCGGAACCTGAGGATACCTCTCCAGTGCTGACATGGATCTTGGGGTACTTCTGGAGTCTCCCCAGGGGAGTCAGTCCTCGTCTCGAATGCGGGCATGCACTTGCGCTTTCCTCCAGAGCGGTAGCAGCAGTGTCACGCAGTCCGCCGCGTGGATCAAAGGATCTATGGTTTTCCCTCGAGTCTTTCCCACGAGGCTTTCCCACGAGGCTTTCCCACAGGGCTGTCCCACGTGCACACGTGGTGGGAGTCGATCCTCGGCTTGAACGTCAAGGCAGTGCAGGGAAAACAGGTTCCTCTGGAATGGACTGACACATCTGGGGGACTCTTGGAATGGTGTCACGACCCTGGAGTTCCTCTCGCCTTTCCTGTGGAGAGCGCCTCCTCTTGAGATGCGACGGGAACGCCGGGAATTCTTTCCCTACGAAACAGGGAAAGGATCCCTCATCTCGAGCTAGGAGGCGGAAACGGGGCTCCCCTGGATGTGTGCGGGACCCCACGTGCTTCCTATCGAGTGGAGACGGGTATGTCGGGGAACTTCTTGAGTTGCAGCAATGGTGTGAAGGACCCTTTGGAAGTTCCAGTGGTTAGATGTGATTGGCCTCGAGAAGCCTCAGCGGAAATGGGCCTCATCTGGCCTGGAGGGCAAAACCTCCTGGATTTTCTCGAGTTGTGGCAGGTGCTCTCGACTTACGACGGGGACCTCAGGGACCCGCTCTGGTGGCCTCAGGAAAGGCCAGTCCCCATGCGAGTTCCTCGGGGGCCTCTCGGGATTCCTCTCCTGTCGATGCCGGGGCCTAAGACCTTGTGTGGAGTCGGGGCCGGAACCTGAGGATTCCTCTCCAGTGCTGACATGGATCTTAGGGTACTTCTGGAGTCTCCCCAGGGGAGTCAGTCCTCGTCTCGAATGCGGGCATGCACTTGCGCTTTCCTCCAGAGCGGTAGCAGCAGTGTCACGCAGTCCGCCGCGTGTATCAAAGGATCTATGGTTTTCCCTCGAGTCTTTCCCACGAGGCTTTCCCACGAGGCTTTCCCACAGGGCTGTCCCACGTGCACACGTGGTGGGAGTCGATCCTCGGCTTGAACGTCAAGGCAGTGCAGGGAAAACAGGTTCCTCTGGAATGGACTGACACATCTGGGGGACTGTTGGAATGGTGGCATGACCCTGGAGTTCCTCTCGCCTTTCCTGTGGAGAGCGCCTCCTCTTGAGATGCGACGGGAACGCCGGGAATTCTTTCCCTACGAAACAGGGAAAGGATCCCTCATCTCGAGCTAGTAGGCGGAAACGGGGCTCCCCTGGATGTGTGCGGGACACCACGTGCTTCCTCTCGAGTGCAGACGGGTATGTCGGGAAGTTCTTAAGTTGCAGCAAGGGTGTGAAGGACCCTTTGGAAGTTCCAGTGGTTAGATGTGATTGGCCTCGAGAAGCCTCAGCGGAAATGGGCCTCATCTCGCCTGGAGGGCAAAACCTCCTGGATTTTCCCGAGTTGCGGCAGGTGCTCTCGACTTACGACGGGGACCTCAGGGACCCGCTCTGGTGGCCTCAGGAAAGGCCATTCCCCATGCGAGTTCATCGGGGGCCTCTCGAGGTTCCTCTCCCGTCGATGCCGGGGCCTAAGACCTTGTGTGGAGTCAGGGCCGGAACCTGCGGATTCCTCTCCAGTGCTGACATGGATCTTGGGGTACTTCTGGAGTCTCCCCAGGGGAGTCAGTCCTCGTCTCGAATGCGGGCATGCACTTGCGCTTTCCTCCAGAGCGGTAGCAGCAGTGTCACGCAGTCCGCCGCGTGGATCAAAGGATCTATGATTTTCCCTCGAGTCTTTCCCACGAGGCTTTCCCACGAGGCTTTCCCACAGGGCTGTCCCACGTGCACACGTGGTGGGAGTCGATCCTCGGCTTGAACGTCAAGGCAGTGCAGGGAAAACAGGTTCCTCTGGAATGGACTGACACATCTGGGGGACTCTTGGAATGGTGTCACGACCCTGGAGTTCCTCTAACTTTCCTGTGGAGAGCGCCTCCTCTTGAGATGCGACGGGAACGCCGGGAATTCTTTCCCTACGAAACAGGGAAAGGATCCCTCATCTCGAGCTTGGAGGCGGAAACGGGGCTCCCCTGGATGTGTGCGTGACCCCTCGTGCTTCCTCTCGAGTGGAGACGGGTATGTCGGGGAACTTCTTGAGTTGCAGCAATGGTGTGAAGGACCCTTTGGAAGTTCCAGTGGTTAGATGTGATTGGCCTCGAGAAGCCTCAGCGGAAATGGGCCTCATCTCGCCTGGAGGGCAAAACCTCCTGGATTTTCTCGAGTTGCGGCAGGTGCTCTCGACTTACGACGGGGACCTCAGGGACCCGCTCTGGTGGCCTCAGGAAAGGCCAGTCCCCATGCGAGTTCCTCGGGGGCCTCTCGGGATTCCTCTCCCGTCGATGCCGGGGCCTAAGACCTTGTGTGGAGTCGGGGCCGGAGCCTGAGGATTCCTCACCAGTGCTGACATGGATCTTGGGGTACTTCTGGAGTCTCCCCAGGGGAGTCAGTCCTCGTCTCGAATGCGGGCATGCACTTGCGCTTTCCTCCAGAGCGGTAGCAGCAGTGTCACGCAGTCCGCCGCGTGGATCAAAGGATCTATCGTTTTCCCTCGAGTCTTTCCCACGAGGCTTTCCCACGAGGCTTTCCCACAGGGCTGTCCCACGTGCACACGTGGTGGGAGTCGATCCTCGGCTTGAACGTCAAGGCAGTGCAGGGAAAACAGGTTCCTCTGGAATGGACTGACACATCTGGGGGTCTCTTGGAATGGTGGCACGACCCTGGAGTTCCTCTCGCCTTTCCTGTGGAGAGCGCCTCCTCTTGAGATGCGACGGGAACGCCGGGAATTCTTTCCCTACGAAACAGGGAAAGGATCCCTCATCTCGAGCTAGGAGGCGGAAACGGGGCTCCCCTGGATGTGTGCGGGACCCACGTGCTTCCTCTCGAGTGAAGACGGGTATGTCGGGGAACTTCTTGAGTTGCAGCAAGGGTGTGAAGGACCCTTTGGAAGTTCCAGTGGTTAAACGTGATTAGCCTCGAGAAGCCTCAGCGGAAATGGGCCTCATCTCGCCTGGAGGGCAAAACCTCCTGGATTTTCTCGAGTTGCGGCGGGTGCTCTCGACTTACGACGGGGACCTCAGGGACCCGCTCTGGTGACCTCAGGAAAGGCCAGTCCCCATGCGAGTTCCTCGGGGGCCTCTCGGGATTCCTCTCCCGTCGATGCCGGGGCCTAAGATCTTGTGTGGAGTCGGGACCGGAACCTGAGGATTCCTCTCCAGTGCTGACATGGATCTTGGGGTACTTCTGGAGTCTCCCCAGGGGAGTCAGTCCTCGTCTCGAATGCGTGCATGCACTTGCGCTTTCCTCCAGAGCGGTAGCAGCAGTGTCACCCAGTCCGCCGCGTGGATCAAAGGATCTATGGTTTTCCCTCGAGTCTTTCCCACGAGGCTTTCCCACGAGGCTTTCACACAGGGCTGTCCCACGTGCACACGTGGTGGGAGTCGATCCTCGGCTTGAACGTCAAGGCAGTGCAGGGAAAACAGGTTCCTCTGGAATGGACTGACACATCTGGGGGACTCTTGGAATGGTGGCACGACCCTGGAGTTCCTCTCGCCTTTCCTGTGGAGAGCGCCTCCTCTTGAGATGCGACGGGAACGCCGGGAATTCTTTCCCTACGAAACAGGGAAAGGATCCCTCATCTCGAGCTAGGAGGCGGAAACGGGGCTCCCCTGGATGTGTGCGGGACCCCACGTGCTTCCTCTCGAGTGGAGACGGGTATGTCGGGGAACTTCTTGAGTTGCAGCAATGGTGTGAAGGACCCTTTGGAAGTTCCAGTTGTTAGATGAGATTGGCCTCGAGAAGCCTCAGCGGAAATGGGCCTCCTCTCGCCTGGAGGGCAAAACCTCCTGGATTTTCTCGAGTTGCGGCAGGTGCTCTCGACTTACGACGGGGACCTCAGGGACCCGCTCTGGTGGCCTCAGGAAAGGCCAGTCCCCATGCGAGTTCCTCGGGGGCGTCTCGGGATTCCTCTCCCGTCAATGCCGGGGCCTAAGACCTTGTGTGGAGTCGGTGCCGGAAACTGAGGATTCCTCTCCAGTGCTGACATGGATCTTGGGGTACTTCTGGAGTCTCCCCAGGGGAGTCAGTCCTCGTCTCGAATGCGGGCATGCACTTGCGCTTTCCTCCAGAGCGGTAGCAGCAGTGTCACGCAGTCCGCCGCGTGGATCAAAGGATCTATGGTTTTCCCTCGAGTCTTTCCCACGAGGCTTTCCCACGAGGCTTTCCCACAGGGCTGTCCCACGTGCACACGTGGTGGGAGTCGATCCTCGGCTTGAACGTCAAGGCAGTGCAGGGAAAACAGGTTCCTCTGGAATGGACTGACACATCTGGGGGACTCTTGAAATGGTGGCACGTCCCTGGAGTTCCTCTCGCCTTTCCTGTGGAGAGCGCCTCCTCTTGAGATGCGACGGGAACGCCGGGAATTCTTTCCCTACGAAACAGGGAAAGGATCCCGCATCTCGAGCTAGGAGGCGGAAACGGGGCTCCCCTGGATGTGTGCGGGACCCACGTGCTTCCTCTCGAGTGGAGACGGGTATGTCGGGGAACTTCTTGAGTTGCAGCAAGGGTGTGAAGGACCCTTTGGAAGTTCCAGTGGTTAGACGTGATTAGCCTCGAGAAGCCTCAGCAGAAATGGGCCTCATCGCGCCTGGAGGGCAAAACCTCCTGGATTTTCTCGAGTTGCGGCAGGTGCTCTCGACTTACGACGGGGACCTCAGGGACCCGCTCTGGTGGCCTCAGGAAAGGCCAGTCCATATGCGAGTTCCTCTGGGGCCTCTCGGGATTCCTCTCCCGTCGATGCCGGGGCCTAAGACCTTGTGTGGAGTCGGGGCCGGAACCTGAGGATTCCTCTCCAGTGCTGACATGGATCTTGGGGTACTTCTGGAGTCTCCCCAGGGGAGTCAGTCCTCGTCTCGAATGCGGGCATGCACTTGCGCTTTCCTCCAGAGCGGTAGCAGCAGTGTCACGCAGTCCGCCGCGTGGATCAAAGGATCTATGGTTTTCCCTCGAGTCTTTCACCCGAGGCTTTCCCACGAGGCTTTCCCACAGGGCTGTCCCACGTGCACACGTGGTGGGAGTCGATCCTCGGCTCGAACGTCAAGGCAGTGCAGGGAAAACAGGTTCCTCTGGAATGGACTGACACATCTTGGGGACTCTTGGAATGGTGGCACGACCCTGGAGGACCTCTCGCCTTTCCTGTGGAGAGCGCCTCCTCTTGAGATGCGACGGGAACGCCGGGAATTCTTTCCCTACGAAACAGGGAAAGGATCCCTCATCTCGAGCTAGGAGGCGGAAACGGGGCTCCCCTGGATGTGTGCGGGACCCCACGTGCTTCCTCTCGAGTGGAGACGGGTATGTCGGGGAACTTCTTGAGTTGCAGCAATGGTGTGAAGGACCCTTTGGAAGTTCCAGTGGTTAGATGTGATTGGCCTCGAGAAGCCTCAGCGGAAATGGGCCTCATCTCGCCTGGAGGGCAAAACCTCCTGGATTTTCTCGAGTTGCGGCAGGTGCTCTCGACTTACGACGGGGACCTCAGGGACCCGCTCTGGTGACCTCAGGAAAGGCCAGTCCCCATGCGAGTTCCTCGGGGGCCTCTCGGGATTCCTCTCCCGTCGATGCCAGGGCCTAAGACCTTGTGTGGAGTCGGGGCCGGAACCTGAGGATTCCTTTCCAGTGCTGACATGGATCTTGGGGTACTTCTGGAGTCTCCCCAGGGGAGTCAGTCCTCGTCTCGAATGCAGGCATGCACTTGCGCTTTCCTCCAGAGCGGTAGCAGCAGTGTCACGCAGTCCGCCGCGTGGATCAAAGGATCTATGGTTTTCCCTCGAGTCTTTCCCACGAGGCTTACCCACGAGGCTTTCCCATAGGGATGTCCCACGTGCACACGTGGTGGGAGTCGATCCTCGGCTTGAACGTCAAGGCAGTGCAGGGAAAACAGGTTCCTCTGGAATGAACTGACACATCTGGGGGACTCTTGGAATGGTGTCACGACCCTGGAGTTCCTCTCGCCTTTCCTATGGAGAGCGCCTCCTCTTGAGATGCGCCAGGAACGCCGGGAATTCTTTTCCTACGAAACAGGGAAAGGATCCCGCATCTCGAGCTAGGAGGCAGAAACGGGGCTCCCCTGGATGTGTGCGGGACCCACGTGCTTCCTCTCGAGTGGAGACGGGTATGTCGGGGAACTTCTTGAGTTGCAGCAAGGGTGTGAAGGACCCTTTGGAAGTTCCAGTGGTTAGACGTGATTAGCCTCGAGAAGCCTCAGCGGAAATGGGCCTCATCTCGCCTGGAGGGCAAAAACTCCTGATTTTCTCGAGTTGCGGCAGGTGCTCTCGACCTACGACGGGGACCTCAGGGACCCGCTCTGGTGGCCTCAGGAAAGGCCAGTCCCCATGCGAGTTCCTCGGGGGCCTCTGGGGATTCATCTCCCGTCGATGCCGGGGCCTAAGTCCTTGTGTGGAGTCGGGGTCGGAACCTGAGGATTCCTCTCCAGTGCTGACATGGATCTTGGGGTACTTCTGGAGTCTCCCCAGGGAAGTCAGTCGTCGTCTCGAATGCGGGCATGCACTTGCGCTTTCCTCCAGAGCGGTAGCAGCAGTGTCACGCAGTCCGCCGCGTGGATCAATGGATCTATGGTTTTCCCTCGAGTCTTTTCCACGAGGCTTTCCCACGAGGCTTTCCCACAGGGCTGTCCCACGTGCACACGTGGTGGAAGTCGATCCTTGGCTTGAACGTCAAGGCAGTGCAGGGAAAACAGTTTCCTCTGGAATGGACTGACACATCTGGGGGACTCTTGGAATGGTGGCACGACCCTGGAGTTCCTCTCGCCTTTCCTGTGGAGAGCGCCTCCTCTTGCGATGCGACGGGAACGCCGGGAATTCATTCCCTACGAAACAGGGAAAGGATCCCTCATCTCGAGCTAGGAGGCGGAAACGGAGCTCCCCTGGATGTGGGCGGGACACCACGTGCTTCCTCTCGAGTGGAGACTGGTATGTAGGGGAACTTCTTGAGTTGCAGCAAGGGTGTGAAGGACCCTTTGGAAGTTCCAGTTGTTAGACTTGATTAGCCTCGAGAAGCCTCAGCGGAAATGGGCCTCATCTCGCCTGGAGGAAAAAACCTCCTGGATTTTCTCGAGTTGCGGCAGGTGCTCTCGACTTACGACGGGGACCTCAGGGACCCGCTCTGGTGGCCTCAGGAAAGGCCAGTCCCCATGCGAGTTCCTCGGGAGCGTCTCGGGATTCCTCTCCCGTCGATGCCGGGGCCTAAGACCTTGTGTGGAGTCGGGGCCGGAACCTGAGGATTCCTCTCCAGTGCTGACGTGGATCTTGGGGTACGTCTGGAGTCTCCCCAGGCGAGTCAGTCCTCGTCTCGAATGCGGGCATGCACTTGCGCTTTCCTCCAGAGCGGTAGCAGCAGTGTCACGCAGTCCGCCGCGTGGATCAAAGGATCTATGGTTTTCCCTCGAGTCTTTCCCACGAGGCTTTCCCACGAGGCTTTCCCACAGGGCTGTCCCACGTGCACACGTGGTGGGAGTCGATCCTCGGCTTGAACGTCAAGGCAGTGCAGGGAAAACAGGTTCCTCTGGAATGGACTGACACATCTGGGGGACTCTTGGAATGGTGGCACGACCCTGGAGTTCCTCTCCCCTTTCCTGTGTAGAGCGCCTCCTCTTGAGATGCGACGGGAACGCCGGGAATTCTTTCCCTACGAAACAGGGAAAGGATCCCTCATCTCGAGCTAGGAGGCGGAAACGGGGCTCCCCTGGATGTGTGCGGGACCCACGTGCTTCCTCTCGAGTGGAGACGGGTATGTCGGGGAACTTCTTGAGTTGCAGCAAGGTTGTGAAGGACCCTTTGGAAGTTCCAGTGGTTAGACGTGATTAGCCTCGAGAAGCCTCAGCGGAAATGGGCCTCATCTCGCCTGGAGGGCAAAACCGCCTGGATTTTCTCGAGTTGCGGCAGGTGCTCTCGACTTACGACGGGGACCTCAGGGACCCGCTCTGGTGGCCTCAGGAAAGGCCAGTCCCCATGCGAGTTCCTCGGGGGCCTCTCGGGATTCCTCTCCCGTCGATGCCGGGGCCTAAGACCTTGTGTGGAGTCGGGGCCGGAACCTGAGGATTCCTCTCCAGTGCTGACATGGATCTTGGGGTACTTCTGGAGTCTCCCCAGGGGAGTCAGTCCTCGTCTCGTATGCGGGCGTGCACTTGCGCTTTCCTCCAGAGCGGTAGCAGCAGTGTCACGCAGTCCGCCGCGTGGATCAAAGGATCTATGTTTTTCCCTCGAGTCTTTCCCACGAGGCTTTCCCACGAGGCTTTCCCACAGGGCTGTCCCACGTGCACACGTGGTGGGAGTCGATCCTCGGCTTGAACGTCAAGGCAGTTCAGGGAAAACAGGTTCCTCTGGAATGGACTGACACATCTGGGGGACTCTTGGAATAGTGGCATGACCCTGGAGTTCCTCTCGCCTTTCCTGTAGAGAGCGGCTCCTCTTGAGATGCGACGGGAACGCCGGGAATTCTTTCCCTACGAAACAGGGAAAGGATCCCTCAACTCGAGCTAGGAGGCGGAAACGGGGCTCCCCTGGATGTGTGCGGGACACCACGTGCTTCCTCTCGAGTGCAGACGTGTATGTCGGGGAAGTTCTTAAGTTGCAGCAAGGGTGTGAAGGACCCTTTGGAAGTTCCAGTGGTTAGATGTGATTGGCCTCGAGAAGCCTCAGCGGAAATGGGCCTCATCTCGCCTGAAGGGCAAAACCTCCTGGATTTTCTCGAGTTGCGGCAGGTGCTCTCGACTTACGACGGGGTCCTCAGGGACCCGCTCTGGTGGCCTCAGGAAAGGCCAGTCCCCATGCGAGTTCCTCGGGGGCCTCTCGGGATACCTCTCCCGTCGATGCCGGGGCCTAAGACCTTGTGTGGAGTCGGGGCCGGAACCTGAGGATTCCTTTCCAGTGCTGACATGGATCTTGGGGTACTTCTGGAGTCTCCCCAGGGGAGTCAGTCCTCGTCTCGAATGCGGGCATGCACTTGCGCTTTCCTCCAGAGCGGTAGCAGCAGTGTCACGCAGTCCGCCGCGTGGATCAAAGGATCTATGGTTTTCCCTCGAGTCTTTCCCACGAGGCTTACCCACGAGGCTTTCCCATAGGGCTGCCCCACGTGCACACGTGGTGGGAGTCGATCCTCGGCTTGAACGTCAAGGCAGTGCAGGGAAAACAGGTTCCTCTGGAATGAACTGACACATCTGGGGGACTCTTGGAATGGTGTCACGACCCTAGAGTTCCTCTCGCCTTTCCTGTGGAGAGCGCCTCCTCTTGAGATGCGCCAGGAACGCCGGGAATTCTTTTCCTACGAAACAGGGAAAGGATCCCGCATCTCGAGCTAGGAGGCAGAAACGGGGCTCCCCTGGATGTGTGCGGGACCCACGTGCTTCCTCTCGAGTGGAGACGGGTATGTCGGGGAACTTCTTGAGTTGCAGCAAGGGTGTGAAGGACCCTTTGGAAGTTCCAGTGGTTAGACGTGATTAGCCTCGAGAAGCCTCAGCGGAAATGGGCCTCATCTCGCCTGGAGGGCAAAAACTCCTGATTTTCTCGAGTTGCGGCAGGTGCTCTCGACCTACGACGGGGACCTCAGGGACCCGCTCTGGTGGCCTCAGGAAAGGCCAGTCCCCATGCGAGTTCCTCGGGGGCCTCTGGGGATTCATCTCCCGTCGATGCCGGGGCCTAAGTCCTTGTGTGGAGTCGGGGTCGGAACCTGAGGATTCCTCTCCAGTGCTGACATGGATCTTGGGGTACTTCTGGAGTCTCCCCAGGGAAGTCAGTCGTCGTCTCGAATGCGGGCATGCACTTGCGCTTTCCTCCAGAGCGGTAGCAGCAGTGTCACGCAGTCCGCCGCGTGGATCAATGGATCTATGGTTTTCCCTCGAGTCTTTTCCACGAGGCTTTCCCACGAGGCTTTCCCACAGGGCTGTCCCACGTGCACACGTGGTGGAAGTCGATCCTTGGCTTGAACGTCAAGGCAGTGCAGGGAAAACAGTTTCCTCTGGAATGGACTGACACATCTGGGGGACTCTTGGAATGGTGGCACGACCCTGGAGTTCCTCTCGCCTTTCCTGTGGAGAGCGCCTCCTCTTGAGATGCGACGGGAACGCCGGGAATTCATTCCCTACGAAACAGGGAAAGGATCCCTTATCTCGAGCTAGGAGGCGGAAACGGAGCTCCCCTGGATGTGGGCGGGACACCACGTGCTTCCTCTCGAGTGGAGACTGGTATGTAGGGGAACTTCTTGAGTTGCAGCAAGGGTGTGAAGGACCCTTTGGAAGTTCCAGTTGTTAGACTTGATTAGCCTCGAGAAGCCTCAGCGGAAATGGGCCTCATCTCGCCTGGAGGAAAAAACCTCCTGGATTTTCTCGAGTTGCGGCAGGTGCTCTCGACTTACGACGGGGACCTCAGGGACCCGCTCTGGTGGCCTCAGGAAAGGCCAGTCCCCATGCGAGTTCCTCGGGAGCGTCTCGGGATTCCTCTCCCGTCGATGCCGGGGCCTAAGACCTTGTGTGGAGTCGGGGCCGGAACCTGAGGATTCCTCTCCAGTGCTGACGTGGATCTTGGGGTACGTCTGGAGTCTCCCCAGGCGAGTCAGTCCTCGTCTCGAATGCGGGCATGCACTTGCGCTTTCCTCCAGAGCGGTAGCAGCAGTGTCACGCAGTCCGCCGCGTGGATCAAAGGATCTATGGTTTTCCCTCGAGTCTTTCCCACGAGGCTTTCCCACGAGGCTTTCCCACAGGGCTGTCCCACGTGCACACGTGGTGGGAGTCGATCCTCGGCTTGAACGTCAAGGCAGTGCAGGGAAAACAGGTTCCTCTGGAATGGACTGACACATCTGGGGGACTCTTGGAATGGTGGCACGACCCTGGAGTTCCTCTCCCCTTTCCTGTGTAGAGCGCCTCCTCTTGAGATGCGACGGGAACGCCGGGAATTCTTTCCCTACGAAACAGGGAAAGGATCCCTCATCTCGAGCTAGGAGGCGGAAACGGGGCTCCCCTGGATGTGTGCGGGACCCACGTGCTTCCTCTCGAGTGGAGACGGGTATGTCGGGGAACTTCTTGAGTTGCAGCAAGGTTGTGAAGGACCCTTTGGAAGTTCCAGTGGTTAGACGTGATTAGCCTCGAGAAGCCTCAGCGGAAATGGGCCTCATCTCGCCTGGAGGGCAAAACCGCCTGGATTTTCTCGAGTTGCGGCAGGTGCTCTCGACTTACGACGGGGACCTCAGGGACCCGCTCTGGTGGCCTCAGGAAAGGCCAGTCCCCATGCGAGTTCCTCGGGGGCCTCTCGGGATTCCTCTCCCGTCGATGCCGGGGCCTAAGACCTTGTGTGGAGTCGGGGCCGGAACCTGAGGATTCCTCTCCAGTGCTGACATGGATCTTGGGGTACTTCTGGAGTCTCCCCAGGGGAGTCAGTCCTCGTCTCGTATGCGGGCGTGCACTTGCGCTTTCCTCCAGAGCGGTAGCAGCAGTGTCACGCAGTCCGCCGCGTGGATCAAAGGATCTATGTTTTTCCCTCGAGTCTTTCCCACGAGGCTTTCCCACGAGGCTTTCCCACAGGGCTGTCCCACGTGCACACGTGGTGGGAGTCGATCCTCGGCTTGAACGTCAAGGCAGTTCAGGGAAAACAGGTTCCTCTGGAATGGACTGACACATCTGGGGGACTCTTGGAATAGTGGCATGACCCTGGAGTTCCTCTCGCCTTTCCTGTAGAGAGCGGCTCCTCTTGAGATGCGACGGGAACGCCGGGAATTCTTTCCCTACGAAACAGGGAAAGGATCCCTCAACTCGAGCTAGGAGGCGGAAACGGGGCTCCCCTGGATGTGTGCGGGACACCACGTGCTTCCTCTCGAGTGCAGACGTGTATGTCGGGGAAGTTCTTAAGTTGCAGCAAGGGTGTGAAGGACCCTTTGGAAGTTCCAGTGGTTAGATGTGATTGGCCTCGAGAAGCCTCAGCGGAAATGGGCCTCATCTCGCCTGAAGGGCAAAACCTCCTGGATTTTCTCGAGTTGCGGCAGGTGCTCTCGACTTACGACGGGGTCCTCAGGGACCCGCTCTGGTGGCCTCAGGAAAGGCCAGTCCCCATGCGAGTTCCTCGGGGGCCTCTCGGGATACCTCTCCCGTCGATGCCGGGGCCTAAGACCTTGTGTGGAGTCGGGGCCGGAACCTGAGGATTCCTTTCCAGTGCTGACATGGATCTTGGGGTACTTCTGGAGTCTCCCCAGGGGAGTCAGTCCTCGTCTCGAATGCGGGCATGCACTTGCGCTTTCCTCCAGAGCGGTAGCAGCAGTGTCACGCAGTCCGCCGCGTGGATCAAAGGATCTATGGTTTTCCCTCGAGTCTTTCCCACGAGGCTTACCCACGAGGCTTTCCCATAGGGCTGCCCCACGTGCACACGTGGTGGGAGTCGATCCTCGGCTTGAACGTCAAGGCAGTGCAGGGAAAACAGGTTCCTCTGGAATGAACTGACACATCTGGGGGACTCTTGGAATGGTGTCACGACCCTAGAGTTCCTCTCGCCTTTCCTGTGGAGAGCGCCTCCTCTTGAGATGCGCCAGGAACGCCGGGAATTCTTTTCCTACGAAACAGGGAAAGGATCCCGCATCTCGAGCTAGGAGGCAGAAACGGGGCTCCCCTGGATGTGTGCGGGACCCACGTGCTTCCTCTCGAGTGGAGACGGGTATGTCGGGGAACTTCTTGAGTTGCAGCAAGGGTGTGAAGGACCCTTTGGAAGTTCCAGTGGTTAGACGTGATTAGCCTCGAGAAGCCTCAGCGGAAATGGGCCTCATCTCGCCTGGAGGGCAAAAACTCCTGATTTTCTCGAGTTGCGGCAGGTGCTCTCGACCTACGACGGGGACCTCAGGGACCCGCTCTGGTGGCCTCAGGAAAGGCCAGTCCCCATGCGAGTTCCTCGGGGGCCTCTGGGGATTCATCTCCCGTCGATGCCGGGGCCTAAGTCCTTGTGTGGAGTCGGGGTCGGAACCTGAGGATTCCTCTCCAGTGCTGACATGGATCTTGGGGTACTTCTGGAGTCTCCCCAGGGAAGTCAGTCGTCGTCTCGAATGCGGGCATGCACTTGCGCTTTCCTCCAGAGCGGTAGCAGCAGTGTCACGCAGTCCGCCGCGTGGATCAATGGATCTATGGTTTTCCCTCGAGTCTTTTCCACGAGGCTTTCCCACGAGGCTTTCCCACAGGGCTGTCCCACGTGCACACGTGGTGGAAGTCGATCCTTGGCTTGAACGTCAAGGCAGTGCAGGGAAAACAGGTTCCTCTGGAATGGACTGACACATCTGGGGGACTCTTGGAATGGTGGCACGACCCTGGAGTTCCTCTCGCCTTTCCTGTGGAGAGCGCCTCCTCTTGAGATGCGACGGGAACGCCGGGAATTCATTCCCTACGAAACAGGGAAAGGATCCCTTATCTCGAGCTAGGAGGCGGAAACGGAGCTCCCCTGGATGTGGGCGGGACACCACGTGCTTCCTCTCGAGTGGAGACTGGTATGTAGGGGAACTTCTTGAGTTGCAGCAAGGGTGTGAAGGACCCTTTGGAAGTTCCAGTTGTTAGACTTGATTAGCCTCGAGAAGCCTCAGCGGAAATGGGCCTCATCTCGCCTGGAGGAAAAAACCTCCTGGATTTTCTCGAGTTGCGGCAGGTGCTCTCGACTTACGACGGGGACCTCAGGGACCCGCTCTGGTGGCCTCAGGAAAGGCCAGTCCCCATGCGAGTTCCTCGGGAGCGTCTCGGGATTCCTCTCCCGTCGATGCCGGGGCCTAAGACCTTGTGTGGAGTCGGGGCCGGAACCTGAGGATTCCTCTCCAGTGCTGACGTGGATCTTGGGGTACGTCTGGAGTCTCCCCAGGCGAGTCAGTCCTCGTCTCGAATGCGGGCATGCACTTGCGCTTTCCTCCAGAGCGGTAGCAGCAGTGTCACGCAGTCCGCCGCGTGGATCAAAGGATCTATGGTTTTCCCTCGAGTATTTCCCACGAGGCTTTCCCACGAGGCTTTCCCACAGGGCTGTCCCACGTGCACACGTGGTGGGAGTCGATCCTCGGCTTGAACGTCAAGGCAGTGCAGGGAAAACAGGTTCCTCTGGAATGGACTGACACATCTGGGGGACTCTTGGAATGGTGGCACGACCCTGGAGTTCCTCTCGCCTTTCCTGTGGAGAGCGCCTCCTCTTGAGATGCGACGGGAACGCCGGGAATTCTTTCCCTACGAAACAGGGAAAGGATCCCTCATCTCGAGCTAGGAGGCGGAAACGGGGCTCCCCTGGATGTGTGCGGGACCCACGTGCTTCCTCTCGAGTGGAGACGGGTATGTCGGGGAACTTCTTGAGTTGCAGCAAGGGTGTGAAGGACCCTTTGGAAGTTCCAGTGGTTAGACGTGATTAGCCTCGAGAAGCCTCAGCGGAAATGGGCCTCATCTCGCCTGGAGGGCAAAACCGCCTGGATTTTCTCGAGTTGCGGCAGGTGCTCTCGACTTACGACGGGGACCTCAGGGACCCGCTCTGGTGGCCTCAGGAAAGGCCAGTCCCCATGCGAGTTCCTCGGGGGCCTCTCGGGATTCCTCTCCCGTCGATGCCGGGGCCTAAGACCTTGTGTGGAGTCGGGGCCGGAACCTGAGGATTCCTCTCCAGTGCTGACATGGATCTTGGGGTACTTCTGGAGTCTCCCCAGGGGAGTCAGTCCTCGTCTCGTATGCGGGCGTGCACTTGCGCTTTCCTCCAGAGCGGTAGCAGCAGTGTCACGCAGTCCGCCGCGTGGATCAAAGGATCTATGGTTTTCCCTCGAGTCTTTCCCACGAGGCTTTCCCACGAGGCTTTCCCACAGGGCTGTCCCACGTGCACACGTGGTGGGAGTCGATCCTCGGCTTGAACGTCAAGGCAGTGCAGGGAAAACAGGTTCCTCTGGAATGGACTGACACATCTGGGGGACTCTTGGAATAGTGGCATGACCCTGGAGTTCCTCTCGCCTTTCCTGTAGAGAGCGGCTCCTCTTGAGATGCGACGGGAACGCCGGGAATTCTTTCCCTACGAAACAGGGAAAGGATCCCTCAACTCGAGCTAGGAGGCGGAAACGGGGCTCCCCTGGATGTGTGCGGGACACCACGTGCTTCCTCTCGAGTGCAGACGTGTATGTCGGGGAAGTTCTTAAGTTGCAGCAAGGGTGTGAAGGACCCTTTGGAAGTTCCAGTGGTTAGATGTGATTGGCCTCGAGAAGCCTCAGCGGAAATGGGCCTCATCTCGCCTGAAGGGCAAAACCTCCTGGATTTTCTCGAGTTGCGGCAGGTGCTCTCGACTTACGACGGGGTCCTCAGGGACCCGCTCTGGTGGCCTCAGGAAAGGCCAGTCCCCATGCGAGTTCCTCGGGGGCCTCTCGGGATACCTCTCCCGTCGATGCCGGGGCCTAAGACCTTGTGTGGAGTCGGGGCCGGAACCTGAGGATTCCTCTCCAGTGCTGACATGGATCTTGGGGTAATTCTGGAGTCTCCCCAGGGGAGTCAGTCCTCGTCTCGAATGCGGGCATGCACTTGCGCTTTCCTCCAGAGCGGTAGCAGCAGTGTCACGCAGTCTGCTGCGTGGATCAAAGGATCTATGGGTTTCCCTCGAGTCTTTCCCACGAGGCTTTCCCACGAGGCTTTCCCACAGGGCTGTCCCACGTGCACACGTGATGGGAGTCGATCCTCGGCTTGAACGTCAAGGCAGTGCAGGGAAAACAGGTTCCTCTGGAATGGACTGACACATCTGGGGGACTCTTGGAATGGTGTCACGACCCTGGAGTTCCTCTCGCCTTTCCTGTGGAGAGCGCCTCCTCTTGAGATGCGACGGGAACGCCGGGAATTCTTTCCCTACGAAACAGGGAAAGGATCCGTCATCTCGAGCTAGGAGTCGGAAACGGAGCTCCCCTGTATGTGGGCGGGACACCACGTGCTTCCTCTCGAGTGGAGACGGGTATGTCGGGGAACTTCTTGTGTTGCAGCAATGGTGTGAAGGACCCTTTGGAAGTTCCAGTGGTTAGACGTGATTAGCCTCGAGAAGCCTCAGCGGAAATGGGCCTCATCTCGCCTGGAGGGCAAAACCTCCTGGATTTTCTCGAGTTGCGGCAGGTGCTCTCGACTTACGACGGGGACCTCAGGGACCCGCTCTGGTGGCCTCAGGAAAGGCCAGTCCCCATGCGAGTTCCTCGGGGGCCTCTCGGGATTCCTCTCCCGTCGATGCCGGGGCCTAAGTCCTTGTGTGGAGTCGGGGTCGGAACCTGAGGATTCCTCTCCAGTGCTGACATTGATCTTGGGGTACTTCTGGAGTCTCCCCAGGGGAGTCAGTCTTCGTCTTGAATGCGGGCATGCACTTGCGCTTTCCTCAAGAGCGGTAGCAGCAGTGTCACGCAGTCCGCCGCGTGGATCAAAGGATCTATGGTTTTCCCTCGAGTCTTTTCCCCGAGGCTTTCCCACGAGGCTTTCCCACAGGGCTGTCCCACGTGCACACGTGGTGGGAGTCGATCCTTGGCTTGAAAGTCAAGGCAGTGCAGGGAAACAGGTTCCTCTGGAATGGACTGACACATCTGGGGGACTCTTGGAATGGTGGCACGACCCTGGAGTTCCTCTCGCCTTTCCTGTGGAGAGCGCCTCCTCTTGAGATGCGACGGGAACGCCGGGAATTCTTTCCCTACGAAACAGGGAAAGGATCCCTCATCTCGAGCTAGGAGACGGAAACGGAGCTCCCCTGGATGTGGGCGGGACACCACGTGCTTCCTCTCGAGTGGAGACGGGTATGTCGGGGAACTTCTTAAGTTGCAGCAATGGTGTGAAGGACCCTTTGGAAGTTCCAGTGGTTAGACGTAATTAGCCTCGAGAAGCCTCAGCAGAAATGGGCCTCATCTCGCCTGGAGGGCAAAACCTCCTGGATTTTCTCGAGTTGCGGCAGGTGCTCTCGACTTACGACGGGGATCTCAGGAACCCGCTCTGGTGGCCTCAGGAAAGGCCAGTCCCCATGCGAGTTCCTGGGGGCCTCTCGGGATTCCTCTCCCTTCGATACCAGGGCCTAAGACCTTGTGTGGAGTCGGGGCCGGAACCTGAGGATTCCTCTCCAGTGCTGACATGGATCTTGGGGTACTTCTGGAGTCTCCCCAGGGGAGTTAGTCCTCGTCTCGAATGCGGGCATGCACTTGCGCTTTCCTCCAGAGCGGTAGCAGCAGTGTCACGCAGTCCGCCGCGTGGATCAAAGGATCCATGGTTTTCCCTCGAGTATTTCCCACGAGGCTTTCCCACGAGGCTTTCCCACAGGGCTGTCCCACGTGCACACGTGGTGGGAGTCGATCCTCGGCTTGAACGTCAAGGCAGTGCAGGGAAAACAGGTTCCTCTGGAATGGACTGACACATCTGGGGGACTCTTGGAATGGTGGCAGGACCCTTCAGTTCCTCTCGCCTTTCCTGTGGAGAGCGCCTCCTCTTGAGATGCGACGGGAACGCCGGGAATTCTTTTCCTACGAAACAGGGAAAGGATCCCGCATCTCGAGCTAGGAGGCGGAAACGGGGCTCCCCTGGATGTGTGCGGGACCCCACGTGCTTCCTCTCGAGTGGAGACGGGTATGTCGGGGAACTTCTTGAGTTGCAGCAAGGGTGTGAAGGACCCTTTGGAAGTTCCAGTGGTTAGACGTGATTAGCCTCGAGAAGCCTCAGCGGAAATGGGCCTCATCTCGCCTGGAGGGCAAAACCGCCTGGATTTTCTCGAGTTGCGGCAGGTGCTCTCGACTTACGACGGGGACCTCAGGGACCCGCTCTGGTGGCCTCAGGAAAGGCCAGTCCCCATGCGAGTTCCTCGGGGGCCTCTCGGGATTCCTCTCCCGTCGATGCCGGGGCCTAAGACCTTGTGTGGAGTCGGGGCCGGAACCTGAGGATTCCTCTCCAGTGCTGACATGGATCTTGGGGTACTTCTGGAGTCTCCCCAGGGGAGTCAGTCTTCGTCTCGAATGCGGGCATGCACTTGCGCTTTCCTCCAGAGCGGTAGCAGCAGTGTCACGCAGTCCGCCGCGTGTATCAAAGGATCTATGGTTTTCCCTCGAGTCTTTTCCACGAGGCTTTCCGACGAGGCTTTCCCACAGGGCTGTCCCACGTGCACACGTGGTGGGAGTCGATCCTTGGCTTGAACGTCAAGGCAGTGCAGGGAAAACAGGTTCCTCTGGAATGGACTGACACATCTGGGGGACTCTTGGAATGGTGGCACGACCCTGGAGTTCCTCTCGCCTTTCCTGTGGAGAGCGCCTCCTCTTGAGATGCGACGGGAACGCTGGGAATTCTTTCCCTACGAAACAGCGAAAGGATCCCTCATCTCGAGCTAGGAGGCGGAAACGGGGCTCCCCTGGATGTGTGCGGGACCCTCGTGCTTCCTCTCGAGTGGAGACGGGTATGTCGGGGAACTTCTTGAGTTGCAGCAAGGGTGTGAAGGACCCTTTGGAAGTTCCAGTGGTTAGATGTGACTGGCCTCGAGAAGCCTCAGCGGAAATGGGCCTCATCTCGCCTGGAGGGCAAAACCTCCTGGATTTTCTCGAGTTGCGGCAGGTGCTCTCGACTTACGACGGGGACCTCAGGGACCCGCTCTGGTGGCCTCAGGAAAGGCCAGTCCCCATGCGAGTTCCTCGGGGGCCTCTCGGGATTCCTCTCCCGTCGATGCCGGGGCCTAAGACCTTGTGTGGAGTCGGGGCCGGAACCTGAGGATTCCTCTCCAGTGCTGACATGGATCTTGGGGTACTTCTGGAGTCTCCCCAGGGGAGTCAGTCCTCGTCTCGAATGCGGGCATGCACTTGCGCTTTCCTCCAGAGCGGTAGCAGCAGTGTCACGCAGTCCGCCGCGTGGATCAAAGGATCTATGGTTTTCCCTCGAGTATTTCCCACGAGGCTTTCCCACGAGGCTTTCCCACAGGGCTGTCCCACGTGCACACGTGGTGGGAGTCGATCCTCGGCTTGAACGTCAAGGCAGTGCAGGGAAAACAGGTTCCTCTGTAATGGACTGACACATCTGGGGGACTCTTGGAATGGTGGCACGACCCTGGAGTTCCTCTCGCCTTTCCTGTGGAGAGCGCCTCCTCTTGAGATGCGACGGGAACTCCGGGAATTCTTTTCCTACGAAACAGGGAAAGGATCCCTCATCTCGAGCTAGGAGGCGGAAACGGGGCTCCCCTGGATGTGTGCGGGACCCACGTGCTTCCTCTCGAGTGGAGACGGGTATGTCGGGGAACTTCTTGAGTTGCAGCAAGGGTGTGAAGGACCCTTTGGAAGTTCCAGTTGTTAGACTTGATTAGCCTCGAGAAGCCTCAGCGGAAATGGGCCTCATCTCGCCTGGAGGGCACAACCTCCTGGATTTTCTCGAGTTGCAGCAGGTGCTCTCGACTTACGACGGGGACCTCAGGGACCAGCTCTGGTGGCCTCAGGAAAGGCCAGTCCCCATGCGAGTTCCTCGGGGGCCTCTGGTGATTCCTCTCCCGTCGATGCCGGGGCCTAAGTCCTTGTGTGGAGTCGGGGCCGGAACCTGAGGATTCCTCTCCAGTGCTGACATGGATCTTGGGGTAATTCTGGAGTCTCCCCAGGGGAGTCAGTCTTCGTCTCGAATGCGGGCATGCACTTGCGCTTTCCTCCAGAGCGGTAGCAGCAGTGTCACGCAGTCCGCCTCGTGGATGAAAGGATCTATGGTTTTCCCTCGAGTCTTTCCCACGAGGCTTTCCCACAGGGATGTCCCACGTGCACACGTGGTGGGAGTCGATCCTCGGCTTGAACGTCAAGGCAGTGCAGGGAAAACAGGTTCCTCTGGAATGGACTGACACATCTGGGGGTCTCTTGGAATGGTGGCACGACCCTGGAGTTCCTCTCCCCTTTCCTGTGGAGAGCGCCTCCTCTTGAGATGCGACGGGAACGCCGGGAATTCTTTCCCTACGAAACAGGGAAAGGATCCCTCATCTCGGGCTAGGAGGCGGAAACGGGGCTCCCCTGGATGTGTGCGGGACCCCACGTGCTTCCTCTCGAGTGGAGACGGGTATGTCGGGGAAGTTCTTGAGTTGCAGCAAGGGTGTGAAGGACCCTTTGGAAGTTCCAGTGGTTAGACGTGATTAGCCTCGAGAAGCCTCAGCGGAAATGGGCCTCATCTCGCCTGGAGGGCAAAACCTCCTGGATTTTCTCGAGTTGCAGCAGGTGCTCTCGACTTATGACGGGGACCTCAGGGACCAGCTCTGGTGGCCTCAGGAAAGGCCAGTCCCCATGCGAGTTCCTCGGGGGCCTCTGGGGATTCCTCTCCCGTCGATGCCGGGGCCTAAGTCCTTGTGTGGAGTCGGGGCCGGAACCTGAGGATTCCTCTCCAGTGCTGACATGGATCTTGGGGTAATTCTGGAGTCTCCCTAGGGGAGTCAGTCTTCGTCTCGAATGCGGGCATGCACTTGCGCTTTCCTCCAGAGCGGTAGCAGCAGTGTCACGCAGTCCGCCTCGTGGATCAAAGGATCTATGGTTTTCCCTCGAGTCTTTCCCACGAGGCTTTCCCACGAGGCTTTCCCACAGGGATGTCCCACGTGCACACGTGGTGGGTGTCGATCCTCGGCTTGAACGTCAAGGCAGTGAAGGGAAAATAGGTTCCTCTGAAATGGACTGACACATCTGGGGGACTCTTGGAATGGTGTCACGACCCTGGAGTTCCTCTCGCCTTTCCTGTTGAGAGCGCCTCCTCTTGAGATGCGACGGGAACGCCGGGAATTCTTTCCCTACGAAACAGGGAAAGGATCCCTCATCTCGAGCTAGGTTTCGGAAATGGAGCTCCCCTGGATGTGGGCGGGACACCACGTGCTTCCTCTCAAGTGGAGACGGGTATGTCGGGGAACTTCTTGAGTTGCAGCAAGGGTGTGAAGGACCCTTTGGAAGTTCCAGTGGTTAGACGTGATTAGCCTCGAGAAGCCTCAGCGGAAATGGGCCTCATCTCGCCTGGAGGGCAAAACCTCCTGGATTTTCTCGAGTTGCGGCAGGTGCTCTCGACTTACGACGGGGACCTCAGGGACCCGCTCTGGTGGCCTCAGGAAAGGCCAGTATCCATGCGAGTTCCTCGGGGGCCTCTGGGGATTCCTCTCCCGTCGATGCCGGGGCCTAAGACCTTGTGTGGAGTCGGGGCCGGAACCTGAGGATTCCTCTCCAGTGCTGACATGGATCTTGGGGTACTTCTGGAGTCTCCCCAGGGGAGTCAGTCCTCGTCTCGAATGCGGGCATGCACTTGCGCTTTCCTCCAGAGCGGTAGCAGCAGTGTCACGCAGTCCGCCGCGTGGATCAAAGGATCTATGTTTTTCCCTCGAGTCTTTCCCACGAGGCTTTCCCACGAGGCTTTCCCACAGGGCTGTCCCACGTGCACACGTGGTGGGAGTCGATCCTCGGCTTGAACGTCAAGGCAGTGCAGGGAAAACAGGATCCTCTGGAATGGACTGACACATCTGGGGGACTCTTGGAATGGTGGCACGACCCTGGAGTTCCTCTCGCCTTTCCTGTGGAGAGCGCCTCCTCTTGAGATGCGACGGGAACGCCGGGAATTCTTTCCCTACGAAACAGGGAAAGGATCCCTCATCTCGAGCTAGGAGGCGGAAACGGGGCTCCCCTGGATGTGTGCGGGACACCACGTGCTTCCTCTCGAGTGGAGACGGGTATGTCGGGGTACTTCTTGAGTTGCAGCAAGGGTGTGAAGGACCCTTTGGAAGTTCCAGTGGTTAGACGTGATTGGCCTCGAGAAGCCTCAGCGGAAATAGGCCTCATCTCGCCTGGAGGGCAAAACCTCCTGGATTTTCTCGAGTTGCGGCAGGTGCTCTCGACTTACGACGGGGACCTCAGGGACCCGCTCTGGTGGCCTCAGGAAAGGCCAGTCCCCATGCGAGTTCCTCGGGGGCCTCTCGGGATTCCTCTCCCGTCGATGCCGGGGCCTAAGACCTTGTGTGGAGTCGGGGCCGGAACCTGAGGATTCCTCTCCAGTGCTGACATGGATCTTGGGGTACTTCTGGAGTCTCCCCAGGGGAGTCAGTCCTCGTCTCGAATGCGGGCATGCACTTGCGCTTTCCTCCAGAGCGGTAGCAGCAGTGTCACGCAGTCCGCCGCGTGGATCAAAGGATCTATGTTTTTCCCTCGAGTATTTCCCACGAGGCTTTCCCACGAGGCTTTCCCACAGGGCTGTCCCACGTGCACACGTGGTGGGAGTCGATCCTCGGCTTGAACGTCAAGGCAGTGCAGGGAAAACAGGTTCCTCTGGAATGGACTGACACATCTGGGGGACTCTTGGAATGGTGGCACGACCCTGGAGTTCCTCTCGCCTTTCCTGTGGAGAGCGCCTCCTCTTGAGATGCGACGGGAACTCCGGGAATTCTTTCCCTACGAAACAGGGAAAGGATCCCTCATCTCGAGCTAGGAGGCGGAAGCGGGGCTCCCCTGGATGTGTGCGGGACCCCACGTGCTTCCTCTCGAGTGGAGACGGGTATGTCGGGGAACTTCTTGAGTTGCAGCAAGGGTGTGAAGGACCCTTTGGAAGTTCCAGTGGTTAGACGTGATTGGCCTCGAGAAGCCTCAGCGGAAATAGGCCTCATCTCGCCTGGAGGGCAAAACCTCCTGGATTTTCTCGAGTTGCGGCAGGTGCTCTCGACTTACGACGGGGACCTCAGGGACCCGCTCTGGTGGCCTCAGGAAAAGCCAGTCCCCATGCGAGTTCCTCGGGGACCTCTGGGGATTCCTCTCCCGTCGATGCCAGGGCCTAAGTCCTTGTGTGGAGTCGGGGCCGGAACCTGAGGATCCCTCTCCAGTGCTGACATGGATCTTGGGTTACTTCTGTAGTCTCCCCAGGGGAGTCAGTCCTCGTCTCGAATGCTGGCATGCACTTGCGCTTTCCTCCAGAGCGGTAGCAGCAGTGTCACGCAGTCCGCCGCATGGATCAAAGGATCTATGGTTTTCCCTCGAGTCTTTCCCACGAGGCTTTCCCACGAGGCTTTCCCACAGGGCTGTCCCACGTGCACACGTGGTGGGAGTCGATCCTCGGCTTGAACGTCAAGGCAGTGCAGGGAAAACAGGTTCCTCTGTAATGGACTGACACATCTGGGGGTCTCTTGGAATGGTGGCACGACCCTGGAGTTCCTCTCCCCTTTCCTGTGGAGAGCGCCTCCTCTTGAGATGCGACGGGAACGCCGGGAATTCTTTCCCTACGAAACAGGGAAAGGATCCCTCATCTCGAGCTAGGAGGCGGAAACGGGGCTCCCCTGGATGTGTGCGGGACCCCACGTGCTTCCTCTCGAGTGGAGACGGGTATGTCGGGGATCTTCTTGAGTTGCAGCAAGGGTGTGAAGGACCCTTTAGAAGTTCCAGTGGTTACATGTGATTGGCCTCGAGAAGCCTCAGCGGAAATGGGCCTCATCTCGCCTGGAGGGCAAAACCTCCTGGATTTTCTCGAGTTGCGGCAGGTGCTCTAGACTTACGACAAGGACCTCAGGGACCCGCTCTGGTGGCCTCAGGAAAGGCCAGTCCCCATGCGAGTTCCTCTGGGGATTCCTCTCCCGTCGATGCCGGGGCCTAAGACCTTGTGTGGAGTCGGGGCCGGAACCTGAGGATTCCTCTCCAGTGCTGACATGGATCTTGGGGTACTTCTGGAGTCTCCCCAGGGGAGTCAGTCCTCGTCTCGAATGCGGGCATGCACTTGCGCTTTCCTCCAGAGGGGTAGGAGCAGTGTCACGCAGTCCGCCGCGTGGATCAAAGGATCTATGGTTTTCCCTCGAGTCTTTCCCACGAGGCTTTCCCACGAGGCTTTCCCACAGGGCTGTCCCACGTGCACACGTGGTGGGAGTCGATCCTCGGCTTGAACGTCAAGGCAGTGCAGGTAAACAGGTTCCTCTGGAATGGACTGACACATCTGGGGGACTCTTGGAATGGAGGCACGACCCTGGAGTTCCTCTCGCCTTTCCTGTGGAGAGCGCCTCCTCTTGAGATGCGACGGGAACGCCGGGAATTCTTTCCCTACGAAACAGGGAAAGGATCCCTCATCTCGAGCTAGGAGGCGGAAACGGGGCTCCCCTGGATGTGTGCGGGACCCCACGTGCTTCCTCTCAAGTGCAGACGGGTATGTCGGGGAACTTCTTGAGTTGCAGCAAGGGTGTGAAGGACCCTTTGGAAGTTCCAGTGGTTAGACGTGATTAGCCTCGAGAAGCCTCAGCGGAAATGAGCCTCATCTCGCCTGGAGGGCAAAACCTCCTGGATTTTCTCGAGTTGCGGCCGGTGATCTCGACTTACGACGGGGACCTCAGGGACCCGCTCTGGTGGCCTCAGGAAAAGCCAGTCCCCATGCGAGTTCCTCGGGGGCCTCTCGGGATCCCTCTCCCGTCGATGCCAGGGCCTAAGTCCTTCTGTGGAGTCGGGGCCGGAACCTGAGGATTCCTCTCCAGTGCTGACATGGATCTTGGGGTACTTCTGGAGTCTCCCCAGGGGAGTCAGTCCTCGTCTCGAATGCGGGCATGCACTTGCGCTTTCCTCCAGAGCGGTAGCAGCAGTGTCACGCAGTCCGCCGCGTGGATCAAAGGATCTATGGTTTTCCCTCGAGTCTTTCCCACGAGGCTTTCCCACGAGGCTTTCCCACAGGGCTGTCCCACGTGCACACGTGGTGGGAGTCGATCCTCGGCTTGAACATCAAGGCAGTGCAGGGAAAACAGGTTCCTGTGTAATGGACTGACACATCTGGGGGTCTCTTGGAATGGTGGCACGACCCTGGAGTTCCTCTCGCCTTTCCTGTGGAGAGCGCCTCCTCTTGAGATGCGACGGGAACGCCGGGAATTCTTTCCCTTCGAAACAGGGAAAGGATCGCTCATCTCGAGCTAGGAGGCGGAAACGGTGCTCCCCTGGATGTGTGCGGGACACCACGTGCTTCCTCTCGAGTGCAGACGGGTATGTCGGGGAACTTCTTGAGTTGCAGCAATGGTGTCAAGGACCCTTTGGAAGTTCCAGTGGTTAGATGTGATTGGCCTCGAGAAGCCTCAGCGGAAATGGGCCTCATCTCGCCTGGAGGGCAAAACCTCCTGGATTTTCTCGAGTTGCGGCAGGTGCTCTCGACTTACGACGGGGATCTCAGGGAACCGCTCTGGTGGCCTCAGAAAAGGCCAGTCCCCATGCGAGTTCCTCGGGGGCCTCTCGGGATTCCTCTCCCGTCGATGCAGGGGCCTAAGACCTTGTGTGGAGTCGGGGGCGGAACCTGAGGATTCCTCTCCAGTGCTGACATGGATCTTGGGGTACTTCTGGAGTCTCTCCAGGGGAGTCAGTCCTCGTCTCGAATGCGGGCATGCACTTGCGCTTTCCTCCAGAGCGGTAGCAGCAGTGTCACGCAGTCCGCCGCGTGGATCAAAGGATCTATGGTTTTCCCTCGAGTCTTTCCCACGAGGCTTTCCCACGAGGCTTTCCCACAGGGCTGTCCCACGTGCACACGTGGTGGGAGTCGATCCTCGGCTTGAACGTTAAGGCAGTGCAGGGAAAACAGGTTCCTCTGGAATGGACTGACACATCTGGGGGACTCTTGGAATGGTGGCACGACCCTGGTGTTCCTCTCGCCTTTGCTGTGGAGAGCGCTTCCTCTTGAGATGCGACGGGAACGCCGGGAATTCTTTCCCTACGAAACAGGGAAAGGATCCCTCATCTCGAGCTAGGAGGCGGAAACGGGGCTCCCCTGGATGTTTGCGGGACCCACGTGCTTCCTCTCGAGTGGAGACGGGTATGTCGGGGAACTTCTTGAGTTACAGCAAGGGTGTGAAGGACCCTTTGGAAGTTCCAGTGTTTAGACGTGATTAGCCTCTAGAAGCCTCAGCGGAAATGGGCCTCATCTCGCCTGGAGGGCAAAACCTCCTGGATTTTCTCGAGTTGTGGCTGGTGCTCTCGACTTACGACGGGGACCTCAGGGACCCGCTCTGGTGGCCTCAGGAAAGGCCAGTCCCCATGCGAGTTCAACGGGGGCCTCTCGGGATTCGTCTCCCGTCGATGCCGGGGCCTAAGACCTTGTGTGGAGTCGGGGCCGGAACCTGAGGATTCCTCTCCAGTGCTGACATGGATCTTGGGGTACTTCTGGAGTCTCCCCAGGGGAGTCAGTCCTCGTCTCGAATGCGGGCATGCACTTGCGCTTTCCTCCAGAGCGGTAGCAGCAGTGTCACGCAGTCCGCCGCGTGGATCAAAGGATCTATGGTTTTCCCTCGAGTCTTTCCCACGAGGCTTTCCCACGAGGCTTTCCCACAGGGCTGTCCCACGTGCACACGTGGTGGGAGTCGATCCTCGGCTTGAACGTCAAGGCAGTGCAGGGAAAACAGGTTCCTCTGGAATGGACTGACACATCTGGGGGACTCTTGGAATGGTGGCACGACACTGGAGTTCCTCTCGCCTTTCCTGTGGAGAGCGCCTCCTCTTGAGATGCGACGGGAACGCCGGGAATTCTTTCCCTAAGAAACAGGGAAAGGATCCCTCATCTCGAGCTAGGAGGCGGAAACGGGGCTCCCCTGGATGTGTGCGGGACCCCACGTGCTTCCTCTCAAGTGCAGACGGGTATGTCGGGGAACTTCTTGAGTTGCAGCAAGGGTGTGAAGGACCCTTTGGAAGTTCCAGTGGTTAGACGTGATTAGCCTCGAGAAGCCTCAGCGGAAATGAGCCTCATCTCGCCTGGAGGGCAAAACCTCCTGGATTTTCTCGAGTTGCGGCAGGTGATCTCGACTGACGATGGGGACCTCAGGGACCCGCTCTGGTGGCCTCAGGAAAAGCCAGTCCCCATGCGAGTTCCTCGGGGGCCTCTCGGGATCCCTATCCCGTCGATGCCGGGGACTAAGACCTTGTGTGGAGTCGGGGCCGGAACCTGAGGATTCCTCTCCAGTGCTGACATGGATCTTGGGGTACTTCTGGAGTCTCCCCAGGGGAGTCAGTCCTCGTCTCGTATGCGGGCATGCACTTGGGCTTTCCTCCAGAGCGGTAGCAGCAGTGTCACGCAGTCCGCCGCGTGGATCAAAGGATGTATGGTTTTCCCTCGAGTCTTTCCCACGAGGCTTTCCCACGAGGCTTTCCCACAGGGCTGTCCCACGTGAACACGTGGTGGGAGTCGATCCTCGGCTTGAACGTCAAGGCAGTGCAGGGAAAACAGGTTCCTCTGGAATGGACTGACACATCTGGGGGACTCTTGGAATGGTGGCACGACCCTGGAGTTCCTCTCGCCTTTCCTGTGGAGAGCGCCTCCTCTTGAGATGCGACGGGAATGCCGGGAAATCTTTCCGTACGAAACAGGGAAAGGATCCCTCATCTCGAGCTAGGAGGCGGAAACGGGGCTCCCCTGGATGTGTGAGGGACCCCACGTGCTTCCTCTCGAGTGGAGACGGGTACGTCGGGGAACTTCTTGAGTTGCAGCAAAGGTGTGAAGGACCCTTTGGAAGTTCCAATGGTTAGATGTGATTGGCCTCGAGAAGCCTCAGCGAAATGGGCCTCATCTCCCCTGAAGGGCAAAACCTCCTGGATTTTCTCGAGTTGCGGCAGGTGCTCTCGACTTACGAAGGGGACCTCAGGAACCGCTCTGGTGGCCTCAGGAAAGGCCAGTCCCCATGCGAGTTCCTCGGGGGCGTCTCGGGATTCCTCTCCCGTCGATGCCAGGGCCTAAGACCTTGTGTGGAGTCGAGGCCGGATCCTGGGGATTCCTCTCCAGTGCTGACATGGATCTAGGGGTACTTCTGGAGTCTCCCCAGGGGAGTCAGTCCTCGTCTCGAATGCGGGCATGCACTTGCGCTTTCCTCCAGAGCGGTAGCAGCAGTGTCAGGCAGTCCGCCGCATGGATCAAAGGATCTATGGTTTTCCCTCGAGTCTTTCCCACGAGGCTTTCCAACGAGGCTTTCCCACAGGGCTGTCCCACGTGCACACGTGGTGGGAGTCGATCCTCGGCTTGAACGTCAAGGCAGTGCAGGGAAAACAGGTTCCTCTGGAATGGACTGACTCATCTGGGAGACTCTTGGAATGGTGGCACGACCCTGGAGGACCTCTCGCCTTTCCTGTGGAGAGTGCCTCCTCTTGAGATGCGACGGGAACGCCGGGAATTCTTTCCCTACGAAACAGGGAAAGGATCCCTCATCTCGAGATAGGAGGCGGAAACGGCGCTCCCCTGGATGTGTGCGGGACCCCACGTGCTTCCTCTCGAGTGCAGACGGGTATGTCGGGGAACTTCTTGAGTTGCAGCAAGGGTGTGAAGGAACATTTGGAAGTTCCAGTGGTTAGATGTGATTGGCCTCGAGAAGCCTCAGCGGAAATGGGCCTCATCTCGCCTGGAGGGCAAAACCTCCTGGATTTTCTCGAGTTGCGGCAGGTGCTCTCGACTTACGACGGGGACCTCAGGGACCCGCTCTGGTGGCCTCAGGAAAGGCCAGTCCCCATGCGAGTTCCTCGGGGGCCTCAAGGGATTCCTCTCCCGTCGATGCCGGGGCCTAAGACCTTGTGTGGAGTCGGGGCCGGAACCTGAGGATTCCTCTCCAGTGCTGACATGGATCTTGGGGTACTTCTGGAGTCTCCCCAGGGGAGTCAGTCCTCGTCTCGAATGCGGGCATGCACTTGCGCATTCCTCCAGAACGGTAGCAGCAGTGTCACGCAGTCCTCCGCGTGGATCAAAGGATCTATGGTTTTCCCTCGAGTCTTTCCCACGAGGCTTTCCCACGAGGCTTTCCCACAGGGCTGTCCCACGTGCACACGTGGTGGGAGTCGATCCTCGGCTTGAACGTCAAGGCAGTGCAGGGAAAACAGGTTCCTCTGGAATGGACTGACACATCTGGGGGACTCTTGGAATGGTGGCATGACCCTGGAGTTCCTCTCGCCTTTCCTGTGGAGAGCGCCTCCTTTTGAGATGCGACGGGAACGCCGGGAATTCTTTCCCTACGAAACAGGGAAAGGATCCCTCATCTCGAGCTAGGAGGCGGAAACGGGGCTCCCCTGGATGTGTGCGGGACCCCACGTGCTTCCTCTCGAGTGGAGACGGGTATGTCGGGGAACTTCTTGAGTTGCAGCAATGGTGTGAAGGACCCTTTGGAAGTTCCAGCGGTTAGATGTTATTGGCCTCGAGAAGCCTCAGGGGAAATGGGCCTCATCTCGCCAAGAGGGCAAAACCTCCTGGATTTTCTCGAGTTGCGGCAGGTGCTCTCGACTTACGACGGGGACCTCAGGGACCCGCTCTGGTGGCCTCAGGAAAGGCCAGTCCCCATGCGAGTTCCTCGGGGGCGTCTCGGGATTCCTCTCCCGTCGATGCCGGGGCCTAAGACCTTGTGTGGAGTCGGGGCCGGAACCTGAGGATTCCTCTCCAGTGCTGACATGGATCTTGGGGTACTTCTGGAGTCTCCCCAGGGGAGTCAGTCCTCGTCTCGAATGCGGGCATGCACTTGCGCTTTCCTCCAGAGCGGTAGCAGCAGTGTCACGCAGTCCGCCGCGTGGATCAAAGGATCTATGGTTTTCCCTCGAGTCTTTCCCACGAGGCTTTCCCACGAGGCTTTCCCACAGGGCTGTCCCACGTGCACACGTGGTGGGAGTCGATCCTCGGCTTGAACGTCAAGGCAGTGCAGGGAAAACAGGTTCATCTGGAATGGACTGACACATCTGGGGGACTCTTGGAATGGTGGCACGACCCTCGAGTTCCTCTCGCCTTTCCTGTGGAGAGCGCCTCCTCTTGAGATGCGACGGGAACGCCGGGAATTCTTTCCCTACGAAACAGGGAAAGGATCCCTCATCTTGAGCTAGGAGGCGGAAACGGGGCTCCCCTGGATGTGTGCGGGACCCCACGTGCTACCTCTCGAGTGGAGACGGGTATGTCGGGGAACTTCTTGAGTTGCAGCAATGGTGTGAAGGACCCTTTGGAAGTTCCAGTGGTTAGATGTGATTGGACTCGAGAAGCCTCAGCGGAAATGGGCCTCATCTCGCCTGGAGGGCAAAACCTCCTGGATTTTCTCGAGTTCCCGCAAGTGCTCTCGACTTACGACGGGGACCTCAGGGAACCGCTCTGGTATCCTCAGGAAAGGCCAGTCCCCATGCGAGTTCCTCGGGGGCGTCTCGGGATTCCTCTCCCGTCGATGCCGGGGCCTAAGACCTTGTGTGGAGTCGGGGCCGGAACCTGAGGATTCCTCTCCAGTGCTGACATGGATCTTGGGGTACTTCTGGAGTCTCCCCAGGGGAGTCAGTCCTCGTCTCGAATGCGGGCATGCACTTGCGCTTTCCTCCAGAGCGGTAGCAGCTGTGTCACGCAGTCCGCCGCGTGGATCAAAGGATCTATGGTTTTCCCTCGAGTCTTTCCCAGGAGGCTTTCCCACGAGGCTTTCCCACAGGGCTGTCCCACGTGCACACGAGGTGGGAGTCGATCCTCGGCTTGAACGTCAAGGCAGTGCAGGGAAAACATGTTCCTCTGGAATGGACTGACACATCTGGGGAACTCTTGGAATGGTGGCACGACCCTGGAGTTCCTCTCGCCTTTCCTGTGGAGAGCGCCTCCTCTTGAGATGCGACGGAAACGCCGGGAATTCTTTCCCTACGAAACAGGGAAAGGATCCCTCATCTCGAGCTAGGAGGCGGAAACGGGGCTCCCCTGGATGTGTGCGGGACACCACGTGCTTCCTCTCGAGTGGAGACGGGTATGTCGGGGAACTTCTTGAGTTGCAGCAAGGGTGTGAAGGACCCTTTGGAAGTTCCAGTGGTTAGACGTGATTGGCCTCGAGAAGCCTCAGCGGAAATGGGCCTCATCTCGCCTGGAGGGCAAAACCTCCTGGATTTTCTCGAGTTGCGGCAGGTGCTCTCGACTTACGACGGGGACCTCAGGGACCCGCTCTGGTGGCCTCAGGAAAGGCCAGTCCCCATGCGAGTTCCTCGGGGGCCTCTCGGGATTCCTCTCCCGTCGATGCCGGGGCCTAAGACCTTGTGTGGAGTCGGGGCCGGAACCTGAGGATTCCTCTCCAGTGCTGACATGGATCTTGGGGTACTTCTGGAGTCTCCCCAGGGGAGTCAGTCCTCGTCTCGAATGCGGGCATGCACTTGCGCTTTCCTCCAGAGCGGTAGCAGCAGTGTCACGCAGTCCGCCGCGTGGATCAAAGGATCTATGGTTTTCCCTCGAGTCTTTCCCACGAGGCTTTCCCACGAGGCTTTCCCACAGGGCTGTCCCACGTGCACACGTGGTGGGAGTCGATCCTCGGCTTGAACGTCAAGGCAGTGCAGGGAAACAGGTTCCTCCTGAATGGACTGACACATCTGGGGGACTCTTGGAATGGTGGCACGACCCTGGAGTTCCTCTCGCCTTTCCTGTGGAGAGCGCCTCCTCTTGAGATGCGACGGGAACGCCGGGAATTCTTTCCCTACGAAACAGGGAAAGGATCCCTCATCTCGAGCTAGGAGGCGGAAACGGGGCTCCCCTGGATGTGTGCGGGACCCCACGTGCTTCCTCTCGAGTGGAGACGGGTATGTCGGGGAACTTCTTGAGTTGCAGCAAGGGTGTGAAGGAACCTTTGGAAGTTCCAGTGGTTAGACGTGATTAGCCTCGAGAAGCCTCAGCGGAAATGGGCCTCATCTCGCCTGGAGGGCAAAACCTCCTGGATTTTCTCGAGTTGCGGCAGGTGCTCTCGACTTACGACGGGGACCTCAGGGACCCGCTCTGGTGGCCTCAGGAAAGGCCAGTCCCCATGCGAGTTCCTCGGGGGCCTCTCGGGATTCCTCTCCCGTCGATGCCGGGGCATAAGACCTTGTGTGGAGTCGGGGCCGGAACCTGAGGATTCCTCTCCAGTGCTGACATGGATCTTGGTGTACTTCTGGAGTCTCCCCAGGGGAGTCAGTCCTCGTCTCGAATGCGGGCATGCACTTGCGATTTCCTCCAGAGCGGTAGCAGCAGTGTCACGCAGTCCGCCGCGTGGATCAAAGGATCTATGGTTTTCCCTCGAGTCTTTCCCACGAGTCTTTCCCACGAGGCTTTCCCACAGGGCTGTCCCACGTGCACACGTGGTGGTAGTCGATCCTCGGCTTGAACGTCAAGGCAGTGCAGGGAAAACAGGTTCCTCTGGAATGGACTGACACATCTGGGGGACTCTTGGAATGGTGGCACGACCCTGGAGTTCCTCTCGCCTTTCCTGTGGAGAGCCCCTCCTCTGGAAATGCGACGGGAACGCCAGGAATTCTTTCCCTACGAAACAGGGAAAGGATCCCTCATCTCGAGCTAGGAGGCGGAAACGGGGCTCCCCTGGATGTGTGCGGGACCCCACGTGCTTCCTCTCGAGTGCAGACGGGTATGTCGGGGAACTTCTGGACTTGCAGCAAGGGTGTGAAGGACCCTTTGGAAGTTCCAGTGGTTAGACGTGATTAGCCTCGAGAAGCCTCAGCGGAAATGGGCCTCATCTCGCCTGGAGGGCAAAACCTCCTGGATTTTCTCGAGTTGCGGCAGGTGCTCTCGACTTACGACGGGGACCTCAGGGAACCGCTCTGGTGGCCTCAGGAAAGGCCAGTCCCCATGCGAGTTCCTCGGGGGCCTCTCGGGATTCCTCTCCCGTCGATGCCGGAGCCTAAGTCCTTGTGTGGAGTCGGGGCCGGAACCTGAGGATTCCTCTCCAGTGCTGACATGGATCTTGGGGTACTTCTGGAGTCTCCCCAGGGGAGTCAGTCCTCGTCTCGTATGCGGGCATGCACTTGCGCTTTCCTCCAGAGCGGTAGCAGCAGTGCCACGCAGTCCGCCGCATGGATCAAAGGATCTATGGTTTTCCCTCGAGTCTTTCCCACGAGGCTTTCCCACGAGGCTTTCCCACAGGGCTGTGCCACGTGCACACGTGGTGGGAGTCGATCCTCGGCTTGAACGTCAAGGCAGTGCAGGGAAAACAGGTTCCTCTGGAATGGACTGATACATCTGTGGGACTCTTGGAATGGTGGCACGACCCTGGAGTTCCTCTCGCCTTTCCTGTGGAGAGCGCCTCCTCTTGAGATGCGATGGGAACGCCGGGAATTCTTTCCCTACGAAACAGGGAAAGGATCCCTCATCTCGAGCTAGGAGGCGGAATCGGTGCTCCCCTGGATGTGTGCGGGACCAACGTGCTTCCTCTCGAGTGGAGACGGGTATGTCGGGGAACTTCTTGAGTTGCAGCAAGGGTGTGAAGGACCCTTTGGAAGTTCCAGTGGTTAGATGTGATTGGCCTCGAGAAGCCTCAGCGGAAATGGGCCTCATCTCGCCTGGAGGGCAAAACCTCCTGGATTATCTCGAGTTGCGGCAGGTGCTCTCGACTTACGACGGGGTCCTCAGGGACCCGCTCTGGTGGCCTCAGGAAAGGCCAGTCCCCATGCGAGTTCCTCGGGGGCCTCTGGGGATTCCTCTCCCGTCGATGCCGGGGCCTAAGACCTTGTGTGGAGTCGGGGCCGGAACCTGAGGATTCCTCTCCAGTGCTGACATGGATCTTGGGGTACTTCTGGAGTCTCCCCAGGGGAGTCAGTCCTCGTCTCGAATGCGGGCATGCACTTGCGCTTTCCTCCAGAGCGGTAGCAGCAGTGTAACGCAGTCCGCCCCGTTGATCAAAGGATCTATGGTTTTCCCTCGAGTCTTTCCCACGAGGCTTTCCCACGAGGCTTTCCCACAGGGCTGTCCCACGTGCACACGTGGTGGGAGTCGATCCTCGGCTTGAACGTCAAGGCAGTGCAGGGAAAACAGGTTCCTCTTGAATGTACTGACACATCTGGGGGACTCTTGGAATGGTGTCTCGACCCTGGAGTTCCTCTCGCCTTTCCTGTGGAGAGCGCCTCCTCTTGAGATTCGACGGGAACGCCGGGAATTCTTTCCCTACGAAACAGGGAAAGGATCCCTCATCTCGAGCTAGGAGGCGGAAACGGGGCTCCCCTGGATGTGTGCGGGACCCACGTGCTTCCTCTCGAGTGGAGACCGGTATGTCGGGGAAGTTCTTGAGTTGCAGCAAGGGTGTGAAGGACCCTTTGGAAGTTCCAGTGGTTAGACGTGATTAGCCTCGAGAAGCCTCAGCGGAAATGGGCCTCATCTCGCCTGGAGGGCAAAACCTCCTGGATTTTCTCGAGTTGCGGCAGGTGCTCTCGACTTACGACGGGGACCTCAGGGACCCGCTCTGGTGGCCTCAGGAAAGGCCAGTCCCCATGCGAGTTCCTCGGGGGCGTCTCGGGATTCCTCTCCCGTCGATGCCGGGGCCTAAGACCTTGTGTGGAGTCGGGGCCGGAACCTGAGTTTTCCTCTCCAGTGCTGACATGGATCTTGGGGTACTTCTGGAGTCTCCCCAGGGAAGTCAGTCCTCGTCTCGAATGCGGGCATGCACTTGCGCTTTCCTCCAGAGCGGTAGCAGCAGTGTCACGCAGTCCGCCGCGTGGATCAAAGGATCTATGGTTTTCCCTCGAGTCTTTCTCACGAGGCTTTCCCACGAGGCTTTCCCACAGGGCTGTCCCACGTGCACACGTGGTGGGAGTCGATCCTCGGCTTGAACGTCAAGGCAGTGCAGGGAAAACAGGTTCCTCGGGAATGGACTGACACATCTGGGGGACTCGTGGAATGGTGGCACGACCCAAGAGTTCCTCTCGCCTTTCCTGTGGAGAGCGCCTCCTCTTGAGATGCGACGGGAACGCCGGGAAATCTTTCCCTACGAAACAGGGAAAGGATCCCTCATCTCGAGCTAGGAGGCGGAAACGGGGCTCCCCTGGATGTGTGCGGGACCCACGTGCTTCCTCTCGAGTGGAGACGGGTATGTCGGGGAACTTCTTGAGTTGCAGCAAGGGTGTGAAGGACCCTTTGGAAGTTCCAGTGGTTAGATGTGATTGGCCTCGAGAAGCCTCAGCGGAAATGGGCCTCATCTCGCCTGGAGGGCAAAACCTCCTGGATTTTCTCGAGTTGCGGCAGGTGCTCTCGACTTACGACGGGGACCTCAGGGACCCGCTCTGGTGGCCTCAGGAAAGGCCAGTCCCCATGCGAGTTCCTCGGGGGCGTCTCGGGATTCCTCTCCCGTCGATGCCGGGGCCTAAGACCTTGTGTGGAGTCGGGGCCGGAACCTGAGGATTCCTCTCCAGTGCTGACATGGATCTTGGGGTACTTCTGGAGTCTCCCCAGGGGAGTCAGTCCTCGTCTCGAATGCGGGCATGCACTTGCGCTTTCCTCCAGAGCGGTAGCAGCAGTGTCACGCAGTCCGCCGCGTGGATCAAAGGATCTATGGTTTTCCCTCGAGTCTTTCCCACGAGGCTTTCCCACGAGGCTTTCCCACAGGGCTGTCCCACGTGCACACGTGGTGGGAGTCGATCCTCGGCTTGAACGTCAAGGCAGTGCAGGGAAACAGGTTCCTCCTGAATGGACTGACACATCTGGGGGACTCTTGGAATGGTGGCACGACCCTGGAGTTCCTCTCGCCTTTCCTGTGGAGAGCGCCTCCTCTTGAGATGCGACGGGAACGCCGGGAATTCTTTCCCTACGAAACAGGGAAAGGATCCCTCATCTCGAGCTAGGAGGCGGAAACGGGGCTCCCCTGGATGTGTGCGGGACCCCACGTGCTTCCTCTCGAGTGGAGACGGGTATGTCGGGGAACTTCTTGAGTTGCAGCAAGGGTGTGAAGGAACCTTTGGAAGTTCCAGTGGTTAGACGTGATTAGCCTCGAGAAGCCTCAGCGGAAATGGGCCTCATCTCGCCTGGAGGGCAAAACCTCCTGGATTTTCTCGAGTTGCGGCAGGTGCTCTCGACTTACGACGGGGACCTCAGGGACCCGCTCTGGTGGCCTCAGGAAAGGCCAGTCCCCATGCGAGTTCCTCGGGGGCCTCTCGGGATTCCTCTCCCGTCGATGCCGGGGCCTAAGACCTTGTGTGGAGTCGGGGCCGGAACCTGAGGATTCCTCTCCAGTGCTGACATGGATCTTGGTGTACTTCTGGAGTCGCCCCAGGGGAGTCAGTCCTCGTCTCGAATGCGGGCATGCACTTGCGATTTCCTCCAGAGCGGTAGCAGCAGTGTCACGCAGTCCGCCGCGTGGATCAAAGGATCTATGGTTTTCCCTCGAGTCTTTCCCACGAGTCTTTCCCACGAGGCTTTCCCACAGGGCTGTCCCACGTGCACACGTGGTGGGAGTCGATCCTCGGCTTGAACGTCAAGGCAGTGCAGGGAAAACAGGTTCCTCTGGAATGGACTGACACATCTGGGGGACTCTTGGAATGGTGGCACGACCCTGGAGTTCCTCTCGCCTTTCCTGTGGAGAGCGCCTCCTCTGGAAATGCGACGGGAACGCCAGGAATTCTTTCCCTACGAAACAGGGAAAGGATCCCTCATCTCGAGCTAGGAGGCGGAAACGGGGCTCCCCTGGATGTGTGCGGGACCCCACGTGCTTCCTCTCGAGTGCAGACGGGTATGTCGGGGAACTTCTGGACTTGCAGCAAGGGTGTGAAGGACCCTTTGGAAGTTCCAGTGGTTAGACGTGATTAGCCTCGAGAAGCCTCAGCGGAAATGGGCCTCATCTCGCCTGGAGGGCAAAACCTCCTGGATTTTCTCGAGTTGCGGCAGGTGCTCTCGACTTACGACGGGGACCTCAGGGAACCGCTCTGGTGGCCTCAGGAAAGGCCAGTCCCCATGCGAGTTCCTCGGGGGCCTCTCGGGATTCCTCTCCCGTCGATGCCGGAGCCTAAGTCCTTGTGTGGAGTCGGGGCCGGAACCTGAGGATTCCTCTCCAGTGCTGACATGGATCTTGGGGTACTTCTGGAGTCTCCCCAGGGGAGTCAGTCCTCGTCTCGTATGCGGGCATGCACTTGCGCTTTCCTCCAGAGCGGTAGCAGCAGTGCCACGCAGTCCGCCGCATGGATCAAAGGATCTATGGTTTTCCCTCGAGTCTTTCCCACGAGGCTTTCCCACGAGGCTTTCCCACAGGGCTGTGCCACGTGCACACGTGGTGGGAGTCGATCCTCGGCTTGAACGTCAAGGCAGTGCAGGGAAAACAGGTTCCTCTGGAATGGACTGATACATCTGTGGGACTCTTGGAATGGTGGCACGACCCTGGAGTTCCTCTCGCCTTTCCTGTGGAGAGCGCCTCCTCTTGAGATGCGATGGGAACGCCGGGAATTCTTTCCCTACGAAACAGGGAAAGGATCCCTCATCTCGAGCTAGGAGGCGGAATCGGTGCTCCCCTGGATGTGTGCGGGACCAACGTGCTTCCTCTCGAGTGGAGACGGGTATGTCGGGGAACTTCTTGAGTTGCAGCAAGGGTGTGAAGGACCCTTTGGAAGTTCCAGTGGTTAGATGTGATTGGCCTCGAGAAGCCTCAGCGGAAATGGGCCTCATCTCGCCTGGAGGGCAAAACCTCCTGGATTATCTCGAGTTGCGGCAGGTGCTCTCGACTTACGACGGGGACCTCAGGGACCAGCTCTGGTGGCCTCAGGAAAGGCCAGTCCCCATGCGAGTTCCTCGGGGGCCTCTGGGGATTCCTCTCCCGTCGATGCCGGGGCCTAAGTCCTTGTGTGGAGTCGGGGCCGGAACCTGAGGATTCCTCTCCAGTGCTGACATGGATCTTGGGGTAATTCTGGAGTCTCCCCAGGGGAGTCAGTCTTCGTCTCGAATGCGGGCATGCACTTGCGCTTTCCTCCAGAGCGGTAGCAGCAGTGTCACGCAGTCCGCCTCGTGGATCAAAGGATCTATGGTTTTCCCTCGAGTCTTTCCCACGAGGCTTTCCCACGAGGCTTTCCCACAGGGATGTCCCACGTGCACACGTGGTGGGAGTCGATCCTCGGCTTGAACGTCAAGGCAGTGAAGGGAAAATAGTTTCCTCTGAAATGGACTGACACATCTGGGGGACTCTTGGAATGGTGTCACGACCCTGGAGTTCCTCTCGCCTTTCCTGTGGAGAGCGCCTCCTCTTGAGATGCGACGGGAACGCCGGAAATTCTTTCCCTACGAAACAGGGAAAGGATCCCTCATCTCGAGCTAGGTGTCGGAAATGGAGCTCCCCTGGATGTGGGCGGGACACCACGTGCTTCCTCTCAAGTGGAGACGGGTATGTCGGGGAACTTCTTGAGTTGCAGCAAGGGTGTGAAGGACCCTTTGGAAGTTCCAGTGGTTAGACGTGATTAGCCTCGAGAAGCCTCAGCGGAAATGGGCCTCATCTCGCCTGGAGGGCAAAACCTCCTGGATTTTCTCGAGTTGCGGCAGGTGCTCTCGACTTACGACGGGGACCTCAGGGACACGCTCTGGTGGCCTCAGGAAAGGCCAGTATCCATGCGAGTTCCTCGGGGGCCTCTGGGGATTCCTCTCCAGTCGATGCCGGGGCCTAAGACCTTGTGTGGAGTCGGGGCCGGAACCTGAGGATTCCTCTCCAGTGCTGACATGGATCTTGGGGTACTTCTGGAGTCTCCCCAGGGGAGTCAGTCCTCGTCTCGAATGCGGGCATGCACTTGCGCTTTCCTCCAGAGCGGTAGCAGCAGTGTCACGCAGTCCGCCGCGTGGATCAAAGGATCTATGGTTTTCCCTCGAGTCTTTCCCACGAGGCTTTCCCACAGGGCTGTCCCACGTGCACACGTGGTGGGAGTCGATCCTCGGCTTGAACATCAAGGCAGTGCAGGGAAAACAGGTTCCTCTGAAATGGACTGACACATCTGGGGGTCTCTTGGAATGGTGGCACGACCCTGGAGTTCCTCTCGCCTTTCCTGTGGAGAGCGCCTCCTCTTGAGATGCGACGGGAACGCCGGGAATTCTTTCCCTTCGAAACAGGGAAAGGATCGCTCATCTCGAGCTAGGAGGCGGAAATGGTGCTCCCCTGGATGTGTGCGGGACACCACGTGCTTCCTCTCGAGTGCAGACGGGTATGTCGGGGAACTTCTTGAGTTGCAGCAATGGTGTCAAGGACCCTTTGGAAGTTCCAGTGGTTAGATGTGATTGGCCTCGAGAAGCCTCAGCGGAAATGGGCCTCATCTCGCCTGGAGGGCAAAACCTCCTGGATTTTCTCGAGTTGCGGCAGGTGCTCTCGACTTACGACGGGGATCTCAGGGAACCGCTCTGGTGGCCTCAGGAAAGGCCAGTCCCCATGCGAGTTCCTCGGGGGCCTCTCGGGATTCCTCTCCCGTCGATGCAGGGGCCTAAGACCTTGTGTGGAGTCGGGGGCGGAACCTGAGGATTCCTCTCCAGTGCTGACATGGATCTTGGGGTACTTCTGGAGTCTCTCCAGGGGAGTCAGTCCTCGTCTCGAATGCGGGCATGCACTTGCGCTTTCCTCCAGAGCGGTAGCAGCAGTGTCACGCAGTCCGCCGCGTGGATCAAAGGATCTATGGTTTTCCCTCGAGTCTTTCCCACGAGGCTTTCCCACGAGGCTTTCCCACAGGGCTGTCCCACGTGCACACGTGGTGGGAGTCGATCCTCGGCTTGAACGTCAAGCCAGAGCAGGGAAAACAGGTTCCTCTGGAATGGACTGACACATCTGGGGGACTCTTGGAATGGTGGCACGACCCTGGTGTTCCTCTCGCCTTTGCTGTGGAGAGCGCTTCCTCTTGAGATGGGACGGGAACGCCGGGAATTCTTTCCCTACGAAACAGGGAAAGGATCCCTCATCTCGAGCTAGGAGGCGGAAACGGGGCTCCCCTGGATGTTTGCGGGACCCACGTGCTTCCTCTCGAGTGGAGACGGGTATGTCGGGGAACTTCTTGAGTTACAGCAAGGGTGTGAAGGACCCTTTGGAAGTTCCAGTGTTTAGACGTGATTAGCCTCTAGAAGCCTCAGCGGAAATGGGCCTCATCTCGCCTGGAGGGCAAAACCTCCTGGATTTTCTCGAGTTGCGGCAGGTGATCTCGACTGACGATGGGGACCTCAGGGACCCGCTCTGGTGGCCTCAGGAAAAGCCAGTCCCCATGCGAGTTCCTCGGGGGCCTCTCGGGATCCCTATCCCGTCGATGCCGGGGACTAAGACCTTGTGTGGAGTCGGGGCCGGAACCTGAGGATTCCTCTCCAGTGCTGACATGGATCTTGGGGTACTTCTGGAGTCTCCCCAGGGGAGTCAGTCCTCGTCTCGTATGCGGGCATGCACTTGCACTTTCCTCCAGAGCGGTAGCAGCAGTGTCACGCAGTCCGCCGCGTGGATCAAAGGATCTATGGTTTTCCCTCGAGTCTTTCCCACGAGGCTTCCCCACGAGGCTTTCCCACAGGGCTGTCCCACGTGCACACGTGGTGGGAGTCGATCCTCGGCTTGAACGTCAAGGCAGTGCAGGGAAAACAGGTTCCTCTGGAATGGACTGACACATCTGGGGTCTCTTGGAATGGTGGCACGACCCTGGAGTTCCTCTCGCCTTTCCTGTGGAGAGCGCCTCCTCTTGAGATGCGACGGGAATGCCGGGAAATCTTTCCGTACGAAACAGGGAAAGGATCCCTCATCTCGAGCTAGGAGGCGGAAACGGGGCTCCCCTGGATGTGTGAGGGACCCCACGCGCTTCCTCTCGAGTGGAGACGGGTACGTCGGGGAACTTCTTGAGTTGCAGCAATGGTGTGAAGGACCCTTTGGAAGTTCCAGTGGTTAGATGTGATTGGCCTCGAGAAGCCTCAGCGAAATGGGCCTCATCTCGCCTGAAGGGCAAAACCTCCTGGATTTTCTCGAGTTGCGGCAGGTGCTCTCGACTTACGACGGGGAACTCAGGAACCGCTCTGGTGGCCTCAGGAAAGGCCAGTCCCCATGCGAGTTCCTCGGGGGCCTCTCGGGATTCCTCTCCCGTCGATGCCAGGGCCTAAGACCTTGTGTGGAGTCGGGGCCGGAACCTGAGGATTCCTCTTCAGTGCTGACATGGATCTTGGGGTACTTCTGGAGTCTCCCCAGGGGAGTCAGTCCTCGTCTCGAATGCGGGCATGCACTTGCGCTTTCCTCCAGAGCGGTAGCAGCAGTGTCACGCAGTCCGCCGCATGGATCAAAGGATCTATGATTTTCCCTCGAGTCTTTCCCACGAGGCTTTCCAACGAGGCTTTCCCACAGGGCTGTCCCACGTGCACACGTGGTGGGAGTCGATCCTCGGCTTGAACGTCAAGGCAGTGCAGGGAAAACAGGTTCCTCTGGAATGGACTGACGTATCTGGGAGACTCTTGGAATGGTGGCACGACCCTGGAGGACCTCTCGCCTTTCCTGTGGAGAGTGCCTCCTCTTGAGATGCGACGGGAACGCCGGGAATTCTTTCCCTACGAAACAGGGAAAGGATCCCTCATCTCGAGATAGGAGGCGGAAACGGCGCTCCCCTGGATGTGTGCGGGACCCCACGTGCTTCCTCTCGAGTGCAGACGGGTATGTCGGGGAACTTCTTGAGTTGCAGCAAGGGTGTGAAGGAACCTTTGGAAGTTCCAGTGGTTAGATGTGAATGGCCTCGAGAAGCCTCAGCGGAAATGGGCCTCATCTCGCCTGGAGGGCAAAACCTCCTGGATTTTCTCGAGTTGCGGCAGGTGCTCTCGACTTACGACGGGGACCTCAGGGACCCGCTCTGGTGGCCTCAGGAAAGGCCAGTCCCCATGCGAGTTCCTCGGGGGCCTCTAGGGATTCCTCTCCCGTCGATGCCGGGGCCTAAGACCTTGTGTGGAGTCGGGGCCGGAACCTGAGGATTCCTCTCCAGTGCTGACATGGATCTTGGGGTACTTCTGGAGTCTCCCCAGGGGAGTCAGTCCTCGTCTCGAATGCGGGCATGCACTTGCGCTTTCCTCCAGAACGGTAGCAGCAGTGTCACGCAGTCCTCCGCGTGGATCAAAGGATCTATGGTTTTCCCTCGAGTCTTTCCCACGAGGCTTTCCCACGAGGCTTTCCCACAGGGCTGTCCCACGTGCACACGTGGTGGGAGTCGATCCTCGGCTTGAACGTCAAGGCAGTGCAGGGAAAACAGGTTCCTCTGGAATGGACTGACACATCTGGGGGACTCTTGGAATGGTGGCATGACCCTGGAGTTCCTCTCGCCTTTCCTGTGGAGAGCGCCTCCTCTTGAGATGCGACGGGAACCCCGGGAATTCTTTCCCTACGAAACAGGGAAAGGATCCCTCATCTCGAGCTAGGAGGCGGAAACGGGGCTCCCCTGGATGTGTGCGGGACCCCACGTGCTTCCTCTCGAGTGGAGACGGGTATGTCGGGGAACTTCTTGAGTTGCAGCAATGGTGTGAAGGACCCTTTGGAAGTTCCAGCGGTTAGATGTTATTGGCCTCGAGAAGCCTCAGGGGAAATGGGCCTCATCTCGCCAAGAGGGCAAAACCTCCTGGATTTTCTCGAGTTGCGGCAGGTGCTCTCGACTTACGACGGGGACCTCAGGGACCCGCTCTGGTGGCCTCAGGAAAGGCCAGTCCCCATGCGAGTTCCTCGGGGGCGTCTCGGGATTCCTCTCCCGTCGATGCCGGGGCCTAAGACCTTGTGTGGAGTCGGGGCCGGAACCTGAGGATTCCTCTCCAGTGCTGACATGGATCTTGGGGTACTTCTGGAGTCTCCCCAGGGGAGTCAGTCCTCGTCTCGAATGCGGGCATGCACTTGCGCTTTCCTCCAGAGCGGTAGCAGCAGTGTCACGCAGTCCGCCGCGTGGATCAAAGGATCTATGGTTTTCCCTCGAGTCTTTCCCACGAGGCTTTCCCACGAGGCTTTCCCACAGGGCTGTCCCACGTGCACACGTGGTGGGAGTCGATCCTCGGCTTGAACGTCAAGGCAGTGCAGGGAAAACAGGTTCCTCTGGAATGGACTGACACATCTGGGGGACTCTTGGAATGGTGGCACGACCCTCGAGTTCCTCTCGCCTTTCCTGTGGAGAGCGCCTCCTCTTGAGATGCGACGGGAACGCCGGGAATTCTTTCCCTACGAAACAGGGAAAGGATCCCTCATCTCGAGCTAGGAGGCGGAAACGGGGCTTCCCTGGATGTGTGCGGGACCCACGTGCTTCCTCTCGAGTGGAGACGGGTATGTCGGGGAACTTCGTGAGTTGCAGCAAGGGTGTGAAGGACCCTTTGGAAGTTCCAGTGGTTAGACGTGATTGGCCTCGAGAAGCCGCAGCGGAAATGGGCCTCATCTCGCCTGGAGGGCAAAACCTCCTGGATTTTTTCGAGTTGCGGCAGGTGCTCTCGACTTACGACGGGGACCTCAGGGAACCGCTCTGGTGGCCTCAGGAAAGGCCAGTCCCCATGCGAGTTCCTCGGGGGCCTCTCGGGATTCCTCTCCCGTCGATGCCGGGGCCTAAGACCTTGTGTGGAGTCGGGGCCGGAACCTGAGGATTCCGCTCCAGTGCTGACATGGATCTTGGGGTACTTCTGGAGTCTCCCCAAGGGAGTCAGTCCTCGTCTCGAATGCGGGCATGCACTTGCGCTTTCCTCCAGAGCGGTAGCAGCAGTGTCACGCAGTCCGCCGCGTGGATCAAAGGATCTATGGTTTTCCCTCGAGTCTTTCCCACAAGGCTTTCCCACGAGGCTTTCCCACAGGGCTGTCCCACGTGCACACGTGGTGGGACTCGATCCTCGGCTTGAACGTCAAGGCAGTGCAGGGAAAACAGGTTCCTCTGGAATGGACTGACACATCTGGGGGACTCTTGGAATGGTGGCATGACCCTGGTGTTCCTCTCGCCTTTCCTGTGGAGAGCGCCTCCTCTTGAGATGCGACGGGAACGCCGGGAATTCTTTCCCTACGAAACAGGGAAAGGATCCCTCATCTCGAGCTAGGAGGCCGAAACGGGTCTCCCCTGGATGTGTGCGGGACACCACGTGCTTCCTCTCGAGTGCAGACGGGTATGTCGGGGAACTTCTTGAGTTGCAGCAAGGGTGTGAAGGACCCTTTGGAAGTTCCAGTGGTTAGATGTGATTGGCCTCGAGAAGCCTCAGCGGAAATTTGCCTCATCTCGCCTGGAGGGCAAAACCTCCTGGATTTTCTCGAGTTGCGGCAGGTGCTCTCGACTTACGACGGGGACCTCAGGGAACCGCTCTGGTGGCCTCAGGAAAGGCCAGTCCCCATGCGAGTTCCTCGGGGGCCTCTCGGGATTCCTCTCCCGTCGATGCCGGGGCCTAAGACCTTGTGTGGAGTCGGGGCCGGAACCTGAGGATTCCTCTCCAGTGCTGACATGGATCTTGGGGTACTTCTGGAGTCTCCCCAGGGGAGTCAGTCCTCGTCTCGAATGCGGGCATGCACTTGCGCTTTCCTCCAGAGCGGTAGCAGCAGTGTCACGCAGTCCGCCGCATGGATCAAAGGATCTATGGTTTTCCCTCGAGTCTTTCCCACGAGGCTTTCCCACGAGGCTTTCCCGCAGGGCTGTCCCACGTGCACACGTGGTGGGAGTCGATCCTCTGCTTGAACGTCAAGGCAGTGCAGGGAAAACAGGTTCCTCTGGAATGGACTGACACATCTGGGGGACTCTTGGAATGGTGGCACGACCCTGGAGTTCCTCTCGCCTTTCCTGTGGAGAGCGCCTCCTCTTGAGATGCGACGGGAACGCCGGGAATTCTTTCCCTACGAAACAGGGAAAGGATCCCTCATCTCGAGCTAGGAGGCGGAATCGGGGCTCCCCTGGATGTGTGCGGGACACCACATGCTTCCTCTCGAGTGGAGACGGGTATGTCGGGGAACTTCTTGAGTTGCAGCAAGGGTGTGAAGGACCCTTTGGAAGTTCCAGTGGTTAGACGTGATTGGCCTCGAGAAGCCTCAGCGGAAATGGGCCTCATCTCGCCTGGAGGGCAAAACCTCCTGGATTTTCTCGAGTTGCGGCAGGTGCTCTCGACTTACGACGGGGACCTCAGGGACCCGCTCTGGTGGCCTCAGGAAAGGCCAGTCCCCATGCGAGTTCCTCGGGGGCCTCTCGGGATACCTCTCCCGTCGATGCCGGGGCCTAAGACCTTGTGTGGAGTCGGGGCCGGAACCTGAGGATTCCTCTCCAGTGCTGACATGGATCTTGGGGTACTTCTGGAGTCTCCCCAGGGGAGTCAGTCCTCGTCTCGAATGCAGGCATGCACTTGCGCTTTCCTCCAGAGCGGTAGCAGCAGTGTCACGCAGTCCGCCGCGTGGATCAAAGGATCTATGGTTTTCCCTCGAGTCTTTCCCACGAGGCTTTCCCACGAGGCTTTCTCACAGGGCTGTCCCACGTTCACACGTGGTGGGAGTCGATCCTCGGCTTGAACGTCAAGGCAGTGCAGGGAAAACAGGTTCCTCTGGAATGGACTGACACATCTGGGGGACTCTTGGAATGGTGTCACGACCCTGGAGTTCCTCTCGCGTTTCCTGTGGAGAGCGCCTCCTCTTGAGATGCGACGGGAACGCCGGGAATTCTTTCCCTACGAAACAGGGAAAGGATCCCTCATCTTGAGCTAGGAGGCGGAAACGGGGCTCCCCTGGATGTGTGCGGGACCCCACGTGCTTCCTCTCGAGTGGAGACGGGTATGTCGGGGAACTTCTTGAGTTGCAGCAATGGTGTGAAGGACCCTTTGGAAGTTCCAGTGGTTAGATGTGATTGGACTCGAGAAGCCTCAGCGGAAATGGGCCTCATCTCGCCTGGAGGGCAAAACCTCCTGGATTTTCTCGAGTTCCGGCAAGTGCTCTCGACTTACGACGGGGACCTCAGGGAACCGCTCTGGTGGCCTCAGGAAAGGCCAGTCCCCATGCGAGTTCCTCGGGGGCGTCTCGGGATTCCTCTCCCGTCGATGCCGGGGCCTAAGACCTTGTGTGGAGTCGGGGCCGGAACCTGAGGATTCCTCTCCAGTGCTGACATGGATCTTGGGGTATTTCTGGAGTCTCCCCAGGGGAGTCAGTCCTCGTCTCGAATGCGGGCATGCACTTGTGCTTTCCTCCAGAGCGGTAGCAGCAGTGTCACGCAGTCCGCCGCGTGGATCAAAGGATCTATGGTTTTCCCTCGAGTCTTTCCCACGAGGCTTTCCCACGAGGCTTTCCCACAGGGCTGTCCCACGTGCACACGTGGTGGGAGTCGATCCTCGGCTTGAACGTCAAGGCAGTGCAGGGAAAACAGGTTCCTCTGGAATGGACTGACACATCTGGGGGACTCTTGGAATGGTGTCACGACCCTGGAGTTCCTCTCCCCTTTCCTGTGGAGAGCGCCTCCTCTTGAGATGCGACGGGAACGCCGGGAATTCTTTCCCTACGAAACAGGGAAAGGATCCCTCATCTCGAGCTAGGAGGCGGAAACGGGGCTCCCCTGGATGTGTGCGGGACACCACGTGCTTCCTCTCGAGTGCAGACGGGTATGTCGGGGAACTTCTTGAGTTGCAGCAAGGGTGTGAAGGACCCTTTGGAAGTTCCAGTGGTTAGATGTGATTGGCCTCGAGAAGCCTCAGCGGAAATGGGCCTCATCTCTCCTGGAGGGCAAAACCTCCTGGATTTTCTCGAGTTGCGGCAGGTGCTCTCGACTTACGACGGGGACCTGAGGGACCCGCTCTGGTGGCCTCAGGACAGGCCAGTCCCCATGCGAGTTCCTCGGGGGCCTCTCGGGATTCCTCTCCCGTCGATGCCGGGGCCTAAGACCTTGTGTGGAGTCGGGGCCGGAACCTGAGGATTCCTCTCCAGTGCTGACATGGATCTTGGGGTACTTCTGGAGTCTCCCCAGGGGAGTCAGTCCTCGTCTCGAATGCGGGCATGCACTTGCGCTTTCCTCCAGAGCGGTAGCAGCTGTGTCACGCAGTCCACCGCGTGGATCAAAGGATCTATGGTTTTCCCTCGAGTCTTTCCCACGAGTCTTTCCCACGAGGCTTTCCCACAGGGCTGTCCCACGTGCACACGAGGTGGGAGTCGATCCTCGGCTTGAACGTCAAGGCAGTGCAGGGAAAACAGGTTCCTCTGGAATGGACTGACACATCTGGGGAACTCTTGGAATGGTGGCACGACCCTGGAGTTCCTCTCGCCTTTCCTGTGGAGAGCGCCTCCTCTTGAGATGCGACGGAAACGCCGGGAATTCTTTCCCTACGAAACAGGGAAAGGATCCCTCATCTCGAGCTAGGAGGCGGAAACGGGGCTCCCCTGGATGTGTGCGGGACACCACGTGCTTCCTCTCGAGTGGAGACGGGTATGTCGGGGAACTTCTTGAGTTGCAGCAAGGGTGTGAAGGACCCTTTGGAAGTTCCAGTGTTTAGACGTGATTAGCCTCGAGAAGCCTCAGCGGAAATGAGCCTCATCTCGCCTGGAGGGCAAAACCTCCTGGATTTTCTCGAGTTGCGGCAGGTGATCTCGACTTACGACGGGGACCTCAGGGACCCGCTCTGGTGGCCTCAGGAAAAGCCAGGCCCCATGCGAGTTCCTCGGGGGCCTCTCGGATTCCCTCTCCCGTTGATGCCGGGGCCTAAGGCCTTGTGTGGAGTCGGGGCCGGAACCTGAGGATTCCTCTCCAGTGCTGACATGGATCTTGGTGTACTTCTGGAGTCTCCCCAGGGGAGTCAGTCCTCGTCTCCTATGCGGGCATGCACTTGCGATTTCCTCCAGAGCGGTAGCAGCAGTGTCACGCAGTCCGCCGCGTGGATCAAAGGATCTATGGTTTTCCCTCGAGTCTTTCCCACGAGGCTTTCCCACGAGGCTTTCCCACAGGGCTGTCCCACGTGCACACGTGGTGGGAGTCGATCCTCGGCTTGAACGTCAAGGCAGTGCAGGGAAAACAGGTTCCTCTTGAATGTACTGACACATCTGGGGGACTCTTGGAATGGTGGCATGACCCTGGTGTTCCTCTCGCCTTTCCTGTGGAGAGCGCCTCCTCTTGAGATTCGACGGGAACGCCGGGAATTCTTTCCCTACGAAACAGGGAAAGGATCCCTCATCTTGAGCTAGGAGGCGGAAACGGGGCTCCCCTGGATGTGTGCGGGACCCCACGTGCTTCCTCTCGAGTGGAGACGGGTATGTCGGGGAAGTTCTTGAGTTGCAGCAAGGGTGTGAAGGACCCTTTGGAAGTTCCAGTGGTTAGATGTGATTGGACTCGAGAAGCCTCAGCGGAAATGGGCCTCATCTCGCCTGGAGGGCAAAACCTCCTGGATTTTCTCGAGTTCCGGCAAGTGCTCTCGACTTACGACGGGGACCTCAGGGAACCGCTCTGGTGGCCTCAGGAAAGGCCAGTCCCCATGCGAGTTCCTCGGGGGCGTCTCGGGATTCCTCTCCCGTCGATGCCGGGGCCTAAGACCTTGTGTGGAGTCGGGGCCGGAACCTGAGGATTCCTCTCCAGTGCTGACATGGATCTTGGGGTATTTCTGGAGTCTCCCCAGGGGAGTCAGTCCTCGTCTCGAATGCGGGCATGCACTTGTGCTTTCCTCCAGAGCGGTAGCAGCAGTGTCACGCAGTCCGCCGCGTGGATCAAAGGATCTATGGTTTTCCCTCGAGTCTTTCCCACGAGGCTTTCCCACGAGGCTTTCCCACAGGGCTGTCCCACGTGCACACGTGGTGGGAGTCGATCCTCGGCTTGAACGTCAAGGCAGTGCAGGGAAAACAGGTTCCTCTGGAATGGACTGACACATCTGGGGGACTCTTGGAATGGTGTCACGACCCTGGAGTTCCTCTCCCCTTTCCTGTGGAGAGCGCCTCCTCTTGAGATGCGACGGGAACGCCGGGAATTCTTTCCCTACGAAACAGGGAAAGGATCCCTCATCTCGAGCTAGGAGGCGGAAACGGGGCTCCCCTGGATGTGTGCGGGACACCACGTGCTTCCTCTCGAGTGCAGACGGGTATGTCGGGGAACTTCTTGAGTTGCAGCAAGGGTGTGAAGGACCCTTTGGAAGTTCCAGTGGTTAGATGTGATTGGCCTCGAGAAGCCTCAGCGGAAATGGGCCTCATCTCGCCTGGAGGGCAAAACCTCCTGGATTTTCTCGAGTTGCGGCAGGTGCTCTCGACTTACGACGGGGACCTGAGGGACCCGCTCTGGTGGCCTCAGGACAGGCCAGTCCCCATGCGAGTTCCTCGGGGGCCTCTCGGGATTCCTCTCCCGTCGATGCCGGGGCCTAAGACCTTGTGTGGAGTCGGGGCCGGAACCTGAGGATTCCTCTCCAGTGCTGACATGGATCTTGGGGTACTTCTGGAGTCTCCCCAGGGGAGTCAGTCCTCGTCTCGAATGCGGGCATGCACTTGCGCTTTCCTCCAGAGCGGTAGCAGCTGTGTCACGCAGTCCACCGCGTGGATCAAAGGATCTATGGTTTTCCCTCGAGTCTTTCCCACGAGGCTTTCCCACGAGGCTTTCCCACAGGGCTGTCCCACGTGCACACGAGGTGGGAGTCGATCCTCGGCTTGAACGTCAAGGCAGTGCAGGGAAAACAGGTTCCTCTGGAATGGACTGACACATCTGGGGAACTCTTGGAATGGTGGCACGACCCTGGAGTTCCTCTCGCCTTTCCTGTGGAGAGCGCCTCCTCTTGAGATGCGACGGGAACGCCGGGAATTCTTTCCCTACGAAACAGGGAAAGGATCCCTCATCTCGAGCTAGGAGGCGGAAACGGGGCTCCCCTGGATGTGTGCGGGACACCACGTGCTTCCTCTCGAGTGGAGACGGGTATGTCGGGGAACTTCTTGAGTTGCAGCAAGGGTGTGAAGGACCCTTTGGAAGTTCCAGTGTTTAGACGTGATTAGCCTCGAGAAGCCTCAGCGGAAATGAGCCTCATCTCGCCTGGAGGGCAAAACCTCCTGGATTTTCTCGAGTTGCGGCAGGTGATCTCGACTTACGACGGGGACCACAGGGACCCGCTCTGGTGGCCTCAGGAAAAGCCAGGCCCCATGCGAGTTCCTCGGGGGCCTCTCGGATTCCCTCTCCCGTTGATGCCGGGGCCTAAGGCCTTGTGTGGAGTCGGGGCCGGAACCTGAGGATTCCTCTCCAGTGCTGACATGGATCTTGGTGTACTTCTGGAGTCTCCCCAGGGGAGTCAGTCCTCGTCTCCTATGCGGGCATGCACTTGCGATTTCCTCCAGAGCGGTAGCAGCAGTGTCACGCAGTCCGCCGCGTGGATCAAAGGATCTATGGTTTTCCCTCGAGTCTTTCCCACGAGGCTTTCCCACGAGGCTTTCCCACAGGGCTGTCCCACGTGCACACGTGGTGGGAGTCGATCCTCGGCTTGAACGTCAAGGCAGTGCAGGGAAAACAGGTTCCTCTTGAATGTACTGACACATCTGGGGGACTCTTGGAATGGTGTCTCGACCCTGGAGTTCCTCTCGCCTTTCCTGTGGAGAGCGCCTCCTCTTGAGATTCGACGGGAACGCCGGGAATTCTTTCCCTACGAAACAGGTAAAGGATCCCTCATCTCGAGCTAGGAGGCGGAAACGGGGCTCCCCTGGATGTGTGCGGGACCCACGTGCTTCCTCTCGAGTGGAGACGGGTATGTCGGGGAAGTTCTTGAGTTGCAGCAAGGGTGTGAAGGACCCTTTGGAAGTTCCAGTGGTTAGACGTGATTAGCCTCGAGAAGCCTCAGCGGAAATGGGCCTCATCTCGCCTGGAGGGCAAAACCTCCTGGATTTTCTCGAGTTGCGGCAGGTGCTCTCGACTTACGACGGGGACCTCAGGGACCAGCTCTGGTGGCCTCAGGAAAGGCCAGTCCCCATGCGAGTTCCTCGGGGGCGTCTCGGGATTCCTCTCCCGTCGATGCCGGGGCCTAAGACCTTGTGTGGAGTCGGGGCCGAAACCTGAGTTTTCCTCTCCAGTGCTGACATGGATCTTGGGGTACTTCTGGAGTCTCCCCAAGGGAGTCAGTCCTCGTCTCGAATGCGGGCATGCACTTGCGCTTTCCTCCAGAGCGGTAGCAGCAGTGTCACGCAGTCCGCCGCGTGGATCAAAGGATCTATGGTTTTCCCTCGAGTCTTTCCCACGAGGCTTTCCCACGAGGCTTTCCCACAGGGCTGTCCCACGTGCACACGTGGTGGGACTCGATCCTCGGCTTGAACGTCAAGGCAGTGCAGGGAAAACAGGTTCCTCTGGAATGGACTGACACATCTGGGTGACTCTTGGAATGGTGGCATGACCCTGGTGTTCCTCTCGCCTTTCCTGTGGAGAGCGCCTCCTCTTGAGATGCGACGGGAACGCCGGGAATTCTTTCCCTACGAAACAGGGAAAGGATCCCTCATCTCGAGCTAGGAGGCCGAAACGGGTCTCCCCTGGATGTGTGCGGGACACCACGTGCTTCCTCTCGAGTGCAGACGGGTATGTCGGGGAACTTCTTGAGTTGCAGCAAGGGTGTGAAGGACCCTTTGGAAGTTCCAGTGGTTAGATGTGATTGGCCTCGAGAAGCCTCAGCGGAAATGGGCCTCATCTCGCCTGGAGGGCAAAACCTCCTGGATTTTCTCGAGTTGCGGCAGGTGCTCTCGACTTACGACGGGGACATCAGGGAACCGTTCTGGTGGCCTCAGGAAAGGCCAGTCCCCAAGCGAGTTCCTCGGGGGCGTCTCGGGATTCCTCTCCCGTCGATGCCGGGGCCTAAGACCTTGTGTGGAGTCGGGGCCGGAACCTGAGGATTCCTCTCCAGTGCTGACATGGATCTTGGGGTACTTCTGGAGTCTCCCCAGGGGAGTCAGTCCTCGTCTCGAATGCGGGCATGCACTTGCGCTTTCCTCCAGAGCGGTAGCAGCAGTGTCACGCAGTCCGCCGCGTGGATCAAAGGATCTATGGTTTTCCCTCGAGTCTTTCCCACGAGGCTTTCCCACGAGGCTTTCCCACAGGGCTGTCCCACGTGCACACGTGGTGGGAGTCGATCCTCTGCTTGAACGTCAAGGCAGTGCAGGGAAAACAGGTTCCTCTGGAATGGACTGACACATCTGGGGGACTCTTGGAATGGTGGCACGACCCTGGAGTTCCTCTCGCCTTTCCTGTGGAGAGCGCCTCCTCTTGAGATGCGACGGGAACGCCGGGAATTCTTTCCCTACGAAACAGGGAAAGGATCCCTCATCTCGAGCTAGGAGGCGGAAACGGGGCTCCCCTGGATGTGTGCGGGACACCACGTGCTTCCTCTCGAGTGGAGGCGGGTATGTCGGGGAACTTCTTGAGTTGCAGCAAGGGTGTGAAGGACCCTTTGGAAGTTCCAGTGGTTAGACGTGATTGGCCTCGAGAAGCCTCAGCGGAAATGGGCCTCATCTCGCCTGGAGGGCAAAACCTCCTGGATTTTCTCGAGTTGCGGCAGGTGCTCTCGACTTACGACGGGGACCTCAGGGAACCGCTCTGGTGGCCTCAGGAAAGGCCAGTCCCCATGCGAGTTCCTCGGGGGCCTCTCGGGATTCCTCTCCCGTCGATGCCGGGGCCTAAGACCTTGTGTGGAGTCGGGGCCGGAACCTGAGGATTCCTCTCCAGTGCTAACATGGATCTTGGGGTACTTCTGGAGTCTCCCCAGGGGAGTCAGTCCTCGTCTCGAATGCGGGCATGCACTTGCGCTTTCCTCCAGAGCGGTAGCAGCAGTGTCACGCAGTCCGCCGCGTGGATCAAAGGATCTATGGTTTTCCCTCGAGTCTTTCCCACGAGGCTTTCCCACGAGGCTTTCCCACAGGGCTGTCCCACGTGCACACGTGTTGGGAGTCGATCCTCGGCTTGAACGTCAAGGCAGTGCAGGGAAACAGGTTCCTCCTGAATGGACTGACACATCTGGGGGACTCTTGGAATGGTGGCACGACCCTGGAGTTCCTCTCGCCTTTCCTGTGGAGAGCGCCTCCTCTTGAGATGCGACGGGAACGCCGGGAATTCTTTCCCTACGAAACAGGGAAAGGATCCCTCATCTCCGGCTAGGAGGCGGAAACGGGGCTCCCCTGGATGTGTGCGGGACCCCACGTGCTTCCTCTCGAGTGGAGACGGGTATGTCGGGGAACTTCTTGAGTTGCAGCAAGGGTGTGAAGGACCCTTTGGAAGTTCCAGTGGTTAGACGTGATTAGCCTCGAGAAGCCTCAGCGGAAATGGGCCTCATCTCGCCTGGAGGGCAAAACCTCCTGGATTTTCTCGAGTTGCGGCAGGTGCTCTCGACTTACGACGGGGACCTCAGGGACCCGCTCTGGTGGCCTCAGGAAAGGCCAGTCCCCATGCGAGTTCCTCGGGGGCCTCTCGGGATTCCTCTCCCGTCGATGCCGGGGCCTAAGACCTTGTGTGGAGTTGGGGCCGGAACCTGAGGATTCCTCTCCAGTGCTGACATGGATCTTGGGGTACTTCTGGAGTCTCCCCAGGGGAGTCAGTCCTCGTCTCAAATGCGGGCATGCACTTGCGCTTTCCTCCAGAGCGGTAGCAGCAGTGTCACGCAGTCCGACGCGTGGATCAAAGGATCTATGGTTTTGCCTCGAGTCTTTCCCACGAGGCTTTCCCACGAGGCTTTCCCACAGGGCTATCCCACGTGCACACGTGGTGGGAATCGATCCTCGGCTTGAACGTCAAGGCAGTGCAGGGAAAAAAGGTTCCTCTGGAATGGACTGACACATCTGGGGGACTCTTGGAATGGTGGCATGACCCTGGAGTTCCTCTCCCCTTTCCTGTTGAGAGCGCCACCTCTTGAGATGCGACGGGAACGCCGGGAATTCTTTCCCTACGAAGCAGGGAAAGGATCCCTCATCTCGAACTAGGAGGCGGAAACGGGGCTCCCCTGGATGTGTGCGGGACACCACGTGCTTCCTCTCGAGTGCAGACGGGTATGTCGGGGAACTTCTGGACTTGCAGCAAGGGTGTGAAGGACCCTTTGGAAGTTCCAGTGGTTAGATGTGATTGGCCTCGAGAAGCCTCAGCGGAAATGGGCCTCATCTCGCCTGGAGGGCAAAACCTCCTGGATTTTCTCGAGTTGCGGCAGGTGCTCTCGACTTACGACGGGGACCACAGGGACCCGCTCTGGTGGCCTCAGGAAAGGCCAGTCCCCATGCGAGTTCCTCGGGGGCCTCTCGGGATTCCTCTCCCGTCGATGCCGGGGCCTAAGACCTTGTGTGGAGTCGGGGCCGGAACCTGAGGATTCCTCTCCAGTGCTGACATGGATCTTGGGGTACTTCTGGAGTCTCCCCAGGGGAGTCAGTCCTCGTCTCGAATGCGGGCATGCACTTGCGCTTTCCTCCAGAGCGGTAGCAGCAGTGTCACGCAGTCCGCCGCGTGGATCAAAGGATCTATGGTTTTTCCTCGAGTCTTTCCCACTTAGCTTTCCCACGAGGCTTTCCCACAGGGCTGTCCCACGTGCACACGTGGTGGGAGTCGATCCTCGGCTTGAACGTCAAGGCAGTGCAGGGAAAACAGGTTCCTCTGGAATGGACTGACACATCTGGGGGACTCTTGGAATGGTGGCACGACCCTGGAGTTCCTCTCGCCTTTCCTGTGGAGAGCGCCTCCTCTTGAGATGCGACGGGAACGCCGGGAATTCTTTCCCTACGAAACAGGGAAAGGATGCCTCATCTCGAGCTAGGAGGCGGAAACGGGGCTCCCCTGGATGTGTGCGGGACCCCACGTGCTTCGTCTCGAGTGGAGACGGGTATGTCGAGGAACTTCTTGAGTTGCAGCAAGGGTGTGAAGGACCCTTTGGAAGTTCCAGTGTTTAGACGTGATTAGCCTCGAGGAGCCTCAGCGGAAATGGGCCTCATCTCGCCTGGAGGGCAAAACCTCCTGGATTTTCTCGAGTTGCGGCAGGTGATCTCGACTTACGACGGGGACCTCAGGGACCCGCTCTGGTGGCCTCAGGAAAAGCCAGGCCCCATGCGAGTTCCTCGGGGGCCTCTCGGATTTCCTCTCCCGTTGATGCCGGGGCCTAAGGCCTTGTGTGGAGTCGGGGCCGGAACCTGAGGATTCCTCTCCAGTGCTGACATGGATCTTGGTGTACTTCTGGAGTCTCCCCAGGGGAGTCAGTCCTCGTCTCGAATGCGGGCATGCACTTGCGATTTCCTCCAGAGCGGTAGCAGCAGTGTCACGCAGTCCGCCGCGTGGATCAAAGGATCTATGGTTTTCCCTCGAGTCTTTCCCACGAGTCTTTCCCACGAGGCTTTCCCACAGGGCTGTCCCACGTGCACACGTGGTGGGAGTCGATCCTCGGCTTGAACGTCAAGGCAGTGCAGGGAAAACAGGTTCCTCTGTAATGGACTGACACATCTGGGGGTCTCTTGGAATGGTGGCACGACCCTGGAGTTCCTCTCGCCTTTCCTGTGGAGAGCGCCTCCTCTGGAAATGCGACGGGAACGCCAGGAATTCTTTCCCTACGAAACAGGGAAAGGATCCCTCATCTCGAGCTAGGAGGCGGAAACGGGGCTCCCCTGGATGTGTGCGGGACCCCACGTGCTTCCTCTCGAGTGGAGACGGGTATGTCGGGGAAGTTCTTGAGTTGCAGCAAGGGTGTGAAGGACCCTTTGGAAGTTCCAGTGGTTAGACGTGATTAGCCTCGAGAAGCCTCAGCGGAAATGGGCCTCATCTCGCCTGGAGGGCAAAACCTCCTGGATTTTCTCGAGTTGCGGCAGGTGCTCTCGACTTACGACGGGGACCTCAGGGACCCGCTCTGGTGGCCTCAGGAAAGGCCAGTCCCCATGCGAGTTCCTCGGGGGCGTCTCGGGATTCCTCTCCCGTCGATGCCGGGGCCTAAGACCTTGTGTGGAGTCGGGGCCGGAACCTGAGTTTTCCTCTCCAGTGCTGACATGGATCTTGGGGTACATCTGGAGTCTCCCCAGGGAAGTCAGTGCTCGTCTCGAATGCGGGCATGCACTTGCGCTTTCCTCCAGAGCGGTAGCAGCAGTGTCACGCAGTCCGCCGCGTGGATCAAAGGATCTATGGTTTTCCCTCGAGTCTTTCTCACGAGCCTTTCCCACGAGGCTTTCCCACAGGGCTGTCCCACGTGCACACGTGGTGGGAGTCGATCCTCGGCTTGAACGTCAAGGCAGTGCAGGGAAAACAGGTTCCTCGGGAATGGACTGACACATCTGGGGGACTCGTGGAATGGTGGCACGACCCTAGAGTTCCTCTCGCCTTTCCTGTGGAGAGCGCCTCCTCTTGAGATGCGACGGGAACGCCGGGAAATCTTTCCCTACGAAACAGGGAAAGGATCCCTCATCTCGAGCTAGGAGGCGGAAACGGGGCTCCCCTGGATGTGTGCGGGACCCACGTGCTTCCTCTCGAGTGGAGACGGGTATGTCGGGGAACTTCTTGAGTTGCAGCAAGGGTGTGAAGGACCCTTTGGAAGTTCCAGTGGTTAGACGTGATTAGCCTCGAGAAGCCTCAGCGGAAATTGGCCTCATCTCGCCTGGAGGGCAAAACCTCCTGGATTTTCTAGAGTTGCGGCAGGTGCTCTCGACTTACGACGGGGACCTCAGGGACCCGCTCTGGTGGCCTCAGGAAAGGCCAGTCCCCATGCGAGTTCCTCGGGGGCATCTCGGGATTCCTCTCCCGTCGATGCCGGGGCCTAAGACCTTGTGTGGAGTCGGGGCCGGAACCTGAGGATTCCTCTCCAGTGCTGACATGGATCTTGGGGTACTTCAGGAGTCTCCCCAGGGGAGTCTGTCCTCGTCTCGAATGCGGGCATGCACTTGCGCTTTCCTCCAGAGCGGTAGCAGCAGTGTCACGCAGTCCGCCGCGTGGATCAAAGGATCTATGGTTTTCCCTCGAGTCTTTCCCACGAGGCTTTCCCACGAGGCTTTCCCACAGGGCTGTCCCACGTGCACACGTGGTGGGACTCGATCCTCGGCTTGAACGTCAAGGCAGTGCAGGGAAAACAGTTTCCTCTGGAATGGACTGACACATCTGGGGGACTCTTGGAATGGTGTCTCGACCCTGGAGTTCCTCTCGCCTTTCCTGTGGAGAGCGCCTCCTCTTGAGATGCGACGGGAACGCCGGGAATTCTTTCCCTACGAAACAGGGAAAGGATCCCTCATCTCGAGCTAGGAGGCGGAAACGGGGCTCCCCTGGATGTGTGCGGGACACCACGTGCTTCCTCTCGAGTGGAGACGGGTATGTCGGGGAACTTCTTGAGTTGCAGCAAGGGTGTGAAAGACCCTTTGGAAGTTCCAGTGGTTAGACGTGATTAGCCTCGAGAAGCCTCAGCGGAAATGGGCCTCATCTCGCCTGGAGGGCAAAACCTCCTGGATTTTCTCGAGTTGCGGCAGGTGCTCTCGACTTACGACGGGGACCTCAGGGACCCGCTCTGGTGGCCTCAGGAAAGGCCAGTCCCCATGCGAGTTCCTCGGGGGCCTCTCGGGATTCCTCTCCCGTCGATGCCGGGGCCTAAGACCTTGTGTGGAGTCGGGGCCGGAACCTGAGGATTCCTCTCCATTGCTGACATGGATCTTGGGGTACTTCTGGAGTCTCCCCAGGGGAGTCAGTACTCGTCTCGAATGCGGGCATGCACTTGTGCTTTCCTCCAGAGCGGTAGCAGCAGTGTCACGCAGTCCGCCGCGTGGATCAAAGGATCTATGGTTTTCCCTCGAGTCTTTCCCACGAGGCTTTCCCACGAGGCTTTCCCACAGGGCTGTCCCACGTGCACACGTAGTGGGAGTCGATCCTCGGCTTGAACGTCAAGGCAGTGCAGGGAAAACAGGTTCCTCTGGAATGGACTGACACATCTGGGGGACTCTTGGAATGGTGTCTCGACCCTGGAGTTCCTATCGCCTTTCCTGTGGAGAGCGCCTCCTCTTGAGATGCGACGGGAACGCCGGGAATTCTTTCCCTACGAAACAGGGAAAGGATCCCTCATCTCGAGCTAGGAGGCGGAAACGGGGCTCCCCTGGATGTGTGCGGGACCCCACTTGCTTCCTCTCGAGTCCAGACGGGTATGTCGGGGAACTTCTTGAGTTGCAGCAAGGGTGTGAAGGACCCTTTGGAAGTTCCAGTGGTTAGACGTGATTAGCCTCGAGAAGCCTCAGCGGAAATGGGCCTCATCTCGCCTGGAGGGCAAAACCTCCTGGATTTTCTCGAGTTGCGGCAGGTGCTCTCGACTTACGACGGGGACCTCAGGGACCCGCTCTGGTGGCCTCAGGAAAGGCCAGTCCCCATGCGAGTTCCTCGGGGGCCTCTCGGGATTCCTCTCCCGTCGATGCCGGGGCCTAAGACCTTGTGTGGAGTCGAAGCCGGAACCTGAGGATTCCTCTCCAGTGCTGACATGGATCTTGGTGTACTTCTGGAGTCTCCCCAGGGGAGTCAGTCCTCGTCTCGAATGCGGGCATGCACTTGCGCTTTCCTCCAGAGCGGTAGCAGCAGTGTCACGCAGTCCGCCGCGTGGATCAAAGGATCTATGGTTTTCCCTCGAGTCTTTCCCACGAGGCTTTCCCACGAGGCTTTCCCACAGGGCTGTCCCACGTGCACACGTGGTGGGAGTCGATCCTCGGCTTGAACGTCAAGTGCAGGGAAAACAGGTTCCTCTGGAATGGACTGACACATCTGGGGGACTCTTGGAATGGTGACACGACCCTGGAGTTCCTCTCGCCTTTCCTGTGGAGAGCGCCTCCTCTAGAGATGCAACGGGAACGCCGGGAATTCTTTCCCTACGAAACAGGGAAAGGATCCCTCATCTCGAGCTTGGATGCGGAAACGGGGCTCCCCTGGATGTGTGCGGGACACCACGTGCTTCCTCTCGAGTGGAGACGGGTATGTCGGGGAACTTCTTAAGTTGCAGCAATGGTGTTAAGGACCCTTTTGGAAGTTCCAGTGGTTAGATGTGATTGGCCTCGAGAAGCCTCAGCGGAAATGGGCCTCATCTCGCCTGTAGGGCAAAACCTCCTGGATTTTCTCGAGTTGCGGCAGGTGCTCTCGACTTACGACGGGGACCTCAGGGACCCGCTCTGGTGGCCTCAGGAAAGGCCAGTCCCCATGCGAGTTCCTCGGGGGCCTCTCGGGATTCCTCTCCCATAGATGCCGGGGCCTAAGACCTTGTGTGGAGTCGGGGCCGGAACCTGAGGATTCCTCCCAGTGCTGACATGGATCTTGGGGTACTTCTGGAGTCTCCCTAGGGAAGTCAGTCCTCGTCTCGAATGCGGGCATGCACTTGCGCTTTCCTCCAGAGCGGTAGCAGCAGTGTCACGCAGTCCGCCGCGTGGATCAAAGGATCTATGGTTTTCCCTCGAGTCTTTCCCACGAGGCTTTCCCACGAGGCTTTCCCACAGGGCTGTCCCACGTGCACACGTGGTGGGAATCGATCCTCGGCATGAACGTCAAGGCAGTGCAGGGAAAACAGGTTCCTCTGGAATGGACTGACACATCTGGGGGACTCTTGGAATGGTGGCATGACCCTGGAGTTCCTCTCGCCTTTCCTGTGGAGAGCGCCACCTCTTGAGATGCGACGGGAACGCCGGGAATTCTTTCCCTACGAAGCAGGGAAAGGATCCCTCATCTCGAACTAGGAGGCGGAAACGGGGCTCCCCTGGATGTGTGCGGGACACCACGTGCTTCCTCTCGAGTGCAGACGGGTATGTCGGGGAACTTCTGGACTTGCAGCAAGGGTGTGAAGGACCCTTTGGAAGTTCCAGTGGTTAGATGTGATTGGCTTCGAGAAGCCTCAGCGGAAATGGGCCTCATCTCGCCTGGAGGGCAAAACCTCCTGGATTTTCTCGAGTTGCGGCAGGTGCTCTCGACTTACGACGGGGACCTCAGGGACCCGCTCTGGTGGCCTCAGGAAAGGCCAGTCCCCATGCGAGTTCCTCGGGGGCCTCTCGGGATTCCTCTCCCGTCGATGCCGGGGCCTAAGACCTTGTGTGGAGTCGGGGCCGGAACCTGAGGATTCCTCTCCAGTGCTGACATGGATCTTGGGGTACTTCTGGAGTCTCCCCAGGGGAATCAGTCCTCGTCTCGAATGCGGGCATGCACTTGCGCTTTCCTCCAGAGCGGTAGCAGCAGTGTCACGCAGTCCGCCGCGTGGATCAAAGGATCTATGGTTTTCCCTCGAGTCTTTCCCACGAGGCTTTCCCACGAGGCTTTCCCACAGGGCTGTCCCACGTGCACACGTGGTGGGAGTCGATCCTCGGCTTGAACGTCAAGGCAGTGCAGGGAAAACAGGTTCCTCTGGAATGGACTGACACATCTGGGGGACTCTTGGAATGGTGGCACGACCCTGGAGTTCCTCTCGGCTTTCCTGTGGAGAGCGCCTCCTCTTGAGATGCGACGGGAACGCCGGGAATTCTTTCCCTACGAAACAGGGAAAGGATCCCTCATCTCGAGCTAGGAGGCGGAAACGGGGCTCCCCTGGATGTGTGCGGGACCCCACGTGCTTCCTCTCGAGTGGAGACGGGTATGTCGGGGAACTTCTTGAGTTGCAGCAAGGGTGTGAAGGACCCTTTGGAAGTTCCAGTGTTTAGACGTGATTAGCCTCGAGAAGCCTCAGCGGAAATGAGCCTCATCTCGCCTGGAGGGCAAAACCTCCTGGATTTTCTCGAGTTGCCGCAGGTGATCTCGACTTACGACGGGGACCTCAGGGACCCCCTCTGGTGGCCTCAGGAAAAGCCAGTCCCCATGCGAGTTCCTCGGGGGCCTCTCGGATTTCCTCTCCCGTTGATGCCGGGGCCTAAGACCTTGTGTGGAGTCGGGGCCGGAACCTGAGGATTCCTATCCAGTGCTGACATGGATCTTGGTGTACTTCTGGAGTCTCCCCAGGGGAGTCAGTCCTCGTCTCGAATGCGGGCATGCACTTGCGCTTTCCTCCAGAGCGGTAGCAGCAGTGTCACGCAGTCCGCCGCGTGGATCAAAGGATCTATGGTTTTCCCTCGAGTCTTTCCCACGAGGCTTTCCCACGAGGCTTTCCCACAGGGCTGTCCCACGTGCACACGTGGTGGGAGTCGATCCTCGGCTTGAACGTCAAGGCAGTGCAGGGAAAACAGGTTCCTCTGGAATGGACTGACACATCTGCGGGACTCTTGGAATGGTGGCATGACCCTGGAGTTCCTCTCGCCTTTCCTGTGGATAGCGCCTCCTCTTGAGATGCGACGGGAACGCCGGGAATTCTTTCCCTACGAAACAGGGAAAGGATCCCTCATCTCGAGCTAGGAGGCGGAAATGGGGCTCCCCTGGATGTGTGCGGGACACCCCGTGCTTCCTCTCGAGTGCAGACGGGTATGTCGGGGAACTTCTGGACTTGCAGCAAGGGTGTGAAGGACCCTTTGGAAGTTCCAGTGGTTAGATGTGATTGGCCTCGAGAAGCCTCAGCGGAAATGGGCCTCATCTCGCCTGGAGGGCAAAACCTCCTGGATTTTCTCGAGTTGCCGCAGGTGATCTCGACTTACGACGGGGACCTCAGGGACCCGCTCTGGTGGCCTCAGGAAAAGCCAGTCCCCATGCGAGTTCCTCGGGGGCCTCTCGGATTCCCTCTCCCGTTGATGCCGGGGCCTAAGACCTTGTGTGGGGTCGGGGCCGGAACCTGAGGATTCCTCTCCAGTGCTGACATGGATCTTGGGGTACTTCTGGAGTCTCCCCAGGGGAGTCAGTCCTCGTCTCGAATGCGGGCATGCACTTGCGCTTTCCTCCAGAGCGGTAGCAGCAGTGTCACGCAGTCCGCCGCGTGGATCAAAGGATCTATGGTTTTCCCTCGAGTCTTTCCCACCAGGCTTTCCCACGAGGCTTTCCCACAGGGCTGTCCCACGTGCACACGTGGTGGGAGTCGATCCTCGGCTTGAACGTCAAGGCAGTGCAGGGAAAACAGGTTCCTCGGGAATGGACTGACACATCTGGGGGACTCGTGGAATGGTGGCACGACCCTAGAGTTCCTCTCGCCTTTCCTGTGGAGAGCGCCTCCTCTTGAGATGCGACGGGAACGCCGGGAAATCTTTCCCTACGAAACAGGGAAAGGATCCCTCATCTCGAGCTAGGAGGCGGAAACGGGGCTCCCCTGGATGTGTGCGGGACCCACGTGCTTCCTCTCGAGTGGAGACGGGTATGTCGGGGAACTTCTTGAGTTGCAGCAAGGGTGTGAAGGACCCTTTGGAAGTTCCAGTGGTTAGACGTGATTAGCCTCGAGAAGCCTCAGCGGAAATTGGCCTCATCTCGCCTGGAGGGCAAAACCTCCTGGATTTTCTCGAGTTGCGGCAGGTGCTCTCGACTTACGACGGGGACCTCAGGGAACCGCTCTGGTGGCCTCAGGAAAGGCCAGTCCCCATGCGAGTTCCTCGGGGGCGTCTCGGGATTCCTCTCCCGTCGATGCCGGGGCCTAAGACCTTGTGTGGAGTCGGGGCCGGAACCTGAGGATTCCTCTCCAGTGCTGACATGGATCTTGGGGTACTTCAGGAGTCTCCCCAGTGGAGTCTGTCCTCGTCTCGAATGCGGGCATGCACTTGCGCTTTCCTCCAGAGCGGTAGCAGCAGTGTCACGCAGTCCGCCGCGTGGATCAAAGGATCTATGGTTTTCCCTCGAGTCTTTCCCACGAGGCTTTCCCACGAGGCTTTCCCACAGGGCTGTCCCACGTGCACACGTGGTGGGAGTCGATCCTCGGCTTGAACGTCAAGGCAGTGCAGGGAAAACAGGTTCCTCTGGAATGGACTGACACATCTGGGGGTCTCTTGGAATGGTGGCATGACCCTGGAGTTCCTCTCGCCTTTCCTGTGGATAGCGCCTCCTCTTGAGATGCGACCGGAACGCCGGGAATTCTTTCCCTACGAAACAGGGAAAGGATCCCTCATCTCGAGCTAAGAGGCGGAAACGGGGCTCCCCTGGATGTGTGCGGGACACCACGTGCTTCCTCTCGAGTGGAGACGGGTATGTCGGGGAACTTCTTGAGTTGCAGCAAGGGTGTGAAGGACCTTTTGGAAGTTCCAGTGGTTAGATGTGATTGGCCTCGAGAAGCCTCAGCGGAAATGGGCCTCATCTCGCCTGGAGGGCAAAACCTCCTGGATTTTCTCGAGTTGCGGCAGGTGCTCTCGACTTACGACGGGGACCTCAGGGACCCGCTCTGGTGGCCTCAGGAAAGGCCAGTCCCCATGCGAGTTCCTCGGGGGCGTCTCGGGATTCCTCTCCCGTCGATGCCGGGGCCTAAGACCTTGTGTGAAGTCGGGGCCGGAACCTGAGGATTCCTCTCCAGTGCTGACATGGATCTTGGGGTACTTCTGGAGTCTCCCCAGGGGAGTCAGTCCTCGTCTCGTTTGCGGGGATGCATTGCGCTTTCCTCCAGAGCGGTAGCAGCAGTGTCACGCATTCCCCGCGTGGATCAAAGGATCTATGGTTTTCCCTCGAGTCTTTCCCACGAGGCTTTCCCACGAGGCTTTCCCACAGGGCTGTCCCACGTGCACACGTGGTGGGAGTCGATCCTCGGCTTGAACGTCAAGGCAGTGCAGGGAAAACAGGTTCCTCGGGAATGGACTGACACATCTGGGGGACTCGTGGAATGGTGGCACGACCCTAGAGTTCCTCTCGCCTTTCCTGTGGAGAGCGCCTCCTCTTGAGATGCGACGGGAACGCCGGGAAATCTTTCCCTACGAAACAGGGAAAGGATCCCTCATCTCGAGCTAGGAGGCGGAAACGGGGCTCCCCTGGATGTGTGCGGGACCCACGTGCTTCCTCTCGAGTGGAGACGGGTATGTCGGGGAACTTCTTGAGTTGCAGCAAGGGTGTGAAGGACCCTTTGGAAGTTCCAGTGGTTAGACGTGATTAGCCTCGAGAAGCCTCAGCGGAAATTGGCCTCATCTCGCCTGGAGGGCAAAACCTCCTGGATTTTCTCGAGTTGCGGCAGGTGCTCTCGACTTACGACGGGGACCTCAGGGAACCGCTCTGGTGGCCTCAGGAAAGGCCAGTCCCCATGCGAGTTCCTCGGGGGCGTCTCGGGATTCCTCTCCCGTCGATGCCGGGGCCTAAGACCTTGTGTGGAGTCGGGGCCGGAACCTGAGGATTCCTCTCCAGTGCTGACATGGATCTTGGGGTACTTCAGGAGTCTCCCCAGTGGACTCTGTCCTCGTCTCGAATGCGGGCATGCACTTGCGCTTTCCTCCAGAGCGGTAGCAGCAGTGTCACGCAGTCCGCCCCGTGGATCAAAGGATCGATGGTTTTCCCTCGAGTCTTTCCCACGAGGCTTTCCCACGAGGCTTTCCCACAGGGCAGTCCCACGTGTACACGTGGTGGGAGTCGATCCTCGGCTTGAACGTCAAGGCAGTGCAGGGAAAACAGGTTCCTCTGGAATGGACTGACACATCTGGGGGACTCTTGGAATGGTGGCATGACCCTGGAGTTCCTCTCGCCTTTCCTGTGGATAGCGCCTCCTCTTGAGATGCGACGGGAACGCCGGGAATTCTTTCCCTACGAAACAGGGAAAGGATCCCTCATCTCGAGCTAGGAGGCGGAAATGGGGCTCCCCTGGATGTGTGCGGGACACCCCGTGCTTCCTCTCGAGTGCAGACGGGTATGTCGGGGAACTTCTGGACTTGCAGCAAGGGTGTGAAGGACCCTTTGGAAGTTCCAGTGGTTAGATGTGATTGGCCTCGAGAAGCCTCAGCGGAAATGGGCCTCATCTCGCCTGGAGGGCAAAACCTCCTGGATTTTCTCGAGTTGCCGCAGGTGATCTCGACTTACGACGGGGACCTCAGGGACCCGCTCTGGTGGCCTCAGGAAAAGCCAGTCCCCATGCGAGTTCCTCGGGGGCCTCTCGGATTCCCTCTCCCGTTGATGCCGGGGCCTAAGACCTTGTGTGGGGTCGGGGCCGGAACCTGAGGATTCCTCTCCAGTGCTGACATGGATCTTGGGGTACTTCTGGAGTCTCCCCAGGGGAGTCAGTCCTCGTCTCGAATGCGGGCATGCACTTGCGCTTTCCTCCAGAGCGGTAGCAGCAGTGTCACGCAGTCCGCCGCGTGGATCAAAGGATCTATGGTTTTCCCTCGAGTCTTTCCCACCAGGCTTTCCCACGAGGCTTTCCCACAGGGCTGTCCCACGTGCACACGTGGTGGGAGTCGATCCTCGGCTTGAACGTCAAGGCAGTGCAGGGAAAACAGGTTCCTCGGGAATGGACTGACACATCTGGGGGACTCGTGGAATGGTGGCACGACCCTAGAGTTCCTCTCGCCTTTCCTGTGGAGAGCGCCTCCTCTTGAGATGCGACGGGAACGCCGGGAATTCTTTCCCTACGAAACAGGGAAAGGATCCCTCATCTCGAGCTAGGAGGCGGAAACGGGGCTCCCCTGGATGTGTGCGGGACCCACGTGCTTCCTCTCGAGTGGAGACGGGTATGTCGGGGAACTTCTTGAGTTGCAGCAAGGGTGTGAAGGACCCTTTGGAAGTTCCAGTGGTTAGACGTGATTAGCCTCGAGAAGCCTCAGCGGAAATTGGCCTCATCTCGCCTGGAGGGCAAAACCTCCTGGATTTTCTCGAGTTGCGGCAGGTGCTCTCGACTTACGACGGGGACCTCAGGGAACCGCTCTGGTGGCCTCAGGAAAGGCCAGTCCCCATGCGAGTTCCTCGGGGGCGTCTCGGGATTCCTCTCCCGTCGATGCCGGGGCCTAAGACCTTGTGTGGAGTCGGGGCCGGAACCTGAGGATTCCTCTCCAGTGCTGACATGGATCTTGGGGTACTTCAGGAGTCTCCCCAGTGGAGTCTGTCCTCGTCTCGAATGCGGGCATGCACTTGCGCTTTCCTCCAGAGCGGTAGCAGCAGTGTCACGCAGTCCGCCGCGTGGATCAAAGGATCTATGGTTTTCCCTCGAGTCTTTCCCACGAGGCTTTCCCACGAGGCTTTCCCACAGGGCTGTCCCACGTGCACACGTGGTGGGAGTCGATCCTCGGCTTGAACGTCAAGGCAGTGCAGGGAAAACAGGTTCCTCTGGAATGGACTGACACATCTGGGGGTCTCTTGGAATGGTGGCATGACCCTGGAGTTCCTCTCGCCTTTCCTGTGGATAGCGCCTCCTCTTGAGATGCGACCGGAACGCCGGGAATTCTTTCCCTACGAAACAGGGAAAGGATCCCTCATCTCGAGCTAAGAGGCGGAAACGGGGCTCCCCTGGATGTGTGCGGGACACCACGTGCTTCCTCTCGAGTGGAGACGGGTATGTCGGGGAACTTCTTGAGTTGCAGCAAGGGTGTGAAGGACCTTTTGGAAGTTCCAGTGGTTAGATGTGATTGGCCTCGAGAAGCCTCAGCGGAAATGGGCCTCATCTCGCCTGGAGGGCAAAACCTCCTGGATTTTCTCGAGTTGCGGCAGGTGCTCTCGACTTACGACGGGGACCTCAGGGACCCGCTCTGGTGGCCTCAGGAAAGGCCAGTCCCCATGCGAGTTCCTCGGGGGCCTCTCGGGATTCCTCTCCCGTCGATGCCGGGGCCTAAGACCTTGTGTGAAGTCGGGGCCGGAACCTGAGGATTCCTCTCCAGTGCTGACATGGATCTTGGGGTACTTCTGGAGTCTCCCCAGGGGAGTCAGTCCTCGTCTCGTTTGCGGGGATGCATTGCGCTTTCCTCCAGAGCGGTAGCAGCAGTGTCACGCATTCCCCGCGTGGATCAAAGGATCTATGGTTTTCCCTCGAGTCTTTCCCACGAGGCTTTCCCACGAGGCTTTCCCACAGGGCTGTCCCACGTGCACACGTCGTGGGAGTCGATCCTCGGCTTGAACGTCAAGGCAGTGCAGGGAAAACAGGTTCCTCGGGAATGGACTGACACATCTGGGGGACTCGTGGAATGGTGGCACGACCCTAGAGTTCCTCTCGCCTTTCCTGTGGAGAGCGCCTCCTCTTGAGATGCGACGGGAACGCCGGGAAATCTTTCCCTACGAAACAGGGAAAGGATCCCTCATCTCGAGCTAGGAGGCGGAAACGGGGCTCCCCTGGATGTGTGCGGGACCCACGTGCTTCCTCTCGAGTGGAGACGGGTATGTCGGGGAACTTCTTGAGTTGCAGCAAGGGTGTGAAGGACCCTTTGGAAGTTCCAGTGGTTAGACGTGATTAGCCTCGAGAAGCCTCAGCGGAAATTGGCCTCATCTCGCCTGGAGGGCAAAACCTCCTGGATTTTCTCGAGTTGCGGCAGGTGCTCTCGACTTACGACGGGGACCTCAGGGAACCGCTCTGGTGGCCTCAGGAAAGGCCAGTCCCCATGCGAGTTCCTCGGGGGCGTCTCGGGATTCCTCTCCCGTCGATGCCGGGGCCTAAGACCTTGTGTGGAGTCGGGGCCGGAACCTGAGGATTCCTCTCCAGTGCTGACATGGATCTTGGGGTACTTCAGGAGTCTCCCCAGTGGACTCTGTCCTCGTCTCGAATGCGGGCATGCACTTGCGCTTTCCTCCAGAGCGGTAGCAGCAGTGTCACGCAGTCCGCCCCGTGGATCAAAGGATCGATGGTTTTCCCTCGAGTCTTTCCCACGAGGCTTTCCCACGAGGCTTTCCCACAGGGCAGTCCCACGTGTACACGTGGTGGGAGTCGATCCTCGGCTTGAACGTCAAGGCCGTGCAGGGAAAACAGGTTCCTCTGGAATGGACTGACACATCTGGGGGACTCTTGGAATGGTGGCACGACCCTGGAGTTCCTCTCGCCTTTCCTGTGGAGAGCGCCTCCTCTTGAGATGCGACGGGAACGCCGGGAATTCTTTCCCTACGAAACAGGGAAAGGATCCCTCATCTCGAGCTAGGAGGCGGAAACGGGGCTCCACTGGATGTGTGCGGGACCCCACGTGCTTCCTCTCGAGTGGAGACGGGTATGTCGGGGAACTTCTTGAGTTGCAGCAATGGTGTGAAGGACCCTTTGGAAGTTCCAGTGGTTAGATGTGATTGGCCTCGAGAAGCCTCAGAGGAAATGGGCCTCATCTCACCTGGAGGGCAAAACCTCCTGGATTTTCTAGAGTTGCGGCAGGTGCTCTCGACTTACGACGGGGACCTCAGGGAACCGCTCTGGTGGCCTCAGGAAAGGCCAGTCCCCATGCGAGTTCCTCGGGGGCGTCTCGGGATTCCTCTCCCGTCGATGCCGGGGCCTAAGTCCTTGTGTGGAGTCGGGGTCGGAACCTGAGGATTCCTCTCCAGTGCTGACATGGATCTTGGGTTACTTCTGGAGTCTCCCCAGGGGAGTCAGTCCTCGTCTCGTTTGCGGGCATGCATTGCGCTTTCCTCCAGAGCGGTAGCAGCAGTGTCACGCATTCCCCGCGTGGATCAAAGGATCTATGGTTTTCCCTCGAGTCTTTCCCACGAGGCTTTCCCACGAGGCTTTCCCACAGGGCTGTCCCACGTGCACACGTGGTGGGAGTCGATCCTCGGCTTGAACGTCAAGGCAGTGCAGGGAAAACAGGTTCCTCGGGAATGGACTGACACATCTGGGGGACTCGTGGAATGGTGGCACGACCCTAGAGTTCCTCTCGCCTTTCCTGTGGAGAGCGCCTCCTCTTGAGATGCGACGGGAACGCCGGGAAATCTTTCCCTACGAAACAGGGAAAGGATCCCTCATCTCGAGCTAGGAGGCGGAAACGGGGCTCCCCTGGATGTGTGCGGGACCCACGTGCTTCCTCTCGAGTGGAGACGGGTATGTCGGGGAATTTCTTGAGTTGCAGCAAGGGTGTGAAGGACCCTTTGGAAGTTCCAGTGGTTAGACGTGATTAGCCTCGAGAAGCCTCAGCGGAAATTGGCCTCATCTCGCCTGGAGGGCAAAACCTCCTGGATTTTCTCGAGTTGCGGCAGGTGCTCTCGACTTACGACGGGGACCTCAGGGAACCGCTCTGGTGGCCTCAGGAAAGGCCAGTCCCCATGCGAGTTCCTCGGGGGCGTCTCGGGATTCCTCTCCCGTCGATGCCGGGGCCTAAGACCTTGTGTGGAGTCGGGGCCGGAACCTGAGGATTCCTCTCCAGTGCTGACATGGATCTTGGGGTACTTCAGGAGTCTCCCCAGTGGACTCTGTCCTCGTCTCGAATGCGGGCATGCACTTGCGCTTTCCTCCAGAGCGGTAGCAGCAGTGTCACGCAGTCCGCCGCGTGGATCAAAGGATCTATGGTTTTCCCTCGAGTCTTTCCCACGAGGCTTTCCCACGAGGCTTTCCCACAGGGCTGTCCCACGTGCACACGTGGTGGGAGTCGATCCTCGGCTTGAACGTCAAGGCAGTGCAGGGAAAACAGGTTCCTCTGGAATGGACTGACACATCTGGGGGACTCTTGGAATGGTGGCAGGACCCTGGAGTTCCTCTCGCCTTTCCTGTGGAGAGCGCCTCCTCTTGAGATGCGACGGGAACGCCGGGAATTCTTTCCCTACGAAACAGGGAAAGGATCCCTCATCTCGAGCTAGGAGGCCGAAACGGGTCTCCCCTGGATGTGTGCGGGACACCACGTGCTTCCTCTCGAGTGCAGACGGGTATGTCGGGGAACTTCTTGAGTTGCAGCAAGGGTGTGAAGGACCCTTTGGAAGTTCCTATTGGTTAGATGTGATTGGCCTCGAGAAGCCTCAGAGGAAATGGGCCTCATCTCACCTGGAGGGCAAAACCTCCTGGATTTTCTAGAGTTGCGGCAGGTGCTCTCGACTTACGACGGGGACCTCAGGGATCCGCTCTGGTGGCCTCAGGAAAGGCCAGTCCCCATGCGAGTTCCTCGGGGGCCTCTCGGGATTCCTCTCCCGTCGATGCCGGGGCCTAAGACCTTGTGTGGAGTCGAGGCCAGAACCTGAGGATTCCTCTCCAGTGCTGACATGGATCTTGGGGTACTTCTGGAGTCTCCCCAGGGGAGTCAGTCCTCGTCTCGAATGCGGGCATGCACTTGCGCTTTCCTCCAGAGCGGTAGCAGCAGTGTCACGCAGTCCGCCGCGTGGATCAAAGGATCTATGGTTTTCCCTCGAGTCTTTCCCACGAGACTTTCCCACGAGGCTGTACCACGTGCACTCGTGGTGTGAGTCGATCCTCGGCTTGAACGGCAAGGCAGTGCAGGGAAAACAGGTTCCTCTGGAATGGACTGACACATCTGGGGGACTCTTGGAATGGTGGCACGACCCTGGAGTTCCTCTCGCCTTTCCTGTGGAGAGCGCCTCCTCTTGAGATGCGACGGGAACGCCGGGAATTCTTTCCCTAGGAAACAGGGAAAGGATCCCTCATCTCGAGCTAGGAGGCGGAAACGGGGCTCCCCTGGATGTTTGCGGGACACCACGTGCTTCCTCTCGAGTGGAGACGGGTATGTCGGGGAACTTCTTGAGTTGCAGCAAGGGTGTGAAGGACCCTTTGGAAGTTCCAGTGGTTAGATGTGATTGGCCTCGAGAAGCCTCAGCGGAAATGGGCCTCATCTCGCCTTGAGGGCAAAACCTCCTGGATTTTCTCGAGTTGCGGCAGGTGCTATCGACTTACGACGGGGACCTCAGGGACCCGCTCTGGTGGCCTCAGGAAAGGCCAGTCCCCATGCGAATTCCTCAGGGGCCTCTCGGGATTCCTCTCCCGTCGATGCCGGGGCCTAAGACCTTGTGTGGAGTCGGGGCCGGAACCTGAGGATTCCTCTCCAGTGCTGACATGGATCTTGGGGTACGTCTGGAGTCTCCCCAGGGGAGTCAGTCCTCGTCTCGAATGCGGGCATGCATTGCGCTTTCCTCCAGAGCGGTAGCAGCAGTGTCACGCAGTCCGCCGCGTGGATCAAAGGATCTATGGTTTTCCCTCGAGTCTTTCCCACGAGGCTTTCCCACGAGGCTTTCCCACAGGGCTGTCCCACGTGCACACGTGTTGGGAGTCGATCCTCGGCTTGAACGTCAAGGCAGTGCAGGGAAAACAGGTTCCTCTGGAATGGACTGACACATCTGGGGGACTCTTGGAATGGTGGCACGACCCTGGAGTTCCTCTCGCCTTTCATGTGGAGAGCGCCTCCTCTTGAGATGCGCCGGGAACGCCGGGAATTCTTTCCCTACGAAACAGGGAAAGGATCCCTCATCTCGAGCGAGGAGGCGGAAACGGGGCTCCCCTGGATGTGTGCGGGACCCCACGTGCTTCCTCTCGAGTGGAGACGGGTATGTCGGGGAACTTCTTCAGTTGCAGCAAGGGTGTGAAGGACCCTTTGGAATTTCCAGTGGTTAGATGTGATTGGCCTCGAGAAGCCTCAGCAGAAATGGGCCTCATCTCGCCTGGAGGGCAAAACCTCCTGGATTTTCTCGAGTTGCGGCAGGTGCTCTCGACTTACGACGGGGACCTCAGGGACCCGCTCTGGTGGCCTCAGGAAAGGCCAGTCCCCATGCGAGTTCCTCGGGGGCCTCTCGGGATTTATCTCCCGTTGATGCCGGGGCCTAAGATCTTGTGTGGAATCGGGGCCGGAACCTGAGGATTCCTCTCCAGTGCTGACATGGATCTTGGGGTACTTCTGGAGTCTCCCCAGGGGAGTCAGTCCTCGTCTCGAATGCGGGCATGCACTTGCGCTTTCCTCCAGAGCGGTAGCAGCAGTGTCACGCAGTCCGCCGCGTGGATCAAAGGATCTATGGTTTTCCCTCGAGTGTTTCCCACGAGGCTTTCCCACGAGGCTTTCCCACAGGGCTGTCCCACGTGCACACGTGGTGGGAGTCGATCCTCGGCTTGAACGTCAAGGCAGTGCAGGGAAAACAGGTTCCTCTGGAATGGACTGACACATCTGGGGGACTCTTGGAATGGTGGCACGACCCTTCAGTTCCTCTCGCCTTTCCTGTGGAGAGCGCCTCCTCTTGAGATGCGACGGGAACGCCGGGAATTCTTTCCCTACGAAACAGGGAAAGGTTCCCTCATCTCGAGCTAGGAGGCGGAAACGGGGCTCCCCTGGATGTGTGCGGGACCCCACGTGCTTCCTCTCGAGTGCAGAGGGTTATGTCGGGGAACTTCTTGAGTTGCAGCAAGGGTGTGAAGGACCCTTTGGAAGTTCCAGTGGTTAGACGTGATTAGCCTCGAGAAGCCTCAGCGGAAATGGGCCTCATCTCGCCTGGAGGGCAAAACCTCCTGGATTTTCTCGAGTTGCGGCAGGTGCTCTCGACTTACGACGGGGACCTCAGGGACCCGCTCTGGTGGCCTCAGGAAAGGCCAGTCCCCATGCGAGTTCCTCGGGGGCCTCTGGGGATTCCTCTCCCGTCGATGCCGGGGCCTAAGTCCTTGTGTGGAGTCGGGGTCGGAACCTGAGGATTCCTCTCCAGTGCTGACATGGATCTTGGGGTACTTCTGGAGTCTCCCCAGGGGAGTCAGTCTTCGTCTCGAATGCGGGCATGCACTTGCGCTTTCCTCCAGAGCGGTAGCAGCAGTGTCACGCAGTCCGCCGCGTGGATCAAAGGATCTATGGTTTTCCCTCGAGTCTTTTCCACGAGGCTTTCCCACGAGGCTTTCCCATAGGGCTGTCCCACGTGCACACGTGGTGGGAGTCGATCCTTGGCTTGAACGTCAAGGCAGTGCAGGGAAAACAGGTTCCTCTGGAATGGACTGACACATCTGGGGGACTCTTGGAATGGTGGCACGACCCTGGAGTTCCTCTCGCCTTTCCTGTGGAGAGCGCCTCCTCTTGAGATGCGACGGGAACGCCGGGAATTCTTTCCCTACGAAACAGGGAAAGGATCCCTCATCTCGAGCTAGGAGTCGGAAACGGAGCTCCCCTGGATGTGGGTGGGACACCACGTGCTTCCTCTCGAGTGGAGACGGGTATGTCGGGGAACTTCTTGAGTTGCAGCAAGGGTGTGAAGGACCCTTTGGAAGTTCCAGTGGTTAGACGTGATTAGCCTCGAGAAGCCTCAGCGGAAATGGGCCTCATCTCGCCTGGAGGGCAAAACCTCCTGGATTTTCTCGAGTTGCGGCAGGTGCTCTCGACTTACGACGGGGACCTCAGGGACCCGCTCTGGTGGCCTCAGGAAAGGCCAGTCCCCATGCGAGTTCCTCGGGGGCCTCTCGGGATTCCTCTCCCATAGATGCCGGGGCCTAAGACCTTGTGTGGAGTCGGGGCCGGAACCTGAGGATTCCTCTCCAGTGCTGACATGGATCTTGGGGTACTTCTGGAGTCTCCCCAGGGGAGTCAGTCCTCGTCTCGAATGCGGGCATGCACTTGCGCTTTCCTCCAGAGCGGTAGCAGCAGTGTCACGCAGTCCGCCGCGTGGATCAAAGGATCTATGGTTTTCCCTCGAGTCTTTCCCACGAGGCTTTCCCACGAGGCTTTCCCACAGGGCTATCCCACGTGCACACGTGGTGGGAGTCGATCCTCGGCTTGAACGTCAAGGCAGTGCAGGGAAAACAGGTTCCTCTGGAATGGACTGACACATCTGGGGGACTCTTGGAATGGTGGCACGACCCTGGAGTTCCTCTCGCCTTTCCTGTGGAGAGCGCCTCCTCTTGAGATGCGACTGGAACGCCGGGAATTCTTTCCCTACGAAACAGGGAAAGGATCCCTCATCTCGAGCTAGGAGGCGGAAACGGGGCTCCCCTGGATGTGTGCGGGACCCCACGTGCTTCCTCTCGAGTGGAGACGGGTATGTCGGGGAACTTCTTGCGTTGCAGCAAGGGTGTGAAGGACCCTTTGGAAGTTCCAGTGGTTAGATGTGATTGGACTCGAGAAGCCTCAGCGGAAATGGGCCTCATCTCGCCTGGAGGGCAAAACCTCGTGGATTTTCTCGAGTTGCGGCAGGTGCTCTCGACTTACGACGGGGACATCAGGGACCCGCTCTGGTGGCCTCAGGAAAGGCCAGTCCCCATGCGAGTTCCTCGGGGGTCTCTCGGGATTCCTCTCCCGTCGATGCCGGGGCCTAAGACCTTGTGTGGAGTCGGGGCCGGAACCTGAGGATTCCTCTCCAGTGCTGACATGGATCTTGGGGTACTTCTGGAGTCTCCCCAGGGGAGTCAGTCCTCGTCTCGAATGCGGGCATGCACTTGCACTTTCCTCCAGAGCGGTAGCACCAGTGTCACGCAGTCCGCCGCGTGGATCAAAGGATGTTTGGTTTTCCCTCGAGTCTTTCCCACGAGGCTTTCCCACGAGTCTGTCCCACGTGCACACGTGGTGGGAGTCGATCCTCGGCTTGAACGTCAAGGCAGTGCAGGGAAAACAGGTTCCTCTGGAATGGACTGACACATCTGGGGGACTCTTTAAATGGTGTCACGACCCTGGAGTTCCTCTCGCATTTCCTGTGGAGAGCGCCTCCTCTTGAGATGCGACGGGAACGCCGGGAATTCTTTCCCTATGAAACAGGGAAAGGATCCCTCATCTCGAGCTAGGAGGCGGAAACGGGTCTCCCCTGGATGTGTGCGGGACCCCACGTGCTTCCTCTCGAGTGGAGACGGGTATGTCGGGGAACTTCTTGAGTTGCAGCAATGGTGTGAAGGACCCTTTGGAAGTTCCAGTGGTTAGATGTGATTGGCCTCGAGAAGCCTCAGCGGAAATGGGCCTCATCTCGCCTGGAGGGCAAAACCTCCTGGATTTTCTCGAGTTGCGGCAGGTGCTCTCGAATTACGACAGGGACCTCAGGGAACCGCTCTGGTGGCCTCAGGAAAGGCCAGTCCCCATGCGAGTTCCTCGGGGGCCTCTCGGGATTCCTCTCCCGTCGATGCCGGGGCCTAAGACCTTGTGTGGAGTCGGGGCCGGAACCTGAGGATTCCTCTCCAGTGCTGACATGGATCTTGGGGTACGTCTGGAGTCTCCCCAGGGGCGTCAGTCCTCGTCTCGAATGCGGGCATGCATTGCGCTTTCCTCCAGAGCGGTAGCAGCAGTGTCACGCAGTCCGCAGCATGGATCAAAGGATCTATGGTTTTCCCTCGAGTCTTTCCCACGAGGCTTTCCCACGAGGCTTTCCCACAGGGCTTTCCCACGTGCACACGTGGTGGGAGTCGATCCTCGGCTTGAACGTCAAGGCAGTGCAGGGAAAACAGGTTCCTCTGGAATGGACTGACACATCTGGGGGACTCTTGGAATGGTGGCACGACCCTGGAGTTCCTCTCGCCTTTCCTGTGGAGAGCGCCTCCTCTTGAGATGCGACGGGAACGCCGGGAATTCTTTCCCTACGAAACAGGGAAAGGATCCCTCATCTCGAGCTAGGAGGCGGAAACGGGGCTCCCCTGGATGTGTGCGGGACACCACGTGCTTCCCCTCGAGTGCAGACGGGTATGTCGGGGAACTTCTTGAGTTGCAGCAATGGTGTGAAGGACCCTTTAGCAGTTCCAGTGGTTAGATGTGATTGGCCTCGAGAAGCCTCAGCGGAAATGGGCCTCATCTCGCCTGGAGGGCAAAACCTCCTGGATTTTCTCGAGTTGCGGCAGGTGCTCTCGACTTACGACGTGGGCCTCAGGGAACCGCTCTGGTCGCCTCAGGAAAGGCCAGTCCCCATGCGAGTTCCTCGAGGGCCTCTCGGGATTCCTCTCCCGTCGATGCCGGGTCCTAAGACCTTGTGTGGAGTCGGGGCCGGAACCTGAGGATTCCTCTCCAGTGCTGACATGGATCTTGGGGTACTTCTGGAGTCTCCCCAGGGGAGTCAGTCCTCGTCTCGAATGCGGGCATGCATTGCGCTTTCCTCCAGAACGGTAGCAGCAGTGTCACGCAGTCTGCCGAGTGGATTAAAGGATCTATGGTTTTCCCTCGAGTCTTTCCCACGAGGCTTTCCCACGAGGCTTTCCCACAGGGCTGTCCCACGTGCACACGTGGTGGGAGTCGATCCTCGGCTTGAACGTCAAGGCAGTGCAGGGAAAACAGGTTCCTCTGGAATGGACTGACTGATCTGGGGGACTCTTGGAATGGTGGCACGAACCTGGAGTTCCTCTCGCCTTTCCTGTGGAGAGCGCCTCCTCTTGAGATGCGACGGGAACGCCGGGAATTCTTTCCCTACGAAACAGGGAAAGGATCCCTCATCTCGAGCTAGGAGGCGGAAACGGGGCTCCCCTGGATGTGTGCGGGACACCACGTGCTTCCTCTCGACTGCAGACGGGTATGTCGGGGAACTTCTTGAGTTGCAGCAATGGTGTGAAGGACCCTTTGGAAGTTCCAGTGGTTAGATGTGATTGGCCTCGAGAAGCCTCAGCGGGAATGGACCTCATCTCGCCTGGAGGGCAAAACCTCCTGGATTTTCTCGAGTTGCGGCAGGTGCTCTCGACTTACGACGGGGACCTCAGGGAACCGCTCTGGTGGCCTCAGGAAAGGCCAGTCCCCATGCGAGTTCCTCGGGGGCCTCTCGGGATTCCTCTCCCGTCGATGCCGGGGCATAAGACCTTGTGTGGAGTCGGGGCCGGAACCTGAGGATTCCTCTCCAGTGCTGACATGGATCTTGGGGTACTTCTGGAGTCTCCCCAGGGGAGTCAGTCCTCGTCTCGAATGCGGGCATGCACTTGCGCTTTCCTTCAGAGCGGTAGCAGCAGTGTCACGCAGTCCGCCGCGTGGATCAAAGGATGTTTGGTTTTCCCTCGAGTCTTTCCCACGAGGCTTTCCCACGAGACTGTCCCACGTGCACACGTGGTGTGAGTCGATCCTCGGCTTGAATGTCAAGGCAGTGCAGGGAAAACAGGTTCCTCTGGAATGGACTGACACATCTGGGGGACTCTTGGAATGGTGGCATGACCCTGGAGTTCCTCTCGCCTTTCCTGTGGAGCGCGCCTCCTCTTGAGATGCGACGGGAACGCCGGGAATTCTTTCCCTACGAAACAGGGAAAGGATCCCTCATCTCGAGCTAGGAGGCGGAAACGGGGCTCCCCTGGATGTTTGCGGGACACCACGTGCTTCCTCTCGAGTGGAGACGGGTATGTCGGGGAACTTCTTGAGTTGCAGCAAGGGTGTGAAGGACCCTTTGGAAGTTCCAGTGGTTAGATATGATTGGCCTCGAGAAGCCTCAGCGGAAATGGGCCTCATCTCCCCTGGAGGGCAAAACCTCCTGGATTTTCTCGAGTTGCGGCAGGTGCTATCGACTTACGACGGGGACCTCAGGGACCCGCTCTGGTGGCCTCAGGAAAGGCCAGTCCCCATGCGAGTTCCTCAGGGGCCTCTCGGGATTCCACTCCCGTCGATGCCGGGGCCTAAGACCTTGTGTGGAGTCGGGGCCGGAACCTGAGGATTCCTCTCCAGTGCTGACATGGATCTTGGGGTACGTCTGTAGTCTCCCCAGGGGAGTCAGTCCTCGTCTCGAATGCGGGCATGCATTGCGCTTTCCTCCAGAGCGGTAGCAGCAGTGTCACGCAGTCCGCCGCGTGGATCAAAGGATCTATGGTTTTCCCTCGAGTCTTTCCCACGAGGCTTTCCCACGAGGATTTCCGACAGGGCTGTCCCACGTGCACACGTGGTGGGAGTCGATCCTCGGCTTGAACGTCAAGGCAGTGCAGGGAAAACAGGTTCCTCTGGAATGGACTGACACATCTGGGGGACTCTTGGAATGGTGTCACGACCCTGGAGTTCCTCTCGCCTTTCCTGTGGAGAGCGCCTCCTCTTGAGATGCGACTGGAACGCCGGGAATTCTTTCCCTAGGAAACAGGGAAAGGATCCCTCATCTCGAGCGAGGAGGCGGAAACGGGGCTCCCCTGGATGTGTGCGGGACCCCACGTGTTTCCTCTCGAGTGGAGACGGGTATGTCGGGGAACTTCTTGAGTTGCAGCAAGGGTGTGAAGGACCCTTTGGAAGTTCCAGTGGTTAGATGTGATTGGCCTCGAGAAGCCTCAGCGGAAATGGGCCTCATCTCGCCTGGAGGGCAAAACCTCCTGGATTTTCTCGAGTTGCGGCAGGTGCTCTCGAATTACGACAGGGACCTCAGGGAACCGCTCTGGTGGCCTCAGGAAAGGCCAGTCCCCATGCGAGTTCCTCGGGGGCCTCTCGGGATTCCTCTCCCGTCGATGCCGGGGCCTAAGACCTTGTGTGGAGTCGGGGCCGGAACCTGAGGATTCCTCTCCAGTGCTGACATGGATCTTGGGGTACGTCTGGAGTCTCCCCAGGGGCGTCAGTCCTCGTCTCGAATGCGGGCATGCATTGCGCTTTCCTCCAGAGCGGTAGCAGCAGTGTCACGCAGTCCGCAGCATGGATCAAAGGATCTATGGTTTTCCCTCGAGTCTTTCCCACGAGGCTTTCCCACGAGGCTTTCCCACAGGGCTTTCCCACGTGCACACGTGGTGGGAGTCGATCCTCGGCTTGAACGTCAAGGCAGTGCAGGGAAAACAGGTTCCTCTGGAATGGACTGACACATCTGGGGGACTCTTGGAATGGTGGCACGACCCTGGAGTTCCTCTCGCCTTTCCTGTGGAGAGCGCCTCCTCTTGAGATGCGACGGGAACGCCGGGAATTCTTTCCCTACGAAACAGGGAAAGGATCCCTCATCTCGAGCTAGGAGGCGGAAACGGGGCTCCCCTGGATGTGTGCGGGACACCACGTGCTTCCCCTCGAGTGCAGACGGGTATGTCGGGGAACTTCTTGAGTTGCAGCAATGGTGTGAAGGACCCTTTAGCAGTTCCAGTGGTTAGATGTGATTGGCCTCGAGAAGCCTCAGCGGAAATGGGCCTCATCTCGCCTGGAGGGCAAAACCTCCTGGATTTTCTCGAGTTGCGGCAGGTGCTCTCGACTTACGACGTGGGCCTCAGGGAACCGCTCTGGTCGCCTCAGGAAAGGCCAGTCCCCATGCGAGTTCCTCGAGGGCCTCTCGGGATTCCTCTCCCGTCGATGCCGGGTCCTAAGACCTTGTGTGGAGTCGGGGCCGGAACCTGAGGATTCCTCTCCAGTGCTGACATGGATCTTGGGGTACTTCTGGAGTCTCCCCAGGGGAGTCAGTCCTCGTCTCGAATGCGGGCATGCATTGCGCTTTCCTCCAGAACGGTAGCAGCAGTGTCACGCAGTCTGCCGAGTGGATTAAAGGATCTATGGTTTTCCCTCGAGTCTTTCCCACGAGGCTTTCCCACGAGGCTTTCCCACAGGGCTGTCCCACGTGCACACGTGGTGGGAGTCGATCCTCGGCTTGAACGTCAAGGCAGTGCAGGGAAAACAGGTTCCTCTGGAATGGACTGACTGATCTGGGGGACTCTTGGAATGGTGGCACGAACCTGGAGTTCCTCTCGCCTTTCCTGTGGAGAGCGCCTCCTCTTGAGATGCGACGGGAACGCCGGGAATTCTTTCCCTACGAAACAGGGAAAGGATCCCTCATCTCGAGCTAGGAGGCGGAAACGGGGCTCCCCTGGATGTGTGCGGGACACCACGTGCTTCCTCTCGACTGCAGACGGGTATGTCGGGGAACTTCTTGAGTTGCAGCAATGGTGTGAAGGACCCTTTGGAAGTTCCAGTGGTTAGATGTGATTGGCCTCGAGAAGCCTCAGCGGGAATGGACCTCATCTCGCCTGGAGGGCAAAACCTCCTGGATTTTCTCGAGTTGCGGCAGGTGCTCTCGACTTACGACGGGGACCTCAGGGAACCGCTCTGGTGGCCTCAGGAAAGGCCAGTCCCCATGCGAGTTCCTCGGGGGCCTCTCGGGATTCCTCTCCCGTCGATGCCGGGGCATAAGACCTTGTGTGGAGTCGGGGCCGGAACCTGAGGATTCCTCTCCAGTGCTGACATGGATCTTGGGGTACTTCTGGAGTCTCCCCAGGGGAGTCAGTCCTCGTCTCGAATGCGGGCATGCACTTGCGCTTTCCTTCAGAGCGGTAGCAGCAGTGTCACGCAGTCCGCCGCGTGGATCAAAGGATGTTTGGTTTTCCCTCGAGTCTTTCCCACGAGGCTTTCCCACGAGACTGTCCCACGTGCACACGTGGTGTGAGTCGATCCTCGGCTTGAATGTCAAGGCAGTGCAGGGAAAACAGGTTCCTCTGGAATGGACTGACACATCTGGGGGACTCTTGGAATGGTGGCATGACCCTGGAGTTCCTCTCGCCTTTCCTGTGGAGCGCGCCTCCTCTTGAGATGCGACGGGAACGCCGGGAATTCTTTCCCTACGAAACAGGGAAAGGATCCCTCATCTCGAGCTAGGAGGCGGAAACGGGGCTCCCCTGGATGTTTGCGGGACACCACGTGCTTCCTCTCGAGTGGAGACGGGTATGTCGGGGAACTTCTTGAGTTGCAGCAAGGGTGTGAAGGACCCTTTGGAAGTTCCAGTGGTTAGATATGATTGGCCTCGAGAAGCCTCAGCGGAAATGGGCCTCATCTCCCCTGGAGGGCAAAACCTCCTGGATTTTCTCGAGTTGCGGCAGGTGCTATCGACTTACGACGGGGACCTCAGGGACCCGCTCTGGTGGCCTCAGGAAAGGCCAGTCCCCATGCGAGTTCCTCAGGGGACTCTCGGGATTCCACTCCCGTCGATGCCGGGGCCTAAGACCTTGTGTGGAGTCGGGGCCGGAACCTGAGGATTCCTCTCCAGTGCTGACATGGATCTTGGGGTACGTCTGTAGTCTCCCCAGGGGAGTCAGTCCTCGTCTCGAATGCGGGCATGCATTGCGCTTTCCTCCAGAGCGGTAGCAGCAGTGTCACGCAGTCCGCCGCGTGGATCAAAGGATCTATGGTTTTCCCTCGAGTCTTTCCCACGAGGCTTTCCCACGAGGATTTCCGACAGGGCTGTCCCACGTGCACACGTGGTGGGAGTCGATCCTCGGCTTGAACGTCAAGGCAGTGCAGGGAAAACAGGTTCCTCTGGAATGGACTGACACATCTGGGGGACTCTTGGAATGGTGTCACGACCCTGGAGTTCCTCTCGCCTTTCCTGTGGAGAGCGCCTCCTCTTGAGATGCGACTGGAACGCCGGGAATTCTTTCCCTAGGAAACAGGGAAAGGATCCCTCATCTCGAGCGAGGAGGCGGAAACGGGGCTCCCCTGGATGTGTGCGGGACCCCACGTGTTTCCTCTCGAGTGGAGACGGGTATGTCGGGGAACTTCTTGAGTTGCAGCAAGGGTGTGAAGGACCCTTTGGAAGTTCCAGTGGTTAGATGTGATTGGCCTCGAGAAGCCTCAGCAGAAATGGGCCTCATCTCGCCTGGAGGGCAAAACCTCCTGGATTTTCTCGAGTTGCGGCAGGTTCTCTCGACTTACGACGGGGACCTCAGGGACCCGCTCTGGTGGCCTCAGGAAAGGCCAGTCTCCATGCGAGTTCCTCGGGGGTCTCTCGGGATTCCTCTCCCGTCGATGCCGGGGCCGAAGACCTTGTGTGGAGTCGGGGCCGGAACCTGAGGATTCCTCTCCAGTGCTGACATGGATCTTGGGGTACTTCTGGAGTCTCCCCAGGGGAGTCAGTCCTCGTCTCGAATGCGGGCATGCACTTGCGCTTTTCTCCAAAGCGGTAACAGCAGTGTCACGCAGTCCGCCGCGTGGATCAAAGGATCTATGGTTTTCCCTCGAGTCTTTCCCACGAGGCTTTCCCACGAGGCTTTCCCACAGGGCTGTCCCACGTGCACACGTGGTGGGAGTCGATCCTCGGCTTGAACGTCAAGGCAGTGCAGGGAAAACAGGTTCCTCTGGAATGGACTGACACATCTGGGGGACTCTTGGAATGGTGGCACGACCCTGGAGTTCCTCTCGCCTTTCCTGTGGAGAGCGCCTCCTCTTGAGATGCGACGGGAACGCCGGGAATTCTTTCCCTACGAAACAGGGAAAGGATCCCTCATCTCGAGCTAGGAGGCGGAAACGGGGCTCCCCTGGAGGTGTGCGGGACCCACGTGCTTCCTCTCGAGTGCAGACGGGTATGTCGGGGAACTTCTTGAGTTGCAGCAAGGGTGTGAAGGACCCTTTGGAAGTTCCAGTGGTTAGATGTGATTGGCCTCGAGAAGCCTCAGCGGAAATGGGCCTCATCTCGCCTGGAGGGCAAAACCTCCTGGATTTTCTCGAGTTGCGGCAGGTGCTCTCGACTTACGACGGGGACCTCAGGGACACGCTCTGGTGGCCTCAGGAAAGGCCAGTCCCCATGCGAGTTCCTCGGGGGCCTCTCGGGATTCCTCTCCCGTCGATGCCGGGGCCTAAGACCTTGTGTGGAGTCGGGGCCGGAACCTGAGGATTCCTCTCCAGTGCTGACATGGATCTTGGGGTACTTCTGGAGTCTCCCCAGGGGAGTCAGTCCTCGTCTCGAATGCGGGCATGCACTTGCGCTTTCCTCCAGAGAGGTAGCAATAGTGTCACGCAGTCCGCCGCGTGGATCAAAGGATCTATGGTTTTCCCTCGAGTCTTTTCCACGAGGCTTTCCCACGAGGCTTTCCCACAGGGCTGTCCCACGTGCACACGTGGTGGGACTCGATCCTCGGCTTGAACGTCAAGGCAGTGCAGGGAAAACAGGTTCCTCTGGAATGGACTGACACATCTGGGGGACTCTTGGAATGGTGGCACGACCCTGGAGTTCCTCTCGCCTTTCCTGTGAAGAGCGCCTCCTCTTGAGATGCGACGGGAACGCCGGGAATTCTTTCCCTACGAAACAGGGAAAGGATCCCTCATCTCGAGCTAGGAGGCGGAAAAGGGGCTCCCCTGGATGTGTTCGGGACACCACGTGCTTCCTCTCGAGTCCAGACGGGTATGTCGGGGAACTTCTTGAGTTGCAGCAAGGGTGTGAAGGACCCTTTGGAAGTTCCAGTGGTTAGACGTGATTAGCCTCGAGAAGCCTCAGCGGAAATGGGCCTCATCTCGCCTGGAGGGCAAAACCTCCTGGATTTTCTCGAGTTGCGGCAGGTGCTCTCGACTTACGACGGGGACCTCAGGGACCCGCTCTGGTGGCCTCAGGAAAGGCCAGTCCCCATGCGAGTTCCTCGGGGGCGTCTCGGGATTTCTCTCCCGTTGATGCCGGGGCCTAAGACCTTGTGTGGAGTCGGGGCCGGAACCTGAGGATTCCTCTCCAGTGCTGACATGGATCTTGGGGTACTTCTGGAGTCTCCCCAGGTGAGTCAGTCTTCGTCTCGAATGCGGGCATGGACTTGCCCTTTCCTCCAGAGCGGTAGCAGCAGTGTCACGCAGTCCGCCGCGTGGATCAAATTATCTATGGTTTTCCCTGGAGTCTTTTCCACGAGGCTTTCCCACGAGGCTTTCCCACAGGGCTGTCCCACGTGCACACGTGGTGGGAGTCGATCCTTGGCTTGAACGTCAAGGCAGTGCAGGGAAAACAGGTTCCTCTGGAATGGACTGACACATCTGGGGGACTCTTGGAATGGTGGCACGACCCTGGAGTTCCTCTCGCCTTTCCTGTGGAGAGCGCCTCCTCTTGAGATGCGACGGGAACGCCGGGAATTCTTTCCCTACGAAACAGGGAAAGGATCCCTCATCTCGCGCTAGGAGTCGGAAACGGAGCTCCCCTGGATGTGTGCGGGACACCACGTGCTTCCTCTCGACTGCAGACGGGTATGTCGGGGAACTTCTTGAGTTGCAGCAATGGTGTGAAGGACCCTTTGGAAGTTCCAGTGGTTAGATGTGATTGGCCTCGAGAAGCCTCAGCGGGAATGGACCTCATCTCGCCTGGAGGGCAAAACCTCCTGGATTTTCTCGAGTTGCGGCAGGTGCTCTCGACTTACGACGGGGACCTCAGGGAACCGCTCTGGTGGCCTCAGGAAAGGCCAGTCCCCATGCGAGTTCCTCGGGGGCCTCTCGGGATTCCTCTCCCGTCGATGCCGGGGCATAAGACCTTGTGTGGAGTCGGGGCCGGAACCTGAGGATTCCTCTCCAGTGCTGACATGGATCTTGGGGTACTTCTGGAGTCTCCCCAGGGGAGTCAGTCCTCGTCTCGAATGCGGGCATGCACTTGCGCTTTCCTTCAGAGCGGTAGCAGCAGTGTCACGCAGTCCGCCGCGTGGATCAAAGGATGTTTGGTTTTCCCTCGAGTCTTTCCCACGAGGCTTTCCCACGAGACTGTCCCACGTGCACACGTGGTGTGAGTCGATCCTCGGCTTGAATGTCAAGGCAGTGCAGGGAAAACAGGTTCCTCTGGAATGGACTGACACATCTGGGGGACTCTTGGAATGGTGGCATGACCCTGGAGTTCCTCTCGCCTTTCCTGTGGAGCGCGCCTCCTCTTGAGATGCGACGGGAACGCCGGGAATTCTTTCCCTACGAAACAGGGAAAGGATCCCTCATCTCGAGCTAGGAGGCGGAAACGGGGCTCCCCTGGATGTTTGCGGGACACCACGTGCTTCCTCTCGAGTGGAGACGGGTATGTCGGGGAACTTCTTGAGTTGCAGCAAGGGTGTGAAGGACCCTTTGGAAGTTCCAGTGGTTAGATATGATTGGCCTCGAGAAGCCTCAGCGGAAATGGGCCTCATCTCCCCTGGAGGGCAAAACCTCCTGGATTTTCTCGAGTTGCGGCAGGTGCTATCGACTTACGACGGGGACCTCAGGGACCCGCTCTGGTGGCCTCAGGAAAGGCCAGTCCCCATGCGAGTTCCTCAGGGGCCTCTCGGGATTCCACTCCCGTCGATGCCGGGGCCTAAGACCTTGTGTGGAGTCGGGGCCGGAACCTGAGGATTCCTCTCCAGTGCTGACATGGATCTTGGGGTACGTCTGTAGTCTCCCCAGGGGAGTCAGTCCTCGTCTCGAATGCGGGCATGCATTGCGCTTTCCTCCAGAGCGGTAGCAGCAGTGTCACGCAGTCCGCCGCGTGGATCAAAGGATCTATGGTTTTCCCTCGAGTCTTTCCCACGAGGCTTTCCCACGAGGATTTCCGACAGGGCTGTCCCACGTGCACACGTGGTGGGAGTCGATCCTCGGCTTGAACGTCAAGGCAGTGCAGGGAAAACAGGTTCCTCTGGAATGGACTGACACATCTGGGGGACTCTTGGAATGGTGTCACGACCCTGGAGTTCCTCTCGCCTTTCCTGTGGAGAGCGCCTCCTCTTGAGATGCGACTGGAACGCCGGGAATTCTTTCCCTAGGAAACAGGGAAAGGATCCCTCATCTCGAGCGAGGAGGCGGAAACGGGGCTCCCCTGGATGTGTGCGGGACCCCACGTGTTTCCTCTCGAGTGGAGACGGGTATGTCGGGGAACTTCTTGAGTTGCAGCAAGGGTGTGAAGGACCCTTTGGAAGTTCCAGTGGTTAGATGTGATTGGCCTCGAGAAGCCTCAGCAGAAATGGGCCTCATCTCGCCTGGAGGGCAAAACCTCCTGGATTTTCTCGAGTTGCGGCAGGTTCTCTCGACTTACGACGGGGACCTCAGGGACCCGCTCTGGTGGCCTCAGGAAAGGCCAGTCTCCATGCGAGTTCCTCGGGGGTCTCTCGGGATTCCTCTCCCGTCGATGCCGGGGCCGAAGACCTTGTGTGGAGTCGGGGCCGGAACCTGAGGATTCCTCTCCAGTGCTGACATGGATCTTGGGGTACTTCTGGAGTCTCCCCAGGGGAGTCAGTCCTCGTCTCGAATGCGGGCATGCACTTGCGCTTTTCTCCAAAGCGGTAACAGCAGTGTCACGCAGTCCGCCGCGTGGATCAAAGGATCTATGGTTTTCCCTCGAGTCTTTCCCACGAGGCTTTCCCACGAGGCTTTCCCACAGGGCTGTCCCACGTGCACACGTGGTGGGAGTCGATCCTCGGCTTGAACGTCAAGGCAGTGCAGGGAAAACAGGTTCCTCTGGAATGGACTGACACATCTGGGGGACTCTTGGAATGGTGGCACGACCCTGGAGTTCCTCTCGCCTTTCCTGTGGAGAGCGCCTCCTCTTGAGATGCGACGGGAACGCCGGGAATTCTTTCCCTACGAAACAGGGAAAGGATCCCTCATCTCGAGCTAGGAGGCGGAAACGGGGCTCCCCTGGAGGTGTGCGGGACCCACGTGCTTCCTCTCGAGTGCAGACGGGTATGTCGGGGAACTTCTTGAGTTGCAGCAAGGGTGTGAAGGACCCTTTGGAAGTTCCAGTGGTTAGATGTGATTGGCCTCGAGAAGCCTCAGCGGAAATGGGCCTCATCTCGCCTGGAGGGCAAAACCTCCTGGATTTTCTCGAGTTGCGGCAGGTGCTCTCGACTTACGACGGGGACCTCAGGGACACGCTCTGGTGGCCTCAGGAAAGGCCAGTCCCCATGCGAGTTCCTCGGGGGCCTCTCGGGATTCCTCTCCCGTCGATGCCGGGGCCTAAGACCTTGTGTGGAGTCGGGGCCGGAACCTGAGGATTCCTCTCCAGTGCTGACATGGATCTTGGGGTACTTCTGGAGTCTCCCCAGGGGAGTCAGTCCTCGTCTCGAATGCGGGCATGCACTTGCGCTTTCCTCCAGAGAGGTAGCAATAGTGTCACGCAGTCCGCCGCGTGGATCAAAGGATCTATGGTTTTCCCTCGAGTCTTTTCCACGAGGCTTTCCCACGAGGCTTTCCCACAGGGCTGTCCCACGTGCACACGTGGTGGGACTCGATCCTCGGCTTGAACGTCAAGGCAGTGCAGGGAAAACAGGTTCCTCTGGAATGGACTGACACATCTGGGGGACTCTTGGAATGGTGGCACGACCCTGGAGTTCCTCTCGCCTTTCCTGTGAAGAGCGCCTCCTCTTGAGATGCGACGGGAACGCCGGGAATTCTTTCCCTACGAAACAGGGAAAGGATCCCTCATCTCGAGCTAGGAGGCGGAAAAGGGGCTCCCCTGGATGTGTTCGGGACACCACGTGCTTCCTCTCGAGTCCAGACGGGTATGTCGGGGAACTTCTTGAGTTGCAGCAAGGGTGTGAAGGACCCTTTGGAAGTTCCAGTGGTTAGACGTGATTAGCCTCGAGAAGCCTCAGCGGAAATGGGCCTCATCTCGCCTGGAGGGCAAAACCTCCTGGATTTTCTCGAGTTGCGGCAGGTGCTCTCGACTTACGACGGGGACCTCAGGGACCCGCTCTGGTGGCCTCAGGAAAGGCCAGTCCCCATGCGAGTTCCTCGGGGGCGTCTCGGGATTTCTCTCCCGTTGATGCCGGGGCCTAAGACCTTGTGTGGAGTCGGGGCCGGAACCTGAGGATTCCTCTCCAGTGCTGACATGGATCTTGGGGTACTTCTGGAGTCTCCCCAGGTGAGTCAGTCTTCGTCTCGAATGCGGGCATGGACTTGCCCTTTCCTCCAGAGCGGTAGCAGCAGTGTCACGCAGTCCGCCGCGTGGATCAAATTATCTATGGTTTTCCCTGGAGTCTTTTCCACGAGGCTTTCCCACGAGGCTTTCCCACAGGGCTGTCCCACGTGCACACGTGGTGGGAGTCGATCCTTGGCTTGAACGTCAAGGCAGTGCAGGGAAAACAGGTTCCTCTGGAATGGACTGACACATCTGGGGGACTCTTGGAATGGTGGCACGACCCTGGAGTTCCTCTCGCCTTTCCTGTGGAGAGCGCCTCCTCTTGAGATGCGACGGGAACGCCGGGAATTCTTTCCCTACGAAACAGGGAAAGGATCCCTCATCTCGCGCTAGGAGTCGGAAACGGAGCTCCCCTGGATGTGGGCGGGACACCACGTGCTTCCTCTCGAGTGGAGACGGGTATGTCGGGGAACTTCTTGAGTTGCAGCAAGGGTGTGAAGGACCCTTTGGAAGTTCCAGTGGTTAGACGTGATTAGCCTCGAGAAGCCTCAGCGGAAATGGGCCTCATCTCGCCTGGAGGGCAAAACCTCCTGGATTTTCTCGAGTTGCGGCAGGTGCTCTCGACTTACGACGGGGACCTCAGGGACCCGCTCTGGTGGCCTCAGGAAAGGCCAGTCCCCATGCGAGTTCCTCGGGGGCGTCTCGGGATTCCTCTCCCGTCGATGCCGGGGCCTAAGACCTTGTGTGGAGTCGGGGCCGGAACCTGAGGATTCCTCTCCAGTGCTGACATGGATCTTGGGGTACGTCTGGAGTCTCCCCAGGGGAGTCAGTCCTCGTCTCGAATGCGGGCATGCACTTGCGCTTTCCTCCAGAGCGGTAGCAGCAGTGTCACGCAGTCCTCCGCGTGGATCAAAGGATCTATGGTTTTCCCTCGAGTCTTTCCCACGAGGCTTTCCCACGAGGCTTTCCCACAGGGCTGTCCCACGTGCACACGTGGTGGGAGTCGATCCTCGGCTTGCACGTCAAGGCAGTGCAGGGAAAACAGGTTCCTCTGGAATGGACTGACACATCTGGGGGACTCTTGGAATGCTGGCACGACCCTGGAGTTCCTCTCGCCTTTCCTGTGGAGAGCGCCTCCTCTTGAGATGCGACTGGAACGCCGGGAATTCTTTCCCTACGAAAAAGGGAAGGATCCTTCATGTCGAGCTAGGAGGCGGAAACGGGCCTCCCCTGGATGTGTGCGGGACCCCACGTGCTTCCTCTTGAGTGGAGACGGGTATGTCGGGGAACTTCTTGAGTTGCCACAATGGTGTGAAGGACCCTTTGGAAGTTCCAGTGGTTAGATGTGATTGGCCTCGAGAAGCCTCAGCAGAAATGGGCCTCATCTCGCCTGGAGGGCAAAACCTCCTGGATTTTCTCGAGTTGCGGAAGGTGCTCTCGACTTACGACGGGGACCTCAGGGACCCGCTCTGGTGGCCTCAGGAAAGGCCAGTCCCCATGCGAGTTCCTCGGGGGCGTCTCGGGATTCCTCTCCCGTCGATGCCGGGGCCTAAGACCTTGTGTGGAGTCGGGGCCGGAACCTGAGGATTCCTCTCCAGTGCTGACATGGATCTTGGGGTACTTCTGGAGTCTCCCCAGGGGAGTCAGTGCTCGTCTCGAATGCGGGCATGCACTTGCGCTTTCCTACAGAGCGGTAGCAGCAGTGTCACGCAGTCCGCCGCGTGGATCAAAGGATCTATGCTTTTCCCTCGAGTCTTTTCCACGAGGCTTTCCCACAAGGCTTTCCCACAGGGCTGTCCCACGTGCACACGTGGTGGGAGTCGATCCTTGTCTTGAACGTCAAGGCAGTGCAGGGAAAACAGGTTCCTCTGGAATGGACTGACACATCTGGGGGACTCTTGGAATGGTGGCACGACCCTGGAGTTCCTCTCGCCTTTCCTGTGGAGAGCACCTCCTCTTGAGATGCGACGGGAATGCCGGGAATTCTTTCCCTACGAAACAGGGAAAGGATCCCTCATCTCGAGCTAGGAGTCGGAAACGGAGCTCCCCTGTATGTGGGCGGGACACCACGTGCTTCCTCTCGAGTGGAGACGGGTATGTCGGGGAACTTCTTGAGTTGCAGCAAGGGTGTGAAGGACCCTTTGGAAGTTCCAGTGGTTAGACGTGATTAGCCTCGAGAAGCCTCAGCGGAAATGGGCCTCATCTCGCCTGGAGGGCAAAACCCCCTGGATTTTCTCGAGTTGCGGCAGGTGCTCTCGACTTACGACGGGGACCTCAGGGACCCGCTCTGGTGGCCTCAGGAAAGGCCAGTCCCCATGCGAGTTCCTGGGGGGCGTCTCGGGATTCCTCTCCCGTTGATGCCGGGGCCTAAGACCTTGTGTGGAGTCGGGGCCGGAACCTGAGGATTCCTCTCCAGTGCTGACATGGATCTTGGGGTACGTCTGGAGTCTCCCCAGGGGAGTCAGTCCTCGTCTCGAATGCGGGCATGCACTTGCGCTTTCCTCCAGAGCGGTAGCAGCAGTGTCACGCAGTCCGCCGCGTGGATCAAAGGATCTATGGTTTTCCCTCGAGTCTTTCCCACGAGGCTTTCCCACGAGGCTTTCACACAGGGCTGTCCCACGTGCACACGTGGTGGGAGTCGATCCTCGGCTTGAACGTCAAGGCAGTGCAGGGAAAACAGGTTCCTCTGGAATGGACTGACACATCTGGGGGACTCTTGGAATGGTGGCACGACCCTGGAGTTCCTCTCGCCTTTCCTGTGGAGAGCGCCTCCTCTTGAGATGCGACGGGAACGCCGGGAATTCTTTCCCTACGAAACAGGGAAAGGATCCCTCATCTCGAGCTAGGAGGCGGAAACGGGGCTCCCCTGGATGTGTGCGGGACCCACGTTCTTCCTCTCGAGTGGAGACGGGTATGTCGGGGAACTTCTTGAGTTGCAGCAAGGGTGTGAAGGACTCTTTGGAAGTTCCAGTGGTTAGACGTGATTAGCCTCGAGAAGCCTCAGCGGAAATGGGCCTCATCTCGCCTGGAGGGCAAAACCTCCTGGATTTTCTCGAGTTGCGGCAGGTGCTCTTGACTTACGACGGGGACCTCAGGGACCCGCTCTGGTGGCCTCAGGAAAGGCCAGTCCCCATGCGAGTTCCTCGGGGGCGTCTCGGGATTCCTCTCCCGTCGATGCCGGGGCCTAAGACCTTGTGTGGAGTCGGGGCCGGAACCTGAGGATTCCTCTCCAGTGCTGACATGGATCTTGGGGTACGTCTGGAGTCCCCCCAGGGGAGTCAGTCCTCGTCTCGAATGCGGGCATGCACTTGCGCTTTCCTCCAGAGCGGTAGCAGAAGTGTCACGCAGTCCGCCGCGTGGATCAAAGGATCTATGGTTTTCCCTCGAGTCTTTCCCACGAGGCTTTCCCACGAGGCTTTCCCACAGGGCTGTCCCACGTGCACACGTGGTGGGAGTCGATCCTCGGCTTGAACGTCAAGGCAGTGCAGGGAAAACAGGTTCCTCTGGAATGGACTGACACATCTGGGGGACTCTTGGAATGGTGGCACGACCCTGGAGTTCCTCTCGCCTTTCCTGTGGAGAGCGCCTCCTCTTGAGATGCGACGGGAATGCCGGGAATTCTTTCCCTACGAAACAGGGAAAGGATCCCTCATCTCGAGCTAGAAGGCGGAAACGGGTCTCCCCTGGATGTGTGCGGGACACCACGTGCTTCCTCTCGAGTGGAGACGGGTATGTCGGGGAACTTCTTGAGTTACAGCAAGGGTGTGAAGGGCCCTTTGGAAGTTCCAGTGGTTAGACGTGATTAGCCTCGAGAAGCCTCAGCGGAAATGGGCCTCATCTCGCCTGGAGGGCAAAACCGCCTGGATTTTCTCGAGTTGCGGCAGGTGCTCTCGACTTACGACGGGGACCTCAGGGACCCGCTCTGGTGGCCTCAGGAAAGGCCAGTCCCCATGCGAGTTCCTCGGGGGCCTCTCGGGATTCCTCTCCCGTCGATGCCGGGGCCTAAGACCTTGTGTGGAGTCGGGGCCGGAACCTGAGGATTCCTCTCCAGTGCTGACATGGATCTTGGGGTACTTCTGAAGTCTCCCCAGGGGACTCAGTCCTCGTCTCGAATGCGGGCATGCACTTGCGCTTTCCTCCAGAGCGGTAGCAGCAGTGTCACGCAGTCCGCCGCGTGGATCAAAGGATCTATGGTTTTCTCTCGAGTCTTGCCCACGAGGCTTTCCCACGAGGCTTTCCCACAGGGCTGTCCCACGTGCACACGTGGTGGGAGTCGATCCTTGTCTTGAACGTCAAGGCAGTGCAGGGAAAACAGGTTCCTCTGGAATGGACTGACACATCTGGGGGACTCTTGGAATGGTGGCACGACCCTGGAGTTCCTCTCGCCTTTCCTGTGGAGAGCGCCTCCTCTTGAGATGCGGCGGGAACGCCGGGAATTCTTTCCCTACGAAACAGGGAAAGGATCCCTCATCTCGAGCTAGGAGGCGGAAACGGGGCTCCCCTGGATGTGTGCGGGACCCCACGTGCTTCCTCTCGAGTGGAGACGGGTATGTCGGGGAACTTCTTGAGTTGCAGCAAGGGTGTGAAGGACCCTTTGGAAGTTCCAGTGGTTAGATGTGATTGGCCTCGAGAAGCCTCAGCGGAAATGGGCCTCATCTCGCCTGGAGGGCAAAATCTCCTGGATTTTCTCGAGTTGCGGCAGGTGCTCTCGACTTTCGACGGGGACCACAGGGACCCGCTCTGGTGGCCTCAGGAAAGGCCAGTCCCCATGCGAGTTCCTCGGGGGCCTCTCGGGATTCCTCTCCCGTCGATGCCGGGGCCTAAGACCTTGTGTGGAGTCGGGGCCGGAACCTGAGGATTCCTCTCCAGTGCTGACATGGATCTTGGGGTACTTCTGGAGTCTCCCCAGGGGAATCAGTCCTCGTCTCGAATGCGGGCATGCAATTGCGCTTTCCACCAGAGCGGTAGCAGCAGTGTCACGCAGTCCGCCCAATGTATCAAAGGATCTATGGTTTTCCCTCGAGTCTTTCCCACGAGGCTTTCCCACGAGGCTTTCCCACAGGGCTGTCCCACGTGCACACGTGGTGGGAGTCGATCCTCGGCTTGAACGTCAAGGCAGTGCAGGGAAAACAGGTTCCTCTGGAATGGACTGACACATCTGGGGGACTCTTGGAATGGTGGCACGACCCTGGAGTTCCTCTCGCCTTTCCTGTGGAGAGCGCCTCCTCTTGAGATGCGACGGGAACGCCGGGAATTCTTTCCCTACGAAACAGGGAAAGGATCCCTCATCTCGAACTAGGAGGCGGAAACGGGGCTCCCCTGGATGTGTGGGGGACCCCACGTGCTTCCTCTCGAGTGCAGACGGGTATGTCGGGGAACTTCTTGAGTTGCAGCAATGGTGTGAAGGACCCTTTGGAAGTTCCAGTGGTTAGATGTGATTGGCCTCGAGAAGCCTCAGCGGAAATGGGCCTCATCTCGCCTGGAGGGCAATACCTCCTGGATTTTCTCGAGTTGCGGCAGGTGCTCTCGACTTACGACGGGGACCTCAGGGACCCGCTCTGGTGGCCTCAGGAAAGGCCAGTCCCCATGCGAGTTTCTCAGGGGCGTCTCGGGATTTCTCTCCCGTTGATGCCGGGCCTAAGACCTTGTGTGGAATCGGGGCCGGAACCTGAGGATTCCTCTCCAGTGCTGACATGGATCTTGGGGTTCGTCTGGAGTCTCCCCAGGGGAGTCAGTCCTCGTCTCGAATGCGGGCATGCACTTGCGCTTTCCGCCAGAGCGGTAGCAGCAGTGTCACGCAGTCCGCCGCGTGGATCAAAGGATCTATGGTTTTCCCTCGAGTCTTTCCCACGAGGCTTTCCCACGAGGCTTTCCCACAGGGCTGTCCCACGTGCACACGTGGTGGGAGTCGATCCTCGGCTTGAACGTCAAGGCAGTGCAGGGAAAACAGGTTCCTCTGGAATGGACTGACCCATCTGGGGGACTCTTGGAATGGTGGCACGACCCTGGAGTTCCTCTCGCCTTTCCTGTGGAGAGCGCCTCCTCTTGAGATGCGACGGGAATGCCGGGAATTCTTTCCCTACGAAACAGGGAAAGGATCCCTCATCTCGAGCTAGAAGGCGGAAACGGGGCTCCCCTGGATGTGTGCAGGACACCACGTGCTTCCTCTCGAGTGGAGACGGGTATGTCGGGGAACTTCTTGAGTTGCAGCAAGGGTGTGAAGGACCCTTTGGAAGTTCCAGTGGTTAGACGTGATTAGCCTCGAGAAGCCTCAGCGGAAATGGGCCTCATCTCGCCTGGAGGGCAAAACCGCCTGGATTTTCTCGAGTTGCGGCAGGTGCTCTCAACTTACGACGGGGACCTCAGGGACCCGCTCTGGTGGCCTCAGGAAAGGCCAGTCCCCATGCGAGTTCCTCGGGGGCGTCTCGGGATTCCTCTCCCGTCGATGCCGGGGCCTAAGACCTTGTGTGGAGTCGGGGCCGGAACCTGAGGATTCCTCTCCAGTGCTGACATGGATCTTGGGGTACTTCTGAAGTCTCCCCAGGGGACTCAGTCCTCGTCTCGAATGCGGGCATGCACTTGCGCTTTCCTCCAGAGCGGTAGCAGCAGTGTCACGCAGTCCGCCGCGTGGATCAAAGGATCTATGGTTTTCCCTCGAGTCTTTCCCACGAGGCTTTCCCACGAGGCTTTCCCACAGGGCTGTCCCACGTGCACACGTGGTGGGAGTCGATCCTCGGCTTGAACGTCAAGGCAGTGCAGGGAAAACAGGTTCCTCTGGAATGGACTGACACATCTGGGGGACTCTTGGAATGGTGGCACGACCCTGGAGTTCCTCTCGCCTTTCCTGTGGAGAGCGCCTCCTCTTGAGATGCGACGGGAACGCCGGGAATTCTTTCCCTACGAAACAGGGAAAGGATCCCTCATCTCGAGCTAGGAGGCGGAAACGGGGCTCCCCTGGATGTGTGCGGGACCCCACGTGCTTCCTCTCGAGTGGAGACGGGTATGTCGGGGAACTTCTTGAGTTACAGCAAGGGTGTGAAGGACCCTTTGGAAGTTCCAGTGGTTAGATGTGATTGGCCTCGAGAAGCCTCAGCGGAAATGGGCCTCATCTCGCCTGGAGGGCAAAATCTCCTGGATTTTCTCGAGTTGCGGCAGGTGCTCTCGACTTACGACGGGGACCTCAGGGACCCGCTCTGGTGGCCTCAGGAAAGGCCAGTCCCCATGCGAGTTCCTCGGGGGCCTCTCGGGATTCCTCTCCCGTCGATGCCGGGGCCTAAGACCTTGTGTGGAGTCGGGGCCGGAACCTGAGGATTCCTCTCCAGTGCTGACATGGATCTTGGGGTACTTCTGAAGTCTCCCCAGGGGACTCAGTCCTCGTCTCGAATGCGGGCATGCACTTGCGCTTTCCTCCAGAGCGGTAGCAGCAGTGTCACGCAGTCCGCCGCGTGGATCAAAGGATCTATGGTTTTCTCTCGAGTCTTGCCCACGAGTCTTTCCCACGAGGCTTTCCCACAGGGCTGTCCCACGTGCACACGTGGTGGGAGTCGATCCTCGGCTTGAACGTCAAGGCAGTGCAGGGAAAACAGGTTCCTCTGGAATGGACTGACACATCTGGGGGACTCTTGGAATGGTGGCACGACCCTGGAGTTCCTCTCGCCTTTCCTGTGGAGAGCGCCTCCTCTTGAGATGCGACAGGAACGCCGGGAATTCTTTCCCTACGAAACAGGGAAAGGATCCCTCATCTCGAGCTAGGAGGCGGAAACGGGGCTCCCCTGGATGTGTGCGGGACCCCACGTGCTTCCTCTCGAGTGGAGACGGGTATGTCTGGGAACTTATTGAGTTGCAGCAATGGTGTGAAGGACCCTTTGGAAGTTCCAGTGGTTAGATGTGATTGGCCTCGAGAAGCCTCAGCGGAAATGGGCCTCATCTCGCCTGGAGGGCAATACCTCCTGGATTTTCTCGAGTTGCGGCAGGTGCTCTCGACTTACGACGGGGACCTCAGGGACCCGCTCTGGTGGCCTCAGGAAAGGCCAGTCCCCATGCGAGTTCCTCAGGGGCGTCTCGGGATTTTTCTCCCGTTGATGCCGGGCCTAAGACCTTGTGTGGAATCGGGGCCGGAACCTGAGGATTCCTCTCCAGTGCTGACATGGATCTTGGGGTACTTCTGGAGTCTCCCCAGGGGAGTCAGTCCTCGTCTCGAATGCGGGCATGTACTTGCGCTTTCCTCCAGAGCGGTAGCAGCAGTGTCACGCAGTCCGCCGCGTGGATCAAAGGATCTATGGTTTTCCCTCGAGTCTTTCCCACGAGGCTTTCCCACGAGGCTTTCCCACAGGACTGTCCCAAGTGCACACGTGGTGGGAGTCGATCCTCGGCTTGAACGTCAAGGCAGTTCAGGGAAAACAGGTTCCTCTGGAATGGATTGACACATCTAGGGGACTCTTGGAATGGTGGCACGACCCTGGAGTTCCTCTCGCCTTTCCTGTGGAGAGCGCCTCCTCTTGAGATGCGACGGGAACGCCGGGAATTCTTTCCCTACGAAACAGGGAAAGGATCCCTCATCTCGAGCTAGGAGGCGGAAACGGGGCTCCCCTGGATGTGTGCCGGACACCACGTGCTTCCTCTCGAGTGGAGACGGGTATGTCGGGGAACTTCTTGAGTTGCAGCAAGGGTGTGAAGGACCCTTTGGAAGTTCCAGTGGTTAGACGTGATTAGCCTCGAGAAGCCTCAGCGGAAATGGGCCTCATCTCGCCTGGAGGGCAAAACCGCCTGGATTTTCTCGAGTTGCGGCAGGTGCTCTCGACTTACGACGGGGACCTCAGGGACCCGCTCTGGTGGCCTCAGGAAAGGCCAGTCCCCATGCGAGTTCCTCGGGGGCCTCTCGGGATTCCTCTCCCGTCGATGCCGGGGCATAAGACCTTGTGTGGAGTCGGGGCCGGAACCTGAGGATTCCTCTCCAGTGCTGACATGGATCTTGGGGTACTTCTGAAGTCTCCCCAGGGGACTCAGTCCTCGTCTCGAATGCGGGCATGCACTTGCGCTTTCCTCCAGAGCGGTAGCAGCAGTGTATGTCGGGGAACTTCTTGAGTTACAGCAAGGGTGTGAAGGACCCTTTGGAAGTTCCAGTGGTTAGATGTGATTGGCCTCGAGAAGCCTCAGCGGAAATGGGCCTCATCTCGCCTGGAGGGCAAAATCTCCTGGATTTTCTCGAGTTGCGGCTGGTGCTCTCGACTTACGACGGGGACCTCAGGGACCCGCTCTGGTGGCCTCAGGAAAGGCCAGTCCCCATGCGAGTTCCTCGGGGGCGTCTCGGGATTCCTCTCCCGTCGATGCCGGGGCCTAAGACCTTGTGTGGAGTCGGGGCCGGAACCTGAGGATTCCTCTCCAGTGCTGACATGGATCTTGGGGTACTTCTGAAGTCTCCCCAGGGGACTCAGTCCTCGTCTCGAATGCGGGCATGCACTTGCGCTTTCCTCCAGAGCGGTAGCAGCAGTGTCACGCAGTCCGCCGCGTGGATCAAAGGATCTATGGTTTTCTCTCGAGTCTTGCCCACGAGGCTTTCCCACGAGGCTTTCCCACAGGGCTGTCCCACGTGCACACGTGGTGGGAGTCGATCCTCGGCTTGAACGTCAAGGCAGTGCAGGGAAAACAGGTTCCTCTGGAATGGACTGACACATCTGGGGGACTCTTGGAATGGTGGCACGACCCTGGAGTTCCTCTCGCCTTTCCTGTGGAGAGCGCCTCCTCTTGAGATGCGACGGGAACGCCGGAAATTCTTTCCCTACGAAACAGGGAAAGGATCCCTCATCTCGAGCTAGGAGGCGGAAACGGGGCTCCCCTGGATGTGTGCGGGACCCCACGTGCTTCCTCTCGAGTGGAGACGGGTATGTCTGGGAACTTATTGAGTTGCAGCAATGGTGTGAAGGACCCTTTGGAAGTTCCAGTGGTTAGATGTGATTGGCCTCGAGAAGCCTCAGCGGAAATGGGCCTCATCTCGCCTGGAGGGCAAAACCTCCTGGATTTTCTCGAGTTGTGGAAGGTGCTCTCGACTTACGACGGGGACCTCAGGGACCCGCTCTGGTGGCCTCAGGAAAGGCCAGTCCCCATGCGAGTTCCTCGGGGGCGTCTCGGGATTCCTCTCCCGTCGATGCCGGGGCCTAAGACCTTGTGTGGAGTCGGGGCCGGAACCTGAGGATTCCTCTCCAGTGCTGACATGGATCTTGGGGTACTTCTGGAGTCTCCCCAGGGGAGTCAGTGCTCGTCTCGAATGCGGGCATGCACTTGCGCTTTCCTACAGAGCGGTAGCAGCAGTGTCACGCAGTCCGCCGCGTGGATCAAAGGATCTATGGTTTTCCCTCGAGTCTTTTCCACGAGGCTTTCCCACAAGGCTTTCCCACAGGGCTGTCCCACGTGCACACGTGGTGGGAGTCGATCCTTGTCTTGAACGTCAAGGCAGTGCAGGGAAAACAGGTTCCTCTGGAATGGACTGACACATCTGGGGGACTCTTGGAATGGTGGCACGACCCTGGAGTTCCTCTCGCCTTTCCTGTGGAGAGCACCTCCTCTTGAGATGCGACGGGAATGCCGGGAATTCTTTCCCTACGAAACAGGGAAAGGATCCCTCATCTCGAGCTAGGAGTCGGAAACGGAGCTCCCCTGTATGTGGGCGGGACACCACGTGCTTCCTCTCGAGTGGAGACGGGTATGTCGGGGAACTTCTTGAGTTGCAGCAAGGGTGTGAAGGACCCTTTGGAAGTTCCAGTGGTTAGACGTGATTAGCCTCGAGAAGCCTCAGCGGAAATGGGCCTCATCTCGCCTGGAGGGCAAAACCCCCTGGATTTTCTCGAGTTGCGGCAGGTGCTCTCGACTTACGACGGGGACCTCAGGGACCCGCTCTGGTGGCCTCAGGAAAGGCCAGTCCCCATGCGAGTTCCTGGGGGGCGTCTCGGGATTCCTCTCCCGTTGATGCCGGGGCCTAAGACCTTGTGTGGAGTCGGGGCCGGAACCTGAGGATTCCTCTCCAGTGCTGACATGGATCTTGGGGTACGTCTGGAGTCTCCCCAGGGGAGTCAGTCCTCGTCTCGAATGCGGGCATGCACTTGCGCTTTCCTCCAGAGCGGTAGCAGCAGTGTCACGCAGTCCGCCGCGTGGATCAAAGGATCTATGGTTTTCCCTCGAGTCTTTCCCACGAGGCTTTCCCACGAGGCTTTCACACAGGGCTGTCCCACGTGCACACGTGGTGGGAGTCGATCCTCGGCTTGAACGTCAAGGCAGTGCAGGGAAAACAGGTTCCTCTGGAATGGACTGACACATCTGGGGGACTCTTGGAATGGTGGCACGACCCTGGAGTTCCTCTCGCCTTTCCTGTGGAGAGCGCCTCCTCTTGAGATGCGACGGGAACGCCGGGAATTCTTTCCCTACGAAACAGGGAAAGGATCCCTCATCTCGAGCTAGGAGGCGGAAACGGGGCTCCCCTGGATGTGTGCGGGACCCACGTTCTTCCTCTCGAGTGGAGACGGGTATGTCGGGGAACTTCTTGAGTTGCAGCAAGGGTGTGAAGGACTCTTTGGAAGTTCCAGTGGTTAGACGTGATTAGCCTCGAGAAGCCTCAGCGGAAATGGGCCTCATCTCGCCTGGAGGGCAAAACCTCCTGGATTTTCTCGAGTTGCGGCAGGTGCTCTTGACTTACGACGGGGACCTCAGGGACCCGCTCTGGTGGCCTCAGGAAAGGCCAGTCCCCATGCGAGTTCCTCGGGGGCGTCTCGGGATTCCTCTCCCGTCGATGCCGGGGCCTAAGACCTTGTGTGGAGTCGGGGCCGGAACCTGAGGATTCCTCTCCAGTGCTGACATGGATCTTGGGGTACGTCTGGAGTCCCCCCAGGGGAGTCAGTCCTCGTCTCGAATGCGGGCATGCACTTGCGCTTTCCTCCAGAGCGGTAGCAGAAGTGTCACGCAGTCCGCCGCGTGGATCAAAGGATCTATGGTTTTCCCTCGAGTCTTTCCCACGAGGCTTTCCCACGAGGCTTTCCCACAGGGCTGTCCCACGTGCACACGTGGTGGGAGTCGATCCTCGGCTTGAACGTCAAGGCAGTGCAGGGAAAACAGGTTCCTCTGGAATGGACTGACACATCTGGGGGACTCTTGGAATGGTGGCACGACCCTGGAGTTCCTCTCGCCTTTCCTGTGGAGAGCGCCTCCTCTTGAGATGCGACGGGAATGCCGGGAATTCTTTCCCTACGAAACAGGGAAAGGATCCCTCATCTCGAGCTAGAAGGCGGAAACGGGTCTCCCCTGGATGTGTGCGGGACACCACGTGCTTCCTCTCGAGTGGAGACGGGTATGTCGGGGAACTTCTTGAGTTACAGCAAGGGTGTGAAGGGCCCTTTGGAAGTTCCAGTGGTTAGACGTGATTAGCCTCGAGAAGCCTCAGCGGAAATGGGCCTCATCTCGCCTGGAGGGCAAAACCGCCTGGATTTTCTCGAGTTGCGGCAGGTGCTCTCGACTTACGACGGGGACCTCAGGGACCCGCTCTGGTGGCCTCAGGAAAGGCCAGTCCCCATGCGAGTTCCTCGGGGGCCTCTCGGGATTCCTCTCCCGTCGATGCCGGGGCCTAAGACCTTGTGTGGAGTCGGGGCCGGAACCTGAGGATTCCTCTCCAGTGCTGACATGGATCTTGGGGTACTTCTGAAGTCTCCCCAGGGGACTCAGTCCTCGTCTCGAATGCGGGCATGCACTTGCGCTTTCCTCCAGAGCGGTAGCAGCAGTGTCACGCAGTCCGCCGCGTGGATCAAAGGATCTATGGTTTTCTCTCGAGTCTTGCCCACGAGGCTTTCCCACGAGGCTTTCCCACAGGGCTGTCCCACGTGCACAGGTGGTGGGAGTCGATCCTTGTCTTGAACGTCAAGGCAGTGCAGGGAAAACAGGTTCCTCTGGAATGGACTGACACATCTGGGGGACTCTTGGAATGGTGGCACGACCCTGGAGTTCCTCTCGCCTTTCCTGTGGAGAGCGCCTCCTCTTGAGATGCGGCGGGAACGCCGGGAATTCTTTCCCTACGAAACAGGGAAAGGATCCCTCATCTCGAGCTAGGAGGCGGAAACGGGGCTCCCCTGGATGTGTGCGGGACCCCACGTGCTTCCTCTCGAGTGGAGACGGGTATGTCGGGGAACTTCTTGAGTTGCAGCAAGGGTGTGAAGGACCCTTTGGAAGTTCCAGTGGTTAGATGTGATTGGCCTCGAGAAGCCTCAGCGGAAATGGGCCTCATCTCGCCTGGAGGGCAAAATCTCCTGGATTTTCTCGAGTTGCGGCAGGTGCTCTCGACTTTCGACGGGGACCACAGGGACCCGCTCTGGTGGCCTCAGGAAAGGCCAGTCCCCATGCGAGTTCCTCGGGGGCCTCTCGGGATTCCTCTCCCGTCGATGCCGGGGCCTAAGACCTTGTGTGGAGTCGGGGCCGGAACCTGAGGATTCCTCTCCAGTGCTGACATGGATCTTGGGGTACTTCTGGAGTCTCCCCAGGGGAATCAGTCCTCGTCTCGAATGCGGGCATGCAATTGCGCTTTCCACCAGAGCGGTAGCAGCAGTGTCACGCAGTCCGCCCAATGTATCAAAGGATCTATGGTTTTCCCTCGAGTCTTTCCCACGAGGCTTTCCCACGAGGCTTTCCCACAGGGCTGTCCCACGTGCACACGTGGTGGGAGTCGATCCTCGGCTTGAACGTCAAGGCAGTGCAGGGAAAACAGGTTCCTCTGGAATGGACTGACACATCTGGGGGACTCTTGGAATGGTGGCACGACCCTGGAGTTCCTCTCGCCTTTCCTGTGGAGAGCGCCTCCTCTTGAGATGCGACGGGAACGCCGGGAATTCTTTCCCTACGAAACAGGGAAAGGATCCCTCATCTCGAGCTAGGAGGCGGAAACGGGGCTCCCCTGGATGTGTGGGGGACCCCACGTGCTTCCTCTCGAGTGCAGACGGGTATGTCGGGGAACTTCTTGAGTTGCAGCAATGGTGTGAAGGACCCTTTGGAAGTTCCAGTGGTTAGATGTGATTGGCCTCGAGAAGCCTCAGCGGAAATGGGCCTCATCTCGCCTGGAGGGCAATACCTCCTGGATTTTCTCGAGTTGCGGCAGGTGCTCTCGACTTACGACGGGGACCTCAGGGACCCGCTCTGGTGGCCTCAGGAAAGGCCAGTCCCCATGCGAGTTTCTCAGGGGCGTCTCGGGATTTCTCTCCCGTTGATGCCGGGCCTAAGACCTTGTGTGGAATCGGGGCCGGAACCTGAGGATTCCTCTCCAGTGCTGACATGGATCTTGGGGTACTTCTGGAGTCTCCCCAGGGGAGTCAGTCCTCGTCTCGAATGCGGGCATGCACTTGCGCTTTCCTCCAGAGCGGTAGCAGCAGTGTCACGCAGTCCGCCGCGTGGATCAAAGGATCTATGGTTTTCCCTCGAGTCTTTCCCACGAGGCTTTCCCACGAGGCTTTCCCACAGGGCTGTCCCACGTGCACACGTGGTGGGAGTCGATCCTCGGCTTGAACGTCAAGGCAGTTCAGGGAAAACAGGTTCCTCTGGAATGGACTGACACATCTGGGGGACTCTTGGAATGGTGGCACGACCCTTCAGTTCCTCTCGCCTTTCCTGTGGAGAGCGCCTCCTCTTGAGATGCGACGGGAATGCCGGGAATTCTTTCCCTACGAAACAGGGAAAGGATCCCTCATCTCGAGCTAGAAGGCGGAAACGGGGCTCCCCTGGATGTGTGCAGGACACCACGTGCTTCCTCTCGAGTGGAGACGGGTATGTCGGGGAACTTCTTGAGTTGCAGCAAGGGTGTGAAGGACCCTTTGGAAGTTCCAGTGGTTAGACGTGATTAGCCTCGAGAAGCCTCAGCGGAAATGGGCCTCATCTCGCCTGGAGGGCAAAACCGCCTGGATTTTCTCGAGTTGCGGCAGGTGCTCTCAACTTACGACGGGGACCTCAGGGACCCGCTCTGGTGGCCTCAGGAAAGGCCAGTCCCCATGCGAGTTCCTCGGGGGCGTCTCGGGATTCCTCTCCCGTCGACGCCGGGGCCTAAGACCTTGTGTGGAGTCGGGGCCGGAACCTGAGGATTCCTCTCCAGTGCTGACATGGATCTTGGGGTACTTCTGAAGTCTCCCCAGGGGACTCAGTCCTCGTCTCGAATGCGGGCATGCACTTGCGCTTTCCTCCAGAGCGGTAGCAGCAGTGTCACGCAGTCCGCCGCGTGGATCAAAGGATCTATGGTTTTCCCTCGAGTCTTTCCCACGAGGCTTTCCCACGAGGCTTTCCCACAGGGCTGTCCCACGTGCACACGTGGTGGGAGTCGATCCTCGGCTTGAACGTCAAGGCAGTGCAGGGAAAACAGGTTCCTCTGGAATGGACTGACACATCTGGGGGACTCTTGGAATGGTGGCACGACCCTGGAGTTCCTCTCGCCTTTCCTGTGGAGAGCGCCTCCTCTTGAGATGCGACGGGAACGCCGGGAATTCTTTCCCTACGAAACAGGGAAAGGATCCCTCATCTCGAGCTAGGAGGCGGAAACGGGGCTCACCTGGATGTGTGCGGGACCCCACGTGCTTCCTCTCGAGTGGAGACGGGTATGTCGGGGAACTTCTTGAGTTACAGCAAGGGTGTGAAGGACCCTTTGGAAGTTCCAGTGGTTAGATGTGATTGGCCTCGAGAAGCCTCAGCGGAAATGGGCCTCATCTCGCCTGGAGGGCAAAATCTCCTGGATTTTCTCGAGTTGCGGCAGGTGCTCTCGACTTACGACGGGGACCTCAGGGACCCGCTCTGGTGGCCTCAGGAAAGGCCAGTCCCCATGCGAGTTCCTCGGGGGCCTCTCGGGATTCCTCTCCCGTCGATGCCGGGGCCTAAGACCTTGTGTGGAGTCGGGGCCGGAACCTGAGGATTCCTCTCCAGTGCTGACATGGATCTTGGGGTACTTCTGAAGTCTCCCCAGGGGACTCAGTCCTCGTCTCGAATGCGGGCATGCACTTGCGCTTTCCTCCAGAGCGGTAGCAGCAGTGTCACGCAGTCCGCCGCGTGGATCAAAGGATCTATGGTTTTCTCTCGAGTCTTGCCCACGAGTCTTTCCCACGAGGCTTTCCCACAGGGCTGTCCCACGTGCACACGTGGTGGGAGTCGATCCTCGGCTTGAACGTCAAGGCAGTGCAGGGAAAACAGGTTCCTCTGGAATGGACTGACACATCTGGGGGACTCTTGGAATGGTGGCACGACCCTGGAGTTCCTCTCGCCTTTCCTGTGGAGAGCGCCTCCTCTTGAGATGCGACGGGAACGCCGGGAATTCTTTCCCTACGAAACAGGGAAAGGATCCCTCATCTCGAGCTAGGAGGCGGAAACGGGGCTCCCCTGGATGTGTGCGGGACCCCACGTGCTTCCTCTCGAGTGGAGACGGGTATGTCTGGGAACTTATTGAGTTGCAGCAATGGTGTGAAGGACCCTTTGGAAGTTCCAGTGGTTAGATGTGATTGGCCTCGAGAAGCCTCAGCGGAAATGGGCCTCATCTCGCCTGGAGGGCAATACCTCCTGGATTTTCTCGAGTTGCGGCAGGTGCTCTCGACTTACGACGGGGACCTCAGGGACCCGCTCTGGTGGCCTCAGGAAAGGCCAGTCCCCATGCGAGTTCCTCAGGGGCGTCTCGGGATTTCTCTCCCGTTGATGCCGGGCCTAAGACCTTGTGTGGAATCGGGGCCGGAACCTGAGGATTCCTCTCCAGTGCTGACATGGATCTTGGGGTACTTCTGGAGTCTCCCCAGGGGAGTCAGTCCTCGTCTCGAATGCGGGCATGTACTTGCGCTTTCCTCCAGAGCGGTAGCAGCAGTGTCACGCAGTCCGCCGCGTGGATCAAAGGATCTATGGTTTTCCCTCGAGTCTTTCCCACGAGGCTTTCCCACGAGGCTTTCCCACAGGACTGTCCCACGTGCACACGTGGTGGGAGTCGATCCTCGGCTTGAACGTCAAGGCAGTTCAGGGAAAACAGGTTCCTCTGGAATGGATTGACACATCTAGGGGACTCTTGGAATGGTGGCACGACCCTGGAGTTCCTCTCGCCTTTCCTGTGGAGAGCGCCTCCTCTTGAGATGCGACGGGAACGCCGGGAATTCTTTCCCTACGAAACAGGGAAAGGATCCCTCATCTCGAGCTAGGAGGCGGAAACGGGGCTCCCCTGGATGTGTGCGGGACACCACGTGCTTCCTCTCGAGTGGAGACGGGTATGTCGGGGAACTTCTTGAGTTGCAGCAAGGGTGTGAAGGACCCTTTGGAAGTTCCAGTGGTTAGACGTGATTAGCCTCGAGAAGCCTCAGCGGAAATGGGCCTCATCTCGCCTGGAGGGCAAAACCGCCTGGATTTTCTCGAGTTGCGGCAGGTGCTCTCGACTTACGACGGGGACCTCAGGGACCCGCTCTGGTGGCCTCAGGAAAGGCCAGTCCCCATGCGAGTTCCTCGGGGGCCTCTCGGGATTCCTCTCCCGTCGATGCCGGGGCATAAGACCTTGTGTGGAGTCGGGGCCGGAACCTGAGGATTCCTCTCCAGTGCTGACATGGATCTTGGGGTACTTCTGAAGTCTCCCCAGGGGACTCAGTCCTCGTCTCGAATGCGGGCATGCACTTGCGCTTTCCTCCAGAGCGGTAGCAGCAGTGTCACGCAGTCCGCCGCGTGGATCAAAGGATCTATGGTTTTCCCTCGAGTCTTTCCCACGAGGCTTTCCCACGAGGCTTTCCCCCAGGGCTGTCCCACGTGCACACGTGGTGGGAGTCGATCCTCGGCTTGAACGTCAAGGCAGTGCAGGGAAAACAGGTTCCTCTGGAATGGACTGACACATCTGGGGGACTCTTGGAATGGTGGCACGACCCTGGAGTTCCTCTCGCCTTTCCTGTGGAGAGCGCCTCCTCTTGAGATGCGACGGGAACGCCGGGAATTCTTTCCCTACGAAACAGGGAAAGGATCCCTCATCTCGAGCTAGGAGGCGGAAACGGGGCTCCCCTGGATGTGTGCGGGACCCCACGTGCTTCCTCTCGAGTGGAGACGGGTATGTCGGGGAACTTCTTGAGTTACAGCAAGGGTGTGAAGGACCCTTTGGAAGTTCCAGTGGTTAGATGTGATTGGCCTCGAGAAGCCTCAGCGGAAATGGGCCTCATCTCGCCTGGAGGGCAAAATCTCCTGGATTTTCTCGAGTTGCGGCAGGTGCTCTCGACTTACGACGGGGACCTCAGGGACCCGCTCTGGTGGCCTCAGGAAAGGCCAGTCCCCATGCGAGTTCCTCGGGGGCGTCTCGGGATTCCTCTCCCGTCGATGCCGGGGCCTAAGACCTTGTGTGGAGTCGGGGCCGGAACCTGAGGATTCCTCTCCAGTGCTGACATGGATCTTGGGGTACTTCTGAAGTCTCCCCAGGGGACTCAGTCCTCGTCTCGAATGCGGGCATGCACTTGCGCTTTCCTCCAGAGCGGTAGCAGCAGTGTCACGCAGTCCGCCGCGTGGATCAAAGGATCTATGGTTTTCTCTCGAGTCTTGCCCACGAGGCTTTCCCACGAGGCTTTCCCACAGGGCTGTCCCACGTGCACACGTGGTGGGAGTCGATCCTCGGCTTGAACGTCAAGGCAGTGCAAGGAAAACAGGTTCCTCTGGAATGGACTGACACATCTGCGGGACTCTTGGAATGGTGGCACGACCCTGGAGTTCCTCTCGCCTTTCCTGTGGAGAGCGCCTCCTCTGGAGATGCGACGGGAACGCCGGGAATTCTTTCCCTACGAAACAGGGAAAGGATCCCTCATCTCGAGCTAGGAGGCGGAAACGGGGCTCCCCTGGATGTGTGCGGGACCCCACGTGCTTCCTCTCGAGTGGAGACGGGTATGTCTGGGAACTTATTGAGTTGCAGCAATGGTGTGAAGGACCCTTTGGAAGTTCCAGTGGTTAGATGTGATTGGTCTCGAGAAGCCTCAGCGGAAATGGGCCTCATCTCGCCTGGAGGGCAATACCTCCTGGATTTTCTCGAGTTGCGGCAGGTGCTCTCGACTTACGACGGGGACCTCAGGGACCCGCTCTGGTGGCCTCAGGAAAGGCCAGTCCCCATGCGAGTTCCTCAGGGGCGTCTCGGGATTTCTCTCCCGTTGATGCCGGGCCTAAGACCTTGTGTGGAATCGGGGCCGGAACCTGAGGATTCCTCTCCAGTGCTGACATGGATCTTGGGGTACTTCTGGAGTCTCCCCAGGGGAGTCAGTCCTCGTCTCGAATGCGGGCATGTACTTGCGCTTTCCTCCAGAGCGGTAGCAGCAGTGTCACGCAGTCCGCCGCGTGGATCAAAGGATCTATGGTTTTCCCTCGAGTCTTTCCCACGAGGCTTTCCCACGAGGCTTTCCCACAGGACTGTCCCACGTGCACACGTGGTGGGAGTCGATCCTCGGCTTGAACGTCAAGGCAGTTCAGGGAAAACAGGTTCCTCTGGAATGGATTGACACATCTAGGGGACTCTTGGAATGGTGGCACGACCCTGGAGTTCCTCTCGCCTTTCCTGTGGAGAGCGCCTCCTCTTGAGATGCGACGGGAACGCCGGGAATTCTTTCCCTACGAAACAGGGAAAGGATCCCTCATCTCGAGCTAGGAGGCGGAAACGGGGCTCCCCTGGATGTGTGCGGGACACCACGTGCTTCCTCTCGAGTGGAGACGGGTATGTCGGGGAACTTCTTGAGTTGCAGCAAGGGTGTGAAGGACCCTTTGGAAGTTCCAGTGGTTAGACGTGATTAGCCTCGAGAAGCCTCAGCGGAAATGGGCCTCATCTCGCCTGGAGGGCAAAACCTCCTGGATTTTCTCGAGTTGCGGCAGGTGCTCTCGACTTACGACGGGGACCTCAGGGACCCGCTCTGGTGGCCTCAGGAAAGGCCAGTCCCCATGCGAGTTCCTCGGGGGCGTCTCGGGATTCCTCTCCCGTCGATGCCGGGGCCTAAGACCTTGTGTGGAGTCGGGGCCGGAACCTGAGGATTCCTCTCCAGTGCTGACATGGATCTTGGGGTACGTCTGGAGTCTCCCCAGGGGAGTCAGTCCTCGTCTCGAATGCGGGCATGCACTTGCGCTTTCCGCCAGAGCGGTAGCAGCAGTGTCACGCAGTCCGCCGCGTGGATCAAAGGATCTATGGTTTTCCCTCGAGTCTTTCCCACGAGACTTTCCCACGAGGCTTTCCCACAGGGCTGTCCCACGTGCACACGTGGTGGGAGTCGATCCTCGGCTTGAACGTCAAGGCAGTGCAGGGAAAACAGGTTCCTCTGGAATGGACTGACCCATCTGGGGGACTCTTGGAATGGTGGCACGACCCTGGAGTTCCTCTCGCCTTTCCTGTGGAGAGCGCCTCCTCTTGAGATGCGACGGGAACGCCGGGAATTCTTTCCCTACGAAACAGGGAAAGGATCCCTCATCTCGAGCTAGAAGGCGGAAACGGGGCTCCCCTGGATGTGTGCAGGACACCACGTGCTTCCTCTCGAGTGGAGACGGGTATGTCGGGGAACTTCTTGAGTTGCAGCAAGGGTGTGAAGGACCCTTTGGAAGTTCCAGTGGTTAGACGTGATTAGCCTCGAGAAGCCTCAGCGGAAATGGGCCTCATCTCCCCTGGAGGGCAAAACCGCCTGGATTTTCTCGAGTTGCGGCAGGTGCTCTCGACTTACGACGGGGACCTCAGGGACCCGCTCTGGTGGCCTCAGGAAAGGCCAGTCCCCATGCGTGTTCCTCGGGGGCCTCTCGGGATTCCTCTCCCGTCGATGCCGGGGCATAAGACCTTGTGTGGAGTCGGGGCCGGAACCTGAGGATTCCTCTCCAGTGCTGACATGGATCTTGGGGTACTTCTGAAGTCTCCCCAGGGGACTCAGTCCTCGTCTCGAATGCGGGCATGCACTTGCGCTTTCCTCCAGAGCGGTAGCAGCAGTGTCACGCAGTCCGCCGCGTGGATCAAAGGATCTATGGTTTTCCCTCGAGTCTTTCCCACGAGGCTTTCCCACGAGGCTTTCCCACAGGGCTGTCCCACGTGCACACGTGGTGGGAGTCGATCCTCGGCTTGAACGTCAAGGCAGTGCAGGGAAAACAGGTTCCTCTGGAATGGACTGACACATCTGGGGGACTCTTGGAATGGTGGCACGACCCTGGAGTTCCTCTCGCCTTTCCTGTGGAGAGCGCCTCCTCTTGAGATGCGACGGGAACGCCGGGAATTCTTTCCCTACGAAACAGGGAAAGGATCCCTCATCTCGAGCTAGGAGGCGGAAACGGGGCTCCCCTGGATGTGTGCGGGACCCCACGTGCTTCCTCTCGAGTGGAGACGGGTATGTTGGGGAACTTCTTGAGTTACAGCAAGGGTGTGAAGGACTCTTTGGAAGTTCCAGTGGTTAGATGTGATTGGCCTCGAGAAGCCTCAGCGGAAATGGGCCTCATCTCGCCTGGAGGGCAAAATCTCCTGGATTTTCTCGAATTGCGGCAGGTGCTTTCGACTTACGACGGGGACCTCAGGGACCCGCTCTGGTGGCCTCAGGAAAGGCCAGTCCCCATGCGAGTTCCTCGGGGGCCTCTCGGGATTCCTCTCCCGTCGATGCCGGGGCCTAAGACCTTGTGTGGAGTCGGGGCCGGAACCTGAGGATTCCTCTCCAGTGCTGACATGGATCTTGGGGTACTTCTGAAGTCTCCCCAGGGGACTCAGTCCTCGTCTCGAATGCGGGCATGCACTTGCGCTTTCCTCCAGAGCGGTAGCAGCAGTGTCACGCAGTCCGCCGCGTGGATCAAAGGATCTATGGTTTTCCCTCGAGTCTTTCCCACGAGGCTTTCCCACGAGGCTTTCCCACAGGGCTGTCCCACGTGCACACGTGGTGGGAGTCGATCCTCGGCTTGAACGTCAAGGCAGTGCAGGGAAAACAGGTTCCTCTGGAATGGACTGACACATCTGGGGGACTCTTGGAATGGTGGCACGACCCTGGAGTTCCTCTCGCCTTTCCTGTGGAGAGCGCCTCCTCTTGAGATGCGACGGGAACGCCGGGAATTCTTTCCCTACGAAACAGGGAAAGGATCCCTCATCTCGAGCTAGGAGGCGGAAACGGGGCTCCCCTGGATGTGTGCGGGACCCCACGTGCTTCCTCTCGAGTGGAGACGGGTATGTCGGGGAACTTCTTGAGTTACAGCAAGGGTGTGAAGGACCCTTTGGAAGTTCCAGTGGTTAGATGTGATTGGCCTCGAGAAGCCTCAGCGGAAATGGGCCTCATCTCGCCTGGAGGGCAAAATCTCCTGGATTTTCTCGAATTGCGGCAGGTGCTCTCGACTTACGACGGGGACCTCAGGGACCCGCTCTGGTGGCCTCAGGAAAGGCCAGTCCCCATGCGAGTTCCTCGGGGGCCTCTCGGGATTCCTCTCCCGTCGATGCCGGGGCCTAAGACCTTGTGTGGAGTCGGGGCCGGAACCTGAGGATTCCTCTCCAGTGCTGACATGGATCTTGGGGTACTTCTGAAGTCTCCCCAGGGGACTCAGTCCTCGTCTCGAATGCGGGCATGCACTTGCGCTTTCCTCCAGAGCGGTAGCAGCAGTGTCACGCAGTCCGCCGCGTGGATCAAAGGATCTATGGTTTTCTCTCGAGTCTTGCCCACGAGGCTTTCCCACGAGGCTTTCCCACAGGGCTGTCCCACGTGCACACGTGGTGGGAGTCGATCCTCGGCTTGAACGTCAAGGCAGTGCAGGGAAAACAGGTTCCTCTGGAATGGACTGACACATCTGGGGGACTCTTGGAATGGTGGCACGACCCTGGAGTTCCTCTCGCCTTTCCTGTGGAGAGCGCCTCCTCTTGAGATGCGACGGGAACGCCGGAAATTCTTTCCCTACGAAACAGGGAAAGGATCCCTCATCTCGAGCTAGGAGGCGGAAACGGGGCTCCCCTGGATGTGTGCGGGACCCCACGTGCTTCCTCTCGAGTGGAGACGGGTATGTCTGGGAACTTATTGAGTTGCAGCAATGGTGTGAAGGACCCTTTGGAAGTTCCAGTGGTTAGATGTGATTGGCCTCGAGAAGCCTCAGCGGAAATGGGCCTCATCTCGCCGGAGGGCAATACCTCCTGGATTTTCTCGAGTTGCGGCAGGTGCTCTCGACTTACGACGGGGACCTCAGGGACCCGCTCTGGTGGCCTCAGGAAAGGCCAGTCCCCATGCGAGTTTCTCAGGGGCGTCTCGGGATTTCTCTCCCGTTGATGCCGGGCCTAAGACCTTGTGTGGAATCGGGGCCGGAACCTGAGGATTCCTCTCCAGTGCTGACATGGATCTTGGGGTACTTCTGGAGTCTCCCCAGGGGAGTCAGTCCTCGTCTCGAATGCGGGCATGTACTTGCGCTTTCCTCCAGAGCGGTAGCAGCAGTGTCACGCAGTCCGCCGCGTGGATCAAAGGATCTATGGTTTTCCCTCGAGTCTTTCCCACGAGGCTTTCCCACGAGGCTTTCCCACAGGACTGTCCCACGTGCACACGTGGTGGGAGTCGATCCTCGGCTTGAACGTCAAGGCAGTTCAGGGAAAACAGGTTCCTCTGGAATGGATTGACACATCTAGGGGACTCTTGGAATGGTGGCACGACCCTGGAGTTCCTCTCGCCTTTCCTGTGGAGAGCGCCTCCTCTTGAGATGCGACGGGAACGCCGGGAATTCTTTCCCTACGAAACAGGGAAAGGATCCCTCATCTCGAGCTAGGAGGCGGAAACGGGGCTCCCCTGGATGTGTGCGGGACACCACGTGCTTCCTCTCGAGTGGAGACGGGTATGTCGGGGAACTTCTTTAGTTGCAGCAAGGGTGTGAAGGACCCTTTGGAAGTTCCAGTGGTTAGACGTGATTAGCCTCGAGAAGCCTCAGCGGAAATGGGCCTCATCTCGCCTGGAGGGCAAAACCTCCTGGATTTTCTCGAGTTGCGGCAGGTGCTCTCGACTTACGACGGGGACCTCAGGGACCCGCTCTGGTGGCCTCAGGAAAGGCCAGTCCCCATGCGAGTTCCTCGGGGGCGTCTCGGGATTCCTCTCCCGTCGATGCCGGGGCCTAAGACCTTGTGTGGAGTCGGGGCCGGAACCTGAGGATTCCTCTCCAGTGCTGACATGGATCTTGGGGTACTTCTGGAGTCTCCCCAGGGGAGTCAGTCCTCGTCTCGAATGCGGGCATGCACTTGCGCTTTCCGCCAGTGCGGTAGCAGCAGTGTCACGCAGTCCGCCGCGTGGATCAAAGGATCTATGGTTTTCCCTCGAGTCTTTCCCACGAGGCTTTCCCACGAGGCTTTCCCACAGGGCTGTCCCACGTGCACACGTGGTGGGAGTCGATCCTCGGCTTGAACGTCAAGGCAGTGCAGGGAAAACAGGTTCCTCTGGAATGGACTGACCCATCTGGGGGACTCTTGGAATGGTGGCACGACCCTGGAGTTCCTCTCGCCTTTCCTGTGGAGAGCGCCTCCTCTTGAGATGCGACGGGAATGCCGGGAATTCTTTCCCTACGAAACAGGGAAAGGATCCCTCATCTCGAGCTAGAAGGCGGAAACGGGGCTCCCCTGGATGTGTGCAGGACACCACGTGCTTCCTCTCGAGTGGAGACGGGTATGTCGGGGAACTTCTTGAGTTGCAGCAAGGGTGTGAAGGACCCTTTGGAAGTTCCAGTGGTTAGACGTGATTAGCCTCGAGAAGCCTCAGCGGAAATGGGCCTCATCTCGCCTGGAGGGCAAAACCGCCTGGATTTTCTCGAGTTGCGGCAGGTGCTCTCGACTTACGACGGGGACCTCAGGGACCCGCTCTGGTGGCCTCAGGAAAGGCCAGTCCCCATGCGAGTTCCTCGGGGGCCTCTCGGGATTCCTCTCCCGTCGATGCCGGGGCATAAGACCTTGTGTGGAGTCGGGGCCGGAACCTGAGGATTCCTCTCCAGTGCTGACATGGATCTTGGGGTACTTCTGAAGTCTCCCCAGGGGACTCAGTCCTCGTCTCGAATGCGGGCATGCACTTGCGCTTTCCTCCAGAGCGGTAGCAGCAGTGTCACGCAGTCCGCCGCGTGGATCAAAGGATCTATGGTTTTCCCTCGAGTCTTTCCCACGAGGCTTTCCCACGAGGCTTTCCCACAGGGCTGTCCCACGTGCACACGTGGTGGGAGTCGATCCTCGGCTTGAACGTCAAGGCAGTGCAGGGAAAACAGGTTCCTCTGGAATGGACTGACACATCTGGGGGACTCTTGGAATGGTGGCACGACCCTGGAGTTCCTCTCGCCTTTCCTGTGGAGAGCGCCTCCTCTTGAGATGCGACGGGAACGCCGGGAATTCTTTCCCTACGAAACAGGGAAAGGATCCCTCATCTCGAGCTAGGAGGCGGAAACGGGGCTCCCCTGGATGTGTGCGGGATCCCACGTGCTTCCTCTCGAGTGGAGACGGGTATGTCGGGGAACTTCTTGAGTTACAGCAAGGGTGTGAAGGACCCTTTGGAAGTTCCAGTGGTTAGATGTGATTGGCCTCGAGAAGCCTCAGCGGAAATGGGCCTCATCTCGCCTGGAGGGCAAAATCTCCTGGATTTTCTCGAGTTGCGGCAGGTGCTCTCGACTTACGACGGGGACCTCAGGGACCCGCTCTGGTGGCCTCAGGAAAGGCCAGTCCCCATGCGAGTTCCTCGGGGGCCTCTCGGGATTCCTCTCCCGTCGATGCCGGGGCCTAAGACCTTGTGTGGAGTCGGGGCCGGAACCTGAGGATTCCTCTCCAGTGCTGACATGGATCTTGGGGTACTTCTGAAGTCTCCCCAGGGGACTCAGTCCTCGTCTCGAATGCGGGCATGCACTTGCGCTTTCCTCCAGAGCGGTAGCAGCAGTGTCACGCAGTCCGCCGCGTGGATCAAAGGATCTATGGTTTTCTCTCGAGTCTTGCCCACGAGGCTTTCCCACGAGGCTTTCCCACAGGGCTGTCCCACGTGCACACGTGGTGGGAGTCGATCCTCGGCTTGAACGTCAAGGCAGTGCAGGGAAAACAGGTTCCTCTGGAATGGACTGACACATCTGGGGGACTCTTGGAATGGTGGCACGACCCTGGAGTTCCTCTCGCCTTTCCTGTGGAGAGCGCCTCCTCTTGAGATGCGATGGGAACGCCGGGAATTCTTTCCCTACGAAACAGGGAAAGGATCCCTCATCTCGAGCTAGGAGGCGGAAACGGGGCTCCCCTGGATGTGTGCGGGACCCCACGTGCTTCCTCTCGAGTGGAGACGGGTATGTCGGGGAACTTCTTGAGTTGCAGCAAGGGTGTGAAGGACCCTTTGGAAGTTCCAGTGGTTAGATGTGATTGGCCTCGAGAAGCCTCAGCGGAAATGGGCCTCATCTCGCCTGGAGGGCAAAATCTCCTGAATTTTCTCGAGTTGCGGCAGGTGCTCTCGACTTACGACGGGGACCTCAGGGACCCGCTCTGGTGGCCTCAGGAAAGGCCAGTCCCCATGCGAGTTCCTCGGGGGCCTCTCGGGATTCCTCTCCCGTCGATGCCGGGGCCTAAGACCTTGTGTGGAGTCGGGGCCGGAACCTGATGATTCCTCTCCAGTGCTGACATGGATCTTGGGGTACTTCTGGAGTCTCCCCAGGGGAATCAGTCCTCCTCTCGAATGCGGGCATGCAATTGCGCTTTCCACCAGAGCGGTAGCAGCAGTGTCACGCAGTCCGCCCAATGGATCAAAGGATCTATGGTTTTCCCTCGAGTCTTTCCCACGAGGCTTTCCCACGAGGCTTTCCCACAGGGTTGTCCCACGTGCACACGTGGTGGGAGTCGATCCTCGGCTTGAACGTCAAGGCAGTGCAGGGAAAACAGGTTCCTCTGGAATGGACTGACACATCTGGGGGACTCTTGGAATGGTGGCACGACCCTGGAGTTCCTCTCGCCTTTCCTGTGGAGAGCGCCTCCTCTGGAGATGCGACGGGAACGCCGGGAATTCTTTCCCTACGAAACAGGGAAAGGATCCCTCATCTCGAGCTAGGAGGCGGAAACGGGGCTCCCCTGGATGTGTGCGGGACCCCACGTGCTTCCTCTCGAGTGGAGACGGGTATGTCGGGGAACTTATTGAGTTGCAGCAATGGTGTGAAGGACCCTTTGGAAGTTCCAGTGGTTAGATGTGATTGGCCTCGAGAAGCCTCAGCGGAAATGGGCCTCATCTCGCCTGGAGGGCAAAACCTCCTGGATTTTCTCGAGTTGCGGCAGGTGCTCTCGACTTACGACGGGGACCTCAGGGACCCGCTCTGGTGGCCTCAGGAAAGGCCAGTCCCCATGCGAGTTTCTCAGGGGCGTCTCGGGATTTCTCTCCCGTTGATGCCGGGCCTAAGACCTTGTGTGGAATCTGGGCCGGAACCTGAGGATTCCTCTCCAGTGCTGACATGGATCTTGGGGTACTTCTGGAGTCTCCCCAGGGGAGTCAGTCCTCGTCTCGAATGCGGGCATGCACTTGCGCTTTCCTCCAGAGCGGTAGCAGCAGTGTCACGCAGTCCGCCGCGTGGATCAAAGGATCTATGGTTTTCCCTCGAGTCTTTCCCACGAGGCTTTCCCACGAGGCTTTCCCACAGGGCTGTCCCACGTGCACACGTGGTGGGAGTCGATCCTCGGCTTGAACGTCAAGGCAGTTCAGGGAAAACAGGTTCCTCTGGAATGGATTGACACATCTAGGGGACTCTTGGAATGGTGGCACGACCCTGGAGTTCCTCTCGCCTTTCCTGTGGAGAGCGCCTCCTCTTGAGATGCGACGGGAACGCCGGGAATTCTTTCCCTACGAAACAGGGAAAGGATCCCTCATCTCGAGCTAGGAGGCGGAAACGGGGCTCCCCTGGATGTGTGCGGGACACCACGTGCTTCCTCTCGAGTGGAGACGGGTATGTCGGGGAACTTCTTGAGTTGCAGCAAGGGTGTGAAGGACCCTTTGGAAGTTCCAGTGGTTAGACGTGATTAGCCTCGAGAAGCCTCAGCGGAAATGGGCCTCATCTCGCCTGGAGGGCAAAACCTCCTGGATTTTCTCGAGTTGCGGCAGGTGCTCTCGACTTACGACGGGGACCTCAGGGACCCGCTCTGGTGGCCTCAGGAAAGGCCAGTCCCCATGCGAGTTCCTCTGGGGATTCCTCTCCCGTCGATGCCGGGGCCTAAGACCTTGTGTGAAGTCAGGGCCGGAACCTGAGGATTCCTCTCCAGTGCTCACATGGTTCTTGGGGTACTTCTGGAGTCTCCCCAGGGGAGTCAGTCCTCGTCTCGAATGCGGGCATGCACTTGCGCTTTCCTCCAGAGCGGTAGCAGCAGTGTCACGCAGTCCGCCGCGTGGATCAAAGGATCTATGGTTTTCCCTCGAGTCTTTCCCACGAGGCTTTCCCACGAGGCTTTCCCTCAGGGCTGTCCCACGTGCACACGTGGTGGGACTCGATCCTCGGCTTGAACGTCAAGGCAGTGCAGGGAAAACAGGTTCCTCTGGAATGGACTGACACATCTGGGGGTCTCTTGGAATGGTGGCACGAACCTGGAGTTCCTCTCCCCTTTCCTGTGGAGAGCGCCTCCTCTTGAGATGCGACGGGAACGCCGGGAATTCTTTCCCTACGAAACAGGGAAAGGATCCCTCATCTCGAGCTAGGAGGAGGAAACGGGGCTCCCCTGGGTGTGTGCGGGACCCTCGTGCTTCCTCTCGAGTGGAGACGGGTATGTCGGGGAACTTCTTGAGTTGCAGCAAGGGTGTGAAGGACCCTTTGGAAGTTCCAGTGGTTAGATGTGATTAGCCTCGAGAAGCCTCAGCGGAAATGGGCCTCATCTCGCCTGGAGGGCAAAACCTCCTGGATTTTCTCGAGTTGCGGCAGGTGCTCTCGACTTACGACGGGGACCTCGGGGACCCGCTCTAGTGGCCTCAGGAAAGGCCAGTCCCCATGCGAGTTCCTCGGGGGCCTCTCGGGATTCCTCTCCCGTCGATGCCGGGGCCTAAGACCTTGTGTGGAGTCGGGGCCGGAACCTGAGGATTCCTCTCCAGTGCTGACATGGATCTTGGGGTACTTCTGGAGTCTCCCCAGGGGAGTCAGTCCTCGTCTCGAATGCGGGCATGCACTTGCGCTTTCCTCCAGAGCGGTAGCAGCAGTGTAACGGAGTTCTCCGCGTGGATCAAAGGATCTATGGTTTTCCCTCGAGTCTTTCCCACGAGGCTTTCCAACGAGGCTTTCCCACAGGGCTGTCCCACGTGCACACGTGTTGGGAGTCGATCCTCGCCTTGAACGTCAAGGCAGTGCAGGGAAAACAGGTTCCTCTGGAATGGACTGACACATCTGGGAGACTCTTGGAATGGTGGCAAGACCCTGGAGTTCCTCTCGCCTTTCCTGTGGAGAGCGCCTCCTCTTGAGATGCGACGGGAACGCCGGGAATTCTTTCCCTACGAAACAGGGAAAGGATCCCTCATCTCGAGCTAGGCGGCGGAAACAGGGCTCCCCTGGATGTGTGCGGGACCCTCGTGCTTCCTCTCGAGTGGAGACGGGTATGTCGGGGTACTTCTTGAGTTGCAGCAAGGGTGTGAAGGACCCTTTGGAAGTTCCAGTGGTTAGATGTGATTGGCTTCGAGAAGCCTCAGCAGAAATGGGCCTCATCTCGCCTGGACGGCAAAACCTCCTGGATTTTCTCGAGTTGCGGCAGGTGCTCTCGACTTACGACGGGGACCTCGGGAACCCGCTCTGGTGGCCTCAGGAAAGGCCAGTCCCCATGCGAGTTCCTCGGGGGCCTCTCGGGATTCCTCTCCTGTCGATGCCGGGGCCTAAGACCTTGTGTGGAGTCGGGGCCGAAACCTGAGGATTCCTCTGCAGTGCTGACATGGATCTTGGGGTACTTCTGGAGTCTCCCCAGGGGAGTCAGTCGTCGTCTCGTATGCGGACATGCACTTGCGCTTACCTCCAGAGCGGTAGCAGCAGTGTCACACAGTCCGCCGCGTGGATCAAAGGATCTATGTTTTTCCCTCGAGTCTTTCCCACGAGGCTTTCCCACGAGGCTTTCCCACAGGGCTGTCCCACGTGCACACGTGGTGGGAGTCGATCCTCGGCTTGAACGTCAAGGCAGTGCAGGGAAAACAGGTTCCTCTGGAATGGACTGACACATCTGGGGGACTCTTGGAATGGTGGCACGACCCTGGAGTTCCTCTCGCCTTTCCTGTGGAGAGCGCCTCCTCTTGAGATGCGACGGGAACGCCGGGAATTCTTTCCCTATGAAACAGGGAAAGGATCCCTCATCTCGAGCTAGGAGGCGGAAACGGGGCTCCCCTGGATGTGTGCGTGACCCTCGTGATTCCTCTCGAGTGGAGACGGGTATGTCGGGGAACTTCTTGAGTTGCAGCAAGGGTGTGAAGGACCCTTTGGAAGTTCCAGAGGTTAGATGTGATTAGCCTCGAGAAGCCTCAGCGGAAATGGGCCACATCTCGCCTGGAGGGCAAAACCTCCTGGATTTTCTCGAATTGCGGCAGGTGCCCTCGACTTTCGACGGGGAACTCGGGGACCCGCTCTGGTGGCCTCAGGAAAGAGCAGTCCCCATGCGAGTTCCTCGGGGGCCTCTCGGGATTCCTCTCCCGTCGATGCCGGGGCCTAAGACCTTGTGTGGAGTCGGGGCCGGAACCTGAGGATTCCTCTCCAGTGCTGACATGGATCTTGGGCTACTTCTGGAGTCTCCCCAGGGGAGTCAGTCCTCGTCTCGAATGCGGGCATGCACTTGCGCCTTCCTCCAGAGCGGTAGCAGAAGTGTCACGCAGTCCGCCGCGTGGATCAAAGGATCTATGGTTTTCCCTCGAGTCTTTCCCACGAGGCTTTCCCAAGAGGCTTTCCCACAGGGCTGTCCCACGTGCACACGTGGTGGGAGTCGATCCTCGGCTTGAACGTCAAGGCAGTGCAGGGAAAACAGGTTCCTCTGGAATGGACTGACACATCTGGGGGACTCTTGGAATGGTGGCACGACCCTGCAGTTCCACTCGCCTTTCCTGTGGAGAGCGCCTCCTCTTGAGATGCGACGGGAACGCCGGGAATTCTTTCCCTACGAAACAGGTAAAGGATCCCTCATCTCGAGCTAAGAGGCGGAAACGGGGCTCCCCTGGATGTGTGCGGGACCCTCGTGCTTCCTCTCGAGTGGACACGGGTATGTCGGGGAACTTCTTGAGTTTCAGCAAGGGTGTGAAGGACCCTTTGGAAGTTCCAGTGTTTAGATGTGATTAGCCTCGAGAAGCCTCAGCGGAAATGGGCCACATCTCGCCTGGAGGGCAAAACCTCCTGGCTTTTCTCGAGTTGCGGCAGGTGCTCTCGACTTACGACGGGGACCTCGGGGACCGCTCTGGTGGCCTCAGGAAAGGCCAGTCCCCATGCGAGTTCCTCGGGGGCCTCTCGGGATTCCTCTCCCGTCGATGCCGGGGCCTAAGACCTTGTGTGGAGTCGGGGCCGGAACCTGAGGATTCCTCTCCAGTGCTGACATGGATCTTGGGCTACTTCTGGAGTCTCCCCAGGGAGTCAGTCCTCGTCTCGAATGCGGGCATGCACTTGCGCTTTCCTCCAGAGCGGTAGCAGCAGTGTCACGCAGTCCGCCGCGTGGATCAAAGGATCTATGGTTTTCCCTCGAGTCTTTCCCACGAGGCTTTCCAACGAGGCTTTCCCACAGGGCTGTCCCACGTGCACACGTCGTGGGAGTCGATCCTCGGCTTGAACGTCACGGCAGTGCAGGGAAAACAGGTTCCTCTGGATGGACTGACACATCTGGGGGACTCTTGGAATGGTGGCACGACCCTGGAGTTCCTCTCGCCTTTCCTGGGGAGAGCGCCTCCTCTTGAGATGCGACGGGAACGCCGGGAATTCTTTCCCTACGAAACAGGGAAAGGATCCTTCATCTCGAGCTAGGAGGCGGAAACGGGGCTCCCCTGGATGTGTGCGGGACCCTCGTGCTTCCTCTCGAGTGGAGACGGCTATGTCGGGGAACTTCTTGAGTTGCAGCAAGGGTGTGAAGGTCCGTTTGGAAGTTCCAGTGGTTAGATGTGATTAGACTCGAGAACCCTCAGCGGAAATGGCCCTCATCTCGCCTGGAGGGCAAAACCTCCTGGATTTTCTCGAGTTGCGGCATGTGCTCTCGACTTACGACGGGGACCTCAGGGACCCGCTCTGGTGGCCTCAGGAAAGGCCAGTCCCCATGCGAGTTCCTCGGGGGCCTCTCGGGATTCCTCTCCCGTCGATGCCGGGGCCTAAGACCTTGTGTGGAGTCGGGGCCGGAACCTGAGGATTCCTCTCCAGTGCTGACATGGATCTTGGGCTACTTATGGAGTCTCCCCAGGGGAGTCAGTCCTCTTCTCGAATGCGGGCATGCAATTGCGCTTTCCTCCAGAGCGGTAGCAGCAGTGTCACGCAGTCCGCCGCGTGGATCAAAGGATCTATGGTTTTCCCTCGAGTCTTTCCCACGAGGCTTTCCCTCAGGGCTGTTCCACCTGCACACGTGGTGGGAGTCGATCCTCGGCTTGAACGTCAAGGCAGTGCAGGGAAAACAGGTTCCTCTGGAATGGACTGACACATCTGGGGGACTCTTGGAATGGTGGCACGACCCTGGAGTTCCTCTCGCCTTTCCTGTGGAGAGAGCCTCCTATTGAGATGCGACGGGAAGGCCGGGAATTCTTTCCCTACGAAACAGGGAAAGGATCCCTCATCTCGAGCTAGGAGGCGGAAACGGGGCTCCCCTGGATGTGTGCGGGACCGTCGGGCTTCCTATCGAGTGGAGACGGCTATGTCGGGGAACTTCTTGAGTTGCAGCAAGGGTGTGAAGCACCCTTTGAAAGTTCCAGTGGTTAGATGTGATTAGCCTCGAGAAGCCTCAGCTTAAATGGGCCTCATCTCGCCTGGAGAGCAAAACCTCCTGGATTTTCTCGAGTTGCGGCAGGAGCTCTCGACATTCGACGGGGACCTCGGGGACCCGCTCTGGTGGCCTCAGGAAAGGCCAGTCCCTATGCGAGTTCGTCGGGGGCCTCTCGGGATTCCTCTCCCGTCGATGCCGGGGCCTACGACCTTGTGTGGAGTCGGGGCCGGAACCTGAGGATTCCTCTCCAGTGATGACATGGATCTTGGGGTACTTCTGGAGTCTCCCCAGGGGAGTCAGTGCTCGTCTCGAATGCGGGCATGCACTTGCGCTTTCCTCCAGAGGGGTAGCAGCAGTGTCACGCAGTCCGCCGCGTGGATCAAAGGATCTATGGTTTTCCCTCGAGTCTTTCCCTCGAGGCTTTCCCACAGGGCTGTTCCACGTGCACACGTGGTGGGAGTCGATCCTCGGCTTGAACGTCAAGGCAGTGCAGGGAAAACAGGTTCCTCTGGAATGGACTGACACATCTGGGGGACTCTTGGAATGGTGGCACGACCCTGCAGTTCCACTCGCCTTTCCTGTGGAGAGCGCCTCCTCTTGAGATGCGACGGGAACGCCGGGAATTCTTTCCCTACGAAACAGGTAAAGGATCCCTCATCTCGAGCTAGGAGGCGGAAACGGGGCTCCCCTGGATGTCTGCGGGACCCTCGTGCTTCCTTTCGAGTGGAGACGGGTATGTCGGAGAACTTCTTGAGTTTCAGCAAGGGTGTGAAGGACCCTTTGGAAGTTCCAGTGTTTAGATGTGATTAGCCTCGAGAAGCCTCAGCGGAAATGGGCCACATCTCGCCTGGAGGGCAAAACCTCCTGGATTTTCTCGAGTTGCGGCAGGTGCTCTCGACTTACGACGGGGACCTCGGGGACCGCTCTGGTGGCCTCAGGAAAGGCCAGTCCCCATGCGAGTTCCTCGGGGGCCTCTCGGGATTCCTCTCCCGTCGATGCCGGAGCCTAAGACCTTGTGTGGAGTCGGGGCCGGAACCTGAGGATTCCTCTCCAGTGCTGACATGGATCTTGGGCTACTTCTGGAGTCTCCCCAGGGAGTCAGTCCTCGTCTCGAATGCGGGCATGCACTTGCGCTTTCCTCCAGAGCGGTAGCAGCAGTGTCACGCAGTCCGCCGCGTGGATCAAAGGATCTATGATTTTCCCTCGAGTCTTTCCCACGAGGCTTTCCCACGAGGCTTTCCCACAGGGCTGTTTCACGTGCACACGTGGTGGGAGTCGATCCTCGCCTTGAACGTCAAGGCAGTGCAGGGAAAACAGGTTCCTCTGGAATGGACTGACGCATCTGGGGGACTCTTGGAATGGTGGCACGACCCTGGAGTTCCTCTCGCCTTTCCTGTGGAGAGCGCCTCCTCTTGAGATGGGATGGGAACGCCGGGAATTCTTTCCCTACGAAACAGGGAAAGGATCCCTCATCTCGAGCTAGGAGGTGGAAACGGGGCTCCCCTGGATGTGTGCGGGACCCTCGTGCTTCCTCTCGTGTGGAGACGGGTATGTCGGGGAACTTCTTGAGTTGCAGCAAGGGTGTGAAGGACCCTTTGGAAGTTCCAGTGGTTAGATGTGATTAGCCTCGAGAAGACTCAGCGGAAATGGACCTCATCTCGCCTGGAGGGCAAAACCTCCTGGCTTTTCTCGAGTTGCGGCATGTGCTCTCGACTTACGACGGGGACCTCGGGGACCCGCTCTGGTGGCCTCATGAAAGGCCAGTCCCCATGCGAGTTCCTCGGGGGCCTCTCGGGATTCCTCTCCCGTCGATGCCGGGGCCTAAGACCTTGTGTGGAGTCGGGGCGGGAACCTGAGGATTCCTCTCCAGTGCTGACATGGATCTTGGGCTACTTCTGGAGTCTCCACAGGGGAGTCAGTCCTCTTCTCGAATGCGGGCATGCAATTGCGCTTTCCTCCAGAGCGGTAGCAGCAGTGTCACGCAGTCCGCCGCGTGGATCAAAGGATCTATGGTTTTCCCTCGAGTCTTTCCCACGAGGCTTTCCCACGAGGCTTTCCCACAGGGCTGTCCCACGTGCACACGTCGTGGGAGTCGATCCTCGGCTTGAACGTCAAGGCAGTGCAGGGAAAACAGGTTCCTCTGGATGGACTGACACATCTGGGGGACTCTTGGAATGGTGGCACGACCCTGGAGTTCCTCTCGCCTTTCCTGGGGAGAGCGCCTCCTCTTGAGATGCGACGGGAACGCCGGGAATTCTTTCCCTACGAAACAGGGAAAGGATCCCTCATCTCGAGCTAGGAGACAGAAACGGGTCTCCCCTGGATGTGTGCGGGACCCTCGTGCTTCCTCTCGAGTGGAGACGGCTATGTCGGGAAACTTCTTGAGTTGCAGCAAGCGTGTGAAGCACCCTTTAAAAGTTCCAGTGGTTAGATGTGATTAGCCTCGAGAAGCCTCAGCTTAAATGGGCCTCATCTCGCCTGGAGAGCAAAACCTCCTGGATTTTCTCGAGTTGCGGCAGGAGCTCTCGACTTTCGACTGGGACCTCGGGGACCCGCTCTGGTGGCCTCAGGAAAGGCCAGTCCCTATGCGAGTTCGTCGGGGGCCTCTCGGGATTCCTCTCCCGTCGATGCCGGGGCCTACGACCTTGTGTGGAGTCGGGGCCGGAACCTGAGGATTCCTCTCCAGTGATGACATGGATCTTGGGGTACTTCTGGAGTCTCCCCAGGGGAGTCAGTGCTCGTCTCGAATGCGGGCATGCACTTGCGCTTTCCTCCAGAGCGGTAGCATCAGTGTCACGCAGTCCGCCGCGTGGATCAAAGGATCTATGGTTTTCCCTCGAGTCTTTCCCTCGAGGCTTTCCCACAGGGCTGTTCCACGTGCACACGTGGTGGGAGTCGATCCTCGGCTTGAACGTCAAGGCAGTGCAGGGAAAACAGTTTCCTCTGGAATGGACTGACACATCTGGGGGACTCTTGGAATGGTGGCACGACCCTGGAGTTCCTCTCGCCTTTCCTGTGGAGAGCGCCTCCTCTTGAGATGCGATGGGAACGCCGGGAATTCTTTCCCTATGAAACAGGGAAAGGATCCCTCATTTCGAGCTAGGAGGCGAAAACGGGGCTCCCCTGGATATGTGCGGGACCCTCGTGCTTCCTCTCGAGTGGAGACGGGTATATCGGGGAACTTCTTGAGTTGCAGCATGGGTATGAAGGACCCTTTGGATGTTCCAGTGGTTAGATGTGATTAGCCTCGAGAAGCCTCAGCGGAAATGGGCCACGTCTCGCCTGGAGGGCAAAACCTCCTGGATTTTCTCGAGTTGCGGCAGGGGCCCTCGACTTACGACGGGGAACGCGGGGACCCGCTCTGGTGGCCTCAGGAAAGGCCTGTCCCCATGCGAGTTCCTCGGGGGCCTCTCGGGATTCCTCTCCCGTCGATGCCGGGGCCTAAGACCTTGTGTGGAGTCGGGGCCGGAACCTGAGGATTCCTCTCCAGTGCTGACATGGATCTTGGGGTACTTCTGGAGTCTCCCCAGGGGAGTCAGTGCTCGTCTCGAATGCGGGCATGCACTTGCGCTTTCCTCCAGAGCGGTAGCAGCAGTGTCACGCAGTCCGCCGCGTGGATCAAAGGATCTATGGTTTTCCCTCGAGTCTTTCCCACGAGGCTTTCCCACGAGGCTTTCCCACAGGGCTGTCCCACGTGCACACGTGGTGGGAGTCGATCCTCGGCTTGAACGTCAAGGCAGTGCAGGGAAAACAGGTTCCTCTGGAATGGACTGACACATCTGGGGGACTCTTGGAATGGTGGCACGACCCTGGAGTTCCTCTCGCCTTTCCTGTGGAGAGCGCCTCCTCTTGAGATGCGACGGGAACGCCGGGAATTCTTTCCGTACGAAACAGGGAAAGGATCCCTCATCTCGAGCTAGGAGGCGGAAACGGGGCTCCCCTGGATGTGTGCGGTACCCTCGTGCTTCCTCTCGAGTGGAGACGGGTATGTCGGGGAACTTTTTGAGTTGCAGCAAGGGTGTGAAGGACCCTTTGGATGTTCCAGTGGTTAGATGTGATTAGCCTCGAGAAGCCTCAGCGGAAATGGGCCACGTCTCGCCTGGAGGGCAAAACCTCCTGGATTTTCTCGAGTTGCGGCAGGTGCTCTCGACTTATGACGGGGACCTCAGGGACCCGCTCTGGTGGCCTCAGGAAAGGCCAGTCCCCATGCGAGTTCCTCGGGGGCCTCTCGGGATTCCTCTCCCGTCGATGCCGGGGCCTAAGACCTTGTGTGGAGTCGGGGCCGGAACCTGAGGATTCCTCTCCAGTGCTGACATGGATCTTGGGGTACTTCTGGAGTCTCCCCAGGGGAGTCAGTCCTCGTCTCGAATGCGGGCATGCACTTGCGCTTTCCTCCAGAGCGGTAGCAGCAGTGTCACGCAGTCCGCCCAGTGGATCAAAGGATCTATAGTTTTCCCTCGAGTCTTTCCCACGAGGCTTTTCCACGAGGCTTTCCCACAGGGATGTCCCACGTGCACACGTGGTGGGAGTCGATCCTCGGCTTGAACGTCAAGGCAGTGCAGGGAAAACAGGTTCCTCTGGAATGGACTGACACATCTGGGGGTCTCTTGGAATGGTGGCACGACCCTGGAGTTCCTCTCGCCTTTCCTGTGGAGAGCGCCCCCTCTTGAGATGCGACGGGAACGCCGGGAATTCTTTCCCTACGAAACAGGGAAAGGATCCCTCATCTCGAGCTAGGAGGTGGAAACGGGGCTCCCCTGGATATGTGCGGGACCCCACGTGCTTCCTCTCGAGTGGAGACGGGTATGTCGCGGAACTGCTTGAGTTGCAGCAAGGGTGTGAAGGACCCTTTGGAAGTTCCAGTGGTTAGATGTGATTAGCCTCGAGAAGCCTCAGCGGAAATGGGCCTCATCTCGCCTGGAGGGCAAAACCTCCTGGATTTTCTCGAGTTGCGGCAGGTGCTCTCGAGTTACGACGGGGACCTCAGGGAACCGCTCTGGTGGCCTCAGGAAAGGCCAGTCCATATGCGAATTCCTCGGGGGCCTCTCGGGATTCCTCTCCCGTCGATGCCGGGGCCTAAGACCTTGTGTGGAGTCGGGGCCGGAACCTGAGGATTCCTCTCCAGAGCTGACATGGATTTGGGGTACTTCTGGAGTCTCCCCAGGGGAGTCAGTGCTCGTCTCGAATGCGGGCATGCACTTGCGCTTTCCTCCAGAGCGGTAGCAGCAGTGTCACGCAGTCCGCCGCGTGGATCAAAGGATCTATGGTTTTCCCTCGAGTCTTTCCCACGAGGCTTTCCACGAGGCTTTCCCACAGGGCTGTTCCAAATGCACGCGTGGTGGGAGTCGATCCTCGGCTTGAACGACAAGGCAGTGCAGGGAAAAGAGGTTCCTCTGTAATTGACTGACACATCTGTGGGTCTCTTGGAATGGTGGCACGACCCTGGAGTTCCTCTCGCCTTTCCTGTGGAGAGCGCCTCCTCTTGAGATGCGACGGGAACGCCGGGAATTCTTTCCCTACGAAACAGGGAAAGGATCCCTCATCTGAAGCTAAGAGGCGGAAACGGGGATCCCCTGGATGTGTGCGGGACCCTCGTGCTTCCTCTCGAGTGGAGACGGTTATGTCGGGGAACTTCTTGAGCTGCAGCAAGGGTGTGAAGGACCCTTTGGAAGTTCCAGGGGTTAGATGTGATTAGCCTAGAGAAGCCTCAGCAGAAATGGGCCTCATCTCGCCTGGAGGGCAAAACTTCCTGGATTTTCTCGAGTTGCGGCAGGTGCTCTCGACGTACGACGGGGACCTAAGGGACCCGCTCTGGTGGCCTCAGGAAAGGCCAGTCCCCATGCGAGTTCCTCGGGGGCCTCTCGGGATTCCTCTCCCGTCGATGCCGGGGCCTAAGACCTTGTGTGGAGTCGTGGCCGGAACCTGAGGATTCCTCTCCAGTGCTAACATGGATCTTGGGGTACTTCTGGAGTCTCCCCAGGGGAGTCAGTCCTCGTCTCGAATGCGGGCATGCACTTGCGCTTTCCTCCAGAGCGGTAGCAGCAGTGTCACGCAGTCCGCCGCGTGGATCAAAGGATCTATGGTTTTCCCTCGAGTCTTTCCCACGAGGCTTTCCCACAGGGCTGTCCCACGTGCACACGTCGTGGGAGTCGATCCTCGGCTTGAACGTCAAGGCAGTGCAGGGAAAACAGGTTCCTCTGGAATGGACTGACACATCTGGGGGTCTCTTGGAA